>NC_079502.1:51658297-54058297 GCF_030052815.1 Hevea brasiliensis | reverse complement strand
TTTATTCTCCTTTTTGAATCACTCCAATTGGAGTTTTGTAGCTCAAGTTATAGCCATTTGAACCATGGCTGCCGAATTGGACTTAACCCAGATTTTTCTGGGCAATTTTTGGTTCTGGCAGTTTTAGGTCACCAACTTTGGGTGTCCAAATGACTTAGTTAATGACATAATTTGGGTTTTTGTTCTTCATGAAAGTTTTAGGTCTATACCTCAACTATCCATTGGTAAAATTTCAGGTCATTTAGACTTGCCTAGCTCAAGTTATGGCCAAATGAATAAACATTATTCATTTGGTCAGTTTGTACAGGCAGACTGAGATTTTCCGAGTTTAGTCAATTTATTCACTAGGTTTTGATCACTTTTTGGGCATACTTCCTAAATGAAAATTGTGTCATTTAGTGTCTATTTTCATTACAAATTGGTTTCATACCAATTGGACTTATAAATTTTCATTTTTGGTCCCTCAAAGGGACCTTGGTCATGCTGCCAGCAGCATGACCACACTCAATCCGAATTTGATCTCAACTCCAACACTTCCAACACACTTCATTTGGTCACCATTGACCATTTCCCACTTCAAACTAGGTCAAATATATCATTTACCAATTTCTCACATTTTTGTCTCTAAACCCTAAATGTCCAAAACCCTAACTACACTAGTAATTACATTTAACCAAATCCAAGTATATCAACATCACCTCTACATTCATATAAGCTTGCCTACACTTATTATCCAATCAAATTCATGCTCTTCCATAGCAAACCCTAGCTGATCAAAATCCATGTTTAGTCCTCCAACAATTAATTTCATTTCATTTTAAGTTTATTTCTAAGTTAGTTAAGCTATAAACGCAATTAATTCAACTAGAAAATCAAATTTAGTTTACTAACCTTAGTGCAGAATTTTCTTTCCTTCAAACCTCTTCCTTTCTTCTTTTTTTTTTTTTTGTTGTCAAGTCCTCTATGAAGGCTTGAAATCAAGGTTTAATGTTGGAGGTTTAACTTTCTATGGTGGAATTGGAGATTTGATTAAGCTCAAAATAAGCTTTAATGGAGGTTTTGGGTGAGGGAGAGGGAGAGTGAAAGTGGGGCGGCACTTAGGGAAAGAAGAAGACTTTTATTTTTTTTCTTTTCTTTTCTCTTTTTTTTTTTTATCTTATGGAAGACCAAAATATCTAAATAATTAAATTTATTAATTATAGGATTTATGGCATCATGCATGATGTCATGCATGATGTCATCTTCCTTCACTTTTTTATTTTCTTTTTTTTATTAGTTCTTTAATTTAATTCTCTACTCCAAAATTTTCTTTTCTCCTATTTTATTTGACAGTTAGGTCAGGAGTCAGCTCTCGAGGTCAATTGACCAAATTGCCCCTTGCCGGTTCAACTCGGTTTGCAAATAATTCAATATTTCTTTCAGCTCCCTAACCTAATTATTTGACTGACTTAACAGTTCTTTTTCGTGATTTTCTCTTTTCCACTGTGTTCGTAATGGTCCTAAGGACCGCGGCGTCACATTTTATAGTTAGAAATTTGAGCTTAAATCAACTTCGCAGTCGTTCCGGAGAAGGTCACCCATCGCTGTGACTCTCGGCTCGTTTAAATTTCTTATGTTCTGTTTTTCTTATTTATACTTAACTAATTGATAATTACTAATTATTTGTGTTTATGGCTTCTCTCTTAAGTGTGGTTCTAATCCCCTTAATTATTTGGACCAACTCCGGTCACCGGAACAGTAAAATATATCAGGCTATACAAATAGGGGTGTTACAATTCTCCCCCCCTTAAAATAATTTTGTCCTCGAAATTTTACCTGGTATCAGTCTCTGAACAGTTGTGGGTGCTGTCTCCTCATGTCCTATTCACGCTCCTAAGTAGCTTCCTGGCCTAAATGATGGTTCCTTAGCACTTTAACCAACGCTATTTACTCATCGATTGCTTACTTTGTGTGTCATGTTCCTTATGAGCTTCTGTCATAAGTTAGATTCAAATTCATTTCAATTTTAAAGGTAAGCAAATCTATGTGCTAGTGGATTCGCTTTTCTAGGACCTCATGTAATTCTATGGGTGAGAGCTTAATTTTACTCTTTTCCTATCAAATCTCTTAATCATTTGATGTAACCTTCAGTTTAGTTTAGAATATTTTAGTCTTTTTTTGCTGTTGTTTTAGCAATTATTTTCTTTTATAGTCTTTTCTTTCTTGGCCATAGGTCCATAACCATTATCTTACCACTCCATTTATGACCAAGGCCTATGTGCTATTTTGCACTATCTTATTTGCTTTTGTTTAACTTATTTCTTTCTTGATAAAATAGTTCGGAATATCGTTACGCATCTTAAGTAAATTGCTTGCCTTGGTGGCAATTCCTCATCTATTATTTTTCTCATTTCTTACTGTTCTATTTATTTTTATTTATCAATATTCTATAGCTTATTTTCCACTGATGTGTAGTCATTATTTTCTTTTGTACTGAACTATAACCTTTCAATATTCTAACTTTGGAGTTTTAAATCCCAGGTTAGGATTTTCAAACTCCTTTCCAATAAGAAAACTTTATCTTATCATAACTATACCAAAACAGATGTCGTTTGCAACTATTCTTATTCTTGTGTACTATTGGGTAGTACGTAGCTCTACATAATAAATCCCAAGTCAGTACTGTAATCTACAGCTTATAGCACCAACATCAAGAATATTACATAGTTATTACGATACATCCCAATAGAACAAACTTCCCTATATCTTATTTCTTTTAAATTCACTAATATCTTGAACTTATTTGGATTATGGTACCCACTGACATCTATCAGTAGTAATACCCCTACCCGCATCTAAGGTAGCTATATTACTATAACTTACTTTTAGGTTCTCTTTCCTTACATAATTAGGCTTACTAATTAACTTTACAAATTCTTGTGTGCTAGCAAATACTTTTCACTTACAAACTCTTCCAAAATTAATTTTAAAAAGACTAGTCACTAACATATCAAATTTGATTTTTTTTTTTATACATATACATATCTCAGTTAAGAATTGAGAAAATACCAGCAACCATACTAGAAGTCTCATCCTCGTCCCTCTGTCGCATAGTGTATACTCTCACTGGAGCATCACCTTGTCCTGGTTGATTCACAGTACTCTGACTTCCATGTGTACTACCCCTACCTCTGCCTTTGCCTCTACCAACTGTTGGTAAACTCTTTGGGGTAGAAACTTGGGCTGATCCTTCTGCAGTGGTAAATGATCCATAACGGCGTGGACTTATGCAATCCTTAGCAAAATGACCAGTCCCTCCACAATTGAAACATGCTTCTATAGCTCTATAACATACTCCACTATGTGGTTTACCACAAGTCTTACAAAGTGGATCCGATAGCGTATTTCTGCGTCTCTGTTGAGTTTGCTGATCGGATTGGGATGGTTTCTGTCTAGAAGATATACCTCTACCCGATTCTCGCAAGCAAGGTTCTCTAAAATATTTTCTTTTCCCAGAGCCACTCTCAGTTGCTTGACCAGTAACCTTTTCAGTTTTCTCTTTCTCTTGTGTACTCTTTTTCACTGCCCATTCTGATTCTATCTTTTCTAGTTCCAGGGCTTGTGAAATCAATTCAAAAAAATTCTGGTGTCGGAACCCTATCACTTGCATTCTTAAGCTAGGTGTGACACCCATTACCCGTGTACAGTATACCCGAGTAAATAATGCCACACGGTGTATCGGCACACTCTAATATACCTTAATTAATTTATATCATGCTTTTGCATATAATTTATAAAATATACTTTATTTAAGCCATTTAGCAAAATTTTTATTTATTTGAGGTTCCGAAAATTTTTATAGAAAATCCGGCGGAGTACCGGCTAAAAATGGAGAAAACAGTTCTTCGGAACCTGTTAAAAACACTTCTAATAAACAAATTCATTCATTCTCAACTCCAATATCATCACAAAACTCAATATCAAGATCTCAATAATTTTTCAATTTCAGGTCTCAACAACCTTTTCATTTTTCAAACATCCCTTTCTCAGGGTTCTCATATATAAACAACAATTAAATACTCAAATTACTTCCATACATAACCATAAGTCTTTATTATTTACATGAACCTCAAAATACATTACATAAATCCCAAATACATATGAGAAAATAAAAATTTAATTACAAAATGACAAAATGACATCTAGTGTCCTACCAATGCACTGCAGGTGACGAGGTGACACGGACATCGTGGCAGAATCGCAGGATGGACTCACCTCCTGTGTGGTCTACTGGGCTCACGATCTGTGTCTCCAGTACCTACGCGTGGCAAAAGCAACGCGCTAAGCAATAATGCTTAGTGGTGCAATAATATAATAAAAGAAAATAGCAAGAAATTAAATGTGTAGTGAATGTATATGTTTCATTTGCTTGGTATTTGTATATTATTTACTTTGTCCACTTTTATTCATTTGGTTGCCCCAAGTAACCTACACTAGATGACTGGGCTGGATAACGGGTAAACTGGCACTGGGTATCTAGTACCTCGGGCCGTCACACCATCGGTCACATATGCATCTCCGGTGCAAATGTAACTACCAAGTCAGAATAATCTCAGGCACAAGGCCAAATCTCAATGCAAAGTCAGAATGGCTAAAAGCCATGAAATCACAGAATGGCATATTGCCATATGCAGTACTGCTAACTGAACCCTATTGGCATGCCAAACTATCCAAACCAATCATGTTAGGTATACTAGGGCATTTGAAACTTTTAAATTCTTCAATTTGTGCATTTCAAGTTTTGGTGTCACTATTCACCTCTTTGGTCAACAAAAATGTTGACTTTTGGATAGAAAATATGTACATTGACTTTGGCACTCCCAACATACCACATTTTACATTTAAAACTTGTTAGAATTGGTCACCATTACCATTTCTAACTTAAAACCAAGAGGGCAGAAAATTTCAGTTTTTGAGACCCAAATTCACTGTTCCATTGGACACTGTTGCAGTGAGAATTTGAAGAAATGGCAAACATGAAAGTTGTTCATTATTTTGTGTAGTTGAATTTCCTTTTTTGAATCACTCCATTTGGAGTTTTGTAGCTCCAGATATGGTCCAAAAACCACAGCTGGCCGGATTTGCATTCTGCAGAAATTACCATATCTATAGTAACATAAATAGTGACTGCCACTGCCATTTGGGTTAGGTTCTGGCCATAATTTGGGGTAGGTTCCTTCATGAAAGTTGTTTGTCTATGTCTTAACTTGTTACTGTAAAAATTTCAGGTCAATTGACCAAATCTACAGTGAGTTATGGTCAAATGAACAGTTACTGTTCATTTGGTCAATTCTGCAAGGGCTGTTGCAGGGTGTCCGGATTGGGGCCAAGTTTTGGTCCTCTTGCTTTGGTCTTTTGGGCATGGTTTCTTCAACAAAAATGTGCCATTATACGCCTAGTTTCATGTCCAATTGGCCAAACACCAATTGAACCAATACAGCCAAAGTTATGGCAGTGCAACTGGACTGAATTTTCAGTCCTTCTGCTGCTGTCCTAGGGCAGCCTGCAACCTCACTTTGCAATCCTATTTTTCAGTCCATTTGATGGTCAACTTACCTAAAATGGTCACTAATTGACCATTAAAATCTGCTCTAACAATTTCCTAAGCCAAGTCAATTTTTCACCCTCAAAACCCTAGTTTCCATTCCAATTTACCCATGCACTTTGGTTAAGCACACTAAATCATTATCTATGTAGATATATAGCTTAAACATAATCTCCAATTCATTCTAAGTCCATTAAAATCATCAAGACACTCCATTATTATTCCCTCATTAGGGCTGCCGAAATTCAAGGCATGCATAAACATAAATTTCATTCATTTAAGTTACCAATTCTTGCTCACTTTAAGGCTTTAACATGAAATAAAGGAGATTTAAGTATATATATGCACTAACCTTGAATAGGGAAGATTTTTCTCAACTCTAAACTTCACTTTCCTTCACTTTCTAGGCTGCCAAAAGCTCTCCCATGATGAGTGGACAACTTTCTATGAAAGGGGTTTAGGGTTTATGGTGGAACAAGGAGGGAAATGGAGCTTGAATGGTGTTTTAATGGTGGTTTAGGGTAAGGGCATGGGTTCGGCTGGTTGGGGAAGAAGAATGGTTGATGGCATTTTTAATTCTTTGATCTTGGTTTATCTCTTTTATTGGTTAAGTAAATGAATTGCTTGCATGTGATTGGTGGAGTTTTTAAATGACCTCATACTATGTCATTATTTGCATTATTTTACATTCTCTTTTCTTTTCTTTCACTACTCATTTCCAATTTCATTTTTAGTAATGTTTCTTCATATTTTATGTCATATTAATTATTTACTCAACTGGACAAGTCGGCCAAAAATCACCTCTGAAGGCGAAATGACCAAAATGCCCTCCGTTTGGCTTAACGGGTCAAAATTGTCTGTACCGATTGAAAAATTTTTCTAGGTATTTTCTTGGCATTCTAATGCTATAGGAACCTCAATGACCCTTCTCTGGAGTCCCAAAAATTATTTTATAATTTTTCTCCCGGGTCTAGGGCTCTTCGTTGCGAGAATCGCAACTTCCCTCCGGTTACCCATCGCTTGGGCACCGGCTCGTTTTACTTGGTTGTATTTTATTTATAAAATTTTTACCAAATTTTTCTTATTAATATTTGAGTTAATTATGGTCCCTCACTTTAGTTTAAATATTTTTCCGGACATTCTAGCTGTCCGGACCGACACCGATCACCGGAACAGTAGAATGTACGGAGTTGCTACCGGGAGGGTGTTACAACTCTTCCCCTCTAATTTAAATTTCGTCCTCGAAATTTACCTGATGCAAACAGTTGAGGGAACTGTTGCCTCATCGTCTCTTCACTTTCCCAAGTTGCCTCCTCGGTGTTGTGGTGCCTCCAAAGCACTTTCGCTAGTGGAATCTACTTGTTCCTCAACTCTTTTACTTCTCGAGCCAAGATCTGTAGAGGTTCTTCTTCATATGTCAAATCTGGCTGTATTTCAATTTCTTCCCTGGAGATGACATGTGAAGGATCTGAGCGGTATCTCCTAAGCATGGACACATGGAACACATTGTGGATCTTGTCCAGCTCTGGTGGTAAAGCTAGCCTATAGGCCACCGGACCCACACGTTCAATGACTTCATATGGGCCAATGAACCTAGGGCTTAACTTACCTTTTCTTCCAAACCTCAATACCTTCTTCCACGGTGACACCTTGAGGAACACTTTGTCGCCAACCGCATATTCTATTTCTTTTCTCTTCAGGTCGGCATAAGATTTCTGTCTGTCTGAGGCAACTTTCAGGTTGGCTTTGATTAGTTTCACTTTCTCCTCAGTCTGTTTCACTGTGTCCGCCCTACCACTTATCTTCGCCCAATTCAGTCCAAAGACACCGAGTTCTACATTTTCTCCCATACAGTGCTTCATATGGGGCCATTTGAATGCTAGCTTGATAGCTATTGTTGTATGCAAACTCTGCCAGTGGGAGGTATCTATCCCAACTTCCCTCAAACTCAATGACACAACTCCTCAGCATATCCTCAAGGACCTGGATTACTCTTTCTGATTGCCCATCCGTCTGAGGATGGAAAGCTGTGCTGAAATGGAGTTGTGTACCCAAGGATTCATGCAACTTCTTCCAAAATCTCGATGTAAGCCTTTGGTCTCGATCAGATATGATGGAAAGTGGAATTCCATGCAGTCTAACTATCTCACTGATATACAATTCTGCTAACTTCTCCAGTGAGTAGTCAGTCCTAACTGGCAGAAAGTGTGCTGACTTTGTCAATCTATCAACTATCACCCATGCTGCATCATGTTTCTTCCAGGTGAGAGGTAGCCCACTTACAAAATCCATGGTGACCCGATCCCATTTCCATTCAGGTATGCGTATAGGCTGTAGCAAACCTGATGGAACTTGATGTTCTGCTTTAACTTGCTGACATGTCAAGCATTTAGTCACATAGTCAGCTATGTCCTTCTTCATACCAGGCCTCTAATACTGGAGCTTCAGATCATGATACATCTTTGTACTTCCTGGGTGCATAGCATATACACTGGTGTGTGCCTCTTTTAGAATACTGGCTTTCAATTCCCCATCATCTGGTACACACAGTCTTCCTTTGTAATACAGACACCCATCTGCTTTCACCCCATAGTCAGTTGCTTTTCCTTCTGAGATTTTGCTCATATTAGCCATTAGCTTCTCATCTGCCTTTTGCCCATCTAAAATCTGCTGTAGCAGGTTTGGCCTCACTTGCAACTCAGCCAAAATAGCTCCATCTCGAATCAAAGATAGACGGGCATTCAATGATCTCAAAGCTGTTATGGATTTTCTGTTCAAAGCATCAGCAACTACATTTGCCTTCCCAGGATGGTAGTCAATTACACAATCATAGTCCTTCAGGAACTCAATCCATCGCCTCTGTCTACGGTTGAGCTCCTTCTGAGTTGGCAAGTATTTCAGGCTCTTGTGGTCTGTGTAAATGTAGCACTTTTCACCATACAAGTAATGCCTCCATATCTTCAGTGCGAAGATAATTGCTGCAAGCTCTAGATCATGGGTAGGGTAATTTTGTTCATGTGGCCTTAGCTGCCTGGAAGCATAAGCGACCACCTTCCCCTCTTGCATCAATACACACCCCTAACCCATTATGAGAGGCATCACTGAAGACCACAAAGTCCTTTCCTGACACTGGCTGTGTTAACACTGGTGCCTCTGTCAACATAGCCTTCAACTTCTCAAAACTGGTTTGATACTTGTCATTCCAGTTAAATCTGACATTCTTGTGTAACAACTTGGTCATTGGAGCAGCTATTAAGGAAAATCCCTTCACAAATCTTCTGTAATACCCAGCTAGCCCCAAGAAGCTTCTGACCTCGGTTGTGTTCCTGGGAGGCTTCCATTCCATCACTGCTTCTATTTTCTTGGGATCCACCCTAATCCCTTTAGCTGACACTATGCGTCCAAGGAATGCAATCTCATTCAACCAAAAGTCACACTTGGACAACTTAGCATACAGCTTCTTTTCTCTTAGGGTTTGCAGAACAATCCTCAAATGCTCATCATGTTCTTCCCTGGTCTTGGAATACACCAAATATCATCAATAAAGACCACTACGAGCTGATCTAAGTATGGATGGAAGATACGGTTCATAAGGTCCATGAATGCTGCTGGTGCATTTGTTAGGCCAAAGGGCATCACTAGGAACTCATAATGCCCATATCGGGTCCTGAATGCAGTCTTTGGCACATCTGCATCCTTCACCCTCAACTGATGATATCCTGATTTGAGATTAATCTTAGAAAATACCCCTGCTCCCTTCAACTGATCAAACAGATCATCAATTCTAGGCAACGGATATTTGTTCTTCACAGTCACTTTATTCAACTGCCCGTAATCAATGCATAGTCTCAAAGTCCCATCCTTCTTTTTCACAAACAGCACTGGAGCTCCCCATGGTGACACACTGGGGCGTATAAACCCCTTATCAAGCAACTCTTGCAACTAAGTTTTCAACTCCCTCAATTCAGTGGGTGCCATCCTATAAGGGGCAATGGAAATGGGTGCTGTACCCGGCAGTGTCTCAATAGCAAATTCAACTTCCCTTTCTGGTGGCAAACCAGGCAACTCTTCAGGAAATACCTCTGGGAAGTCTCTCACTGTGGGTATGTCACTCAGGTTTGGCTTAGCCTGCCTAGTATCCACCACATGTGCTAGGTAGGCTTCACAGCCTTTTCTCATTATTCTTCTTGCAACTGTGGCTGAGATGACATTGGACAAGAAATCTGTCCTTTCACCCACAACTATAATCTCATTACCCTCAGGAGTTTTCAGAGAAATTCTCTTCAATTTGCAATCAACAATTGCCTAATGACGTGACAACCAGTCCATTCCCAAAATCACGTCAAACTCGTGGAAGGGCAACTCAATCAGGTCTGCCAAGAATTCATACCCCTGAATCCTTAACGGGCAACCCTTGTATACCTTGTTCACCACTACACTGTGACCTAATGGATTAGTGACCAGAATGTCTTGGTCACTCTCCCCTACTAGTATCCCCCTTTCTACGGGTAAGTTGATGCAAATGTAGGAATGAGTGGATCCTGGATCCACCAATGCATGCACAGGAGTATTGTAGAGGGAGAACGTACCCCTGATGACGTCCGGGGCATCTTGCTCCTCCTGAGCTCTCAAGGCATAATTTCTGGCAGGTGGTCTGTTATTTGGCCTCTCTGCTGGCTCAGATGCAGGCCTCTGAGATGGTCCCATAGCTTCGGATTTACCAGACCTTCTACCCCTTGGTGGTGCAGAGCAGTGCGTCTCGCTTGTGTTGGAGTAGCTGTAGTAGTTCTGCGTGACGCTTCTTCAATCGATGCTCTATTGACCCACACCTCAAGCAGGCACTGCATTTACTCCAACATTCCCCCTTGTGCCATTTCGGGCAATGCGGACATGCGAGAAGATGTTGGGGCTGGTCCTCGAACCCCATCCTCGGAGAGCGCCCACCGATGGTGTGGACCGACCTCTCCTAGGGGTGAATCGTGGCTGGGCCCCGAGACCGACCGACTCGTGGATGAGCTGAACTCGTGGCAGAGGACCCTTGAACTTCTTCCCAAATGCAGGAGATGAGCTGGGTGACCGGTCCCCTCTTCTCTGTCTTTTCCTTCTCGGTTTGCATGACCGATTCTTACTTTTTCCACCTTTATTGCAGCTTCCACTAACTTGGTAAATTCTATGATTCCTAAGGCGTTGAGCTGGATCTTGATGTTGTCATTTAGTCCTCTTCAAATCTCTTGCACCTTTCACTTCATTAGGGACTATCTCCCTTCCATAGCGCTTAATCTTACGAATTCCTTCTCATATTTTGCCACCGATAACCGTCTGCCTCGAAGTTAATAAACTCTCTTCTTCTCTCTTCCGTATACAAGACCCACATATTTCTTCTTGAATTCAGAGAGGAAGAAGTCCCAAGTTACAGCTTCTGGCTGCACTTCACTGGACACGGTGTCCCACCACTCATATGCATCATCTTGCAGTAAAGAGATGGCAGCTTCCAGGTTTTGCTCTGGAGTGCAGTGGAGTTGTTTTAATACTCTGTGTAACACCCTCACTGTAGCAATTCCATACATTTTACTGTTCCGGTGACCGGTGTCGGTCCGGACAGCTAGAACGTCTGGAAAAATAATTAGACTAAAGTGAGGAACCATAATTAACTCAAATATTAATAAGAAAAATTTAGAAAAAATTTTAGAAATAAAATACAACCAAGTCAAATGAGCCGGTGCCTAAGCGATGGGTAACCAGAGGTAAGTTGCGGTTCTCGCAACTAGGAGCCCTAGACCCAGGGAAAAATTCATAAAATAATTTTTGGGACTCCAGAGAAGGGTCATTGAGGTTTCTATGGCATTAGAATGCCAAGAAAATATTTAGAAAAATTTTTCAATCAGTACAGCCAATTTTGACCCGTTAAGCCAAACGGAGGGCATTTTGGTCATTTCGTCTTCAGAGATAATTTTTGGCCGACTTTTCCAGTTAAGTAAATAATTATTATGACACAAAATGTGAATAAACATTACTAAAAATTAAATTGAAAATGAGTAGAGATGAAAAGAAAAGAAAATGAAAGAAAATACCTAATAATGACATCATATGATGTCATTAAAAACCTATCCACCAATCACAATTTGTTAAACTCATTAAAAGAGATAAAAGTGACCAAAAATTTGAAAAAACAATCTGCATCTTCAACCTTTGGGCAGCCTAAAAAACGTTGAGAGAGAGAGAGAGAGAGAAGAGGTTCCACCATTAAAGCTCCCTTAAGCTTCATTTCCCACTTCAAACCACCTCAAAACCTTGTCCTCCCTTCACTAAAAATTTCCCTTACCACTAGAGCAAGACATGGGCAGCAATTAGAAGAAGAGAAAGTGGAAGAAAGTGAGGTGTGAACAAGCTTAGAAAATCACCAAAGAGGTTAGTGCCATAACCTTTGCTTTTACATCTTTCTAATCATGAATTTGAGCTAAGTTAAGTTAAAAATTTGACAAAAAATTGAATTAATGAAGCATGGTTATATTCCATGAAGTTTTTGCAGCCTTGACATGAGTTAGGGTTAGGAGAAATCTTTGGTTTAAAGTGACATATTGCTGCCCCTCTTATAAATTATATGATTAGTATAGCAAATTAGGAGTGGGATGCATGAATTGGAGGTCAATCAATTAGGGTTAGGGTTTTGGAGAGAAACTTGGACCTTGTTTAGGTAATGGTGAATGAACATTTTAATGGTCAATTAGTGACCATTTGAGGCAAGTTAATCATAATTTGAAGTGAGCTAATGCATGGCAAAGTGAAATGTGCAGGCTGCCTAGAGACAGCAGCAATGAGGCTGTGATTCCAGCCCACTTAGACAGCCATAACTTTGGCTGTGTAGGTTCAATTGGTGTTTGGCCAATTGGACATGAAACTAGACTTATAATGGCACATTTTTACTGAAGAAACCATGCCCAAAAGACCAAAGAAAGAGGACCAAAAGTTGGCCCCAATCCGGATACTCTGCAAACTGATTCTGCAGAATGACCAAATGAACAGTAACTGTTCATTTGGCCATAACTCACTGTAGATATGGTCAATTGACCTGAAAGTTTTACAGCAACAATTTAAGACATAGACAAACAACTTTCATGAAGAAACCTACCCCAAATTATGACCAGAACCTATCCAACAAGGCAGTGGCAGTCACTGTTCATGGTACTATAGATTTGGTAAATTCTGCAGAATTGAAATTCTGCCAGCTGTGATTTTTGGACCATATCTGGAGCTACAAAACTCCAAATGGAGTGATTCAAAAAAAGAAATTCAACTAGACAAAATAAGGGACAACTTTCATGTTTACCATTTCCTCAAATTCCCACTGCAACAGGACCCAATGGAACAGTAAATTTGGGTCACAAAAACTGAAAATTCTGCCCTCTTGGTTTTAGATTTGGAAATGGATTTTGTGGTTAATTCCAACAAGTTTTAAATGTAAAATGTGGTACATTTGGAGTGCTAAAACCAATATACCTATTTTCTATCCAAAAGTCAACATTTTTGTTGACCAATGAGGTGAATAGTGACACCAAAACTTGAAATTCAAATTTTGAAATTAGAAATGCATCTAGGGGACTTTATATTGCAATTGGCAATTAATACTAGCAAATGTAAAACTCAAAATGTGGGATCTTGGTGTAATTAGAATTAATATATCCACTAAGTATGAAAAAGTCAGCATTTTGATTGACTAGTAAGGTGAATAGTAATCAAAATGATTAGTAAATTAAGAATAAAACCTAGAACCAATTCTAAGCTTAAATGCTTAGAATTGTATGACAAATGTAGACTATGCATCCTAGTCAAAATTGTTAAAAAGAAATTAAGGCCATAAATTAGAAATCCATGAAATATTCATGGATTACTTGAAACATGAAAAATAAGTCACCTAATTGATGTGAATAGATAGTTAGGGCTTATATGCCCATCACAAATGAATTTCATAAAATATTAATAACTCAACTTGAAATATAATATTTGTAATTACATAAGTAGATTCTTGAATGTATAAATGAGAAAAGGGAAAATGTTCTGAATATAATGGTACGTGTGAACCATTGTTTAGAATTGTGATCAATATGAATAACATAATGAATGAATAAATGAACCATATTAATGTATGAATGAGACATTACTTCTCATTATTGTAGAGAGGAGAAGTATTTTGAGTACAATGGTATAAAAGGATAATTGATGTGAATTGTGATCATATAAATGATCAAATGAATGTATGAATTGTAATTGAAATTTATCATGAAATAATGAAGTCATAAAACACAATATATTAATATTTAATGATATTATGTGCCCTTGTATTGCCTAGACATGTGTGTCAGATTGGATAGTTTGGCATGCCAATAGGGTATTGTTTTAGCAGTACTGCGAAAGGCTTTATGCCTGTATTCATGGCTTTATGCCTGTATTCATGGCTTTATGCCAACATTCATGGCTTTTATGCCCGATTATGTGTTATCATGGCTTTTTAGCCATACTGACTGCATATGTGGTTGACGTTCTGCGTCCCATGGTATGACGGCCCGAGGCACCGCGGTGTCCAGTGCCAACGACCCGTTATCCAGTTTAGTCAGCCTGTCGTAGGTTACTTGGGCAGTGTAATTTATTGAGATAAGTTAAGAATATTAACAATTAAAAATATTAGAAATTAAATAAAATAAATGAGTAAGATGACCTAAAATAAATTAGGATAGTTATTTATTAGAAAGAATCGAAATGAACTGGACAGATATCAAAATTTACTTATTATGAAATAATCTGAGACAACCTAGCAAGTATAGAGAAAATGCTAAAAGATTAGCAAAGAAAATTATAACATAAATAAATATTGCAAATGTGCTTATATAACAATATAAGCATAAATTTATTATTTTCAAATCATTTTTCTTTATACATTATTACTGTACATTGGCAAATAAACACTTTCAAAGAACATAAATAAATATTGCAAATGTGCTTATATAACAATATAAGCATAAATTTATTATTTTCAAATCATTTTTCTTTGTACATTATTACTGTACATTGGCAAATAAACACTTTCAAAGAAGAATAAATTAGGATATAACACATTAAATTTTAGAAACCGCATGTGAAGTATAAATAAATCTTGATTATTTGAATTATGTTTTATGTCTATCTTTATTGGTATATTATTTCCTTGTTATATTATTGCACCACTAAGCAGCAATGCTTAGCGCGATGGAATTGTTTCCTTCGCGCAGGTACTGAAGCTAGAATCCAATGGACGTTTGACTGGGAATTTTGGGAGTTTTGATCTGCGGAAGTATCTGAAGTATTCAAGGTTGTCACCTCTCAAAGAATGCATGTAGATAGGGCCCATATAGATCCTATTTTGTATTTTGTATAAAATGCTAGATATTGTATTATGATGTAAATTATGAAATTTTGTAATTATTTTGTAAATTATGTAAATTAAGGAAATTTGAAAATTTTGCTTATGTAATTTGAGAATGTTTACATATGAATTGAGTATGCATGAAAATGATTATGAAATTGAAATGTATGAATGAGATTTGAAATATGAGAAAATTATGAGAATGATTGATGAGATAATTATGATTAGCATGGATAAGACTTTATTATGAAAATATTGTTGAAACTTTCAAACAGGTAAATAGTAAAACACGTCAACTGGTAATAAAATAGGGGAAACTCCGCTGGTTTCTCCGTCAAAAAAATAATTAACATTAAAATATAATGAGATCAAATTATGAAAGGAATAAAGTAAGATAAGATAGGGTGCTCCGGCACCGAATGTAGCACACTTTGCTCGGCTACACTGTAGTCGGGTGAGGGGTGTTACACTCTACCTGTTCTGTTCAACCAATTCTCGGCTGCAACAGAGTCATCTTCTCTCTTGCCATAGAAGTCCACAGCTCCAAACTTCCTTAGTCTTTCCAGGTGTGATTTCTGCTGTGGAGCTGGTGGTAGTGGTGGTGGTGCTGGCATTACCCCGGCCATTTGTCTGAAGAAGTCGGCCATTTGTTGGAACATAGCCTGTGGAGGCTGAGCAGGCTCTGCTTGAGCTGGCGGAGCAGATTATCTCATGCCCCCAGTCTCAGCTGCTGCAGGTGGACCATGACTCTCCACTTCCTCCTCAACGGCTCTCTGAGATGAAGGATCCATATCCTGTTCGAAATAAGAAAGATAAACAGATCTGCGTTAGTGTCACCTCGACTCTTACAAATGCAATGCATGCTATGGACTCAATCTAGGCCCAGAAACGCCTAAACCGTGCTCTGATACCACTAAATGTGACACCCCTTACCCGTGTACAGTATACCCGAGTAAATAATACCACACGGTGTATCGGCACACTCTAATATACCTTAATTAATTTATATCATGCTTTTGCATATAATTTATAAAATATACTTTATTTAAGCCATTTAGCAAAATTTTTATTTATTTGAGGTTCCGAAAATTTTTATAAAAAATCCGGCGGAGTATCGGCTAAAAATGGAGAAAACAGTTCTTCGGAACCTGTTAAAAACACTTCCAATAAACAAATTCATTCATTCTCAACTCCAATATCATCACAAAACTCAATATCAAGATCTCAACAATTTTTCAATTTCAAGTCTCAACAACCTTTTCATTTTTCAAACATCCCTTTCTCAGGGTTCTCATATATAAACAACAATTAAATACTCAAATTACTTCCATACATAACCATAAGTCTTTATTATTTACATGAACCTCAAAATACATTACATAAATCCCAAATACATATGAGAAAATAAAAATTTAATTACAAAATGACAAAATGACATCTAGTGTCCTACCAATGCACTGCAGGTGACGAGGTGACACGGACACTGTGCAGAACTGCAGGATGGACTCACCCAGTCTGTGGTCTACTGGGCTCACGATCTGTGTCTCCAGTACCTACGCATGGCAAAAGCAACGCGCTAAGCAATAATGCTTAGTGGTGCAATAATATAATAAAAGAAAATAGCAAGAAATTAAATGTGTAGTGAATGTATATGTTTCATTTGCTTGGTATTTGTATATTATTTACTTTGTCCACTTTTATTCATTTGGTTGCCCCAAGTAACCTACACTAGACGACTGGGCTGGATAACGGGTAAACTGGCACTGGGTATCTAGTACCTCGGGCCGTCACACCATCGGTCACATATGCATCTCCCGGTGTGCAACAGAACAAATACCAAGCTGTAAATAATCTCAGGCACAAGGCCAAATCTCAATGCAATTCAGAATGGCTAAAAGCCATGAAATCACAGAATGGCATATTGCCATATGCAGTACTGCTAACTGAACCCTATTGGCATGCCAAACTATCCAAACCAATCATGTTAGGTATACTAGGGCATTTGAAACTTTTAAATTCTTCAATTTGTGCATTTCAAGTTTTGGTGTCACTATTCACCTCTTTGGTCAACAAAAATGTTGACTTTTGGATAGAAAATATGTACATTGACTTTGGCACTCCCAACATACCACATTTTACATTTAAAACTTGTTAGAATTGGTCACCATTACCATTTCTAACTTAAAACCAAGAGGGCATAAAATTTCAGTTTTTGAGACCTAACTTCACTGTTCCATTGGACACTGTTGCAGTGAGAATTTGAAGAAATGGAAAACATGAAAGTTGTTCCTTATTTTGTCTAGTTGAATTTCCTTTTTTGAATCACTCCATTTCGAGTTTTGTAGCTCTAGATATGGTCCAAAAACCACAGCTGGCCGGATTTGCATTCTGCAGAAATTACCATATCTACAGTAACATGAACAGTGACTGCCACTGCCATTTGGGTTAGGTTCTGGCCATAATTTGGGGTAGGTTCCTTCAAAAAAGTTGTTTTTCTATGTCTTAACTTGTTTCTGTAAACATTTCAGGTCAATTGACCAAATCTACAGTGAGTTATGGCCAAATGAACAGTTACTGTTAATTTGGTCAATTTTGCAGGGGCTGTTGCAGGGTGTCCAGATTGGGGCCAAGTTTTGGTCCTCTTGCTTTGGTCTTTTGGGCATGCTTTCTTCAACAAAAATGTGCCATTATAAGCCTAGTTTCATGTCCAATTGGCCAAACATCAATTGGACCAACACAGCCAAAGTTATGGCAGTGCAAGTGGACTAAATTTTCAGTCCTTCTGCTGCTGTCCTAGGGCAGCCTGCAACCTCACTTTGCAATCCTATTTTTCAGTCCATTTGATGGCCAACTTACCTAAAATGGTCACTAATTGACCATTAAAATGTGCTCTAACAATTTCCTACGCCAAGTCAATTTTTCACCCTCAAAACCCTAGTTTCCATTCCAATTTACCCATGCACTTTGGTTAAGCACACTAAATCATTATCTATGTAGATATATAGCTTAAACATAATCTCCAATTCATTCTAAGTCCATTAAAATCATCAAGACACTCCATTATTATTCCCTCATTAGGGCTGCCGAAATTCAAGGCATGCATAAACATAAATTTCATTCATTTAAGTTACCAATTCTTGCTCACTTTAAGGCTTTAGCATGGAATAAAAGAGATTTAAGTATATATATGCACTAACCTTGAATAGGGCAGATTTTTCTCAACTCTAAACTTCACTTTCCTTCACTTTCTAGGCTGCCAAAAGCTCTCCCAAGATGAGTGGACAACTTTCTATGAAAGGGGTTTAGGGTTTATGGTGGAACAAGGAGGGAAATGGAGCTTGAATGGTGTTTTAATGGTGGTTTAGGGTAAGGGCATGGGTTTGGCTGGTTGGGGAAGAAGAATGGCTGATGGCATTTTTAATTCTTTGATCTTGGTTTATCTCTTTTATTGGTTAAGTAAATGAATTGCTTGCATGTGATTGGTGGAGTTTTTAAATGACCTCATACTATGTCATTATTTGCATTATTTTACATTTTCTTTTCTTTTCTTTCACTACTCATTTCCAATTTCATTTTTAGTAATGTTTCTTCATATTTTATGTCATTTTAATTATTTACTCAACTGGACAAGTCGGCCAAAAATCACCTCTGAAGGCGAAATGACCAAAATGCCCTCCGTTTGGCTTAACGGGTCAAAATTGTCTGTACCGATTGAAAATTTTTTCTAGGTATTTTCTTGGCATTCTAATGCTATAGGAACCTCAATGACCCTTCTCTGGAGTCTCAAAAATTATTTTATAATTTTTCCCCCGGGTCTAGGGCTCCTCGTTGCGAGAACCGCAACTTCCCTCCGGTTACCCATCGCTTGGGCACCGGCTCGTTTTACTTGGTTGTATTTTATTTATAAAATTTTTACCAAATTTTTCTTATTAATATTTGAGTTAATTATGGTCCCTCACTTTAGTTTAAATATTTTTTCGGACATTCTAGCTATCCAGACCGACACCGGTCACCGGAACAGTAGAATGTACGGAGTTGCTACCGGGAGGGTGTTACACTAGGCCTCAATCCAGCCTCAAACCTCTTACACCGGTCTCTGGGGGTGGAGACTAAGCTTCCAGTATAATGGCTTAGCCTTGAAAAGTCCCGCTCATACTCTGCTACAGTTCTATCCCCTTACTTCAAACTTAAAAACTCTTGCAGCTTCATGTCTACATAAGTATCAGGGACCCACTTTTGCCGAAATTCCCTTAAAAAGTCTGCCCCATGTGAGGACTGGTGGCTCTACTAGACTGTAGGGGACAGTCTTCCACCACTCATATGCATCCCCTTGCAAAAGTGATACTGAATATTCGAACTTCAACTCTTCAGCACACTGTAGTTTTCTGAAAACCCGTTCCATTCTCTCTAACCACTGTTCTGCCTCCAGTGGATCCACAGTACCCTTAAACTCGGTGGCCCCAAATTTCATTAATTTTTCATATTGTCGAGCCAAGGGCTGTGGTTGTGCTGCAGGTGCTTGTGTCTGTGCTTGAGGTGGCACATTTTCTGCCATTTGTTGAAAGAACGCAACCATCTGCTGTGCAAACTGAGCAGGGAACTACGGTGCTTGAGGAGGAGCTGGAGTGGCTGACCCACTCACATTCTAGAGTGCTGGGGCTTCTCCTCGGGCCTCAGCCTCGACAGATTGCTTTACGGAATGATCTCCCTCTTCCATTCCGTTTTCCAGAAATTTTCTACTCTCTAATAATAAACACAAGGAGGTTGACCTCCGTTAGTGCATATTCATGATGTAAATATGTCATATATATTAAACATTTGAGAAGTTGTATTTACCGACAAAATATTTCAAATTCATAGTTCAAAATTTATGTTAAAACTTTGCTCTGATACCACTAAACATGTCACACCCTACTCCTCGTAAGATGTAACATGTTCCCATAGTACACCTAATGAATTACTATACTTCACCTACCAGTAACCCATTAAATATACTACAAGGGAATTTAAAATAATTTTTGTTCATTTTGGAATTGGTGAGCATATTCTAATAAATATTAAAACATTTAATTAAGGTGAAAAACTAGTTAAAATTTTTAGCTCATTTTATTTTTTTGCAAATTTTATAAAAATTTTGATAGAGTTCTGTCTGTATTTTGAGAAAACAATTCTTCAAAATCTGAAAATAGAAACACTCCCAATATATTTCTTAATCACAACTCCATTTGCAACCGCCAAACTTCAAATCAACAGCAAGCAACACTTTAATTCAAAATCCAAATTTCAAATCAAGAATGAATATCTCAAAACATTTCATAACTCATGCACTTTGGGTTTTAAATCATTAATTTACAATCATAAGTTAATTTACAGATGCAAAATCTCAAAAATAATATTATTACAATTTTATCTATACAACTGCTCAAATTACAGAGATACATATGCATACTATCATATTTACATCAAACTAACTTCCAGGGTATAGACAAATACCCGTACAAAAATTCTTCAATTGTTCTCCTCTCTAATCAGAGCTCGCTTCTGCTATGTCCTTTTCTATCTCATAAAGAAGTTAGAGCTATCGCTAAGTATATAAATACTCAGTGGTGCACAATAAAGCATAAAATGCATAATATAAAACATTTATGAACAAATCATCATTCAAAAATCTCATAATCGCATCTCACAATTTTTTTTCTCAAATCACATTTATAATAAATCATAATTTTCAAAGCTTAATATAGCACAACTTAATCAAACAATTTAATAAACATAGTGTTGCCAAACAATAACACAACTTAGGACATGACACAAAATTTCTGAACATGCCGTGTGTACATCACGACAAGGCATACTCACCCCACTAATCGAAATCAATGAGGGAGGTGGCTAGCTAGCTAATGATTACTCATCCAAACTCGCCCCTCAGACTGGAAAGCCAGAGAGGGAGGAAAGTGATCAAATATCAAACTCACCCCACAAGTGGAGGAGGAACATATTAATATTGTCATGCAAGTGTGAATTAAAAATAATTTAAATCAAGTTATTCAAATATTTTATGCAATTCACAAATCATATTTCATTCTAAACTTTTCATTTATAAAGTAGGTAACACACTATTTTTCAGATAATATTTCCAAAGCCATAACAATCAAAATTATTCACAACATTTATTTCAAGAATTGTCATGTAGAAACAAAGAATTTTAAGTTTGTTGTGCACAAACCTGACGTGAATCGCCTCTAGGCCTTGACTCAGTCCCTTATACCTTTCGGGTCTTTTTCAGCTGAAACACAAAATTTATAGTGTTTCAGTATCTTATTTCACAATAAATCTAATAATTAATTCATAAATACTTCATTCTAGCCCAAATATGCCTAAACTAACATTCTTGGAAATTTTCATTTTGGAGTTACTATTCATGGTACTATTCAAGTTAATTTGTTGACTTTCTAAGGCTTAATAGGTATGGGAATTCCAAATTCACCCACATACCACATTTTGGTCACTAAATTTGTTGGTTTTGGTTGTTCAATCAAATTCTAAGTCTTTTAGGCAAATTTGCAAATTTTCAGTTTTGGTGTCTTGAGATGCACTATTCCATTGGTCATTTTACTGTTAGAATTTGGCAAAACTTTCTTCATAGAAAATGTTCCCTATTGTCTTAAGTTTATTCTCCTTTTTGAATCACTCCAATTGGAGTTTTGTAGCTCAAGTTATAGCCATTTGAACCATGGTTGCCGGATTGGACCTAACTCAGATTTTCTGCGCAATTTTTAGTTCTGGCAGTTTTAGGTCACCAATTTTGGGTGGCCAAATGACTTGGTTAATGGCATAATTTTGGTTTGTGTTCTTCATGAAAGTTTTAAGTCTATACCTCAACTATCCACTGGTAAAATTTCAGGTCATTTAGACTTTCCGAGCTCAAGTTATGGCCAAATGAATAAACACTGTTCATTTGGTCAGTTTGTACAGGGCAGACTGAGATTTTCCGAGTTTGGTCAATTTGTTCACTAGGTTTTGTTTACTTTTTGGGCATGCTTCCCAAATGAAAATTGTGTCATTTAGTGTCTATTTAGATTCCAAATTGGTCTCATACCAATTGGACTTGTAAATTTTTATTTTTGCTAGCTCAAAGGGACCTTGGTCATGCTGCCAATAGCATGACCACACTCAATCCGAATTTAATCTCAACTCCAACACTTCCAACACACTTCATTTGGTCACCATTGACCATTTCCCACTTCAAACTAGGTCAAATATATCATTTACCAATTTCTCACATTTTTGTCTCTAAATCCTAAATGTCAAAAACCCTAACTACACTGGTAATTACATTTAACCAAATCCAAGTATCTCAACATCACCTCTACATTCATATAAGCTTGCCTACACTTATTATCCAATCAAATTCATGCTCTACCATAGCAAACCCTAGCTGATCAAAATCCATGTTTAGCCCTCCAACAATTAATTTCATTTCATTTTAAATTTATTTCTAAGTTAGTTAAGCTATAAACACAATTAATTCAACTAGAAAATCAAATTTAGTTTACTAACCTTAGTGCAGAATTTTCTTTCCTTCAAACCTCTTCCTTTCTTCTTTTTTTTTTTTTTTTTATTGTCAAGTCCTCTATCAAGGCTTAAAATCAAGGTTTAATGTTGGAGGTTTAACTTTCTATGGTGGAATTGGGGATTTGATCAAGCTCAAAATGAGCTTTAATGGAGGTTTTGGGTGAGGGAGAGGGAGAGTGAAAGTGGGGCGGCACTTAGGGAAAGAAGAAGACTTTTATTTTTTTTTTCTTTTCTTTTCTCTTTTTTTTTTTTATCTTATGGAAGACCAAAATATCTAAATAATTAAATTTATTAATTATAGGATTTATGGCATCATGCATGATGTCATGCATGATGTCATATTCCTTCACTTTTTCATTTTTTTTATTAGTTCTTTAATTTAATTCTCGACTCCGAAATTTTTTTTGTCTGATTTTATTTGACAGTTAGGTCAGGAGTTAGCTATCAGGGTCAATTGACCAAATTGCCCCTCGCTGGTTCAACTCAGTTTGCAAATAATTCAATATTTCTTCCGGCTCCTTAACCTAATTATTTGACTGACTTAACAGTTCTTTTTCGTTATTTTCTCTTTTCCACTGTGTTTGTAATGGTCCTAAAGATCGTGGTGTCACATTTTACAGTTCAAAATTTGAGCTTAAATCGACTTGGCAGTCGTTCCCGAGAAGCTCACCTATCGCTGTGACTCTCGGCTCGTTCAACTTCTTATGTTCTGTTTTTCTTATTTATACTGAACTAATTGACAATTACTAATTATTTGTGTTAATGGCTTCTCTAGTTGTCTTAAGTGTGGTTCTAATCTCTTTAATTGTCCGGACCAACTCCCGTCACCGGAACAGTAAAATATATCAGGCTATACAAATAGGGGTGTTACACATGGTCTTTTAATCAAATTAGTCCTCACAATAATTTGGCAAATCTTACACTTTTAAAGTAAGAAATAAAAATCCTAGTTGGAATGAATTTCTAGTGGGTGATTGGATTCTTATAAATTGCTAATCATCCTCAAGTATATCTATTCTTGGATTCATAAAAATTTATAAGTGAGCAACACTTTACTTTACATATCTCATGTGAGGTTCAATCAATTATTTGGCTCATAATGCTTAAAACCTTAGGTGCATCCATTCTTGGTTTATATTACATTAGTTAATTTAGGCCCACTAAGTTAGTAAGCATGCAAATTTGAATATCAATGGCCTTAGGTACATCCATTCTTCGCCACTAAAGTATTTACATACTCAAAGCATCTCACACTTAAAAATCACTTCAAAAAGATCTCTTAAGCTAAATACATCATTTTACCATAGCCAACAATGTAAGAGTTTAAAACTTCCTAAATGATTACTTTAGTGGAGAGCCATGATGTAATTTCCAAAATCACACCATTACTAACTGATGCACTTGTATCATATAGGTATTTTGAGGCACAATTACACTATATTTCATAGCATATGGGTAGCAAATTGCATGCATTTTAGTTAGTTTCATAAGTTTTTGTTAAATTAGTTAATCTATTAAATTTCATTTTTTATGTATGTTTTTAGGTATTCTAAAGAAAGTTCAAGGCATAGGAGTCAAATAGACAAACTTTGGGAGAAGGAAAAATAGGGGAAGCTACTGCATCATGGTACACGAGTTATGTACAAAAGAAGCCAAACCCATGTAACCCTCTGGCAAAAAGAAAACTGAAGAAAACATGAAAAGCCATAGTACACGGGTCATATAACTGACCCCGTGTACCCTATAATGCCCCATGTAACCTTCTAGACATCCAAAGTTGAAAAGCCAAAGAAGGAAGACAGTACACAGGCTGTGTACTTCAACCTGTGTAAACCTAAGGACACCCATGTAACTTTCTATTTCCCACTCGATTGAAGCCAAAATCCATTCAGTAGTTTACATGCCCCTAGGCTGTATAGTGCTAAATAAGCCATGTACTTTGCAGCAGACAGACTTCTAATACGATTCCAACTACACTTTTCACAATTTGAACGGACTTCTAAGGCTCTTAGGACTCTAAAATATGGCATTGAGACAACTCATATTAATACTAGAAGACAGAAATAGGGGGAGAACACTTTTGAAAGAAAATTTTCTAGTTTAGAGGTAATTTTAGCTTTGCAAACCCTAATTTCCAAGCCCTTTGGAGAAAAGCTGCTTCAGCACCAAAGAGAAGACCTCTTAGCTGAAGTTTCAAAAGTCCAAAGCTACATAATCTTTTCTGGGTTCTTTTGTTTGATTTCTCAAATTGCTTTTATATTCTTTTATTTTAATTACATTATGTTTATTAAACTCACCATAAGTGATTAGCTTCTTTAATTCTGAAATTAGGAGAGTAGCACTTTTAATTTTTATTATAGATATATATTAGTTTTATTTAATGAAATTGAGCCCTGTGCTTTGATTCAATATTCTGTATTCTTAATGCATGCTATGTGTTAGTACCTACTCAGTCATGATATAAGATACTAGTTGAAGAACTGAAAGGTGCAAATCAAGATTTTAAACTTAGGAAATCTGACCTAGAGATAAGCTGACATCCTTTGTGGAATTTCACAATTAATTAAATATCTTAAAGGGTTTTAATTCAGATTGATTACCACGAAAGTGGAGCTCAGATTAATTAAAATATACCTTAGGTGCCTTGAGAAAGGATCTAGGATACCATAGGATTAATTTCCATCAAAGTAATAATCTTTAATCCATTGAATAAGCAAGGTTAAATCCATAATAGGGTTAAAGTGTAAAATCTTAATTCTAGAATTGTTTTCCTCATAGATTCTTTTAGATTAAAATCTCAGCTTTATTCTCTCTTGTTTTCCAATATACTCAGTAGTAGTTTAGATTTAATCTCTCCATAATTTTGGTAGTTTAAACAGTTAAAATTGATGTCTAGCTTAGTACTTACGCCTATAAATTCCTCATGAGAATGATACTCTACTCACTACTATATTACTTGTTTACGATCCGTGCACTTACGAGATTGTAAACTAACAAATAAGTTTTTGGCGCCGTTGCCAGGGAATTTTTAGTAATATTAAGCGATAGGCAATTTAGCTTATTTAGATATTTATTTTTATTATTTTAGATTAATTAATTTGATTTTACTTTTTATTACTTTTTCAGGTTCTTAGTTTAGTTTATGACCCAAACCAAGCTTCAAGAAGAATTGTTTGAATTGGATCCTAAAATAGACAAGACTCTAAGAGCCATCAAGAGAGGAAGGAGACATAAAGAACCAGAACCTGAAATTTTTGAAACTCCAATCATGGCCAACAACAACAATAGGCCAAGACCCTTGAGGGACTATGTAACACCCCCTACTCAATCTACAATAAAACCGAGTAAAGGAATGCCACATTTTGTGCACGGAGCACCTAAACTTATATTAGAAAAATTTTCTTTCTTAATGTTTACTTTTTAATTTTAATAATAAATTTCAAATGAAAAAACTGCAAGAGTTTCCCCTAAATATTTAATATCCACCTGTTAATAATAATATTTATAATTTCTAAGTTCAACAATATTGACAATCAATTCTCATCATATTTGTATTCAACTTCATTCTTCATCATATGCAAATATTAACATAACATATATTCAAACATAAACCAGTAAATATAACAAAATGTGTTTATACTTAAATTTATAGCCATCCAAAATAAATTTAAATCACGTGTTTTTAGTACATGGCAAATGGGCATATAAAAATGTGTGACAAAATGTATCTAGTGTTGGTAGTGCACCTACCACAAAGTCTAAGTAAGAGGTGACTTTGTACTTTCTTGCAGATCCACTCTCTCATTTTCTGTCTGACTATCTACTCCTTACCTTTTGTACTTGCGTAAGGAAAGACCTATGCGCTAAGCTTTACAGCCTAGTGGTGCACTTTTAATTTAAAAAACATAAAAGCAAAACTTGCATACATACTGTAAGAGATTTAAGAAATTATTCAAAAACAAAGAAACTCAAAACATCAAATCTATGACCATTTCCAAATACAAACATACTTCATTGATTAAATGATACAATGATTATATGAAATCTTTAAAGTTCAAGGTTTAACATAATTCTCATTATATTTGTGTACATTTTTTTAATTAAATCACATTTTAAGATTTGTTATGTACCCACAGTAACCTATGACAGAACTGTATGGACTAGATATGGGACTCCAAGTACTGAACACTCGGTGTCTCTTACTGGTTTAACAATGGGCACTTAGTGCCCCTATATAACTGTTAACATGTACCATAATAAAATTCGGCACTAAAAGCCATGAATAAAGAATCATTGACTGGGCACTCAGTGCCTCTAATAGACATTCATCAATCTATTAATATAATTAATGTAGTACTTCTAATGATGTCCCCTATTGGCATGCCAAACTATCCAAACCTATAATTCACTGTCTAGGTTTACCCGGGCTTAATAGGGTAATTATTATTTTTATTTTGACATGATATAATCAATAATACTTGTATGCACATAAAATTTTTCCATTACCATATTTTCATATCGTATGCATTTAAATTTTGTAAAAAAATTCTTACAAATTTATAAAAGATTAATAGTGCACTAACTTGCTAATCTCCAAACTAAGTTGATTTGGCTCCTAAACCAATATTTTCACCTACCTTCTTATGAACTACAGTAATAGAAAAGAATATGAAGAGTTCAAAATAAATTCCTCAACTGTTTCTAACAAACATTCCCACCAAACTAATTTTACTGTTACCTAAAAATTTTCCTACGCAATTAGCCATAATCAATTCATTAGCTAATTGGTTCCTTTCCTCACATAATAACAAGTTCATTTAGACATTTTATCAAACACTTGGTGTGCAAAATTTGCATGTCAAAATGAACTAGTTTCCTTTATTTTTCAAACCCCTAAAAAATACCTTTATATTTTCCATCAAAAGTACTTTAATCTTATAATTGGAACTAAACAAATATACATCTAATACCAATTTAATTTACCAAAGTGGCTGCCCTAAAAGAACAAACACACACACAATTAAAATTTTTAGTCAATTCAGGTAAACAGGGTAGCAAAGTTAAAATTCCACCAAAAATTATAGCAACAAGGGTTTTATGGCATCTTTTCCAGAATTAAACTTTCAAATGTCCATTTCAATCTTCAATTTGAATCATATCAAAATTAGGTCTACATCTCAAGTTATAACAGAAATGTGCAACCTATTCCAAACTTTAATCATATATAGGGCAGTAGCAGAAAATGTAAAGGTATCACTATATAGCCAACAAAATTAATTATTAGCCATAACTACAAAGTTTCAGAGCTTTCCAACAGTTCAAGAATCACCCTATCCCATGTTTTGTAGCACAAGTTATGAATTTTTAAAGTTGGCTATCCTATTTCTAGAAATCATCAGGTCAGTTTTTCAGATTTAAGCAATAAAAAGTTTTGCCTTCGAACACCATCTTAGCAGGGGAATTAGGTCTGGCACGAAACTACAAAGTTTTAGAGCGTTCATCAAGGTTTTCATAGACATAAAGATCACAGAAATCCAACTTTCCTTAACTCAAGTTATGAATTTTTAAAAGTGACTGTTCCTGTAACCTACTAGCCGAACTAGTGTTCCAACATTCCTACTAACTATCTTTTCTAATATCTTGTAATTTTCCCTTATTCCTACAGATATCCCTACTCAAATTTGATAAAAAAATAAAGGTTATAGCACTAACCTTGGTTGTGAACTAGCTGCTACTCCCTATTTTCTTCTAAATCTCCTCCAAACCCTTGAAGGATTTAGGGTTCTTTAAGCTTGATTCACCGAATCTCTTGTTTCCTTCTTGCTTATACCTCCAAAATGGTTTAATCTAGGGGTTTAAGCTTGATTCTCTCCTTCAAATTTGACAGGATATGGCTGTTAGAAGAAAGAAAAGAGAAGAGGAGAAGGATGAAAATGAATGGCTGGGTAGTTTGGGAGCTTTATATAGAAACTTCCTTGGTTTTTACCCAATGATTTCTATTATTCCAAAAATTTTCCCTAAACTTTATAATCTATTCAAATTAGTCCTCCAATCTTTTATTTACCCCTTAACTTATTGATTAATTCACTTTAGTCCTCTAACTCTTAGTGGGCAACTTCCTAGGTATGAAAAGAAGCAAGTGCACACCCACTTAGTTTGCCATTTATGTGAATATTTTTTTATTTTTTGTTTACTTTGAATAAATTTAGGATGTTACAGACTATGGAGCCTCGACTATTAAAGGATTCCAATCTAGTTTTACCAGGCCTAGAGTAGAGGCCAATAATTTCGAACTTAAACCAACAAGGTTCCAGATGATTCAGGAAACATAATTTGGAGTCTCATCTGTAAAAGATCCACACTATCACTTACCGTAACACCCTCATATTAGGTATGTAACAACCCTAAGTTCGGTAGTGTGTTCTGCTGTTCCGGAGACCAGTGCTGTCCGGACAGCTAGGATGCCTAGAACTACACTTCGTTATGAGTGAGGAGACATAAAATAATGAAATACAAGAAAAGAAAATACAAGAAAAATAAAGGAAAAATAATAGCAAAGAAATGTAACCAAGTTAAGCGAGCCAGAAACCCTAGCGATGGGTGACCGCACCGGGAAGTCACGGCGTGGACCGTTGACTAGCCCTGGACTGCGGGGAACCCTATAAAACATTTTTAGGACTTAAATAGACATCAATTGAAGTATAAATATCATTAGAAATAACAAAGAAAAATTAAATAATTAGTACAAAGAAAAGTGAGAAATCGAAAAACAGACAAAACTCGGTGTTACCGAAAAATCGGGAATGCAACCCGAACAGGGGCATTATGGTCATTTGACGTCCCGAATTATCTTTTGACCTAAATTTCCATTAAAAATAAATAATATTACACTTAGAAAATAAAATGAAAAATTAATTTGGTGGTACCTAAAGTAAATAGTAGGAATTAAGGGTTTAATGTGGAATAAAGGGAAATTAAGCTTATTAAATGATTAAATGTGTGAGTGGGCCACTAATGATTTAATTAAACAATAAAATGTGCTGATGTAAGTCCACTATACCCATCAGAAAGTTCATCTTCTCCATTTCCATTAAACTAGCCGAATTGAAGAAAAGGAAAAATCCTCCATGGCCATTTTCATTCAAGCTTCATCTAACCCCTCACTTCACTTCTAAACACTTAGGTTCCTTCATGAAAGTTTGTCTACACATCATAAGGAAGAGCTTGATACCAAATTTAAGAAGTTTAATCAAGGTTTGGCAAGTCCCAACCATAAGGTAAGTTCACATTTTTGAAGATTGCTTTGTTAAACTTTGTGTACATGTTATGAGTGTTGGTTTTGTGAAGAAAATTTTTAGGTTTGAAGAGTTATTGAGATGTTCATTTTGGACAGCCACGGAGTTATGTATTTGATGAAATATTTGTACATATATTTGGTGAGAAATGATGTTGATTAAGTGATTTAATATCCTAGTAAATTATTCCACATATATATGGTGATTTTGCACTTGGAATGGAAATTGGTGAATTGTAGGACACTTTGGGGTTGAGGGACATTTTCGGCAGCCTTGTAACTCTTGGATAAGTGTATGTGGTTCATGAAGATATGGGCAGAATTGTGGCATTAAGGATTGATGGATATGTATATGAATTTGTTCTCAGAAAGTGTATGTAAAAACTAGTAATGTTTATGTGTATGTGTAATTGTATTTGGACTTTGGGAATTAGAGTTATATTTGGTGTGTTGAGGATAATTGTAATCTGCCCAAAATGACTTTAAAGTGAAGTGGAGTATGGTTTTGGTAATGTACCAAAACAGATTTGGTAGGGAAGTGAACATCTAGTAAGGTAAGGGTGTAATTGATGTATGTTTAAGCAATGTGATTAAGGCAGTATACATTTTTGCCTATAACTTTAAATGTGTAACCTCAATTGGTATGAGACCAATTGGAGGTGAAACTAGGCACAAAATGTGCCAACTTTCATTGAGAAAGCATACCAAAATTCTGCTTGCATGGTGACATAAAAAAATGACCAATTCGGATTAGGTGCAATTAGGACCTGAAAAATGACCAATTGGGCAGCAGTGAGTGTTTAGGCCATAACGCACTCAAAACAGGTCCAATTGACCTGAAATTTTAACCATGAATAGTTAAGACCCATACCTACAAGTCTTATGAAGACACCAAAGCCCAGAAATGACCAGAAGCAAGTCAAAAAGCTTGCACAAGTTCGGGTCCAAAAACTGGCCGAACCAGAGTTGACCAAATTGACCTAAAATTGACCTAATTTGATACCATTGGACCAGCAATAGTATAATGACCATAACTTGGTCTACATAACTCAGAATGACCTGAAATTTTGCACCGCGGTCCATAAGACATAGATCTACAAGTTTGTAGTTTTGACCGAAACCCGAAAACCGAGGGAACTAGGTCGTCCGGCTAGGTCAAACTAGTATCCCGGAATCCAAAGAAGTTGCATTAAAATGCACTAAACGAGGAAATGAGTTTGGTAAAACGTACCAACCTAAAACCCTATCGAATGTGACATATTAATGACACTAAAACCTAATTTACCTAGAACGCATCGAGGGTCGGTATATTAGGTGATTAAGCAAATGATAGCTTTCAGTGAATTACTTATCGAACATTATCGTTAGAGACAAATTTATTTAGCACTGAAACACTTCAAATTGTGTTTCTCAGTTACCAAAGACTCAGGAAAAGGGAAGGAAACACTGAGTCTAGACCAGGAGACAAATATTAGAGGTTTGTGCACAACGGCTATTTCTTTTGAATTTTTCAATTGAAATGAATTATGACTATTGTACATTATTGTTTTAAATTGTGTTTGTGCACAACTAGTTTTCAACTGATTTTGTTCTGAATAATATTTCATATGATAAATTGTATGTTATTGTTTTAAATTGTGTTTGTGCACAATATTTATTTCTTTTGAATTATTTTCAATTGAAATAAATTATGACTACTTGTATGTTATTGTTTTAAATTGTGGAAATGTACTTGAATGGATATTTATTGCTTGAAAAGCATTATAAATGATTTGAAACTGTGAGAAACTGTTTGAATGGTATTTGATGGATACTTATTGATTGAAAAGCACTGTAAATGGTTTTTGTGGAAATTGAAGTGAATTACGAATTGTGTTGCCATTTTGTGAATGAAATTATAACTTTGGAAATTTATTGGATTCTTCGGATCATTTGAATAAAATGTTTGGAATTGTTTTGATTCACAATTGGCATGACACTGTTACTATATTCCTCCTCCATTAATGCGGTAAGTGTGATTATTCCTCCCTCTTTGACTTATCAGTCTGGGGTGAGTATGATTATGTTCCTCCCTCATTGACTTCCCAGTCTGAGGTGAGTGTGGATGAGTACTCATTATTCAGCTAGCTTCCTCCCTCATTGATTTCGATTATTGGGGTGAGTATGTCTTGTCGTGGTGTACAACACGGCATGTGTGGAAAAAAAATTGTGTCCTGGCTTAAATTGTGATATTGATCGGCAACACTGTGTTATTAAGTATTTTGATCAAATTGTGTATGAATTGGCAATACGGTATTCTTAAATTATTTGACGAAATTGTGTTATTATGAATTTTGATAAATTGTGAATTGGAGTTTAAATTCCTTATGACATTCATTGTCTTGGATTTAACTATGGTTTTATGTATCCACTATTTATATGGTTTATGAATTGTGATTTAAAGTTGTATTTGGTTAATGTTGTGCACCACTGATAAATTGTCTCGTGATAGCTTTATTGTTGTCGCAGGTAGACAGACAGACAGGGCAGCAGACTAGGCTGCTAGTACCTCTAGCGAGAGATTTTTCGGGTATAACGAGTATACCGCTTTTTGCATTTTGTATTGTAATGTATGACCACTATATGTACATATTGTTTTGGTTTGAGCAGTTGTAAATTCAAATTGTAACTTGAGGTTGTAAAATAATTATGAGTTATTTTGACTTGTAAAAATTGTATTATATTTCCTATATCTCAGCTTTTGAAAAATCACTGTGGATTTGAGTTGAGAAATATGTTGTATTGAGAAAAATGTTGGAGTTGAGATTTAGAAAATTATTGAAGTGCTTTTTACAGGTTTTCTGAAGAACGGTTTTATCCAAAATACAGATGGCATTACACAAAATTTTTCTGAAATTCCAAATAATTCAAATGAGTTAATTCTATCACTTGATTCAAAAGGTTTTCAACACTGTAAATAGTGCTCACCACTGTAAAAGAAGTAAGAAAAGTTTTTAAAATCCCTTGTAGTATATTTAATGGGTTATCAGTAGACGGAGTTGGTAATTCATTAGGTATACTACGGGATCATGTTATGCCTTACAGAGGGGTAGGGTGTGACATGTTTTAGTGGTATCAGAGCAAAGTTTTAAATTCTGTTTTCACCTGTTATTTGAATGTTCTTTCTTCATAGTACAACTGCTCAATATCATTGTTTGATACATACAGTACATTACATTATAAATATGCACTAACGGGAGGAAATCTCCTTGTATTAATTGTTCAGGAGGTCTAAGATCCTCGCATTGATTATGGAAGAGGGTGATCGTTCAGTCGATCAATCTATAGAGGCTGAGGTGCAAAGGGATGCCCCAGCCGTACATAATGTTAGTGGTTCGGCAAGACCCCTCTGATGCAGCGATTTCTGCTCGATTCGCTCGATGAAGCGGCTGCAATGTTCCAACAAATGGCTGGTAATGTGCCTACTCAAGTCCCAATACAGACACCAGTGGTACAACCACAGTCTTCTGCAAGGCAGTATGACAAATTGATGAAGTATGGGGCTATAGAGTTCAAGGGGACAGTAGATCCTCTAGAGGTAGAACAGTGGTTAGAAAGGATGGATAGGGTATTCAAGAAACTGCGCTGCACAGAGGAGCTCAGATTTGAATACTCAGTATCTTTGCTACAGGGGGATGCTTATGACTAGTGGAAAACTATTCCCCTGATGCAGTAGAACTGCGGTGCTAACATGGAATGACTTTCTCAGGAATTCAGTGAAATATGTCCTCGATGCTTATGTAGACCGAAGCTACAAGAGTTCTTAAGTGCAAACAGGGAGTAGATTAGTGGCTGAATATGAAAGGGAATTTTCACTTTGAGCCATTATGCAGTAAGTCTACTTTCTACCAGTAGGGAGAGATGTAAGAGGTTTGAAACCGGCTTGAAGCCTAGAATCAGATTACAAGTGGTTGGGTTCAAACATAATAACTTCTCTGAACTTATTTCTCAAGCACTAGAATTAGAAAGAATTGAATCTGAAGTGGCTCCTGAGAAAAAGAAAGCAGAGAAGACAGAAAAAGAGGGAAAGTCAGTAGAACAGAGTTCTAGTGGTTTTACTGGAAAGAGGAAAAACTTTGGGGGATACAACAGAGATAGTAAGAAGTCCGGTAGAGATAGATCTTTTGGACAGAAACCACCTCGATCCGATCAGCAAACTCAACAGAAACCCAGGAATACGCTGTCAGATCGACTTTGTGAAACTTGTGGTAAACCACATAGTGGGGTATGTTATAGAGCCGTAGGAGCATGTTTTAACTGTGGAGAGACTGGCCATTTTGCTAGGGATTGTGTAAATCCAGGTCGTTCTGGATCATTTACTACACCAAAGGGATCAACCCAAGTTTCTACCCCAAAGAGTTCACCATCAGTTAGTAGAGGTAGAGGTAGAGGTAGGGGCAGTACACCTAGAAGTCAAAGTACTGTGAATCAGCCAGGACAAGGTGATGCTTCAGCTAGAGTATACGCTATACGACAGAGAGAAGAGGCTGAGACTTTTGACATTATTGCTGGTACTTTCTCAATTAGTAACTAAGATATATATATATATGTATTGTTTGACCTGGAGTTTGCATACTTTTATGTTAGTGTCAGAACTATATGTTTTGTTGTTATTCCTTTATAGGGGAATAAATTTTGATGCATTAGTGATTAGTCCTTTAAGATAAGGATTGTGATAATAAGTGAAATTAGTTTTGAAAGAGTTTATAGGCGAAAAGTATTTTCTAACACACCATAAATTATAAAGCTAATTGGCGAGCCTACTTAATGTAAGGCAAGAGGACGTAAAAGTAAGATGCAGTAATGGAATTGCTCTAGATGAGGGCAAAGATGTTACTGTTAGTAATTGTCAAGGGATATTGTAATCAGAATCGGTTTAGGATATTAGTGGATTTGAGAAAGATAAGATGTTAGAAAACCTAGTCCATGAGGTTATAACGCAGTGACTGTATAATGTTCTCGATGTTTGTATTGTAAGCTGCAGATTACAGTACCGACACGGGATTATTGTGTAGAGCTACGTGTTTCCTCGTGGTATAATAAATTAAGAATATTTGTAAGTAATCTATAAATTGATATAGTTGCACCCGAATAGAGTACTAGTACTGAAAATAAATGTGAAAATTTTAGTCAGAAATTTAAAACTTCAGAACTAGCCTATCGAAAGACTACACTTGTAAGGTAGCTAGAATCAGTGACTCAGTTATATTAATGTGAATTATCTGTACCACAGTAATTGCTATAAGCTTAAAGATATCAGTACGACTTATCATCCTCAGACGGATGGACAGTCGAAACAAGTGATTCAGGTAAATTTTAAAACTCGTTGAGTTTCTATAAATAATGAAATGAAATGATAATAATAACCTGTAAAATGGAATAAACCCTCGAGAATATACTGAGAACTTCTATCCTTGAATCCGAGGGGAGATGGGACAGATACATCCCACTAATAGAATTCGTATATAATAATAAGTGTCGAGCTAGCATACAAATAGCACCCTATGAAACAGAGTAAGAGAACGGATAACTATGGATTTTGTGATGAGATTTTCGAGGATACAGAATAGTCATGATGTAGTATAGGTCATAGTTATCAGACTAACCAAGTTTGCTCACTTTTTGCCCGTTCGAATGGACTATAGCCTGGAAAGATTGGCCAGATTGTACATATATGAGATTGTAAAACTGCATGGAGTGCCAGTACCAATTGTGTCTAACAGAGATCCTAGGTTCACTTCTAGATTCTAAGGTAGTCTTCAGAGAGCCCTAGGAACTAGATTGAACTTCAGCACAACATTCCACCCACAGACAGATGGTCAGTCTGAGAGGGTTATTCAGATACTGGAGGATATGCTACGGGCTTGTGTGATTGAATTTGAAGGTAGTTGGGATACACATTTGCCTTTGATTGAGTTTGCTTATAACAACAGCTACCAATCAAGCATTGGGATGCCTCCATATGAAGCTTTGTATGGCAGAAAGTGCAGAACTCCCTTATGTTGGGATGAGGTAGGTGAAAGGAAGATGATTGGGCCAGAAATTGTTCAGCAGACAGAGGAAAAGATTAGATTGATCAGAGATAGACTTAAGGCTGCATCAGACCATCAGAAGTCCTATGTTGATCTGAAGAGAAGAGATATAGAGTATGCAGTGGGTGATAAGGTATTCCTCAAAGTTTCTCCTTGGAAGGGGATTATGAGATTCGGCAGAAAGGGGAAACTGAGTCCTCGTTTCATCGGACCATATGAGATTCTGGAAAGAGTGGGTCCTTTGGCATATCGGTTGGCATTACCTCCAGAGCTAGCAAGGATACACAGTGTCTTCCATGTATCCATGTTAAGGAGGTACAGATCTGACCCATCTCATGTACTATCAGTTGAAGAGATTGAAGTAAATCCAGACCTCTCATATGAGGAAGAACCCATAAAAATTCTGGCTTATGAGGTGAAGCAGCTGAGGAATAAACAGATACACCTGGTTAAAGTGTTGTGGAACCATCATTCAGGCCAAGAAGCCACTTGGGAACGTGAAGAGGATATGAGGAGACAGCACCCACAGCTGTTCAGAGATTAATGCCAGGTAAAATTTCGAGACGAAATTTATTTAAGGGGGGGGAGAATTGTAACACCCCTAAGTTCGGTAGTGCGTTCTACTGTTCCGGTGACTAGTGCTGTCCGGACAGCTAGGATGCCTAGAACTACACTTCGTTATGAGTGAGGAGACATAAAATAATGAAATACAAGAAAAGAAAATACAAGAAAAACAAAGGAAAAATAATAGCAAAGAAATGTAACCAAGTTAAGCGAGCCGGAAACCCTAGCGATGGGTGACCGCACCAGGAAGTCACGGCGTGGACCGTTGACTAGCCCTGGACTGCGGGGAACCCTAGAAAACATTTTTAGGACTTAAATAGACATCAATTGAAGTATAAATATCATTAGAAATAACAAAGAAAAATTAAATAATTAGTACAAAGAAAAGTGAGAAATCGAAAAACAGACAAAACTCGGTGTTACCGAAAAATCGGGAATGCAACCCGAACAGGGGCATTATGGTCATTTGACGTCCCGAATTGTCTTTTGACCTAAATGTCCATTAAAAATAAATAATATTACACTTAGAAAATAAAATGAAAAATTAATTTGGTGGTACCTAAAGTAAATAGTAGGAATTAAGGGTTGGAATAAAGGGAAATTAAGCTTATTAAATGATTAAATGTGTGAGTGGGCCACTAATGATTTAATTAAACAATAAAATGTGCTGATGTAAGTCCACTATACCCATCAGAAAGCTCATCTTCTCCATTTCCATTAAACTAGCCGAATTGAAGAAAAGGAAAAATCCTCCATGGCCATTTTCATTCAAGCTTCATCTAACCCCTCACTTCACTTCTAAACACTTAGGTTCCTTCATGAAAGTTTGTCTACACATCATAAGGAAGAGCTTGATACCAAATTTAAGAAGTTTAATCAAGGTTTGGCAAGTCCCAACCATAAGGTAAGTTCACATTTTTGAAGATTGCTTTGTTAAACTTTGTGTACATGTTATGAGTGTTGGTTTTGTGAAGAAAATTTTTAGGTTTGAAGAGTTATTGAGATGTTCATTTTGGACAGCCACGGAGTTATGTATTTAATGAAATATTTGTACATATATTTGGTGAGAAATGATGTTGATTAAGTGATTTAATATCCTAGTAAATTATTCCACATATATATGGTGATTTTGCACTTGGAATGGAAATTGGTGAATTGTAGGACACTTTGGGGTTGAGGGACATTTTCGGCAGCCTTGTAACTCTTGGATAAGTGTATGTGGTTCATGAAGATATGGGCAGAATTGTGGCATTAAGGATTGATGGATATGTATATGAATTTGTTCTGTAAAGTGTATGTAAAAACTAGTAATGTTTATGTGTATGTGTAATTGTATTTGGACTTTGGGAATTAGAGTTATATTTGGTGTGTTGAGGATAATTGTAATCTGCCCAAAATGACTTTAAAGTGAAGTGGAGTATGGTTTTGGTAATGTACCAAAACAGATTTGGTAGGGAAGTGAACATCTAGTAAGGTAAGGGTGTAATTGATGTATGTTTAAGCAATGTGATTAAGGCAGTATACATTTTTGCCTATAACTTTAAATGTGTAACCTCAATTGGTATGAGACCAATTGGAGGTGAAACTAGGCACAAAATGTGCCAACTTTCATTGAGAAAGCATACCAAAATTCTGCTTGCATGGTGACATAAAAAAATGACCAATTCGGATTAGGTGCAATTAGGACCTGAAAAATGACCAATTGGGCAGCAGTGAGTGTTTAGGCCATAACTCACTCAAAACAGGTCCAATTGACCTGAAATTTTAACCATGAATAGTTAAGACCCATACCTACAAGTCTTATGAAGACACCAAAGCCCAGAAATGACCAGAAGCAAGTCAAAAAGCTTGCACAAGTTCGGGTCCAAAAACTGGCCGAACCAGAGTTGACCAAATTGACCTAAAATTGACCTAATTTGATACCATTGGACCAGCAATAGTATAATGACCATAACTTGGTCTACATAACTCAGAATGACCTGAAATTTTGCACCGCGGTCCATAAGACATAGATCTACAAGTTTGTAGTTTTGACCGAAACCCGAAAACCGAGGGAACTAGGTCGTCCGGCTAGGTCAAACTAGTATCCCGGAATCCAGCAAGTTGCATTAAAATGCACTAAACGAGGAAATGAGTTTGGTAAAACGTACCAACCTAAAACCCTATCGAATGTGACATATTAATGACACTAAAACCTAATTTACCTAGAACGCATCGAGGGTCGGTATATTAGGTGATTAAGCAAATGATAGCTTTCAGTGAATTACTTATCGAACATTATCGTTAGAGACAAATTTATTTAGCACTGAAACACTTCAAATTGTGTTTCTCAGTTACCAAAGACTCAGGAAAAGGGAAGGAAACACTGAGTCCAGACCAGGAGACAAATATTAGAGGTTTGTGCACAACGGCTATTTCTTTTGAATTTTTCAATTGAAATGAATTATGACTATTGTACATTATTGTTTTAAATTGTGTTTGTGCACAACTAGTTTTCAACTGATTTTGTTTTAATAATATTTCATATGATAAATTGTATGTTATTGTTTTAAATTGTGTTTGTGCATAATATTTATTTCTTTTGAATTATTTTCAATTGAAATAAATTATGACTACTTGTATGTTATTGTTTTAAATTGTGGAAATGTACTTGAATGGATATTTATTGCTTGAAAAGCATTATAAATGATTTGAAACTGTGAGAAACTGTTTGAATGGTATTTGATGGATACTTATTGATTGAAAAGCACTGTAAATGGTTTTTGTGGAAATTGAAGTGAATTACGAATTGTGTTGCCATTTTGTGAATGAAATTATAACTTTGGAAATTTATTTGATTCTTCGGATCATTTGAATAAAATGTTTGGAATTGTTTTGATTCACAATGGGCATGACACTATTACTATGTTCCTCCTCCATTAATGGGGTGAGTGTGATTATTCCTCCCTCCTTGACTTATCGATGCAGGGTGAGTATGATTATGTTCCTCCCTCATTGACTTCCCAGTCTGAGGTGAGTGTGGATGAGTACTCATTATTCAGTTAGCTTCCTCCCTCATTGATTTCGATTATTGGGGTGAGTATGTCTTGTCGTGGTGTACAACACGGCATGTGTGGAAAAAAAATTGTGTCCTGGCTTAAATTGTGATATTGATCGGCAACACTGTGTTATTAAGTATTTTGATCAAATTGTGTATGAATTGGCAATACGGTATTCTTAAATTATTTGACGAAATTGTGTTATTATGAATTTTGATAAATTGTGAATTGGAGTTTAAATTCCTTATGACATTCATTGTCTTGGATTTAACTATGGTTTTATGTATCCACTATTTATATGGTTTATGAATTGTGATTTAAAGTTGTATTTGGTTAATGTTGTGCACCACTGAGACATTGTCTCAGCGATAGCTTTTTATTGCTGTCGCAGGTAGACAGACAGACAGGGCAGCAGACTAGGCTGCTAGTACCTCTAGCGAGAGATTTTTCGGGTATAACGAGTATACCACTTTTTGCATTTTGTATTGTAATGTATGACCACTATATGTACATATTGTTTTGGTTTGAGCAGTTGTAAATTCAAATTGTAACTTGAGGTTGTAAAATAATTATGAGTTATTTTGACTTTTAAAAATTGTATTATATTTCCTATATCTCAGCTTTTGAAAAATCACTGTGGATTTGAGTTGAGAAATATGTTGTATTGAGAAAATTGTTGGAGTTGAGATTTGGAAAATTATTGAAGTGCTTTTTACAGGTTTTCTAAAGAACGGTTTTATCCAAAATACAGATGGCATTCTGCCAAAATTTTTACAGAAATTCCAAATAATTCAAATGAGTTAATTCTATCACTTCAGTTCAAAAAGGTTTTCAACACCTGTAAATAGTGCTCACCACTGTAAAAGAAGTAAGAAAAGTTTTTTTAAAATCCCTTGTAGTATATTTAATGGGTTATCAGTAGACGGAGTTGGTAATTCATTAGGTATACTACGGGATCATGTTATGCCTTATAGAGGGGTAGGGTGTGACAAGGTAATTCCATACATTCTACTATTCCAGCAACTAATATCTGTTTGGATTGCTGGTATCTATAGAACTATACTTAAAACATTGAAAGAAGTCATAAATTAAATTAATAAAGATCAAATGACATTGGTGGAAAATAAGAGAAATGGAGTGCAAATTGGTTAAATGAGCTTAAGTCCCGATGATGGGTGACCGATCCGGGAAGCGATTGCGAGTTCAGTTGCTATTCCAAAATTCGTGGGGAATTCTATATGATCCTTAACTAAGGATTAATTAAGGAATTATGGGAATTTATAAACCAAAGAAATAAAAAGGGAATAAGCACAAATAAGTGAATCAAAACCTAAGGACTCATCGGATATTACTGAAAAAGATAGACTATAGCCCGATGATAGGCATTTTAGTCAATTCACTTTAAGAGTTGACTTTTGACCTAAATGTCCATTAAAATGAGTAAGATTAAAATATTGAAATAGGAATTTATGTAAGTGATATGTGTAGGAAAAATTAAACAGGGACATGAATGGAATAAATAAAATTGTAAAAATAATAATAATTAAAATTATAATTTAAATATTTAAATTAGAGATAATTATAAATAAGACAAAATGGCATTAAAAATCAAATAAAATTTCATCATCATCTTCTCCATATTGCCGCCCCACTTCTCACTCTTCCTCCTCCATTTTTAGACACTCCCAAGATTTGAATCCACCATTTTCTTCCATGAATCCGTACTAAATTAGTAGAAAACTTGGAATTAGCCCTAGATTAGAAGATTAGAAGAAAGAAAATCAAGAAATCTTGAAGAAATTGGAAGAGTGGAAATTGCCATTTAAGGTAAGTGGTCTTCCAAGCTTGATTAATTGTATATTTCTTGAAATTAAGTTAAATTGTGTAGAAATAGCAAAGAAAATTAAAGAAATCTTGCTTGAAATTGACAAATAAATTTCGACCATGATAGCAGAGATTAGGGTTTTAGTTTTTTTGATTCAATTAAGCATGAATTTAAGTTTAAATGAAGATATGTGCATGAAGTGTATGTTTGAATTTGCTTGAAATTGCTTGGAAGTGGAAGATGAGAATTTAGGATTTTGAGAAATTAGGGTTTTTATGGTATGAAGTTCAATTAGGGTTCTTGATGTTAAATTATGGTCATTTGATGTGCATTAAATGAGGAATAATATTGCTTTGGTGAGGAAATTAATTAATTGGATAGGGTGCATTAGGTTTTGAATCTAGACAGCTTGAGTCTAGTGTGTTTAAAAGCTCATAAGTTGAGCTACATAGCTCCAATTGGTATGAAACCAACTGAAAATGAAACTTAAGACATAATTCTCAAACTTTCATGTTGGACACTTGCCCAGAAAATGACCATAGGATACCTCAATTAGGGCTTGAATCCGAAATTGCAATTCAGGACCTAGAAAAATTGACCAAATAAATAGAACCCAATCTGTAACACCCCTCACCCGACTACAATGTAGCCAAGCAAGACGTGCTACATTCGGTACTAGAACACCCTAACTTATCTTACTTTATTTCTTTAAAATTTTCAATTCGTTTAATTTAATACCAATTATTTTTCCACGGAGAAACTAATGAAGTTTCTCCTATTTTATTATCGTTTGACGTTTTTTACTATTCACATGTTTGAAATTTTCAATAATATTTTCCATACAATAATTCATCCATACTCATATCATCATTTCAAAAATCATTATGTAATTCAAATCCATACTCATTTGTACAAATTCATTCATACTTATTACATATATCAAAATTCTCAATTTCATTAGTTTACATAATTTGCAACCTAATTGCATAAATTCATAATTTACATCAGGTGCATATTACATATAATTTCCTAATTTTCATTACAACATAATAAATAACTATAATGTACAAATTACATAATATGACTAATATGAGCCCTATCTACATGCATTACTGAGGAGGTGACAACCTTGAATACTTCAGACACTTCTGCAGATCAGAACTATAAAATCTTTGTTTAATATTCGCTGGGCTTTACCTTTAGTACATGCGCAAAGGAAACAAATCTATCGCGCTAAGCATTTCTGCTTAGTGGTGCAATAATATAACAAGAAAATAACTATGCAAATAAAGAAAGAAATGGATCAAAATTTGAATACTCTATAATTTAATCTAATTTCATATAATACTTTTAGTATCAACTATCCTTTATTCTAATTTATTCCTCTTCAAAAGCGCTCAATTCTTTCATAATAATTAAATATTAATATCGTTCCAATTCATTTTTTTTGCTAAATAATTAATCTAATTTATTTTAATTATTCTTACTCATTTATTTAATTGCTCATATTTTCAGTTGCTAATATTCTTATGATATTAACTCTTGTTAGCATTTTATTAATCGTTTTCTTGATAATTTTGAGCTTCTTTTTATTATAATAATTCATGTTCTTTATCTTGATATTTAATTTCCTTACTTCCTTAATAATCAATTCAATGACATACTTTTCCATGCCCAAGTAACCTATACAGATTGACCAGACTAGATAAACGGGTAAACTAGCACTAGGTACCAGGTACCTCGTGCCGTCACACCATCGGTCACAATGTGTCTCCCGGTGTGCAGACAAAATGGCTAATAAGCCACAAAAGTAATAAGGCATAAAGCCAAGTATAACATCATAATCAGTATAGCCATAGGCTATCATATCACAGAATGGCATGAAACCATACGCAGTACTGCTATCAGAACCCTATTGACATACCAACCTATCCAAACCAATCACACTAGGCCTACTAGGACATATTACAAAGTTATTTCTTGAATATTTGTATTTAACATGTAAGGTTACTATTCATTTAGTCATTTAAGTCAAAATATTAACTTTCTCATATATAATAGTTACATGAGTTTTAATCACATAGATTTACCACATTTCGGTTCCCAAAAGTGTTGGCATTAGTTGCCAATCCATACTTCTAACCAATGGAGAATAAATCAGAAATTTCAGTTTTGGGGTTCTAGAGTTCACTATTCCATTAAGCCATCCTGCAGTGAGAATTTGGCCAAATGTTCTTCATCAAGTTGTTCCTTATTATTTCTAGTTACATTTCACTTTTTGAATCACCCCATTTGGAGTTTTCTAGCTCAAGATATGCTACTTTGAGCAAGACTGGCCAGATTGGTATCTACCCGGAAATTCTGGGCAAAATGCCATTTTGCCAAATTTGGCAGTCCAACTTTAGCCAATAATTTCATTTGGTTAAGTCTAGAATTAGATTTTTCATTTTGTTCTAAATTGTCTAAGCTTTTCATTGATATAAATTTCAGGTCAATTGGACCTTTCTACACTGACTTATGACCAAATGAATGAACACTGTTCATTTGGTCATTTTGCTCAGGCAGAATGTGTATTACCCGGATTTGGTCAAATTTTTAGGGAATCCTAAGTTTCTTTTTTGGATAGGTTTCCTCCATCAAAGTTGTGCCATTATGTGTCTAATTTCATGTCCAATTAGCCTTGCACCAATTGAACCTACACAACTCAAGTTATAGCTGCCCAAACTTGCTGGACTCACATCCAGACCTGCAATGCACATTGGACAGCATACCAATCCTCAATTCCCTTAGCACAATTCACTTAATTTCCTACTCAAACATGACTAAATGGTCACTAATTGACCATTACAACCTCTTTTCACCAATACATAAACAAAATCTAAATTTTGGTGCCCAAACCCTAACTCTAACAACTACAATTCTTCATATACATACAATCCATGAATTAAAACACCAAAATCATGTTCAATGGCATCCATACACAACTATTATACAATTTAAATTGATGAAACCCTAAGGTACCCTAAGGCTGCCAAAATTTCATGGGGCAAGTTCATACATCTTTAATTCATTTTTCATCAAATTTTCAACTTAACTCAACCTAGATTCATACTTAGAAAAGAGTGGAAGTAAGAAAATTAGCACCAACCTCTTGGATGAATTTCAACCCTTCACTTTCTCCTCTTCTAATGGCTACCCAAGTCTAGCTCTAGTGGTAGGGACAAATTTTTGTGAAGGGAAGATGAGGTTTTGAGGTGGTTTGGTAGAGGTTTGGAAGCTTGGTGAAGCTTCAATTGTGGAAGAGAGGGAGCTGGTTCGTTTGTGAAGAAGAAGCATATTGTTTTCACTTGAATTTCTAATTAATAGAAAAGGCTTTAGAAGCTGTTCAAGGGCTGCCATAGGTGTTCTTGGTGTGGACAAGCTAGAGGGACAATATCTGATGTCCTGAAGACGAATCTCAAAGGCGCAGACACGCTGCAGTGCATCAGGAGGTTAGTGTAATCGTTCTTGATTTAATCTAGGGTTCTAAAATTAATCTGATTAATTTTAAAATCTTAAATGGCAAATACAGATCCAAAAACATATTAAAAGAGTTTTAATATGTTGTTTATCATTGAAATCAAATAGATAAAAATAAATCTTGCATGATGCATGTGACCCTAGGTGAAAATTTTTGAATTCAATGGTATAAACTTGTGTTTTTCACGCTTCCGTTCCATCAATTGGCATCAGAGTCACTATATTTGCCATTTAGATTGTTTATTATATGATTTAATTGTGTGATTTGATCATAAGATGATTGATCCATTGCTGGTTGGATCAAGAGGTGTGGCGGCATGCTTGATGAACTCCAACATGGTGCGCATGGTTGTTATTAAATTCTGCAATTGTTGCATGATGAAAGGTTCATCATATGACTAATTAAAATGTTTAATTAGGATTTTTAATCACACAATTAAATTATGATTCAAATAAAAAATTTTAAAAATTGTTTGAATGTGATTCAAATCTGAATTTTAAAAGTTGTTTGAATGTGATTCAAATCTGAATTTTTAAAGTTGTTTGAATCATATTTAAATCTGATTTTTTAAAATTGATTGAATAAAATTCAGATCTGATTTTTTAAAAAATGTTTGAATGTGATTCAAATCTGATTTTTTTAAAAATGTTTGAATGTGATTCAAATCTGAATTTTTAAATTTGTTTGAATGAGATTCAAATCTGAATTTTTAAATTTATTTGAATCATATTCAAATCTGGATTTTTAAGTTGAATATGAGATATTCAATTTAATTTAAGTATGTATGTTTTATTTAATTGTTAAATAGTGATATGCATGATGGATGATCATGGACTATAAAAGACTAATGTGATTGGATTTATTTCTTTTATGTTTCTTTGGGATTGTAAATTAATTAATTTATTTTAATTTATTTTGGGCATGTATTATTAAGTTTGTAATAATTTTTGGGTTGTAATTTCATTTATTTAAGTTCTTGTAAATTCGCCTTGGTATGCCAAGGATTACTATGTAATATTGGATTGCAAGAAGTTCAAGGAGGTCAAGAGCATTGGTGGGACTAGTGGGAGGAATTCAAGATCAAGTGTTGATTATGTACTCCTTTAGCAACTCTTGTAAAATGAATGAATGAAATGCACCTAGGAATGCCCTGATTCAATTCTTGGTGGCTCAGAATTGAATCCCTTAGAAAGTCCATGATCATACCATATTTACTGCTTATCTATGAATGCATGAGATATATGGAAATGTATGCAATTATATGATATATGCATGCTAAATGGATAATGTGCAAAGTGAGACCTTAATAGTAATTAGAATGACCATAAAATCTTCCAAACAAATGATTAAGTTGGATATGCTATAATTAAAGTAATTATAACATAGGCCCTCCATTGGGGCAATTATTTTAAGAAATTTTAAATAGTTGCATGAGATGCAATTAATTTAAGAGATTTTCTTAAGAATAATTGTTAAGCATGAGATGTTGTAAATATGTAAATGGTTTGGTGGCCAATATTGGATGTACCTGAGGACATTAAAATTATTTACATAATTAATGGCTCAATGGGATCAACTTAACTAATGCAAGATAAGTCAATAATGGATGTACCTGAGATTTTGAGCATTAGGGACTAGGTAAAGGATTGAACCTCACATGAGATGTGATAGGCAAGGAGTTGCTCACTTATAGTTTATTGTAATTCCAATAATGGATGTACCTAAGGATGATCAATAGAATTATAAGAATTCAATCACCCACTAGAAATCCATCCAACTAGGATTTTCGTTTCCTACTTTGGAAGTGTAGGATTCGCTAAGTTAGTGGGAGGACCAATTTGATTAAAAGACCATAATCATTTTGGTTAATTACATAATACATTTACTAATTAATCTGGTTATTTTCTGCAGTTAATTTTCTGATAAAAATGAGCATAAAACAACCACCACCATCCAATATCCTTGCGAGCATACTTGATCACAATAGGTTGACAGGACCAAATCATGCGATTGGCTAAGAAATTTGAAGCTTGTCCTGAACCTTGAACATATAGGATATGTTCTAGATTCAAATGTTCCTGGTCCCTTACCTCCAGAGGCCACACAAGAGGAACATGATACTTTGGACAAGTGGAAGGAGCATGATATGAGAGCTAAGTGTTACATGCTTGCTTCCATGAGTAATGAGTTACAGAAGCAACATGAGAACATGCAGAGTGCGAGTGAGATCCTCCTTCACCTACAAGAGTTGTATGGTGAGCACAACAGGAATGCTAGGTATGAGATATCTAGACAGCTATTCCGTATGAGGATGTTTGAGGGACAGAATGTTGGGGATCATGTCCACAAGATGATTCGGCTGATTGAGCAGTTGGAACATCTTGACTTCAACATGGATTTCCAACTACAGACGGATTTGATCCTTCAGTCCCTTCCTGAGTCTTTTGGGAATTTTGTGACAAATTTCCATATGACTAAACAGGAATGCACCTTAGCTGGTTTACTCAACATGCTGGTTATTGCCCAAAAGAATATGCCAGGCAATAAAGGGAAAGAGGTAGCTTTGGTTGCATCTTTTTCTGCTGGAAAGTCTAACAAGAAGAAGGGCAATAAGAAAAAGAAACCTCAGATTCCTGGTCCTTCCAAGAAAATAGCTAAACAGTAAAAGGAAGACTAAAGTCGATGGAGGCAAAGGAAAGTGTTTCCATCGCCAAAAGGATGGGCACTGGAAAAGGAACCGCCTGAGTATCTTGCTTTTCAAGGACAAAAGGATACACCTTCTAAGGTATGTCCATATCTTGTTATTTAGATTCGATGATACTCATAGTTCATCTACACTTGGGTTTTAGATATCGTGCGCTTCTCACATTTCTAATGATATGCAGGAACTAGCAAACAGTAGCAGCTTGCGTTCTCAAGATATTAGAGTCCAGATTGGCAATGGCTCAACTGTTGAAGCTTTAGCCATAGGATCTAAATCTTTTTACATGTTTGGACATGTTTTGTGTTTGGATAATATTTTATATGTACCTGATGCTTTTAAGAACATCATTTCTATATCTAGTTTGACTAGAAATGGCTATGAATTTCAGTTCACTGATGATGTTTGCAATATTTATTTTGTAAATAAATATGTTGGTTCGGGTTATATGAATGATGGTCTTTATTATTTGGATAATAATGACAAACACAAATTGAATGCAAGTGATCTAAAAGAATGCAATGCCATGGTGAAAACCAACTCAAGTTCAAAATATATTTGGCACTTAAGATTATGTCATATTGCAGAAGATAGGATTGCAAAATTGGAGAAAATGGGGATTCTATCCTCATTGGGCTCTGAGCCTACTCCAACTTATGAATCTTGCCTTCAGGGTAAAATGACTAGATCACTCTTTGTTGGATAAGGGCTAAGAGCTGAAAATATTTTGGAGCTAATACATAGTGATGTATGTGGTCCATTTAAAGAAATGGCTAGAGGGGGTTTTATTATTTTATTACCTTTACTGATGATAAATCAAGGTTTGGGTATTTGTATTTGATGAAATACAAACATGAATCTTTTGAAAAGTTCAAAGAATTTAAATCTGAAGTAGAAAATCAAACAGGAAAGAATATTAAAGCTCTTCGATCAAATCGTGGAGGTGAATATTTGAGTACTGAATTTGATGAATACTTGAGAGACCATGGCATTGTTTCTCAGCTGACTCCTCCAGGAACGCCACAGCTGAATGGTGTATCTGAAAGGAGAAATCGCACCCTATTGGATATGGTACGTAGTATGATGAGCTATACTGATATGCCAATCTTCTTTTGGGGATTTGCATTAGAATCAGCTTTGTATATTCTGAATAGGATTCCATCAAAATCAGTTTCTTCCACACCTTATGAGATATGGCATGGAAGAAAACCAAGTCTTAAGCATGTTAAGATTTAGGTTGTCCAAATTTATATCAAAAAGCTGAACACTGATAAATTGGAGACCAGATCAGAAAAAGGTCGATTTGTTGGATATCCAAAAGATAGTTTTGGATATTACTTTTATTTGCCTACTTCACAAAAGGTTGTGATAAGTAGAGATGCCACATTTCTTGAACAAATGCTTTGTTCAAGAAGGAGGCAAAGGAAGGCAAATAGAGTTAGAATTGGAGAATTCGACCAACCAATGCATCGATGGATATAGATCCATCTAGTCAACCAATACCCATTGATGAAACATCTACACTGCTTCCTCGTAGAACAACCAGGGTATCTCACCCACCAGTGAGATATGGTTTTCTTCATGAAGAAGAACAAGAGTTGTCTACTCATAAAGAAGTAGATCATGGAGATGATCCACTTACCTATGAAGAAGCTATATCAGATATAGACTCTTCAAAATGGATTGATGCTATGAAATCCGAGATTGATTCCATGTATAAGAATCAAGTTTGGGATCCTATTGACCCACCTGAAGGTATTATACCTATAGGGAACAAATGGGTTTTCAAGAAGAAAATTGGTTCTGATGGAAAGGTAGAGACCTATAAGGCAAGGCTAGTAGCGAAAGGGTTTCGCCAAAGGCAAGGAATCGACTATGAGGAGACTTTCTACTTTGTTGCCATGCTTAAATCAATTAGGATTTTATTAGCAATAGCTGCATACTATGATTATGAGATTTGGCAGATGGATGTCAAAACAGCTTTTCTCAATGGATACATTGAAGAAAATATTTTCATGGAACAACCTAGGGGATTTGAATCCCAAGATGGTTCCAAGGTATGCAAGCTAAAGCGATCTATTTATGGGTTGAAACAAGCTTCGAGGAGTTGGAACATCCGTTTTGATGAAGCCATTAAATCCTTTGGTTTTATCAAAAATGAGGATGAGCCATGTGTATATAAGAAGGTTAGTGACAGTGCTATTACTTTCCTTGTCTTATATGTGGATGACATACTGTTGATGGGTAATGACACAGGTATGTTGATGACTATAAAGGTATGGTTGTCAAATACATTCTCCATAAAAGACTTAGGGGAGGCAACCTATATTCTTGGAATTCGCATCTATAGAGATAGAGCGAAAAGAATAATTGGTTTATCCCAAAGTCTATACTTGGAAAAGGTGTTAAAGAGGTTTAACATGCTTGATTCCAAGAGAGGATTGTTACCAGTGAGACATGGTATCCATCTTTCTAAATAGATGTCTCCAAAGACACCTGAAGAAAGAGATAAGATGGCCAGGATTCCATATGCTTCGGCTATTGGAAGTTTAATGTATGCAATGTTGTGTACTAGGCCGGATATCGCATATCTTTCGTCTCGACTAGCGGTATCAATCCAATCCAGTTTGGAACATCGATAGTCACAAGAATATTCTTAAGTACTTGAGAAGAACTAAGGATTTATTCTTGATTTATGGAGGTGGAGACTTGCAATTAGATGGTTATACTGATTCTGATTTCCAATCAGATATCGATGATAGAAAGTCTACCTCTGGATATGTGTTCATTTGTAATGGAGGTGCAGTCAGTTGGAAGAGTTCCAAACAGAGCACGACTGCAGATTCCACTACAGAGGTCGAGTATATTGTTGCATCAGATGCTGCAAAGGAAGCTATTTGGATAAAGAAGTTCGTGACAGAACTTACAGTAGTTCCTTCCATTGAGTCAGCAGTTCCACTACACTGTGACAATAATGGAGCAGTCATACAGGCTAAGGAACCAAGGTCTTACCAGAAATCCAAACACATAGAAAGGCGCTACCACATTATCAGAGAAATAGTTGGGCGAGGCGATGTAGCCATGCAGAAAATAGCATCAGCTGAAAATCCAGCTGATCCATTCACTAAGCCTATGTCACAGACTCAGTTAGACCGACATCTTAAGAAGATAGGTCTAAGATATTGTAATGAATGGCTCTAGTGCTAGTGGGAGATTATTAGTAGTATGCCCTAGAGCATATCATTTAGTATGTATCTTGTACATATTTTTATTAATAAAAGGCATTTCCACTTTTCCGTTTACATAATATATTTATGTGTAATAGAAAAGGTCCATTGATATTTTGTTAGAAATATTATTCTTAAGTTGTTAAGAATATGAGTGACAATATTTCTAGCACGAAGTATCATAAATAGGTTCACAATCAAGGATACTTCATCATAAGGACATGACTTATCCAGAAAGATTGTATTCATGTTTGTTCCCAAGTTATTTATATGAGATATAAATAAGATGGAATGGTGAGTCTCATGCCATATAACAAACATGATAGGCACTTATAAATGATAAGTAGGCCGAACCAGTGACACTTATGACAAGCACATGGAGTTTACTCTTGTCAATGTTTTGTCATAAATCATATCAGTGCATATAATCTTTAGACCTGAGATAGCACAATTATCTTGTATATAGGTAGTTTGAGTTTGATACTGCTTTCATACTTGTATTGTGTATGGGTATATGGGCATGTGTTGGCTTGTCACACCTTACCCCTCTGTAAGGCATAACATGATCCCTAGAATACCTAATGAACTACCGAACTTAACCTACCGATAACTCATTAAGTACCATACAAGGGATTTTAAAACAATTTTCTTATTTTTGATAAGTGGTGAGCATTTTCTAGTAAGTACTTAAAACATTTAGTTGAAATTAAAACTAGTTAATATTTTGGTCCATTTTAGTTTTCCGCAAATTCTATAAAAATTTTGACAGAGTTTCCTCTGTATTTTGAGAAAACCGTTCTTCAAATACCTGTAAAAAGCACTTCTAAAAATTTTCTCAAGCACTACTTCAAATTTCACAATCAAACTCAATAAATTTCTCAATATACTAGCAATACATTTCATTAGTGACAACACAATTTATATACATTCTTACAAAATTTACATCAAAAGAAATACAACTAAACTTTATTACAAACTTCATACAAATTTTATACAACTGCTCAAGACCCATTTTTACATGTCCATACATTTATGTGCAATATATACATCAAAAGAAGTATTTACAATTGGGGTATAAATTATACCCGAAAACTTTAAACTGCAAATCTCTGTGACATTTCTAGGTGACCTCCAATTAAGGACAGCTTCAATCTTACTTGGATCTACCTTAATGCCCTCTTTTGATACTACATGCCCCAAGAAAGATATTTCTTTCAGCCAAAATTCACACTTCGACAATTTGGCATATAGTTGTCTCTCTCTCAAAATCTGTAGTACAATCCGCAGATGTCTATCATGCTCTTCTGCATTCCTCGAATAGACCAATATATCATCAATAAATACCACAACAAACTGGTCGAGGTATGGTCTGAAGATAGTGTTCATCAGATCCATAAAAGCAGCCGGAGCATTAGTTATCCCGAATGGCATGACTAGGAATTCATAATGGCCATAGCGGGTTCTGAAGGCAGTTTTAGGAATACTCTGCTCTTGTACTTTCAGCTGATAATAACCTGATCTCAGGTCAATTTAGGAGAACACAGCTGCACCCCTCAACTGATCAAATAAGTCATCAATACGGGGCAATGGATATCTGTTCTTTATTGTCACCTTATTCAACTGCCGATAATCAATACACAAGCAGAGAGTGCCATCCTTCTTCTTTACAAACAATACTGGCGCTCCCCAAGGTGACACACTAGGGCGAATAAAGCCCTTGTCAAGCAACTCTTGTAATTCTATTTTCAACTCTTTCAATTCTGCAGGTGCCATTCTATATGGCGTTATGGAAATTGGGTCGACACCAGGCATAACATCAATCTCAAACTGCACCTCTCTTTCTGGAGGTAATCCTGGTAATTCATCAGGGAACACATCCGGAAAATCACATATAGTAGGGATGTCCCTTAGTGCTGGACTCCCCACTTGGGTGTCTATAACATGTGCTAAGTATGCTTCACACCCCTTTCTGATCATTCTTCTGGCTAGTGCAGCCGAAATGATGTTTGATGGCAGTAAATGCCTCTCCCCGTGTATTACCACATCACCGTACAAAGGGAGACCAAAAGTGACTGTCTTCAGTCTACAGTCAATCATGGCATGATGCCTGGCTAACCAATCCATGCCCAAGATGATATCATACTCTCTGAAGGGCATTTCAATCAAGTCTGACGGGAAAACATGTCCTTGGGTCACCAAAGGACAGTCTCTATAAATTCTGTTGACCCGGACTTCTTGTCCTAACGGACTAGTTACTAGCACTTCAAAATCCATTTGCACACATGGAACAGCAAGTGAACTAACTATGCTAGCACTAACATATGAATGGGTTGAACCCGAATCAAACAATACAAATACTTCTTGATCAGAGATAGAGAATGTACCAGCTACCACATCAGAAGTCTCAGCCTCTTCTCGCTGTCTCATTGTGTAGATTCTGGTTGAAGCACTTCCTTGTCCTGACTGACCAATTGTGCCTCGATCGTCAAGGCGGTGCCTCTACCTCTGCCTCTTCCTCTGCCAACTGACTGTGAACCTCTGGGAGCAGGACTCTGAATAGATCCCTCGGTAGTAGTAGGAGCTGGACCATATCTCGGAGCACTAGTACAGTCTCTTGCTAAATGACCCTTGCCTCCGCAGTTAAAGCAGGCTCCAGTGGCCCAATAACATTCCCCCCCATGAATCTTGCCACAAGTCTCACAGGGGCGGGCAGACTGTGAACCCCTGCTCGACTGCTGACCAGACCTAGGGGGTCTCTGTCTGGAGAATCGGCCCCTACCAAATCTTCCACCTCGACCCCTGCTGGGTCCGCTAAATTTCTTCTTTTTCCCAGAAGTCCCACCAGAACTCGGCCCTACAGACTTTTCCCCCTTGTCTTTCTCTGATTTCTCAGCTTTCTCTGTTTTTTCTTTCATTTGGGTTGCTTCTGATTCAATTATCTCCAGTTCAAGTGCTTGAGACATAAGCTCTGAGAAGTTGCTGTGTCGAAATCCCACAACTTGCATCCTTATACTGGGCTTCAAACCCGTCTCAAATCTCTTGCATCTTGCCTTGCTGGTAGTAAGGAGACTCCCAGCATAGTGACTTAGGCGGGAGAACTCCCTCTTATACTCTACCACCGATCGATTTCCTTGTTTCAGACCCAAAAATTCTTGCAGTTTCTGGTCAACATACGCATCTGGGATGTATTTTTGTCTAAACTCTCTGATGAAGTCATCCCAGGTCAGCACTGGTGGTTCAGCCAAGCTGTGGGGGATGGTCTTCCACCAATCATACGCATCCCCTTGCAGTAGCAACACAGAGTACTCAAACTTCAGTTCATCTTGGCAATGTAGCTTCTTAAATACTCTGTCCATTCTTTCATGCCATTGCTCTACCTCTAAAGGGTCCATCAGACTTTAAATTCGCAGCCCCATACTTGATGAGTTTATCATATTATCTGGCTGGAGGCAGTGGTTGTGCCACAGGTGGTTGGGGTGGAGCTTGAACAGGCATACCCCCAGCCATTTATTGAAACATCGGAGCCATATGCTGTGCGAACTGTGCAGGAAACTGCGGCATTTGTGGGGCTGGTGCTGCTGACCCACTAACATTCGATAAAGCTGGGGCTTCATCTTGTGCCTCAGCTTCAACAGACTGCTCAACTGAGCGATCCCCTTTTTCCATAACAATTTGGAGTAGGGTATCTCCTGAATAAGTAACACAAGGAGATTTCCCTCCGTTAGTTCATATTTATGATTTAATGCACTGTATGTAACAATTATGGACATTGAGCAGTTGTACTTAACAAAGAAAGACACAAATTTATATGTTAAAACATACTTCAAAAATTTGCTCTGATACCACTAAAATATGTCACACCTTACCCCTCTGTAAGGCATAACATGATCCCGTAGAATACCTAATGCACTACCGAACTTCACCTACCGATAACTCATTAAGTACCCTACAAGGGATTTTAAAACAATTTTCTTATTTTTGATAAGTGGTGAGCATTTTCTAGTAAGTACTTAAAACATTTAGTTGAAATTAAAACTAGTTAATATTTTGGTCCATTTTAGTTTTCCGCAAATTCTATAAAAATTTTGACAGAGTTTCCTCTGTATTTTGAGAAAACCGTTCTTCAAATACCTGTAAAAAGCACTTCTAAAAATTTTCTCAACCACTACTTCAAATTTCACAATCAAACTCAATAAATTTCTCAATATACTAGCAATACATTTCATTAGTGACAACACAATTTATATACATTCTTACAAAATTTACATCAAAAGAAATACAACTAAACTTTATTACAAACTTCATACAAATTTTATACAACTGCTCAAGACCCATTTTTACATGTCCATACATTTATGTGCAATATATACATCAAAAGAAGTGTTTACAATTGGGGTATAAATTAAACCCAAAAACTTTAAGCTGATGCTCTTCACACCTCAGCAGCTCAGTCTGCTGCTCTTATAGTCTCTGTATCTGCGACAGCAATAGAAGCTATCTGAGTACTAGGACTCAGTGGTGCACAACATACTAAAATAATCTTTATGCAAAACTTAAATCACATTTATTCAAAATTTTGACTAAACATGAGCATTAAACACAAAAACATAAATTATGAGATTTTAATGCAAATCAGGTTCATTTCAAAGTATCAAAACGCATTTCATAAAACCCACAGTTAGATCATGCCATTCGAAACAAATAGAATCTCAATAGCCAGAGGCTAAAGAGAAATCATATCACAAGGCTAGCTAGCTCAAATATATGGATATCCATTCACATCCTCTTCTACTGGCACACCTCAACCTTCTCCAGAGAGGGAATCAAAATTCGAAACTAATTACCCCCACTAGTCGTGCTAGTGAGGTGTTCAAATATATGGTCATGACACTGTGGTTTCAAAACTTATCTTAACAATTTGCTAAACATTGGTATTTCAAATATACACAATAACTTTCACAATTTAATCAAAACATCATAATTAATGTCACAAATAAACTTTTAACAATTCCAAATCACAAGTAAAATACATATTTCGTTCACTGTATCAATGAATTTTAAAGCATGAAGATGTTGTGCACAAACCTCAAACGAGTCGCCTGTTGGCCTTGACTCGACTCCTCGGGTTCTGTCCCGGTATTCTTTTCCACTGAAACATGAAATTGTCTAATGTTTCAGTACTAAAACTTAAAATAAATCCAAAATAAACTTAACTTCACATTTACCTAGCTCTAACGTGTTAAATTCGACGTTCTCGAAATTTTGTGTTTCGGGTTACTATTCACTGCACTATTCAAGTCAAATTATTGACTTTCTAAGGCTTAATAGGTATGGGAACTCCAACTTCACCCACATACCACATTTTGGTCACCAAACTTGTTGGTTTTGGTCATTTGTTTAAAGCTTAGGTCATTTTGGCAAAATTGCCAATTTTTGGTTTTGGTTCTCCGAAGTTGCACTATTCCATTGGTCGGTCTACTATTGGAATTTGACAAAACTTCCTTCATAGAAAATGTTCCTTATTGTCTTAAGTGTATTCTCATTTTTGGATCACCTCAATCGGAGTTTTGTAGCTCAAGTTATGGCCAAAATAATTTTACTGTTCACGTGCACTGTTCATACTGCATTTTTGGGTTCTGGCAGATTTTGGTCCAAATTTGGTCAGTAATTTGATTAAGTTAAGTTCATAATTTGGTCTAACTTTCTTCATATGAAATGTTCTACTATGTCTTAGGTTTCCATCGGTTCAAGAATCGCCTAAATCCGAGTTTTCTATAGGGAGTTATAGTCATCCAAATATTGCTGCTCAATGAAAACTCTGCAGAGTTGCAGGTTTGGTAGCCTAACTTTGCTCAATAATCTGGATGGGTTAATGGCATAATTTGGGGTGATGTTCTTCATGAAAGTTTTAGATCTATATGCCCTCTAACCCCTGGCCAAATTTCAGGTCAATTTGACCAGTCTAACTCGAGTTATGACCAAATGAACAGTTACTGTTCATTTGGTCAGTTTAGTGCAGGGGCAGCCTGCTATCAATTCACTTTGGTCAATTGTTTCACCAAGTTTTGATCAGTTTTTGGCCATGGTTCCTTAATGAAAATTGTGCTCTTTTATGTCTATTTTCATCTCCAATTGGTGGCATATCCATTAGGCTTGTAAAATTTGAGTTTTGGTCCTTCAAAGTAGGTTTGGTCATGCTGCCAGCAGCATGACCATTGACCTACGAATTTGGCTTAATTTTCTACCATTCCCACACAACTTATTTGGTCATAATTGACCATTATTTCACTTCAAAATAGGTCCAACATGCCATTTATGCATTTCTCTAAATTTTGCCTCAAAACCCTAAGTCCAAAACCCTAATCTCACTACTTTGTTACCATTAACAATTTCAATGCCTATATACATGCTTCTTTAACTCTATCAAGCTCATATACACCTTAAAGTCCATCAAATTCATGCACACACATCAAAACCCTAGCTAGATGAGTTTTGCTTTAATCCTCCAACAATTAATTTATTTTCATTTTAAGCATAATTCTAAGTTAATTGAACTATAAATACAATTAATTCAACTAGAATTTCAAGTTTAGCTTACTAACCTTTCTTTGAATTTTCAATCTTCAAATCTTTCACTTTCTCTCAATTCTTCTCCTTCTAATCTTCCTTTCAAGACTTGCTTATAATTTTTCTTCAAGAAAATTAAAGGATTTATGGTGGAATTAGTGTTTAGAAAGCTTAAAAATAAGCTTTCATGGAGGAAAATTTGAGAGAGAGAACTTGGTAGAGAGGGAGACGGCAATGGAAGGGAAGAAGACCAAAATGACTTTTTTTTTCTTTAATTTATTAGTTTCATATGTATTTTCACTTAATTGACTTGGTCAATTATGGTAGGAAAATTAAAAATCAATTGTGACATCATTTTGATGTCATAAAGTAATGTAATTAGCTTTTTCTTTTCTTTTCTTTTCTTTTCATTTATCTATTAGTTCTTTAATTTAATTCCTGATTCCGAAATCTTCTTTTCTCCGATTTTATTTGACAGTTAGGTCAGGAGTCAGCTCTCGGGGTCAATTGACCAAATTGCCCTACTTGATTCATCGATTTGCAAATAATCCAATATTTCTTCCGGCTCCACGACCTAATTATTTGGTAGCTTAACAGTTCTTTTTTGTGATTTTCTCTTTTCCACTTTGTGCATAACGGTCCTAAGGACCGCGTCACTTTTTACGGTTCGAAATTTGAGTTTAAAATGACTTCGCAGTCATTCCCGAGGAGGTCACTCATCGCTGTGACTCTCGGCTCATTTAACCTCTTATGTTCTATTTTTCTTATTTGTAGTTAACTAATTAAACATTACTAATTATTTATGTTTATGGCTTCTCAAGTTGTCTTAAACGGGATTCTAATCTCCTTAATTATTCAGACCGATGCCGGTCACCGGAACAGTGAAATATACCAGGCTATGCAACGGGGGTGTTACAATTCTCCCCCCCTTAAATAAATTTCGTCTCGAAATTTTTACCTGGTATCAATCTCTGAACAGCTGTGGGTGTTGTCTCCTCATGTCCTCCTCTCGTTCCCAAGTAGCTTCTTGGCCCGAATGATGGTTCCACAGCACTTTTACCAACGGTATCTGCTTATTCCGTAGCTGCTTCACCTCATAAGCCAGAATCATTATGGGTTCTTCTTCATATGTGAGGTCTGGATTTACTTCTATTTCTTCTACTGGTAGTACATGAGATGGGTCTGATCGGTACCTCCTCAACATGGACACATGGAAGACATTATGTATCTTCTCCAACTCTGGAGGTAGTGCCAACCGATATGCCAAAGGACCCACTCTTTCTAGAACCTCATATGGCCCGATAAAACGAGGGCTTAGTTTCCCCTTTCTGCCGAATCTCATAATCCTCTTCCAAGGAGAAACCTTGAGGAAAACTTTCTCACCCACTGCATACTCAATATCCCTTCTCTTCAAATCAATGTAGGACTTCTGACGATCTGATGCAGCTTTAAGTCGATCTCTGATCACCCGGATTTTCTCTTCAGTCTGTTGAACAATTTCGGGTCCAATCATCTTTCTTTCACCCACGTCATCCCAACACAACGGGGTTCTACATTTTCTGCCATACAAAGCTTCATATGGAGGCATCCCAATGCTTGATTGGTAGCTGTTGTTGTAAGCAAACTCAATCAAAGGCAAATGTGTATCCCAACTACCCTCAAACTCAATCACACAAGCCCGTAGCACATCCTCCAAAATCTGAATTACCCTCTCAGACTGGCCATCTGTCTGTGGGTGGAATGCAGTACTAAAGTTCAATCTAGTTCCTAGGGCTCTCTGAAGACTACCCCAGAATCTAGAAGTGAACCTAGGATCTCTGTCTGACACGATGGATACTGGCACTCCATGTAGTCTCACAATCTCATCGATGTATAACTTGGCCAATCTTTCTAAACTGTAGTCCATTCGAACTGGCAGAAAATGAGCATATTTAGCCAGTCTGTCAACAATGACTCAAACTGCGTCATGACTTTTCTGTGTCCTCGGAAGTCCCATCACAAAATCCATCGTTATTCTCTCCCATTTCCACTCTGGTACTGGTAGTGGATGTAACAACCCAGCGGGTACTTGATGCTCTGCCTTCACTTGCTGACAAGTTAGGCATTTAGATACAAACTCTGCCACATTTCTTTTCATACCCATCCACCAGTAATGCTCCTTTAGCCCCCTATACATTTTTGTGCCTCCAGGGTGCATGGCAAAAGGAGACTCATGTGCTTCCTTCAAAATGATCTGCCTCAAATCAACATCATTAGGAACACACATTCTGCCCTGGTGTAGCAATAGACCATCATCTCTGATTGAGAATTCTGGTTTCTTGCCCTGCTGGACTTCATCCATCAACTTCTGATACTTCTGATCATTCTGAACAGCCATTCTAATATGATCAATCAACACTGGTTGTACATGCCATACAACTACTGTTTGCCCCTCATCATTAATCTCTAAGCTGGCATGTAATGATCTCAACTCATGTACCATAGACAAAGGAGTAACCTGTAGACTTGCCATAGTCTTGCGACTTAGGGCGTCAGCCACAACATTAGCTTTCCCTGGCTGATAGTCTATCAGACAATCGTAGTCTTTTATCAACTCTAACCATCTCCTCTGTCTCAAATTCAGCTCTTTCCGGGTGCCCAAATACTTCAAACTCTTAAGATCTGTATAGATGTAACACTTTTCCCCATATAAATAGTGTCTCCAGATCTTAAGAGCAAACACAATAGCTGCAAGTTCCAAATCATGTGTTGGATAATTCCTCTCATGCTGTTTTAGCTGGCGTGATGCATAGACAATGACATTTCGATCTTGCATCAATACACAGCCTAATCCATTGTGAGAAGCATCACTATATACTGTATATTCTTTACCCGCAGTAGGTAAAGTTAAGACTGGAGCTTTAGTCAAACATCTCTTCAATTCATTAAAACTCTGCTGGCATTTGTCCGTCCACTGAAATTTCACGTCTTTTCTAAGTAACTTGGTCAATGGAGATGCCAACATGGAGAATCCCTTCACAAATCTACGGTAGTATCCAGCTAACCCCAGAAAACTGCGAATCTCTGTGACATTTCTAGGTGACCTCCAATTAAGGACAGCTTCAATCTTACTTGGATCTACCTTAATGCCCTCTTCTGATACTACATGCCCCAAGAAAGATATTTCTTTCAGCCAAAATTCACACTTCGACAATTTGGCATATAGCTGTTTCTCTCTCAAAATCTGTAGTACAATCCGCAGATGTCTATCATGCTCTTCTGCATTCCTCGAATAGACCAATATATCATCAATAAATACCACAACAAACTGGTCGAGGTATGGTCTGAAGATAGTGTTCATCAGATCCATAAAAGCAGCCGGAGCATTAGTTATCCCGAATGGCATGACTAGGAATTCATAATGGCCATAGCGGGTTCTGAAGGCAGTTTTAGGAATACTCTGCTCTTGTACTTTCAGCTGATAATAACCTGATCTCAGGTCAATTTAGGAGAACACAGCTGCACCCCTCAACTGATCAAACAAGTCATCAATACGGGGCAATGGATATCTGTTCTTTATTGTCACCTTATTCAACTGCCGATAATCAATACACAAGCAGAGAGTGCCATCCTTCTTCTTTACAAACAATATTGGCGCTCCCCAAGGTGACACACTAGGGCGAATAAAGCCCTTGTCAAGCAACTCTTGTAATTCTATTTTCAACTCTTTCAATTCTGCAGGTGCCATTCTATATGGCGTTATGGAAATTGGGTCGACACCAGGCATAACATCAATCTCAAACTGCACCTCTCTTTCTGGAGGTAATCCTGGTAATTCATCAGGAAACACATCCGGAAAATCACATACAGTAGGGATGTCCCTTAGTGCTGGACTCCCCACTTGGGTGTCTATAACATGTGCTAAGTATGCTTCACACCCCTTTCTGATCATTCTTCTGGCTAGTGCAGCCGAAATGATGTTTGATGGCAGTAAATGTCTCTCCCCGTGTATTACCACATCACCGTACAAAGGGAGACTAAAAGTGACTGTCTTGATCTCTGATCAATCATGGCATGATGCCTGGCTAACCAATCCATGCCCAAGATGATATCATACTCTCTGAAGGGCATTTCAATCAAGTCTGACGGGAAAACATGTCCTTGGATCACCAAAGGACAGTCTCTATAAATTCTGTTGACCCGGACTTCTTGTCCTAACGGACTAGTTACTAGCACTTCAAAATCCATTTGCACACATGGAACAGCAAGTGAACTAACTATGCTAGCACTAACATATGAATGGGTTGAACCCGAATCAAACAATACAAATACTTCTTGATCAGAGATAGAGAATGTACCAGCTACCACATCAGAAGTCTCAGCCTCTTCTCGCTGTCTCATTGTGTAGATTCTGGTTGAAGCACTTCCTTGTCTGGCCCGACCAATTGTGCCCCGTTGCTGAGCAGTGCCTCTACCTCTGCCTCTTCCTCTGCCAACTGACTGTGAACCTCTGGGAGCAGGACTCTGAATAGATCCCTCGGTAGTAGTAGGAGCTGGACCATATCTCGGAGCACTAGTACAGTCTCTTGCTAAATGACCCTTGCCTCCGTAGTTAAAGCAGGCTCCAGTGGCCCAATAACATTCCCCCCCATGAATCTTGCCACAAGTCTCACCGGGGCGGGCGATGTGAACCCTGCTCATTGCAGACCAGGACCTAGGGGTCTGCATGCGGAGAATCGGCCCCTACCAAATCTTCCACCTCGACCCCTGCTGGGTCCGCTAAATTTCTTCTTTTTCCCAGAAGTCCCACCAGAACTCGGCTCTACAGACTTTTCCCCCTTGTCTTTCTCTGATTTCTCAGCTTTCTCTGTTTTTTCTTTCATTTGGGTTGCTTCTGATTCAATTATCTCCAGTTCAAGTGCTTGAGACATAAGCTCTGAGAAGTTGCTGTGTCGAAATCCCACAACTTGCATCCTTATACTGGGCTTCAAACCCGTCTCAAATCTCTTGCATCTTGCCTTGCTGGTAGTAAGGAGACTCCCAGCATAGTGACTTAGGCGGGAGAACTCCCTCTTATACTCTGCCACCGATCGATTTCCTTGTTTCAGACCCAAAAATTCTTGCAGTTTCTGGTCAACATACGCATCTGGGATGTATTTTTGTCTAAACTCTCTGATGAAGTCATCCCAGGTCAGCACTGGTGGTTCAGCCAAGCTGTGGGGGATGGTCTTCCACCAATCATACGCATCCCCTTGCAGTAGCAACACAGAGTACTCAAACTTCAGTTCATCTTGGCAATGTAGCTTCTTAAATACTCTGTCCATTCTTTCATGCCATTGCTCTGCCTCTAAAGGGTCCACTGTACCCTTAAATTCTGCAGCCCCATACTTCAGTAGTTTATCATATTATCTGGCTGGAGGCAGTGGTTGTGCCACAGGTGGTTGGGGTGGAGCTTGAACAGGCATACCCCCAGCCATTTATTGAAACATCGGAGCCATATGCTGTGCGAACTGTGCAGGAAACTGCGGCATTTGTGGGGCTGGTGCTGCTGACCCACTAACATTCGATAAAGCTGGGGCTTCATCTTGTGCCTCAGCTTCAACAGACTGCTCAACTGAGCGATCTCTCTTTTCCATAACAATTTGGAGTAGGGTATCTCCTGAATAAGTAACACAAGGAGATTTCCCTCCGTTAGTTCATATTTATGATGTAATGCACTGTATGTAACAATTATGGACATTGAGCAGTTGTACTTAACAAAGAAAGACACAAATTTATATGTTAAAACATACTTCAAAAATTTGCTCTGATACCACTAAAATATGTCACACCTTACCCCTCTGTAAGGCATAACATGATCCCGTAGAATACCTAATGCACTACCGAACTTCACCTACCGATAACTCATTAAGTACCCTACAAGGGATTTTAAAACAATTTTCTTATTTTTGATAAGTGGTGAGCATTTTCTAGTAAGTACTTAAAACATTTAGTTGAAATTAAAACTAGTTAATATTTTGGTCCATTTTAGTTTTCCGCAAATTCTATAAAAATTTTGACAGAGTTTCCTCTGTATTTTGAGAAAACCGTTCTTCAAATACCTGTAAAAAGCACTTCTAAAAATTTTCTCAACCACTACTTCAAATTTCACAATCAAACTCAATAAATTTCTCAATATACTAGCAATACATTTCATTAGTGACAACACAATTTATATACATTCTTACAAAATTTACATCAAAAGAAATACAACTAAACTTTATTACAAACTTCATACAAATTTTATACAACTGCTCAAGACCCATTTTTACATGTCCATACATTTATGTGCAATATATACATCAAAAGAAGTGTTTACAATTGGGGTATAAATTATACCCGAAAACTTTAAGCTGATGCTCTTCACACCTCAGCAGCTCAGTCTGCTGCTCTTCTAGTCTCTGTATCTGCGACAATGATAAAGCTATCGCTGAGTACTAGGACTCAGTGGTGCACAACATACTAAAATAATCTTTATGCAAAACTTAAATCACATTTATTCAAAATTTTGACTAAACATGAGCATTAAACACAAAAACATAAATTATGAGATTTTAATGCAAATCAGGTTCATTTCAAAGTATCAAAACACATTTCATAAAACCCACAGTTAGATCATGCCATTCGAAACAAATAGAATCTCAATAGCCAGAGGCTAAAGAGAAATCATATCACAAGGCTAGCTAGCTCAAATATATGGATATCCATTCACATCCTCTTCTACTGGCACACCTCAACCTTCTCCAGAGAGGGAATCAAAATTCGAAACTAATTACCCCCACTAGTCGTGCTAGTGAGGTGTTCAAATATATGGTCATGACACTGTGGTTTCAAAACTTATCTTAACAATTTGCTAAACATTGGTATTTCAAATATACACAATAACTTTCACAATTTAATCAAAACATCATAATTAATGTCACAAATAAACTTTTAACAATTCCAAATCACAAGTAAAATACATATTTCGTTCACTGTATCAATGAATTTTAAAGCATGAAGATGTTGTGCACAAACCTCAAATGAGTCGCCTGTTGGCCTTGACTCGACTCCTCGGGTTCTGTCCCGGTATTCTTTTCCACTGAAACATGAAATTTTCTAATGTTTCAGTACTAAAACTTAAAATAAATCCAAAATAAACTTAACTTCACATTTACCTAGCTCTAACGTGTTAAATTCGACGTTCTCAAAATTTTGTGTTTCGGGTTACTATTCACTGCACTATTCAAGTCAAATTATTGACTTTCTAAGGCTTAATAGGTATGGGAACTCCAACTTCACCCACATACCACATTTTGGTCACCAAACTTGTTGGTTTTGGTCATTTGTTTAAAGCTTAGGTCATTTTGGCAAAATTGCCAATTTTTGGTTTTGGTTCTCCGAAGTTGCACTATTCCATTGGTCGGTCTACTGTTGGAATTTGATAAAACTTCCTTCATAGAAAATGTTCCTTATTGTCTTAAGTGTATTCTCATTTTTGGATCACCTCAATCGGAGTTTTGTAGCTCAAGTTATGGCCAAAATAATTTTACTGTTCACGTGCAATTCATCTTGCATTTTTGGGTTCTGGCAGATTTTGGTCCAAATTTGGTCAGTAATTTGATTAAGTTAAGTTCATAATTTGGTCTAACTTTCTTCATATGAAATGTTCTACTATGTCTTAGGTTTCCATCGGTTCAATAATCGCCTAAATCCGAGTTTTCTATAGGGAGTTATAGTCATCCAAACATTGCTGCTCAATGAAAACTCTGCAGAGTTGCAGGTTTGGTAGCCTAACTTTGCTCAATAATCTGGATGGGTTAATGGCATAATTTGGGGTGATGTTCTTCATGAAAGTTTTAGATCTATATGCCCTCTAACCCCTGGCCAAATTTCAGGTCAATTTGACCAGTCTAACTCGAGTTATGACCAAATGAACAGTTTCATTTGGTCAGTTTAGTGCAGGGGCAGCCTGCTATCAATTCACTTTGGTCAATTGTTTCACCAAGTTTTGATCAGTTTTTGGCCATGGTTCCTTAATGAAAATTGTGCTCTTTTATGTCTATTTTCATCTCCAATTGGTGGCATATCCATTAGGCTTGTAAAATTTGAGTTTTGGTCCTTCAAAGTAGGTTTGGTCATGCTGCCAGCAGCATGACCATTGACCTACGAATTTGGCTTAATTTTCTACCATTCCCACACAACTTATTTGGTCATAATTGACCATTATTTCACTTCAAAATAGGTCCAACATGCCATTTATGCATTTCTCTAAATTTTGCCTCAAAACCCTAAGTCCAAAACCCTAATCTCACTACTTTGTTACCATTAACAATTTCAATGCCTATATACATGCTTCTTTAACTCTATCAAGCTCATATACACCTTGAAGTCCATCAAATTCATGCACACACATCAAAACCCTAGCTAGATGAGTTTTGCTTTAATCCTCCAACAATTAATTTATTTTCATTTTAAGCATAATTCTAAGTTAATTGAACTATAAACACAATTAATTCAACTAGAATTTCAAGTTTAGCTTACTAACCTTTCTTTGAATTTTCAATCTTCAAATCTTTCACTTTCTCTCAATTCTTCTCCTTCTAATCTTCCTTTCAATACTTGCTTATAATTTTTCTTCAAGAAAATTAAAGGATTTATGGTGGAATTAGTGTTTAGAAAGCTTAAAAATAAGCTTTCATTGAGGAAAATTTGAGAGAGAGAACTTGGTAGAGAGGGAGACGGCAATGGAAGGGAAGAAGGCCAAAATGACTTTTTTTTTTCTTTTAATTTATTAGTTTCATATGTATTTTCACTTAATTGACTTGGTCAATTATGGTAGGAAAATTAAAAATCAATTGTGACATCATTTTGATGTCATAAAGTAATGTAATTAGCTTTTTCTTTTCTTTTCTTTTCTTTTTTTTTTCATTTATCTATTAGTTCTTTAATTTAATTCCCGATTCTGAAATTTTCTTTTCTCCGATTTTATTTGACAGTTATGTCAGGAGTTAGCTCTCGGGGTCAATTGACTAAATTGCCCCTCGCCAGTTCATCCCGGTTTGCAAATAATCCAATATTTCTTCCGGCTCCCTGACCTAATTATTTGACTGGCTTAACAGTTCTTTTTCGTGATTTTCTCTTTTCCACTGTGTTCATAAGGGTCCTAAGGACCGCAGCGTCACTTTTTACGGTTCGAAATTTGAGTTTAAAACGACTTCGCAGTCATTCTCGAGGAGGTCACTCATCGCTGTGACTCTCGGCTCATTTAACCTCTTATGTTCTATTTTTCTTATTTGTAGTTAACTAATTAAACATTACTAATTATTTATGTTTATGGCTTCTCAAGTTGTCTTAAACGGGATTCTAATCTCCTTAATTATTCAGACCGATAACGGTCACCGGAACAGTGAAATATACCAGGCTATGCAACGGGGGTGTTACATGGCTCCTACTATTTATATATGGAGGTAGGTGTTGATCAAGATGGAATCTGTTCCTCTAAGTAAATAGAGATAAAATCCTATGTTCATTTAATTGTTCTTGATGTTTCAAGTTCCTGGCCAGGACAGATAGATTTATTCAGAAAAGAGTTTCTGATGAGAAAATCTTTTTAATCAAGAACTGGAATTAAAAGAGAACATAATATTCATAGCAAATGGAGTTTGACATAAACCATGACTCCAGCTTGAGTTGGGATTTTGTAACAGAGAGATTCTAGTGCATGGTAACATATGATTATAGGTTCATTTAAGGTAAACCTTATTACTAATTGGGTGGCCATGGCATGCTATGCTAGGTGTTAACCATGGTCTATGAGGTTCATAAAATGATTTAGAGAAATCATTTATGGTAAGAAAGAGTTCTGATGATATTAAGAGTTGATATCATGTCTCATTGCCAATTAGTGATGAGCCTAGTAAGTCACACACATACACAAGCTATCACCTAATTAAATATGATTTAATTAATTAATTAAAGAGTTTAATTGATTAATTAAATAGGTTTGGTTTGCAATTAGTTTGCAAAGTCCCTAGCATTACTTGAAACCAAATCTAGATTATTGGATGTATAATATAAGTTAAATTTATATTTAAAGTGTTTAAATATGAATTTAATTAATGAGAAATTAATTAATAGAGATTAATTAATTTATATTTTATATAAATTAATTAGAAGAAGAAAATTAATTATTTTGGGTTGAGAACTCAAAATTAAGACACAGGGGCATTTTGGTCATTTTGCAGTGTGACACGTGGCACCATGAGATGGTGACACGTGGCATAACACGTAAGCTTGCCAAATGTTTTTTAATCATGTAAGATGATTAAAATCAAGATTACATATAGGTTTGACACTTGGCACAATGTGATTGGGTCACTTAAACCTAGAGCTAATCAAAGGGTGACATGTGGCAAGGGTTTAATGTATTAACCTAGATATTTAAGTGTTGTTATGAGAAAATAAAATACAACCAGCAGCCACACTCCTTGGTCACGCCATTTTGCAGCCCTCCCTCTATTCTTCTTCATCTCTCATCAATTCAAAGAGATTAGCCATCAATCTCTTGAATTAAGAACACTAGAAATTGTTTCTAGTGTTCTGTTTACATCTCTAATCTCTTAAAAGGCAGAACTTGAATTTCTAGTTAATAGAAAAGGCTTTAGAAGCTGTTCAAGGGCTGCCATAGGTGTTCTTGGTGTGGACAAGATAGAGGGACAACATCTGGTGTCCTGAAGACGAATCTCAAAGGCGCAGACACGCTGCAGTGCATCAAGAGGTTAGTGTAATCGTTCTTGATTTAATCTAGGGTTCTAAAATTAATCTGATTAATTTTAAAATCTTAAATGGCAAATATAGATCTAAAAACATATTAAAAGAGTTTTAATATGTTGTTTATCATTGAAATCAAATAGATAAAAATAAATCTTGCATGATGCATGTGACCCTAGGTGAAAATTTTTGAATTCAATGGTATAAACTTGTGTTTTTCACGCTTCCGTTCCTTCATTTTCTTCAATTTTTCTGCCCATTTTACTCATTTTAAGTGGTTTAAAGACATGTGTCATAATGTGATTGGGTGGGGGCATTTTAATGGCATCATGTGATGTCATAATTCTAAATTTCCTTCATTTTCTTTCCTTTTCTTTTATTCTCATTTTCAATTAAATTTTTAGCAATATTTATTTACATTTTATGTCATAATAATTATTTACTTAACTGGACAAGTCGGCCAAAAATCATCTCTGAAGATGAAATGACCAAAATGCCCTCCGTTTGGCTTATCGAGCCAAAATCGTCTGTACCGATAGAAAAATTTTTCTAAGCCTTTTCTTGGCATTCTAATGCCATAGAAACCTCAATGACTCTTCTCTGGAGTCCCAAAAATTATTTCATGAATTTTCTCTCGGGTTTAGGGCTCCTAGCTATGAGGACCGCAACTTCCCACTAGGTTACCTATCGTTAGGGCATCGGCTCATTTAACTTGGTTGTATTTTATTTCTAAAATTTTTCCTAAATTTTTCTTATTTATATTTGAGTTATTTATGATTCCTCACTCTATTATAATTATTTTTCCAAACGTTCTAGCTATCCAGACCAACACCGGTCACCGGAATAGTAGAATGTACAGAATTGCTACAGTGAGGGTGTTAGACAATCAATAAAGCATAACTCGCTCTAGAAAACTCCAAATTGAGTAATTCTTGAACCTGTGTAATCTTGAGACATAGGGGAGAAATTCATATGGATACATGAAGCAAAATTATGACCCTAACTTAATCAAATTGCTTGAGAAAAGTAAGTATAAGAATATGCCCTAATTCTAGACTGAACCTGGAAAATGTGAGTAAATGGTCATCCGACCAGTTTTAGCAAAATTGCCATAACTCAAGCTACACAAAAGCAAATTTAGTGATTCTAAAGCCAAATACTCATAAGACATAGAACTACAACCTTCATGTTTGGACCTAGACTCAGATGTAAGGGCAAATTGGTTGAAATGTTAGAGTAAGGAAGAACTTGAAAACTATAATTTCCCGCAACTCAGAAATTTTGCTCTCTGACCTCCGGGTAGTAATTAGGGCATAACTTCCTCTTCAAAACTCCAATTTCAGTGATTCAAAATGATTTGAAAAGGCCTAAAACATTGTTTTAAAGATCTAGTTCAAATTCTGAGCATAAGGTGTGCGGATATGGAATGCAAAATTTGGTGAAAATCTAGAAAACTAGAAAAGTGCAAGGTTGAGTAACCAGGAGCAGTACCTAGTGTTTTGACCATAACTAGAGATCCAGAATTTCAAATTGAGTGATTCAAAAATAGAATTAAAGCTAAGACACAGAGAAACAACTTTCATGAAGATTGTATTATCAAATTATGACTAGAACTAGGTTGAATTTGGATTCTAAGGTCAGGTTCCAAAACTGTCCAGAACCCAAAATCAACTATAATTTTGGATTCATTAGAAATTTGTTTGGTTAGCTATGAGTGGAACTTAGAATGAGCATTAAAGCTTTGAATTTGTTAATTTTCAGTGGATATGGAGACTTCTAAGGAAGGGAAAAACTAAGACAAGAAAAGGGGAATTGAAAGAAGGTTTGTGCACAGCTAGATTTCTCTTTTGTTTTAAACTTTGTAATTGGATTGAATGGATTTTATATGATTCAATTATGCTCTTCTTTTGTAATTGAGAATTTTATATATTGTTTTGAGAACTTTGAATTTTGAAATGGATTTATAATTATGGAAAGGTGGATGTTGGCTAATTAATTTCATTGTAGCAAGGGGGTGAGCCGGTTTTGAATGTATTTAGAAGTGTTTTGAGAACTTGATGTGTTGCCAACCACTTTTGTGGATTTTTTATTTTTAAATGTGATTATTTGATTTGTAATTGTAATTAAGTGAATGAAAAATTATTTAGAGATTTGTTTTGAAATTACAGTTGGCATGGCAGCCCCTTACGGTATTCCCCATTAGTAATAACTGTTATTATATGCACTAGCATGATCTTTATGACATTACATTGACCAGAGTAAACTCCATGTGCATGTCATAAGTGTCACCAGTTTAGCCTACTCATCAAATAAGTGCCTGCCATGTTTGTCTTATGTTATGTGATTCACCATTTTATCCCATTTGCATCTCATAATAATCTATGGATAAATCATGTCCCATATGAAGTATCCTAGGTTGTGAACCATAACTTATAATACTTGTGTAAGCATGTTCTATCACTCATATTCTTAACACTTTAAGAATAGAACATCAAACAAGATATTAAAGAGCTTTTTCCATTAAACGTAAATAATTTATATTAACAGAAAAGAATAATTGCCTTTATTAATGAATGAATGTTTACAAGATACAAATAAATGATATGCTCTAAGGCATACTATTAATAATCTCTCACTTGCACTAGAGCCATTCATTACAATATTTAAGACAGATCTTCTCAAGATGTCAGTCTAATTGATTTTGTATCATGGCTTTCATGAATGGATCAACTGGATTATCAAATGATGCTATTTTCTGCATGGCTACATCACCACGCCCAACCATTTCTCTAATAATGTGGTAACGCCTTTCTATGTGTTTAGATTTCTAGTGAGACTAAGGTTCACTTGCTTGAATCACAGCACTATTATTGTCACAAAACAAAGGGAATGGCAATTGAATAGAGGGGACCACTCCAACTTTTCTTACGAACTTCTTTATCCAAACAACTTTTTTTTTTTAGCATTCGATATAGCAATATACTCAGTCTCTGTAGTGGAGTCGGCAGTTGTACTCTGTTTGGAGCTCTTCCAACTAACTACACCTCCATTACATATGAACACAAATGTCACACCCTACCCCTTTGTAAGGTATGACAAGATCCCGTAGTATACCAAATAAATTACCGAACTTCGCCTACCGATAATCTATTAAATATACTACAACGGATTTTGACAAAATAAATGTATTTTTAAAATTTAGCGTGGTGATAAAAATTTATCTTAAGTGGTCTCAATTTAAGTATATGTCATAAAACTTATTTAGGAATAATTAGGTATTTTTAAAATTTTGCAAAAAATCCACGTGGTTGCGGCTAAAACTAGGTAAAACGGTTTTTCAATTCACCTGAAAAGGCAATTTACAAAAAATATTCTAGTCCAATCTCAACATTTCACAATTCATTTCAAGCAATCAACTCAATTTATTTCACTCCATTCTCACTAAAACCCATCATAAGAAAAAGATCCATTATCTACAAAATTCAGAAAGAATTTAAATATTACATTTATTGGGGTGACAAAATTAATTTTACAAAAATATATTCAAGTAAATAAAATCTCAGATTAATATTACAATAATTGCATTTGAGTACATTCCAAAATAATATTTCAAGAGTTTTTGTACAGCTGCTCGAATGTATTTACATACAAATAGTTACATAATTACGTCAAAATCTAATATTTAGAGGTATACCTACAATATACCCAAAATTAATCTCAACATGTCTTCAAGACACAGCTTCAAGTGATCTCACTCAGCTGCTCTATCCTTCCCTTTACCTACAACAGTATACAAAGCTATCGCTGAGCGGTGAACTCAGTGGTGCACAACTAATAATTTAAAATTTAATACACTATACTTTGACAAAATCATAACAAAGAGATTGGAAATATTCAATTTCTTCATGATACATAAAATCAAAGCCAATGTTTTTAGTAGTGCAAATCATTTATTTGAATGACATTGATCAATAATTAAGATTTACTAAATCATAAATGCATATTTGAAATATTCACATCAAATTGTGAAAATAAACATTCAATTTCCCAAAAAAGGAAAGTATAAAAATATAAACTAAAGATATCATTTTAAAAGCACAGATGCTCACTTTCAAATCCATTCTTATTCTCATTAACTTAATGCAAGACTATTCCTCAAGGGCCATCTTCAAAGTTATTCACACTCCCTATGGTAGGGGAGATTGAATTGTGCACATTCCATCCATCACACGATAACAAGTTAAATTCCGAAAGGGTCGTCTTCAACTTAGATCTAACCTCTTATATGAGGAAGATCAAATCATCAATGTGTATATACCATGGTATTCAAAACAAAGCTAACACTAGTGTCTCCTCAACAAATGAGGGACTAGTAACAACCATGTCGAGCATTAGTAGTGAGATATAAAATAACATAAAAAAAAAAATCATTGCCCTTTTTGTGAGCGTATAATCACAATACAAATCATTTCCATGCCAATCTCAGTAAGCAATATTTTCCATTTTCCATGCAAACCCCATTTCAATCACAATTTCCCAAAACTAATTTCATTCACACCATAAAAATATTCAATAATTGTTGAGATAAAATCAATATTTGATAAACATAATACATGAAAACAATAGAATCATTTAATCAATTGAAATATGTAAAATACTTATTAATTAAGGACTAGTTGTGCACAAACCTATTTAGTTGTCTTGACCTAATCCAATTTTTCCTCTTTCCTTGAGTGGCTCCTTTCTAACTGAAACACATAATTTTAAAGTGTTTCAATACCCCTTCAAACCATTTCTAATAATTAATTTCAATAATTTCCTTTTTGCATACTAAATTTACCTATTAGGTCTCATAAGTTGAATTCTTGTATTTATGGTTATGGGGTTACTATTAAATTGACTAGTTACGTAAAATGTTGACTTTTTCATAATTAATAGGTATACCATTTCTAAATACACTATAATACCACATTTTGGGTTTTACATTTATTAGCATTGGTTGCAAATTCAATTCAAAGCTTCCTAAGAGAAATTCCAAATTTTCAGTTTTTGTCTCCAAAGTTTACTGTTCTATTGGACCAATCTACAATGGAAATTTGGCTAAAATTTCCCCATCAAAGTTGTTCCTTAATGTGTCTACTTTAATTTTCCTTTTGAATCACTCCATTTGGAGTTTTGTAGCTCAAGTTATAGCACTTTAACCATAACTGGCAGGATTGGTTAATTCCAGAATTCTGGGCTAATTTTTGGTTCTAGTAGTTTTGGTGAGTCAAATTTCGTTAACAATTTGAATGTGTTATGGTCATAATTTTAGTTTGTGTTCTTCATGAAAGTTGTTCCACTATGTCTAAGCTTTTCATGGCCACAAAAATAAGGTCATTTGGACCTCTCTACACAAAGTTATGACCATTTGAACATGTATTGTTCATTTGGTCAATTCTGTCTAGTAATAGGGAACCAAATCTGGACTCAAGCAAATTTTAGGTCAACTTGGGGTCAGTTTTTAGGCAAGGTTTCCGCATGAAAAATGTTGCATTATGACCCTATTTTCATCTCCAATTGGAGTAACATAATTCAACTTATAGCTTCTTAAATGGACAAAGGTCAAGCTATCCAAAATTCAATCATTTCACATTCACACTCATTTCAATCCCATTCATCAAATTGCATTTATAAACACCCTAATTGACCAAATTTAAGCATCACAACTATCAATTGGTCAAAGTCCTCAAAACCCTAATTTCCACCCAAAACCCTAATTCTTGTCTTTCCAAATTCATGCAATTTCATGCAACTCACTACCCCAATCACCTATACAACATCATTTAACCAAGAATTCATGTTCAATTCATTTAAAACACATCAAAACTATAAACTTCAATGGTTGGCTGAATTTTCCTTGTTCCCATACAAGCATGAAATCTTTCATTTCAATGAAATTTCAACTCAATCCACCTAATTATGACAATTAAACAACTCATATAAGGTTAATTGCACTTACCTCTTTATTGAATTTCCAAGGCCTCCAATTTTTCACTTCTCTTCTTCCTTTTTGCTCCCAAAGTTTTAAACAAGGTTAGATATCAAAGTTTTGTATTGGGAAGTATGGGAATTATGAAGAATTTTTAGGGTTTTAAGAGCTCCCAAAACTCATCAATGGAGGTTTAAGAGAAAGAGTGAAAGATAGAGGGAGTGGGGCGGCTTGGAGAAGAAGATAATGTTTTTTTTTTCTTTTTTTTTTCTAATTGTTCTCTTCTCTTAACATTTATCCATAATTTCAAATTTTTAAATTATAACTTTTTATGATGTCATGCTTACATAGGTGTGATATCATAATTCCCTTTATTTAAATTTATTTTCTTTCCCTTTTTCCTTTCCTTCCATATACCTCTTGTGTTTTTAATTATTTTTTCATAATTTTAATTTTCTAAATTTTAATGAACATTTAGGCCAAGAGTCACCTCTAAGGGTGAATTGACCATTTTGCCCCTTATCGGTCTGATCTGTTTTTCCAATAGGACTAGGTTACTTCCTGAACTCTGATTCAATTTTTCGCACTGCTATTCTTTTCTGCGATTTTCACACTACCATTAGCTTCGCAATTTTCCTTAGAACTGAGGTACCATAGGGTCGCACATGAAATCAAGGTAGTGACTGAGCTCGCAGTCACTTCGTGGTTCCGTCGCCCATCGCTGTGGCATCGGCTCATTTAACCCATTATGCTTTATTTTCTTTATTTCCCTTTTACCTTCATGTAATTGCTATTTATTTTTATTTATGGCTATTCAAGGTGACTTAATTATGGTTCTTAACATCCTAACTGTTTGGACAGACATCAATCGCCGGAACAATAGACTGTACGAAACTGCCTACTATGAGGGTGTTACAATTCTCCCCTCCTTAAAATGAAATTTTGTCTTCAAAATTTACTAATATAAATCTTTAAACAGTCATGGTTGTTGTCTCTTCATGTTTTCCTCGCATTCTCACATAGCCTCTTAGCCCAAATAATAATTTCATAGCACTTTAAACAAAGGTATTTGCTTATTTTTCAATTGCCTCACCTCATCTATCAAAATCTTTATTGGTTTCTTATCATAAGGCAACTCTAGACTTACTTCAATTCTAGAGGTAAAGCAAGTCTATATACTAATGAATTCACTCTTTTTAGAACCTCATATAATCCTATGAAGCGAGGACTCGATTTCTTTTTCTTGTCGGATCTCATGATCCTCTTATCGCCCACATTATATTCATATCCATTTACTTTAAGTTTATATAAGACTTCTGACAATTTGATGCAACCTTCAGTCTATTTTGAATAATCTTAATCTTTTCTTACTGTGATTCTGTCACTTATCTTCATTCATGTTTCCTTATAAAACAACCATATTGATCATATTAGAAATACTTATTTAACCCTTGGTTGCAATTTCCATAACCTTTATTTCCTTATCTCTACTTATGATTTAGGTCTAGGTAATATTTTTCCACCAGCTGTTTTCACTTTCATTTAACTTGTTACTCAGCAGTTCACTCCTTTGCCTGATGAAACAGTTCAAGATACCATCACATAACTTAAATTTTTCATTTGCTCTAGTTGCATTCCTCAACTAACTTTCCTGCTATTGTTAAAATTTTAAATGGATCTTATCTCTGTACTACCTACTTCATCTTGAAGATAGGAATAAACAAAGTTTGATCCATTCTATCTGTCATGTCTAAGTTCCAACCACTAGGGGAATTGTCCGCTTTAGCTCACCCCTTCTTGAGCCTCACGGTTTTGTCCCATAGGTAGAGTGGAGAACTTCTCAAGAGGTCATCCATTCTAGAATTTCTCTTAAGTGAGCACGCTTAACCCTGGATATCTTCTAATTCTTCAGACCATTCTGTTAAAATTTTGAGCTCCACGATTGAGGTCTTAACACTGTTTCAATTTAATTTTATATGAGTTCTGCACATCTGAATTCTTTTTTATATCGTAATAAATATTCTCCCATGTAGGGTCTCCTTCCGAGAAACAAGATCGTATCTTATATCTTGTTGTTACGCAAATAAGATATTGTTTTTCAATAAATCTTTAGGCAAAAGGTCCCTTGTAATGTCCAAAACAATCATAAGACTTCATATCAAAGACTAAATGACTTCACTCTATAAGTGTTACTTTTAATTTATTACTATACTGAAATTTATAGTCTTATAACAATTCTTGATGTACTGCAGCTCATACTAGGTAATTGAGTCATTGACTCTAGCTATCTTATAACCGTAATTCTCAATATTCTAACTCTAGAGTTTTAAATCTCAAATTAGGATTTTCAAATTCATTTCTAATAACAAAACTTTATCCTAGCATAACTGTACCAAAACAGAAGCCATTTGTAACTATTATTATCTTGGTGCACTATCAGGTAGTACGTAGCTCTATACAATTGTAACGATCGGGCTCCAACTACTAGAGGAATTGTTCGCTTTAGCCATAAGCCTCACGGTTTTGTCCCATAGGTGGAATGGAGAACTTCCCAAGAGGTCACCCATCCTAGGATTTCTCTCAAGCGAGCACGCTTAACCCTAGAGTTCTTCCAACTCTCCAAACCATTCCACCAAAAGGCACCTCTAGTGATTAGTTCCCTCATCTTATATATCATTACTTTTTGAACCCAAGACCATTTACGTGCTTTGCCGATGTGGGATTTGCCTAAGGGACCTTTCTCCCCCCCTTTCGAGACTCAGCGTCCTCGCTGAGTTGCCCCACCATCGCTCAAGAGGACACATGAGCGGCTTTGATACCAATTGCAACGATCGGGCTCCAACCACTAGAGGAATTGTCCGCTTTAGCCATAAGCCTCATGGTTTTGTCCCATAGGTGGAATGGAGAACTTTTCAGGAGGTCACCCATCCTAGGATATCTCTCAAGCGAGCACACTTAACCCTGGAGTTCTTCCAACTCTCCAAGCCATTCCACCAAAAGGTGCCTCTAGTGATTAGTTCCCCCATCTTATATATCATTACTTTTTAAACCCAATACTATCTCCATGCTTTGCAGATGTGGGATTTGCCTAAGAGACCTTTTCTAACTTTGATGTTCCACTTCCTCAATTCTTTCCTTTTCTCCTCCCTTTTTCTTCTTCAATCCTCTTATCTAGTTGAGATAGCAAGCTTTTTAGGGTTTAGGGTTCACTTTGGGAGGTTAAAATCAAGTTATGCAAGCTTGGAAATGGGGTTTCAATGGAGTTTTTGGGAGAGAGAAGTGAGAGAGAGATGAGGACGTGTTTTTGAAGAAGAAGAAATTATTTTCTTTTTTTTTTATGTCATTTATCTCTTTAAATTAACCATTTGATATAGCTTTGCGTATAGCTAGGGTTTTGAGCATGTGAAAAATTAAAGAAAAATTTGAGAATTGGCCAAATGATGTTATTGACCTTATTTGAGAGGAGCAATGGTCAATTGTGACCATTTGTGGTGTGTATGAATTGTTGGAAACAAGTTTAAATTCGGATTGGTGAGGGTCAATCTATATGTAGCTCGACCTAGGTCCCTTTCAGGGATCAAAACTGAAAATTTACCAACCCAATTGGTGTGAGGCTAATTGGTAATGAAACTAAACACAAAATGACACATTTTTCATTGAGGAATCATGCCCAGAAAGTGACCATAACTTAGTGAACAATTTGGCCAAATCCGAATTAGGCAAACTGACCTGTATAAAAATGACCAAATGAACAGTAATTACGTAAATGACCATAACTTGGACTAGGAAGGTCCAAATGACCTGAATTTTTACCACTAGAAATCTGAGACATAACCCTACAACTTTCATAAGAAAACAAACCCAAATTTTGACCATAACTTGTTTAAAAATCCACCTGCAGTCAACCACAAAAATTGCCAAAATCCAGAATTTGCCCAGAATTCTGGGTAATACCAAATCCAGCCAGCCATGTTCAAATGGCTATAACTTGGGCTACAAAACTCCAAATAGAGTGATTCAAAAAGGAAAATAAAGTTAAGACAATAAGGAACAACTTCTATGAAGAAAACTTAGACAAATTTTCATAGCAACATGACCAGTAGTACAAAATAGGACATCAAATCTGAAAAATTAAAATTTGTACTTAGGAGACCTAAAATTTGAAGGAACAACTAAAACCAATAAAATTGGTAATCAAAATGTGGTATGTGGGTATAATTGGATTTCCCATACCTTTTAAGCATAAAAAAGTCAATATTTTGACTTGAATAGTATCATGAATAGTAACCCTGACATGAAAAATTTTCAAGAACGTAAGTTTAAGCATATGGGGCTAGAGTTGAGCATATATGAGTTTAATTATTGGATTTACTGTGAGATAAGATATTGAAACACTGTCAATTGTGTGTTTTAGCTGAAAAAGACCCAAAAAATCTAAGGGACTGAGTCAAGGCCTAGAGGTGACTCACGTCAGGTTTGTGCACAATAAATTTATGTAATTATTTTCTAAGTGAAAAGTTAAATTGTTATGCTTTATGAAATCGTTGTATTATTTATAAATTATTTTTTGTCACACCCTACCCCTCTGTAAGGCATAACATGATCCCGTAGTATACCTAATGAATTACCAACTCCGTCTACTGATAATCCATTAAATACACTACAAGGGATTTTAAAAACTTTTCTTACTTCTTTTACAGTGGTGAGCACTATTTACAGGTGTGAAAGACTTTGGTGAACTGAAGTGAAACAACTAACTCATTTGATTTATTTGGAATTTCTGTAAAAATTTTGGCAGAGTGCCATTTGTATTTTGGATAAACAGTTCTTCAGAAAACCTGTAAAAAAGCATACTTCAATATATTTCCAAATCCCAACTCCAACATATTTTTCAACACAACGTATTTAGCAATTCAAATCCACAGAAATTTTTCAAAGGTTGAGATAAGGAAATATAGTACAATTTGTACGAGCCAAAACAACTCATAATTATTTTACAAGTCAAATGTACAATTTGGATTTACAACTGCTCAAAACCAACAACAAAATATACATGCAGTGAATATACATTACAGTACAAATTGCAAAATATTGGTATACTCGTTATACTGTAATCCTCTGGATGTACTAGCGGCCTAGTCTCACGCCTGTCTATCTATCTACTGCGATAAAGAATAAAGCTATCACGAGACAATGTCTCTGTGGTGAACAACATTAACCAAATACAATTTAAATCACAATTCATAAATCATGTAAATAGTGGATACTTAAAATCATAGTTAAATTCAAGACAATGAATGTCATAAGGAATTTAAACTTCAATTCACAAATCATCAAAATTCATAATAACATAATTTAGTCAAATAGTTTAAGAATACCGTATTGCCAATTCATACACAATTTGATCAAATTACTGAATAACACAGTGTTGCCGATCAATATCACAATTTGATCAAATAACTGAATAATATCATTTTGCAAATCAATAACACAATTCAATCAAATAACTTTATATACAGTTTTGCAAATCAATAACACAATTCGATCAAAATAACTGAATAATATCATTTTGCAAATCAATAACACAATTCGATCAAATAATCGAATAATATCGCTTTTGTAAATCAATAACACAATTCGATCAAATAATCGAATAATATCGTTTTGTAAATCAATAACACAATTCGATCAAATAACTGAATAATATCGTTTTGTAAATCAATAACACAATTCGATCAAATAACTGAATAATACAATGTTGCCAATCGATAACACAATTTAGGCCATGACACAAATTTTTCCATATATGCCGTGTTGTACACCACGACAAGACACACTCACCCCAATAATCGAAATCAATGAGAGAGGAAGCTAGCTATATAATGAGTACTCATCCACACACACCTCAGACTGGGAAGTCAAAAAGGGAGGAACATAATCATACTCACCCCAGACTAATAAGTCAAAGAGGGAGGAATAATCACACTCACCCCATTAATGGAGGAGGAACATATTATCAGTGTCATGCCAATTGTGAGTCAAAACAATTCCAAACATTTTATTCAAATGATCCGTAAGAATCCAATAAATTTCCAAAGTTATAATTTCATTCACAAAATGGCAACACAATTCGTAATTCACTTCAATTTCCACAAAAACCATTTACAGTGCTTTTCAATCAATAAGTATCCATCAAATACCATTCAAACAATTTTTCACGCTTTCAAACCATTCACAATGTTTTTCAATCAATAAGTGTCCACCAAACACATTTCCACAATTTAAAACAATGATATGCAAATAGTCAATATTTATTTCCATTGAAAATAATTCAAAAGAAACAGTTGTTGTGCACAAACACCATTTAAAACAATAATATACAAATATTCAATATTTATTTCAATTGAAAAATTCAAAAGCAATAGCCGTTGTGCACAAACCTCTGATATTTGTCTCCTGGTCCTGACTCAGTATTTCTTTCCCTTTTCTTTGAGTCCTTGTTAATCGAGAAACACAATTTGAAGTGTTTGATGCATCAAATTAAACTGTCTCTATCGATGGGGTTTGGTAAATAATGCACTGAACTCAATTATTCACTAAGTCACCTAATATACCGACCCTCATTGCGTTTTAGGTAAATTAGGTTTTAGTGTCGTTAATATGTCACATTCGATAAGGTTTTAGATTTGGTATGTTTTACCAAAGTCACTTCCTTGCTTAGTGCATTTTAATGCAAATTGCTGGATTCCGGAACACTGGTTTGACCTAACCGGACGATCTAGTTCCCTCGGTTTTCGGGTCTCGGTCAAAACTACAAACTTGTAGATCTAGGTCTTATTGCACGCAGGGCAAAATTTCAGGTCAATCCGAGTTAAGTAGACCAAGTTATGGTCATTATACTATTGCTGGTCAAATGGTACCATTTTAGGTCAATTTTAGGTCAATTTGGTCAACTCTGGTTCGGCCAGTTTTTGGACCCGAACTTGTGCAAGCTTTTTGACTTGCTTATGGTCATTTCTGGGCTTTGGTGTCTTCATAAGACTTGTAGGTATGGGTCTTAACTATTCATGGTTAAAATTTCAGGTCAATTGGACCTGTTTTGAGTGAGTTATGGCCTAAATACTCACTGCTGCCCAAATGGTCAGTTTTTAGGTCTCAAGTGTACCTAATCCGAATTGGTCATTTTTCACATCAACTTGCAAGCAGAATTTTGGTATGGTTTCTCAATGAAAGTTGGCACATTTTGTGCCTAGTTTCACCTCAAATTGGTCTCATACCAATTGAGGTTACACATTTCAGGTTATGGGCTAAAATGTACACTGCCCTCAATATGCATTTCACACCCCACTTCAAACACACATATACCTTGCAATTTGGTTCACTTCCCTACCAATCTGTTTTGGTGCATTAACCACAGTATAATCTACTTTACATTAACATTATTTTGGGCAGATTACCATTACCCTCAACACACCAAATATAATTCACATTTACAATATCTCAATACCATTACATACACACCTAAACACCACTAATTCTCACATACACTTTACACAATAATTTCATACACATATCCTTCATTCCTTAATGCCACAATTCTGCCAACACTCCCATGAATATACACATTTATTCAAGTGTCCCCAAGGCTGCCCAAATTTGTCCTTCAACATCAAAGTGCTGTCCAAGTTACCAATTCCCATCCAAGTGCATAAATCACCATATAAACATGAAATAATTCACTAGGTTATTAATTTACCATGATCAACATTATTTCTCATCAATTATATGCATAATAAATCATCAAATGTGTGACCCCATGGCTGTCCAAAATGGCTATCTCAATAACTATTTAAACTTCAAAATTTCCTTCACAAAACCAACACCCATAACATGCACACAAAACTTAACAAAGCTATCTTCAAAATTATGAACTTACCTTATGCTTGGAGTTTGTTAAACCTTGCTTAAACTTCTCAAATTTAGTATCAAACTCTTCCTTGTGATGAGTAGACAAAGTTTCATGAAGGAACTTAAGAGGTTGGAGTTGAAAATGGAGAGTTAAGAGAGCTTGCATGAAAAATGGCCATGGTGGTTCCCATTTTCTTCATTCACGGCAATGTTGATGAAATGAGGAAGATGAAATTTTCTGCCTTGGATAATGGATGTACACCTGCCCCTTTAGTCCTTAATTAATTCCCTAGTGGTCCACTCACCACATTTAAATCATATTATAAGCTTAAAGTGCTAATTACACAATTTTCACTCCACTTTTGGTTATTTGCATTAGGTACCACTAAACTAATTTTTCATTTTATTTTCTAAGTGTAATATTATTTATTTTTAATGGACATTTAGGTCAAAAGACACTTCGGGATGTCAATTGACCATAATGCCCCTGTTCGGGTGGCTTTCCCGATTTTTCGGTAACACCGTATTTTGTCTGTTTTTCGATTTCTCACTTTTCTTTGTACTAATTATTTAATTTTTCTTTGATCTTTCTAATGATATCTATCCTTCAATAAGGTTCTATTTATGTCCTAAAAATGTTTCCTGTGGTTCCCATGATCCAGGAGCTAGTCAACGGTCCACGCCGTGACTTCCCGGTGCGGTCACCTATCGTTAGGTTTCCCGGCTCGTTTAACTTGATCACATTTCTTTGCAATCATTTTTCCTTTGTTTTTCTTGTACTTTCTTTTCTTTTATTTCATTATTTTATGTCTCCTCACTCTCATTGAAGTGTGGTTCTAGGCATCCTAGCTGTCCGGACAACACTGGTCACTGGAGCAGCAGAACGCACTACCGAACTTAGGGGTGTTACATTTTTGCCATTTTGTGACTGCAAAAATGACTTTGGATATTGTTTGGGATCTTTCCTAAATTATTTGAGTACTTTGTTTTGAATTGATTTTGTGTTCACACTTAGCATGACAGTACCACATTATTTCTCCTCTATTTATGGGGTTGAGATCGTTTATTTTTCTCCCTCTCTGGTTTACCAGTTGAGGTTGTAGATCGGATGAGCACTCATTAGCTAGCTAGTCACCTCCCTCATTGATTTCGATTAATGGGGTTGTAGATTGCTTTGTCGTGGTGTACAACATGGCATTGATTGAAAATTTTGTGTTATGGCTTAAGTTGTGTATGAATTGGCAACACTGTGTTTATTAAATTGTTTAACTAAAATTGTGCTATAATGAGTTTTGATAATTTGTGAAATACTTAATTGTGAAATGTGATTGTGTTATTGATTGGCAACAATGTGATTTGTAAATTGTTTGATAAAATAGTAATATAAATGTTAATATTAGTTTTGTGGAAAAATGCTTGTGAAAGGTTTTAAAATTTCTGTTTATCGATGTATGATTATTTTAGTAAATTTTTAAATCTTTATTGTGCACCACTGAGTAAACTTTACTCAGTGATAGCTTTAACTTGCTGTCACAGATAAAGAAAAGGACATAGCAGTAGAGTGAGCTTTCTGATCGAGAGGAGCAGATGAAGAATTTTTGTACGGGTATTTGTCTATACCCTGGTAGTTTAGTTTGATGTAAATATGATAGTATGCGTATGTATCTCTGTAGTTTGAGCAGTTGTACAGATAAAATTGTAATGATATTATTTTCGACTTTCTTTTTGTGTATTAAGATTGTGTATGTAAAATTAATTTTAATGCCACGTTTATGAATAGAATTATTTAACAATATTTTGAAAGGTGAATTTTGATTTAAATTGTGGTTGACTGTATTATTTTGGGATATTATTAGAGGTTGGAGTTGTGAAATGAAATTATTGGAAGTGTTTTCACAGGTTTTGAAGAACTGTTTTTCCCAATTATAGACGACATTCTGCCGAAATTTTCTAAAATTTGTGGACAAATAAAAATGGATAAAAATTTTAACTAGTTTTGAAACTTTAGTTAAATGTTTTTAATTTCTACCAAAAATGCTCACCACTCCCAAAAAAGTAAGGAAATGGTTTTAAAATCCCTTGTAGTGTACTTAATGAGTTATCGGTAGGTGAAGTTCGGTAATTCATTAGGTATTCTACGGGATCATGTTATGCCTTACAGAGGGGTTAGGTGTGACAACAATAATCCCAAGTCAATACTATAACCTGCAGCTTATAGCACAAACATCAAGAACATTGCATAGTTACTACGATACATCCCAATAGATCAAACTTTCCTATAACTTATTCCTCTCGAATCCATTAATATTTTAAATTTATTCTGATTATGATATTCAATGACATTTCTTAGCAGTAATACCTTGCTCTTGTTTAGAGCAACTATATTGCCACAACTCATCTTTAAGTCCTCTAGCCTTACACTAGATAAGCATATTAATTAAATCTAAAATTTATTATATTCCAGAACAAAATATCTTTCACTAACAAACTCTTCCCAAATTGGTTTCAATCACACTTAGTACCATGGTTCTTATCCTAAAGAGCTAGTCATTAACAAATTAAAATTTATTTCTAGGTAAAGAAATAGCAACAGAACATATAAGTCTAGTACTGACATGCGAATAAATAGAGTCGAAATCAAATAGTACATAATTATTCCCTTTAAAAACTGAGAACGTACTAATAACTACATCTGAAGTTTCTACCTTTTCCCCTCAATGCATGGAGTACACCTTGACAGGTGTATTACCCTGTTCAGGTTGAGTCATTGTGCTATAATTGCCAATAGCAAGGCCTCTATCTCTAATTCTACCCCTATTGACTATCTGTGGACCTCTAAGGACATAACCTTGAATTGATCTCTTTGATGTAGTATGTGGCATAGGTCGACGTGCTCTAGTACAATCCTTAACAAAATGTCCAAGTTCCCCACAATTATAATAGGCTCCAATGGCCTTATAGTAATTATCCCCATGTAACTTGCCACAAACATCACAGATACAGGTAGGATAGGAACTTCTAGTTGTTCGACGACTGGATTCTAGTGGCTTCTATCCTGAAGATCTGCCTCTATCATATCCATAAGCAGTAGACTCCCCAGTGCTCTTCCTCTTTTCCAAGTTACTACTCGAACTCTGACCAATTAGTTCCCCACTTTTTCCTTTTCCATGTTGACCTTGTGGGGGTTGGGTTTGGGCTGATATACTGCTAGCTAGTTATTGAAAATACATAGCCAATTGCTGGGCCATTTGTGCAGAAATCTGCATAGGCGAAACTGGTGCAGTTGGATCTCTGACACTCTGAGGAGTTGGGGCCTCCTCTTGTGCCTCAACTGTATTCGATTGTTTTACTATTTTATGTCCCTCTTCCATTTCTATTCACAGAATCTTCTATTCCCTGAATAATCTACACAAGGAGTTTTCTCTCCATTAGTTCATATTTACGATGTAAATGTACTATATGTATCAAACATTTGAGCAATTGTACTTATCGAGAAAAATAATTAAATTCACAGTTTAAATCATGCTTTGAAAACTATGCTCTGATACCACTTAAACATGTCACACCCTACCCCTCCGTAAGGTATGACATGATCCTGTAGTATACCTAATAAATTATCGAACTTCGCCAACTGATAATCTATTAAATATACTACAAAGGATTTTAACAAAACAAATGCATTTTTAAAATTTAACGTGATGAAAAAAATTTATCTTAAATGGTCTCAATTCAAGTATATGTCATAAAACTTATTTAGGAATAATTAGGTATTTTTAAAATTTTGTGACCCGTGTGGTTGCGGCTAAAATCAGGTAAAAACAGTTCTTCAATTCACCTTAAAAGGCAATTTACAAAAAATATTCCAATCCAATCTCAACATTTAACAATTCGTTTCAAGTAATTAACTAAAATTATTTCATTCCATTCTCACTAAAACCCATCATAAGAAAATGATTCATTATATATAAGACTCAGAGAGAATTTAAATATTACATTCATTGGGGTGATAAAATTAATTTTACAAAAATATATACAAGTAAATAAAATCTCATATTAATATTACAATAATTGCATTTGAGTACATTCCAAAATAATATTACAAGAGTTTTTATATAGCTGCTCGAACGTATTTACATACAAATAGTTACATAATTACATCAAAATCTAATGTCTAGAGGTATACCCATAATATACCCAAAATTAATCTCAACACGTCTTCAAGACACAGCTTCAAGTGATCTCACTCAGCTGCTCTATCCTTCCTTTCACCTGCGACAGCATACAAAGCTATCGCTAAGCAGCGAACTTAGTGATGCACAACTAATAATTTAAAATTTAGTACACTATACTTTGACAAAATCATAACAAAGAGATTGGAAATATTCAATTTCTTCATGATACATAAAATCAAAGTCAATGTTTTCAATAGTGCAAATCATTTATTTGAATGACATTGATCAATAATTAAGATTTACCAAATCATAAATGCACATTTGAAATATTCACATCAAATTATGAAAATAAACATTCAATTTCCCTAAAAAGGAAAGTATAAAAATATAAACCAAAGATATCATTTTAGAAGCACAGATGTTCACTTTCAAATCCATTCTTATTCTCATTGACTTAATGCAAGACTATTCCGTAAGGGCCATCTTCGAAGTTATTCTCACTTCCTATGATAGGGTAGATCGAATCGTGCACATTCCATCCATCACACCATAACAAATTAAATTCCGAAAGGGCCATCTTCAACTAAGATCTAACCTCTTATATGAGGAAGATCAAATCATCAATGTACACATATCATGGTATTCAAAACAAAGCTGACACCGGTGTCTCCTCAATAAATGAGGGACGGGTAATAACCATGTCGAGCATCAGTAATGAGAAATAAAAAAAAAACATCAAAAAAATTTCATTGCCTTTTTGTGAGCGTATAATCACAATACAAATCATTTTCATGTCAATCTCAGTAAGTAATATTTTCCATTTTCCATGCAAACCCCATTTCAATCATAATTTCCCAAAATCAATTTCATTCACACCATAACAATATTCAATAATTGTTGAGACAAAATCAATATTTGATAAACATAATACATGAAAAAAATATAATCATTTAATCAATTGAAATATGTAAAACACTTATTAATTAAGGACTAGTTATGCCAAAACCTCTTTAGTTGTCTTGACCTAATCCAATTTTTCCTCTTTCCTTGAGTGGCTCCTTTCCAACTGAAATACATAATTTTAAAGTATTTCAATACGCCTTCAAACTATTTCTAATAATTAATTCCAATAATTTCATTTTTACATACTAAATTTACCTATTAGGTCTCATAAGTTAAATTCTTGTATTTATGGTTATGGGGTTACTATTCAATTGACTAGTTATGTAAAATGTTGACTTTTTTATAATTAATAGGTATACCATTTCTAAATACACTATAATACCACATTTTGGGTTTTACATTTATTGGCATTGGTTGCCAAATTCAATTCAAAGCTTCCTAAGAGAAATTTCAAATTCACAGTTTTTGTCTCGAAAGTTTACTGTTCAATTAAACCAATCTACAATGGAAATTTGGTTAAACTTTCTTCATCAAAGTTGTTCCTTAATGTGTCTACTTTAATTTCCCTATTGAATCACTCTATTTGGAGTTTTGTACCTCAAGTTATAGCACTTTAACCATAACTAGCTGTATTGGTCAATTCCAGAATTCTGGTCCAATTTTTGGTTCTGGCAGTTTTGGTGAGTCAAATTTGGTTAACAAGTTGAATGTGTTATGTTCAGAATTCTGGTTTGTGTTCCTCATGAAAGTTGTTCTACTATGTCTAATCTTTCCATGGCCACAAAAATCAGGTCATTTGGACCTCTCTACACAAAGTTATAACCATTTGAACATGTACTATTCATTTGGTCAATTCTGTCCAGCAATAGGGTACCAAATCCGGATCCAAGCAAATTTCAGGTCAACTTGGGGTTAGTTTTTAGGCAAGGTTTCTGCATGAAAAATGTTACATTATGACCATATTTTCATCTCCCATTGGTCTTACACCAATTGGCGTAAAAAAATTCAACTTATAGCCTCTTCAATGGACAAAGGTCAAGCTGTCCAGAATTCAATCATTTCACACTCACACTCATTTCAATCCCATTCATCAAATTGCATTTATAAACACCCTAATTGACCAAATTTAAGCATCACAACTATCAATTGGTCAAAGTCCCCAAAACCCTAATTTTCACCCCAAACCCTAATTCTTGTCATCCCAAAATCATGCAATTTCATGCAACTCGTTACCTCAATCATCTATACAACATCGTTTAACCAAGAATTCATGTTCAATTCATTTAAAACACATTAAAACTATAAACTTCAATGGCTAGTTGAATTTTCCTTATTCCCATACAAGCATGAATTCTTTCATTTCAATGAAATTTCAACTCAATCCACCTAATTATGACAATTAAACAACTCATATAAGGTTAATTGCACTTACCTCTTTATTGAATTTCCAAGGCCTCCAATTCTTCACTTATCTTCTTCCTTTTTGCTCCCAAAGTTTTAAGCAAGGTTAGATATCAAAGTTTTGTATTCGGAAGTATGGAAATTATGAAGAATTTTTAGGGTTTTAAGAGCTCCCAAAACTCATCAATGGAGGTTTGAGAGAAAGAGTGAAAGAGAGAGGGAGTGGGATGGCTACGAGAAGAAGATAATGCTTTTTTTTTCTTCTTTTTTTTTTCTAATTGGTCTCTTATCTTAACATTTATCCATAATTTCAAATTTTTAAATTATAACTTTTTATGATGTCATGCTTGCATAGGTGTGATGTCATAATTCCCTCTATTTAAATTTCTTTTCTTTTCCTTTTTTCCTTTCCTTCCATATACCTCTTATGTTTTTAATTATTTTTTTATAATTTTAATTTCCTACATTTTAATGGAGATTTAGGCCAAGTGTCACCTCTAAGGGTGAATTGACCATTTTGCCCCTTATCAGTTTGATACGTTTTTCTAATAGCACTAGGTTACTTCCTGAACTCTGATTCAATTTTTTGAACTGGTTCCCTATTCTTTTCTATGATTTTCACACTACCATTAGTTTTGCAATTTTTCTTAGACTTGAGGTGCCATAGGGTCTCACACAAAATTAGGGTAGCGACTGAGCTCGCAGTCACTTCCCGGTTCGGTTACCTATCACAGTGGCCTTGGCTCATTTAACCCATTATGCTTTTTTTTCTTTATTTCCTTTTTACCTTCATGTAATTTCTATTTATTTTTATTTATAGCTTTTCTAGGTGACTTAATTATGGTTCTGCACATCCTAATTGTCCGGACAGACATCAGTTGCCAGAACAGCAGATTGTACGGAACTGCCTACTATGAGGGTATTACAACAAAACAGGTCACACCTTACCCCTCCGTACGATATAACATGATCCCGTAGTATACCTAATGAATTACCAAACTTCGCCTACTGATAACTCATTAAATGCACTACAAGGGATTTTAAACCTTTTCTTATTTCTTTTTACAGTGGTGAGCACTTTTGATAGGTGTAAAATTTTTTTTTTAACTGAAGTGAACCAATTAACAAATCTGAAGTATTAATAATTTTTGTAAAAATTTTGGCAAAGTGCCATCTGTATTTTCAATAAAACAATTCTTCAAAACCTGTAAAAAGCACTTCCAATATATTTGTTCAATCCCAAACTCCAATATGGCTCAACTCAAATCAGTATCCTCAACACAGTTCAAACTCAATTCAATATCATTTTCAGCAATTCCAAAGATAAAGTGCAAAATAAATGAGTATTTCAAAAGCTGAAATAAAAGAATTGTAATACAACATTTTTACAGACCAAAATAATTTACAACTTTATTTTACAATTTTAGTTTACAACTGCTCAAGACCAGTACAATATATACATACAGTGCACATACATTACAATAAAAATTACAAAAATATGGTATACTTAATATACCCGGCGAAATCTCAAAATGTAGCACAAGCAGCCTGCTCTGCTGCTCTGTCTGTCTGTCTACTTGCGACAGTAATGAAAAAGCTATCACTGAGCCAATGCCTCAGTGGTGCACAACATTAAGAAAATGCAATTTAAAACCATAAACCATAAATCGTATAAACTGTGGATACTTAAAATCATAGTTGAATTGAAAAGACAGTAAATGTCATAAAGAATTAAACCCCATTTCACAATATCACAATAAATATCAATAAATCACACACACAGCTTAATCATGATTCCATATTTCAATTTGTCCCAAAAGCCAATGGCTAATGAGGAATAACATAGCTAGCTAGCAATAATATGAGTACTCATCCTATTCGTCCTCAATTGACACACACCTCAACACTTCAATCAGAGAGGGAATTCAAAGCCAATTCATCCCACTAGACAAGCTAGTGAGGAATTCAATCAATATACATGATAGCTGTGGTTTCAAACTATTTGTAATATTTTTCAAGCAATAAGTATCCATCAAATATCATTCAAACAAATTTTTCATAATTTAAGCAATAATATACAAATTGTCAAAATTTATTTCAATTGAAAATTCAAAAGAAATAACTGTTGTGCACAAACCTCTGATAAATGCCTCTTGGCCTTGACTCAGTGGTTCCTTCTCCTTCTCTGAGTCTTTGCTAACTGAAACACACAATTTAAAGTGTTTCAGAACTCTTTTAAATTGTTTCTAATAATAAAGTTCAATAATTAAATTTAATTAATACTATTGCTTTCTTTAGTCAACCTATAATGTTGAACTTGAAGGAACAAAAGCGTGAAAAATACAAGTTTATACCATTGAATTCAAAAATTTTCATCCAGGGTCACATGCATCATGCAAGATTTATTTTTATCTATTTGATTTCAATGATAAACAACATATTAAAACTCTTTTAATATGTTTTGGATCTGTATTTTTCATTTAAGATTTTAAAATTAATCAGATTAATTTTAGAACCCTAGATTAAATCAAGAACGATTACACTAACCTCTTGATGCACTGCAGCGTGTCTGCGCCTTTGAGATTCGTCTTCAAGATACCAGATGTTGTCCCTTTACCTTTTCCACACCAAGAACACCTATGGCAGCCCTTGAACAGCTTCTAAAGCTTTTTCTATTAATTAGAAATTCAAGTTCTGCCTTTTAAGAGATTAAAGATGTAAACAGGACATTAGAAACAATTTATAGTGTTCTTAATTCAAGAGATTGATGGCTAATCTCTTTGAATTGATGAGAGATGAAGAAGAATAGATGGAGAGCCTCAAAATGGCGTGACAAAGGAGAGGAGTGGCTACTGCTTATTTTTCTTTTCATAACAACACTTATATAGCTAGGTTAACACATTAAACCCTTGCCACATGTCACCCTTTGATTAGCGTTAGGTTTAAGTGACCCAATCACATTGTGCCAAGTGTCAAACCTATATTTAATCTTGATTTTAATCATCTTACATGATTAAAAAAAAAAACATTTGGCAAGCTTATATGTAATCCCATGTGTCACCATCTCATGGTGCCACGTGTCACACTGTGAAATGACCAAAATGCCCCTGTGTCTTAATTTTGAGTTCTTAACCCAAAATAATTATTTTTCTTCTTCTAATCAATTTATATCAAATATAAGTTAATTAATTAATCTCTATTAATTAATTTCTCATTAATTAAATTCATATTTCAACACTTTAAATATAAATTTAACTTATACTATACATCCAATAATCTAGATTTGATTTCAAGTCATGCTAGGAACTTTGCAATTTAATTGCAAACCAAACATATTTAATTAATCAATTAAATTCTTTAATTAATTAATTAATTAAATCATATTTAAATAGGTGATAACTTGTGTATGTGTGTGACTTACTAGGCTCATCACTAATTGGCAATGAGACATGATATCAACTCTTAATATCATCAGAACTCTTTCTTACCATAAATGATTTCTCTAAATCATTTTATGAACCTCATAGACCATGGTTAACACATAGCATAGCATGCCATGGCCACCCAATTAGTAATAAGGTTTACCTTAAATGAACCTATAATCATATGTTACCATGCACTAGAATCTTTTTGTTACAAAATCCCAACTCAAGCTGGAGTCATGGTTTATGTCAAACTCCATTTGCGATGAATATTATGTTCTCTTTTAATTCCAGTTCTTGATTAAAAAGATTTTCTCATCAGAAACTCTTTTCTGAATAAATCTATCTGTCCTGGCCAGGAACTTGAAACATCAAGAACAATTAAATGAACATAGGATTTTATCTCTATTTACTTAGAGGAACAGATTCCATCTTGATCAACACCTACCTCCATATATAACTAGTAGGAGCCAACAGATGCCCATATACCCATACACAGTACAAGTATGAAAGCAGTATCAAACTCAAACTACCTATATACAAGATAACTGTGCTATCTCAGGTCTAAAGATTATATGCACTGATATGATTTATGACAAAACATTGACAAGAGTAAACTCCATGTGCTTGTCATAAGTGTCACTGGTTCGGCCTACTTATCATTTATAAGTGCCTATCATGTTTTTTATAAGGCATGAGACTCAGCATTCCATCTTATTTTTATCTCATATAAATAACTTGGGAACAAATATAAATACAATCTTTCTGTATAAGTCATGTCCTTATTATGAAGTATCCTCGATTGTGAACCTATTTATGATACTTTGTGCTAGAAATATTGTCACTCATATTCTTAACAACTTAAGAATAATATTTCTAACAAAATATCAATGGACCTTTTCTATTACACATAAATATATTATGTAAACAGATAAGTGGAAATGCCTTTTATTAATAAAAATATGTACAAGATACATACTAAATGATATGCTCTAGGGCATACTACTAACAATCTCTCACTAGCACTAGAGCCATTCATTACAATATCTTAGACATATCTTCTCAAGATGTCGGTCTAACTGAGTTTGTGACATAGGCTTTGTGAATGGATCAGCTGGATTTTCAGCTGATACTATTTTCTACATGGCTACATCGCCTCGCCCAACTATTTCTCTGATAATGTGGTAGCGCCTTTCTATGTGTTTGGATTTCTGGTGAGACCTTAGTTCCTTAGCCTGTATGACTGCTCCATTGTTGTCACAGTGTAGTGGAACTACTGACTCAATTGAAGGAACTACTGTAAGTTCTGTCATGAACTTCTTTATCCAAACAACTTCCTTTGCAGCATATGATGCAGCAATATACCCAGCCTCTGTAGTGGAATCTACAATCGTGCTCTGTTTGGAACTATTTCAACTGACTGCACCTCCATTACAAATGAACACATATCCAGAGGTAGACTTTCTATCATCGATATCTGATTGGAAATCAAAATCAGTATAACCATCCAATTGCAAGTCTCCACCTCTATAAATCAAGAATAAATCCTTAGTTCTTCTCAAGTGTTTAAGGATATTCTTAATAGCTATCCAGTGTTCCAAACCTGGATTGGATTAATACCTGCTAGTCAAACTAACAGCATATGCAATATCTGGCCTAGTACACAACATTGCATACATTAAACTTCCAATAGCCGAAGCATATGGAATCCTGGCCATCTTATCTCTTTCTTCAAGAGTCTTTGGAGACATCTCTTTAGAAAGGTGGATACCAAGTCTCACTGGTAACAATCCTCTCTTGGAATCAAGCATGTTAAACCTCTTTAACACCTTTTCCAAGTATAGACTTTGGGATAAACCAATTATTCTTTTTGCTCTATCTCTATATATGCGAATCCCAAGAATATAGGTTGCCTCCCCTAAGTCTTTCATAGAGAATATATTTGACAACCATACCTTTATAGTTGTCAACATACCTGTGTCATTACCCATCAATAGTAAGTCATCCACATATAAGACAAGGAAAGTGATAGCACTGTCACTAACCTTCTTATATATAAATGGCTCATCCTCATTTTTTATGAAACCAAAGGATTTAATGGCTGCATCAAAACGGATGTTCCAACTCCTCGAAGCTTGTTTCAACCCATAAATGGATCGCTTTAGCTTGCATACCTTGAAACCATCTTGGGATTCAAAACCCCTAGGTTGTTCCATGAAATCGTTTTCTTCAATGTATCCATTGAGAAAAGCTGTTTTGACATCCATCTGCTAAATCTCATAATCATAGTATGCAGCTATTACAAATAAAATCCTAATTGATTTAAGCATGGCAACAGGCGAGAAAGTCTCCTCATAGTCGACTCCTTGCCTTTGGCGAAACCCTTTCGCTACTAGCCTTGCCTTATAGGTCTCTACCTTTCCATCAGAATCAATTTTCTTCTTGAAACCCCATTTGTTCCCTATAGGTACAATACCTTCAGGTGGGTCAACAAGATCCCAAACTTGATTCTTATACATAGAATCAATCTCGGATTTCATAGCATCAATCCATTTTGAAGAATCTATATCTGATATAGCTTCTTCATAGGTAAGTGGATCATCTCCATGATCTACTTCTTCATGAGTAGACAACTCTTGTTCTTCTTCATGAAGAAAATCATATCTCACTGGTGGGTGAGATACCCTGGTTGTTCTACGAGGAAAAGCTGTAGATGTTTCATCAATGGGTATAGGTTGACTAGATGGATCTATATCCATCTGATCTGTTGGTTGGTCAAAATTCTCCAATTCTAACTCTATTTGCCTTCCTTTGCCTCCTTCTTGATCAAACTGTTGTTCAAGAAATGTGGCATCTCTACTTATCACAACCTTTTGTGAAGTAGGCAAATAAAAATAATATCCAAAACTATCTTTTGGATATCCAACAAATCAACCTTTTTCTGATCTGGTCTCCAATTTATCAGTGTTCAGCTTTTTGATATAAACTGGATAACCCCAAATCTTAACATGCTTAAGACTTGGTTTTCTTCCATGCCATATCTCATAAGGTGAGGAAGAAACTGATTTTGATGGAATCCTATTCAGAATATACAAAGCTAATTCTAATGCAAATCCCCAAAAGAAGATTGGCATATCAGTATAGCTCATCATACTACATACCATATCCAATATGGTACAATTTCTCCTTTCAGATACACCATTTAGCTGTGGCATTCCTGGAGGAGTCAGTTGAGAAACAATGCCGTGCTCTCTCAAGTATTCATCAAATTCAGTACTCAAATATTCACCTCCACAATCTGATCGAAGAGCTTTTAATACTCTTTCTTGTTTGATTTTCTACTTCAGATTTAAATTCTTTAAACTTTTCAAAGGATTCATGTTTGTATTTCATCAAATACAAATACCCAAACCTTGATTTATCATCAGTAAAGGTAATAAAATAATGAAAACTGCCTTTAGCCATTTCCTTAAATGGACCACATACATCACTATGTATTAGCTCCAAAATATTTTCAGCCCTTAGCCCTTGTCCAACAAAGGGTGATATAGTCATTTTGCCCTGAAGGCACGATTCACAAGTTGGAGTAGGCTCAGAGCCTAATGAGGATAGAATACCCATTTTCTCCAATTTTGTAGTCCTATCTTCTATAACATGACATATCCTTAAGTGCCAAATATATTTTGAACTTGAGTTAGCTTTCACCATGGCATTACATTCATTTAGATTGCTATACTCTGGCCACTGGAAACACTTTCTTACTGGCAATGGAAATACTTTCCTGTTGGCAATGGAAACACTTTCCTTTGCCTTTGTTAGCTTTGGTTTTCCTTTTCTGTTTAGCTAAATAGAAACACTTTCCTTTGCCTTTGTCAGCTTTGGTTTTCCTTTTCTATTTAGCTATTTTCTTAGAAGGACCAGGAATCTAAGATTTCTTTTTCTTATTGTCCTTTTTCTTGTTGGACTTTCCAGTAGAAGAAGATGCAATCAAAGCTACCTCTTTTCCTTTATTGCCTGGCATATTCTTTTGGGCAATAACCAGCATGTTGAGTAAACCAGCTAAGGTGCATTCCTGTTGAGTCATATGGAAATTTGTCATAAAATTCCCAAAAGACTCAGAAAGGGACTAAAGGATCAAATCAGTTTGTAGTTGGAAATCCATGTTGAAGTCAAGATGTTCTAACTGCTCAATCAGCCGAATCATCTTGTGAACATGATCCCCAACATTCTGTCCCTTAGACATCCTCATGCGGAACAGCTACCTAGATATCTCATACCTAGCATTCCTACTGTGCTCACCATACAACTCTTGTAGGTGAAGGAGGATCTCACTCGCACTCAACATGTTCTCATGCTGCTTTTGTAACTCATTACTCATGGAAGCAAGCATGTAACACTTAGCTCTCATATCATGCTCCTTCCACTTATCCAAAGTTTCATGTTCCTCTTGTGTGGTCTCTGGAGGTAAGGGACCAGGAACATTTGAATCTAGAACATATCCTATATGTTTAAGGTTCAGGACAAGTTTCAAATTTCTTAGCCAATCAGACAGATTAGGTCCTGTCAACCTATTGCGATCAAGTATGCTTGCAAGGATATTGGATGGTGGTGGTTGTTCTATGCTTATTTTTATCAGAAAATTAACTGCAGAAAATAACCAGATTAATTAGTAAATGTATCATGTAATTAACCAAAATGATTATGGTCTTTTAATCAAATTGGTCCTCCTACTAACTTAGCGAATCCTACACTTCCAAAGTAGAAAACGGAAATCCTAGTTGGATGGATTTCTAGTGGGTGATTGAATTCTTATAATTCTATTGATCATCCTCAGGTACATCCATTATTGGAATTACAATAAACTATAAGTGAGCAACTTCTTGCCCATCACATCTCATGTGAGGTTCAATCCTTTACCTAGCCCCTAATGCTCAAAATCTCAGGTACATCCATTATTGACTTATCTTGCATTAGTTAAGTTGATCCCATTGAGCCAGTAATCATGCAAATAATTTTAATGTCCTCAGGTACATCCAATATTGGCCACCAAACTATTTACATATTTACAACATCTCATGCTTAGCAATTATTCTTAAGAAAATCTCTTAAATTAATTACATCTTATGCAACTATTTAAAATTTCTTAAAATAATTGCCCCAATGGAGGGCCTATGTTATAATTACTTTAATTATAGCATTTCCAACTTAATCATTTGTTTGGAAGATTTTATGGTCATTCTAATTACTATTAAGGTCTCACTTTGCACATTATCCAATTAGCATGCATATATCATATAATAGCATACATTCCCATACATCTCATGCATTCATGGATAAGCAATAAATATGGTATGATCATGGACTTTTTAAGGGATTCAATTCTGAGCCACCAAGAATTGAATCAGGGCATTCGTAGGTGCATTTCATTCATTCATTTTACAAGAGTTGCTAAAGGAGTACATAATCAACACTTGATCTTGAATTCCTCCCACTAGTCCCACCAATGCTCTTGACCTCCTTGAACTTCTTGCAATCCAATATTACATAGTAATCCTTGGCATACCAAGGTGAATTTACAAGAACTTAAATAAATGAAATTACAACCCAAAAATTATTACAAACTTAATAATAAATGCCCAAAATAAATTAAAATAAATTAATTAATTTACAATCCCAAAGAAACATAAAAGAAATAAATCCAATCACATTGGTCTTTTATAGTCCATGATCATCCATCATGCATATCACTATTTAACAATTAAATAAAACATACATACTTAAATTAAATTGAATATCTCATATTCAACTTAAAAATCCAAATTTGAATATGATTCAAATAAATTTAAAAATTCAGATTTGAATCTCATTTAAACAAATTTAAAAATTCAGATTTGAATCACATTCAAACAACTTTAAAAATTCAGATTTGAATCACATTCAAACATTTTTTAAAAAATCAGAATTGAATCACATTCAAACATTTTTTAAAACATCAAATCTGAATTTTATTCAATCAATTTTAAAAAATCGTATTTAAATATGATTCAAACAACTTTAAAAATTCAGATTTGAATCACATTCAAACAACTTTTAAAATTCAGATTTGAATCACATTCAAACAATTTTTAAAATTCTAATTTGAATCATAATTTAATTGTGTGATAAAAATTCTAATTAAATAATTTAATTAGACATAAAATGGATCTTAGATCATACAACAAATGCACATTCACCATCCATTTACCTTTGCACACCATTGTGGTGCATCAACCATGCGCACCATGGTGTTCATCATTTGTGCCGCCACCTTGGCTTTGCAACCAGTAATGAACTTTTGATCTCATGATCAAACACACAATTAAATCATATAAACATCAATCTAAATGGCAAATATAGCGGCTCTGATACCAATTGAAGGAACAGAAGCGTGAAAAATACAAGTTTATACCATTGAATTCAAAAATTTTCATCTAGGGTCACATGCATCATGCAAGATTTATTTTTATCTATTTGATTTCAATGATAAACAACATATTAAAACTCTTTTAATATGTTTTTGAATTTTTATTTTCCATTTAAGATTTTACAATTAATAAGATTAATTTTAGAACCCTAGATTAAATCAAGAACGATTACACTAAATTCTTGATGCACTGCAGCGTGTCTGCGCCTTTGAGATTCGTCTTTAGGACACCAGATGTTGTCCCTCTAGCTTGTCCACACCAAGAACACCTATGACAGACCTTGAACAGCTTCTAAAGCTTTTTCTATTAATTAGAAATTCAAGTTCTTCCTGTTAAGAGATAAGAGATGTAAACAGGACACTAGAAACAATTTCTAGTGTTCTTAATTCAAGAGATTGATGGCTAATCTCTTTGAATTGATGAGAGATGAAGAAGAATAGATGGAGAGCCTCAAAATGGCGTGACAAAGGAGAGGAGTGGCTGCTGCTTGTTTTTCTTTTCATAACAACACTTATATAGCTAGGTTAACACATTAAACCCTTGCCACATGTCACCCTTTGATTAGCTCTAGGTTTAAGTAACCCAATCACATTGTGCCAAGTGTCAAACCTATATTTAATCTTGATTTTAATCATCTTACATAATTAAAAAAAAAAAACATTTGGCAAGCTTATGTGTAATTCCATGTGTCACCATCTCATGGTGCCACGTGTCACACTGTGAAATGACCAAAATGCCCCTGTGTCTTAATTTTGAGTTCTTAACCCAAAATAATTATTTTTCTTCTTCTAATCAATTTATATCAAATATAAATTAATTAATTAATCTCTATTAATTAATTTCTCATTAATTAAATTCATATTTAAACACTTTAAATATAAATTTAACTTATACTATACATCCAATAATCTAGATTTGGTTTCAAGTCATGCTAGGGACTTTGCAATTTAATTGCAAACCAAACCTATTTAATTAATCAATTAAATTCTTTAATTAATTAATTAAATCATATTTAAATAGGTGATAACTTGTGTATGTGTGTGACTTACTAGGCTCATCACTAATTGGCAATGAGACATGATATCAACTCCTAATATCATCAGAACTCTTTCTTACCATAAATGATTTCTCTAAATCATTTTATGAACCTCATAGACCATGGTTAACACCTAGCATAGAATGCCATGACCACCTAATTAGTAATAAGGTTTACCTTAAATGAAACTATAATCATATGTTACCATGCACTAGAATCTCTCTGTTACAAAATCCCAACTCAAGCTGGAGTTATGGTTTATGTCAAACTCCATTTGCTATGAATATTATGTTCTCTTTTAATTCAAGTTCTTGATTAAAAAGATTTTATCTCTATTTACTTAGAGGAATAGATTCCATCTTGATCAACACCTACCTCCATATATATCTAGTAGGAGCCAACACATGCCCATATACCCATACATAGTACAAGTATGAAAACAGTAGCAAACTCAAACTACCTATATACAAGATAACTGTGCTATCTCCAGTCTAAAGATTATATGCACTGATATGATTTATGACAAAACATTGACAAGAGTAAACTCCATGTGCTTGTCATAAGTGTCACTGGTTCGGCCTACTTATCATATATAAGTGCCTATCATGTTTGTTATATGGCATGAGACTCATCATTCCATCTTATTTATATCTCATATAAATAACTTGAGAACAAATATGAATACAATCTTTCTGGATAAGTCATGTCCTTATTATGAAGTATCCTCGATTGTGAACCTATTTATGATACTTTGTGCTAGAAATATTGTCACTCATATTCTTAACAACTTAAGAATAATATTTCTAACAAAATATCAATGGACCTTTTCTATTACACATAAATATATTATGTAAACGGAAAAGTGGAAATGCCTTTTATTAATAAAAATATGTACAAGATACATACTAAATGATATGCTCTAGGGCATACTACTAACAGAACTTTGATGCACTCTAGGGGTATTAATTTTAATGTTACCAATATGTCACATTTTATAGTCCTTTAGTGTTGGCATATGTTACCAATTCCATTTTCAAGTGTATTGCATTTTATTGTAATTTATCGAATTTCGGTATGCTGTTTTGACCTAGCCAGATGACCTAGTTCCCTCGATTTTCAGGTTCTGGTAAAAATTAATAACTTGTAGGTCTATGTCTTAGTGAACTTTTGCCACAAATTTTAGGTCATTTCGAGTTTACTAGACCAAGTTATGGTCATTTAACCAATGCTGGACAGGTTACACTAAAATGGCAAAGTTAGGTCATTTTTAGGTCATTTTCGATTTTGGTAGTTTTTATACCCGAACTTGTGCAAGCATTTTGACTTGCTTATGATCATTTCTGGGTTCTAGTGTCTTCATAAGAGTTGTAGCTCTATGTCTAAGCTTTCCATGGTATAAATGTCAGGTCATTTGAACCTGTTTTGAGTGATTTATGGCCAAAATACTAACTACTGTTCAAATAGTCAATTTTCAGGTTTGCAAAGTCACTAATCCATATTTGGTCAATTTTCATGTCACTTTCTGGACAGAATTTAGGTAGGCTTCTAACATAAAAGTTGGCACACTTTGTGCCTAGTTTCACCTCCAATTGGTCTCATACCAATTGGAGTTACACACTTAGGGTTATAGGCTTATTTGCATACTGCCCTTAACTCATTTTTGAGGCATCAACCAATAACACATTCAACTAACCATACTTCACTTACCAAACCTAATTCTGCATTTGGTACTAACCATAACTATTCATTAGTTTACATTATAGTAACTTTGGGTAGAATATAACCAATTGGCAATGCACCATTTACACTTCCATTTCACAATATCCAACTTCAACAATACATACACATGAATACCTCTCATTAACACATCTAATTTCCCAGCAATAATTACATACACATACTGCCATCCTTAGTACCATAATTCAATAAATTATTTCATGAAATTAAAAACTCTACCATACATTACAAGGCTACCCAATTGCTCATATACATCAAGCTTCCCAATTTTAATATATAATCTCACTTTACATTCATAATTCACACATACAAGAGGATTAAATTGCTAGCACTTCAAATGGACTCAACCAACACTAATTCCCATCAATTCCCTCCAATTTAATGTAAGAAAAACTCAAGCAACTCATCTCCCATGGCTGCCAAAAATGGACAGTCCATAACTCAACCATTTCTTCAAATTTCTTCACCCAAAATACTACCCATAACCTCAACATAAGTTTTAATTAAGGAAGGGAAGAAAATAAGCACTTACCTCTTATTGGAGCTTGCTAAAACCTTACCCAAACTTTTTCTTTTTGCTGTCAATGTCTGCCCCAAGCTGATTATGCAAGGTTTAATGAAGAAACATAGTGTAAAAGAGGGCTAAATGTGGAGTGCATGGAGGTAAAATGATGTTTGGCCATGGTATTTTCATGGTGGATTGGTTTCGGCCAAATTGAAATCTTGAGGAAGAAGATGGTTTTACAGAATGTTAGTAGAAGAAATCTAGTTTTTAATACTTTATATAATGCTTAGTGGTCCACTAACACAATTAAAACATTAATTTAATTCAACTTTCAATTATTCAAATTCTTACCTCCTAATTTTCCTTATTTACATATTTCATTTACAATTTCATTTTTCATGAAGTTTTCCAACTTTAATGTCACTTATTTTTAGTGGACATTTAGGTCAAAAGGTAACTCGGGGTGTCAATTGACCAAAATGCCCCTATTCGGGTTGTGTTCTGATAACACTGATTTTTTATCGATTTCTTGATTTTTCGTTTTTCTTTGTACTAATTAATTAATTTTTCTTTGACATTTCTAATGTCATTTATACTTCAATAGATGTTTATTTAAGTCTTAAAAATATTTTCTAGGGTTTCCCATGATCCAGGGCTAGTCAACGGTCCACGCCGCAACTTCCCGATGCGGTCACCCATCGCTATGGTTTTTGGGTTGTTTAACTTAGTTACATTTCATTGCTATTATTTTTTCTTTGTTTTTCTTGTATTTTCCTCTATTGTATTTTAATTATTTTATGTCTCCTCACTAACATTTAAATGTAGTTCTAGGCATTCTAGTTATCCGGACAGACACTGGTCACCGGAACAGTAGAACACACTATCGAATATAGGGGTGTTACAATTCTCCCCCCCCCCCCCTTAAAATAAATTTTGTCTCGAAGTTTTATCTAGCATCAGTCTCTGAACAGTTATGGGTGTTGTCTCTTCATGTCCTCTTCACGTTCCCAAGTAGCTTCCTGGCCTGAATGATGGTTCCACAACACTTTAACTAGGGGTATCTGTTTGTTCCTTAGCTGCTTCACCTCATATGCCAGAATCTCTTCGGTTTCTTCCTCATATGAAAGGTCTGGATTTACCTCAATCTCTTCAACTGATAGAATATGAGATGGGTCAGATCTGTACCTCTTTAACATGGATACATGGAAGACACTGTGTATCCTTTCTAGCTCTGGAGGTAATGCCAATCGATATGCCAAAGGACCCACTCTTTCCAGAACCTCATATAGTCCGATAAAGCGAGGACTCAGTTTCCCCTTTCTACCAAATCTCATAATCCTCTTCCAAGGAGAAACTTTGAGGAATACCTTATCACCCACTACATATTCAATTTCTCTTCTCTTCATATCAATATAGGACTTCTGAAGGTCTGATGCAGCCTTGAGTCGATCTCTGATCAATCTGATCTTTTCCTCTGTCTGCTGAACAATTTCTGGCCCAATCATCTTTCTTTCACCTACTTTATCCCAACATAGGGGAGTTCTGTACTTTTTGCCACACAAAGCTTCATATGGAGGCATCCCAATGCTTGATTGGTAGCTGTCGTTATAAGCAAACTCAATCAAAGGCAAGTGTGTATCCCAACTACCTTCAAACTCAATCACATAAACCCGTAGCATATCCTCTAATATCTGAATTACTCTCTTAGACTGGCCATCTATCTATGGGTGGAATGCTGTGCTGAAGTTCAATCTAGTTCCTAAGGCTCTCTGAAGACTACCCTAGAATTTAGAAGTGAATCTAGGATCTCTGTCTGATACAATCGATACTGGCACTCCATACAGCCTTACAATCTCATCTATGTACAATCTAGCTAATCTTTCTAGGCTATAGTCCATCCGAACTTGTAGAAAGTGAGCAGACTTGGTCAGTCTGTCAACTATAACCCATACTGCATCATGATTATTCTGTGTCCTCAGAAGTCCAATCACAAAATCCATAGTTATCCGTTCCCATTTCCACTACGGTACTGGCAATGGATGTAACAAACCAGCTGGAACTTGTTGTTCTACCTTCACTTGCTGACAAGTTAGGCATTTGGAAACAAAATCAGCTACATCTCTCTTCATACTCATCCACCAGTAATGCTCTCTCAGCCCTCTGTACATTTTAATTCTACCAGAGTGCATAGAAAAAGGAGACTTATGTGCTTCCTTCCTAATGATCTGTCTCAATTCCACATCATTAAGAATGCACATTCTGCCCTGATGTAGCAATAAACCATCGTTTCTCATAGAAAATTCAGGTTTCTTACCCTGCTAGACTTCTTTCAGTAGCTTCTGATATTTTTCATCATTCTGAGCAGCCATTCTGATCTGATTAATTAACACTGGCTGTACATGCCATGCAACTACTGTCTGTCCCTCATCATCAGTCTTTAAACTAGCATGCTGTGCTTTCAACTCATGTACCATGGACAAAGGAGAAACTTTGAGACTTACCATAGTCTTGCGACTTAAGGCATCAACCACCATATTTGCTTTCCCTGGCTGATTGTCTATTAAGCAATCATAGTCTTTAATTAGTTCTAACCATCTCCTCTGCCTCAAATTCAATTCTTTCTGGGTGCCTAAGTACTTTAAGCTCTTGTGATCTGTGTAGATGAAGCATTTCTCCCCATGCAAATAGTGTCTCTAGATATTCAGAGCAAAAACAATAGCTGCAAGCTCCAAGTCATGTGTTGGATAGTTTCTCTCATGCGGTTTCAGCTGGCGTGACGCATAAGCTGTAACACCCCTATTTGCATAGCTTGGTATATTTCACTATTCCGGTGATCGGTGTCGGTCCAGACAATTAAGGGGATTAGAACCATACTTAAGACAACTAGATAAGCCCTGAACACAAATAATTAGTAATTGCCAATTAGTTAAGTATAAATAAGAAAAACAGAACATAAGAAGTTAAATGAGCCGAGAGTTACAGCGATGGGTGACCTTCTCGGGAAGGATTGCGAAGTCAATTTAAACTCAAATTTTGAACAGTAAAATGTGACGCCGCGGTCCTTAGGACTATTGCGAACACAGTGCAAAAGAGAAAATCACGAAAAAGAATTGTTAAGCCAGTCAAATAATTAGGTCAGGGAGCCGGAAGAAATATTGAATTATTTGCAAACCGGGTTGAACCGGCAAGGGACAATTTGGTCAATTGACCCCAAGAGCTGACTCCTAACCTAACTGTCAAATAAAATAGGAGAAAAGAAAATTTCGGAATCAGGAATTAAATTAAAGAATTAATGGAAAAATAAATATAAAAAAAAAAGAAAAAGAAAAAGTGAAAAAGTGATGACATCATCATGCATGACATAATGCATGACATAATAAATATAATTTTAAATTTTGAAAAGTAGGATAATTATCTACTTAAGTGACCAATAAAAAAAAAAGGAATTAAATTAAAACAAAAATCATTTTTTGTGAGTTTTCTTCTTCTTTGCCGTTCCACTTCTTTCTCTCATCTCTCTCATTTGTTTTATCTTCCTCCATTGAAGCTCATTAAAAGCTTCTTCAACCCAAAAATTGAGCCATAAAATTTATAGATTTCTTAGTTAAAACTTGTAGTTGGGTCTTGTTAAGAAGATTGAAAAGAGAAAATTTGAAGGAAAAATGAAGGAAGTGAAGATTAGAAAGCTACACTAAGGTTAGTAAGCTAAACTTGAATTTCTAATTGAATTAATTGTATTTATAGTTGGATAAACTTAGAAATATACTTAAAATGAAATGAAAACATCTTTGGAGGACTATATGAAATTTTGGCTAGCTAGGGTTTGATATGAATATACATGTGTTTTGATTGAATTAAAAAAGTAGGTAAGTTTGTATGAATGTGGAAGTGATGTTGGTATACTTAGAATTAATTAAGTATAACAAATTAGTGAATTAGGGTTTGGCATCAGGGTTTTGCAGAAAAAAAAAGTGAGAATGTATTAAATAGTGTGTTGGACTTGGTTTGAGGTGAAAAATGGTCATTTGTGACCAATTGGATTATGTTAGAAGTGTTGGAACCAATTGCAAATTCGGATTGTTTAGGGTCATGCTGCAGGCAGTAGGACCAAGGTCCCTTCGAGGGACCAAAACTAAAAATTTACAAGTCTAATTGGTATGAGACCAATTGGGAATGAAAATAGACACAAAATGGAACATTTTTCATTTAGGAATCATGCCCAAAAAGTGACCAAAACTTAGTGAACAAATTGACCAAATCCGGAATTGGCAATCTGACCTGTACAAAAATGACCAAATGAACAGTGTTTGTTCATTTGGTCATAACTTGGGCTAGGTAGGTCTAAATGACCTGAAATTTTACTAGTAGAAAGTTGAGATATGGACCTAAAACTTTCATGAAAAACACAAACCCAAATTACGTCCTTAACTAAGTCATTTAGCCACCCAAAGTTGGTGACCTAAAACTGCTAGAACCAGTTTAGTGCCCAGAAATCTGGGTTAAGTCCAATCTGGCAGCCATGATTCAAATGGCTATAACTTGAGCTACAAAACTCCAAATGGAGTGATTCAAAAAGGAGAATAAAGTTGAGACATCAAGGGACAATTTCTATGAAGAAACCATAGCCCAATTCTAACAGCAAAATGACCAATGAAACAGTGCAACTTAAGACACCAAAACTGAAAATTTGCAATTTTTCCTAAAAGACTTAAGTTTTGAGAAAATGATCAAAACCAACAAGTTTGGTAACCAAAATGTGGTATGTGGGTGAAGTTGGAGTTCCCATACCTATTAAGCCTTAGAAAATCAACAAATTGACTTGAATAGCACCATGAATAGTAACCTCAACATGAAATTTGCAAGAATGTAAGTTTAAACATATTGGAATTAGTTATTAGAATTGTTATGAAGTAAAGATACTGAGACACTATAAATTTTGTGTTTCAGCTGAAAAAGACTTGGAAAGTCTGAGAGACTGAGTCAAGGCCTAGAGGCTGAAGGAACGGAAGTGTGAAAAACACAAGTTTATACCATTGAATTCAAAAATTTTCACCTAGGGTCACATGCATTATGCAAGATTTATTTTTATCTATTTGATTTCAATGATAAACAACATATTAAAACTCTTTTAATATGTTTTTGGATCTGTATTTGCCATTTAAGATTTCAAAATTAATCAGATTAATTTTAGAACCCTAGATTAAATCAAGAACGATTACACTAACCTCTTGATGCACTGCAGCGTATCTACGCCTTTGAGATTCGTCTTCAGGACACCAGATGTTGTCCCTCTAGCTTGTCCACACCAAGAACACCTATGGCAGCCCTTGAACAGCTTCTAAAGCTTTTTCTATTAATTAGAAATTCAAGTTCTGCCTTTTAAGAGATTAAAGATGTAAACAGGACACTAGAAACAATTTCTAGTGTTCTTAATTCAAGAGATTGATGGCTAATCTCTTTGAATTGATGAGAGATGAAGAAGAATAGATGAAAAGCCTCAAAGTGGCATGACAAAGGAGAGGAGTGGCTGCTGGTTGCTTTTCTTTTTCATAACAACACTTAAATAGCTAGGTTAACACATTAAACCCTTGCCACATGTCACCCTTTGATTAGCTCTAGGTTTAAGTGACCCAATCACATTGTGCCAAGTGTCAAACCTATATTTAATCTTGATTTTAATCATCTTACATGATTAAAAAACATTTGGCAAGCTTATGTGTAATCCCATATGTCACCATCTCATGATGCCACGTGTCACACTATGAAATGACCAAAATGCCCCTGTGTCTTACTTTTGAGTTCTCAACCCAAAATAATTATTTCTCTTCTTCTAATTAATTTATATCAAATATAAATTAATTAATTAATCTCTATTAATTAATTCTATTAATTAATTTCTCATTAATTAAATTCATATTTAAATACTTTAAATATAAATTTAATTTATACTACACATGCAATAATCTAGATTTGGTTTCAAGTCATGCTAGGGACTTTGCAATTTAATTACAAACTAAACCTATTTAATTAATCAATTAAACTCTTTAATTAATTAATTAAATCATATTTAAATAGGTGATAACTTGTGTATGTGTGTGACTTACTAGGCTCATCACTAATTGGCAATGAGACATGATATCAACTCTTAATATCATCAGAACTCTTTCTTACCATAAATGATTTCTCTAAATCATTTTATGCACCTCATAGACCATGGTTAACACCTAGCATAGCATGCCATGGCCACCCAATTAGTAATAAGGTTTACCTTAAATGAACCTATAATTATATGTTACCATGCACTAGAATCTCTCTGTTACAAAATCTCAACTCAAGCTGGAGTCATGGTTTATGTCAAACTCCATTTGCTATGAATATTATGTTCTCTTTTAATTCCAATTCTTGATTAAAACGATTTTCTCATCAGAAACTCTTTTCTGAATAAATCTATCTGTCCTGGCCAGGAACTTGAAACATCAAGAACAATTAAATGAACATAGGATTTTATCTCTATTTACTTAGAGGAACAGATTCCATCTTGATCAACACCTTCCTCCATATATAACTAGTAGGAGCCAACAGATGCCTATATACCCATACACAGTACAAGTATGAAGGCAGTATCAAACTCAAACTACCTATATACAAGATAACTGTGCTATCTCAGGTCTAAAGATTATATGCACTGATATGATTTATGACAAAACATTGACAAGAGTAAACTCCATGTGCTTGTCATAAGTGTCACTGGTTCGGCCTACTTATCATTTATAAGTGCCTATCATGTTTGTTATATGGCATGAGACTCACCATTCCATCTTATTTTTATCTCATATAAATAACTTAGGAACAAATATGAATACAATCTTTCTGGATAAGTCATGTCCTTATTATGAAGTATCCTCGATTGTGAACCTATTTATGATACTTTGTGCTAGAAATATTGTCACTCATATTCTTAACAACTTAAGAATAATATTTCTAGCAAAATATCAATAGACCTTTTCTATTACACATAAATATATTATGTAAACGAAAAAGTGGAAATGCCTTTTATTAATAAAAATATGTACAAGATACATACTAAATGATATACTCTAGGGCATACTACTAACAAAGGCGACTCACGTCAGGTTTGTGCACAATAAACCCTATTTCAGCATTTTATCCTTGAAAAATTGATTTAGTAAGCATTATGAGTTTAAGAACTTTTATGTTGCCACTTTGTGATGAAATTGTAACTTTGGATATTGATTTGATTTTTGTATGCAATATTTGAATAAAATGTTTGAAATGGATTTCTGATTCACACTTAGCATGACATTGCCTTATTATTCCTCCTCCATTTATGGGGTTGAGATCGATTATTTTTTTGCCTCTCTGGTTTACCAGTTGAGGTTGTAGATCGGATGAGTACTCATTAGCTAGCTAGCCACCTCCCTCATTGATTTCGATTAATGGGGTTGTAGATTGCTTTGTCGTGGTGTACAACATGGCATTGATCGAAAATTTTGTATCATGGCTTAAGTTGTGTATGAATTGGCAACACTGTGTTTATTAAATTATTTAAATTGTGCTATAATGAGTTTCAATAATTTGTGAAATGTAATTGTACAATATTTAAATTGTGTTTTGTCAAGGAATATTTTATGTACTGCATTTCAATTTTTATTGTGCACCACTGAGTATTTTTATACTCAGCGATAGCTTATTTTGCTATCGCAGATAAGAGCAAGGAAAAAGCAGCAGAGTGAGCTGCTGGATTGACAAGAACTTCTTGATCACTTTTGTACGGGTATTTATTTATACCCTTATAATTATTTGATGTAAATATTGTAATATTCTATGTATCAATGTAAAGTTGAGAAGTTGTACAATAAATTGTAATAATGTTATTTTGGATTTTTTTTTGTGAATTTCGTACTATATGCACTCTAAATGAAGTTATAAAATATTTTAAGTTGATAAATTTTTGGTTGAATTATGGAATGAATTGAATTGTGTTGACTTGAGATTATTTGGAGGTTGAGAGTTGTGGAAAATTTATTGGAAGTGTTTTTCTCAGGTATTTGAAGAACTGTTTTCTCAAAATACAGACGGCACTATGCCGAAATTTTTATAAAATTTGCGGAAAAATTGTAACACCCCTAAGTTCGGTAGTGCGTTCTGCTGTTCCGGTGACCAGTGCTGTCCGGACAGCTAGGATGCCTAGAACCACACCTTGATATGAGAGAGGAGACATAAATAATGAAATAAAAGAAAATAAAATACAAGAAAAACAAAGGAAAAATCATAGCAAAGAAATGTAACCGAATAAGTGAGCCGGGAAACCTAGCGATGGGTGACCGCACCGGAAAGTCACGGCGTGGACCGTTGACTGGCCCTGGACTGCGGGGAACCCTGGAAAACATTTTTAGGACATAAATAGACCCTTATTGAAGTATAAATCTCATTAGAAAGATTAAAGAAAAATTAAATAATTAGTACAAAGAAAAGTGAGAAATCGAAAAACAGACAAAACCCGGTAATACTGAAAAATCGGGAATGCCACCTGAACAGGGGCATTATGGTCATTTGACATCCCGAAGTGTCTTTTGACCTAAATGTCCATTAAAAATAAATAATATTACACTTAGAAAATGAAATGAAAAATTAATTTGGTGGTACATAAAGTAAATAGCCAAAAATGGAGTGAAAATGTGTAAATAACACATTTAAGCATTATTATATAATTAAATGAGTAAGTGGACCACTAAAGGATTAAATTAAACATAAAATGTGGCTGATGTAAGTCCACTAAACCCATCAGAATGTTCATCTTCCTCATTTCATAAACATTGCCGAATTGAAGAAAATGGGAACCACCATGGCCATTTTTCATGCAAGCTCATCTAACCACTCATTTCACTTCTAATCACTTGAGTTCCTTCATAAAAATTTGTCTACACATCACAAGGAAGATATTGATACCAAATTTGAGAAGTTTGGTGAAGGTTTAGCAAGATACAATCAAAGGTAAGTTTATATTTTTGAGAATTCCTTTGTTAAGTTTTGTGTGCATGTTATGGGTATTGGTTTTGTGATGGAAAATTTTGAGTTTGAAGAGTTATTGTTGTTTTCATTTTGGATAGCCATGGAGTCACGTTTTTGATAAGATAATTGTGCATATAATTGATGAGAAATAATGTTGATCATGGTGATTTAATATCCTAGTGAATTACTTCATGTTTATATGGTGATTTTGGCACTTGAATGAGAATTGATAAATTGTAGGGCAATGTGGTGTTGAAGAAGGTTTGCGGCAGCTTGGGGACACTTGAATAATTATATGTATTCATGGAAGTGTAGGCAGAATATTGACCTAAAAGGATTGATGGATATGTATGGAGATTGATATTGTAAAGTGTATGTAAGATTTGTAATGGTTAGGTGTGTATGTAATGGTATTTAGAACTTGTAAATGTGAATTATATTTGGTGTGTTGAGGGTAATTGTAATCTGCCCAAAGTAATGTTAGTGTAAAGTAAAATATGCTTTTGGTAATGTACCAAAACAGATTGGTAGGGAAGTAAACAAATTGCAAGTTAAATATGTGTTTGAATTGGAGTTTGAAAGGCATATAGAGGGCAGTGTGCAAATAGACCAATAAGTTTAAATGTGTAACCTCAATTGGTATGAGACCAATTGGAGGTGAAACTAGGCACAAAATGTGCCAACTTTCATTGAGAAAACATACCAAAATTCTGCTTGCAAGGTGACCTAAGAAAATGACCAATTTGGATTAGGTGCAATTAGGACCTGAAAAATGACCAATTGGGCAGCAGTGAGTGTTTAGGCCATAACTCACTCAAAACAGGTCCAATTGACCTGAACTTTTTAACCATGAATAGTTAAGACCCATACCTACAAGTCTTATGAAGACACCAAAACCCAGAAGTGACCAGAAGCAAGTCAAAAAGCTTGCACAAGTTCGGGTCCAAAAACTGGCCGAACCAGAGTTGACCAAATTGACCAAAAATTGACCTAATTTGGTACCATTTGACCAGCAATAGTGTAATGACCATAACTTGATCTACTAAACTCGGATTGACCTGAAATTTTGCCCCGCGTGCAATAAGACATAGATCTACAAGTTTGTAGTTTTGACCGAAAACCGAGGGAACTAGATCGTCCGGCTAGGTCAAACCAGTGTCCCGGAATCCAGCAATTTGCATTAAAATGCATTAAACAAGAAAATGACTTTTGTAAAACGTACCAAACCTAAAACCCTATCGAATGTGACATATTAACGACACTAAAACCTAATTTACCTAAAACGCAACGAGGGTCGGGATATTAGGTGATTAAGTGAATAATTGAGTTCAGTGCATTATTTACCAAACACCATCGATAGAGACAGTTTAATTTAGTACTGAAACACTTCAAATTGTGTTTCTCAGTTAACAAGGACTCAGCAAAAGGGAAGGAAACACTGAGTCCGCACTGTGGGGACGATCATCAGAGGTTTGTGCACAACGGCTATTTCTTTTGAATTTTTCAATTGAAATAAATTATGACTATTTGTATATTATTGTTTTAAATTGTGGAAATGTGTTTGGTGGACACTTATTGATTGAAAAACATTGTGAATGGTTTGAATGATATTGATGGATACTTATTGATTGAAAAGCACTGTAAATGGTTTTTGTGGAAATTGAAGTGAATTACGAATTGTGTTGCCATTTTGTGAATGAAATTATAACTTTGGAAATTTATTGGATTCTTACGGATCATCTGAATAAAATGTTTGGAATTGTTTTGACTCACAATTGGCATGACACGGATATTATGTTCCTCCTCCATTAATGGGTTGAGTGTGATTATTCCTCCCTCTTTGACTTATCAGTCTGGGGTGAGTATGATTATGTTCCTCCCTCTTTGACTTCCCAGTCTGAGGTGAGTATGGATGAGTACTCATTAGATAGCTAGCTTCCTCCCTCATTGATTTTGATTATTGGGGTGAGTATGTCTTGTCGTGGTGTACAACACGGCATATATGGAAAAATTTGTGTCATGACCTAAATTGTGTTATTGATTGGCAACATTGTATTGTTCAATTATTTGATCAAATGGTGTTATTGATTTGCAAAACGATATTATTCAGTTATTTGATCAATTGTGTTATTGATTTGCAAAACGATATTATTCAGTTATTTGATCAATTGTGGTATTGAATTGCAAAACGATATTATTCAGTTATTTGATCAATTGTGTTATTGATTTGCAAAACGATATTATTCAGTTATTTGATCAATTGTGTTATTGATTTGCAAAACGATATTATTCAGTTATTTGATTGAATTGTGTTATTGATTTGCAAAACGATATTATTCAGTTATTTGATCGAATTGTGTTATTGATTTGCAAAATGGTATTATTCAGTTATTTGATCAAATTGTGCATGAATTGGCAATACGGTATTCTTAAACTATTTGACTAAATTGTGTTATTATGAATTTTGATAATTTGTGAATTGGAGTTTAAATTCCTTATGACATTCATTGTCTTGAATTTAACTATGGTTTTAAGTATCCACTATTGATATGATTTATGAATTGTGAATTAGAATTGTATTTGGTTAATGTTGTGCACCACTGAGACATTGTCTCAGCGATAGCTTTTTATTGCTGTCGCAGGTAAAGAGACAGACAGGGCAGCAGACTAGGCTGCTAATACATCCAAAGGAGGGATTACAGTATAATGAGTATACCAATATTTTGCATTTTGTAATCAGAATGTATGACCTTTGTATGTACATTTTGTTTTTGGTTTTGAGCAGTTGTAAATTTAAATTGTACCTTGAAGTTGTAAATTTATTATGAGTTATTTGACTTATAAAAATTGTATTATATTTCCTTATCTCAGACTTTGAAAAATTTCTATGGAATTGAGTTGAGAAATGTGTTGTATTGAGAAAAATGTTGGAGTTGAGATTTGGAAAATAATTGAAGTGCTTTTTACAGTTTTCAAGAACTGCTTTGTCCAAAATACAAATGGCACCTTGCCAAAATTTTTACAGATATTCCAAATAAATCAAATGAGTTAGTTGTTTCACTTGATTCACCAAAGTCTTTAACACTGTAAATAGTGCTCACCATCGTAAAAGAAGTAAGAAAAGTTTTTAAAATCCCTTGTAGTGTATTTAATGGGTTATCGAGACGGAGTTGGTAATTCATCGTATACTACGGATCATGTCATGCCTTACAGAGGGTAGGGTGTGACATGTTTTAGTGGTATCGAGCAAAGTTTTTAAATTCTGTTTTCACTTGTTACTTGAATATTCTTTCTTCACAGTACAACTGCTCAATATCATTGTTTGATACATACAGTACATTACATTATAAATATGCACTAACGGGAGGAAATCTCCTTGTATTATTGTACAGGAGGTCTAAACTCCTCGAATTGACTATGGAAGAGGGTGATCGTTCAGTCGATCAATCGATAGAGGCTGAGGTGCAAGGGGATGCCCCATGCCTACATAATGTCAGTGGTTCAGTAGCACCAGCCCCTGCGATCAGCGATTCTCTACTCAGCCACAGACACCTGCAATGTTCCAACAAATGGATGGTAATGTGCCTACTCAAGCCCCAATACAGACTCCAGTGGTACAACCACAGTCTTCTGTTAGACAATATGACAAATTGATGAAGTATGGGGCTACAAAGTTTAAGGGGACAGTAGATCCTCTAGAAGCTGAACAATGGTTAGAGAGGATGGATAGGGTGTTCAAGAAGCTACATTGTACAGAAGAGCTTAGATTTGAATACTCAAAGGTCCTTACTACAGTGGGGATGCTTATGACTGTGGAAAACCATTCCCACATGCAGTAGAGCCTGCAGTGCTAACATGGAATGACTTCCTCAGGGAATTCAGGCAGAAATATATCCCTGATGCTTATGTAGACCAGAAGCTGCAAGAGTTCCTAAGTCTAAAACAGGGGGGCAGATCAGTGGCTGAGTATGAAAGAGAATTTTCCTGCCTTAGCCATTAGGCAGTGAGTCTACTCTCTACCAGCAGGGAAAGATGCAAGAGGTTTGAAACTAGCTTGAAACCCAGTATCAGAGTACAAGTGCTCGGCTTCAAACACACTAACTTTTCTGAACTTGTTTCTCAAGCCCTAGAGTTGGAAAGAGTTGAGTTTGAGACTGCTCCAGAGAAAAAGAGATCAGAGAAGGCAGAAAAAGAGGGAAAGTCAGTGACAGTAGTTCTAGTGGTCCCTCTTGGAAAGAGGAAAAACTTTGGGGATACAACAGAGATAGTAAGAAGTCCGGTAGAGATAGATCTTTTGGACAGAAACCACCTCGATCCGATCAAAGAAACTCAATGAAAACCCATAAATGCGCTGTCAGATCGACTTTGTGAAACTTGTGGTAAACCACATAGTGGGGTATGCTATAGAGCCGTAGGAGCATGTTTTAACTGTGGAGAGACTGGCCATTTTGCTAGGGATTGTGTAAATCCAGGTCATTCTGGATCATTTACTACACCAAAGGGATCAACCCAAGTTTCTACCCCAAAGAGTTCACCATCAGTTAGTAGAGGCAAAGGTAGAGGTAGGGGTAGTACACCTAGAAGTCAGACTACTGTGAATCAACCAAAACAGGGTGATGCTTCAACTAGAGTATACGCTATACGACATAAAAGAGACTGAGACTTTTGACATCATTGCTGGTACTTTCTCAATTAGCAACTCAGATATATATATATGTATTGTTTGTCATGGAGTTTGCATACTTTTATGTTAGTGTTAGAACTACATGTTCTCGTTGTTATTCCTTCTACAGGAATAAATTTTGATGCATTAGTGATTAGTCCTTGAGATAAGGATTGTGATAATAAGTGAAATTACTTTTGAAAGAGTTTATCGGCGAAAGGTATTTTCTAACACACCATAAATTATAAAGCTAATTGGCGAGCCTACTTAATGTAAGGCAAGAGGACGTAAAAGTAAGATACAGTAATGGAATTGCTCTAGATGAGGGCAAGGAGGTTACTGTTAGAAATTGCTAATGGATATTGTAATCAGAATAAGATTCGAATATCAGTGAATTCAAAAAGAATAAAAGATAACAAAGTTTGATCTATTGGGATGTATCGTAGTAACTATGCAATGTTCTTGATGTTTATACCGTAGTCGCAGACATAAGATCGACTTGAGATTATTGTGTAGAGCTACGTACTACCCGATAGTACACCTAGACAAGAATAGTTGCCAACGACATCTGTTTTGGTATAGTTATGCCATGACAGAATTTAATTGTTAGAAATAAGTTTGAAAATCCTACTTAGGGATCTAAAACTCAAAAGTTAAAATATCGAAAGGTTATAGTTCAGTACAAAAGGAAGTAAGTTATAGAATATTGACAGATAAAAAGAGTTATGAAAGTAGAGAATTGAACAGTTGATTCATGTGTAACAAAGAAATATTACAAATGTTAGGAAGACTATGGACTAGAATGGTCAGAGGACCAATGACTGATGAATGATTCTAACATGACCTCAAGGGTCATTCAAGGAGCAACTTGAACCAAAATATTAGACAGCATAATAGTAAGAGGAGATTGGTGTTATCCAAACAAATTAAACATTGTATTAGATTGTTAAAAGTCTTACGATCATATAGAAAGGAGAAATAAACGTATGACTATTGTAAGATGGCTACTGGGTAAAAATTTCGTGGACGAAATTTATTTAAGGGGGGGAGAATTGTAACACCCCTAAGTTCGGTAGTGCTCATTGTTCTGACATTAGGTGACGATCTTTGTCCGGACAGCTAGGATGCCTAGAACCACACCTTGATATGAGAGAGGAGACATAAATAATGAAATACAAGAAAATAAAATACAAGAAAAACAAAGGAAAAATCATAGCAAAGAAATGTAACCGAATAAGTGAGCCGGGAAACCTAGCGATGGGTGACAGACCTGAAGTCACGCGTGGACCGTTGACTGCCTGGACTGTGGGGAACCCTGGAAAACATTTTTAGGACAAAAATAGACCCTTATTGAAGTATAAATCTCATTAGAAAGATTAAAGAAAAATTAAATAATTAGTACAAAGAAAAGTGAGAAATCGAAAAATAGACAAAACCCGGTAATACCGAAAAATCTTGAATGCCACCTGAACAGTGGAATTATGTTCATTTGACATCCCAAGTGTCTTTTGACCTAAATGTCCATTAAAAATAAATAATATTACACTTAGAAAATGAAATGAAAAATTAATTTGGTGGTACATAAAGTAAATAGCCAAAAATGGAGTGAAAATGTGTAAATAACACATTTAAGCATTATTATATAATTAAATGAGTAAGTGGACCACTAAAGGATTAAATTAAACATAAAATGTGGCTGATGTAAGTCCACTAAACCCATCAGAATGTTCATCTTCCTCATTTCATAAACATTGCCGAATTGAAGAAAATGGGAACCACCATGGCCATTTTTCATGCAAGCTCATCTAACCACTCATTTCACTTCTAATCACTTGAGTTCCTTCATAAAACTTTGTCTACACATCACAAGGAAGATATTGATACCAAATTTGAGAAGTTTGGTGAAGGTTTAGCAAGATACAATCAAAGGTAAGTTTACATTTTTGAGAATTCCTTTGTTAAGTTTTGTGTGCATGTTATGGGTATTGGTTTTGTGATGGAAAATTTTGAGTTTGAAGCGTTATTGTTGTTTTCATTTTGGACAGCCATGGAGTCACGTTTTTGATAAGATAATTGTGCATATAATTGATGAGAAATAATGTTTATCATGGTGATTTAATATCCTAGTGAATTACTTCATGTTTATATGGTGATTTTGGCACTTGAATGAGAATTGATAAATTGTAGGGCAATGTGGTGTTGAAGAAGGTTTGCGGCAGCTTGGGGACACTTGAATAATTGTATGTATTCATGGAAGTGTAGGCAGAATATTGACCTAAAAGGATTGATGGATATGTATGGAGATTGATATTGTAAAGTGTATGTAAGATTTGTAATGGTTAGGTGTGTATGTAATGGTATTTAGAACTTGTAAATGTGAATTATATTTGGTGTGTTGAGGGTAATTGTAATCTGCCCAAAGTAATGTTAGTGTAAAGTAAAATATGCTTTTGGTAATGTACCAAAACAGATTGGTAGGGAAGTAAACAAATTGCAAGTTAAATATGTGTTTGAATTGGAATTTGAAAGGCATATAGAGGGCAGTGTGCAAATAGACCAATAAGTTTAAATGTGTAACCTCAATTGGTATGAGACCAATTGGAGGTGAAACTAGGCACAAAATGTGCCAACTTTCATTGAGAAAACATACCAAAATTCTGCTTGCAAGGTGACCTAAGAAAATGACCAATTTGGATTAGGTGCAATTAGGACCTGAAAAATGACCAATTGGGCAGCAGTGAGTGTTTAGGCCATAACTCACTCAAAACAGGTCCAATTGACCTGAAATTTTAACCATTAATAGTTAAGACCCATACCTACAAGTCTTATGAAGACACCAAAACCCAGAAATGACCAGAAGCAAGTCAAAAAGCTTGCACAAGTTCGGGTCCAAAAACTGGCCGAACCAGAGTTGACCAAATTGACCAAAAATTGACCTAATTTGGTACCATTTGACCAGCAATAGTGTAATGACCATAACTTGATCTACTAAACTCGGATTGACCTGAAATTTTGCCCCGCGTGCAATAAGACATAGATCTACAAGTTTGTAGTTTTGACCGAAACCCGAAAACCGAGGGAACTAGATCGTCCGGCTAGGTCAAACCAAAGGTCCCGAATCCAAAGAATTTGCATTAAAATGCATTAAACAAGAAAATGACTTTGGTAAAACGTACCAAACCTAAAACCCTATCGAATGTGACATATTAACGACACTAAAACCTAATTTACCTAAAACGCAACGAGGGTCGGGATATTAGGTGATTAAGTGAATAATTGAGTTCAGTGCATTATTTACCAAACACCATCGATAGAGACAGTTTAATTTAGTACTGAAACACTTCAAATTGTGTTTCTCGATAACAAGGACTCAAAGAAAAGGGAAGGAAACACCGAGTCCGACTGAGGGGCAGTCATCAGAGGTTTGTGCACAACGGCTATTTCTTTTGAATTTTTCAATTGAAATAAATTATGACTATTTGTATATTATTGTTTTAAATTGTGGAAATGTGTTTGGTGGACACTTATTGATTGAAAAACATTGTGAATGGTTTGAAACTGTGAAAAATTGTTTGAATGATATTGATGGATACTTATTGATTGAAAAGCACTGTAAATGGTTTTTGTGGAAATTGAAGTGAATTACGAATTGTGTTGCCATTTTGTGAATGAAATTATAACTTTGGAAATTTATTGGATTCTTACGGATCATCTGAATAAAATGTTTGGAATTGTTTTGACTCACAATTGGCATGACACGGATATTATGTTCCTCCTCCATTAATGGGGTGAGTGTGATTATTCCTCCCTCTTTGACTTATCAGTCTGGGGTGAGTATGATTATGTTCCTCCCTCTTTGACTTCCCAGTCTGAGGTGAGTATGGATGAGTACTCATTAGATAGCTAGCTTCCTCCCTCATTGATTTTGATTATTGGGGTGAGTATGTCTTGTCGTGGTGTACAACACGGCATATATGGAAAAATTTGTGTCATGACTTAAATTGTGTTATTGATTGGCAACATTGTATTGTTCAATTATTTGATCGAATGGTGTTATTGATTTGCAAAACAATATTATTCAGTTATTTGATCAATTGTGTTATTGATTTACAAAACGATATTATTCGATTATTTGATCAATTGTGTTATTGAATTGCAAAGCGATATTATTCATTATTTGATCAATTGTGTTATTGATTTGCAAAACGATATTATTGATTATTTGATCAATTGTGTTATTGATTTGCAAAACGATATTATTCATTATTTGATTGAATTGTGTTATTGATTTGCAAAGCGATATTATTCATTATTTGATCGAATTGTGTTATTGATTTGCAAAAGGTATTATTCGATTATTTGATCAAATTGTGCATGAATTGGCAATCTGGTATTCTTAAACTATTTGACTAAATTGTGTTATTATGAATTTTGATAATTTGTGAATTGGAGTTTAAATTCCTTATGACATTCATTGTCTTGAATTAAACTCTGGTTTTAAGTATCCACTATTGATATGATTTATGAATTGTGAATTAGAATTGTATTTGGTTAATGTTGTGCACCACTGAGACATTGATTCAAATGATAGCTTTTATTCTTTGTCGCAGTAGAGAGACAGACAGAGCGTGAGACTAGGCCGCTAATTCATCCATGAGGGATTACAGTATAATGAGTATACCAATATTTTGCATTTTGTCTTGTAATGTATGACCTTTGTATGTACATTTTGTTTTTGGTTTTGAGCAGTTGTAAATTCAAATTGTACCTTGAAGTTGTAAATTTATTATGAGTTATTTGACTTATAAAAATTGTATTATATTTCCTTATCTCAGACTTTGAAAAATTTCTATGGAATTGAGTTGAGAAATGTGTTGTATTGAGAAAAATGTTGGAGTTGAGATTTGGAAAATAATTGAAGTGCTTTTTACAGTTTTCAAGAACTGCTTTGTCCAAAATACAAATGGCACCTTGCCAAAATTTTCTGAATATTCCAAATAAATCAAATGAGTTAGTTGTTTCACTTCAGTTCACCAAAGTCTTTAACACCTGTAAATAGTGTTCACCACTGTAAAAGAAGTAAGAAAAGTTTTTAAAATCCCTTGTAGTGTATTTAATGGGTTATCAATAGACGGAGTTGGTAATTCATCAGGTATACTACGGGATCATGTCATGCCTTACAGAGGGGTAGGGTATGACAAAAATAAAATGGACAAAAAAATTTACTAGTTTTTAAGCTTTGAATAAATGATTTTAATTCCTACCAAAACGCTCACCACTTCGAAAATGTAAGAAAATGATTTTGAAATCCCTTGTATTGTACTTAATGAATTATCGGTAGGTGAAGTTCGGTAGTTCATTAGGTATTCTATGGGATCATGTTATGCCTTACATAGGGCTAAGGTGTGACATGTTTTAGTGGTATCAGAGCATGTTTTTGCAATAAATTTTGACTATTTTTGTGAATATTTCTTTGATACGTACAACTGCTCAAGTGTCTTTAATTGATACATATGACATATTTACATCATGAATATGCACTAACGGAGGTCAACCTCCTTATGTTTGATCTCAAGAAGTAGAAATTTTTTTGGAAATGGAATGGAAGAGGGAGATCATTCCGTGAAATAATCTATTGAGGTTGAGGTTCAAGGGGAAGCCCCAGCACTCCAGAACGTGAGTGGATCAGCCACTCCAGCTCCTACTCGGCCACGCGATTTCACCTTTCGGTTTATGCATGAGATGGCTGCGTTTTTCCAACAAATGGTGGGAAATGTGCCACCCCAAGCTCAGATGCAAGCACCTGTAGCACAACCACAACCTTCGACTCGGCAATATGAAAAATTGATGAAATTTGGGGCCACCAAGTTTAAGGGCACTGTGGATCCACTGGAGGCAGAACAGTGGTTAGAGCAAATGGAATGGGTTTTCAGAAAACTGCAGTGTGCAGAAGAGCTGAAGTTCGAGTACTCTGTTTCTTTGTTGCAAGGGGATGCATATGAATGGTGGAAGACCATCCCCCACAGCTTGGTTGAGCCACCTGTGTTGACCTGGTTAGACTTTTTGAGGGAGTTTTGACAGAAATGGGTTCCCGATGCTTATGTGGATATGAAATTGCAAGAATTCTTAAGTCTGAAGCAAGGGGACAGAACCATAGCAGAGTATGAGCGGGACTTTTCAAGGCTAAGCCACTATACTGGAAGCTTAGTCTCCACCCCCAGAGACAGATGTAAGAGGTTTGAGTTCGGGTTAAGGCCAAATCTGAGGATGCAAGTTGTGGATTCAGACACCAAAATTTCTCTGAGATGATTTCACAAGCCCTGGAACTGGAAAGGATAGAAACAGAAGGGGCAGTGAAGAAGGGTACACAAGAGAAAGGGAAGACTGAAAAGACTACTGGTCAAGCACCTGAAAGTGGTTTAGGGAAGAGGAAACAGTCTGGGGAATATAGCTCTCGCAGATCTAGCAGAGGCAGATTCTCTGGCCAAAGACCACCTTGGTCTAGTCAGCAGACCTAACAAGCTTCTCGAGGATCTTTATCAGTCCGATAGTGTGAAACCTGTGGTAAAACACACGGTGGGGTGTGTTTCAAGGCCATAGGTGCATGCTATAACTGTGGAGGGAGCGGACATTTTGCTAAGGATTGTACTAGTCCGCACCGGTCTGGACCTTCTGCTACATCTGAGGGATCAGCCCATCTTTCTATACCCAGAGGGTCATAGTCAGCTGGTAGAGGTAGAGGCAGAGGTAGGGGTCCTAGTAATACTCCTGGAAGTCAAAGCACTATTAACCAGCCAGTACCCAGTGGCACACCAGTCAGAGTGTATATAATGCGTCAAAGGGAGGAGGCTGAAATATCAGACATAGTAGCTAATATTTTCTCCATCCTTGACCAAGATGTATATGTGTTGTTTGATCCTGGCTCCACACATTCGTATGTTAGTGCTAGTGTGATGTGTTCTACTGCTATTCAGTGTGTACCAATGGACTATGATGTGCTAGTAACTAGTCCATTAGGCTAGGAGGTCAAGGTAAATAGAGTATATAGGGACTATCCTTTGGTGATCCAAGGACACACTTTTCTATCTAATTTGATTGAAATGCCCTTCAAAGATTATGACATTATCTTGGGCATAGATTGGTTAGCCAAGCATCATGCAACGAGTGACTATAGACTACAGACAATCACTTTTGGTCTCCCTAAGTATGGTGATGTAGTAATACATGGGGAGAGGCAGTTATTGTCTTCAAACATCATTTCAGCTGCACTGGCCAGAAAAATGATTAGGAAGGGGTGTGAGACATACTTGGCACATGTGATAGACACCCAAGTGGGTAGTCCAGCATTGAGGGACATCCCTACGGTATGTGACTTTCTGAATGTATTTCCTGATGAATTGCCAGGATTACCTCTAGAAAGAGAGGTGCAGTTTGAGATTGATGTTATGCCTAGTGTGGACCCAATCTCTATAATGCCATACAGAATGGCACCAGCAGAACTAAAAGAATTGATAGTGCAGTTGCAAGAGCTGCTTGACAAGGGCTTCATCCGCCCTAGTGTATCACCTTGGGGAGCGCCAATGTTGTTTGTAAAGAAGAAAGATGGCACTCTCCAGTTATGCATTGACAATCGGCAGTTGAATAAGGTGACAATAAAGAATAAATACCCATTGCCCCGCATTGATGACTTATTTGATCAGTTGAGGGGTACAGCTGTGTTCTCCAAAATTGACCTGAGATCAGGTTATTATCAGCTGAAGTACAAGAGCAGAGTATTTCTAAAACTGCCTTTAGAACCCGCTATGGCCATTATGAGTTCTTGGTCATGCCATTCAGGTTAACTAATGCTCCGGCTGCTTTTATGGATCTGATGAACACTATCTTCAGACCATACCTCGACCAGTTTGTTGTGGTATTCATAGATGATATATTGGTCTATTCGAGGAATGCAGAAGAGCATGATAAACATCTACGCATTGTACTGCAAACTTTGAGGGAGAAACAGCTATATGCCAAATTATCGAAGTGTGAATTTTGGCTGAAAGAAATATCTTTCTTGGGAAATGTAGTATCGGTAGAGGGTATTAAGGTGGATCCTAGCAAGATAGAAGCTGTCCTTAATTGGAAGCCACCTAGAAATATCACAGAGATTCGCAGCTTTCTGGGGTTAGCTGGATACTACCGTAGATTTGTGAAGGGATTTTCTATGTTGGCATCTCCATTGACTAAGTTAATTCGAAAAGATGTGAAATTTCAGTGGACGGATAAATGACAACAGAGTTTTGATGAGTTAAAGAGGTGTTTGACTGAGGCTCTAGTCCTAACTTTACCTACTCCAGGTAAAGAATATATAATTTACAGTGATGCTTCTCATAATGGGTTAGGCTGTGTACTGATGCAAGATCGAAATGTCATTGCCTATACATCACGCCAGCTGAAACCACACGAGAGGAATTATCCGACACATGACTTGGAGCTTGCAACTATTGTGTTTGCTCTTAAGATCTGGAGACATTATTTGTATGAGGAGAAGTGCTATATCTACACAGATCATAAGAGTTTGAAGTATTTGGGCACCCAGAAAGAGTTGAATTTGAGACAGAGGAGATGGTTAGAGTTGATAAAAGACTATAATTGTCTGATAGACTATCAGCCAGGGAAAGCTAATGTTGTGGCTGACGCCTTAAGTCGCAAGACTATGGCAAGTCTACGAGTTACTCCTTTGTCTATGGTACATGAGTTGAGATCATTATATGCCAGCTTAGACATTCATGATGAGGGGCAGACAGCAGTTGCATGGCATGTACAGCCAGTGTTGATTGATCAGATCATAATGGCTGCTCAAAATGATCAGAAGTATCAGAGGCTGTTAGAAGAAGTCCAGTAGGGCAAGAAACCAGAATTTTCAAGAAGAGGTGCTGGTCTATTGCTACACCAGGGCAGAATATGTGTTCCTAATGATGTTGATTTGAGGCAGATCATTTTAAAGGAAGCGCATGAGTCTCCTTTTGCCATGCACCCTGGTGGTATAAAAATGTATAGAGGGCTAAAGGAGCATTACTGGTGGATGGGTATGAAAAGAGATGTGGCCGAATTTGTTTTCAAATGCCTAACTTATCAGCAAGTGAAGGCAGAGCACCAAGTACCAACTGGGTTATTACATCCACTACTAGTGCCAAAATGGAAATGGGAGAGAATAACTATGGATTTTGTGATGGGACTTCCGAGGACACAGAAGAGTCATGATGCAATATGGGTCATTATTGACAGACTAACCAAGTCTGCTCATTTTCTGCCAGTTCGGATGGACTATAGTTTAGAAAGATTGGCCAAGTTGTACATTGATGAGATTGTGAGACTGCATGGAGTGTCAGTATCCATCGTATCTAACAGAGATCCTAGGTTCACTTCTAGATTCTGGGGTAGCCTTCAGAGAGCCCTAGGAACTAGATTGAACTTCAGTACTACATTCCACCCACAGATAGATGGCTGATCTGAGAGGGTAATTCAGATCTTGGAGGACATGCTACGGGCTTGTGTGATTGAGTTTGAGGGCAGTTAGGACACACACTTGCCTTTGATTGAGTTTGCTTACAACAATAACTACCAATCAAGCATTGGGATACCTCCATATGAAGCCTTGTATGGCAGAGAATGTAGAACCCCATTGTGTTGGGATGACGTAGGTGAAAGAAAGATGATTGGACCATAAATTGTTCAGCAGACTGAGGAGAAGATCAGGATGATTAGAGATCGATTCAAGGCTGCATCAGACAGTCAGAAGTCCTATGTTGATCTGAAGAGAAGGGATATTGAATATGCAGTGGGTGACAAAGTATTCCTCAAGGTTTCCCCATGGAAGAGGATTATGAGATTCGGTAGAAAGGGAAAACTGAGTCCTCGTTTCATTAGTCCATATGAGGTTCTAAAAAGAGTGGGTCTTTTGGCATATCGGTTGGCACTACCTCCAAAGTTAGAGAAGATATATAATGTCTTTCATGTGTCCATGTTGAGGAGGTATCGATTAAACCCATCTCATGTATTACCAGTGGAAGAAATTGAAGTGAATCCAGACCTCACATATGAAGAAGAACCCATAGAGATTCTGGCTTATGAGGTGAAGCAGCTACGGAACAAACAGATACTGTTGGTAAAAGTGCTATGGAACCATCATTCGGGCCAAGAAGCTACTTGGGAATGAGAGGAGGACATGAGGAGACAGTACCCACAGCTGTTTAGAGATTGATACCAGGTAAAATTTTGAGACGAATTTCATTTTAAGTGGGGGAGAATTGTAACACCCCTATTTGCATAGCATGGTATATTTCACTATTCCAGTGACCGGTGTCGGTCCGGACAATTAAGGGGATTAGAACCATACTTAAGATAATTAGATAAGTCCTGAACACAAATAATTAGTAATTGCCAATTAATTAAGTATAAATAAGAAAAATATAACATAAGAAGTTAAATGAGCCGAGAGTCGCAGCGATGGGTGACCTTCTTGGGAAGGATTGCGAAGTCGATTTAAACTCAAATTTCGAACCGTAAAATGTGACGTCGTGGTCCTTAGGACTATTGCGAACATAGTGGAAAAGAGAAAATCACGAAAAAGAATTGTTAAGCCAGCCAAATAATTAGGTTAGGGAGTCGGAAGAAACATTGAATTATTTGCAAACCGGGTTGAACCGGTGAGGGGCAATTTGGTCAATTAACCCCAAGAGCTGACTCCTGACCTAACTGTCAAATAAAATCGGAGAAAAGAAAATTTCGGAGTCGGGAATTAAATTAAAGAACTAATGGAAAAATAAATAGAAAAAAAAAAGAAAAAGAAAAAGTGAAAAAGTGATGACATCATCATGCATGACATAATGCATGACATAATAAATCTAATTTTAAAATTTGAAAAGTAGGATAATTATCTACTTAAGTGACCAATAAAAAAAAAGGAATTAAATTAAAACAAAAATCATTTTTTGTGGTTTTTCTTCTTCATTGTCGTTCCACTTCTTTCTCTCATCTCTCTTATTTGTTTTTATCTTCCTCCATTGAAGCTCATTAAAATGCTTCTTAAACCCAAAAATTGAGCCATAAAATTTATAGATTTCTCAGTTAAAACTTGTAGTTGGGTCTTGTTAAGAAGATTGAAAAGAGAATATTTGAAGGAAAAATGAAGGAAGTGAAGATTGGAAAGCTACACTAAGGTTAGTAAGCTAAACTTGAATTTCTAGTTCAATTAATTGTATTTATAGTTGGATAAACTTAGAAATATACTTAAAATGAAATGAAAACATCTTTGGAGGACTATATGAAATTTTGGCCAGCTAGGGTTTGATATGAATATACATATGTTTTGATTGAATTAAAAGAGTAGGTAAGTTTGTATGAATGTGGAAGTGATGTTGGTATACTTAGAATTAATTAAGTATAACAAATTAGTGAATTAGGGTTTGGCATCAAGGGTTTTGGAGACAAAAATATGAGAATGTATTAAATGGTGTGTTGGACTTGGTTTGAGGTGAGAAATGGTCATTTGTGACCAAGTGGATTATGTTAGAAGTGTTGGATCCAATTGCAAATTTAGATTGTTTAGGGTCATGCTGCAGGCAGCAGGACCAAGGTCCTTTTGAGGGACCAAAACTAAAAATTTACAAGTCCAATTGGTATGAGACCAATTGGGAATGAAAATAGACACAAAATGGAACATTTTTCATTTGGGAATCATGCCCAAAAAGTGACCAAAACTTAGTGAACAAATTGACCAAATCCGGAATTGGCAATCTGACTTGTACAAAAATGACCAAATGAACAGTGTTTGTTCATTTGGCTATAACTTGGGCTAGGCAGGTCTAAATGACCTGATCTTTTACCAGTAGAAAGTTGAGATATGGACCTAAAACTTTCATGGAGAACACAAACCCAAATTATGTCCTTAACTAAGTCATTTAGCCACCCAAAATTGGTGACCTAAAACTACCAGAACCAATTTGGTGCCCAGAAATCTGGGTTAAGTCCAATCTGGCAGCCATGATTCAAATGGCTATAACTTGAGCTACAAAACTCCAAATGGAGTGATTCAAAATGGAGAATAAATTTAAGACATTAACGGACAATGTCTATGAAGAAACCATAGCCCAATTCTAACAGCAAAATGACTAATGAAATAGTGCAACCTAAGACACCAAAACTGAAAATTTGCAATTTTGCTTAAAAGACTTAAGTTTTGAGAAAATGACCAAAACCAACAAGTTTGGTAACCAAAATGTGGTATGTAGGTGAAGTTGGAGTTCCCATACCTATTAAGCCTTAGAAAGTCAACAAATTGACTTGAATAGTATCATGAATAGTAACCTCAACATGAAATTTGCAAGAATGTAAGTTTAAACATATTGGAATTAGTTATTGGAATTGTTATGAAGTAAAGATACTTAGACACTATAAATTTTGTGTTTCAGCTGAAAAGGACTTGGAAAGTCTGAGAGACTGAGTCAAGGCCTAGAGGCGACTCACGTCAGGTTTGTGCACAATAAACCCTATTTCAGCATTTTATCCTTGAAAAATTGATTTAGTAAGCATTATGAGTTTAAGAACTTTTGTGTTGCCACTTTGTGATGAAATTGTAACTTTGGAAATTGATTTGATTTTTGTATGCAATATTTGAATAAAATGTTTGAAATTGATTTCTGATTCACACTTAGCATGACAATGCCTTATTATTCCTCCTCCATTTATGGGGTTGAGATCGATTATTTTTCTCTCTCTCTGGTTTACCAGTTGAGGTTGTAGATCGGATGAGTGCTCATTAGCTAGCTAGCCACCTCCCTCATTAATTTCGATTAATGGGGTTGTAGATTGCTTTGTCGTGGTGTACAACACGACATTGATCAGAAATTTTGTGTCATGGCTTAAGTTGTGTATGAATTGGCAACACTGTGTTTATTAAATTATTTAAATTGTGCCATAATGAATTTTGATAATTTGTGAAATATAATTGTACAATATTTAAATTGTGTTTTGTCAAGGAATATTTTATGTACTGCATTTCAATTTTTATTATGCACCACTGAGTATTTTTATACTCAACGATAGCTTATTTTGCTGTCGCAGATAAGAGCAAGGAAAAAGCAGCAGAGTGAGCTGCTGGATTGACAAGAACTTCTTGATCACTTTTGTACGGGTATTTATTTATACCCTTGTAATTATTTGATGTAAATATTATAATATTCTATGTATCAATGTAAAGTTGAGCAGTTGTACAATAAATTATAATAATGTTATTTTGGATTTTCTTTTTGTGAATTTTGTACTATATGCACTATGAATGAAGTTATGAAATATTTTAAGTTGATAAATTTTTGGTTGAATTGTGGAATGAATTGAATTGTGTTGACTTAAGATTATTTGGAGGTTGGGAGTTGTGGAAAATTTATTGGAAGTGTTTTTCTCAGGTATTTGAAGAACTGTTTTCTCAAAATACAAACGGCACTCTGCTGAAATTTTTATAAAATTTGCGAAAAAATAAAATGGACAAAAAAATTTACTAGTTTTTAAGCTTTGAATAAATGATTTTAATTCCTACCAAAACGCTTACCACTTCCAAAATGTAAGAAAATGGTTTTAAAATCTCTTGTAGTGTACTAAATGAATTATCGGTAGGTGAAGTTCGATAGTTCATTAGGTATTCTACGGGATCATGTTATGCCTTACATAGGGCTAAGGTGTGACATAAGCAATGACATTCTGATCTTGCATCAGAACATAGCCTAACCCATTGTGAGAAGCATCACTATAAACTGTATATTCTTTACCCAGTGTAGGTAAAGTAAGGACTGCAGCTTCAGTCAAACACCTTTTCAACTCATCAAAACTCTGCTGGCATTTATCCGTCCACTTAAATTTTAAATCTTTCCGAAGCAGCTTGGTCAGTGGAAAACCCTTTCACAAATTAATGCTAATATCTAGCTAAATTCAGAAAACTGCAAATTTCTGTTATATTCTTGGGTGGCTTCCAATTAAGGATAGTTTCTACCTTGCTGAAATTTATCTTGATCCCTTTAGCTGACACAACATGTCCCAAGAAAGAGATTTCTTTCAGCCAAAATTCACATTTCGATAATTTGGCATATAGCTGTTTCTCCCTCAATGTCTGCAGCACAATCCGCAGATGTCTATCATGCTCCTCTACATTCCTTGAATATATCAAAATATCATCAATAAACACCACCACAAATTAATCGAGATATGATCTGAAGATAGTGTTCATCAGATCCATAAAAGCAGCTGGAGCATTAGTTAACCCAAATGGCATTACCAAAAACTCATAGTTGCCATATCGAGTTCTGAAAGTAGTTTTTGGAATACTCTGCTCTTGCGCTTTCAACTAATAATAACCAAATCGAAAATCAATTTTGGAGAATACAGCTACACCCTTCAACTGATCAAACAGATCATCAATGTGAGACAATGGATATCTGTTCTTTATTGTTACCTTATTCAACTGCCGGTAGTCAATACATAAGTGGAGAGTGCCATCTTTCTTCTTAACAAACAATACTGGCGCTCCCCAAGGTGACACACTAGGGCGGATGAAGCCCTTTTCAAGTAGTTCTTGCAACTGTACCTTCAACTTCTTCAATTCTGCTGGTGCCATTCTGTATGGTGTTATTGAGATTGGATCCACACCAGGCATAACATTAATCTCAAACTGCACTTCTCTTTCCGGAGGTAATCCTGGCAATTCATCAAGAAACATATCTGGAAAGTCATATACTGTAGGGATGTCCCTCAATGCTGGACTCCCCACTTGAGTGTCTACCACATGTGCCAAGTATTCTTCACACCCCTTTCTGATCATTTTTCTGGCTAGTGCAGTCGAAATGATGTTTGATGGCAATAGCTGCCTCTCCTCTTGTATTACCACATCACTGTACTGAGGGAGACCAAAAGTGACTGTCTTCAGTCTACAATCAATAATGGCGTGATGCCTGGCTAACCAATCCATGCCCATGATGATATCATAATCTCTGAAGGGCATTTCAATGAGATCAGATAGAAAAGTATGTACTTGGATCACCAAAGGACAATCCTTATACATTCTATTGACCCTGACCTCTAACGGACTTGTTACTAGCACCTCAAAGTTCATTTTTATACACGCAACAGCAATGCAATCAATGATGCTAGCACTCACATAGGAATGGGTAGAACCTGGATTAAATAACACAAACACATCTTGATTAAAAGTTAAGAAGGTACCAGCCATAATATCAGATGTCTCAGCCTCTTCTCTCTGTCTCATTGCATAGACTCTGACTGAAGCACTGCCTTGCTCTGACTGATTCACTGTGCCTTGGCTGCTTGCTTGTAACATCCTCACTTGAGCTAGTCCGTACAGTCTATTGTTTTGGTGACCAATGTCGATCCGGGCAACTAGAATATTTGAAATTATAATTAGACTAGAGTGAGAAGTTATAAATAAACCAAATAATGATCAGAAAAATTAAGGAAAATTTTTAGGAATGAAATACACTAAGGTTAAATGAGCTGAAACCCCAGTGATGAGTAACCCGAAGGGGAAGTGACGGTGAAGGCCGTTAATAACCCTAGACCCGGGGAAAACTTCATAAAATAATTTTTGGGACCTCAGGGAATAATTATTGGGGTTCCCATGACAATAAAATGTTAAGAAAACACAAGGAAAATTTAATCAATCGATACACACAATTTTAGCTCAATAAGCCAAATGAAGGGCATTTTGGTCATTTTGTCTTCAGAGATGATTTTTTGTCAACTTGTCCAGTTAAATAAATAATTTATATGACATAAAATGTGAATAGATATTGTTAAAATTTTAATTAAAAATAAGTAAAAAAGAAAAGAAAAGAAAATGAAAGAAAAGTGGAATTATGACATCATATGATGTCATTAATGAGCTCTCCACCAATCACAACTTAACAAAATTACTTAAAGGATAAAATGGATACAAAATAAGATAAAAAAAAAAAAAAAAGAAAAGTCCAGCATCCATTTCTTCTTCAACCAACCGAATTGCTTGAGAGAGAGAGAGAGGAGAGAAAAACCTCCATGAAAGCTTGATCAAGCTTGAATCCCTACCCTTTCTCACCATAAAAGCCCTAGTTGTCTTCGCAAAAAATTCACCCCACACCTTGAGGAAGCTTTGGGTAGCAAAATTTTGAAGAAAAATTAAAGTTTTGCAAGACCCAAACTTAGTTCCAAAGAGGTTAGTGACTAAACTTAACCTTTCTCTTTCAATTCATGTTGAAGGAGTAAAATTGAATGCAAACTTACAAGAAAATTAATAAACATCATGTGTATGTCTTGCTTAAAATTATAGAAGCCTTGGGCTTGGTAGGGTTTTGAAGATTTTCTTGAATTAAAATGGTACCCTAGCTGCTCTTAATACTAACCTATTGTTTAGGATAGTGAAAGGTAAGTGAATGCATGATTTGAGTTGAAATGGGTTAAGGTTTGAGTATGAAATTGAGACCTTGATCTTGTAATGGTGAAAGTAAGTTTTAATGGTCAATTAGTGACCATTTGGTTATGTGTGAATGAGAAATGAATTGGTTTGTTTAGTGGGAATTGAAGTTAGTTTTGCTGTCTTGGCTGACCTAAAGGACTGAGCATGAGTCCAGCAGGTTTGGGCAGCAATAACTGGAGTTGTAGAGGTTCAATTGGTGCAAGGCCAATTGGAAATGAAACTAGACACATAATGGCACAACTTTGGTGAAGAAACCATGCCCAGAAAATCAAACCAAGTTGACCTAAAGATTGCCCTAATCCGGGTGACCTACATTCTACTTGGGCAAAATGACCAAATGAATAGTATTTATTCATTTGGTCATAACTTAGTGTAGAAAAGTCCAATTGACCTGAAATTTTACCAACAGAAAGCTAAGATATAGACCTACAACTTTCATGAAGAAACCAAACCAAAATTGTGACCATAACATGTTCAAAAGGTGACCTACAGTCACTGTACAAAACACTGTAGATTTGGTTAGTCCAGAAAATCTGGAAAGTTTGCAATCCAGCCAGTTATGGTGTTTAGGCCATAACTTGAGCTATAAAACTCCAAATAGAGTGATTCAAAAAAAGAAATGTAACTAAACACAATAAGGAACAACTTTCATGTTGATAACTTTGCCAAATTTCCACTGTAAAAATGACCAATAGAATAGTAAACACAAGGCTTGAAATCTGAAAATTTTGAACAACTAACACTAAGCATAGAAATGGTATTAGCAACCAATACCAACAATTTTAGAATGCAAAATGTGGTATGTTGGGAGTATTAAAACCAATGTACCTATTGCCTATGCAAAAGTCAACATTTTAGTTGACTGATGAAATGAATAGTAACACCTAAACTTAAATTTCAAGAATTGTAAAATTTAAAAGTGTAACATGCCCTAGTACACCTAACAAGATTGGTTTGGATAGGTTGGCATGCCAATAGGGTTCTGTTAGCAATACTGCATATGGCTTCATGCCATTGTGTATTTTATGGCCTCACGTGCCATTCTGTGATATAATAGCCTTTGACTATGTTGATTAAGTTGTTATACTTGGGTTTTATCCCTGATAATTATTACAGCTTATTAGCTGTTCTGTTGCACCACCGAGAGAAACAATATGACCGATGGTGTGATGGTCCGAGATACTTAGTACCCAGTGCCAGTTTACCCATTTATCCAGTCTAGTCGACTAGTATAGGTTACTCGGGCAATTAAATCTTACCAAATTTTAATCGATTAATACTGCAATAAATGCCAGAAATTAAGTCTACATAAAATGTAAACATACATTCTGCATATTTATTTTATTTAGTTATTTTATTTTACATTATCACCACTAAGCAGAATTGCTTAGCGCGTCGCTTTTGCCACGCGCAGGTACTGGAGACACAGCTGGAGAGTCTAGCAGACCTTAGACTGGGTGAACCTTCAGATCTGCACACAGAGTCCAAAGTCACCTCACATTTGCAGTGCATTGGTAGGACATTAGGTTACTTTTGGTATTTTGTATTTTGTAAACTTTTGTAATTAGACTTTTGTTTTGTCATGTATATTACAAACTTGTAACACCCCAATGTTCGGTAGTGCGTGCTACTGTTCCAGTGACCAGTGACCAGTGTTGTCCGGACAGCTAGGATGCGTAGAACTACACTTCGATATGAGTGAGGAGACATAAAATAATGAAATACAAGAAAAAAAAATACAAGAAAAACAAAGGAAAAATAATAGCAAAGAAATGTAACCAAGTTAAGCGAGCCGAGAACCCTAGCGATGGGTGACCGCACTGGGAAGTCGCGGCGTGGACCGTGGACTAGCCCTGGATTGCGGGGAACCCTGGAAAATATTTTTAGGACTTAAATAGACCCCTATTGAAGTATAAATATCATTAGCAATATTAAATAAAAATTAAATAATTAGTACAAAGAAAAGTGGGAAATCGAAAAACGGATAAAACCAGGTGTTACCGAAAAATCGGGAATACAACCCGAACAGGGGTATTATGGTCATTTGACATACCGAATTGTCTTTTGACCTAAATGTTCATTAAAAATACATGATATTACACTTGTAAAATATAATGAAAAATTAAATTAGGGGTACCTAATGTAAATAGCCAAAAGTGGAGTGAAATTTGGGTAATTAGCACTTAAATAATATTAAATCAATTTCTTATGTGAGTAGACCACTAAGGGATTATAATATGCATTAAGTGGGCAGATTACTCCACTAAAAATTCATCTTCAACCTTTGAAGACCACCATTGCCGTAAAGAAAGCTTTAGAAACCACCATTGTTGTCCCATTTGTGAGCTTCATGCATCCATGATCCAAGCTTCAAGTGGTTAGGGTTTCTTCACTAAAAGTAACCACCACACCTTGGGCAGCATTTAGGGAGTGAGAAAGGTAAGTTTTGATGAGTTTTTAAGAAGCTTCAAAATAGGTAAGTTTGTGTTTTTGAATATTACTTTGTTAAAGTTTGTAAGGATATTATGGGTGTTTGATTTATGGAGAAATTTTTGAGTTTTGATGTTGAATGGGAATGTGCACTTTTGTCAGCCATGGAAGCACCTTGAAGGCAGTTTACTCGTGCTTGTAAATGGTGAATTAAATGATTGATTAAATGTATATTGTGTAGGAAATTGTTTGGGTGATGTATACTTAGTATATGTAAATGTAAAATGAAATTTAAAGCTTGGAAAGTAATGGAATGTAAGTGTACCATTGTGGCAGTTTGCTAACCCCCTTGAGGAATACTGGAATTCATGCTTGGTTTATGGGATAATGATATTAAAATGTGTTGGTTGTTATGGCAGTTTGAGTGCATGTATGATGGTGTAAAGTTGGACATGAAAATGAGCATGAATTGGTGATTGAATTATTGTAAATTGAATTGGACAAGTTCTGCACCTGTTGGTGCACATTCAATGTAATTGTAAGCTGCCAAAATGACCTATAATATGTTGTAAATTATGTTTAGGTTTTGGTACAACCAGAATTGGTTTGAATGTTAAGTTTGGTGAGTATTAAAAGTGATGCTTGATGTGTATACAAGAATTGCAATAAGGCAGTTTGTATTTTAGGCCTATAACTTTAAGTGTGTGGCTCCAATTGGTATGAGACCAATTGGAGGTGAAACTAGGCACAAAATGTGCCAACTTTCATGAAGAAAGCTTACCAAAATTCTGCTTGCAAGGTAGCTTGAAAAATGACCAAATCCGGATTGAGTGCAATTGAGGCCTAAAAATTGACCATTTGGGCAGTAGTTAGTATTTAGGCCATAACTCACTCAAAACAGGTCCAATTGACCTGAAATTTTAACCATGAATAGTTAAGACCCATATATACAAGTCTTATGAAGACACCAAAGCCCAGAAATGACCATAAGCAAGTCAAACAGCTTGCACACATTCGGGTCCAAAAACTGGCCGAACTTAAAATGACCTAAAATGACCTAAAGTGACCAATTTTGGTGCAATTTGACTAGCAATAGTAAAATGACCATAACTTAGTCTACATAACTCAGAATGACCTAAAATTTTGCCCCGCATTCCATAAGACATAGATCTACAAGTTTGTAGTTAGATCGAAACCCAAAAACTGAGGGAACTAGGCCGTCCGGCTAGGTCAAACTAGTATCCCGGAATCCAGCAAATTACAAGAAAATGCAAGATACATGGAAATGAATTTGGTAACATGTACCAACCCTAAAAGACTATTGAATCTGACATATTAGTAATATTAAAACGTAATTTACCTAGAATGCATCGAGGGTCGACATATTAGGTTGACTAAGGAAATAATAGAATTCGATAAATTAATTATTGAACCTTATTCTTAGAGACAGTTTAAATGAGTACTGAAACACTTCAAATTGTGTTTCTCAGTTAGCAAAGACTCAGGGAAGGGGAAGAAAACACTGAGTCAAAGCCAAGAGACAGTTATCAGAGGTTTGTGCACAACTAGTTTTTTTTAACTGATTTCGTTTTGAATATTTCATATGATTAAATGACATATTTTTCTTATGTATTATGTTTAACAAGCATTGGATTTAATTCAATGATTATTGAAATTGTTATAGCATGTATGAATTTAGCTTTGTGAAATGGTATTTCCACAAGTATTAAGCATTGTTATGGATTGAATAAATTATGGTTTAGAAAATTGTGATAGAACATGTTTTGAATTGTGATGGTAATTTTCATGGAAAATGCAAATTTATGATTTGAATTGTGATGAGCATAAAAATTATTGGATATTGGAATTGAATTTGAATCGAATTATATTGTGATTTATGCTCACTAAAAGGATTGTGATATTGTTTTATATCTCACTATAGATGCTTGACTAGGTTATTGCCCGTCTCTCTCATTTGTTGAGAAGACAATGGAGTTAGTTGTGTTTTGATTACCATGGTACGTGCACAGGCTTAGATTTTCCTCTGATTTGAGGTTAGATCTAAGTTTATTTTATCGTTATGGCCCTTGCGGAAGATTCATTATTGTGATGGTATCATGCACGATGATTCGACCTCCCCGACCATAGGGAGTTAGAATCTGATTCGACCTCCCCGACCATAGGGAGTTAGAATCACATCGAATATGGCCCTTTCGGATTAGTCTTGCATAGTTAGTGAGATAAAGAATGATTTTTGAGATACATAATGATTTTTGAGATACAGAATGGTTTTTGAGATATAGAATGGCTTTTGAATGGTAAAGAATTGTGATTTCAATTATGATTTATGTATAATTGATTTTGTTGGAATTACCTAAATGGTTAGTTATGATTTGATAAATTGAATTTCATGATCGAAGTCATTTTATACAAATGATTCACATTATTGGCAATGAATATTTTGAGTTTTGGAATTCGATGAGTATTCAGATTTCCAAATTATTTATCAGAATTTTGTCAATGTATATTGTACTATGTTTTAAATTATAGTTGTGCACCACTGAGTTCACCACTCAGCGATAGCTTTGTATGCTGTCGCAGGTAAGAAGAGCATAGAGCAGTGAGTAAGTTTCTTTGAAGACACTTTCAGTTCAGCTCCAGGTATATCATAGGTATACCCTTGTACATAGGTTTTGATGTATGCATGTAATAATATGTATGTAAATTATTTGAGCAGTTGTATAAAAACTCTTGTAAAATATTTTGGTATGTAATTAAATGTAAATTATTGTAAATGTAAATTTGGAATTTCAATTATCTGAATAGTTTTGTAATATTAATTTTGAGTCTTGTAATCAATGAAATGTTTCTTTTATGAGGAGATTGATTTGATTATTGAGATTTGAATTATGGGTTCAAATGAAGTTATTGAAGTTGTATTTGAGAAAACATATTGGAAGTGTGTTCTTTGCAGATATTGAAGAACTGTTTTCTCAAAATACAACTGACACTTTGCCAAAATTTTGGAAAAAATTTTATAACACCAGATTTTAATCGATGATTTAAATTTCATGAAAATTGTTTTAAAATCCCTTGTAGTATATTTAATGGATTATCGGTAGGCGAAGTACGATAATTCATTAGGTGTATTACGGGATCATGTTACATCTTACAGGAGAGTAGGGTGTGACATGTTTTGTGGTATCAGAGCAATGGTTTTAAAGTAAATTTTGAACTGTGAATTTGAAATCTTTTTGTCGGTAACTACAACTGCTCAAATGTTTGATACATATAGTACATTTACATCATAAATATGAACTAATGGAGAGGAATCTCCTTATGTTAGTTGTACAGGAATAGAAAATCTTGTGAAAAGATATGGAAGAGAAGAATGAGACAATAGAACAGTCCGTGATGGCAGAAGTACAAGTTGAGGCCCCAACTCCACAAAATGTCGAAGGCCCGACTGTACCAATTTTACCAGTACAAATTACTACACAAATGGCCCAGCAAATGGCCATTTTCTTCCAACAAATGGCTGATAATCTGTTAGCCCAAGCCCAAGTACAGACCCAACCCCCACATGGGCAATGTGAAATAGAGAAGAGGGGGAAATCTACGGGTCAGAACTCGAGCAGTAATTTGGAGAAGAGAAAAGAATTTGAGGAACCTCGAGCTCAGAGATATGACAGAGGCGGATCATTAGGGTAGAGAACACCAAGATCTAGTTGTCGAACAACCAGAAGTTCCTATTCTGCCCGTTTCTGCCATGTTTGTGGTAAGCTACATGGAGGTATTTATCGAAGGGCCTTTGGAGCCTGCTACAATTGTGGAAAACTTGGACACTTTGCTAAAGATTGTACTAGAGCACCTCGATCTGCTTTCCGGAGTTCACAGACCGTCAGTCAGAGTCGAGATAGAAATAGAGTTGTTACTCCTCACCACTCTAACACAGTGAATCAACCCGAATATAGTAGCGCACCAATCACAGCGTCCACTATGCTCCAAAGAGAAAGAGCAGAAACTTCGGATGTAGCTACTGGTAAGTTCTTAATTTTTGAAAGAAACAATGAGTTATTATTTTATCCCAGCACTACTTATTTATATGTTAGTGTTAGAATTCTATGTTTTGTTGCTATTCCTTTACAGGGGAATAAATTTTAATGCGTTAGTGACTAGTCTTTTAGGATCAAAACTACAATAACAAGTATGATTGACATTAATTTTGGAAGAATTTTTAGCTAAAAGTATTTTCTAACATACCATAAATTATAAAGCTAATTGGCGAGCCTACTTAATGTAAGGCAAGAGGACCTAAAAGTAAGTTACAGTAATAGAATTGCTCTAGATGAGGGCAAAGATGTTACTATTAGTAATTATTAATGGATATTGTAATCAAAATCGGTTTAGGATATTAGTGGATTCGAGAAAGATAAGATGTTAGAAAACCTAGTCCATGAGGTTATAACGTAGTGACTATGTAATGTTCTCGATGTTTGTATTGTAAGCTGCAGATTACAGTACCGACACGGGATTATTGTGTAGAGCTACGTGCTTCCTCGTGGTATAATAAATTAAGAATATTTGTAAGTAATCTATAAATTGATACAGTTGCACCCGAATAGAGTACTATTACTGGAAATAAATGTGAAAATTTTAGTCAAAAATTTAAAACTTTAGAACTAGCTTATCAAACGACTACACTTGTAAGGTAGCTAGAGTCAGTGACTCGGTTACATTAATGTGAATTACCTGTACCACAGTAATTGCTATAAGCTTAAAGATATCAGTACGGCTTATCATCCTCAGACGGATGGACAGTCGAAACAAGTGATTCAGGTAAATTTTGAAACTTGTTGAGTTTCTATAAATAATGAAATGAAATGATAATAATAACCTGTAAAATGTAATAAACCCTCGAGAATATACTGAGAACTTCTGTCCTTGAATCCGAGGGGAGATGGGACAGATACATCCCACTAATAGAATTTGTATACATTAATAAGTGTCAAGCTAGCATACAAGTGGCACCCTATGAAACATTGTAAGGGAACAGATAACTATGGATTTTGTGATGAGATTTCCGAGGACACAGAATAGTCATGATGCAGTATAGGTTATAGTTGATAGACTAACCAAGTCTGCTTACTTTTTGCCAGTTCGGATGGGCTATAGCCTGGAAAGATTGGCCAGATTGTACATATATGAAATTGTAAAATTGCATGGAGTGCCAGTATCGATTGTATCTGACAGAGATCCTAGGTTCACTTCTAGATTCTGGGGTAGTCTTCAGAGAGCCCTAAGAACTAGATTGAACTTCAGCACAGCATTCCACCCACAGACAGATGGCCAACCTGAAAAAGTTATTCAGATATTGGAGGATATGCTACGGGCTTGTGTGATTGAGTTTGAAGGTAGTTGGGATGAACACTTGCCTTTGATTGAGTTTGCTTATAACAATAGCTACCAATCAAGCATTGGGATGCCTCCATATGAGGCTTTATATGGTAGAAAGTGCAAAACTCCCCTATGTTGGGATGAAGTTAGTGAAAGAAAGATGATTGGGCCATAAATTGTTCAGCAGACACAGGAAAAGATCAAATTGATCAGAGATAGACTCAAGGCTGCGTCAGACCATCAGAAGTCTTATGTTGATCTGAAGAGAAGAGATATTAAATATGCAGTGGGTGATAAAGTATTCCTCAAAGTTTCTCCTTGGAAGAGGATTATGAGATTTGGCAGAAAGGGGAAACTGAGTCCTCGTTTCATCGGACCATATGAGGTTCTGGAAAGAGTGGGTCCTTTGGCATATCAGTTGGCATTACCTCCGGAGTTGGCAAGGATACACAGTGTCTTCCATGTGTCCATGTTAAGGAGGTACAGATCAGACCCATCTCATGTACTATCAGTTGAATAGATTTAGGTAAAATCCAGACCTCTCATATGAGAAAGAACCCATAGAAATTCTGAATTATGAGGTGAAGCAGCTGAGGAATAAACAGATACACCTGGTTAAAGTGTTGTGGAACCATCGTTCAGGCCAGGAAGCTACTTGGGAACGTAAAGAGGGAATGAGGAGACAGCACCCACAGCTGTTCAGAGACTAATGCTAGGTAAAATTTCAAGACAAATTTATTTTAGGGGGGGAGAATTGTAACACCCCTACGTTCGGTAGTGCATTCTACTGTTCTAGTGACCAGTGTTGTCCGGACAGCTAGGATGCGTAGAACTACACTTCGATATGAGTGAGGAGACATAAAATAATGAAATACAAGAAAAGAAAATACAAGAAAAATAAAGGAACAATAATAGCAAAGAAATGTAACCAAGTTAAGCGAGCCGAGAACCCTAGCGATGGGTGACCGCACCGGGAAGTCGCGGCGTGGACCGTTGACTAGCCTTGGACTGCAGGGAACCCTGGAAAATATTTTTAGGACTTAAATAGACCCCTATTGAAGTATAAATATCATTATAAATATTAAACAAAAATTAAATAATTAGTACAAAGAAAAGTGGGAAATCGAAAAACGGATAAAACCCGGTGTTACCGAAAATCGGGAATACAATCCGAACAGGGGCATTGTGGCCATTTGACATCCCGAATTGTCTTTTGACCTAAATGTTCATTAAAAATACATGATATTACACATGGAAAATATAATGAAAAATTAAATTAGGGGTACCTAATGTAAATAGCCAAAAGTGGAGTGAAATTTGGGTAATTAGCACTTAAATAATATTAAATCAATTTCTTATGTGAGTGGACCACTAAGGGATTATAATATGCATTAAGTGGGCAGATTACTCTACTAAAAATTCATCTTCAACCTTTGAAGACCACCATTGCCGTAAAGAAATCTTTAGAAACCACCATTGTTGTCCCATTTGTGAGCTTCATGCATCCATGATCCAAGCTTCAAGTGGTTAGGGTTTCTTCACTAAAAGTAACCACCACACCTTGGGCAGTATTTAGGGAGTGAGAAAGGTAAGTTTTGATGAGTTTTTAAGAAGCTTCAAAATAGGTAAGTTTATGTTTTTGAATATTGCTTTGTTAAAGTTTGTAAGGATATTATGGGTGTTTGATTTATGGAGAAATTTTTGAGTTTTGATGTTGAATGGGAATGTGCACTTTTGGCAGCCATGGAAGCACCTTGAAGGCAGTTTACTTGTGCTTGTAAATGGTGAATTAAATGATTGATTAAATGTATATTGTGTAGGAAATTGTTTGGGTGATGTATACTTAGTATATGTAAATGTAAAATGAAATTTAAAGCTTGGAAAGTAATGGAATGTAAGTGTACCATTGTGGTAGTTTGCTAACCCCCTTGAGGAATGCTGGAATTCATGCTTAGTTTATGGAATAATGATGTTAAAATATGTTGGTTGTTATGGCAGTTTGAGTGTGTGTAAGGTGGTGTGAAGTGGGACATGTAAATGAGCATAAAAAGGTGATTGAATTGTTGTAAATTGGATTGAAAAATTCTGCACTTGTTGGTGTATGTTGAATGTAATTGTAAGCTGCCAAAATGACCTATAATGTGTTGTGAATTATGTTTAGGTTGTGGTACAACCAGAATTGGTTTGAATGTTAAGTTTGGTGAGTATTAAAAGTGATGCTTGATGTGTATACAAGAATTGCAATAAGGCAGTTTGTATTTTAGGCCTATAACTTTAAGTGTGTGGCTCCAATTGGTATGAGACCAATTGAAGGTGAAACTAGGCACAAAATGTGCCAACTTTCATGAAGAAAGCTTACCAAAATTCTGCTTGCAAGGTAGCTTGAAAAATGACCAAATCCGGATTGAGTGCAATTGAGGCCTGAAAATTGACCATTTGGGCAGTAGTTAGTGCTTAGGCCATAACTCACTCAAAACAGGTCCAATTGACCTGAAATTTTAACCATGAATAGTTAATACCCATATCTACAAGTCTTATGAAGACACCAAAGCCCAGAAATGACCATAAGCAAGTCAAACAGCTTGCACAAGTTCGGGTCCAATAACTGGCCGAACCTAAAATGACCTAAAATGACCTAAAGTGACCAATTTTGGTGCAATTTGACCAGCAATAGTAAAATGACCATAACTTGGTCTACATAACTCAGAATGATCTAAAATTTTGCCCCCCGTTCCATAAGACATAGATCTACAAGTTTGTAGTTTAGACCAAAACCCGAAAACTGAGGGAACTAGGTCGTCCGGCTAGGTCAAACTAGTATCCCGAAATCCAGCAAATTGTAAGAAAATGCAAGATACATGGAAATGAATTTGGTAACATGTACCAACCCTAAAAGACTATTGAATCTGACATATTAGTAATATTAAAACGTAATTTACCTAGAATGCATCGAGGGTCGACATATTAGGTTGACTAAGGAAATAATAGAATTCGATAAATTAATTATTGAACCTTATTCTTAGAGACAGTTTAAATGAGTACTGAAACACTTCAAATTGTGTTTCTCAGTTAGCAAAGACTCAGGGAAGGGGAAGGAAACACTGAGTCAGAGCCAAGAGATAGTTATCAGAGGTTTGTGCACAACTAGTTTTTTTTAACTGATTTTATTTTGAATATTTCATATGATTAAATGACATATTTTTCTTATGTATTATGTTTAACAAGCATTGGATTTAATTCAATGATTATTGAAATTGTTATAGCATGTATGAATTTAGCTTTGTGAAATGGTATTTCCACAAGTATTAAGCATTGTTATGGATTGAATAAATTATGGTTTAGAAAATTGTGATAGAACATGTTTTGAATTGTGATGGTAATTTTCATGGAAAATGCAAATTTATGATTTGAATTGTGATGAGCATAAAAATTATTGGATAGTGGAATTGAATTTGAATCGAATTATATTGTGATTTATGCTCACTAAAAGGATTGTGATATTGTTTTATATCTCACTATAGATGCTTGACTAGGTTATTGCCCGTCTCTCTCATTTGTTGAGAAGACAATGGAGTTAGTTGTGTTTTGATTACCATGGTACGTGCACAGGCTTAGATTTTCCTCTGATTTGAGGTTAGATCTAAGTTTATTTTATCGTTATGGCCCTTGCGGAAGATTCATTATTGTGATGGTACTGTGCACGATGATTCGACCTCCCCGACCATAGGGAGTTAGAATCTGATTCGACCTCCCCGACCATAGGGAGTTAGAATCTGATTCGACCTCCCCGACCATAGGGATTTAGAATCACGTCGAATATGGCCCTTTCGGATTAGTCTTGCATAGTTAGTGAGATAAAGAATGATTTTTGAGATACATAATGATTTTTGAGATACAGAATGGTTTTTGAGATATAGAATGGCTTTTGAATGGTAAAGAATTGTGATTTCAATTATGATTTATGTATAATTGATTTTGTTGGAATTACCTAAATGGTTAGTTATGATTTGATAAATTGAATTTCATGATCGAAGTCATTTTATACAAATGATTCACATTATTGGCAATGAATATTTTGAGTTTTGGAATTCGATGAGTATTCAGATTTCCAAATTATTTACTGTAAATTTTGTCAATGTATATTGTACTATGTTTTAAATTATAGTTGTGCACCACTGAGTTCACCACTCAGCGATAGCTTTGTATGCTGTCGCAGGTAAGAAGTGCATAGAGCAGTGAGTAAGTTTCTTTGAAGACACTTTCAGTTCAGCTCCAGGTACATCATAGGTATACCCATATACATAGGTTTTGATGTATGAATGTAATAATATATATGTAAATTATTTGAGCAGTTGTATAAAAACTCTTGTAAAATATTTTGGTATGTAATTAAATGTAAATTATTGTAAATGTAAATTTGGAATTTCAATTATCTGAATAATTTTGTAATATTAATTTTGAGTCTTGTAATCAATGAAATGTTTCTTTTATGAGGAGATTGATTTGATTATTGAGATTTGAATTATGGGTTCAAATGAAGTTATTGAAGTTGTATTTGAGAAAACATATTGGAAGTGTGTTCTTTGCAGATATTGAAGAACTGTTTTCTCAAAATACAACTGACACTTTGCCAAAATTTTAGAAAAAATTTTATAACACCAGATTTTAATCGATGATTTAAATTTCATGAAAATTGTTTTAAAATCCCTTGTAGTATATTTAATGGATTATCGGTAGGCGAAGTACAGTAATTCATTAGGTGTACTACGGGATCATGTTACATCTTACAGGGGAGTAGGGTGTGACAAAACTCATGTAATTATGTTTTGATGTAAACATCTATAAATCATGTTCAGTAATAAATTTGAGTATTTCTTATTGAGTTGAGTATGATATGAAGCGAATTGAATTTTGAGATATTGAAGTCATTTGAGAAATTGTGGAAAGATGTTGGTGGTTGACTGAGATTAATGTTTTGATTATATTGGAAGTGTTTTTAACAGATTCAGAAGAACTATTTTTTCAATTTACAGTCGGCACTCTGTCGAATTTTCTATAAAATTTGCAAAAAATTCAGATTAATCAAAATTGTAAATAAGTGAGTTAAAAAGGTTAAATTGTAATGGAAATATGATTTGGTGCTCCTGCACACTGTGTGGCATATCTTGCTCAGCTACACTATAGACGGGTAAGGGGTGTCACATTTAGTGGTATCAGAGCATCGGTTTAAGCGTTTCTGGGCCTAGATAGAGTGCATACCATTGCATTGCATTTATTTGTAAGTGTTGAGGTGACACTGATGCAGATCTGTTTGTTTGCTTATTTTGATTAGGATATGGATCCTGCTTCTCAAAGAGCAGTTGATGAAGAGGTGGAGAGTCGTGCTCCACTAAGGGCTGAATCTGGAGGCAGGGGAGAATCTGCTCCACCAGCAGCTGAGGCACCTGCCCAACCTCAGTTTGCATTATTTTAACAAATGACCAAATTTTACCGGCAAATGATGGAGGTAATTCCACCACCACAACCACAGCCACAACCTCCACCAGCACCACAGAAGTCCCATTTAGAGAAACTGCGAAAACATGGGGCTGTGGATTTCTTTGGAAAGAAGGAGGATGACCCTATGACAGCGGAAAACTAGTTGGATAGAACAATCAGAGTGTTGAAACAGCTTCATTGCACCCCCGAGCAGAACTTGGAGGTTGCTGTGTCCCTACTTCAAGATGATGCATACCAGTGGTGGGACACAGAAACCAGTGAGGTGCAACTGGATCAGATCACCTGGGATTTCTTCCTCACTGAGTTCAGGAAGAAGTATGTCAGTAAGGTGTATTTAGAAGAGAGAAGAAGAGAATTTTTCAGTCTAAGACAGAGGCAACTATCAATGGTAGAGTATGAGTGTGAATTCGTCAGACTAAGCCAGTATGGGAGGGAGATAGTCCCTACAAAGGCAGAGAGGTGCAGAAGGTTCGAAGAAGGGCTCATTGACAATATCAAAGTCATGATAACAGCATTGGAGATCACGGATTTTGCCAAATTAGTAGATGCTACATAGAAAGTAGAAAGAGTCCAAATAAATAAGCAAAATAGAAGGGAAAGACAGCAGAAGAGGGGTCTAAGTCCTTGCAGTTCATTTTCTGCTCCCAGTAAGAAGAGTAAGGGTCCTCCTGCTCAAGGTTTAGGACAACCACAAGGTCAGGGTCACTCTAAGGGGCCTAGACAATAGTTCACATCTAAGAGAGGCTAGTCCACACCATCAGTGGGCAGCTCTCCAGGGACGGTGTTCAGGGGACTAGCCCTCGCATCTTCTGCCTGTCCATACTGCCAGAAGTGGCATAAGGGGGACTGTTGGCGAGTGACTAGTGCATGCTTACAGTGTGAATCTACAGAACATCAGATCAAAAATTGTCTGAAGAGGACTACTACAGTTGTCCCAACACAAGCAGATAGGCCTGCCCCTGCACCTCAAAGGGGTAGGAAGCCCGGTAAATCTGATGCAGCTGGTCCATCACTGAGGCCTGCATCTGAGTCAGCTAAGAGGTCAGAGGCCAGAGTACCTGCTAGAGCCTATGCCATGAGAGCCCAGGAGGAGTAAGATGCCCCAAATGTTATCAGGGGTACCTTCTCCCTCTACAACACATTTGTGCATGCATTGGTGGATCCAGGATCTACTCATACATCTGCATCAAACTGTACAAAGGAAAAATAATAGCAAAGAAATGTAACCAAGTTAAACGAGCCGAGAACCCTAGCGATGGGTGACCGCACTGGGAAGTCACGGCGTGGACCGTTGACTAGCCCTGGACTGCGGGGAACCCTGGAAAATATTTATTGGACTTAAAGAGACATCAATTGAAGTATAAATATCATTAGAAATATCAAAGAAAAATTAAATAATTAGTACAAAGAAAAGTGAGAATTCGAAAAATGGACAAAACCCGGTGTTACCGAAAAATCGAGAATGCAACCCGAACAGGGGCATTATGGTCATTTGACATCCCGAATTGTCTTTTGACCTAAATGTCCATTAAAAATAAATAATATTACACTTGGAAAATATAATGAAAAATTAAATTGGTGGTACCTAAAGTAAATAACAAAAATTAAGGGTTTAATGTGGAATAAATGGGAGTTAAGCATATTATATGATTTAAATTTAGTAAGTGGACCACTAAGAATTATAAAATGGATTAAGTGGGCAGATTGCTCCACTAAAGCATCATCTTCAACCTTTGAAGACCATCCATGCCGAATTGAGAAGATTGAGAAACCTCCATTGCCGTTTCACTTAAAGCTTCCTCCACTCCTTCATTTCACCTCCAATCACTTAGGTTTCTTCATTAAGTTTTATCCCCACATCACAAGGAAGAGTTTGATACTAAAATCAAGAAGTTTAGTCAAGGTTTAACAAGTCCCAACCAAAGGTAAGTTTGTATTTTTGAATATTGCTTTGTTAAAGTTTGTATACATGTTATGGGTGTTTGCTTTGTGAAGGAAATTTTAAGTTTTGAGGAGTTCTTGATATATCAATTTTGGACAGCCATGGAGTTGTATGTTTAATGAAATATTCATACATATATTTGATGAGAAATTATGTTGATTAGGGTGATTTAATGTCCTAGTAAATTATTCCACATGTATATGGTGATTGTGCACTTGGAATGGAAATTGATGAATTGTAGGACACTTTGGCATTGTGGAACAATTCGGCAGCCTTGGGACTCTTTGGTGAATGTATGAATTCATGAAGATATTGGCAGAATTATGACATTGAGGATTGATGGATATGTATATAAATTAGTGGTGGAAATTGTATGAAATGATGAGTAGTGCTATGTGTATTTGTGATTGTAATTGGACTTTATGAATTAGAGTTTTATTTGGTGTATTGAGGATGTTTGTATTCTACCCAAAATGATTTTTATGTGAAGTGGTAAATGGTTTTGGTAATGTACCAAAACAGAATGGGTAAGAGAGATGGACTTAGAGTAAGGTAAATGTGTAATTGATACATGTTTATGCAAGGTAATTAAGGACAGCCTACATTTTAGCCCATAACTTTAAATGTGTAACTCCAATTGGTATGAGACCAATTGGAGGTGAGACTAGGCACAAAATGTGCCAACTTTCATTGAGAAAGCATACCAAAATTCTGCTTGCAATGTAGCATGAAAAATGACCAATTCGGATTAAGTACAATTGAGGCCTAAAAACTGACCATTTGGGCAGCAGTTAGTTTTTAGCTCATAACTCACTCAAAACAGGTCCAATTGACCTGAAATTTTAACCATGAATAGTTAAGACCCATACCTACAAGTCTCATGAAGACACCAAAGCCCAGAAACGACCATAAGCAAGTCAAACAGCTTGCACAAGTTCGGGTCCAAAAACTGGCCGAACCAAAGTTGACCAAAATTGACCTAAAATGACCTAATTTGATGCCATTTGACCAGCAATAATAAAATAACCATAACTTGGTCTACATAACTCGGATTGACCTGAAATTTTTCCCCGCTTGCAATAAGACATAGATCTACAAGTTTGTAGTTTTGATCGAAACCCAAAAACTGAGGAAACTAGGCTGTCCTGCTAGGTCAAACTAGTATACCGGAATTCAGCAAATTGCAATAAAATGCACTAATAAGACATAGATCTACAAGTTTGTAGTTTTGATCGAAACCCGAAAACAGAGGGAACTAGGTCATCCTGCTAGGTCAAACTAGTATACCGGAATTCAGCAAATTGTAATAAAATGCACTAAACAAGGAAATGAAATTGGTAACGAGTACCAACCCTAAAACACTATCAAATGTGACATATTAGTGACACTAAAACCTAATTTACCTAGAACGCATCGAGGGTCGGTATATTAGGTGATTAAGCAAATAATAGCTTTCAGTGAATTACTTATCAAGCATCATCGATAGAGATAGTTTAACTTAATACTAAAACACGTCAAATTGTGTTTTTCAGTTACCAAAGACTCGAGAAAAGGGAAGGAAACACTGAGTCCAGACCAGAAGACAATTATCAGAGGTTTGTGCACAACAACTATTTCATTTGAATTTTTCAATTCAAATGAATTATGACTATTTGTACATTATTGTTTTAAATTGTGGAAATGTGTTTGAATGGATATTTATTGCTTGAAAAGCATTGTAAATGATTTGAAAACTGTGAGAAATTATTTGAATGATATTGATGGATACTTATTGATTGAAAAGTATTGGAAATGGTTTGAAACCACAGCTATCATGTATATTGATTGTATTCCTCACTAGCTTGTCTAGTGGGACGAATTGAATTCCCTCTATGGCTGAAGTGTTGAGGTGTGTGCCTGTTGAGGACGAATTGGATGAGTACTCATATTTTTGCTAGCTAGCTATGTTATTCCTCATTAGTCATCGACTTTTGGGACGAATTGAATACCTCATTAGCCATCGGCTTTTGGGACGAATTGAACTTTGGAACATGATTAAGCTATGTGTGATTTATTGATAAGTATTGTGAGATTGTGAAATGAATTTAAACTCTTATTGACATATACTGTCTTTTGAATTCAACCATGATCTGACTTATTAAAATTTATTGTGATATTGAGAAATGGAGTTTAAATTCTTGTTGACAATTACTATCTTGAAATTAACTATGATTTTAAGTATCCACTATTTATATGATTTATGAATTGTGATTTAAATTGTATTTGGTTAATGTTATGCACCACTGAGACATTGTCTCAGCGATAGCTTTTTATTGTTGTCGCAGGTAGACAGACAAACAGGGCAGCAGACTAGGCTGCTAGTACCTCCAGCAAGAGATTACCGGGTATAATGAGTATACCAACATTTTGCATTTTGTACTGTAATGTATGACCACTGTATGTACATATTGTTTTTGGTTTTGAGCAGTTGTAAATTAAAATTGTACATTGAAGTTGTAAAATAATTATGAGTTATTTTGGCTTGTAAAAATTGTATTATATTTCTTGTATCTCAGTCTTTGAAAAATCACTGTGGATTTGAGTTGAGAAAAATGTTATGTTGAGAATATGTTGGAGTTGAGATTTGGAAATATATTGAAGTGCTTTTTACAGGTTTTCTGAAGAACTGTTTTATCCGAAATACAGATGGTACTCTGTCAAAATTTTTACAGAAATTCCAAATAATTTAAATGTGTTAGTTCTATTACTTCAGTTCACAAAAGTTTTTAACGCCTGTAAATAGTGCTCACCACTGTAAAAGAAGTAAGAAAAGTTTTTAAAATCCCTTGTAGTGTATTTAATGGGTTATCAGTAGACGGAGTTGGTAATTCATTAGATATACTACGGGATCATGTTATGCCTTACAGAGGGGTAGGGTGTGACATGTTTTAGTGGTATCAGAGCAAAGTTTTTAAATTCTGTTTTCACCTGTTATTTGAATATTCTTTCTTCATAGTACAACTGCTCAATATCATTGTTTGATACATACAGTACATTACATTATAAATATACACTAACGGGAGGAAATCTCCTTGTATTATTTGTCCAAGAGATCTAAAATCCTCGCATTGACTATGGAAGAGGGTGATCGTTCAGTCGATCAATCTATTGAGGCTGAGGTGCAAGGGGATGCCCCAGGCCTACATAATGTCAGTGGTTCAAAGAAGACCACCGCAGCGATCGCAGATTTCCTCGATTCACCCACAGATGGTCGCAATGTTCCAACAAATGGTCGGTAATGTGCTTACTCAAGTCCCAATCTGCATACCCGTGGTACAACCACAATCTCCTACTAGGCAGTATGATAAATTAATGAAGTATGGGGCTACAGAGTTCAAGGGGACAGTAGATCCTCTAGAAGCTGAACAGTAGTTAGAGAGGATGGATAGGGTATTCAAGAAATTGCATTGCACGGAGGAGCTCAGATTCAAATACTCTGTATCTTTGCTACAGGGTGATGCTTATGACTGGTGGAAAACCATTCCCCATAGTCTGGTAGAACCTGCAGTGCTAACATGGAATGACTTTCTCAGGGAATTCAGACAGAAATATGTCCCTGATGCTTATGTAGACCAGAAGCTATAAGAATTCCTAAGTCTGAAACAGGGGAGCAGATCAGTGGCTAAGTATGAAAGAGAATTTTCCCGCCTGAGCCATTATGCAGTAAGTTTACTTGCTACCAGCAGGGAGAGATGCAAGAGGTTTGAAACTGGCTTGAAGCCCAGTATCAGATTACAAGTAGTCGGCTTCAAACACACTAACTTCTTTGAATTTATTTCTCAAGCTCTAGAGTTAGAAAGAATTGAGTCTGAAGCTGCTCCTGAGAAAAAGAAATCAGAGAAGACGGAGAAAGAGGGAAAATCTGTAGAACAGAGTTCCAGTGGTCCTACTGGAAAGAGGAAGAACTATGGGGGACATGGCAGCGGTGGCAAGAAATGCAGTAGGGAAGATATTCGGGGAGAGACCTCCCTATCAGTCGTGAGTACCAGAGGTTCCTATCCTCCCCGCCAATGTGAAACTTATGGAAAAAATCATGGTGGGATCTGTTACAAGGCTATTGGAGCCTGTTATAACTATGGAGGCACAGGACACTTTGCCAAGGACTGCACCAGTAGTCGCAGAGTTGGACCATTTCCTACTACTACAGAAGGGTCGATTGAGCCACTGTCACGAAGTTCACAACCACCCAACAGAGGTAGAGGCAGGGGTAGAGGTAGCCCAGCAGGCAGCCAAGGCACAGTGAAACAATCAGAGCAAGACAGTGCTCCAGTCAGAATGTATGTAATGAGACAGAGGGAAGAGGCAGAGACATCTGATGTTGTGGCTGGTACCTTCTCAACTTTTAACCAAAATGTGTTTGTGTTATTTGATCCGGGTTCTACCCATTCTTATGTGAGTGCTAGCATCATTGATTGCATTGTTGTTCCATGTACAAAAATGGACTTTGAGGTGCTAGTAACAAGTTCGTTAGGACAGGTAGTCAGGGTTAATAGAATGTATAGAGATTGTCCTTTGGTGATCCAAGGACACACTTTCCTGTCAGATTTCATTGAAATGCCCTTCAGAGATTATGATATCATCTTGGGCATGGATTGGTTAGCTAGGCATCATACCATGATTGACTGTAGGCTGAAGACAATCACTTTTGGTCTTCCTCAGTACAGTGATGTGGTAATACATGGGGAACGGCAGTTATTTCCATCAAACATTATTTCGACTACAGTAGCCAGAAAAATGATCAGAAAGGGGTGTGAAGCCTACTTGGCACATGTGGTAGACACCCAAGTGGGGATCCAGCATTGAAGGACATCCCTACAGTACATGACTTTCCAGATGTGTTTCCTGATGAATTTCCAGGATTATCTCCAGAAAGAGAAGTGCAGTTTGAAATTAATGTTATGCCTGGTGTGGAACCAATCTCCATAACGCCATACAGAATGGCACCAGCAGAGTTGAAGGAGTTGAAGATACAACTGCAAGAATTACTTGAAAAGGGCTTCATCCGCCCTAGTGTGTCACCTTGGGGAGCACCAGTGTTGTTTGTTAAGAAGAAGGATGGTACTCTTCGCTTATGCATTGACTACCGGCAGTTGAACGAGGTGACAATAAAGAACAGATATCCATTGCCTCGCATTGATGATCTGTTTGATCAGTTGAAGGGTGCAATTGTATTCTCCAAAATTGATCTGCGATCTGGTTATTATCAGTTGAAGGTGCAAGAGCAGAGTATTCCAAAAGCGCTTTGAACTTCGGTATGGCCACTATGAGTTTCTAGTAATGCCATTCGGGTTAACAAATGCTCCAGCTGCTTTTATGGATCTGATGAACACTATCTTCAGACCATATCTTGATCAATTTGTGGTGGTGTTTATTGATGACATTTTGATATATTCAAGGAATACAGAGGAGCATGACAGACATCTGCGGATTATACTGCAGACTTTAAGGGAGAAACAGCTATACGCCAAATTGTCGAAGTGTGAATTTTGGCTAAAAGAAATCTCCTTTTTAGGACATGTTGTGTCAGCTGAAGGGATCAAGGTAGATTCCAGCAAGGTAGAAGCTATCCTTAATTGGAAGCGCCAGAACATCACAGAAATTTGCGATTTTAGGTTTATTTGGATATTACCGTCGGTTTGTGAAGGGTTTTCTATGTAATCTTCTCCTTGACCAAAGCGCCGGAAAGATGTAAAATTTGATGGTGATAAATGCCAGCAAAGTTTTGATGAGTTGAAGAGGTGTTTGGTGAAGCTCAGTTCTCACTTTACCTACTCCGGGTAAAGAATACACAGTTTATAGTGATGCTTCTCACAATGGGCTAGGCTGTGTACTGATGCAAGATCGGAATGTCATTGCTTATGCATCACGCAAGCTGAAACCGCATGAGAGAAACTACCCAACACATGATCTGGAGCTAGCAGCTATTGTTTTTTCTCTGAATATCTGGAGACACTATTTGTATAGGGAGAAATGCTACATTTACATAGATCACAAGAGCTTGAAGTACTTAGGCACCCAGAAGGAATTGAATTTGAGGCAGAGGAGATGGTTAGAACTCATTAAAGACTATGATTGCTTAATAGACTATCAGCCAGGGAAAGCAAATGTGGTGGCTGACGCCTTAAGTCGAAAGACTATGGCAAGTCTCAGAGTTTCTCCTTTGTCCATGGTATGTGAATTGAAAGCACAGTATGCCAGTTTAGACATTGATGATGAGGGACAGACAGTAGTTGCATGGCATGTACAGCCAGTGTTGATTGATCATATCAGAATGGTTGCTCAGAGTGATGAAAAATATCAGAAGCTACTGAAAGAAGTCCAGCAGGGCAAGAAACCCGAATTCTATGTGAGAGATGATGGTTTATTGCTACATCAGGGCAGAATGTGCGTTCCTAATGATGCTGAATTGAGACAGATCATTATGAAGGAAGCACATGAGTCTCCATTTGCTATGCACCCTGGTGGAACTAAAATGTACAGAGGGCTGAAAGAGCATTACTGGTGGATGGGCATGAAGAGAGATATAGCTGAATTTGTTTCCAAATGCCTAACTTGTCAACAAGTAAAGGCAGAACATCAAGTTCCAGCTGGTTTGTTACATCCTTTGTCAGTACCAAAGTGGAAATGGGAATGAATAACTATGGATTTTGTTACAGGACTTCCAAGGACACAGAGTAGTCATGATGCAGTATGGGTTATAGTTGACAGATTGACCAAGTCTGCTCACTTTTTGCCAGTTCGGATGGACTATAGCCTAGAAAGATTGGCCAGATTGTACATATATGAGATTGTAAAATTGCATGGAGTGCCAGTATCAATTGTATTTGACAGAGATCCTAGGTTCACTTCTAGAATCTGGGGTAGTCTTCAGAGAGCCCTAGGAACTAGATTGAACTTCAGCATAGCATTCCACCCACAGACAGATGGCCAGTCAGAGAGGGTTATTCAGATATTGGAGGATATGCTACGGGCTTGTGTGATTGAATTTGAAGGTAGTTGGGATACACACTTGCCTTTGATTGAGTTTGCTTATAACAACAGCTACCAATCAAGCATTGGGATGCCTCCATATAAAGCATTGTATGGCAGAAAGTGCAGAACTCCCTTATGTTGGGATGAAGTAGGTGAAAAGAAGATGATTGGGCCAGAAATTATTCAGCAGACAGAGGAAAAGATCAGATTGATTAGAGATAGACTCAAGGCTGCATCAGATCGTCAGAAGTCCTATGTTGATTTGAAAAGAAGAGATATTGAATATGCAGTGGGTGATAAGGTATTCCTCAAAGTTTCTCCTTGGAAGAGGATTATGAGATTTGGCAGAAAGGAGAAACTGAGTCCTCGTTTCATCGGACCATATGAGGTTCTGGAAAGAGTGGGTCCTTTGGCATATCGGTTGGCATTACCTCCAGAGCTAGCAAGGATACACAGTGTCTTCCATATGTCCATGTTAAGGAGGTACAGATCTGACCCATCTCATGTACTATCAGTTGAAGAGATTGAGGTAAATCCAGACCTCTCATATGAGGAAGAACCCATAAAAATTTAGGCTTATGAGGTGAAGCAGCTAAGGAACAAACAGATACACCTGGTTAAAGTGCTGTGGAACCATCATTCAGGCCAGGAAGCTACTTGGGAACGTGAAGAGGATATGAGGAGACAGCACCCACAGCTGTTCAGAGAATAATGCCAGGTAAAATTTCGAGACGAAATTTATTTTAAGGGGGGGAGAATTGTAACACCCCTAAGTTCGGTAGTGCGTTCTACTGTTCCGGTGACCAGTGCTGTCCGGACAGCTAGGATGCCTAGAACTACACTTCGTTATGAGTGAGGAGACATAAAATAATGAAATACAAGAAGAGAAAACACAAGAAAAACAAAGGAAAAATAATAGCAAAGAAATGTAACCAAGTTAAACGAGCCGAGAACCCTAGCGATGGGTGACCGCACCGGGAAGTCACGGCGTGGACCGTTGACTAGCCCTGGACTGCGGGGAACCCTGGAAAATATTTATAGGACTTAAAGAGACATCAATTGAAGTATAAATATCATTAGAAATATCAAAGAAAAATTAAATAATTAGTACAAAGAAAAGTGAGAATTCGAAAAACGGACAAAACCCGGTGTTATCGAAAAATCGAGAATGCAACCCGAACAGGGGCATTATGGTCATTTGACATCCCGAATTGTCTTTTGACCTAAATGTCCATTAAAAATAAATAATATTACACTTGGAAAATATAATGAAAAATTAAATTGGTGGTACCTAAAGTAAATAACAAAAATTAAGGGTTTAATGTGGAATAAATGGGAGTTAAGCATATTATATGATTTAAATTTAGTAAGTGGACCACTAAGAATTATAAAATGGATTAAGTGGGCAGATTGCTCCACTAAAGCATCATCTTCAACCTTTGAAGACCATCCATGCCGAATTGAGAAGATTGAGAAACCTCCATTGCCGTTTCACTTAAAGCTTCCTCCACTCCTTCATTTCACCTCCAATCACTTAGGTTTCTTCATTAAGTTTTATCCCCACATCACAAGGAAGAGTTTGATACTAAAATCAAGAAGTTTAGTCAAGGTTTAACAAGTCCCAACCAAAGGTAAGTTTGTATTTTTGAATATTGCTTTGTTAAAGTTTGTATACATGTTATGGGTGTTTGCTTTGTGAAGGAAATTTTAAGTTTTGAGGTGTTCTTGATATATCAATTTTGGAAAGCCATGGAGTTGTATGTTTAATGAAATATTCATACATATATTTAATGAGAAATTATGTTGATTAGGGTGATTTAATGTCCTAGTAAATTATTCCACATGTATATGGTGATTGTGCACTTGGAATGGAAATTGATGAATTGTAGGACACTTTGGCATTGTGGAACAATTCCGCAGCCTTGGGACTCTTTGGTGAATGTATGAATTCATGAAGATATTAGCAGAATTATGACATTGAGGATTGATGGATATGTATATAAATTAGTGGTGGAAATTGTATGAAATGATGAGTAGTGCTATGTGTATTTGTGATTGTAATTGGACTTTATGAATTAGAGTTTTATTTGGTGTATTGAGGATGTTTGTATTCTGCCCAAAATGATTTTTATGTGAAGTGGTAAATGGTTTTGGTAATGTACCAAAACAGAATGGGTAAGAGAGATGGACTTAGAGTAAGGTAAATGTGTAATTGATACATGTTTATGCAAGGTAATTAAGGACAGCCTACATTTTAGCCCATAACTTTAAATGTGTAACTCCAATTGGTATGAGAACAATTGGAGGTGAGACTAGGCACAAAATGTGCCAACTTTCATTGAGAAAGCATACCAAAATTCTGCTTGCAATGTAGCATGAAAAATGACCAATTCGGATTAAGTACAATTGAGGCCTAAAAACTGACCATTTGGGCAGCAGTTAGTTTTTAGCCCATAACTCACTCAAAACAGGTCCAATTGACCTGAAATTTTAACCATGAATAGTTAAGACCCATACCTACAAGTCTCATGAAGACACCAAAGCCCAGAAACGACCATAAGCAAGTCAAACAGCTTGCACAAGTTCGGGTCCAAAAACTGGCCGAACCAAAGTTGACCAAAATTGACCTAAAATGACCTAATTTGATGCCATTTGACCAGCAATAATAAAATGACCATAACTTGGTCTACATAACTCGGATTGACCTGAAATTTTTCCCCGCTTGCAATAAGACATAGATCTACAAGTTTGTAGTTTTGATCGAAACCCAAAAATTGAGGGAACTAGGCTGTCCTGCTAGGTCAAACTAGTATACCGGAATTCAGCAAATTGCAATAAAATGCACTAAACAAGGAAATGAAATTGGTAACGAGTACCAACCCTAAAACACTATCGAATGTGACATATTAGTGACACTAAAACCTAATTTACCTAGAACTCATCGAGGGTCAGTATATTAGGTGATTAAGCAAATAATAGCTTTCAGTGAATTACTTATCAAGCATCATCGATAGAGATAGTTTAACTTAGTACTGAAACACTTCAAATTGTGTTTCTCAGTTACCAAAGACTTAGGAAAAGGGAAGGAAACACTGAGTCCAGACCAGGAGACAATTATCAGAGGTTTGTGCACAACAACTATTTCATTTGAATTTTTCAATTCAAATGAATTATGACTATTTGTACATTATTGTTTTAAATTGTGAAAATGTGTTTGAATGGATATTTAATGCTTGAAAAGCATTGTAAATGATTTGAAAACTGTGAGAAATTATTTGAATGATATTGATGGATACTTATTGATTGAAAAGTATTGGAAATGGTTTGAAACCACAGCTATCATGTTTATTGATTGTATTCCTCACTAGCTTGTCTAGTGGGACGAATTGAATTCCCTCTCTGGCTGAAGTGTTGAGGTGTGTGCCTGTTGAGGACGAATTGGATGAGTACTCATATTTTTGCTAGCTAGCTATGTTATTCCTCATTAGTCATCGACTTTTGGGACGAATTGAATACCTCATTAGCCATCGGCTTTTGGGACGAATTGAACTTTGGAACATGATTAAGCTGTGTGTGATTTATTGATATGTATTGTGAGATTGTGAAATGAATTTAAACTCTTATTGACATATACTGTCTTTTGAATTCAACCATGATCTGACTTATTGAAATTTATTGTGATATTGAGAAATGGAGTTTAAATTCTTGTTGACAATTACTGTCTTGAAATTAAATATGATTTTAAGTATCCACTATTTCTATGATTTATGAATTGTGATTTAAATTGTATTTGGTTAATGTTGTGCACCACTGAGACATTGTCTCAGCGATAGCTTTTTCTTGCTGTCGCAGTAGATCGACAGAGCGGCGAGACTAGGCTGCTAGTACCTCCAGCGAGAGATTACCGGGTATAATGAGTATACCAACATTTTGCATTTTGTACTGTAATGTATGACCACTGTATGTACATATTGTTTTTGGTTTTGAGCAGTTGTAAATTAAAATTGTACATTGAAGTTGTAAAATAATTATGAGTTATTTTGGCTTGTAAAAATTGTATTATATTTCTTGTATCTCAGTCTTTGAAAAATCACTGTGGATTTGAGTTGAGAAAAATGTTGTGTTGAGAATATATTGGAGTTGAGATTTGGAAATATATTGAAGTGCTTTTTACAGGTTTTCTGAAGAACTGTTTTATCCAAAATACAGATAGCACTCTGCTAAAATTTTTACAGAAATTCCAAATAATTCAAATGTTTTAGTTCTATTACTTCAGTTCACAAAAGTTTTTAACTCCTATAAATAGTGTTCACCACTGTAAAAGAAGTAAGAAAAGTTTTTAAAATCCCTTGTAGTGTATTTAATGGGTTATCAGTAGACGGAGTTGGTAATTCATTAGATATACTACAGGATCATGTTATGCCTTACAGAGGGGTAGGGTGTGACACAAACTACCCGTAGAGGGGGGAGTTTCAATAGAGGAGAGTGATCAAGACATTCTGATCACAAATCCACTAGGCCACAGTGTGGTAGTGAATAAGGTCTATAAAAGTTGCCCGTTGAGAATTCAGGGGTATGAATTCTCGGCATACCTAATTGAATTGCCCTTCCACGAATTTGACGTGATTTTGGGAATGGACTGGTTATCACGTCATCAAGCAATAGTTGAATTCAAATTGAAGAGGATTTCTCTGAAAACTCCTGAGGGTAATGAGATTTCAGTTATTGGGGAAAGGACAGATTTCTTGTCCAATGTTATATCAGCCACAGTTGTAAGAAGATTGATGAGAAAAGGCTGTGAAGCTTACCAAGCACATGTGGTTGATACTAGGCATGCTAAGTCGAACTTGTATAATATACCCATAGTAAGAGACTTCCCAGACGTATTTCCTGAAGAATTGCCTGGTTTACCATCAGAAAGGGAAGTCGAATTTGCTATTGAGGTAATACCGGGTACAGCACCAATTTCTATTGCTCCTTATAAGATGGCACCCACTGAATTGAGGGAGTTGAAAATTCAGTTGTAGGAGTTACTCGATAAGGGGTTCATACGCCCTAGTGTGTCACCATGGGGAGCTCCGGTGCTGTTTGTGAAGAAAAAGGATGGAACCTTAAGATTATGCATTGATTATCGGTAGTTGAACAAAGTAACTGTAAAGAATAAATATTTGTTGCCCAGAATTGACGATCTATTTGATCAGTTAAAGGGAGCTGGTATATTTTCAAAAATTAATCTCAGATCAGGGTATCATCAACTAAGGGTAAAGGATGCAGATGTATCAAAAACTGCATTCAGAACCCGGTATGGACATTATGAATTCCTAGTGATGCCGTTTGGGTTAACAAATGCACCAGCAATATTTATGGACCTTGTGAACCATATCTTCCATCCATACTTAGATCGGTTTGTAGTGGTCTTTATTGATGATATTCTGGTGTATTCCAAGACCAGGGAAGAACATGATGAACATTTGAGGATTGTTCTGCAAACCCTGCGAAAAAAGAAGCTGTATGCTAAGCTGTCCAAGTGTGACTTCTGGATGAGTGAAATCTCCTTCCTTGGACATATAGTATCAGTTGAGGGGATCAGAGTGGATCCCAAAAAGATAGAAGCAGTGATGGAATGGAAGCCTCCCAGAAATACAACTGAGGTCAGAAGTTTCTTGAGGCTAGTTGGGTATTACAGAAGATTTGTAAAGGGGTTTTCTCTCATAGCTTCTCCAATGACCAAGTTGTTATACAAAAATGTGAAATTTGGCTGGAACGACAAGTGCCAAGCCAGTTTTGAGAGGTTAAAGGCTATGCTGACAGAAGCACCAGTCTTAACACAGCCAGTGTCGAGAAAGGACTTTGTAGTCTATAGTGATGCCTTGCATAATGGGTTAGGGTGTGTATTGATGCAAGAGGGGAAAGTGGTCGCTTATGCTTCCAAGCAGTTAAGGCCGCATGAACAGAACTACCCTACTCATGACCTGGAGTTAGCAGTAATTATATTCGCACTGAAGATATGGAGGCATTATTTGTATGGTGAAAAATCTTATATCTATATAGACCACAAAAGTCTAAAGTATTTGCCAACCCAGAAGGAGCTCAATCTTAGACAGAGACGATGGATTGAGTTTCTAAAGGACTATGATTGTGTGATAGATTACTATCCTGGAAAGGCAAATGTAGTTGCTGATGCTCTGAGCAAAAAGTTCATCACAGCTTTAAGATCACTAAATGCCAATCTATCCCTAGCTCAAGATAAAGCTATTTTGGCTGAGTTACAAGTGAGGCCAAACCTGCTATAGTAGATACAAGATGGGCAGAAGGCAGATGAAAAATTAATAGCTATTGTGGGTAAAATTCCAGAGGGGAAGGAAACTGATTATGAGGTGAAAGCAGATGGGTGTCTGTACTACAGAGAAAGAGTATGTGTACCAGATGATGGAGAACTGAAGACTAGTATTCTAAAAGAAGCACACACTAGTGTTTGTGCTATGCACCCGGGAAGCACAAAAATATATAATGATTTGAAGCCTCATTGTTGGTGGCCTGGCATAAAGAGGGATATAGCTGACTATGTGACTAAGTGTTTGACATGTCAGCAAGTTAAAGCAGAGCATTAAGTTCCATCAGGATTGCTACAGCTTATAAGCATACCTGAATGGAAATGGGACTGGGTCACTATGGATTTTGTTAGTGGTCTACCACTCACCCAGAAAAAGCATGATGTAGTATGGGTGATAGTGGATAGATTAATGAAGTCAGCACATTTTCTGCTAGTTAGGACTGACTACTCACTGGAGAAGCTAGCAGAGTTGTATATCAGTGAGATAGTTAGACTGCATGAAATCCCACTTTCCATCATATCTGATCGAGACCCAAGGTTTACATCGAGATTTTGGAAGAAGTTGCAAGAAGCCTTGGGCACACAACTCCACTTTAGCACGGCTTTTCATCCTCAGACAGATGGACAGTCGAATGAGTAATCCAGGTAAATGTAAAACTAATTGAATTTTTATAACTAATAAATTGAAATGATAGTAACAATGTGAATTATGTGATAGATCCTGGAGGATATGCGGAGGAGTTGTGTCATTGAGTTTAAGGGGAGTTGGGATAGATATCTCCTACTGGCAGAATTTGCATATAATAATAGCTATCAAGCTAGCATTCAAATGGCCCCATATGAAGCACTGTATGGGAGGAAGTGTAGAACCCTAGTGTGTTGGACTGAATTAGGCGAAGATAAACTGATAGGACTAGACCTGGTGAAACAGACTGAGGAGAAAGTGAAGATAATCAAAGCTAATTTGAAGGTTACCTCAAATAGACAGAAATCTTATGTCGATTTGAAGAGAAAAGAGATAGAGTATGCAGTTGGCGACAAAGTGTTTCTCAAAGTCTCACCGTGGAAGAAAGTACTGAGGTTTGGAAGAAAGAGTAAGTTAAGCCCTAGGTTCATTGGCCTATATGAAGTCATTGAATGTGTGGGACCAGTGGCCTATCGGCTAGCTTTACCACTAGAACTGGATAAGATCCATAATGTATTCCATGTGTCTATACTAAGAAGATACCGCTCAGACCCTTCACATGTCATCTCCATGGGAGAGATTGAAATCCAACCGGACTTTACATATACAAAAGAACCTATATGGATCCTGGCTCGGGAAGTGAAGGAACAGAGAAATAAACAAATTCCACTAGCGAAAATACTTTGGAGGCACCATAATACCGAAGAGGTAACTTGGGAAAGTGAAGAGACGATGAGGTAACAGTTCCCTCAACTGTTTGCATCAGGTAAATTTTGAGGACGAAATTTTTATTAGAAGGGAAGAGTTGTAACATCCTCACTTTAGCTAGTCCGTATAGTCTACTGTTTCAGTGATCAATGTCGATCCGGGCAGCTAGAATATTTGAAATTATAATTAGACTAGAGTGAGGAGTTATAAATAAACCAAATAATGATCAGAAAAATCAAGGAAAATTTTTAGGAATGAAATACACTAAGGTTAAATGAGCCGAAACCCCAATGATGAGTAACCTGAAGGGGAAGTGACGGTAAAGGCCGTTAATAACCCTAGACCCGAGGAAAACTATATACAATAATTTTTGGGACCTCAAGGAAGGATATTGGGGTTCCCATGACAATAAAATGTTAAGAAAACACAAGAAAAATTTAATCAATCGATACACACAATTTTAGCTCAATAAGCCAAACGGAGGGCATTTTGGTCATTTCGCCTTTAGAGATGATTTTAAGCCAACTTTTCCAGTTAAATAAATAATTTATATGACATAAAATGTGAATAGATATTATTAAAAATTTAATTAAAAATGAGTAAAAAAGAAAAGAAAAGAAAATGAAAGAAAAGTGGAATTATGACATCATATGATGTCATTAATGAGCTCTCCACCAATCACAACTTAACAAAATTACTTAAAGGATAAAATGGACACAAAATAAGATAAAAACAAAAAAGAAAATTCCAGCATCCATTTCTTCTTCAACCAACCGAATTGCTTGAGAGAGAGAGAGAGAGAGGAGAGAAAAACCTCCATGAAAGCTTGATCAAGCTTGAATCCCCACCCTTTCTCACCATTAAAGCCCTAGTTGTCTTCACAAAAAATTCACCCCACACCTTGAGGAAGCTTTGGGCAGCAAAATTTTGAAGAAAAATTGAAGTTTTGCAAGACCCAAACTTAGTTCCAAAGAGGTTAGTGACTAAACTTACCCTTTCTCTTTCAATTCATGTTGAAGGAGTGAAATTGAATGCAAACTTACAAGAAAATTTAATAAACATCATGTGTATGTCTTGCTTAAAATTCCAAAAGCCTTGGGCTTGGTAGGGTTTTGAAGATTTTCTTCAATTAAAATGGTACCCTAGCTGCCCTTAATACTAACCTATTGTTTAGGATAGTGAAAGGCAAGTGAATGCATGATTTGAGATGGAATGGGTTAGGGTTTGGGTATGAAATTGAGACCTTGATCATGTAATAATGAAAGTAAGTTTTAATGGTCAATTAGTGACCATTCGGTTATGTGTGAATAAGAAATGAAGTGGTTTGTTTAGTGGGAATTGAAGTTAGTGTTGCTGCCTTGGCTAACCTGCAGGACTGAGCATGAGTCCAGCAGGTTTGGGTAGCAATAACTAGAGTTGTAGAGGTTCAATTGGTGTAAGGCTAATTGGACATGAAACTAGACATGTAATGGCACAACTTTAGTGAAGAAACCATGCCCAGAAAATCAAACCAAGTTGACTTAAAGATTGCCCTAATCCGGGTGACCTGCATTCTGCCTGGGCAAAATAACCAAATGAATAGTGTTTATTCATTTGGTCAAAACTCAGTGTAGAAAAGTCCAATTGATCTGAAATTTTACCAGCAGAAATCGGAGATATATACCTATAACTTTCATGAAGAAACCACACCCAAATTGTGACCGTAATATGTTCAAAAGGTGACCTGCAGTCACTGTACAAAATACTGTACATTTGGTCAGTCCAGAAAATCTGGAAAGTTTACAATCTGGCCAATTATGGTGTTTAGGCCATAACTTGGGCTACAAAACTCCAAATGGAGTGATTTAAAAAAGGAAATGTAACTAGACACAATAAGGAACAACTTTTATGTTGATAACTTTGCCAAATTTCCACTGTAAAAATGACCAATGGAACAGTAAACACAAGGCTTAAAATCTGAAAATTTTAAACAACTAACACTAAGCTTAGAAATGGTATTGATAACCAATACCAACAATTTTAGAATGCAAAATGTGGTATGTTGGGAGTATTAAAACCAATGTATCTATTTCCTATGCAAAAGTCAATATTTTAGTTAACTGATGAAACGAATAGTAACACCTAAACTTAAATTTCAAGAATTGTAAAATTTAAAAGTGTAACATGCCCTAGTATAGCTAACAAGATTGGTTTGGATAGGTTGGCATGCCAATAGGATTCTGTTAGTAGTACTGTATATGGCTTCATGCCATTCTGTGTTTTATAGCCTCACGTGCCATTCTGTGATATAATAGCCTTTGGCTATGTTGATTGAGTTGTTATACTTGAGTTTTATCCCTGATAATTATTACAACTTATTAGTTGTTCTGTTGCACACCGGGAGACACAATGTGACCGATGGTGTGATGGTCTGAGGTACTTGATACCCAGTGCCAGTTTACCCATTTATCCAGTCCAGTCGACTAGTATAGGTTACTCGGGTAATTAAAATAAATCTTACCAAATTTTAATCGAATAATACTGCAATGAATGCCAGGAATTAAGTCTACATAAAATGTAAACATACATTCTGCATAATTATTTTATTTAGTTATTTTATTTTATATTGTCACCACTAAGCAGAATTGCTTAGTACGTCGCTTTTGCCACGCGCAGGTACTGGAGACATAGCTGGAGAGTCCAGCAGACCTCAGACAGGGTGAACTTTCAGATCTGCTCACAGAATCCAGAGTCACCTCACATTTGCAGTGCATTGGTAGGACATTAGGTTACTTTTGGTATTTTGTATTTTGTAAACTTTTGTAATTAGACTTTTATTTTGTCATGTATATTACAAACTCTTGTAATTATGTTTTGATGTAAACATCTATAAATCATGTTCAGTAATAAATTTGAGTATTTCTTATTGAGTTGAGTATGATATGAAGCAAATTGAATTTTGAGATATTGAAGTCATTTGAGAAATTGTGGAAAGATATTGGTGGTTGACTGAGATTGATATTATGATTATATTGAAAGTGTTTTTAATAGATTCAGAAGAACTGTTTTTCCAATTTACAGTCAGTTTTTCTATAAAATTTACAGAAAATTCAAATTAATCAAAATTGTAAATAAATGAGTTAAAAAGGTTAAATTGTAATGGAAATATGATTTGGTGCTCCGGCACACTGTGTGGCATATCATGCTTGGCTACACTATAGACGGGTATGGGGTGTCACATTGCTGGACTACCTTTACCCCTACCTCAACCTCTGCTAGGTGGTTGTGAACCTCTAGTGGCAGGATTCTGAACTGACTCTTTTGCAGTTGTAGGAGGTGGCCCAACTCTACGGGCACTGGTGCAATCTTTAGCAAATTGTCCTGTGCCTCCGCAGTTGTAACAGGCTCCTGTGGCCTTATAGCATACCCCACCATGATTTCTACCATAAGTTTCACATTGGCAGGGAGGGTAGGAACTTCTGGTAGTCTGCTAACCAGATGGAGGAGGTCTCTATCCTAAAAATCTTCCCCTACCAGACTTTTTACCACCCCTGCTTTGTCCCCCAAAGTTCTTTTTCTTTCCAGGAGGACCACTGGAACTCTGATCTACTGACTTTCCCTCTTTTTCTTTTTCTGTCTTCTCTATTTTCTTTTTCTCTGGGGCCGCTTGTGATTCAATTCTCTCTAATTCAAGTGCTTGAGAAATAAACTCAGAGAAGTTAGTATGTTTGAATCCGACCACTTGTAATCTGAAACTGGGCTTCAAGCTGGTTTCAAACCTTTTACATCTTTTCCTGCTGGTAGAAAGGAGACTTCCAGCATAGTGGCTCTGGCGGGAAAATTCCCTTTCATATTCTGCCACTGATCTACTTCCCTGTTTTAGACTTAAGAACTCCTGTAGCTTCTAGTCCACATATGCATCTGGGACATATTTTTGTCTGAACTCCCGAAGAAAGTCATCCTAGGTTAGTACTGGAGGTTCCACCAAACTATGGGGAATGGTTTTCTACCAGTCATATGCATCCCCTTGTAGTAGTGACACTGAATACTCAAATCTCAGCTCTTCTGTGCAGTGCAGTTTCTTGAACACCCTATCTATTCTCTCTAACCATTGTTCTGCCTGTAGTGGATCTACTGTCCCCTTGAACTCAATAGCTCTATATTTAATTAGCTTGTCATACTGCCTAGCTGATGGTTGTGGTTGTACCATTAGTGTCTGTAGTGGGACTTGAGTAGGCATGTTACCAGCCATCTGTTGGAACATTGCAGCCATCTACTGTGCAAATTGAGTAGGGAACTGTGGTACTGAAGGGGCTGGTGCAACTGATCCACTCACATTGTGAAGGGCTGGGGCTTCCCCTTGTACCTTAGCCTCTATTGATTGATAGACTGAACGATCCCCTTCTTCCATAGTCAATTTGAGGATATTATACCTCCTAAACAAATAACATAAGGAGATTTCCTCCCGTTAGTGCATATTTATAATGTAATGTACTGTATGTATCAAATCATGACATTGAGCAGTTGTACTATGAAGAAAGAATATTAAAATTACAGGTCAAAATAGAATTTTAAAAACTTGCTCTGATACCACTAAAATATGTCACACCTTACCCCTTCGTAAGGTATAACATGATCCCGTAGTATATCTCATGAATTACCAAACTTCGCCTACTGATAACTCATTAAATACACTACAAGGGATTTTAAATCTTTTCTTATTTCTTTTTACAGTGGTGAGCACTTTTGACAGGTGTAAATTTTTTTTTTTTTAACTGAAGTGAACCAATTAACAAATCTGAAGTATCAATAATTTATGTAAAAATTTTAGCAGAGTGCTATCTGTATTTTGAATAAAACAGTTCTTCAAAAACCTGTAAGAAACACTTCCAATAAATTTGTTCAATCCCAAACTCTAATATGGCTCAACTCAAATCAGTGTCCTCAACATAGTTCAAACTCAATTCAATATCATTTTCAGCAATTCCAAAGATAAAGTGCAAAATAAATGAGTATTTCAAAAGCTGAAATAAGAGAATTGTAATATAATATTTTTACAGGCCAAAATAATTTGCATCTTTATTTTACAATTTTAGTTTACAACTGCTTAAGACTAGTACAATATATACATACAGTGCATATACATTACAACAAAAATTACAAAAATATGGTATACTCAATATACCCTGCGAAATCTCAAAATGTAGTATACAAGCAGCCTACTCTGCTGCTCTGTCTGTCTGTCCACCTGCGACAGCAATGAAAAAGCTATCGCTGAACCAATGTCTCAATGGTGCACAACATTAAGAAAATGCAATTTAAAACCATAAACCATAAATCATATAAACTGTGGATACTTAAAATCATAGTTGAATTCAAAAGACAGTGAATGTCATAAAGAATTAAACTATATTTCACAATATCACAATAAATATCAATAAATCACACACACAGCTTAATCATAATTCCATAGTCCACTTCGTCCCAAAAGCCAATGGCTAATGAGGAATAACATAGCTAGCTAGCAATAATATGAGTACTCATCCTATTCGTCCTCAACTGACACACACCTCAACACTTCAGTTAAAGAGGGAATTCAAAGCCAATTTGTCCCACTAGACAAACTAGCGAGAAATTCAATCAATATACATGATAACTGTGGTTTCAACCCATTTGCAATATTTTTCAAGCAATAAGTATCCATCAAATATCATTCAAACAATTTTTCCACAATTTAAGTAATAACATACAAATTGTCAAAATTTATTTCAATTGAAAATTCAAAAGAAATAACTGTTGTGCACAAACCTCTAATAAATGCCTCTTGGCCTTAATTCAGTGGTTCCTTCTCCTTCTCTGAGTTTTTGCTGACTGAAACACACAATTTGAAGTGTTTCAGAACTCTTTTATATTGTTTCTAATAATAAAGTTCAATAATTAAATTTATTTAATACTATTGATTTCCTTAGTCAACCTATAATGTTGAGCTTTGATGCACTCTAGGGGTATTAATTTTAATGTTACCAATATGTCACATTTTATAGTCCTTTAGTGTTGGTATATGTTACCAATTCAATTTTCAAGTGTATTACATTTTATTGCAATTTATCGGATTTTGGTATGCTGTTTTGACCTAGCTAAATGACCTAGTTCTCTCGGTTTTCGGGTTCTAGTCAAAATCAATAACTTGTAGGTCTATGTCTTAGTGAACTTTTGCCACAAATTTTAGGTCATTTGGAGTTTACTAGACCAAGTTATGGTCATTTTACCAATGCTGGACAAGTTGCACTAAAATGGCAAACATAAGTCATTTTTAGGTCATTTCCGATTCTGGCAGTTTTTATACTTGAAATTGTGCAAGCATTTTGACTTACTTATAGTCATTTTTGGGTTCTGGTGTCTTCATAAGAATTGTAGCTCTATGTCTAAGCTTTCCATGGTATAAATTTCAGGTCATTTGAACCCGTTTTGAGTGAGCTATGGCCAAAATATTGACTGCTGTTCAAATGGTCAATTTTCAGGTTTGCAAAGTCACTAATCTGAATTCGGTCAATTTTTATGTCACCTTCTAGACAGAATTTAGGTAGGCTTCCAACATGAAAGTTGGCACATTTTGTGTCTAGTTTCACCTCCAATTGGCCTCATACCAATTGGAGTCGCACACTTAGGGTTATAGGCTTATTTGCATATTGCCCTTAACTCATTTTTGAGGCATCAACCAATCACACATTCAACTAACCATACTTCACTTGCCAAACCTAATTCTGCATTTGGTACTAACTATAACCATTCATTAGTTTATATTATAGTAACTTTGGGCAGAATATAACCAATTGGCAATGCACCATTTACACTTCCATTTCACAATATCCAACTTCAACAATACATGCACATGAATACCTCTCATTAACACATCTAATTTCCCACTAACAATTACATACACATACTTCCATCCTTAGTACCATAATTTAATAAATTATTTCATGAATTTAAACACTCTACCATACATCACAAGGCTGCCCAATTGCTCATATACATCAAGCTTCCCAATTTCAATATATTATTTCACTTTACATTCATAATTCATACATACAAGAGGATTAAATTGCTAGCACTTCAAATGGACTCAACCAACACTAATTTCCATCAATTCCCACCAATTTAATGTAAGAAAAACTCAAGCAACTCAACTCCCATGGCTGCCAAAAATGGACAGTCCATAACTCAACCATTTCTTCAAATTTCTTCACCCAAAATACTACCCATAACCTCAACACAAGTTTTAATTAAGGAAGGGAAGAAAATAAGCACTTACCTCTTATTGGAGCTTGCTAAAACATCACCCAAAGTTCTTCTTTTTGCTTTCAATGTCTTCCCCAAGCTGAGTATGCAAGGTTTAATGAAGAAACTTAGTGTAAAAGAGGGCTAAATGTGGAATGCATGGAGGTAGAATGAGGTTTGGCCATGGTATTTTCATGGTTGATTGGTTTCGGCCAAATTGAAATCTTGAGGAAGAAGATGGTTTTGCAGAATGTTAGTGGAAGAAATCTGGTTTTTAATACTTTATATAATGCTTAGTGGTCCACTAACAGAATTAAAACATTAATTTAATTCAACTTTCAATTATTCAAATTCTTACCCCCTAATTTTCCTTATTCATATATTTCATTTACACTTTCATTTTTCATGAAGTTTTCCAACTTTAATGTCACTTATTTTTAGTGGACATTTAGGTCAAAAGGCAACTCGGGGTGTCAATTGACCAAAATGCTCCTATTCGGGTTCTATTCCGGTAACACCGATTTTTTGTCGGTTTCTTGATTTTTTGTTTTTCTTTATACTAATTAATTATATTTTCTTTGACATTTCTAATGTCATTTATACTTCAATAGATGTTTATTTAAGTCTTAAAAATATTTTCCAGGGTTTCTCGCAATCCAGGGCTAGTCAACGGTCCACGCTGCAACTTCCCAGTGCGGTTACCCATTGCTACGATTTTTGGCTCGTTTAACTTAGTTACATTTCATTGCTATTATTTTTCCTTTATTTTTCTTATATTTTCCTCTATTGTATTTCATTATTTTATGTCTCCTCACTAACATTTAAATGTAGTTCTAGGCATTCTAGCTATCCGGACAGACACTGGTCACTGGAACAGTAGAACGCACTACCGAATATAGGGGTGTTACAAAACCATAGATAGACTTTCTATCATCCACGTCCAACTAGAAATCAAAATCAGTAAAGCCATCTAGTTGAAGATCACCTCCTCCGTAAATCAAGATTAAATCCTTAGTTCTTCTCAAGTACTTAAGGATATTCTTGACAGCTATCCAGTGTTTCAAACCTAGATTCAATTGAAAATTGCTAGTCAAACTAACAGCGTAAGCGATATCTGGCCTAGTATACAACATTGCATACATTAGACTTCCAATAGCTAAAGCAAATGGAATCTTGGCCATGTGATCTCTTTCTTCAGGTGTCCTTAGAGACTTATCCTTAAAAAGATAGATACCATGTCTTACTGGTAACAATTTTCTTTTGGAATTGAGCATGTTAAACTTTTTTAACACCTTTTCTAAATATAGACTTTGAGATAAACCTATCATTCTTTTCGCTTTATCTCTATAGATGCAAATTCCTAGAATATAGGTTGCTTCCCCTTTGTCCTTCATGAAGAATGTATTTGACAACCATACTTTTATAGTAGTAAGCATACCTACATCATTACCTATTAATAATATATCATCCACATACAAGACAAGGAAAGTGATTGCACTCCCACTAACCTTCTTGTATACACATTATTCATCCTCTTTTTTTATAAAACCAAACGATTTAATGGCTTCATTAAAACGGATGTTCTAACTCCTCAAAGCTTGTTTTAATCCATAGGTTGTTCCATGAATATGTCTTCCTTAATGTAACCATTGAGAAAAGCTATTTTGACATCCATCTACCAAATTTCATAACCATGGTATGTAGCTATAGCTAATAAAATTCTAATGGACTTAAGCATGGCAACAAGCGAGAAGGTCTCTTCATAGTTAATCACTTGCCTTTGGCAAAACCCTTTCGCAACTAGCCTTGCTTTATAGGTTTCTACCTTTCCATCAAAACCAATTTTCTTCTTGAAAATCCATTTATTCTCTATAGGTATAATACCTTCAGGAGGGTTTATAAGATCCTAAACTTGGTTCTTATACATGAAATCTATTTCGAATTTCATTGCTTTGATCTATTTAGAAGAGTTTATATCTGATATAGCTTCTTCATAGTTTAAAAGATCATCTCTGTGATCTATTTTCTCATAGACAAACAACTCTTATTCTGGTAGATGAGATATGCGGGTCAATCTTTGTGGAAGTGATGTGGATGAATCATCAACAGGTTTATATTGACTGATGGATCTATATCCATTTGATCTATTATTTGGTTGGAATTCTCTAATTCCAATTTTATATGCCTTCCCTTACCACCTTCTTGAATAAACTCTTTTTCAAAAAAAATGGCATCTCTACTTATCCCAATCCTTTGTGATGAAGGGAGCTAGAAATAATATCCAAAATCTTCTTTTGGATATCCAATAAACACTATAAGAAATTTGATATTTTGCAACGAATTTCTTTTTGACGACCTATATTTCATCATTAAAAAAAATCACATATTATGAGAAAAATGTTAAATTGTCATGTTAACAATTTTTTAGCGATAACATATGATTATGTCATCATCATGTAGTTATTTCATCACCAAATATATCTATTTGATGACGATTTCTAAATATTTGTCATGAAATATATTTGAGGTTAGATTTCTCACCAAAATTTTGGTACCAAATCTTTTTATGACAAAATAATATGATTATGTCATCATAATGTAGTTATTTCATCACCAAATATATCTATTTGATGACGATTTCTAAATATTTGTCATGAAATATATTTGAGGTTAGATTTCTCACCAAAATTTTGGCACCAAATCTTTTTATGACAAAATAATATATTTTATTATGAAATAAATGTAACATCCTCACTGTAAGCAGTTCTGTACGTTCTACTGTTCTGGTGACTAAAGTCTATTCGGACAACTAGAATGTTTGAAACCATACTTAAACTAGAGTGATGAGTCATAATTAAATTAAATAAAAATGAGTTAAGGTTGAAAAAAAATAAAAGAAGTGCAGTACAGATCGGTTAAATGAGCACAAGACACAGTGATGGGTAACTCACTAGGAAAAGATGAACATAAACCCAGTAAGAGAAAAATTTGGTCAATCAAATTTAAGAGCTCAAAATTGACCAAAAATGAGATAAAATAAGTTAATGAAGGTAAATTACTTAAATTAATCAAGATTAGTAAAATTAAATATAATTAATAAAAAGTTGAATTATAATTATTTTGAATTTCAATTTATTTGCAACTTTGTCATTCCACTTATTAACAAAATTGCCATTATAAATTTAAATTAATAAAATTACCCATAAATCGAAACAAAAATTTGAATCTTCCTCATCTTTTTACCGTCCAACATCCACTTTCTTTCTCACACATTTTCTTTATCATCCTCCACCATTGTTGCTCACACCCAAGCTTCCAAGCCCTAACTTTTCTCCACAATTTCTTTAGGAAATCAAAAGAAAACACTAAATTGAGGCTTGATTTGAAGGAAGCTCACAAGAAACTCAAGGGATTTGGAAGAAATTGGTGAAGTGAAATTCTACCTAATTAAGGTAAGCTAAGTTCTAAGCTTATTTGGTTATGGAATTGATGATATTCAAGTTTAGATGTGGAAACTTCCATGAAATTAATGTGAATCATGGATGAAATTGAATTAGGATTTTTGGTCAAGGGTGAATTCAAGTGGAAGACCAAGTTTTGGTTGGTTTGAAGGTTGATTGGGAATTGATTGAAGCTTGTGATTAAGGTTAGTGCTAAGATATTCATGAATTTTGAATGTTTCTACAAATTGAGTTAGGGTTTGTACAAATTAGGGTTTTCAATTATTATGCCCTATTTGATGTATGTATGCCTCAATTAAGACTATTTGGTGTGCAATTATTGTGAAATGTTGATGAAATGCCAAAATAATGGAGTGAATATGAAGTGTTGGATTCGAACTGCTTCTGGATAGCCTAAGTCCAGTGAGTTCAAATGCTCATAACTTGAGCTAGACAACTCCAAATGATGTGAAACTAGAGCCAAATTAAAGATAAGACAAAATACTAAATTTTTCGTGAGGAACACTTGACCTAAAACTAACTGGAAGTCACTTAAATTCTGAGTTGAATCCAAAAATGAAAATTTAGAATCCTAGAAAATGACCAAATGAATAGTGCACACTAAAATGAGCATAACTTGTACTAGGAAACTTCAAATGAGGTGATTTTTATTTTGTTGGAAAGCTAAGAATAATAGAACAACTTTCATGAAGAACAAACTATCTAGTTCTAATAATAAATAGGTCAAATTCCTAGAGAAAATCTGTAAGGTTGAAACTATAACTCCTTGCGATTCCAGCAAAATGCCCTCTGGCCTCCATGTAGTAATCAGGGCATAACTTTCATTGTATATATCCAATTGAGATTATTCAAAATGATATAGAAACCTAAGACATAGGCCTACAACTTTATTTTAGAGACTTTGTCCAAATTCGGGGTGTGAAACACTTAAATGTTGAGTGCAAAATTGACCAAAAAACCTAGAAACCTGGAAATCACAGGATAATGTATTTGTGAATCAGGATTGGAAATTTAGTCATAACTCACTCTACAAAATCCCAAATTAAGTGATTCTTAAACCTGTGGAATCCTGAGACGTAGGAGAACAATTCATAGAAGAACATGAAATCAAATTGTGATTGTAACCTACCCAAAATGGCTTGATAATATAGTTTTAGAAATATGCCCTGTTCTAGAATATCCTAAACCTGAAATTGGTCACTGGACTAGTTTTGGTAAATTGGCTATAACTTGAGTTACACATATGCAAATTAAGTGATTTCAAATCCAAAATAAATATAAGACATAAACCTATAAATTTTATGAAGAAAATATGGCCAAATTATTACTGTATCTTGGCCAAATCTATTAAAGAATTTAAAGGATCAAATCTAGAACTTATGAAATATCCATAAAATGGCTTGAAATATAAATTGTGCTTAATGCCAATAGCTTGATGAATATATACGACATGTGAATATGTGATTGGAACCTATGTTCCCACTATGATTGAGATGATAATGCCATGATGAAAGAATGATGATGAATGATGAAACAATGTGAACACTGAGATGCTAATGATAATAAATAAGCCCAAGAATACCAAGGCAGTAGTGTAAAGGTTGGATAGATTGGTACGCTAAGAAGGAATGAGATTAGTAGTATTGCACATGGCTTCTATGCTAGGATACCATGGGCAGGCACCGAGTGTCCGATATGGTTACCCCTTGTTGATGATGACTTGAATAATCATGAGCAGGCACCGAGTGTCTAATGTGATTATTCCCATGGCTTTATGCTCGATATTACATACCCGGCAGGCATCGAGTGTTTGACGGTATGATGGCCAGTAGGCACCGAGTGTCCAGTGTCAGTATACCCATGTATCCAATCTTAACAGTATATTAGAGGTTACTTTAGACACTGAAAGTAAGCAAGAAAGTTGCACAACCAAGTAAAAAAAAAAAGAGTAAAGATCCTCTAAAATGAACGATTTCAATGATCATGAAAATATGGAAAGTACCCATAATTTATTACATAGTAAACGTATGTAGAGGTCATAAACATTTGACATTATAAAACCCACATTACTATCAAGTTGTTTTATGAAAACTCATATGTGTATTATACTTACTCCACATAGCATGTTAGCTCATTTAATTTATATATATATATATATATATATATTGCATTTTATTATATTATTGCACCACTAATCAGAAATGCTTAGCGCGATAGTTATTCCTCGCGCAGGTACTAGAGATAAGACCCAATAGATATTGGACTGGGATTTTGACAACAGATCTACAGTAGGAATTGGTGTCACCTCAGCACATCATTTTGGTAGGGTCCACAGATCCACAAGAATTTATATTTTGTATGTTGTAATTTAATATAAAGTTTGTAATTAAATTTTGAGAGATACAAAAGTTATGTAAATTATGTATATTCTGTAAATTAATGCAATGAAGAAATTCATGTATGGAATGGATGTAAATGATATGGATATATGATGTATGATATTGAGCAGTTATGAAATTGATATTATTTTATTGAAATGTTTGAACAGGTAAATATTTTAACAGAAAAAATATCAATAAAACAGGGGAGACTCTTGTAGTTTCTCCGAAAAAAAAAATTGAACTAAATTATAACAGACTCAATGTGACAAGGTGCTCCAGCATAAGATGTGGCATTCCTTTACTCGGCTACACTATAGATCTAGTAAGGGGGTGTTACAATAAATCATAATAAAATGAAAATATATTGTGATGACTATCATCTTGTCATGAAAACATGTTTTCAAAGACGAACTATAAAAATCATCGTAAATTATATTAGAGACAAAAATTCCCTCAAATTTTTATATGTAAATTTTTTTTCATTGACAAAGAATGTTTATTTTGTGACGATACTTAACCTGGTTAAATTAACAATATTCGCGACACAAATGTTAGCTTTGTCACTGAAAATCATCTTTTATGATGACTTATAAATACGTCACAATTTATTTTTAAGGAATTATTTTTACCATTATATGATGAAATTAATCATAATAAAATGTCAATTTTTTATGACAAATACATATTTCGTCATTATAAAAACTTGATTAATGACAAATATTAAAAGTCGTCATATATTTTATAGGGAAATTTTTTAAATTGTTTGTGACAAAATAAAATGTCAAAAAATAATAACTTATTATGACAAATAATATTGTGTCACTAAAACTTAATGTTTAATGATGAATTATAAAATTTGTGACTAATCAACTTTTAATAAAAGTGTTATCAAAAAGTGTTAATGACAAAAATAATCGTGGCAAAATATACTTTATCATGACAATCAACTATTTCATTAGTAAAAATAAATAATGACAAATTATATGTGTTACTAAATATCATCTTTTATTAAAAATTATAAAATTGATAAAAAAAATTCTGCACACAATATTTCCAAAAAAATTTTCGATAATAGAAAATTTTAGTAGTGAAAAAAGTTATTTTGCGATGATAAATATCGTGATAGATAAAATATTTATTGTGATAATTATTATTGTGTCATCTGAAAGTAATTTATGATGTTGATTATAAATATGTCATGATATATTTTAGTGGAAAGATTTTTTTTCTATTTTATTATGAAATTAATCATAATAAAATGAAAACTTGTTTATTGACAAATCAATGTTTTATAATAATAAATACTCATTCCGTGACAAATATTAAAATTTGTCATGTAATTTATGTAGTAATTTTAAAATTTTTTGAAGCAGAATAAATCGTTGCAAAATATTTTTAGGGCATTGTTCGATTCACAAAAATTAACTAAAAAATGGAAATGAATAGGTTTCATTCCCCTTATTGGGTGTTTGAGAACTCTTTTTTTTTTTCATTCTCATTTCCACAAGTTCGGGAATCTGATTTCCACATGGCACTCCTTACCCCTCTGTAAGATATGACATGATTCCGTAGTATACCTAATAAATTATCGAATTTTGCCTATTGATAATCTATTAAATATACTATAAGAGATTTTAAATAATTTCATTTCATTTCTAAGTGTAAAATGATGATAAAAGAATTATTAAAGTATCTTTAAGTTAGGTGTATGCCATAAAATTTATTTAGAAATAATTTAGCATTTTTAAAATTTTACAAAAATTTTACGTAGTGATGGCTAAAACTATATAAAACCAGTTCTTTTAAACCTATTGAAAATCACCTGTAATAATTATTATGCATAATTTTAAAATCACCTCATAATAAAGAAATTTTTTTTTTCATTCAACATCAAGAAATGATATTATTTCATCAATCGCAATTTAAAAGAAATTTTTAACATTTGCATTCATTGGAATTAACGGAATAAATATTGCAAAAATTTACATTTAAATTGTGACACCCTTTATCCGTCTACAGTGTAGCCGAGCAAGATATGCCACACAATGTGCCAGAGCACCAAATCATATTTTAATTCAATTTACCCTTTTTACTTATTTATTTACAATTTTTTATTAATCTAAATTTTTCCGCAAATTTTATAGAAAATCCGGCAGAGTACCGGCTGTAAATTGGAAAAACAGTTCTTCTGAATCTGTTAAAAACACTTCCAATAAAATCATCACATCATTCTCAGTCAACCACCAATATATTCTCAGCAATTTCTCAATTAACTTCAATATCTCAAAATTTAATTCAATTCATATTACAGTCAACTCAATGAGAAATGCTCACATTATTTATTACTGAACATAGTTCATAGATAATTACATCAAAAGCCAAATTACATGAATTTATAATATAAATTACAAAAGTTTACAAAATACAAAATATCAAAATATCAAAAGTGGCCTAATGTCCTACCAAATGCACTGCAATGTGAGGTGACTCTGGACTCTGGGCGCAGATCTGAAGGCTCACCCTGTATGAGGCCTGCTGGACTCCCTAGCTATGTCTCCAGTACCTGGGCGTGGCAAAAGTGACTCGCTAAGCAATTCTGCTTAGTGGTGACAATATAAAATAAAATAACTAAAATAAAGTAAATATGCAGAATGTATGTTTATATTTTTTGTAGACTAAATTTCTGATATTTATTACAGTATTATTCTATTAAAATTTGGTAAAATTTATTATCATTGCCCGAGTAACCCATACTAGTTGATTGGACAGGATAAACGGGTAAACTAGCACTGGGTACTAAGTACCTCGGACCATCACACCATCGGTCACATTGTGTCTCCTGGTGTGCAACAGAACAGCTAATAAGCTGTAATAATTATCAGGGATGAAACGCAAGTATAATATCTCAATCAATATAGCCAAAGGCTATTTTATCACAAAATGGCATGTGAGGCCATAAAACTCAGAATGGCATGAAGCCATATGCAGTACTGCTAACAGAACCCTATTGGCATGTCAACCTATCCAAACCAATTTTGCTAGGTATACTAGAGCATATTACACTTTTAAGTTTCACAATTCTTGAAATTCAAGTTTTGGTGTTACTATTCAATTTATTAGTCAACAAAATATTGACTTTTACATGGACAATAGGTACATTGGTTTTAATACTCCCAACATACCACATTTTGCATTCTAAAATTGTTGGTATTGGTTGCTAATACCATTTCTAAGCTTATTGTTAATTATTCAAAATTTTCAGTTTTCAAGTTTTGTGTTTACTGTTCCATTAGTCATTTTTGCAGTGGGAATTTGGCAAAATGATCAATATGAAATTGTTTCTTATTTTGTCTAGTTATATTTCCTTTTTTGAATCACTCCATTTGGAATTTTGTAGCTCAAGTTATGGCCCATAAACCACAACTGGCCGGATTATAATTTTTCCAGAATTTCTGGACTGACCAAATCTATAGTATTTTGAGCAGTGACTGCAAGTCACTTTTTGAATATGTTGTGGTCATAATTTGGGTTAGGTTTCTTCATGAAAGTTGTAGGTCTATATCTCAGCTTGTTGCTGGTAAAATTTCAGGTCAATTGGACCTTCCTACACTAAGTTATGACCCAATGACTAAACACTATTCATTTGGTCATTTTGCCCAGGTAGAATGCAAGTCACCCGGATTAGGACAATCTTTAGGTCAACTTGTTTTGATTTTCTGGGCATGGTTTCTTCACTAAAGTTGTGCCATTATGTGTCTAGTTTCATGTCTAATTGGCCTTGCACCAATTGAACCTCTACAACTCCAGTTATTACTGCCCAAACCTGTTGGACTCATGCCCAGTCCTGCAGGTCACCAAGGGCAGGCACACCAAACTCAATTCCCACTATACAACTCACTTCATTTTTTATTCAAACAAAACCAAATAGTTACTTATTGACCATTAAAACCTACTTTCATTATCACATGATCAAGGCCTCATTTTCACCCCAAACCCTAACTCAACTATCCCAAACCATGTATTATAACTTGCATTTCATTACTCCACTTAAGAGATTAATGCCAAGGGCAGCCATACTACCATTTTAATTCCATGAAAATCATCAAAATCTTACCACAACCAAGGCTGCCAAAAATATGGGATGGGCATACGAATAGTATTTATTAAATTTCTTTATAATTTTGCACTCAATCATACTCCTTAAATATGAATTTAAAGAGAAAATCAAGTTTAAGTCACTAACCTCTAATGGAGTGAAATTCCAACTTGCTAGGGTTCTTCTTTTTCTTTTCTTTTTACTCCCAAAAGACTCACCAAGATGTAAGAATAAGTTTTTGTGTTGGGAACATAGGGTTTAGTTGGGTAAAAACTATGGAAATCAAGCTTTAAAAAGCTTGATAATGGTGGCCATGGAGGGAGAGTGAAACGGCAAGGAAGAAAATAAGAGGCTTTTGATTTTTTTTTTTCTTTTGTTTTCTGCCCATTAAGTCTTTTTAAACATATTAGTGCCATGTGTCAACATGTGATTGGGTGGGAGAATAGTAATGACATCATAATGATGTCATAATCCTCCTTTTTTCTCATTTTCTATCCTTTTCTTGTCTATTTAATTTCAATTAAATTTTTAACAATATTTATTCACATTTTATGTCATATAAATTATTTACATAAATGGACAAGTTGGTCAAAAATCATCTCTGAAGACGAAATGACCAAAATGCCTTCCGTTTGGCTTAATGAGCCAAAATTGTGTGTACCGATAGAAAAATTTTTCTAAGCATTTTCTTGGCATTCTAATGCCATAAGAACCTCAATGACCCTTCTTTGGAGTCCCAAAAATTATTTTATAATTTTTTTCCCGAGTCTATGGTTGTTAACGGCCTTCACCGTCACTTCCCCTTCGGGTTACTCATCACTGAGGTTTCGGCTCGTTTAACCTTAGTGTATTTGGTTTCTAAAAATTTTTCCTTGATTTTTATGAGCATTATTTAGTTGCTTTATAACTCCCCACTTTAGTCTAATTATAATTTCAAATATTCTAACTGTCCGGACATACATTGGGCACCGGAACAGTAGACTGTACGAACTAGCTAAAGTGAAGATGTTACATAAATACAATCTCAAAATAATATTACAACTTCTTATACAACTGCTCAACTATCTTAACATATGTACAAATAGCTACAATTACATCAAAATGACTTTACAAGGGTATACCTACAATATACCCATACTCAAGTCCACAAGCTACTCCAATGTCTCTCCGAGTAAGCTCACTCAACTGCCCCTTCTTTTCCTTTACCTGCGATAGCATACAGAGCTATCGCTGAGTAATGTACTCAACGGTGCACAACTAATGATTTAACACTTTGTAGGAATACAATTTATCAAATCATAATACTATATTTGTAGAATTCATGTTCACCATGAACTATAACAACAACACAATATTTCTTAATCAATACCAAATTATTTAATCACATTTTATTTTAAATAATCATAAAACACAAGTTTTCAATCACATTTTGAATCAAAGTATTTTATGTTTCAAGGGTGTTACTAACATTCACACAGTTTAGAGTATGACACAAAGTTTCCAATTTATACCGTGTTATACACCATGATAAAGCCATGACGTCCCAATAACCAAAGGCTAAAGGGGAACACAAAAGCTAGCTAGCATATATGAGTACTCATCTAAGACATCCTCAACTAGCAAGCCAGAAAGGGAAACTCAACCCCACAAGTGGGGGAGAAACAAATCCAAGTCGTCTCACTAGGCATGTTAATAAGGAATACAAATCAAATTGCCATGTCCACTGTTGTTTCAAAACATATTCAAAATAATTTCCATTCAACAAAACACATTTACAAATCAATAAACACATTTAGTTGTTACAAATTTATGTACATGGTTGGCAATGCATCAAGTTCTCAAAAGCACTTCAAAACACATTCAAAACTAGCCCACCCCCTCACTACAATGAAATTAAGGGTCAATATCTGTCTTTCCATAATATAAAATCATTTCACAATTCATAATTTTTAAAATAATGCAATTAATTTTTACATGCATAAAAGAAATCATATTTAAATCATATAAAGTCCATTCAACACATTTCTAATGTTAAAACAAAAGAAAAGTCTAGTTGTGCACAAACCTTTTTATATTTCTCTTGACTTAGCTCAACTTTTCCCTTCCTTGGAAGACTCTTTTTTTACTGAAAATGCACAATTGAAGTGTCTCAATACTCATCCCAATCATCACCAATAACTAATCAAAGAAATGCCTAATGAATCTCTAAGTTAACTATGGAAGTTAAATGAATTCTGGGTTCTGGACAGGTTGGAAGCCTCACTATAGAACCCAATTTCAACCTAATTGCAGTCCTTATTTGCCAAAGTAACCCTCATGAAAATTGTTCCTTTATGTTTTAGGTTTAATTTCCAATTCGAATCACTAGTTATGGTTAAATTACTAAGTACTGCTCTAGGGCACTAAATACTGTCCTTTTCCAGTTTTCCAAAATTTTACCAAATTTTGTATCTAATATATGAGCACCTTAGGCCCAGAATTGGCATCAGGTCCCCAAAATAATGTTTTAGGCCTTTGTTTTAGGTTTTCAAATCATTTTGAATCACTTCAATTCGAGTTATGTAAAGGAAGTTATAGCCTGATAATCATTCAAAGGTCACAGGGTAATTTTGTTGAAGTGCAAGATTTCCAGATTTGGTATTTCTGACTTACCCCAACATTTCCCTTACTTTGCCCTAAGAACTGGGCTTAGGTCCAAACATGACATTTTTAGTTCTATGTCCTATAAGTATTTTGGCTTTGGAATCACCTAATTTGCATTTATATAGCTCCAGTTATGGCCATTTTGCCAAAATTGGTCAGATGCCTAATCCTTCACATTTTTCAGGTTCAGTCCAGAATCAGGGTAGATTTGCTAGACTAATTTTGTCTAGTAATTTGATCAAGTTAAGGTCATAATTTGACTTTATGGTCCTCATGAGAATTATTCTCCTATGTTTCACGTTTCCACTGGTTGAAGAATCACCTAATTTGGAGTTTTTAAAGTAATTTATGTCTAATTGAATAAGTACTATTCATATGGTCATTTTCTCCAGATCCAGAATTACAATTCCAGATTCAAAGCTTAATTAGGGTAATCTATGGTCATTTTCTAGGCGGGGGTTCTTCATGAAATTTGGAGCATTATATCTTATGTTTCATTTTTAATTAGTTTCATACTAATTGGAGTTATGTAGCTCAAGTTATGAGTAATTAAGTGCACTAGACACAAGCTGTCCAAATTCCAATACAATGACCACACTTCTATTCCATTAATTTCTTTCATCAACAAACCTCAATTCTCATTCAGTTTACACCAAATGACCATAAATCAACATTAAGAACATCAATTGCACTTCATATCACCAAAACCCTAATTTCTCCAAAACCCTAATTTCACATCTTCCCAATTTCATACAATTTCACACAATCTCAACATGTAAATTATATATACAACCTCACCTAAGCTTAAATTCAAGTTCAATTTCATTAAACACATCAAAACCCCATCTCTACCATGTTGATCGAAATTCAAGCCCCTCATTTCATGCATGATTTTCATGTTTTCTCATGCAATTTCCCCATATTTAAACTTAAATCAATGAATACATAGTAGTTCAAGCATAAAGGAAGGCTTACCTCACTTGAAAAATTTCCCAACTTCACAATCTTCAATTTTCCTTCAATCTCTTGCTTCCAATCTTCTTTTCATAATCAAATATCAAGCTTTTACTAAAGTAGCTATGAATTTATGGAGAAAAACTAAGGTTTCAAGAACTTAAAGTAGTTGAAAATGGAGGAAGAATGGGGAGGATGGTGAGCCGGCCATGAAGAGAAGAAGAAGAAAATGAAGCTTATCTTATAATTAAATGATTTTGTATTTATATGTATATTTGTCTCCTTTCAATTAATTCTATTTTTAATTATAATTAATATAATTATAACAATTCAATTAATTCCTTATGTGTCCCCATAAATTTTTCCATATTTTAATTTCATTCTAATGTTTTAGTTTTACTCATTTTAATTGAACATTTCGATCAAAAGTCCACTCTTGAAGCGAATTGAACAAAATGCCCCTCATTGGGTTATAGTCCATCTTTTTCAATAATACCCGATGAGTCCTTAGGTATTGATTTACTTATTTGTACTTCCTCCTTTTTCATTTCTTTGATCTTCGAATTCCCAATAATTTCTAAATTAATCCTTTATTGAGGTCTCTATAATGTTCTTTTCGAAATTATGGCAGCAATTGAACTTATAGTTGCTTTTCGTGTAAGTCACCCATCGCCGGGACCTAGGTTCATTTAACCGATTTGTGTTTCATTTCTTCCATTTCCTTCCAACTTTATTTAATCTTTATTAGCTTAATTTATGACTTTTCTATATGATTTAAGTATGGTTCTAGTCATTCTAGCTGTCTGAATAGACATTGGTCATCAGAACAGTAGAATGTACAGAATTACTTAATTTGAGGTGCTACACCGCAATTAAGAGAATCACCATTTCCCTTTCTAACACAAGGAATCAAAACATACAATTGGGAATAGTTATTTTGTTGAAACCTAAATGCTCAATTTCACTCATATAGTTACTAGAATGTTTCAATTTTACATTTCATAGTATTAAGTAAAATAAAAATTTAAAAAGTAATATTTTTTATTTTCATATAATTAATTAAAATTGAAATTAAAATTATAATAATAAAAATATTATTTATATATTTTGATATAATTAATTAAAAATAAAAAAATTAAAATTAAAATTAAAATTGGTTCAATAATTAAAATTAAAAATTATGATTATAACAAATTTTAATTATTTAAATTTAAAAATGTAATTTTTTTTTATATTTTCAAATAATTAATTAAAATTAAAAAGAAGAAATAATTTTAGGTTAATTTTCATTGAAGTACAAAATTAGTTAGATTTTGATTATGTAGTTTATATATACAAATCAACTATCTTAAAAAGGAACTTAATTTTAATTTTACAATAAAGCAAATATAAATAAAATTAAATTCATTATTCCACTTCCTATTTTACTCGATTTTGATTTCAATATATGTTTCAATTTCAATATGCAAACCCAATGGGCCGAACTATCAAAATACACTTCATAGTGCTGATTAGGATCTAATTGCATCCATGTAGCGTGCGATACAAACCTTGCATCTTAGCGGAAATTCTAGAAGCATGGAATCCTTCCTCTCTTTGAAGTGACTCAGATGACAATGGCACAATATGTGCTGTGGCAAGAAATTTTTTACAATTTCAAATTAATTTCTTTGTTTCATCATATAAGTCCCACCGATTGTTTTATATAATTTCATCTATAATTTATATTATCTAATCTTTGTTATATAATTAAAAAAAATTTACATAATAAAAATATTTAATTAATATTAATTTATAATAAATTAAATTATAATTATTTATTTGTATAAAATTACACATTATTTATTATTTTGAAATTAAAAATTATTTATCTAGCTTAATTTGGTTCAATGGCTAAATACATATTACTTATTTGTAAAGTCAAATTTGAGTTTTTACTTTTTCAATTTTCTATAAAAAAAAAAATGATAAGTAGTTCATTGAGATATTAATTATCGAGCAATTCATGTTGAGATAGATAATTTGTTTATTTGTATAGCTATTACTTGGTGAACGAAATGATTTAAGTATTATTAATAGTTCTCTCCTTGAAAATGTTTTATGGTTTATTGGGTATAATCCAATTGCAAGATTCTCTTAGTGGAATCATTCCTATTGTGGGAGTGATATTTCTAAATTAGTTTTACTTAATCTAATATTTTGTTCTTCTACCGTATTTATTTAAAAATATTATACAATATTATCATTTAATTTTTTTATTAATATTTTTATTTTAAGTAAATGTCAAAATATAAAACAAACCATGGTCATTTAAATATATATATATATATAACTTATTTATTTATAATTTCACTGTATTCAAATACTAAATTTAAAATTTAGTAAAATAATAAAATTAAATACCTTATAATTGGTTGTGGTATTATTGTTGGCATTTTTTTTTAAAGTGCTATTGTGGTAATTAATTTCCACTTCTCACATAGAAAATTTACATATTTTAAGGTATAATTTCATCCTTCTGAATAAAATATATATGTTGGAAGGTAACATGTGTTTTATTAGACATATTTATAAAAGTAACAAAATCTCACATTTCTTTTAATAAAACATATATATTATACTTTTTGATAAAAGTTGTACTTTATTTTAATAAAAGATATTTGTTAAGAAAATTTATTAATAAAAATATATCTTAGTGCCCTAGCCATTTCTCCCCTCACCTTCTACCCTGTCCATTCATCCCTTTCTATATGAAACTCTATGCCATTGCATCCCGCAAATTACCCATGGTTAGACATCTTCTTCTTCATCAGTGTCAACTACAAATGGACAAACCCCTCTCAACAGTCTCGACTACAACATCATCTTCCTGTTTGCTCCGATTTCTTCTCACTTGCTTCACCACACGCTGTCAAGCATGAAAGCCCATATTCCTTTCTTCCTTGATCCAGCAATGCCTATTATCCATCCAGGGTCAAACAACTGAATCTTCAACCAATAGAATCTTCAACTTGTTGAATTTGTTGCTGAGAAGTTGATTGTTACCTTCAAACAATCGAATTTCTGCCCCCAAGGTACAAATTGATTTTATTTTTTTAATTGATTTTATGTTTAATTTGAGCTCATAAAGGCAATTTTTGTTATTAATTTTTATAAATTCTAGCAATTTTTGTTATTTATTTTTATAAATTCTAAGGCCAAAATGAAGCAATTTAATTTAAGGATAATGTTCTCTATGGGTAGTAATAGAATTTTTTTGGTAGATTATAGTAATTTTTAGGGAAAAAATTGCCACTAATTAAGATATGTTTATTATTATAAAAAAGGGGAAAAAATATATAGTCTGATTAATAAGACAAATATTACAAATATTATCCTAGAATTTCCTAAAATAAAAACACCTAATTAAAATTAACCAGGAAATCTTAATATCTTGCAGTGTTTTTAGTGGGTAGGTAACTGTGACCTAAAAAAATTTCTCTTATCCCTCTCTCCCAAAACCCCTAATCTTGAAGTTGTTTCACAGCATATTCTAAAGCTTTTGGTGAGGAAATCAACAAATTGCATTAATTTATTCAGGTAATTTTTAATTTTAATTTCTGTTTAGAATGTTATGATTGTAGACCATTGAATGTGTATTCTACTTGATGTGTGTATGAGAGTTGTCTCTTAGAGTTTTGTTCTTTTATATATTTATTGTCAATCAATAAAAGCCGTATAGATATAGCCATGGATGTAAGCCTTCTTGGCTGAACCATTAAAAACTCGAGTGTTTTTCTTTATGGGAAGTGGTTGACCGTGAGTTGTTCCCATTGCATGTCTCCATGGTAACAATAAGTTTGTTTTCACAGCATCACTATTTTAGGATTAGTTCATATTCTCTAATTTTTGAAACCTTTAACTTCAGGTGCTTACTTTTATTCTTGCAATTTAGTTAAGAAATTTACTTTTGAAAGTAGCTAATAGCTATAGATTTGAGTGTGTCAATTATAATATTAAATATGCTTTTTCTTATTATTGCCTAATAGCTACTCGATGTTGAAGCCGCACTTCTCTATTGGGTGAGGTTTTTAGATATTAGATTAGGCTTTACCTTTGTAGACCAAGATGTTTGAATCTTCTAAAGGCATTTGATGTGCTTGGAATTTAATGCAAAATTGATAAAGATTATGTTGAGTGGCCCTTGCTATAAGCTTTATTGATCTGTTTTAACTTTGGTTGACCAATCTTAGAAACAAATTGCCAAGTGACTGACTTGCAGATTGAGGTTTCATATATTCCCTTCTCACTGTAATAGAATTGTTTATCTCTTCCAAAAAATTGGCATACCTAGTTACATAGTAGCCCATTCAGAAATTATATTGGGCTCTGTTGCATCCTCAAATCAAGAATTAAGCCAGAAATAAATTGACTACAAGGAGTACTGATAAGTACATCTGTCATTATGCCAAGATGTTGAGGTTGAGGACTTGTTAGCTAGTTGTAGATGATAATTCTATGATAGCTCACTTATTAATACTTTGTTGCATGGTGTTCTTTAACCAGTTACAATCATTGATTAATCTTGCTGATTTTGAAGAAAACTATTGTCAAGTAAGGCTTTTTTCCCTTTAGTAATTATTATTATTATTATTATTATTATTATTATTATTATTATTATTCCATATGAAGCAATTTTCTCTTTCTTTTTCTTATTAATAAAATGTTAGTGGCCTGCTTTTAAAATGATTACCGAACAGTATTAATTAATATTATGACTAACCAAATTGCAAAGCTGAATTTTGTTTAGGGAGATTTTACTATATAGAATCATATTTTATAAGGACTTTCATATAGGGTAGAAGTAGAATAACAAAACGAAATGGAATGATCCCACTATTTATTTGACACTTTTAGTCATTCCAAAATACATACAGCATCAAAAGAAAAAGGATGAAAGAAACTGTAGATTGTGAAAGAATTTATTGAATCTAAAGATGCCCTTCTTTTTCCTAGGCTAAAGAATCACAAACCACTTTTCTTTAGTAAAAAAGAAGTCAATAAGTTTAATAAGTATCTTGATCAGAAACTTTTGCTTCCATCCATGAAATGAGCACAAATATGGTGCCAAAACCAACAAAGTAGAATTAAAAAACTTATGGAATTCTTGGCAACATTCAACAAAATGAGATAACTAAAGAGAGATAAATAATTCAAAAAGGAGGCAAACCATATCTAATACTAACTTTTGGATTTGGGGAATCCATCTTCTTTTTGGCCTTGAGATAATGAACCTAAGTTCATTCAGTTTGGCCTTTCAAGAAATTTAACCTATTTGGTGGTCTTCTTCACTTTTTTCAGCTAACAAAATTGAAAAGGGAGGAGGGTACTGGGTAGGGCTGAACAGAGCATCAGCTTCCTCCAAACCAAATCAAGTAAATTCCCCACTAAACCTTCCAAATTGATGATGGACTATGAAGTTCATGTAATGCCCAGTGCTAAGAAAGAGTAAGGACTGTCAGTGTAGAAAACACACACTCACTTGCAAGCTTATGATTTTTGATCAATCTAGGAACACCTTATGCTTATTGTGAAATACATCAGCCCTAGGGTGGTCCAAAATTACAAATCCTAGTTGGCAAAAGTTGCAACACCCTTTACATATTACCAATTTACTGTTGATTTATGCATTTTGGATCATGTCTAAACATTCACGTAGTTCAATTTACCATTTCCCAAATTATTATTTTTTATTAACTTATATTGGGATATGTTACCTAATAATTAATACTTTCTTCAATATATATACTTTTAAACTTTGATTTTTGTCCATAATTTTACCAATTTTACTTGAAAGGAATAAGTCATGCAACTTATTCAACGAAATACCCTCTTTAATTCATGAATTAAATCTATCTATATCCATTTATTCCATTAGAATTCAATTCTCCAGTCAAACAACAGACAACCACACACACACACACATATATATATATATATATATATATATATAAACCACCTTGACACATATACTTAAATATAAGATCCTGTAGATGTACTCTTACCCAAATAAAAATTCCAACAATTGAATCATAATTGAAATTTCTATAAATTACATTTACTTTATTAAAACAAGGCCTTTGATTCCTCCCCAGAGCATTAAAGTCTCCTTCCCTTGCCTTAATTGACCATAGAAATCATTAACGTATACTAATCAGTTCACCCATTCAACCATTTTTCATTTACATTTTCTCCAAATATGGATATGATTAAGAAGAAGAAAATATATAATAGTTAATAACTCAACTAAGGTTTTGAACCCATTTTTAACAACCCATTTCTCCGTGGTTAACGCTTGCTTTTTCCTTCACCTTAACATATAAATTTTAGCCTCCATCAGAAATGAGTAAAATAAAAGAAAATAAAATAATTAAGGTGAAGAACTCTTACTCGAACCCTACTCCTCTCACTTGTAAGCAAGTTCCTTTAATCTCTACAGTCTTCTCATTGATGCATTATAATAATGAGAAAGAAGGAAAAGGAGGATTTAGTTATCTTAGAGTAGGGCTCTCAAGGTTTCAGTCCAAAATGAAAATAGGGAGATAAGTTTTTGTTAAATGATCTTTGATAAAGCTAAAGGAAGAAGAAAATTGAAGGAAAAAGTGGAATCTCCACATGGCAGGATCTCAAGCAATCCTTCCTTTCTCTCAAAAAGAATAAAATTATATTTTTAATAAATTATTATCAATAAAATTATCCATTAATTTATATTTTATTTATTATTTTAAATTTTATTAATTAGGTTATATATAAAACTATCCATTAATTAGGTTATTAATTAACTGATTCATTTATTATTTTGTTGGAATTTTCTATTTTTAATTTGGTTATATATAAAATGGATAAGAGTTAGATGAAAAGATATCGGGGTTGAAAAGTCATGATTGTCATGTTCTTTTGCAATGAATACTACTGTTAGTATTCGTGGGTGCGTAAACAAAGAGGTATCCAACTTATTAGTCGAGTTGGGTGATGTTTTTCAGCAATTATGTTACAAAATATTAAATAGAAAAGTGGTGGAGAAATTGAAAGATATCATAATCATACTATGCAATCTGGAAATGATCTATCCACCTGCTTTTTTCCATGTCATGGTTCATTCAGCTATTCATTTACCTAATGAGGCATTACTTGGTCGACTAGTTCAATTTAGATGGATGTATCTCATTCAAAGGTAACACAATTCTTTACTAAATTTTCCCAATAGAAAATTTCAAATAGCAATCTCATAATCCAATCACTTTTTTCAATAGGTCATTATGTGAATTAAAATAAAGTGTTCGAAACAAAGCTCATCCAGAAGGTTCGATCGCAGAAGCGTATGTTGCAAAGGAGTGTTTAAACTTTTTTCGATGTATTTGCATGGTATTGAGACACGATTAATCGAGATAAGGGAAACTATGATATCACTAATTCTAGTGGGTTATCTATATTCTCACAAAAGTGTCGCCCATTTGGTGCCTCAAAATTTGTTGAGTTATCAAATGAAGAATTCAACATGGCATAATGGTATATCTTGCAAAATTATTAGGAAGTAGAGTCCTATTTTGAGTAAGTATATATTAACTAATTTCGTTAAAGTATATATTATTTTCCATTTGCTCTAAAATTAATTAATTTATTAATCATCTAATAACTTTTTCCTAGGGAGCATAAGATAGAGCTACAATTGCAAGGTTGTTGAAATATAGATCAAAGACATAAAGAACAATTTTTGATGTGGTTCCAACGTGTAAGCATGTGTTATGCCTATGTCTAATGTAGATTTATGGGTAACAACAAAATGTTTATTTTAATATCTTTTATGTTTAGATGGCACGCTCATATTACAAAGAACCATCAGAATCCATTGAAGCTCTTTATTCGTTATCATATGTTCCATACGTGTGTTAAAATGTACACAAGCTGCATTGTGACCGATGTTTGGTTTCTTATAAAAAAATGCGATCATCGTCGTACAAGTCAAAATAGTGGGATTGCAGTTGAAGGAAACCATAATAACGGGACTATTGATTTTTATGGGGAGCTTATTGATATTATTCAGTTAGATTATGTTAATGACAAACACATTCTTCTTTTTAAATGTAGTTGGTTTGACCTTGAGAAAAAAAAAAAAGAGGAGTTAAAAAGGAAGGAAATATAGTTAGTGTTAAGATTACTAGGCGTTGGTATCAAAATGACCCTTATATTTTAGCACACCAAGCAAAACAAATTTTCTATATAGATGATCCATAATTAGGAAGTGAGTGGCGAGTGGTACGACCATTTCAACATAGGCATATATATATGATGTTGATGAGTTATAGAATGAAGCTATGGATGTGGATTAGTTGCAAGTTGTAGAGCATGAAGTATATCAAGAGAATGAAGTTCATTGAAATTAAGGAGGACAAATTACATTTGCTACTTAGAGTCAATGTTGATCCAGAAGATATTGAGTCATTACTAATTTTAAAACTTCCTGAAGGTGATGAAGATGATAATTTTATAGATGATGTTGAAACTGATGACTTAGATGACACATTAGTTTCTTATGTGAATAGTTATGACGTTCAAAACACCCTTAATGATGATGATGATGTTTGATTTGAGATGCCTAATGTGTCTAGGTAATCTAATCTAAATTTTCTTTTTTGATCATGATTAGGCATTCATTTTTATTAAATTCTTTTAATTATATCATACATGGTTGTAATTGATTATAATTACAGGTTGAACAATGGCTCTAGTGGTTTATTGCTAAAGAAAAAGGCAAGTTATAGTGTAAAGAAGAAGCAACCAAGTCTTTCATCAAGACATTTTGCCGAGTGTTCTACGTCTGGTTCCTCTAATCATGATATTAGAGGTTTGTTAGAGGGTTGCTGAGTCAAGCACGTGTTGAACCCATTTAAGGTATATCTAGCATGCCAAATGATACATCTTTGGAGATGGAATCTGAAATACCTAATCCTCCATTGAATGGCAATCATCAAGTCTCATCACAAGTACCTTTGGATAACTTATCTGATAGTGTAGCTGAAATTGAAAGCATTGATGCTCCACTTATAACACTCATCACCCGTTTATAATGTAGCCGAACAAAGTATGCCACATTCGGTGTCGGAGCACCCTATATTATTTTGTCAAGTCCATTGTTAATTTTTAATATCATTTATTCATGTGTGGAAATTTTTTTTATTTTTATTTTTGTGGATACCCGGGGCAGAGCCTTCTCTATTTTATTAGCATCTGGTGGGTTGTAATATTTACTTGTCAACATAATAATATTGTACTCATTTCCTTATACATCATGTCACTACTCACAAATTTTCATGTAATTTTAAGAAAAAGATATATTTCATGCATGTGGAAATCTATATCCAAAAATTTACAAATTTTATTTACAACACAGAATATAACTACATATGTTTATATACAATAAATCAAAATACTAAATCTAATACATGGGTCCTATCAACAAAATATAAAATGCTGAGGTGACTCTGGACTGTGACAGATCTGGTCAAAGCTCTGTCAGAACACTGCTGCTGCAGCTGCAACTGTGTCTGGTCTTCAGTACCTATGCAATGGAAAATTAACGTGCTAAGCGAATTGCTTAGTGGTGCATAATTTTAAAATAAAAGTAACTAAATAATTAAAATAATTATTTTATATTTAATTTCATAAAATCTAAGTTATTTATGAATTTTTTGCACTTTGGGAATAATTAGATTTAACATTATTTTTTCTGTTCATTTCTCATATTTTTAGTCTTAATTAATTTATAACAGTGCCCAAGTAACCTATAACAGACTATAAGTGCTGAATACACAGGAGTATACTGGTTAGACAATCATATGTCTACCCTGTATACAACTATCATGTCAGGCACAAGGCCAGCGGACAAGCTTTTTAAAGCCAGAAATAAAATTAGGCACAATGGCCAACGGGCAGGCATATAGCATGTAGAACAATTATATTAGACATATTTTGTCGATCAATGATTATTCATGTAGGTAGTACTGCTATCTGTAGTGCTTAATTGGTATACCAATCGATCAAAGCTATATATTTAAGCCTAGGTTTACTTTTGGCAATTAAGCATTATCAATTACTTATTAGAATTTTATGTCAATTTGTAGTGAGAAAGCGGGTCCCACATACCTATTTCATGTAATTTAGAGTTTAGCAACATATTAGGGTTAAAACCGTACCATAAAATAATTTGTCTCATGAACCTTTCTTTAGGTTCAGTTTTAATATCTTAATTTTACCTATCAATTTGATAAATTTGTGGCCACTGTTTGGCCATACTTCCTTGATGGAAGTTGTTCCTTTGTGTCTTGTCTTTATTTTCTCTTTTTGAATCATGTTATTTGGATTTCTAAAACTCAAGTTATGGTCAAATAATCATAACTGGTTCATTTCTTAATTTTGGTTCTTTAACTAGGTAGTTTTTGGACTTAGACTTTACCTGATTAATTGAACAGGTTACAGCCACTTTTAGGCCTTGTATTTTTCATAGAAATTGTTGTCCTATGTCTTATGGTCACTCAAAATTTTGAATTGAAATTTTTTAGATTTTGTAGAATTAATTATAGCCAAATCACTGGCCTGTACTTGTGTACCATGTGCCAACATGATTCCAGTTCAAGTCAGTGGTTTTAACTCAACTTTTAGGGTTCTTACATTTATAATTTGAGGATAGTGTCTAAAACAAAGTTGGAGCCATGTTCCTTAGGTTTCTAGAAAAATATGACTCATCCTAATTGGAGTTTCCTAGTGGGAGATATGACTAGAAGACTGTTCTGGGGTCAAGTGGTCATTTAGGCAATTTCCAGAATTTACATATTAATTTGACCTAGCCAATTGATCTAGTTCCCTTGATTTATAAGTTTTGGTCAAAATACCAATATTATAAATTTATGTCTTGTGGAAATTTTTCTACTAGTTTCATTGCATTTGGATTTTTGTAGACTAAGTTATGGCCTTTTTTCCAAAACTGGTCGGGTAAGCTTATGTCTAGCAATTTAGCAATATAGTTCTGGACAGTTTTGTGACTTAATTTGGGTTAGCAATTTGGTTTGGTTAGAGGCATTTATGGGCTCTATGTTCTTCATGAAAGTTATAGTCCTATGTTTAAGCTTTCCAATGGTATAAAATTCAGGTCATTTGGACCTGTCTAAAGGGAGTTATGACCAAATGAATGTGTATTGTTCACTTGATCATTTTTCTGGGTTCATTGTATGGTCAGTCGGATTAGAACAGTAAATTGATCAAGTTATGGACATAATTTGGGCATGGTTTTTTCAAGAAAAATGGAGTATTTTGGGTCTAGTTTCACTTTCAATTGGCTTCATACCAATTGGAGCAACACAAATTCAGTTATGGCTCAAAACACACACTGGACTTATAGAGTCCCAAACTTGCAAAGAAAATACACTCCCAATTTATTTCTTCCAATCTCTGAAACTACAAATTGGCATTCATAGTACTTCTAAATATCATCAAATCATCTCAACAAAGCCAAATTCCAGCAATTACACAAAATCTCCAATAGTTAGGTCAAAACCCTAACTCAAAGTGTCAAAGTCAAGCATACACATGCAATTTAACTTCTAATACATTTAACTTCATCACTCAACATCATTAACTCAATTTATATCAATTAAAGACATCAAGGTCCCCTTCTCATTAAGGCTGCTGAAATTCACTTCTTCGTAAACTTATTAATTCCTTTTATTTCCTTACAAATTCTACTCATCTTAACACCAATTCCATGTTTAATAAAAGAAGGGAGAAGAATTAAGCACTAACCTTTAATGGATACTCCTTCAAGTTGCCAAAACTTCAATTCCTTCCCTTCTTGTTGCTACTACTAGTTTCTCTAAGGTGTGGGGATGATTTTTAATGAAGGTTTTAGGGTTTTTGGTGCATGGGTAAGGAGGAATTCAAACTTGAAGCTTGAAAAAAAATGGTGGAAGGGTTGGCTATGGAGGTTCGGCCTAGAGGAAGAAGATGAAGAAGGAATGCTTTTGATTAATTAAGTTTTGTCATCTTATGTGTATATATATTCAAAATAAAATTTATTTATTAATTATAAAAATTATAATTTTTAACATTTCCAAAAATTTCCTCTATGTCCCATAATTTAATTACAAAATTACTTTATGTTTCAAATGGATTTTTAAAATTTATTGTCACTCATTTTAATGGACATTTAGGTCAAAATTCATCACTGAGGGTGAAATGACCAAAATGCCATTCGTTAGACTTATCGAGTCATAATTGTCCTTACCGATTGGTTAAATTTTCTTGGATTTTCTTTGATATTTTTAATGTCATTTATGCCTCAGTAAACCTTTAATTAAGTCCTAAAAATTATTTTCTAGGGTTCCTCGCGGGTCTGAGGTCGGCAACTGGCTTCTCAGTTACTTCCCAGTATGGTCACCCATCATCGGAACCTCGGCTCATTTAACCCAGTTGCATTTCATTTCTTTTATTTTCTCTAAATTTTTCTTGTATTTTCTTAACATTTATTCCATCAATTTATACCTCTTTACTCTAGTTTAAGTGTAGTTCCAGATATTCTGGCTGTCCAAATAGACATTAATTGTCGAAATAGTAAAATGTACGGACTGCCTACAATGAGGGCGTTACAATTCTTCCCCTCTAAATAAAAATTTCATCCTCGAAATTTACCTGATGTGAAGAGCTGAGGGAACTGCTGCCTCATCGTCTTCTTGCTCTCCCATGTCGCCTCTTCTATGTTGTGGTGTCTCCATAGGACTTTCACAAATGGAATTCTCTTGTTTCTAAGCTCTTTTACCTCTCGTAACAAGATTTTGATTGGTTCTTCTTCATATGTCAAATCAGGTTATACAATTATCTCTTCTGCTCAGATGACATGTGAAGGATCTGATCTGTATTTCCTGAACATTGACACAAAGAATACGTTGTGAAACTTGTCCAGCTCAGGTGATAAAACTAGCCTGTAGGCTACTGGACCCACATGTTCAATGACATCATATGGACCAATAAACCTAGGGCTTAACTTATCCTTTTTGCCAAATCTTAGCACTTTCTTTCAAGGTGATACCTTGAGAAACACCTTATCACCAATCTCATACTCTATGTCCTTTCTCCTCAGGTCGGCATATGACTTCTGTCTGTCTGAGGCGGCTTTCAAATCGTCTCTGATAAGTTTCACTTTTTCTTCAGTTTGCCTCACTAAGTCTGAGCCCACTACTTTCTCTTCACTCATCTCTGTCTAACATAAGGGAGTCCTGCATCTCCTTCCATACAATGCTTCATATGGAGCCATTTTTATGCTGGCTTGGTAGCTGTTATTATAGGCAAACTCTATCAAAGAAATGTACTTCTCCTAACTTCCTTCAAAGTCAATATTGCAGCTCCGAAGTATATCTTCCAGCACCTATCACGTCATTCATGTCATGTCATTATCATTATCATTTCTTTAACCTTTATAATAATTTACTAAGTTCTAAGCGTTACTTGAATCACTCTTTCAGACTGTCCATCCATCTGAGGATGAAAAGCTGTACTGAAGCACAGTTAAGTGCCTAACGACTCTTGTAACTTCTTCCAAAACCTCGAAGTAAACTTCGGGTCTCGGTCAGTTATGATTGATGTCAGCACTCTATGTAACCATACTATCTCAGCTATGTGATGAATTTTGATCTAAATGTCCATTAAAATGAGTGACAATAAATTTTAAAAATCCATTTGAAATGACCAAAATGCCATTCGTTAGACTTATCGAGTCATAACTGTCCTTACCGATTGGTTAAATTTTCTTGGATTTTCTTTGATATTTTTAATGTCATTTATGCCTCAGTAAACCTTTAATTAAGTCCTAAAAATTATTTTCTAGGGTTCCTCGCGGGTCTGAGGTCGGCAACTGGCTTCTCAGTTACTTCCCAGTATGGTCACCCATCGTCGGAATCTCGGCTCATTTAACCCAGTTGCATTTCATTTCTTTTATTTTCTCTAAATTTTTCTTGTATTTTCTTAACATTTATTCCATCAATTTATACCTCTTCACTCTAGTTTAAGTGTAGTTCCAGATATTCTAGCTGTCCGAACAGACATTAATTGTCGAAATAGTAAAATGTACGGACTGCCTACAATGAGGGCGTTACAATTCTTCCCCTCTAAATAAAAATTTCATCCTCGAAATTTACCTGATATGAAAAGCTGAGAGAACTGCTGCCTCATCGTCTTCTTGCTCTCCCATGTCACCTCTTCTATGTTGTGGTGTCTCCATAGGACTTTCACAAATGGAATTCTCTTGTTTCTAAGCTCTTTTACCTCTCTTACCAAGATTCTGATTGGTTCTTCTTCATATGTCAAATCAGGTTATACAATTATCTCTTCTGCTCAGATGACATGTGAAGGATCTGATATGTATTTCCTGAGCATTGACACAAAGAATACGTTGTGAAACTTGTCCAGCTCAGGTGGTAAAGCTAGCCTGTAGGCTACTGGACCCACATGTTCAATGACATCATATGGACCAATAAACCTAGGGTTTAACTTATCCTTTTTTCCAAATCTTAGCACTTTCTTTCAAGGTGATACCTTGAGAAACACCTTATCGCCAATCTCATACTCTATGTCCTTTCTCCTCAGGTCGGCATATGACTTCTGTCTGTCTGAGGCGGCTTTCAAATCGTCTCTGATAAGTTTCACTTTTTCTTCAGTTTGCCTCACTAAGTCTGAGCCCACTACTTTCTCTTCAGTCATCTCTGTCCAACATAAGGGATTCCTGCATCTCCTTCCATACAATGCTTCATATGGAGCCATTTTTATGCTGGCTTGGTAGTTGTTATTATAGGCAAACTCTATCAAAGAAATGTACTTCTCCCAACTTCCTTCAAAGTCAATATTGCAGCTCCTAAGTATATCTTCCAGCACCTATCATGTCATTCATGTCATGTCATTATCATTATCATTTCTTTAACCTTTATAATAATTTACTAAGTTCTAAACGTTACTTGAATCACCCTTTCAGACTGTCCATCCATCTGAGGATGAAAAGCTGTACTGAAGCACAGTTGAGTGCCTAACGACTCCTGTAACTTCTTCCAAAACCTCGAAGTAAACTTCGGGTCTCGGTCAGTTATGATTGATGTCAGCACTCTATGTAACCATACTATCTCAGCAATGTAAATCTCTGCTAATCTTTCCAATGAATAGTCAATTCTGATAGGTAAGAAATGAGCTGATTTTGTTAATCTATCAACAATCACTCAGATAGTATCATGCTTCTTCTGTGTCAAAGGTAGCCCAGTTACAAAATCCATGGTGATGCGGTCTCATTTCCACTCTGGTATAGAGATAGGTTGCAGTAACCCTGATGGAACCTGATGCTCAGCTTTAACCTGCTGGGATATCAGACAGCTGGGATGTCACAAAATCACCAATCTCTTTCTTTATCTTAGGCCACCAATAATGTGCCTTCAGATCATGATACATCTTGGTACTTTTTGGGTGCATAGCATGGAAGCTACTGTGCGCCTCTGTCAAGATATTCTTCTTCAGTTCCTCATCTCCTGGTACACAGATTCTGCCTTTATAATATAGGCAATCATCTCCTTTCAGCTCATAATCAGTCTCCTTCCCATCTTTAACTCTGCCCATAATTATCATAAGCTTTTCATCCTTTATCTGTGCTTCCTGTATTTGCTGTAGCAAGCTTGGCTTTACACATAACTCAGCCAAAATAGTCCCATTTGAAATTAAGGACAAGTGAACATTTAGTGCTCTCAAAGCCATAATGGACTTCTTACTCAGTGTATCAGCCACTACATTTGCCTTTCCAGGGTGATAGTCGATCACACAGTCATAATCCTTAAGGAATTCAATCCATCTCCTTTGTCTCAAATTAAGTTCCTTCTGGTTTGGCAAGTGCTTCCGACTTTTGTGATCCGTGTAAATATAGCACTTCTCACCATATAGGTAATGCCTCCATATCTTCAATGTAAATATTATTGTCGCCAATTTCAAATCATGTATTGGGTAGTTCTTTTCATGTGGCCTTAGCTGTCTGGAAGCATAGGCAACTACTTTCCCTTCTTGCATTAGAACACACCTAAGCCCATTATGAGAGGCATCACTGTAGATCACATAGTATTTCTTTGACTCTGGCTGTGTCAACATCGGGCCTCTATGAGCATAGCCTTTAGCTTTTCAAAGCTAGCTTGGCATTTGTCATTCCAGTCAAACTTGACATTCTTATGTAGCAACTTAGTCAGTGGGGCTGCTATAAGGGAAAATCCCTTCACAAATCTCCTGTAGTACCCAGCTAAACCCAAGAAGCTTCTGGCCTCTGTTACATTTCTGGGAGGCTTCCATTTAACTACTGCTTCAATCTTCTTTGGATCTACCTTGATCCCATCTGCTAATACAATATGCCGAAGGAAAGATATCTCATCTAATCAGAAGTCACACTTGGACAACTTGGCATACAACTGCTTTTCCCGCAATGTCTATAGTACTACTCTCAGGTGTTCATCATACTCCTCCCGGTTCTTAGAATACACCAGAATATCATTTATAAAGACCACAATGAACCCATCCAAGTAGGAATGAAAGATACGGTTCATTAAGTTCATAAAAGTTGCTGGTGCATTCGTCAGCCCAAATGGCATCACTAGGAACTCATAATGTCCATACCGAGTCCTGAAAGCAATTTTTGGCACATCTGTCTCCTTTACCTTCAACTAGTGATAGCATAATCTGAGATCTATCTTGGAAAATATACCGGCTCTCTTTAGTTGATCAAACATATCATCTATCTATGGTAAATGATATTTATTTTTCATAGTCACCTTATTCAGTTGCCGGTAGTTTATACAAAGCCAAAGGGTACCGTCTTTCTTTTTCACAAATAGCACCGGTGCTCCCCATGGTGACACACTTGGGCGTATGAAGCCCTTATCTAGTAGCTCCTGTAATTGAATTTTCAACTCTCTCAGTTTAGTAGGTGCCATCCTATATGGAGCAATGGAAATCGGTGCAGTGCCCAACATAACGTCTATAGCAAACTCTACCTCTCTCTCTAGTGGCAAACCCGACAACTCTTCTGAAAATACATCCGAAAAATCACATACAGTGGGGATGTCCTGTAAACTCGAGCTAGTTTTCCTAGTGTCGACCACATGCGCTAAGAAAGCCTCATAACCCTTCCTTATCAATCTCCTGGCTGCTGTGGCTGATATAATGGTAGAAAGACAACCCATTCCTTCACCCACAACTGTAATCTTATCCCCATCTACTGTCTGTAATGAAATCCTCTTCAACGGACAATCTACCATCACCTGATGACGTGATAACCAATCCAGTCCCAGTATCACATCAAACTTATGGAATGATAGTTCAATCAAGTCGGCTGGAAACTCATAACCCTGTATCCTCATAGGACAACCCTTATAGACCTTCTTCACTATGACATTATGGCTTAAAGGGTTAGTAACTTGTATGTCCTCCTCTAACTCCTCTATCTGTACCCCTCTATCAACTGGCTGTGTAATACACATGTATGAATATGTAGAGCCGGGATCAATCAGTGCATATACTAACATGTCATAAAGAGAAAATGTACCTCTAATGATATCTGCTAGATCTGGCTCCTCCTGAGCCCTTATAGCATAAGCACGAGGTGCTACCCTGACCTCCTGCCTCTGGATTATCTTTGCAATAGGCCTCTATGATGTACCAACTGTATTAGGCTTCACAGGTTTTCTACCCCTCTATGCTACCGGGGTAGACCTCTCTATCTGGGGTGTAGTAGTGGGAGCACTAGCACTCCTCTGTGGACAATCCTTCAAGAAGTGATCCGTAGATCCACATCTAAAGCATCCCTCAGTCAATAGTCTATACTCTCCTCGGTGGCTCCTCTCACAGTGTATACAAGCTGGTATTGGGGTTGATCCCTGTGTAGCTGCACTCGAAGAACTACCCACTGATGCACCAGATTGTCTTCCTCTCCTCAGAGCAAATCAAGATCTCTGTTTCTTACCTCGACCCTGAGTCTGACCCTGAGATTCCTTGGGCTTCTTACTACCAGTAGCTGCTGAACTAGATTGACCAGATCCAAAACCCCTCTTATGCTGCCTGTCCCTCCTGGACTACTTCTCATCTCCGACTCTCTCCACATCCAGAGCTGATGCTACTAACAAAGAGAAGTCAGTGAAGTGGTGAGATGTAACTATCAGTCTGATGTTGTCATTCAGTCCATTCTCAAACCTCCTGCATTTATCAATCTTTGTGGGCATTATCTCCAATGCATATCCACTAAGTCTCACGAATTCTCGCTCATATTCAAAGACTATAAGCTCCCTCTGTCTCAGTGTTAAAAATTCTCTTCTTCTGGCCTCTAAGTGTATATGGATGATATATTTCTTCCTGAACTCCGCCAACAAGAAATTTCAGGTGATCCGTGCAGGTTGTATCACTCTCGACACTGTCACCCACCATCGATACGCATCCTCCTGAAGTAGTGACAGAGCACACTCCAATTGCTGCTCTGGGATGCAGTGTAGCTGTTGCAATGCCCTCTCTATCATCTCCAGCCAATACTCTGCGGCAGCTGGATCATCCTCCTTCTACCCGCAGCACCCAAAGATGACTTGGCTCTGCTACTTTGCTCCCTACTAGGAGCAGGTGGGGGTGCGTGGCTCTCTACCTCCTCCTCGATCAGTCTAGGAGACCCGTGCTCTGAAGGATCAGATGCCATTGATCCTATAAAACAGACAAAAAACATATCTGCATTAGTGTAATCTCAACTCTATTTAAAGGCCCATGCATGTGATGCATTCTATTTATTTCTACTTATATAGGTCTAGGACCGCCTAAACTATTGCTTTGATACCACTAAATGTAACACCCCTCACTCATCTACAGTATAGCCGAGCAAAGCGTGTCACATTCGGTGCCGGAGCACCCTATCTTATCTTGTCCTGTCCATTGTTAATTTTTAATATTATTTATTCATGTGTGGAAATATTTTTTTTTGTTTATTTCTGTGGAGACCTGGGCAGAGCCTCCTCTGTTTTATTAGCATCTAGCGGGTTCCAATATTTACCTGTCAACATAATCATATTATACTCATTTCCTTATACATCATGTCATTCACAAATTTTCATTTAATTTCAAGAAAAAGATATATTTCATGCATGTGGAAATCCATATACAAAAATTTACAAATTTTATTTACAACACAAAATATAACTACATAATGTTTATATACAATAAACCAAAATACTAAGTCTAATACATAGGCCCTACCAATAAAATACAAAATGCTGAGGTGACTCTGGACTGTGACAGATATGGTCAAAGCTCTGTCAGAAAACTACTGCTACTGTTGCTGCTACGGCTGTGTCTGGTCTCCAGTACCTACGTGATGGAAAACCAATGCGCGAAGTGAATTGCTTAGTGGTACATAATTTTAAAATAAAAGTAACTAAATAATTAAAATAATTATTCTATGCTTAATTTCATAAAATCTAAGTTATTTATGAATTTTCTACACTTTGGGAACAATTAGATTTAACAGTATCTTTTCTGTTCATTTCTCTTATTTTTAGTCTTAATTAATTTATAATAGTGCCCAAGTAATCTATAACAGACTATAAGTGCTGGATACATGGGAGTATACTAGTTAGACAATCATATGTCTACCCTGTATACAACTGTCATGTCAGGCACAAGGCCAGCGGATAGGCTTTTAAAGCTAAAAATAAAATTAAGCTCAATGGCCAATGGGCAGACATATAGCTTGTAGAACAATCATATCAGATATATTTTATCGATCAATGATTATTCATGTAGACAGTACTGCTATCTGTAGTCCCTAATTGGTATACCAATCAATCCAAGCTATATATTTAAGCCTAAGTTTACTTTAGGCAATTAAGCATTATCAATTACTTATTAGAATTTTATGTCAATTTGTAGTGGAAAAGTGGGTTCTACATGCCTATTTCATGTAATTTAGAGTTTAGCAACATATTAGGGTTAAAACCTTGCCATAAATAATTTGTCTCTTGAACCTTTCTTTAAGTTTAGTTTTAAAGTCTTAACTTTACGTATCAATTTGATCAATTTGTGGCCACTGTTTGGCCATACTTCCTTCATGGAAGTTGTTTCTCTACGTCTTGACTTTATTTTCCCTTTTTGAATCATATCATTTGGATCTCTAGAACTCAAGTTATGGTCAAATAACCATAACTGATTCATTTCCTAATTCTGGTTCCTTAACTAGGCAGCTTTTGGACTTAGATTTTACCTAATTAATTGAAAAGGTTGTAGCCACTTTTAGACCTAGTGGTCTTCATAGAAATTGTTTCCCTATGTCTTACGGTCAATCAAAATTTTGAATTTCAATTTTTTAGATTTTGTAGAAATAATTATAGCTAAATCACTGGCCTAAACTCGTACACCCTGGGCCAATAGGATTCCAGTTTAGGTCAGTGGTTTTGACTCAACTTTTAGGGTTCTTACATTCATAATTTGAATAAAGTGTCTCAAACAAAGTTGGATCCCTATTCCTTAGGTTTCCAGAACAATATGGCTCATCCCAATTGGAGTTTCCTAGTGGGAGATATGACTAAAAGACTGTTCTGGGGTCAAGTGGTCACTTAGGCAATTTCCAGAATTTGCATACTAACTTGACCTAGATAATTAACCTAGTTTCCTTGATTTTTGGATTTTGGTCAAAATACTAATATTGTAGATTTATGTCTTGTGGAAATTTTGCCACTGGTTTCATTGCATTTGGATTTTTGTAGACTATTTTATGGCCATTTTTCTAAAACTGGTCGGGTAAGCCTATGTCCAGCAATTTTTGGGTAATATGGTTTTGGACAGTTTTGTGACTTAATTTGGGCTAGTAATTTGGTTTGGTTAGAAGCATTTCTAGGCTCTGTGGTCTTCATGAAAGTTGTAGTCCTATGTCTAAGTTTTTCAATGGTATAAAATTCAGGTCATTTGGACCTGTCTAGAGGGAGTTATGACCAAATGAATGTGTACTGTTCATTTGGTCATTTTTCTGGGTTTATTGTATGGTCAGCCGGATTGGAACAGTAAATTGGTTAAGTTATGGACAGAATTTGGGCATGATTTCTTCATGAAAAATAGATTATTTTGGGTCTAGTTTCACCTTCAATTGGCCTCATACCAATCGGAGCAATACAAATTCATGTATAGCTCAAAACACACACTAGACTTATAAAGTCCCAAAACCTGCAAAGAAAATGCGCTCCCAATTCATTTCCTCCAATCTCCCAAACTAAAAATTGGCATTCATAGCACTTCTAAATATCATCAAATCATCTCAACAAAGTCACATTCCAGCAATTACACAAAATCTCCAATAGTTAGGTCAAAACCCTAACTCAAAGTGTCAAAGTCAAGCATACACATGCAATTTAACTTCTAATACATTTAATTTCATCACTCAATATCATTAAGTCAATTTATATAAATTAAAGACATCAAGGTCCCTTCTCATTAAGGCTGCCGAAATTCACTTCTTCATAAACTTATTAACTCCTTTTATTTCTGTAACACCCTCCCGGTAGCAACTCCGTACATTCTATTGTTCCGGTGACCGGTGTCTGTCCGGACAGCTAGAACGTCCGGAAAAATATTTAAACTAAAGTCAGGAGCCATAATTAACTCAAATATTAATAAGAAAAATTTAGGAAAAATTTTTGAAATAAAATACAACCAAGTTAAACGAGCCGGTGCCCAAGCGATGGGTAACCAGAGTGAAGTTGCGGTTCTCGCAACGAGGAGCCCTAGACCCGGGGAAAAATTCATAAAATAATTTTTGGGACTACAGAGAAGGGTCATTGAGGTTCCTATGGCATTAGAATGCCAAGAAATATTTAGAAAAATTTTTCAATCGGTACAGACAATTTTGGCCCGTTAAGCCAAACGGAGGGCATTTTGGTCATTTCGCCTTCAGAGGTGATTTTTGGCCGACTTGTCCAGTTAAGTAAATAATTATTATGACATAAAATATGAATAAACATTACTAAAAATTAAATTGAAAATGAGTAGAAAAGAAAAGAAAAGAAAAATAAAAAATTAAGCAAATTATGACATATGATGATGTCATTTAAAAAGCCACCACCAATCACAATTAAACAACCAATTCATTAACCAATAAAAGAGATAAATAAAGACCAAAGAAAACAAAAAAGTAAACAGCCATCATCTTCCCAATTCCAGCCGCACCATAGCTATGCCAAGAAACCCTCCATTTTCTTCAATTTCAAGCTTTAAAAATCTCTCAAACCTCACCTCAAAACCCTAAGTTATCTTCACTAAAATTAATCCACACACCCTAAGGAAGCTCTAGGCAGCCACAAAAAGGAGAAATTCTAAGGAAAATACAAGTCCAAGAAGTGCCACTTAAAGGTTAGTGCACCTATTTACTTAAAACTCTTATATTCCATGATAGTGACTTGAATTGAGTAAGGATTTGTAACTTAAATGAACAAAAATTATGTGTATACATACCATGGATTTCGGCAGCCCTATTGAAGGAACAATAATGGAGTGTTTTGATGGATTTAAAGTGGATTAGAGATTATGTTTAAACCATGTATGCATGTGGTTAGTGAATGAGATAGTTAATTAAAGCATGTTGTGAAGACTCATAAGGAAATTAGGGTTTTGAGAAGTGAAAATTTGGCTTGGCTTAGGAAATTGTTAGAGAACATTTTAATGGTCAATTAGTGACCATTTTAGGTAAGTTGACCATAATTTGGGCTGAAATATAGCATGGCAAAGTGAATGAGTATGCTGCCTAGGGACAACAGCAAAGGTGGCTGTGATTCCAGCCCACTTAGACAGCCATAACTTTGGCTGTGTAGGTCCAATTGGTGTTTGGCCAATTGGACATGAAACTAGGCTTATAATGGCACATTTTTGCTGAAGAAACCATGCCCAAAAGACCAAAGCAAGAGGACCAAAAGTTGGCCCCAATCCGGATACCCTGCAACAGCACCTGCAGAAATGACCAAATGAACAGTTGGCCATAACTCACTGTAAATATGGTCAATTGACCTGAAAGTTTTGCAGCAACAAGTTAAGGCATAGAAAAACAACTTTCATGAAGAAACCTACCCCAAATTATGACCAGAACCTAACTCAAATGGCAGTTACAGTCACTGTTCATGGTACTGTAGATTTGGTAATTCTGCAGTTTTGGCAATCCGGCCAGCTGTAGTTTTTGGACCATATCTAGAGCTACAAAACTCCAAATAGAGTGATTCAAAAAAAGAAATTCAACTAGACAAAATAAGGAACAACTTTCATGTTTATCATTTCCTCAAATTCCCACTGCAATAGGGCCCAATGGAACAATAAAGTTGGGTCACAAAAACTGAATGTGACACCCCTAAGTTCGGTAGTGCGTTCTACTGCTCTGGTGACCAGTGCTGTCCGGACAGCTAGGATGCCTAGAACCGTACTTCGATATGAGTGAGGAGACATAAAATAATGAAATACAAGAAAAGAAAGTACAAGAAAAACAAAGAAAAAATGATAGCAAAGAAATGTAACCAAGTTAAGCGAGCCGATAACCCTAGCGATGGGTGACCGCACCGGGAAGTCACGGCGTGGACCGTTGACTAGCCCTGGACTGCGGGGAACCCTGGAAAACATTTTTAGGACTTAAATAGACCCTTATTGAAGAATAAATATCATTAGAAAGATCAAAGAAAAATTAAATAATTAGTACAAAGAAAAGTGAGAAATCGAAAAACAGATAAAACCCGTTGTTACCGAAAAATCGGGAACGTAACCCGAACAGGGGCATTATGGTCATTTGACACCCCGAATTGTCTTTTGACCTAAATGTCCATTAAAAATAAATAATATTACACTTAGAAAATGAAATGAAAAATTAAAAGAGGGGTACCTAATACAAATAGCCAAAAGTGGGGTGAAAAATGTGTAAATAACACATTTAAGCTTATGTTATAATATAATTTAAATGAGTGGACCACTAAGAATCATAAAATGAATTAAAAATAAGCATAAGTGGGCAGATTGCTCCACTAAAAGATCATCTTCAACATTGAAACCTCCATTTGCCGTGAATGAAAAACTCCCCAAAATCCTCCATGGCCATTTTTCAATCAAGCTCCATGCACTCCTCCATTTCAACTCCAATCACCTAGGGTTCTTCATTAAAGTTTGTCTACACATCACAAGGAAGAGTTTGATACCAAATTTAAGAAGTTTAGGCAAGGTTTAACAAGCTCCAACCATAAGGTAAGTTAGCATTTTTGAAGATTTCTTTGATAAACTTTGTATACATGTTATGGGTGTTGGTTTTGTGAAGGAAATTTTTAAGTTTGAAGAGTATTGAGATATCCATTTTTGGACAGCCATGGAGTCATGTATTTAATGATTTATTGTACATATATTTGATGAGGAATGATGTTGATTATGGTGATTTAATATCCTAGTAAATTATTTCACATATATATATGGTGATTTTTGCATTTGGATGGAAATTGATGAATTGTAGGACACTTGGGTATTGAGGAGGATTTTCGGCAGCCTTGAACCTCTTGGATAAGTGTATGTGTTCATGAAGATATAGGCAGAATTGTAGCACTAAGGATTGATGGATATGTATATGAATTTGTTGTGTAAAGTATATGTAAAAAAACTAGTAATGTTTATGTGTATGTGTAATTGTATTTGGACTTTGGGAATTAGAGTTATATTTGGTGTGTTGAGGATAATTGTAATCTGCCCAAAGTGACTTTAAAGTGAAGTGGAGTATGGTTTTGGTAATGTACCAAAACAGATTTGGTAGGGAAGTAAACATATTGCAAGGTAAATGTGTAATTGATGTGTGTTAAGCAAGGTAACTAAGGGCAGTGTACATTTTAGCCAATAAGTTTAAATGTGTAACCTCAATTGGTATGAGACCAATTGGAGGTGAAACTAGGCACAAAATGTGCCAACTTTCATTGAGAAAACATACCAAAATTCTGCTTGCAAGGTGACCTAAGAAAATGACCAATTCGGATTAGGTGCAATTAGGACCTGAAAAATGACCAATTGGGCAGCAGTGAGTGTTTAGGCCATAACTCACTCAAAACAGGTCCAATTGACCTGAAATTTTAACCATGAATAGTTAAGACCCATACCGACAAGTCTTATGAAGACACCAAAGCCCAGAAATGACCAGAAGTAAGTCAAAAAGCTTGCACAAGTTCGGGTCCAAAAACTGGCCGAACCAAAGTTGACCAAATTGACCTAATTTGATGCCATTTGACCAGCAATAGTATAATGACCATAACTTGGTCTACTTAACTCGGATTGACCTGAAATTTTGCCCCACGTGCAATAAGACATAGATCTACAAGTTTGTAGTTTTGACCGAAACCCGAAAACCGAGGGAACTAGGTCGTCCGGCTAGGTCAAACTAGTATTCCGGAATCCAGCAAGTTGCATTAAAATGCACTAAACAAGGAAATGAGTTTGGTAAAACGTACCAACTCTAAAATACTATCGAATATGACATATTGATAACGTTAAGACCTAATTTACCTAGAACACATTGAGGGTCGATATATGGATTGATTAAGCAAACAAAGGTATTCAGTGAATTGTTTATCGAACATTATTGTTAGAGGCAAATTAAATTAGCACTGAGACACTTCAAATTGTGTTTCTTAGTTACCAAAGACTCAGAAAAAGGGAAGGAAACACTGAGTCGGACAGAGACAATTATCAGAGGTTTGTGCACAACAACTATTTCTCTTGAATTTTTCAATTGAAATAAATATTGACTATTTGTATATTATTGTTTTAAATTGTGGAAATGTGTTTGATGGACAATTATTGATTGAAAAACATTGTGAATGGTTTGAAACTGTGAAAAATTGTTTGAATGATATTGATGGATACTTATTGATTGAAAAGCACTGTAAATGGTTTTTGTGGAAATTGAAGTGAATTACGAATTGTGTTGCCATTTTGTGAATGAAATTATAACTTTGGAAATTTATTGGATTCTTACGGATCATTTGAATAAAATGTTTGGAATTGTTTTGACTCACAATTGGCATGACACTGATACTATGTTCCTCCTCCATTAATGGGGTGAGTGTGATTATTCCTCCCTCTTTGGCTTATCGATGCAGGGTGAGTATGATTATGTTCCTCCCTCTTTGACTTCCCAGTCTGAGGTGAGTGTGGATGAGTACTCATTATATAGCTAGCTTCCTCCCTCATTGATTTCGATTATTGGGGTGAGTATGTCTTGTCGTAGTGTACAACACGGCATGTACGGAAAAATTGTGTCATGGCTTAAATTGTGATATTGATTGGCAACACTGTATTCTTCAGTTATTTGATCGAATTGTGTTATTGATTTGCAAAACGATATTATTTAGTTATTTGATCGAATTGTGTTATTGATTTGCAAAACGATATTATTCAGTTATTTGATCGAATTGTGATATTGATCGGCAACACTGTGTTATTCAGTAATTTGATCAAATTGTGTATGAATTGGCAATACGGTATTCTTAAACTATTTGACTAAATTATGTTATTATGAATTTTGATAATTTGTGAATTGGAGTTTAAATTCCTTATGACATTCATTGTCTTGAATTTAACTATGGTTTTACGTATCCATTATTTATATGGTTTATGAATTGTGATTTAAAGTTGTATTTGGTTAATGTTGTGCACCACTGAGACATTGTCTCAGCGATAGCTTTTTATTGCTGTCGCAGGAAGACAGACAGACTAGGCTGCTAGTACCGCCAGCGAGAGATTTTTGGGTATAGTGAGTATATCACAGTTGGCATTTTGTACTGTAATGTATATTCACTGTATGTATATTTTGTTTTGGTTTTGAGCAGTTGTAAATTCAAATTGTACCTTGAAGTTGTAAATTAATTATGAGTTATTTGACTTGTAAAAATTGTATTATATTTCCTTATCTCAGACTTTGAAAATTTTCTATGGATTTGAATTGAGAAAAATGTTGTGTTGAGAAATATGTTGGAGTTGAGATTTGGAAATATATTGAAGTGTGCTTTTACGAGTTTTTCAAGAAGCTGTTTTGTCCAAAATACAGATGGCACTCTGCCAAAATTTTCTGAGAAATTGAAATAATCCAAAGGAGTTAGCTATTTCACTTCAGTTCACAAAAGTTTTTAATACCTGTAAATAGTGCTCACCACTGTAAAAGAAGTAAGAAAAGTTTTTAAAATCCCTTGTAGTGTATTTAATGGGTTATCAGTAGACGGAGTTGGTAATTCATTAGGTATACTACAGGATCATGTTATGCCTTACAGAGGGGTAGGGTGTGACATGTTTTAGTGGTATCAGAGCAAAGTTTTTAAATTCTGTTTTCACATGTTATTTGAATATTCTTTCTTCACAGTACAACTGCTCAATATCATTGTTTGATATATACAGTACATTACATTATAAATATGCACTAACGAGAGGAAATCTCCTTGTATTATTATTCAGGAGATCTAAAATCCTCGCATTGACTATGGAAAAGGGTGATCGTTCAGTCGATCAATTTATTAAGGCTGAGGTGCAAGGGGATGCCCCAGCCGTACATAATGTTAGTAGTTCAAGACAGACCCCTCTGATGCAGCGATTTCTGCTCAATTCGCTCAGCAGATGGCTGCAAAGTTCCAACAAATGGTTGGTAATGTGCCTACTCAAGTCCCAATACAGACACCAGTGGTACAACCACAGTCTTCTGCTAGACAATATGACAAATTGATGAAATATGGGGCTACAGAGTTCAAGGGGACAGTAGATCCTCTAGAGGCAGAACAGTGGTTAGAAAGGATGGATAGGGTATTCAAGAAACTGCATTGTACAAAAGAGCTCAGATTTGAGTACTCAGTATCTTTGCTACAGGGGGATGCTTATGACTGGTGGAAAACCATTCCCCACGATGCAGTAGAACTGCGGTGCTAACATGGAATGACTTCCTCGGGAATTCAGCGAAATATGTCCCCGATGCTTATGTAGACCGAAAGTCGCAAGAGTTCCTAAGTCTGAAACAGGGGAGCAGATCAGTGGCTGAATATGAAAGGGAATTTTTCCGCTGAGCCATTATGCAGTAAGTCTACTTTCTACCAGTAGGGAGAGATGTAAGAGGTTTGAAACCGGCTTGAAGCCTAGTATCAGATTACAAGTGGTCGGATTCAAACATAACAACTTCTCTGAACTTATTTCTCAAGCACTAGAATTAGAAAGAATTGAATCTGAAGTGGCTCCTGAGAAAAAGAAATCAGAGAAGACAGAAAAAGAGGGAAAGTCAGCAGAACAGAGTTCTAGTGGTCCTACTGGAAAGAGGAAAAACTTTGGGGGATACGACAGAGATAGTAAGAAGGCAGGTAGAGATAGATCTTTTGGACAGAAACCACCTCGATCGGATCAGCAAACTCAACAGAAACCCAGGAATGCGCTATCAGATCGACTTTGTGAAACTTGTGGTAAACCACATAGTGGGGTATGTTATAGAGCCGTAGGAGCATGTTTTAACTGTGGAGAGACTGGCCATTTTGCTAGGGATTGTGTAAATCCAGGTCGTTCTGGATCATTTACTACACCAAAGGGATCAACCCAAGTTTCTACCCCAAATAGTTCACCATCAGTTAGTAGAGGCAGAGGTAGAGGTAGGGGTAGTACACCTAGAAGTCAGAGTACTGTGAATCAGCCAGAACAGGGTGATGCTCCAGCTGGAATATACGCTATACAGCAGAGAGAAGAGGCTTAGACTTTTGACATTATTGCTGGTACCTTCTCAATTAGCAACTAAGATATATATATGTATTGTTTAACCTGGAGTTTGCATACTTTTATGTTAGTGTTAGAACTACATGTTCTATTGTTATTCCTTTACAGGGGAATAAATTTTGATGCATTAGTGATTAGTCCTTAAGATAAGGATTGTGATAATAAGTGAAATTAGTTTTGAAAGAGTTTATCGGCGAAAAGTATTTTCTAACACACCATAAATTATAAAGCTAATTAGTGAGCCTACTTAATGTAAGGCAAGAGGACGTAAAAGTAAGATGCAGTAATGGAATTGCTCTTGATAAGGGCAAGGAGGTTACTGTTAGAAATTTGCTAATGGATATTGTAATCAGAATAAGATTCGAATATCAGTGAATTCAAAAAGGATAAAAGATAGGAAAATTTGATCTATTGGGATGTGCCGTAGTAACTATGCAATGTTCTTGATGTTTATACTGTAAGCTGCAGATTACAGTACTGACTTGAGATTATTGTGTAGAGCTACGTACTACCCAATAGTATACCTAGCTAAGAATAGTTACCAACGGCATCTGTTTTGGTATAGTTATGCCAGGACAGAATTTAATTGTTAGAAATAAGTTTGAAAATCCTACTTAGGGATCTAAAACTTAAAAGTTAGAATATCAAAAGGTTATAGTTCAGTACAAAAAAGAAGTAAGTTATAGAATATTGACAGATAAAAAGAGTTATGGAAGTAGAGATTTGAACAGTTGATTCATATATAACAAAGAAATATTACGAATGTGAGGAAGACTATGGACTAGAATGGTCAGAGGACCAATGACTGATGAATGATTCTAACATGACCTCAAGGGTCATTCAAGAAGGAACGTGAACCGAAATATTAGACAACACAATAGTAAGAGGAGATTAGTATTATACAAACAAATTAAACGTTGTATTAGATTGTTAAAAGTCTTATACAAATTTGAGGAAAAGAAGATTATACGATCATATAGAAAGGAGAAAATAAACGTATGACTATTGTAAGATAGCTATTGGGTAAAATTTCGTGGACGAAATTTATTTAAGGGGGGGAGAATTGTGACACCCCTAAGTTCGGTAGTGCGTTCTCTTGCTCAGGTGACGATCTTTGTCAGGACAACTAGGATGCCTAGAACCGTACTTGATATTAGTGAGGTGACATAAAATAATGAAATTATAGAAAAGAATGTACAATAAAAACAAATAAAAAATGATAGCAAAGAAATGTAACCAAGTTAAGCGGTAGATAACCCTAGCGATGGGTGATCATGCAGGAAGTCACGGCGTGGACCGTTGACTAATACTGGATCGGGGAAACCTGGAAAACATTTTTAGGACTTAAATAGACCCTTATTGAAGAATAAATATCATTAGAAAGATCAAAGAAAAATTAAATAATTAGTACAAAGAAAAGTGAGAAATCGAAAAACAGATAAAACCCGTTGTTACCGAAAAATCGGGAACGTAACCCGAACAGGGGCATTATGGTCATTTGACACCCCGAATTGTCTTTTGACCTAAATGTCCATTAAAAATAAATAATATTACACTTAGAAAATGAAATGAAAAATTGAAAGAGGGGTACCTAATACAAATAGCCAAAAGTGGGGTGAAAAATGTGTAAATAACACATTTAAGCTTATGTTATAATATAATTTAAATGAGTGGACCACTAAGAATCATAAAATGAATTAAAAATAAGCATAAGTGGGCAGATTGCTCCACTAAAAGATCATCTTCAACATTGAAACCTCCATTTGCCGTGAATGAAAAACTCCCCAAAATCCTCCATGGCCATTTTTCAATCAAGCTCCATGCACTCCTCCATTTCAACTCCAATCACCTAGGGTTCTTCATTAAAGTTTGTCTACACATCACAAGGAAGAGTTTGATACCAAATTTAAGAAGTTTAGGCAAGGTTTAACAAGCTCCAACCATAAGGTAAGTTAGCATTTTTGAAGATTTCTTTGATAAACTTTGTATACATGTTATGGGTGTTGGTTTTGTGAAGGAAATTTTTAAGTTTGAAGAGTATTGAGATATCCATTTTTGGACAGCCATGGAGTCATGTATTTAATGATTTATTGTACATATATTTGATGAGGAATGATGTTGATTATGGTGATTTAATATCCTAGTAAATTATTTCACATATATATATGGTGATTTTTGCATTTGGATGGAAATTGATGAATTGTAGGACACTTGGGTATTGAGGAGGATTTTCGCAGCCTTGAACCTCTTGGAGAAGTGTATGTGTTCATGAAGATATAGGCAGATTTGTAGCACGAATGAGTGATTGATATGTATACGAATTTGTTGTGTAAAGTTTATGTTTATAAACTATTAATGTTTATGTGTATGTGTAATTGTATTTGGACTTTGGGAATTAGAGTTATATTTGGTGTGTTGAGGATAATTGTAATCTGCCCAAAGTGACTTTAAAGTGAAGTGGAGTATGGTTTTGGTAATGTACCAAAACAGATTTGGTAGGGAAGTAAACATATTGCAAGGTAAATGTGTAATTGATGTGTGTTAAGCAAGGTAACTAAGGGCAGTGTACATTTTAGCCAATAAGTTTAAATGTGTAACCTCAATTGGTATGAGACCAATTGGAGGTGAAACTAGGCACAAAATGTGCCAACTTTCATTGAGAAAACATACCAAAATTCTGCTTGCAAGGTGACCTAAGAAAATGACCAATTCGGATTAGGTGCAATTAGGACCTGAAAAATGACCAATTGGGCAGCAGTGAGTGTTTAGGCCATAACTCACTCAAAACAGGTCCAATTGACCTGAAATTTTAACCATGAATAGTTAAGACCCATACCGACAAGTCTTATGAAGACACCAAAGCCCAGAAATGACCAGAAGTAAGTCAAAAAGCTTGCACAAGTTCGGGTCCAAAAACTGGCCGAACCAAAGTTGACCAAATTGACCTAATTTGATGCCATTTGACCAGCAATAGTATAATGACCATAACTTGGTCTACTTAACTCGGATTGACCTGAAATTTTGCCCCACGTGCAATAAGACATAGATCTACAAGTTTGTAGTTTTGACCGAAACCCGAAAACCGAGGGAACTAGGTCGTCCGGCTAGGTCAAACTAGTATTCCGGAATCCAGCAAGTTGCATTAAAATGCACTAAACAAGGAAATGAGTTTGGTAAAACGTACCAACTCTAAAATACTATCGAATATGACATATTGATAACGTTAAGACCTAATTTACCTAGAACACATTGAGGGTCGATATATGGATTGATTAAGCAAACAAAGGTATTCAGTGAATTGTTTATCGAACATTATTGTTAGAGGCAAATTAAATTAGCACTGAGACACTTCAAATTGTGTTTCTTAGTTACCAAAGACTCAGAAAAAGGGAAGGAAACACTGAGTCCAGACCAGGAGACAATTATCAGAGGTTTGTGCACAACAACTATTTCTCTTGAATTTTTCAATTGAAATAAATATTGACTATTTGTATATTATTGTTTTAAATTGTGGAAATGTGTTTGATGGACAATTATTGATTGAAAAACATTGTGAATGGTTTGAAACTGTGAAAAATTGTTTGAATGATATTGATGGATACTTATTGATTGAAAAGCACTGTAAATGGTTTTTTGTGGAAATTGAAGTGAATTACGAATTGTGTTGCCATTTTGTGAATGAAATTATAACTTTGGAAATTTATTGGATTCTTACGGATCATTTGAATAAAATGTTTGGAATTGTTTTGACTCACAATTGGCATGACACTGATACTATGTTCCTCCTCCATTAATGGGGTGAGTGTGATTATTCCTCCCTCTTTGGCTTATCAGTCTGGGGTGAGTATGATTATGTTCCTCCCTCTTTGACTTCCCAGTCTGAGGTGAGTGTGGATGAGTACTCATTATATAGCTAGCTTCCTCCCTCATTGATTTCGATTATTGGGGTGAGTATGTCTTGTCGTAGTGTACAACACGGCATGTACGGAAAAATTGTGTCATGGCTTAAATTGTGATATTGATTGGCAACACTGTATTCTTCAGTTATTTGATCGAATTGTGTTATTGATTTGCAAAACGATATTATTTAGTTATTTGATCGAATTGTGTTATTGATTTGCAAAACGATATTATTCAGTTATTTGATCGAATTGTGATATTGATCGGCAACACTGTGTTATTCAGTAATTTGATCAAATTGTGTATGAATTGGCAATACGGTATTCTTAAACTATTTGACTAAATTATGTTATTATGAATTTTGATAATTTGTGAATTGGAGTTTAAATTCCTTATGACATTCATTGTCTTGAATTTAACTATGGTTTTACGTATCCATTATTTATATGGTTTATGAATTGTGATTTAAAGTTGTATTTGGTTAATGTTGTGCACCACTGAGACATTGTCTCAGCGATAGCTTTTTATTGCTGTCGCAGGAAGATGCATGCACTAGGTCGCTAGTACCGCCAGCGAGAGATTTTTGGGTATAGTGAGTATATCACAGTTGGCATTTTGTACTGTAATGTATATTCACTGTATGTATATTTTGTTTTGGTTTTGAGCAGTTGTAAATTCAAATTGTACCTTGAAGTTGTAAATTAATTATGAGTTATTTGACTTGTAAAAATTGTATTATATTTCCTTATCTCAGACTTTGAAAATTTTCTATGGATTTGAATTGAGAAAAATGTTGTGTTGAGAAATATGTTGGAGTTGAGATTTGGAAATATATTGAAGTGTGCTTTTTACAGGTTTTCTGAAGAACTGTTTTGTCCAAAATACAGATGGCACTCTGCCAAAATTTTTACAGAAATTCGAAATAATCCAAAGGAGTTAGCTATTTCACTTCAGTTCACAAAAGTTTTTAATACCTGTAAATAGTGCTCACCACTGTAAAAGAAGTAAGAAAAGTTTTTAAAATCCCTTGTAGTGTATTTAATGGGTTATCAGTAGACGGAGTTGGTAATTCATTAGGTATACTACGGGATCATGTTATGCCTTACAGAGGGGTAGGGTGTGACACTGAAATTTCCGCTCTCTTGTGTTAAGCTTAGAAATGGTAATGGTAATCAATTCCAACAAGTTTTAAATGTAAAATGTGGTGCATTGGGAGTGTTAAAACCAATGTACCTATTTTCTATCCAAAAGTCAACATTTTTGTTGACCAATGAGGTGAATAGTGACACCAAACTTGAAATTCAAAGTTTAAAATTTAGAAATGCATCTAGGGGACTTTAAATTGCAATTGGCAATTAATACTAACAAATATAAAACTCAAAATATGGGATCTTGGTGTAATTAGAATTAATATATCCATTAAGTATAAAAAAAGTCAACATTTTGGTTGACTAGTAAGGTGAATAGTAATCAAAATGATTAGTAAATTAAGATGAAGACCTAGAATCAATTCTAAGCTTAAATGCTTAGAATTGTATGACAAATGTGGACTATGCATCCTAGTCAAATTTGTTAAAAAGAAATTAAGGCTATAAATTTGAAATCCATGAAATATTCATGGATTACTTGAAACATGAAAAATAAGTCACCTAATTGATGTGAATAGATAGTTAGGGCTTATATGCCCATCACAAATGAAATTCATAAAATATTAGTAACTCAACTTGAAATATAAAATTTGTAATTACATAAGTAGATTCTTGAATGTATAAATGAGAAAGGAAAAATGTTTTGAATACAATGGAACATGTGAACCATTGTTTAGAATTGTGATCAATATGAATAACATAATGAATGAATAAATGAACCTTATTAATGTATGAATGAGACATTAGTTCTCATTATTGTAGAGAGGAGAAGTATTTTGAGCACAATGATATAAAAGGATAATTGATGTGAATTGTGATCATATAAATGATCAAATGAATGTATGAATTATAATTGAAATTTATCATGAAATAATAAACTCATAAAACACAATATATAAATATTTAATGATATTATGTGCCCTTGTATTGCCTAGACATGTGTGTCAGATTGGATAGTTTGGCATGCCAATAGGGTATTGTTTTAGCAGTACTGCAAAAGGCTTTATGCCTGTATTCATGGCTTTATGCCCGTATTCATGGCTTTATGACAACATTCATGGCTTTTATGCCCCATTATGTGTTATCATGGCTTTTTAGCCATACTGACTGCATACGTGGTTGACGTTCTGCGTCCCATGGTATGACGGCCCGAGGCACCGCGGTGTCCAGTGCCAACGACCCGTTATCCAGTTTAGTCAGCCTGTCGTAGGTTACTTGGGCAGTGTAATCTATTGAAATAAATTAAGACTATTAGTAATTAAAAATATTAGACATCAAATAAATGAGTTAATAAGACTTCAAAAGAATTAGTTAGAATTATGAAATGATCCAAACCACATAAAAAAAAAATTGTTAAGAAAAATGATAAAAGAGTTGCAAAAATAGGTATAACTTAACTAAATATTTTAAATGTACCTTCTATTGCCATATAAATATAAACTGAGTATTTTTATTAATTCTGTATGTTGTACATTATCACTGTGAATTTTGGAATTAAACGCTTCCAAAGCTAAACAAATGAGAACAAAAGATAATTAATATTAGACACATTGTATTAAATTAAACAGATTCTTAAATATTCAAATTATGCTTCTTTCTTTCTTTATTTGTATATTTTATTTTCTTGTTCTATTATTGCACCACTAAGCAGCAATGCTTAGCGCGATGGATTTGTTTCCTCGCGCATGTACTTTGACTAAGATTTTTGGAGCCCAGATCTGCAGAAGTGGCTGTAGTATTCAAGGTTGTCACCTCCTCAGCAATGCATATAGATAGGGCCCATATAGATCATATTTTGTATTTAGTATAAAATGCTAGATATTGTATTATAATGTAGATTATGAGCAGGTAATTAATAGAAATGTAATGTAATTTAATAAATTAGCTTTTTCATATGTAATTAATTTATATATCATGTAAATTATGAAATTATGTAAATTAAAGAAATTTGAAAATTTTACTTATGTGATTTGAGCATGAATGAGATTGTATGGATTCGAAGACAGATTTGAAATATATAGATAATGCATGGAAATGAATATGAAATTGAGATATATGAATGAGATGTGAATTATGAGATGGTTATGAAAATAATTGATGAGACTTTATTTGTAAAATATTATTGAAACTTTCAAACAGGTAAATAGTAAAATACGTCAACTGGTAATAAAATAGGGAAAACTCCGCTGGTTTCTCCGTCGAAAAATTTATTAATATTAAAGTATATCGAGATCAAAATATGAAAGGAATAAAGTAAGATAAGATAGGGTGCTCCGGCACCGAATGTAGCACACTTTGCTCGGCTACACTGTAGTCGGGTGAGGGGTGTTACAATTTCCTTACAAATTCTACTCATCTCAACACCAATTCCATGTTTAATAAAAGAAGGGAGAAGAATTAAGCACTAACCTTTAATGGACACTTCTTCAAGTTGCCAAAACTTCAATTCCTTCCCTTCTTGTTGCTACTACTAGTTTCTCTATGGTGTGGGGATGATTTTTAATGAAGGGGTTTAGGGTTTTTGGTGGATGAGTAAGGAGGAATTCAAGCTTGAAAGAAAATGGTGGAAGGGTTGGCTATGGAGGTCGGCCTAGAGGAAGAAGATGAAGAAGGAATGCTTTTGATTAATTAAGTTTTGTCATCTTATGTGTATATATATCCAAAATAAAAGTTGTTTATTAATTATAAAAATTATAATTTTTAACATTTCCAAAAATCTCCTCTATGTCCCATAATTTAATTACACAATTACTTTATGTTTTAAATGGATTTTTAAAATTTATTGTCACTCATTTTAATGGACATTTAGGTCAAAATTCATCACTGAGGGTAATATGACCGAAATGCCATTCGTTAGACTTATCGAGTTATAACAGTCCTTACCGATTGGTTAAATCTTCTTGGATTTTCTTTGATATTTTTAATGTCATTTATGCCTCAGTAAATCTTTAATTAAGTCCTAAAAATTATTTTCTAGGGTTGCTCGTGGGTCTGGGGTCGGCAACTGACTTCTGAGTTACTTCCCGGTACGATCACCCATTGCCAGAACCTCGGCTCATTTAACCCAGTTGCATTTCATTTCTTTTATTTTCTCTAAATTTTTCTTGCATTTTCTTAACATTTATTCTATCAATTTATGTCTCCTCACTCTAGTTTAAGTGTAGTTTTAGACATTCTAGCTGTCCGAACAGATATTAATTGTCGGAACGGTAGAATATACAGAGTACCTACTGCGAGGGCGTTACACCACTAACTCATTCGAGTGATATACCAGGTATAATATGGAATATGTATTGACATTTGAACTACACTTAATGGCGATGAGATATTAAGTATTTTAATTTTTGGTTTGTGAAATTGATTTTACACCAATGTGCATATTTATTACTTTGCTATTAATATAATGTGCTTTCATTTAACTTTCCTTCATGGAAGATCATAAGATATTAGACTTTTACTTTTCTCATTTTCTCTAGTTCAGTAATTGCACAATAATTTCTGTTAACTTGATAAAATTGATTTGTAAACAGCATCTACATCAAGAAAGAGAGGAAGAGGATAAACTATGGGTAAAGGTCTTATAAAGACAACGGCAGCTATGGGCACTAGAATGAAGATCACTGTGAATCCTGAAATTAGGCAACCAAATAATAGGGATGAATCTGCAAAATTTGCTAGCCAAATTGGAATAGTAACTAGAGATATCCTTCCTGTTCCAAAGAAATAGAGTGATATTGATAAAGATAAAGATAAAAATAAAGATCAAGATAGTCAATTGAAACAATGTTTTTCCAACTTAAATGTAAGTTAAATCACAATTTTTTTAGCAGCTTTTTTTTGTTTTGTTTTTTTTTTTTCAATTGCCTTGCAAACTTCATTTAGGAAAATAAAAATTTATATATAATTACCCTTCTATTTTTATATTTAACATTTTCAATTTAAATGATACAAGCAAGTGTATTTGGATATGGATTTGGATGATCCAAAGGTTAAAGCCTATGTGATTGATAGGCTTAAAAATAGTAGTCTACAAGAGCGCTTTGGATTGCATCAAAAATTTAAAAGTTCGACTTTTTGAAGGAAACAAAGAATAATAAGCTAGGAAATTATCCAAATCAAAGTGATTGAGAAAAACTCTATGATTATTTTGCATCACCCGAGTATAAGGTATAACTATATATTAAATATTTATGTTTGTATTATTTGTCTTCCATTCAACTCAACTCAACTCAACTAAGCCTTTATCCCAAAAATTTGGGATCGGCTATATGGATTCGCTTTTTCCACTCTAAACGATTTTGGGTTAAATCCTTAGAAATGTGTAATACTTCTAAGTCATGTTGTACTACTCTCCTCCAAGTCAATTTAGGTCTACCCCTTTTTTTCTTTCTATCCTCTAACCTAATGTGCTCTACTTGTCTAACTGGAGCCTCCGTATGTCTACGCTTCACATGACCAAACCACCTTAATCTCCCTTCTCTCAACTTATCTTCAATGGGCACCACTCCTACCTTTTCTCTAATACTTTCATTACGGACTTTATCTAGTCTAGTATGGCCACTCATCCACCTTAACATTCTCATCTCTGCAACTCTTAACTTAGATGCATACGACTCTTTCAGTGCCCAACACTCACTACCATATAACATAGCCAGTCGTATGTACGGTAAAATTTTCCTTTTAATTTATTGGGAATCTTACGATCACATAAAACTCCCGTGGCACGTCTCCACTTCAACCATCTGGCTTTAATTCTATGACTAACATCCTCCTCACATCCCCCATCTACTTGAAGGACTGAGCTTAGATATTTAAAGTGATTACTTTGGAACAGTACCACTCCATTCAAACTAACTCCTTCCCTATCACCAGTTTGGCCTTCACTGAACTTGCAATGCATGTATTCTGTCTTCGTTCTACTTAACTTAAAACCCTTTGACTCTAGAGTACTTCTCCAAAGTTCTAGCTTCCTATTGACTCCTTCTCGTGTCTCATCTATCAGAACAATATCATTCGCAAATATCATGCACCAAGGAATACTCTCTTGTATATGTTTCGTCAGTTCATCTAAAACTAATGTAAAAAGGTAAGGGCTTATGGCTGATCCTTGGTGTAATCCAATTGAGATCGGAAAATCTCTTGTGTCCCCTCCCACTGTGAGCACAATAGTAGTTGCTCCTTCATACATATCTTTCAATACTTGTATGTACCTAATAGATACCCTCTTTTGTTCTAACACATTCCATAAGACCTCTCTTAGAACACTATCATAAGCCTTCTCCAAATCAATAAAAACCATGTGTAGATCTTTCTTCACATCTCTGTATTTCTCCATCAAGCTTCTAATGAGAAAGATTGCTTCCATAGTTGAACGACCAGGCATGAAACCAAATTGATTGAGAGAGATAGAAGTATCATGACGTAGTCGATGCTCCACAACTCTCTCCCACAACTTCATAGTATGGCTCATGAGTTTAATTCCCCTATAGTTTGAGCAACTCTGTATGTCTCCCTTATTTTTAAAAATAGGTACTAAAATACTCTTCCTCCATTCATCAGGCATTTTCTTTGAGTTTAGAATCTTATTAAATAATTTAGTTAACCATGCCACTCCCATATCTCCCAAATACTTCCACACTTCAATTGGTATTTCATCGGGTCCACAGTCTTTACCCACTTTCATTCTCTTAAGTGCTTTCTTTACTTCTAAAGATCTAATCCTTCTAGTATAATTTACATTCTTTTCTATTGTTCTATAATCTATATTCACGCTATTTCCATTTTGACTATTATTAAAGAGATCATTAAAATAATTTCTCCATCTTTCTTTAATGTCCTCATCTTTCACCAACACTTTTCCTTCTTTATCCTTAATGCACCTAACTTGATTGAGATCTTGACATTTCCTTTCTCTACTCCTTGCTAATCTATAAATATCTTTCACCCCTTCTTTAGTTCCAAGTTTCTCATATAACTTTTCAAAGGCCTGTGCTCTTGCTTGACTAACTGCCTTTTTTGCCTCTTTCTTTGCTATCTTGTACTGTTCATATGCCTCATTATTATCACATTTAGGTAATTTCTTATACCATTCCCTTTTTCTCTTCACTGCCTTTTGTACTTCCTCATTCCACTACCATCTCTCTTTTGAGGGTGGTCCATGTCCTTTAGACTCTCCAAGTACTTTTCTAGCTACTTCTCTAATTTTTGATGCCATCTGTATCCACATATCATTGGCCTCCATATCTAGCTTCCATACTTCGGACTCGAGAAGCTCATTTTTGAACTTCACTTTCTTTACTCCTTTGAACTCCCACCACTTTGTTCGAGCTACACTATTTCTTCTAACCTTGCTTGAATTGTTCCTAAACTTGACATCCAAGACCACCAACCTATGTTGACTTGTTAAAGCCTCTCCTAGAATGACCTTGCAATCCTTGCATAGAGCTCTATTTGTCTTCCTGGTTAAGAGGAAGTCGATTTGGCTTCTATGTTGCCCACTTTTGAAAGTCACTAAATGTGACTCTCTTTTTATAAAGTAGGTATTTGCTAGTATTAGGTCGTATGCCATAGCAAAATCCAGGATGCTTTTTCCCTCCTCATTTCGACTGCCAAAACCAAAACCTCCATGAACATTCTCATAACCTTGCCTATCACTTCCTACATGTCCATTCAAATCTCCACCAATGAAAACATTCTCTTCATTCGGTATGCTTTGCATTAGATCATCCATATCTTCCCAAAACCTTTGTTTACTCTCACTGTCTAGTCTTATTTGTGGGGCATAAGCACTAACTATATTTATTATTTCTCCTTCTAGTATAGCTTTACTAGTATAATTCTATCTCCTACTCTTTTCACAGTTACTACTGCGTCTTTCAATGTTCTGTCTATGATTATACCCACTCCGTTCTTGTTTCTCTCCTTTCCGGTAAACCACAGTTTGTACCCTGAATTACCCACTTCCTTACTTTTCTCTCCTACCCATTTAGTTTCCTGAATGCAAGCAATATTCACCCTTCTCCTTTCCAAGGTATCCACATGCTCCATTAATTTTCCTGTAAGTGATCCAACATTCCAAGTACCAACCCTAATCCTTCTCCTATCCTGCTCCTTCCTAATTGATCTCCTTCTATGATATCTTCTATTGTTTTCTATGTCTATCTTGTATTCTGTTCCACTATTTGTTCTACTATCTGTCCTATGGACTAACTTCTTTACCCACACCCGTCCATGATGTGGGAACCCTTGCTCACTTAACACCACACCCGGGCGCCGGCATAGCGCGTCGCTTTCGATGAACGCCCTACACCCTTGCATATTTATCACTACACCCGGGATTCGATGTAGCGCGTCGTTAGTAGAGGATGCCCCAACGTTTATATCTTTTGAATCCATATCATAGGGTGTGACGAAATTTTTACGCTGGTTGTCACCTACCGCAACCCTCCTCCTTTATCCGGGCTTAGGACCGGCTAAGTGCAAACTACTTAGGTGGAGTTATTATTTGTCTTCCATTATTATTCTTTTATTCCATTGCAGAAAAAAATGTGAAATTAATGCACTCAATAGAAAGAAGGTTAAAGCCCCTCATATTTCTGGCAGAAAACCATTTACTATTCGTCATCAAGAAATTGTGAGTATTTTCCTTTTCAATTAATCAAAATTACATTTATCAAAGTTGCACTAATCTTTTTAAGCAATTGTTTTGCTTTATTTTACTTTTTTTGTTTTTATGAAAGTCTCAAAAAGATTTAAATGGAGAACCTTGTGATGTGATAGAACTCTACAAACGAACTCACTCTTCTAAACAAAAAGGATGGTCATCTCCTACCGCTGAAGAAAATTGGGTAATTTCTTTCGTGTGTGTGTGTATTATTGATCTAAATGGGATATGATTTAACATTTCATATTATTTTATGATAGAATTTGATGGTGGAGAAGCGAAATCATTATGATACAAGGGAGTTGAAAAGACAACAGAGAAAATAGTTCTTGAGGTCCTTGGCCGTGCATGTGGATACATAAAAGGACTTGGGTATAGTCCTAAACCTCCTAGCAAACGAAATTCATTAATTGAATTGACAATCCAAAAGCTTCATAAAGAACTTTCTGCCACACAAGAAAAGTTCAACAAGTCCGAGTCAGAGGTGACTATGACAAATAAGCTAATCAACTAAGGAGAAAAGTTCGATAAGTTGCTGGAATTATTGTCAAAGAAAGAGATGGATATAGACTTGTGATTTGCTTGTAAGCACTTTTTCTTTTTCATTCCCATCACAATATGATAAGGACTGCAAACCACTAGACTTATAAGAGTGTATTGATATTTCAAGATTATCAAGGAGCAATATAATAAGACTATAGATAAACTATTTACATAAAGAGATAATAGATAAGCTATTTCAAATAATTCTAGCCTTGATTTTTGAAATGTGAATTACTATCACCAGAGGATTAACATGGTAGGTAGTACATTTACTCATAAGATTGAACCTTTTGGTCAAATTGATAAATTAAAATGGTATAAGAGCCTCATATATGTCTTAACAATGATGTAGAATTTACTAAGCTTCATTTCTAACAGATTAAAACAGTGCATTAGACTATTTGAGCTAAAAAAATTTCTTTTGAGTAAATAAGTAGCAATTTGTTAGATCTATTAGATGATATTATATTTCAGTGAAGATATTTTGTTATTTATTTGCATTTCAATTCAATCCTATAATATGCTCTGTTCCTGTTTGAGTTACATATGTCGAAGGATTTCTCATTATTGTGTAGCTCTCATATCTGTTTGATGTTTGAACGCTTAATGTTGCGAGAATTGCTTGATGTTGTATAGCTCTTGTGTGTGCAAGCAATGGTTAATGCTAAAATTCACTGATATGAATACTTGTATACAAGTATAGCTTTTTAGGCTGAATAAGTAACTTTTCATTTTTGGGTTTCTATTTCGGTATACATTGGTGTGAACTAAAGGACACATTAAGTTTGGAATCTTGATTACTTTAGATTGATGATCAACTATTGGAGGTAAATTTGGAATATTTGGGTTGAAGGTCAAGGTTGGCTTTTACTGGTTAGTTTGTTGTCAATATTGATAACTTGTATAAACATTTAAGATTTTGCAAACAATATACTCGAACTTGGGGTAATTTAATACATGTATTTAATTAAGCTGTTTAATACAGCGAATTATGACTTTATGGCATTTGAAAATGGATAGTAATTATGAGTGAATTTTTTTTAATGGATGCTTGAATGTTTTTCTTTTGTGAAAATGAAGCTATTGAATATTTGGATTCTACTATTGATATAAATTTTAGTTCATAGATGTGAATTATGCATGAAGAGAGAATATTAAGATGGTGTACTGCTATGAAACTTCAATGGTTTCATTAAGTTTAACTTGTACTGCTATTTTTGACGATGATATTTGAACTGAAATTGAATTTTTATTTTTTGTTTGTGAGCTTAACTATAGTTTTATTTGGGTGGTTGTATTATTTTGATGCTTTAATTTTTATATTGGATCATGTTTATGAACTTAAGGTTAGATTGAAAGTTATTCATAGTGATTAATATATATTTATTTAATATTTTTATAGCCCACTGGTTAAACTAGTAACCCATCAACTCGGTCCTTCTACACAACTTCTTGCGAATCTAATTATTTCTTACTAATAAATATTTGGGTTTTTTTTTTTTACTTGTTACAAAAGTATGTAGAATTAATGCTTCTAATTTTGTTTTGCAGCTAAATAAACTCAATTGCCAATTGCAAACAATTTTTTTGGAAGTTTCGAGATTATTGAAGACTTGCTAGTTAAGATTTAAATTGACATTTTTTTTACGTATTTGATTATTTAAATATATTTAACAATTTATGATGTTTTGTTTATCAAATTGATAGTTTGCTTACTTGGTAGTTTTAACATATTGATCAACTTATTTTACTTAATTGTCAAATCAAATATTTTATTTGGATGTTACTATTATTTTTCAAATCAAATATTTTATTTGGAAGTTACTATTATTTTTCTTAGGCTATTATATTTTGATATAATTTTATTGTTATCTTTTTCATCCTTCTTAATGTCAAAAATTTTATAATAATTGAACATGTAAATTATGATTTTTAGGTGACGCATGATTTAATATAAAATTGTCACCATTTTAATTATTTTTCTTTGACAAAATATGAGATGCTACTAAATAATTATTTTAGTGATGAAAGTCTCATCATTTAAAGTGCATTAATATCATGACAAATAATAAATTTGTCACTACATAAAACAAAATAATGACAATTTATTAATGTCATTGTAATTAAAAAAGAACATGACACTTTTATTATCGTCACTAAATATAAAAATTTCATGACAAAGTGAATAATTTGTAATTGAAAATGAACAATTAAATGAAAAAAAAATTAGGTTTAAATTATGACAATTTTTGTCACCTAATAAATAAATTTTTTGACAATTAATTTATTCATCATAAAATAGTTAATTATTCAGTGGCAAAATTAATAATTTATAATTAAAAATATAAATTACAGTGAGGAAATTAACAGTTAAATGACAAAAATTAGATGTAATTGATGATGAAATATATGTTATTAAAGATATAAACTTTTAGGACAACTCATTTTTTGATCATAAAAGAGTTATTTACTTAGTGACCAAGTGCATAATTCATAGTAAATGTTATAACTTTATTGACGAAATGAATAATTAAATAACAAAAATTAGATGTAAATTATGACAAGCTATATGTCATTAAAGACATAAGTTTTTATGACAACTCATTTTTTTGTCATAAAAGGTTTATTTATTTGGTGACGAAGTGGATAATTTGTAGTAAAAAATGATACTTTCAATGATGAAATGAACGATTAAATAACAAAAATTGTATGTAAATTATGGTGAACAATTTGTCGGTAAAATTATAAGTTTTAATGACAATTCATATTATCATCATAAAAGGTTCTTTTTTAGTGACGACAATAATATTTGTCATGGTATATATTAATTACGTTGTTATAATGACGATTACTGTGATGAAAATATTTCATCACCATAAACTTTTAATGACAAAAATATAATATTTAGTGATGATTTTAATCATCATAATTTATCTAATTTCTTGCAGTGAAATCGTCCCTTTTCAGATTTGGTTTCCAATTTATTAGTCTTTGGCTTCTTAATATAAGCTAGATAACCCTAAATCTTGACATGTTTAAGACTTGGTTGTCTTCCATGCCATATCTCATATAGGGTGAAAGAGACTAATTTAGAAGGAACTCTATTAAGAATATGTAAAGTTGTTTCTAATGCAAATCCCAAAAAGAGATTGGTAAATCTGTATAGTTCATCATACTACGTACCATATCCAATAGGATGCGATTTCTCCTTTCAAATATGCTATTTAATTATGGCGTTCCTGGAGGAGTTAATTGAGAAATAATGTCGTGTTCCTTTAGGAACTCATCAAATTCAGTACTTAAATATTCTCCTCCTCGATCTGATCGAAGAGTTTTAGTACTTTTTTCCGTTTGATTTTCTACTTCAGATTTAAATTCTTTGAACTTTTCAAAGGATTCATGTTTGTATTTCATTAAATACAAGTACCCATACCTAGATTTAGCATCCTTAAAGGTAATGAAATAGTGATAATCATCTCTTGCCATTTCTTTAAATGGGCCGCATGCATCACTATGCACTAGCTCCAAAATATTTTTAGCCCTTAACCCTTGTCTAACAAAGGGAGATCTAGTCATTTTGCCTTAAATGCAAGATTCACAAGTTGGGGTAGGGTCAGAATCTAATGAAGATAAAATCTCCATTTTCTCTAATTTTGTGATCTTATCTTTTGCAACATTGCCTAATCTTAAGTGCCAAAGATGTTTTGGATTAGAGTTGAATTTGATTATGGCATTAAATTCAAATTGATTGTATATACTGGTTTTCTATTTATTATTATTATCCAAATAATAAAGTCCATCATGTAAATAACCCATGTCAACAATTTTATTTCCAAAATAAATATTGTAAATATCATTTACAAACTGGAATTCATACCACTTCTAGTCAAACTAGATGCAGAAATAATGTTCTTAAAAGCATCAGGTACATATAATACACGATTTAAATACAAAACATGTCTAGATAAATACAAAGATTTAGACCCTATGGTTAAGGCTGCAATTGTTGCTCCATTGCTAATTCTGAGTTTAACATCTTGTGCCTATAAGCTGCTACTGCTTGCTAGTTCCTGCATATCAATGCATATGTGAGAACTTGCACCAGTATCTAATACCCAAGCTGTAGATGAACTAGGAGTATCATCTAAATCTAAAGAATAAGAAATAGACATACCTTCAGAAGGCTTATCCTTCTTGTCAGCTAGAGTTGCTAGATACTTAGGGCATTTTCTCTTCCAGTGCCCATCTTTCTGATAATGAAAATACTTTCCTTTGTCAGGAACAACTTCAAATTTATTCTTTTTCTATGACTTGGCTATTCGGCCTGAAGGTCCAAAAACAGAAGGTTTCTTTTTCTTATTGCCTTTCTTCTTCCTGAACTTTCTAGTGGAAGAAGAAGCAATTAAAGCTACCTTCTTTCCTTTATTACCGAGCATATTCTTTTGGGCAATCATAAGTAGGTTCAACAACCTAGCCAAGTTGCATTCTTATTTTGTCATATGGAAATTTGTAATAAAATTCCCAAATGATTCAGAGAGGGATTGAAGGATCAAATCCATTTGTAGTTGAAAGTCCATTTAAAATCAAGATCTTCCAGCTATTCAATAAATCGGATCATCTTATGGATATGGTCTCCAACACTTTGTCCCTCATCATCGTCATTCTAAATAGCTGCTTTGATATCTCATATTTCGCATGTCTGCTATGCCCACCATACAACTCTTGTAGGTAAGAGAGGATTTCGGATGAACTTTGCATCTTCTCATGCTATTTTTGCAACTCATTTGTCATTGATGCTAGCATGTAGCACTTTGCCCTTAGATCATGCTCCTTCCACCTGTCCAATGTATCATATTCCTCCTATGAGGCCTAAATAGGTAAGGGACCATGAACACTTGAATCTAGGACATATTCAATATGTTCTAAATTTGGGAAAAGTTTTAGGTTTCTTAGCCAATTAGAAAAATTAGGTCCAGTTAACCTATTATGATCCAATATGCCTGCTAGTATGTTGGATGGTTGTGGTTGTTGTGTACTCATTTTATGAGATTAAATACTGCAAAAAATAGAAAGATTCAAATTAGTAATTTGTATCAAGTAATATACCAAAATGATTATGGTCTTTCAATCAAATTGGTCCTCCTACTAATTTAGCGGATCCTACACTTCCAAAGTAGGAAACAAAAATTTAAGTTGGGTTAAATTTCTAGTGAGTGATTAAATTCTTATAGACTTGTTATTCATCCTCTGGCACATCCATTCTTGGATTCATAACAATCTACAAGTGAGCAACTCTTTGCTCATCACATCTCATGTGAGGCTCAATCAATAATTTGGCCCTTAATGCTCAAAACCTCAGACGCATCCATTCTTGGTCTATCTTGCATTAGGTAAGTTGAATCCACTAAGTCAGTAAGCATGCAAATTTGAACTTCAATGACCTTAGGCACATCCATTCTTGGCCACTAAAGTATTTACATACTTACAACATCTCATGCTTAATAATTATTTTAGAAAAGACCTTTTAAACCAAATGCATCATTCCTATGCAACCATAGCTAATAATGTAAGTGTTTACAATTTCTTAAATAATTGCCTTAGTGGAGAGCCATGATGTAATTTTCAAAATTACACAATTACTAACTTAATCATTTTATTGGAAGATTTCTTTGGCCGCCTAATTACTATTCGGTCTCACCTTGCACATTAACTATTTTTTATGCATATCCTACATCATGAAAATATTTATCACATATATACATTCATTCAATGGTAATGTAAATGGCATGATCATGGATTATTCTATGGGAATTCAACTCTAGCCACAAGAAATGAATTCAGGGCATTTTAGGTTAACATCCATCTAATGAAGTTTGATCACAATTCTTCAACTCTTGAAGTGTTGTGCTCCCACTGATCTCCATCAATGAAGCTAATTACATATAGTATCCTTGGCTTACCAAGGTGAAATTACAAAAAAAATTGAGCATACAAGCTCAAATAAATAAATGTACAACCTAATAAACTATCACAACAACTTATGACACAACCCTTGTAAGAATTAAAATTAATTATTACAAGCCCATAAAATTGAATAAGGAAGTAATCACATTGGTCTCCTAAAGTCCATAATCACCCACCATGCCAGTTCATATATTCAACACTTGACCATACATGTTAATCCTAAATATCACATATTCAAAATTAACCTATTCAATCATGAATCACATTCATAATCATGTCATATTTAGTTTGGGACTTAGATTGAATAATTCAATCATCAAGAAAAGTCATAAAAGTTGATGAAACACCTTTGATCACATCACTTGCCATATGGATCTGCCACCTTGGCATAATGGTACTTCACTCAAAATTTGTGATTTTTCTTTCTATCTAATGGTTTTAGACATCATCATATGCATGCCCATTGTAACATCCCTATTTGCATAGCCTGGTACATTTTACTGTTCTGGTGATCGGTGTCAGTCTGGACAATTAAGAGAATTAGAACCACATCTAAGACACCTAGATAGGCCCTGAACACAAATAATTAGTAATCGCCAAATAGTTAAGTATAAATAAGAAAAATAGAACACAAGAAGTTAAATGAGCTGAGAGTCATAGCGATGGGTGACCTTCTCAGGAATGACTGCGAGGTCAGTCTAAACTCAAATTTCGAACTGTAAAATGTGACGGTGCGGTCCTTAGGACTATTGCGAACACAGTGGAAAAGAGAAAATCACGAAAAAGAATTGTTAAGCAGGTCAAATAATTAGGTCAGGGATCCGGAAGAAATATGGAATTACTTGCAAACCGGATCGAACCGGCGAGGGGTAATTTGGTTAATTCACCCCTAGAGCTGACTCCTAACCTAACTGTCCAATAAAATTGGAGAAAAGAAAATTTTGGGACCAAGAATTAAATTAAAGAACTAATGGAAAAATAAATGCAAAAAAAAAAAGAAAATTGAAAAAGTTTATTTACATCACTTAGATGACATCATCATGATGTCAAAACTAATTTTAATTTTCCTACAAATATTGACCAAGTCAATTTGATGATAAATACACAAAAACAAATTAAAAGAAAAAAAAAAACAATTTGGGTCTTCTTTTTTTTTAGTGTTGCCGTCCTCATCTCTTTCCCTCTCTCATCTCTTTCATTTTCCACCATGGTAGCTCACCTCAAGCTCTCATAAACCTTAAGTTTACCCATAAATTTCCCTAACCCCCTTAAGTAAACCTTGCAAGTGGACCTTGATATGAAGCTTGGATGTCATTAAAACCAAGGAAGTGAGGAAAATTGAAGGATAGAAATTCTGCTCCATAAGGTAAGTAATTGAATTTGAAAATCTTATTTTATTTGTTGTGTATGTAGCTCAATTAACTTAGAAATTGTGTAAAATCAAACAAAAATAATTGTTGAGGGACCAAACAAGAAATTCATCCAGCTAGGGTTAGGGTTTGATATGAATGATTTTGAAGTGTTTGAGTGGTTATTTGAGGTGCATTAGGTGAAGAGATCACGAATGTACACTTTGAATGCATTAAATTAAACTTTATGTGTAGTTAGGGTTTGAGCATTTTGAAGAAATTGGAGAAAAATTTGAGAATTGGCCAAATGATATAGTTAACCTTATTTGAGTTGAGTAATAGTCAATTGTGACCATTTGTGGAGTGTATGAATTGTTGGAACTAAGTTCCAATTCGGATTGGTGAAGGTCAATCTGCAGGCAGCTTGACCTAGGTCCCTTTCAAGGACCAAAACTGAAAATTTACCAACCCAATTGGTGTGAGGCCAATTGGGAATGAAACTAGACCCAAAATGGCACATTTTTTTTATCTAGAAATCATGCCCAGAAAGTGACCATAACTTAGTGAACAATTAGGCCAAATTTGGAATTAGGCACACTTACCTGTACAAGAATGACCAAATGAATAGTAACAATGTAAATGACCATAACTTGGTCTGGGAAGGTCCAAATGACCTGAATTTTATATCGATAGAAAGATGAGACATAGCCCTACAACTTTCATGAAGAAAACAAACCCAAATTTTGACCATAACCTATTTGAAAATCCACCTACAGTCAACCTATAAAAATTGCCAAAATCCAGAATTTGCCCAGAATTCTGGGTAATACTAAATCCGGCCAGCTATGTTCAAATAGCCATAACTAGGGCTACAAAACTCGAAATGGAGTGATTCAAAAAGGAAAATAAAGTTAAGACAATAAGGAACAACTTCTATGAAGAAAATTTAGCCAAATTACCACAACAACATGACCAATGGAACAATGCAAAACAGGGCACCAAATCTGAAATTTTAGAATTTCACCTAAGAGATTTAAGATTTGAGGAAAACAACCAAAACCAATAAGTTAGGTAACCAAAATGTGATACGTGGGTGAAATTGAAATTCCCATACTTATTAAGCATTAGAAAGTCAACAAATTAACTTGAATAGTATCGTGAATAGTAACGCTGAAATGTAAAATTCAAAGAACATTAATTTAAGTACATTAAAGTTAGAAATAAATAGATGTGAAATTATTATGAAATTTATTATAAGTTATGATACTGAAACACGGTGAAATTGTGTGTTTCAGTTGAAAAGAATACTAGGAAAGAACTCGAAGTATCGAGTCAAGGCCAAGAGGCGACTCGTATAAGGTTTGTGCACAACATAAAAATTTCTGTAAATTTTCTTCTGCAAATTGTTTTGAATGAACTGCGATATTAAATTGTGACTTAATTGTATTGAAATGTTTATTATGCTTTTGACTTAAATTGTTGAAAGTTTACTTGTATGTGTTTGAAATGGCAGTAAATGTTTAATAAATTGATAAGATAGTTTTGAAACAACAGTGTCATGACCATATATTTGAATGTCTCACTAGCATGACTAGTGGGACAAATTAGTTTTGAATTTTGATTTCTTCTCTGGTTGAAGTGTTGAGGTGTGTGCCAGTAGAAGAAGAAATTTGAATGGGTACCCATATATTTGAGCTAGCTAGTCTTGTGATTTCTCATAATCCTCTAGCTATTGAGATGAGTATTGTTTCGAATGGCATGATATAACTGTGTGTTTTTATGAAATTCGTTTTGAGACTTCCTAAATGAAAGTGTTAGGACTAAAAATTTATAAATCATGTTTTGTATCTATTTTTCATGTTCAGTTCAATATTTAAATAAATGTGATTTGAATTATGCATAAATATTATTTTAGTATGTTGTGCACCACTGAGTCACAATACTTAGCGATGGCTGTTATTGCTATCGCAGATATAGAGACTAGAGGAGCAGCAGAGTAAGCTGCTGAGAATCTTGGAGCCACCTTTCTTGAAGTTTTATCTGGTATAAATTTATACCCTGAATGTAATATTTATATTTGTGTATGTAACTGTATGTATATGTAAAAACTGGTCATGAGCAGTTATATAGAGTTTGTAATAATATTATTTTGGATTTGCTAATGTAAAGTGGTTGATAAATGTAATTTGTTTTTACTTTAATGAAAAATGAATGGACTTATTGAGTACTATTTTGATGACAATTGAGTTGTGAATTATTGATTTGAATTTTGGAGTTTGAGAAATGATGTTGAGTTGTGTTGAGGTAGTAGTGAGTTGATGAAAAAGAATTATAGGAAGTTTTTTTACAGCTTTTTGAAGAACTGTTTTCTTAAAATACAGACGGCACTCTGCTGAAATTTTTCTAAAATTTGCATAAAAATAAAATAGATAAAAATTTGAACTAGTTTTTAAACTTCTATTAAATGTAAGAAAATGCTCACCACTTTTAAAAAGTAAGAAAAATGTTTTAAAATCCCTTGTAGGGTACTTAATGAGTTATCGGTAGATGAAGTTCGATAGTTTATTAAGTATTTTACGGGATCATGTTATGCCTTACACAGGGGTAAGGTGTGACATCCAACACCATTAATCAAGTCAAATCAAAAAGATAAAATTGTCTACACAAAAGTTAATTTTGGCCGAACCACTTGGATGTACAGTAAATTTGTGCACCTTCAAATTTTCACCTTAATTTGACTTGTATTCAAGTTACATCCTATGCAACCTGACATAGTCCCAAGCTACCTATAGCATGTATTATGTTCTTAATGGCAAATTAGGGCGTCTCTAACACCAATTGAAAAAGTAATGCACCAATTGTAGGAATAATTCATCAATAGGTGCAGAATTTGTCAATTTGAAAATTTTCTTTAACATGGTGTTTTCATGCATCATGCAATCACATTAAGCTATTGAAAAACACATCGTTTAGTCTCACTGAATCATGCTTCTATTGTTGGATAAGCCTAACTGCCACTAGAAAACAAATTCCCTAAATTATACCAAGCTAGGGTTTTGGAGATAACATACCTTTAAGGCACAGAATCAATAATTCCCACCAAATCCGGATAGTGAAGACTCTCAATTGCTAGTCCTCTAGCTTTTCCACAAAAACACTTGATCAACCAAGAACTTTTCCTTGTTCTTCAAAAGGTGGCAGTTAAGAATAAGGGAGGAAGAGTATGTTGTGTTTCAAGGAATTTCTTATTGGAAGTAAGGAGAAACAATTTCCTCAAGGTTTTACAAGAGTAACAACAATTGATGGTCTTGAATTTTATTAAGGATGAAAGTGAAACTAAAGAGGAGGGAGAGCAAGGATGGCCGGCTAACTTGAGGAGAAAAAGATAACATTTACTTCTTCTTATCTCCTTTTAATCTCTCAATTAATATTAGTTAACAAATGGCGAATATTAATTGGTTAATCAAAATTCTTGTCCCAATCTCATTGGTCCATTTGTCAACACTTAATATTAATCAAGAAATTAAAATCTAATTAATCATGATTGGGGGTGGTTGTTAGTAGTATGCCCTAGAGCATAATTTGAAATTTGTATCTTGTAAATATTAATTCTCAATTAATGGCAAATATCTTTTCTTTTAATTTAAATAGTTTAGATTTTAATTGAAAATATCCTTTAGTATCTTGTTAAATGTTCCATTATTAGGATGTTAAGAATATGAGTGGTATAAATTATGGTTCACAGTAGAGGATACCTCATTAGGTATGATTTAACCATATAGACTGCCACCTATGTTTGTTTCCATAGATTAATATAAGATACTAATAAGATGGAATGGTAAGTCTCATGCCATATAGCAAACATAGTGAGTACTTATAAGATAAGTAGGCCAAATTAGTAACATGAAGATGACTTACACATAAAGTTTGCTCTCCTCAATACATGGTCATCTAGATCATAATAGTGCATATAATATCTTAACTTGAGATAACACTGTTATTTCATATATAGGTGGTTTGAGTTTGTACCTTTTACACACTTGTCTAGGCATGGATATATGGGCATGTGTTGGCTCTTACTAGTTATATATGGAGATAGGTATTTAGTCAAGATGGGATCCATTGCCCTAAATAAATAGGGATAAAATCATAACTCTATCTAAATTGCTTTTGATAAATAAAGTTCCTGACAAGGATAGATAGACCAAATCAGAAAAGATTTTCTGACTAAAAAGTCTTATTAGTTAAGAATTAGAATTAAGATGAGGGCATAGGATTCCAAGTAATTAGGGTTTGACATAAACCATGACCTTAGCTAGAATCGAGATTATATAACGGAGAGATTTTAGTGCATGGTATGCATGATTAAGGTTTAAGAGTTGAGGGATGAATTAATTAATCACTAGATCATAATAGTGCATATAATATCTTAACTTGAGATAACACTGTTATTTCATATATAGGTGGTTTGAGTTTGTACCTTTTACACACTTGTCTAGGCATGGATATATGGGCATGTGTTGGCTCTTACTAGTTATATATGGAGATAGGTATTTAGTCAAGATGGGATCCATTGCCCTAAATAAATAGGGATAAAATCATAACTCTATCTAAATTGCTTTTGATAAATAAAGTTCCTGACAAGGATAGATAGACCAAATCAGAAAAGATTTTCTGACTAAAAAGTCTTATTAGTTAAGAATTAGAATTAAGATGAGGGCATAGGATTCCAAGTAATTAGGGTTTGACATAAACCATGACCTTAGCTAGAATCGAGATTATATAACGGAGAGATTTTAGTGCATGGTATGCATGATTAAGGTTTAAGAGTTGAGGGATGAATTAATTAATCACTAGTTAGGTAGTCATAGTATACTATGCTAGGTGTTAACAATGATTTATGAGAACTAAGAGTGAAAAGGGAATTTTACTCTTAGTGTGGAAAATGTTCTAATAAAATTAAAGAGTTAGTATTATTCTTATTGTCAATTAGTTATGAACCTAAGAAGTCACACACACAAGAACAAAATGATCAAAGCATAATTAATTTGATTAATTAATTAAATGATTTAATTGATTAATTAAATTAATAAATTTAGTTTGCAATTAGATTGTAAAGTTACTAGCATGACTTGAAACTAAATTCAACAATAGGAGAGTTTAAGCTAATATTTAAAGTGTTTCAATATATGCTTGACCAATTAATTAAAAGAGTTTAATTAATTAATGAGTTAGGAGAATTTATTTGGCTATTATGGCTTGTGAAGTCACGAAAGAAAATTGGATAGATGGCTTATTAAGGATTTCATAACAATTTAGGGATATAGAAATCTCTAAAGTGTTATGTGTAACACCCTCATATTAAGTAGTTCTGTACATCCTACTGTTCCGACGGCTAATGCCTGTTTAGATAGCTAGGATGTCTATAACCAAACTTAAATCACAGAGAGAAATCATAAATTAAACTAATAAAGATTAGATGAAGTTGGAGGAAAATAAGAGTAATAAAGCATAAATAGGTTAAATGAGACGAGGTCCCGGCGATGGGTGATCGACACGGGAAGTGACTGTAAGATCAGTTGCTATCATATATTCGTGTAGGATTCTATGGAGACCTTAATGAAGGAATTAATTAGAAATTATTGGGAAATTGAAAATCAAAGAAATGAAAAGGAAGAAGTACAATTAAGTGAATCCAAACTTAAGGACTCATCGAGTATTATGGAAAAAGATGGACTATAACCCGAGGAGAGGCATTTTGGTCAATTCACTTTAAGAGTTGACTTTTGATCTAAATGTCCATTAATTTGGGTAAGATGCAAATATTGAAAAAGAATAAAAATATGAAGAAGTGTATGGAAAGGAAGAAAAGAAAAACAAAGGGATTAGGAAATTAAAATTTTGTAATTATGACATCACAATGACATCATCATGACATAATTAAAAATTTAATTAATATACATATATATTAGATAAATGTAAAAAGAAGACAAAATCATTTAATTAAGAGTTATCATCTTTTCCTCCCCAACTCCAAACCAGCCGGCCACCCTTGCCGACCTCTCCCTCCATTGCTACACCTTCCAAGCTCTTGAATCTTAGATTTTCCTCCATAAAACATATAGTCCCTTAAGTAAAAATGTGATATTTGACTTTGATTAGAAGACAGGAAGTGGAAGAAGCAAGGAATCTTGAAGTTTAGAAGATTGAAAATTTTGCTAAGTAAGGTGAGTCATCTTCCAACCTTCCTTTCTTACAAATTTCTTGAATTTAAGGCTAAATAAGTAGAATTAACTTAGGAAATTATGAAAATCATGCATGTTAGGAAGGGGATGAATTTTGGCCAGCTTAGGTACAAGTAGGGTTTGATGTGTTTTGATTGAAATAAATATGAATGCAAGCTTGTATGGAGGGCTATATATGATGTACATGTTGAAATTGCATGAGTTTGCATGAATTTGGGATGATGTCGAATTAGGGTTTGGAGAATTAGGGCTTTTGTGCCATGAAGTGTAATTAATGTTCTTAATGTTGAATTATGACCAACTAATGTGAAATTAATATGAATTGAAGTTAGTTGGTAAAAGTAATTAAGGGAAGTGAGAATTGCACTTTGGTGTTGAATTTGGATGGTTTGTGTCCAGGACACTTAAATGCTCATAAGTTGAGCTACTTAACTCTAATTGATATGAAACCAATTAGAAATGAAACCTAAGACATAATGCTACAATTTTCATGAAGATAACCTGCCCAGAAAATGACCATAAGTTATCCTAATTAAGGCTTGAATATGGAATTATAATTCTGGACCTGACAGAAATGACCAAATGAACAATACTTAGTAAATTAGGCATAATTCACTCTAAGAAACTCCAATTTAGGTTATTCTTGAACCTATGGAAACCTGAGATATAGGAGAACAATTTACATGAAGATTAGAAAGCCTAATTATGACCCTAACTCAACCAATTTGCTAGATAATTTTGGTCCATCACACCTTCCCTGATTTTGGACTAACATAGAGATCCTAAACATTTAGCTATCCGACCAGTTTTGGCAAAATTGCCATAACTTGGGCTACAAAATTGCAAATGTAGTAATTCTAAATCCAAAATTCTCATAAGACATAGAACTAAAAACTTCATGTTTTGACCAAAACCCAAGTTTTAGGGCAAAGTAGGGCAATAGTTAAGGAAATTCGAAAATGCCAAACCTGGAATTCCTGCACCTTAGCCAACTTGCCTTGTGACCTTCGAATGGTTATCAGGCCATAACTTCCTCTAAAAAACTCCAATTGAAGTGATTCAAAATGATTTGGAAACCTAAGACAGATGCCTAAAACATTGTTTCAGGGATTATGAGCTTAAGATGCCCGGATATAGCATACAAATTTAAGGTACAAATTTAGAAAGCCTAGAATTTCAGGATATGGCACCCAGAATAGTGTTTAGTAATTTGGCTATAACTTGAGATCCAGAACTCCAAATTGAGTGATTCAAAATGGAAAATAAAACTAAGACATAGAGGAATAACTTTCATTAAGGTCACTTTCGAAAATTATGATTGGAACTAGGTTAAAATTAGGTACGTCAGATTTTAAATCTTCCATGAGCCCAAAATCAAATAGAATTTGGGAATTCATAAGAATTTTGTTTAGTTAACTATGAATGGAACTTAGAATGAGTATTAGAGCTTGGTAATTGTGTGATTTCAGTAGACAAAGAGACTTCCAAGAAAGAGAAGGCTTAAGACACAAATAAAGAGATTCATTAAAGGTTTGTGCACAACTATACTACTCTTTTGTTTTAAAATTTGAAATTGAATTGATTTAACTTTGAATGTGTCAATTATGTTTTCTCTTATTACATATGAGAATTTTGTATTTTGCTTTGAAAATTTTAAATTGTGAAATGAATTTATGATTATGGAAAAGATAAATGTTGGCTATCAATTTTATTGTAGCAAGGGAGTGAGCCGGTTTTGAATGTCTCTAGAAGTGTTTTGAGAAATTGTGTGTTGCCAACCCTATAAGGGAAATTTGATGAATGAAATGTGTTTATTTGATTTGCAATGCGATTCTTTGGATGGAAATTATTTGAATTTGTTTTGAAACCATAGTTAGCATGACAATGTGATTTGTGTTCCTCATTAGCTTGCCTAGTGAGATGATATTTGATGTGATCTCCTCCACTTGTGGGGTTGAGTTTCCCTCTCTGGCTTGACAGTTGAGGTTGATTTGGATGAGTACTCATATAGCTAGCTAGCCTTTGTGTCCCCCTTTAGCCTCGGTTATTGGGGTGAGATTGCTTTTTCGTGGTGTACAACATGGCAGTAATCGAAAATTTTGTCTCATGACTCTAACTGTGTGAATTATTGGCAACACCCTTAAATTGTGAATATTTTGGATAAAATTTGATTGAAATAAATGATATACAATTATTAAAATTTGTGATTTTGGTTTCATGAATTGTGGTAAATTTGAATATATTTCAAATTTCTTGTTATGATTTGATAAAATATGTCTTATATTGTGTTTTAAAATTTTAGTTGTGCACCACTGAGTGAAATACTCAGCGATAGCTTCTTTATACTCTCGTAGGTAAAAAGAAAGGTACAGTAGCAGAGTGAGTTGCTTGGAGCTATTAAAGATCATCTTCGGGTATACATATTAGTTGTCGATTCATTTTGATCTAAATTAGCCTGTATGTATATAAAAGACAAACGAGCAGTTGTATCAATGAAATTGTAATAATATTTTAATATCTTTTGGGTTGTAAATTTGTATATGAACATTTATTTTGATTTGTATATGAGATAAGTATATTTTTTTGATGTTGGTGGAATGAAAGGAAATGATTTGAGATTGCTTGAATTCAATTTGTATATAATATATTTTTATAGATTGATTTTCAACAGGTTGAATAACTGGTTTTGTATAGTTTTAGCCGTTACCATACAAAATTTCTGTAAAATTTTAAAAATGCTAAATTATTTGTAAATAAATTTTATGGCATATACCTAACTCAAAGACACTTTAATAATTTTTTTTATCATCATTTTCACTTAAAAATGAAATGGATTTATTTTAAAATCACTTATAGTATATTTAATGGGTTATCGGTAGGCAAAGTTTGATAATTCATTAGGTATACTATGGGATCATGTTATACCTTACAGAGGGGTAGGGTGTGACATGTTTTAGTGGTATCAGAGCATGTTTTTAAAATAAGTTTTGAATTGTATTTGAAATTATTTTTAATAAGTACAACTGTTCAAATGTCATTAATTAATACATATAGTGCATTACATCATGAATATGGACTAATGGAGAGAAATCTCCTTATGTTGGTTGTCAGGAAGTAGAAACTTTGTGATTGTAAATGGAAGAAGGGGATCATTCAGTAGAGCAGTCAGTTGTAGCTAAGGCATAGGGGGAGGCCCCAGCTCTTCAGAATGCCAGTGGATCAGTTGCACCAATCCCGCCCATGCAGTTTCCTGCTTAGTTCGCTTAGCAGATGGCTACACTATTTCAGTAAATGGCTGGAAACATGCAAGCACAAGCCCCAATGCAAGCACAAGCACCACCTGTACAACCACAACCTCCAGCAAGACAATATGACAAGTCCATTAAATATGGAGTAGTAGAATTTAAAGGCACAGTAGAGCTGCTAGAAGCAGAACAGTGGCTTGAGAGAATAGAGAGTGTCTTTAAGAAACTGCACTGCACAGATGATTTGAAATTTGAATACTCAGTTTTCCTACTCCATGGAGATGCTTATGAATGGTGGAAGACCATTCCCCACAGTTTAGTTGAGCCTCCGGTTTTGACTTGGGAAGATTTTCTAAGGGAGTTTAGGCAGAAATATGTTCCTGATACATATGTGGACATGAAGCTACAAGAGTTGTCGCATGGTATTTTGCAGTCGCCTGGATGAACACTCACCGAAGTGGGAAAGAGTGAGGAGTTGCCACTTTAATTTTGAGGGAAATTAAAAGAAACCATTTGTACAAAAAAAAGATAAATTAAAAGAAACCACTTCGAAAACATAGATTCTAGGTTCAGGGTCCATATACGGGCGGGGAAGGTGTTAGGCACCCCGCCTTGTCCCTCTATGAGGGTAAACAGATTTAACATTATGCTCTTTACAAATTAAAATCGGAAGTTAGGGGGGGTTAGAATGATGGTGTTAATCCCTTTGATAAAAGGGAATATTTGATTTTTCACTATTTTAGGTTACCCAGATACATAAGTACATGAGACAACCCTTAGTGAGTTGGTGTTGCATAGCCGTTTTGGTTTAGAGGGTTACTTTGCATGTTGTGTTATTTTAGTTTGGATTTGAGAGAATTCGAGTAAAAGCCTCTCCCGATCTCTAGGGATAATCTGTTTAAAGTTTGAGTGAGGAATCTCGAATAAGAACTCTCCTCCGATCTCCGCATATTTATTAAAATTTTATTTGAGAATCGGATAAGAACTCTCCTCTGATCTCTTTAAGCATTTATTAAAATTTTGGTTGAGAATCGGATAAGAACTCTCCTCCGATCTCCTTAGGTATTTATTAAAATTTTGATTGAGAATCGGATAAGAACTCTCCTCCAATCTCTTTAAATATTTATTAAAATTTTGATTGAGAATCGGATAAGAACTCTCCTCTGATCTCTTTAAGTACTTAAAATTTTGATTGAGAATCGGATAAGAACTCTCCTCCGATCTCCTGTTCTTGTTTGAATGAGGATCGAGTAAGAACTCTCTCCCGACCTCTTTAAGTATTTAAAATTTTGATTGAGAATCGGATAAGAACTCTCCTCTGATCTCCTGTTCTTGTTTGAATGAGGATCGGGTAAGAACTCTCCCCCGACCTCTTAAAATTTAATTACGATCGTATATTGTAAGAACCTTAGACTAAGGGTTCTGGCATCCGAAGACGCTGAGAACCCGAACAAGGCTTCTCTTAACCCATTGATACCTTATAACTAGGGAGGGGATACCAGACTGAATTTTATCGATCTCCTATGTGATCGCCTTACCAGTACCTTTTGACAGGCAATATTCGATCTCTTTCGTTTACTAGTCTGGGATCCGATCTTACCTCGATCCTCCATTATACCAAGTTATCTTCTGAGCTAGTCTAGTGGTTCGACTTCATAATTTTTCTCAGATTTATTATACAAACTTTTATTATTTTAAAGGAACTCTCGTGTTAAGATACAACTACCAACATTTTATCAAACTACCTGTACGTTACCCGTGACCAGAACACCTACATTTGAAGTTAATAAAGGCTAAAAATAAATAACATGAACTGATGAACAAAAGGTAAACTCAAGAGAATAACCACCTTCGTGGGGCTCTTTAACATAACATAAACTTGACGAAAATTATGAGCATGAAAACAAAGAAAATAATAAAAAACAAGCACTTGATAAAGCAACGGTCTAGACGCTCACTTGTAGGGAGTTGAGTCTATTGAACTAACTATGGAGTCACAAATATAGTAGAGCTGCGTGCTAATAGTCTGGGGACTAATGCTTGCTTTGAAATAAAGAACACAGAGTTAAAATGCAGTCGAGCCGAAATGACAGTAACCGGGTTTGAATGAGATTGAGCTTGGAAAATAAAAGTGGATATAAAGATGATGAAGACAAAACTGAAACTGAGAGATGGGATCGCAGAGTAATGAACAAACTGAAAATAAAGAGTTTCAATGTCCAACACTCCTTCAACGACAATCCTTTAGAAAGCTGGTTTCTGAAGTTTCCCTATTTTGGAAGCTTAAAAATAGCAGTGTAGCAAGACTGAATCGAATTTCAGAGCCTTTCCACTATAATCACCACCCTTTTTTTTAGTCCTCTTCAACAGTCTTCATGCAGCTATTTATAGGAAACGGGTGCTCCCAATGAAGGGTCAGGATTTCCCTTGAGGGAGATGTGTCACACTTTACCCCTCTGTAAGGTATAACATGATCCCGTAGAATACCTAATGAACTACCGAACTTCACCTACCGATAACTCATTAAGTACCCTACAAGGGATTTTAAAACAATTTTCTTATTTTTGATAAGTGGTGAGCATTTTCCAATAGGTATTTAAAACATATGATTAAAAGTAAATCTAGTTAATATTTTTGGTCCATTTTGTTTTTACGCAAATTTTATAAAAATTTTGACAGAGTTCCCTCTGTATTTTGAGAAACCAGTTCTTCAAATACCTGAAATAAAAGCACTTCCAATAATTTTCTAACCACTGCTTCAAATTCATACTCAATCTCAACCAATTTCTCAAATTCACAAGTTCAATAATTCTCAAAATACTGTCAATCAATATCATTTATATTTCCTTAGAAACAAAACAATTTAGATACATCATTACAAGAAATTTACATTAAGAAAATCCAAACTAAAATTTATTACAACTTTATACAAACTTTATACAAGCTGCTCAAGACCGATTTTACATGTCCATACAATTACGTGTAATACATACATCAAAATGAATATTTACAGTCAGGGTATAAAATTATACCCGATAACTTCTAGCAGGTAGCTCCCCTGTCCTCAGCAGCTCAATCTGCTGCTCCTCTAGTCTCTATATCTCATGACAAAGATAACAAGCTATCGCTGAGTAGTGAACTCAGTGGTACACAAACTAACAATTTAAAACTTAATACAATTTATGCATGACAATTCATAACAAATAGAATTTTAAAATTTCTAAATTCTTCAAAATCCATGACCTTCAGAAATCAACATTTTCATTCATGCAAATTATTCATTCGAATAACATTTTGATCAAATAGTAACTATTTATTTATATTTCTTTTAAATTCCGAGACAATGCAAAAATTTTTGAATCATTGATAAATTATTTATTTCAATCACAATTTATCAAATTATGCATAATTTAAAGGGCGTTGCCAACAATACACACAGTCGAACCCATGACCCAAAATTCGAATAGATGCCGTGTTGTACACCACGACATTTCACATACTCCCAATAACCGAGGCTAAAAGGGAGAAACAAAGACTAGCTAGTATATATGAGTACTCATTCACATTATTCCCCAACTGGCAAGCCAGAGAGGAAGAAACTCGCCCCACCAAGTGGAGGAGTTATCTCACTAGACAAGCTAATGAGAATTCACAACATATTTTGTCATGTCAACTGTGGTTTCAAATCATATTCAAAATAATTTCTATTTACAAAGCATTTACAAATCAACATTTTTAATCATCATAAATTCATGCTCAAGGTTGGCAACACATCAAACTTAAAATTTACAATCCTCAAAACAATGCAATAATTCCTTAAATGCATAAGAAAATTTGTATTCAAATTATACAATTTCATTCAATAAGTTAAAATTCTCAACACAACAAAAATCATAAATCATACAATAAATTTATTTCAAATCAATTTGGAATTGAAAAATAACAAAAGAGTTAGTTGTGCACAAACCTCAAGCGAGTCGCCTGTTGGCCTTGACTCGACTCCTCGGGTTCTGTTCCGGTATTCTTTTCCACTGAAACACACAATTTTATAGTGTTTCAGTACCATAATTTAACATAAATCCAAAAATAAATTTGACTTCACTTTTACCTAGCTCTAACGTGCTAATTTCGACGTTCTTGAAATTTTTAGGTTTCGGGTTAGTATTCACTGCACTATTCAAGTCAAATAGTTGACTTTCTAAGGCTTAATAGGTATGGGAACTCCAACTTCACCCACATACCACATTTTGGTCATTAAACTTGTTGGTTTTGGTCATTTTCTCCAAGCTTAAGTCATTTTGGCAAAATTGCCAATTTTCGGTTTTGGTGCTCCGAAGTTACACTGTTCCATTGGTCAATCTACTGTTGGAATTTGACAAAACTTCCTTCATAGAAAATGTTCCTTATTGTCTTAAGTGTATTCTCATTTTTGGATCACCCCAATCGGAGTTTTATAGCTCAAGTTATGGCCAAAATACAATTACTGTTCACGTGCACTGTTCATACTGGTATTTTGGTTCTGGCAGATTTTTGGTCCAAATTTGTTCAGTAATTTGATCAAGTTAAGTTCATAATTTGGTCTAACTTTCTTCATATGAAATGTTCTAATATGTCTTAGGTTTCCATCGGTTCAAGAATCACCTAAATCCGAGTTTCCTAGAGAGAGTTATAGCCCTTCAAACATTACTGCTCAATGGCAATTCTGCAGAATCACAGGTACAGTAACTCAACTTTGTTCAATGATTTGAATGGGTTAATGGCATAATTTGGGTTGGTGTTCTTCATGAAAGTTTTAGATCTATATCATATCTAATTTCTGGTAAAATTTCAGGTCATTTTGACCTTCCTAACTCGAGTTATGACCGAATGAACAGTTACTGTTCATTTGGTCAGTTTGGTGCAGTGGCAGCCTGCTCTCATTTCACTTTGGTCAATTGGTTCACCCAGTTTTGGTCAGTTTTTGGGCATGGTTCCTTAATGAAAATTGTGCCCTTTTATGTCTATTTTCATCCCCAATTGGTGGCATATCAATTGGGCTTGTAAAATTCCCGTTTTGGTCCTTCAAAGTAGGTTTGGTCATGCTGCCAGCAGCATGACCATTTGACCTACGAATTTGGTTTTTATTCCAACAATTCCCACACATCTCTTTTGGTCATTATTGACCATTTTTCATCTCATAATAGACCAAAGTCATCATTTAAGCTTTTCTCCAAAATTTGGTTCACAAACCCTAGCCTCCTAACCCTAATCTCACTTAATTGTTTCATTTAACCAATTCAATGCCTATAAACATGCTTCTTTAACTCTATCAAGCTCATATACACCTTAAAGTCCATCAAATTCATTAACACACATCAAACCCTAGCTAGCCTAAATTCAGCTTTGATCCCTCCCAATTATTTTTGTTTCATTTTAAGTTACTTTCTAAGTTAATTAAACTAAGAACATAGAAATTTAGTAAAAGAATTCAAATTTATATACTAACCTTTGTTTGATTTTCCAATCACTAATTTTCTTCTCTTTTTTCTTCTTTCTTGCTTCTTCAATCTCCTCTTCTAGTAGCCCAACCAAAGCTTAATCATAATTTAGTAGAATTTTTGGGGAATTTATGGGGTTGATTCAAGCTTTGAAAGCTTGAATTTCATGGTTATGGAGAAAACTAAGGAGAAAAGAGAGAGAGAGGATAGATACACGTTTTTGAAGAAGAAGTGTAACACCCTCTCGATAACAACTCCGTACATTCTACTGTTCCGGTGACCGGTGTCGGTCTGGACAGCTAGAACGTCCGAAAAAATATTTAAACTAAAGTCAGGAACCATAATTAACTCAAATATTAATAAGAAAAATTTAGTAAAAATTTTAGAAATAAAATACAACCAAGTAAAACGAGCCGGTGCCCAAGCGATGGGTAACCGGAGGGAAGTTGCGGTTCTCGCAACGAGGAGCCCTAGACCCGGGGGAAAAATTATAAAATAATTTTTGGGACTCCAGAGAAGGGTAATTGAGGTTCCCATGGCATTAGAATGCCAAGAAAATACCTAGAAAAATTTTTCAATCAGATGCATAATTTTGACCCGTTAAGCCAAACGGAGGGCATTTTGGTCATTTCGCCTTCCGAGGTGATTTTTGGCCGACTTGTCCAGTTGAGTAAATAATTAATATGACATCAAATATGAAGAAACATTACCAAAAATTAAAGTGAAAATGAGTAGAGAAGAAGAGAAAAGAAAAATGAGAATAAATGTCAATTTTGACATCATATGATGTCATCTAAGAGTTACCCACCAATCACATTTAGTCAACACTTAAATTAATTAATAAAATATGTATAAAAACACAACAAAAGCTCCTAAAATTCCAGCAGCCATCACTTTTACAAAGTTCACCCGTAACTCTCAATTCCCATAGCCAAACCTCCATTGATTTTCAACCAAAGCTTCCTTTCTCCTTTGTTTCCACCACTAAACCCTAACCCCTTTCATTAAACTTTGACTATATCACTTGGGGAAGCTCTTGGCAGCCAAGAAGAAGAAGGAAATTGAAGTTTCGAGTGGGGAAAAATTCTGCTCATTCAAGTTAGTGCTACAATTTCATTTTCCTTCTTTTAAATCTTAGTTAGAACATCATTTTGAGCTAAGAAATTTTATGAAATTAAAGTAAAATATATGTATTATGGTACCTTAAATTTCCAGCAGCCCTATGAAAGTATGAGGTTGATTGTTTAATAAACTTAGAGTGGTTGGAAATCATGATTAAGGTATTAATATGCATGGAGTTTGAACTAAGCATGTTAATCAAGGTTTATGAGTAATTGGTTTGGACATTAGGGTTTGGAAAGGTGAAAATGTGAATTGGCTTAGGAAATTGTTAGGGCACATTTTAATGGTCAATTAGTGACCATTTTAGGTAGGTTGACCCTAATTAGAACTGAAAAATTGGATGGTAAAGTGAAGGTGAAATCTGCCCTATGACAGCAGCATAGGGACTGAAAATTCAGTCCCTTTGTACTGCCATAACTTGGGCTGTGTTAGTCCAATTGATGTTTGGCCAATTGGACATGAAACTAGGCTTATAATGGCACATTTTTGCTGAAGAAACCATGCCCAAAAGACCAAAGCAAGAGGACCAAAACTTGGCCCCAATCCGGAACCCTGAAACTGCCTCTGCAGAATTGACCAAATAAACAGTAACTGTTCATTTGGCCATAACTAACTGTAGATTTGGTCAATTGTCCTGAAAGTTTTACAGCAACAAGTTAAGACATAGACAAACAACTTTCATGAAGGAACCTACCCCAAATTATGGCCAGAACCCATCCAACCAAGTGACTCTAGTTACTGTTCATGCACTGTAGATATGGTAAATCTGCAGATTTGGCAATCCGGCCAGCCTGGGTTTTTGGGTCATATCTAGAGCTACAAAACTCCAAATGGAGTGATTCAAAAAAGGAAATTCAACTAGACAAAATAAGGAACAACTTTCATGTTTTACATTTCTTCAAATTCCTACAGTAACAGTGTCCAATGGAACAGTAAACTTGACCCACCAAAACTGAAAATTCTGCTGGTTTTGAGTTTCACTTTGGAATGGTATTAACACTTAATGCCAACAAGTTTTAAACACCAAATGTGGTATGTTGGGAGTGCCAAAGTCAATGTACACATTTTTATTCCAAAAGTCAACATTTTTGTTGACCAATGATGAATAGTGACACCCAAAAAGTTGAAATTCACAAATTGAAGAATTTAAAAGTTTTAAATGCCCTAGTATACCTAACAAGATTGGTTTGGATAGTTTGGCATGCCAATAGGGTTCAGTTAGCAGTACTGCACATGGCAAAAATGCCATTCTGTGATTTCATGGCTTTTAGCCATTCTGACTTTGTATTGAGACTTGGCCTTGTGCCTGACACTATTTACAGCTTGTTAGCTGTTCTGTTGCACACCGGGAGATGCATATGTGACCGATGGTGTGACGGCCCGAGGTACTAGGTACCCAGTGCCAGTTTACCCGTTATCCAGTCCAGTCGTCTAGTGTAGGTTACTTGGGGCAACCAAATGAATGAAATTGAGCAATGTAGAAGAAATAAATGAATGGATATACAAATACATGACAAACAAAACATGCACATGCAATACATATTTATATCTGTTATTTCTTGTTATTATACTATTGCACCACTAAGCATTATTGCTTAGCGCGTTGCTTTTGCCACGCGTAGGTACTGGAGATCCTGATCGTGAGCCCAGTAGACCACAGACTGGGTGAGTCCATCCGGCAGTTCTGCACCGTGTCCGTGTCACCTCACTACCTGCAGTGCATTGGGAGGGCACTAGGTGTAATTTTGTCATTTTGATATTTTGTAGCAGATTTTTCTTCATATGTAAATTAAACTTGTGTAATGTATATTGATGTATATGTAAATTATGAAAATTGTATTTCTTAATGGAAAAGTAAATGTTTACTTGTGACTTATATGCGAATATCACATGTGAAATGATGAATGAAAATAGAAATTGAAATGTTGAAATCTTGATATTAAGTTTGGTGTTGATAATGGATGTTTGAGAAATATTGTTGAGATTTTGGATATTGGAGTTTGAGATGATGGAATAAAAAAAAATATTGGAAGTGTTTTTAACAGGTTCCGAAGAACTGTTTTCTCCATTTTTAGCCGGTACTCCGCCGGATTTTCTTTAAAATTTTCGGAACCTTAAATGAATAATACTTGTAATAAATGGCTTAAATAAATTGTATTTCATAAATTATATGCAAAAGCATTGTATAAATTAATTGAGGAATATTAGAGTGTGCCGGTACACCGTGTGGCATTACTTACTCGGGTATACTGTACACGGGTAAGGGGTGTCACAAGAAGAATGATTTTTTTTTTCTTTTCTTTTATGTTTTTATCCCTTTTTGAAGACCAAAATTCCCAAATTAATAAAATAATTTAATTAATCTTTTATGACATCATTCATGATGTCATCACCTTTGACTTTTCTAACTTCTTTCTTTTCTTTTTTTTTCTACTTATTTTTTTCTATTAGTTCTTTAATTTAATTCTCGATTCCGAAATTTTCTTTTCTCTGATTTTATTTGACAGTTAGGTCAGGAGTCAGCTCTCGGGGTCAATTGACCAAATTGCCCTTCGCCGGTTCAACCCAGTTTGCAAATAATCCAATATTTCTTTCGGCTCCTTGACCTAATTATTTGACTGGCTTAACAGTTCTTTTTCGTGATTTTCTCTTTTCCACTATGTTCATAAGGGTCCTAAGGACCGCAGCGTCACTTTTTACGGTTCGAAATTTGAGTTTAAAACGACTTCGCAGTCATTGCCGAGGAGGTCACTCATCGCTGTGACTCTCGGTTCGTTTAACCTCTTATGTTCTGTTTTTCTTATTTATAGTTAACTAATTAAATATTACTAATTATTTGTGTTTATGGCTTCTCTAGTTGTCTTAAGTGTGGTTCTAATCCCCTTAATTGTCAGGACCGACACCGGTCACCGAAACAATGAAATATACTAGGCTATACAAATAGGGGTGTTACAATTCTCCCCCCCTTAAAATAATTTCGTCCTCGAAATTGTGTTCACTATCTGTCCTCAAATAGTCATACATATTGTTTTCTCGTGTTTTTTCTCACATTTCTGCGTAGCTTCATAATCGGGATAATGGTCTGTAGCACTTTAACCAATACTATGTACTCATCGATTGCTTACCTCGTATGCCAAGTTTCTTATGAGCTTCTGTCATAAGTTAGATTCAAGTTCATTTCAATTTTAGAGGTGAGCAAATCTGTGTGCTAGTGGATCCACTCTTTCTAGGACTTCGTATGATCCTATGGGGGAGAACTTCGTTTTACTCTTTCCTTATCAAATCTCTTGATCATTTCATGCAACCTTTAGTTTAGTTTAGAATATTTTAGTCTTTTCTTGTTGTTGTTTTAATAATTATTTTCCTTTATAGTCTTTTTTTTTGTTAAATGACCTTGTTGGTCTTATATGAACTGCTTATCTCTTTCTTGGCCATAGGTCCATAACCATTATCTTACCATCTCTATTTATGACCACTGCCTATGTGCCATTTTGCACTATCTTGTTTGCTTTTGTTTAACTTATTTCCTTCTTGATAAAATAGTTCGGGATATCATTATGCGTCTTAAGTAAGTTGTTTGCCCTGGTGGCAAATTCTCATCTAGTGTTTTTCTCATTTCATACTGTTCTATTTGTTTCTTTTCATTCCACAACTTAACTTTAATTATTTTATTCCTCAATCTTATCTTCTTCCTTAACTTGGTTGTCGAGTCGTAATTTAGTACCTCTTATCGTCCCTAATAAATCCACTATACTTCAATATTACGTTGATTTGGTCCTCTGACCATTCTAGTCAACACTTTAACTAATATTTATAACGTTTCTTTATTACATTTGCACCAACTATTCTAATTTTTACTTCTATATTTTCTTTTATCTACCAATATTCTATAGCTTATTTTCTACTAGTTTGTGATCATTACCCTTTTTTTTTTTAACCATAAACAATTCTTTAATCTTAAGAAGGGAGTCTACCGGACTCTCCTGTTTTCTATGCTATTCAAAAGTTCCGCTTGAATTCTAATCTAATCCTTATGATCCGCACAATAAAATTGTGCTCTTCCTAAAGAATACCTGACCAACTAGTTCCTGTCGAATTGCTGTTATCAGTAGAATATTGTTTCTTAACTGTTTATAAGTTATAATTGTCAACCATAGCATCCTGTCTCTTCTAGGGAAACAAAATTATATTTTGTGTCTTACCGTTACACAAATAGAGTACTGTTCCTTACTAAACTTTAAGCAAAAGATCCATTGCAATACCAGAACAACTATAAATCCCATATCGGAGACTGGATGACTTAGCCCTATAGGTGTTATTTTTAAATTTTTACCATGCTAAAATCTCTAGTCCCATAATAATTTTTGATGTACCGTAATTCGTGCTAGGGTAACGGAGTCTTTAACTTTCACTACCTTGCAACCATGATATTTTGATATTCTAATTGTAGAGTTTTAAATCCCGAATTAGGATTTTCAAACTTAGTCCTAGTAATAGAACTCTATTCTGGTATATTTGTACCAGAGCGAAAATCATTTATAACTATTCCTATTCTTATGTACTATTGGGTAGTACGTAGCTCTGCGCAATAAATCTCAAGTCAATACTGAAATCTGCAGCTTACAGCACAAACATCAAGTATATTGCATAGTTACTATGATACATCCCAATAGATCAAACTTCCCTGTGTCTTATTTCTTTCAAATCCACTAATATCTTAAACTTATTTTGATTATGGTACTTACTGACATCTATCAACAGTAATACCTTTACTTCCATCTAGGGCAGATATATTACTACAACTTACTTTTAGGTCCTCTTGCCTTACCTAATTAGGCTTACTAATTAACTTTATAATTTATCATAGTCTAGGAGATGTCTCTCACTAGAAACTTTTCCAAAATTAATTCCAATCAGGCTTATTATCGCAATTCCTATCCTAAAAGACTAATTACTAACACATTAAAATTTATCTCCATGCAAGGGAATATCAGTAGAACATATAGTTTTAGCATTAGCATATAAACAAGTAGAGCCAGAATCAAATAGTGCATAATTATTCCTTTCACAAGTTAAGGACATACCGGCAACTACATATGAAGTCTCTGCTTCTTCCCCTCAATGCACGGTGTTCCCTCTTTTTAGTGTATTCCTCTGCTCGGGTTGGTCCATTGTACGATGATTACCCGAAGTGTTGTCTCTACTTCTGCCTCTGCCCCTACTGACTATTAATGAGCCTCTAAAATTAGAACCTTGGACTGATTCCTTTGGTGTAGTATGTGGCATAACTCGACATGCGCTAGTACAATCTCGGGCGAAATGTCCAATTCCACCACAATTGAAGCAGGCTCCAGTGACCCTATGGCATATACCTCCGTGTAATTTCCCACAGACGGGTAGGGTAGGAACTTCTGGTTCTTTGACGAATGGTTCTTGATTGCTTCCGCCCTGAAGGTCCACCTCTGTCATACTTAGGAGCTCAGGGTCCCTCAAAATCTTTTCTCTTTCCCAAATTACTACTGGAACTTTGACCAATAGATTTCCCACTTTTCTCTTTTTCATTCTGCTCTTGAGGGGGTTGGGTTTGTACTTGAGCCTGAGCTGACAGATTATCAGCCATTTGCTGGAAGAACATGGCTATCTGCTGGGCCGTTTGTGCAGTAATTCGTATAGAAGGGATTGGTACAGTTGGACCCCCAACGCTCTGTGAAAATGTGGCCTCTCTTTGTACGTTAGTTATATCAGACTGCTCTACAATTTTATCCCTCTTGTCCATATCTATTCACAGGATTTTTTTTTTCTGTTTCCTGTACACCCAACACAAGGAGATTTCTCCCCGTTAGTTCATATTCATGATGTAATGCACGGTATGTAACAATTATGGACATTGAGCAGTTGTACATAACAAGGAAAGACACAAATTCACAATTTAAAACATACTTCAAAAGCTTGCTCTGATACCACTAAAACATGTCACACCTTACCCCTCTGTAAGGTATAACATGATCCCATAGAATACCTAATGAACTACCGAACTTCACCTACCGATAACTCATTAAGTACCCTACAAGGGATTTTAAAACAATTTTCTTATTTTTGATAAGTGGTGAGCTTTTTCTAATAGGTATTTAAAACATATGATTAAAAGTAAATCTAGTTAATATTTTTGGTCCATTTTGTTTTTACGCAAATTTTATAAAAATTTTGACAGAGTTCCCTCTGTATTTTGAAAAACCAGTTCTTCAAATACCTGAAATAAAAGCACTTCCAATAATTTTCTAACCACTGCTTCAAATTCATACTCAATCTCAACCAATTTCTCAAATTCACAAGTTCAATAATTCTCAAAATACTGTCATCAATATCATTCATATTTCCTTAGAAACAAAACAATTTAGATACATCATTACAAGAAATTTACATTAAGAAAATCCAAACTAAAATTTATTACAACTTTATACAAACTTTATACAAGCTGCTCAAGACCGATTTTACATGTCCATACAATTACGTGCAATACATACATCAAAATGAATATTTACAGTCAGGGTATAAAATTATACCCGATAACTTCTAGCAGGTAGCTCCCCTGTCCTCAGCAGCTCAATCTGCTGCTCCTCTAGTCTCTATATCTGCGACAGCATAACAAGCTATCGCTGAGTAGTGAACTCAGTGGTACACAAACTAACAATTTAAAACTTAATACAATTTATGCATGACAATTCATAACAAATAGAATTTTAAAATTTTTAAATTCTTCAAAATCCATGACCTTCAGAAATCAACATTTTCATTCATGCAAATTATTCATTCGAATAACATTTTGATCAAATAGTAACTATTTATTTACATTTCTTTTAAATTCCGAGACAATGCAAAAATTTTTGAATCATTGACAAATTATTTATTTCAATCACAATTTATCAAATCATGCATAATTTAAAGGGCGTTGCCAACAATACACACAGTCGAACCCATGACCCAAAATTCGAATAGATGCCGTGTTGTACACCACGACATTTCACATACTCCCAATAACCGAGGCTAAAAGGGAGAAACAAAGACTAGCTAGTATATATGAGTACTCATTCACATCATTCCCCAACTGGCAAGCCAGAGAGGAAGAAACTCGCCCCATCAAGTGGAGGAGTTATCTCACTAGACAAGCTAATGAGAATTTACAACATTTTTTGTCATGTCAACTGTGGTTTCAAATCATATTCAAAACAATTTCTATTTACAAAGCATTTACAAATCAACATTTTTAATCATCATAAATTCATGCTCAAGGTTGGCAACACATCAAACTTAAAATTTACAATCCTTAAAACAATGCAATAATTCCTTAAATGCATAAGAAAATTTGTATTCAAATTATACAATTTCATTCAATAAGTTAAAATTCTCAGCACAACAAAAATCATAAATCATACAATAAATTTATTTCAAATCAATTTGGAATTGAAAAATAACAAAAGAGTTAGTTGTGCACAAACCTCAAGCGAGTCGCCTGTTGGCCTTGACTCGACTCCTCGGGTTCTGTTCCGATATTCTTTTCCACTGAAACACACAATTTTATAGTGTTTCAGAACCATAATTTAACATAAATCCAAAAATAAATTTAACTTCACTTTTACCTAGCTCTAACGTGCTAATTTCGACATTCTTGAAATTTTTAGGTTTCGGGTTACTATTCACTGCACTATTCAAGTCAAATAGTTGACTTTCTAAGGCTTAATAGGTATGGGAACTCCAACTTCACCCACATACCACATTTTGGTCATTAAACTTGTTGGTTTTGGTCATTTTCTCCAAGCTTAAGTCATTTTGGCAAAATTGTGAATTTTCGGTTTTGGTGCTCCGAAGTTACACTGTTCCATTGGTCAATCTATTGTCGGAATTTGACAAAACTTCCTTCATAGAAAATGTTCCTTATTGTCTTAAGTGTATTCTCATTTTTGGATCACCCCAATCGGAGTTTTATAGCTCAAGTTATGGCCAAAATACAATTACTGTTCACGTGCACTGTTCATACTGGTATTTTGGTTCTAGCAGATTTTTGGTCCAACTTTGTTCAGTAATTTGATCAAGTTAAGTTCATAATTTGGTCTAACGTTCTTCATATGAAATGTTCTACTATGTCTTAGGTTTCCATCGGTTCAAGAATCACCTAAATCCGAGTTTCCTAGAGAGAGTTATAGCCCTTCAAACATTACTGCTCAATGGTAATTCTGCAGAATCACAGGTACAGTAACTCAACTTTGTTCAATGATTTGAATGGGTTAATGGCATAATTTGGGTTGGTGTTCTTCATGAAAGTTTTAGATCAATATCATATCTAATTTCTGGTAAAATTGCAGGTCATTTTGACCTTCCTAACTCGAGTTATGATCGAATGAACAGTAACTATTCATTTGGTCAGTCTAGTGCAGTGGCAGCCTGCTCTCATTTCACTTTGGTCAATTGGTTCACCCAGTTTTGGTCAGTTTTTGGGCATGGTTCCTTAATGAAAATTGTGCCCTTTTATGTCTATTTTCATCCCCAATTGGTGGCATATCAATTGGGCTTGTAAAATTCCCGTTTTGGTCCTTCAAAATAGGTTTGGTCATGCTGCCAGCAGCATGACCATTTGACCTACGAATTTGGTTTTCATTCCAACAATTCCCACACATCTCTTTTGGTCATTATTGACCATTTTTCATCTCATAATAGACCAAAGTCATCATTTAAGAATTTCTCCAAAATTTGGTTCACAAACCCTAGCCTCCTAACCCTAATCTCACTTAATTGTTTCATTTAACCAATTCAATGCCTATATACATGCTTCTTTAACTCTATCAAGCTCATATACACCTTAAAGTCCATCAAATTCATGCACACACATCAAACCCTAGCTAGCATAAATTCAGCTTTGATCCCTCACAATTATTTTTGTTTCATTTTAAGTTACTTTCTAAGTTAATTAAACTAAGAACATAGAAATTTAGTAAAAGAATTCAAATTTATATACTAACCTTTGTTTGATTTTCCAATCACTAATTTTCTTCTCTTTTTTCTTCTTTCTTGCTTCTTCAATCTCCTCTTCTAGTAGCCCAACCAAAGCTTAATCATAATTTAGTAGAATTTTTGGGGAATTTATAGGGTTGATTCAAGCTTTGAAAGCTTGAATTTCATGGTTATGGAGAAAACAAAAGAGAAAAGAGAGAGAGAGGAGAGATACACGGTTTTGAAGAAGAAGAATGATTTTTTTTTCTTTTCTTTTATGTTTTTATCCCTTTTTGAAGACCAAAATTCCCAAATTAATAAAATAATTTAATTAATCTTTTATGACATCATTCAAGATGTCATCACCTTTGACTTTTTTAACTTCTTTCTTTTCTTTTTTTTTTCTATTTATTTTTTTCTATTAGTTCTTTAATTCAATTCTCGATTCTGAAATTTTATTTTCTCTGATTTTATTTGACAGTTAGGTCAGGAGTCAGCTCTCGAGGTCAATTGACCAAATTGCCCTTCGCCGATTCAACCCGGTTTGCAAATAATCCAATATTTCTTTCGGCTTCCTGACCTAATTATTTGATTGGCTTAACAGTTCTTTTTCATGATTTTCTCTTTTCCACTGTGTTCATAAGGATCCTAAGGACCGCAACGTCTCTTTTTACGGTTCGAAATTTGAGTTTAAAACGACTTCGCAGTCATTCCCGAGGAGGTCACTCATCGCTGTGACTCTCGGCTCGTTTAACCTCTTATGTTCTGTTTTTCTTATTTATAGTTAACTAATTAAATATTACTAATTATTTGTGTTTATGGCTTCTCTAGTTGTCTTAAGTATGGTTCTAATCCCCTTAATTTTCCGGACCGACACCGGTCACCGGAACAGTGAAATATACTAGGCTATACAAATAGGGGTGTTACAAGATGGAAGGTTTAGATTTAAAGGACATGATCTGATGCCTGAGAATTGAAGGGAATCAAAATGGACGGCTGAGATCATATTTAGAATATTTGTCCTTTCTCTTTTCTAATCCAATGGTTCAAAATCTTCTTGTCAAGGGAGATCTGAGGGCCAAGAATAAAAGATGCCGGTCTTGTTGTCTTCTCTTTGATCCAAGGGCTTCGGGCTTGTCCTTACAAGTAAGATCAATGGTGGAGATTGAGATGTACAGGACTGTCATGACATGTCCTAGCACCTATCAGCTATGTGGGCGATTCTGCAAATGAGGTGTGCGGTGAAGATTTGATCTCGTCTGCAACGTTTTAACTACCTCGACTCTGATTATGACGACAGTTATTGGAAGTTGTCTCATTCTCTCTTCGCTTTCTGATCTCCCATCCCTTCCGATCTTCCTATTACGACCCTTTTTCGATCTCTCATGCCGGGCCCCTCTCTTGATCTCTCCCATTCCAGAACCTTCCCCTCTATCCGGGCTGATTCAGTCAAAGCATTTATTCCTTCTGTTACCGAGGCATCCGCTTCGATTTTCGCTAGTAATAAATGCTCAGACCCTCTATATATATATGCCTTCAACGGGGAATTTCTCCCACATTTCATTCCTTCCTATTTCCATTTCTCTCTTCTTCTGTTCTAGCTGCTCCGGCAATAATCCCGACCATGGCGACTGCTCTTAATCTTTTTTCGATTATTCACTTTGTTTAACAACTGAAAATTTATGACCCCGGTGACCAGAAAATCACGATAACCACATCTGATGACAGTGAGAAAGCCGGACTAATTTACCTATCAAGATCGAAAATATCGATCGTACCGATCTTGAGTCGGTCTACCGATATAATCGGAGAACCGATTTCGGGCGAGAAGATTGCTAATTTCCCTCTCAACATTGGTGACCACCCCTTTGAAGTTCATTTGGCTCCTCACCACATCAGGCGTCCTGACTGCGACTCGGTTCTGGTCGATGACATCGACAATGACTCCTCGTATTATCATGAGAGTCATAGTCACTCCATCTGAGCTGTACATCTATCTGATGCCTATGGCTGACTTTCTGATCAGACACATCTTTTGATTCAGCTACGAGACTAGGCTTTGACATAGGTCCTTACTAGGTAGAATGTACTGCTGATCTCTAGAGATCGCCCAAATGATGTAATCTGACCTTTAAAGGATGTAATCCGATCTCTTGAGATCACCCAAATGATGTAATATGACCTTTAAAGGATGTAATCCGATCTCTTGAGATTGCCCAAATGATGTAATCTGCTCTTTTGGAAATGAAATTTTATTTTGACAATTATCATTTTACTATTATTGCATTGGTTATTTTCTGATCTCTAATGTGCATATCCGATCTGATTCCTAACTGAATAGCCCTTAGCCGATCTGTAATTCTGAACATCTACCTTAATTCACCGATCTTTAACTAGCCGATCTCCCCTTATTTATTTATGGAGTTTCTGGAATGTTCTTGCAATGTGTCAGAAAAGCTGGCGAATTCTACTAACCGATGCATCGCTTGGGACACTGTGAGCATTGAATGCTCAGACGGGTATAAATAGGGGAAGGGTCAGCCAGTTTCTCCCTTATGTCATTTTCAGCACCTTGCGAGCGATTCCAAAATTCTCTCATTTCTTCAAGTTCTTCCGACACCGATCACACTCCGGTAAGGGTTTTGATCTTTCTCTTAGTTAAATTTCTCTCTTTTCTTTGAAAATGAGTGGCGCCGAGGGTTAGAGAGTGAGAGCCCCCCTTCCGTCCATGTCTCATGGTCGTCAGATGAAGTTGAAGTGGTCAGACTAAGCGGGCGATCTGAACCTCCTACGACCTTCATTTCAGCCTGTGGTCAAGCGGCACCCTCAAAACGAACGCATTCCTCAGGGAGAGAAAACCTTCCCGTGGACGAGTTGCCGTCAATCCTCCAAGAAACTAATTTGCAGTCGATTAGCCAAGAATACAACCTTCGGACCGACTCATACAAGCTTATCAGATGTCATGGCGATCTCTGAACCGATCACTTCTTTGAAGAAAATGATGTGATCATGATATATGAAGAGCAATTGAAAGCCGGGCTGCGGTTTCCTCTTGATAATTTTTTCAAGGACGTTCTGAAATTCCACCAAGTATGTATAGCCCAAGTACATCCGAACTCATGGCGAATTCTAGTGGCTTTCAGAGGCTTATGCCGAGCCAAGAAGCTCGAGCCCACAATAAAGGTTTTTGCCGAGTTACATAGACTTACTCGTCGAAAGGATGATGAGTATTGGTTTTTCCAAGCCAAACCGCACTGTGGGCTTTTTACCGATCTCCCTTCTTCACTAAAAAATTGGAAGAATCACTTCTTTATTCTGAGGAGTAAGATTCCGAACGGTTTTGAGGGTTTCCCACATAGCTGGCTGCATCTGGGCCCATTAATTCCGAAGCATATCACCCTGAGTGGGGAAGAAGGCGCAATGGTGATGGAGCTAAAGGATCAGGAGACCACTCAGAAGTTCTCCTGTTTAGATGCGGTGATGGCTGAACTGCACCATTGGATGATGTAGCTAGTTATCGGCGAAGAACATGGGCTTCAACTCTCTGACTTCGGCTTTGGTACTTTCTACATCTTTGATCTCTAGGCCTTAGTGAACTCACTGACTTTTCTTTGTGCAGGTATGGTGGGCAGCGAGGCTTCCAAAGAGAGTCGAAAGCGTAAGAGAGAGGTCTCCAAGAAAGTGCAGGAGATGAAGCGCGCCGAGGCCTCACAGACGCCAAGGCATGATTTAGAAGAGGTGCGGGGAGGCTCGTCCCGACCCTCGGGACCACCGATCCCTAAAATAGAAGTAGTCCGGTCTCCTCCTCAATAAGAAGAACCACCGCCTCCACCTACTCGTTCGAGTGTGGAAGGTGGTCCTTCCCAACCTACTATAAGAACCCTTTCCTGCGACGCCCAAGTCCTCATTCATTCCTTGGAGAAGAACCGATCTGTACGGGAGAATCCGGGTTTGGCAAAGGTTCTGGGAGCTTCCATATGCCTCCAGGAGGATGGGCACAGGCTGACCCAGGGCAACATTGATGATCTCCTGGCCCAGACAATGAGCTTGACCGTGGAGAGCTTAGTGAACTAGCATATCATCAGGGAAAAGGCTCATCATTTGAGGCAGGAGATCCAGAAGGCGGGCCAGGATGCAGCTTCCGCTCGAGCCTAACTTTCATCCGCCTGGGACTATATAGCTGAAATTGAGGGGCGGGTGAAATTCTATGAGGATAAATTGGCCGAGCAGGCTCATGCTCTTGAAGAAGTTCGGGCTCTCCGAGCTGCTGATGTCGCTCGCTTCACTGAAGAACTTAGAGCAAAAGAAGAAGAGGTAGTGACGAGGGAGGCCGATGCTTATGTGAATGCCTATGGGGATCTTTTGGCCGAGCTTAAGAGGCATTATCCTGAGGAGAACTTTTCTTGGATGGTGGACCTGGCTCCCCAAGACGAAGAGGAGAGCGAGGAGGAAGCTAAGGGAAATAGAGACGGTGAACGAAATGTAGAATAGGCTGGGGATGATCCTCCAACCGAATGACTTGTATTTTTATTTTGAAATGAAATGAAATTCTCTCTTCTGTCCAATGACTTGATGAGATCAGAAAATATCTAAGTTGTACAAGCGCCTAATTGTTTGAACATGTTAGAACATCAAACTTGAAAGCGATTATTAATCTATTTATGAGAGGTCAAAAAAACATTACAAGCAAGAGATCGGCCAAAGCCGACAACAAACACTGAACGGAACGTAGGATTATTAAAATTGGAAACCTGATTTGAACACTTAAGATCGAAAGCACCATTAAGCTGGATTAAAACCCTAACTTTATTAAATGATTATCCACAATATTTATAAAAGGGAGATCGAAAACGAGACTGGATGGCACGAAGACCTAATATTGGTTTGATTTCATTTGGCGAGAGATCAGAAACGTGATTGACTAGCAAGGAGACTTGATAATTGGTTTGAGAGATCGGTAATGAATTGAACGACATGGAGACTTGGTGTTGGGGATCGATTTCAAAGTCTACTGATTTTGGGGATCGGCCAAAATATGGTGTCAATAAGAGTTTTTGAGTCTGAAGCAGGAGGATAAGACCATAGTTGAGTATGAGAGGGAGTTCTCCTGCCTAAGCCACTATGCGGGGAGTCTACTTGCTACTAACAGGGATAGATACAAGAGGTTTGAATCTAGTTTGGGACCTAGCCTGAGATTGCAAGTAGTTGGGTTTTGGCATGAAAACTTCAGAACTAATCTCCTAATCACTTGAATTAGAAAGAATTGAGTTAGAAAGGACACTTTGGGGGAAAACTTCTAGTCAAGCTTCAAAGAGTGGTTTAGGAAAGAGAAAACACTTTGGGGGACTAGTACTTATAGATTTGGTAGAGGGAGATCCTCACAACAGAAGCCACCTCGATCTAATTAGCAGATGGTCAAGGGAGCAACCTCAGTTCGCACCTGTGAAACTTGTGGAAAGGTGCATGGAGGGGTATGTTATAGAGCTATTGGAGCTTGCTACAACTGCGGTGGTATGGGGCATTTTGCTAAGGATTGCACCAGTGCCCGCAAATTTGGGCGACCTACAACAACTGAAGGGTCAGTCCAAGGTTTCACCTCCAGGGGTTCACAGATAGTCAATAGAGGCAGAGGCAGAGGAAGGGGCAATACTTCTGGTAGTTAGGATACAATGAATCAACCAAATTAGAGTGGTGCACCAGCCAGGGTATACATTATGCGCGAGAGGGAAGAGGCCGAGACTTCAGACATAGTAGTTGGTATATTCTCCATTTTTAAGCAAAATGTTTATGTGCTGTTTGATCCTGGCTCTTCACATTCTTATGTTAGTGCTAGTATTATTTGCTTTGCTGCTGTTCCTTGCATGAAAATAGATTTTGAGGTGCTAGTGACTAGTCCTTTAGGACAAGAGGTTAGGGTTAATAGACTGTATAAGGATTGTCTGTTGGTGATTCAAGGACATACATTCCTATTTAATCTGATTGAAATGCGCTTCAGAGATTATGATATCAATTTGGCCATGGATTGGCTAGCCAGGCAATATGCCATGATTGACTGTAGACTGAAGACAATCACTTTTGGTCTTTCCAAGTATGTAGACTGTAACATCCTCACTTTAGCCTAATCGTACATTCTACTGTTCCGATAACTAATGCCTGTCCAGACAGCTAGAATGTCTGGAACTATATTTAGATTAACGTGAGGAGTCATAAATAACTCAAATAATGATAAGAAAAATTTAGAAAAAATTTTAGAAATAAAATACAACAAAATTAAATGAGCCGGTGCCCCAATGATGGGTGACCAAACGGAAAGTGACTGTAAAGACAGTTGTTGACCCTATAACCGTGGGAAAACCCTGTGAAATAATTTTTGAGACTCCAGTGAAGAGTTATTGAGCCTTCGATGGCCTTAGAAGGCCAGGAAAATGCTTATAGAATTTTATCAATTAGTACAAACAATTTTAGCTCATTAAGCTAAACAAAGGGCATTTTGGTCATTTTGCCTTCAGAGATAATTTTTGATAGACATGCCCATTTAAGTAAGTGAATTATATGACCTAAAATATGAATTAATATTGATGAGAAAATAATTAAAAATGAGTAAAAGAAATGAGAAAAGAATTGAAATTAAATTTGAATTAATACTTAAGCATTGATGTCATAAACATTAAAAATTAAAATTCTCCAATAAAGAAATTGCTAACCAATGGGAAATTGCCAAGCCTTTTTAAAAGGATAAAAACTAAATACAATGAGATAAAAGCAAAAAAAAAAAAAACAACCATCTTCTTCATCCCATTGTGGCCGAACCAAGAGAGAGAAAGAGAAGGCAGAGTTCCATCATTAATGCTCTTCCATAAGCTTATCAAACCTTGATTTTCTATCATAGAATCACCTACTTTCTTCACTAAATTTGATCCTCACACCTTAGAACACCTCTAGGAAGCAATTTGAAGGAGAAATAAAGGAGATTGACAAGCTAAAGTTTGGTTCCAAAGAGGTTAGTGTCCAATCCCTTACCTTTCTTTTGAAATTCATGTTTAGAGGCTTAAATTAGTTTTAGAAATTAAGAGATATTTGAATGAAGTTGATGAGTAGGGAAACCCCCAATTTCAGCAGCCATGTGAAGGTTAGGGTTTTGATGGTTTTCTTTAAATTAAATTGGTATATGAGCTGCCCTTGACATGAATTGCATGATTAGAACCTAAATTGTTGGTGAAATGCAAGAATTAAAAATTTGAGAATTTGGGGTTTGAGTAAAATTAGGGTTTTCATCATGTGATGGTTGATGAACATTTTAAAGGTAAATTAGTGACCATATAGTAAGGTTTAACCATAAAATGAGGCAATTTGTGGCATTGGATTGTGAGTTGGGTACGCTACCCTTTGTGATCAATTCTGGACCACTGGAGTCTAGTGTGGTTGGAGAGCCTTAATTGAACTTGTGTAGCTCCAATTGGTGTAAGGCCAATTGGAGGTGAAACTAAACACATATTGAATGCCCAGAAAACTAACTTAGGTTGCCCTAAAAATTGACCTAATCCTGGTAACACACATGCTGCCCTGAAAAAGTGACCAAATGAACAATGTTTGTTCAGATGGTCATAACTCAGTGTAGAAATGTCCAATTGACTTGAATTTTATATCAAAAAAAAGATTAGACAATTTAGAACAACTTTCATGAAGAACACCAAACCAAATTCTGATCATAACCTATTTGAATTGCTAACTAAAGTCAAGGTATCAAAACTGCCAGAACCATTTCTGGCCAGAAATTCTGTGTAGAAACTAATTTGGCCGGCCTTAAAGAAATTAGTATAACTTGAGCTAGAAAACTCCAAATGGAGTAATTCAGAAAGGAAATTAAAGAAGAGACAATAAGAAACAACTTTGAAGAAGAGAGTTTTATCAAATTTTTACTGTTGTAAGGTCCAATGGAACAGTAAACATGGACATCAAATTATGGAAATTTGAAATAAAACCTAGGAGGCTATGAATTGTGTTTGGCAATCAATGCCAACAAAAATAAAATTTAAAATGTGGTATTTTGATGAACTTAGAATTAACAAATCTATTAAATATGAAAAAGTTAATATTTGTGTGAAATAGTCTAATAAATAGTAACCTCTACACTACAAATATAAGTAATTACATAATTTATTTTATAAAATGTCCTAGTATGCCTAGAAAGATTGGGTTGGATAGGTTGGCATGCCAATAGGGTTCTGTTAGCAGTACTGCATATGGTTTCACACCATTCTGTGTTTTATGGCCTTTCGTGCCATTCTGTGATATAATAGCCTTTGGCTATTTTGATTGCGTTTACTATACTTGGCTTCGTGCCTAATAATTATTACAGCTTATTAGCTGTTCTGTTGCACACTGGGAGACACTTTGTGACCGATGGTGTGATGGCCAGAGGTACTTGTTACCCAGTGCCAGTTTACCCGTTTATCCAGTCTGGTCTGCTAGTATAGGTTACTTGGGCATTCAAAATAAATCTTAACAAATTTTAATCAAATAATTAACATAAAAGTACCAGATTAATAATACTACAAAAAATTACCAGAAACTCAGTCTACATAAAAATTAGCATATATTCTGCATATCCACTTTATTTTAGCTATTTTATTTTATATTGGCACCACTAAGCTATATTGCTTAGCGCGTTGCTGTTTGCAATGCGTAGGTACCGGAGACGCGGAGTGAGAACCCAGCAGACTCTAGACTGGGTGAGAGTCTGATTTGCTAGAGTCCAGTGTTACCTCACATCTGCAGTGCATTAGTAGGACACTAGGCTACATTTTGTATTTTGTATTTTATAAATTTTTTTAATTAGACTTTTATTTTTCCATGTACATTATAAACTCCTGTAATTATGTTTTGATATAATTATCTATAAATTGTGTTAATTAATAAAAATTTGAGTACTTCTTCATAAATTAAACATGTGTATTATATGAAACTGAAGGAATGAGATTTGGGTTGATATTTGGAGTTGTGTGGGTTAAGAAAAATTATTGGAGGTATTTTTAACAGGTTTTGAAGAACTATTTTTCCAAATTACAACCGACACTCTGCCGAATTTTCTATAAAATTTGCGAAAACTCCGAATTAAATAAAATTTCAATAAATGACATAAATGGCAAAAATTTCACTTAGTGACTTTTAATAATTATATTAAGAATTAATAAATTAATTTGGAATATGGAATAAGACAAGATAAGGTGCTTTGACACTCTGTGTGACATGCCTTGCTCGGCTACACTGTAGACGGATGAGGGGTGTCATATTTAGTAGTATTAGAGCACGGTTTAGGCATTTTTGGGTCTAGATAGAGTGCATACCATTGCATTGCATTTGTAAGTGTTGAGGTGACATTGATGCGATCTGTTATTTTTGGTTATTTTGATTAGGATACAGACCCTTCATCGCAAAGGGCAGTCGAGGAAGAGGTGGAGAGTCATGCTCCACCCACGGCTGAGACGGGTGGCAGGGGGGAACCTGCTCCACCAGCACTAGAGGTGCCTGCACAGCCTCCACATGCCATGTTTCAGTAAATGGCCGAGTTTTTTAGACAGATGGCTGGGGTTATGCCACCGCCACCACTTACACAATAGAAATCTCCCTTGGAAAAGCTTAGAAAATTTGGAGCTGTGGATTTCTTGGGTAAGAAAGAAGATGACCCAGTAGCAGCTGAGAACAGGTTAGACTGAACCATAAGGGTATTGAAGCAACTTCATTGCACCCCAGAGCAAAACCTGGAGGGTGTTGTGTCCCTACTCCAAGATGATGCCTACCAGTGGTGGGACAGGTTATCCAGTGAGGTGCAGCCATAGCAAATAAACTGGGACTTCTTCCTTGTGGAGTTCGGAAAGAAGTATATGGGCAATGTGTATTTAGAAGAGAGAAGAAGGGAATTCATCAGCCTGCGGCAGAGGCAGTTATTAGTGGCTAAGTATGAGAGACAATTCGTCAGATTAAGCCGCTATGGAAGGGAAATAGTCCCCAATGAGGCTGAGAGGTGTAGGAGGTTTGAGGAACGGTTGAACGACAATATCAAGATAATGATTACCACTTTGGGGATTACGGACCTCACAAAACTAGTTGAAACTGCATTAAAGTTTGAAAACGTCAAAATAAATGAGCAGAACAGAAGGGATAGACAGCAGAAAAGAGGCCAAGGGCAGACCAGTTCATCCTCTGCTCCCAATAAGAAGTTTAGAGGTCCAACTGCCCAGAGTTCAAGTCAGCCTCAAGGTCAGGGTCAATCCCAGGGGCCCAGATCACACTTCACACTGAGGAGAGGCCAGTCCACACCATCAATGGGTAACTCTCCAGGGACGGTGTTTAGGGGACCAGCCCCAGCAGTATCTTCTGTCTGTCCACACTGCCAGAGGTGGCATAAGGGGGAGTGTTGGCTAGTGACTGGTGCTTGCTTACGGTGTGGGTCTACAGAACATCATATCAGAAATTGTCCAAAGAGGACTGCTACAGCTGCCCCAGCACAAGCAGATAGGCCTGCCTCTGCACCTCAAAGGGGTAGAAGGTCTGGTAAATCTGAGATAGCTAGTACATCACAGAGGCCAGCATTAGAGTCTGCTGAGAGGCTAGAGGCAAGGATACCAACCAGAGCATATGCCATGAGAGCTTAGGAGGAGTAGGACGCTCCAAATGTCATTAGGGGTATGTTCTTCCTCTACAACTTGCCTGTGCATGCATTGGTGGATCCAGGATTTACCCACTTATTTATCTGCATCAAGCTACCTGTAGAAAGGGGAATCTCAGTAGAGGAAAGTGACCAAGAGATTCTGGTCACTAATCCACTAGGCCATAGTGTGGTAGTGAATAAGGCGTATAAAGGTTGCCCGTTGAGGATTTAGGGGAAAGAGTTCTCGGTAGACCTAATTGAACTACCTTTTCATGAATTTGACGTGATTTTGGGAATGGACTAGTTGTCACGTCATCAGGCAATAGTGGACTGTAGATTGAAAAGAATTACTTTGAAAACTCTTGAGGGTGATGAGATCACAGTTGTGGGGAAAAGGATGAATTTTCTGTCTAATGTCATTTCAGCCACTGCTGCAAGAAAATTGATGAGAAAAGGTTGTGAAGCCTACCTCGCACACCTGGTTAATACTAGGCAGGCTAAGCCAGACTTGTGTGACATACCCATAGTAAGAGACTTCCCTGATGTGTTCCCTGAAGAATTGCCTGGTTTGCCATCAGAAAGGGAAGCCAAATTTGCTATTGAGGTACTTCCGGGTACAACACCAATCTCCATTGCTCCTTATAGGATGGCACCTACTGAATTGAAGGAGTTGAAAATCCAGTTGTAGGAGTTACTAGATAAGGGGTTCAAATGCCCCAGTGTGTCACCGTGGGGAGCTCTAGTGCTATTTGTGAAGAAAAAGGATGGGACCTTGAGGCTATGTATTGATTATCGGCAGTTGAACAAAGTGACGGTGAAAAATAAATATCCATTGCCTAGAATTGACGATCTGTTTGATCAATTGAAGGGAGCAGGAGCATTTTCTAAGATTGATTCTAGATCAAGGTATCATCAGCTGAGGGTAAAGGATGCAGATGTGCCAAAGACTGCATTCAAGACCCGGTATGGGCACTATGAGTTCCTGGTAATGCCATTTGGGTTGGCAAATGCACCAGCAGCTTTCGTGGACCTTATGAACCATATCTTTCTTCCATATTTAGATCGATTTGTAGTGGTCTTCATTAATGACATCCTGGTGTATTCCAAGACCAAGGAAGAACATGATGAACATTTGAGGATTGTTCTGCAAACTCTAAGAGAGAAGAAGCTGTATGCTAAGTTGTCCAAGTGTGACTTATGGTTGAGTGAGATCTCCTTCCTTGGACACATAGTATCAGCTGATGGGATCAGAGTAGATCCTAAGAAAATTGAAGCAGTGATGGAATGGAAGCCTCCCAGAAATGCAACTGAGGTCAGAAGCTTCTTGGGGCTAGCTGGTTATTATAGAAGGTTTGTGAAGGGGTTCTCTCTAATAGCTACTCCAATGACCAAGTTGTTACACAAGAATGCAAAATTCGACTAGAATGATAAGTGTCAGGCCAGTTTTGAGAAGTTGAAGGCTATGTTGACAGAGGCACCAGTGTTAACACAGCCAGTGTTGGGAAAGGACTTTTTGGTCTGCAGTGTTGCCTCACATAATGGGATAGGGTAAGTATTGATGCAAGAGGAGAAAGTGGTTGCCTATGCTTCCAGGCAGTTAAGGCCACATGAAAAGAACTACTCTACTCATGATCTGGAGCTAGCAGGAATTATCTCTGCACTGAAGATATGGAGGCACTACTTATATGGGGAAAAGTGCTACATATATATAGGCCACAAAAGTTTGAAGTACTTGCCAACCCAGAAGGAGCTCAACCTTAGATAGAGGTGGTAGATTGAGTTCCTAAAAGACTATGACTGTGTAATTGATTACCATACTGGGAAGGCAAATATAGTTGCTGATGCCTTAAGCAGAAAATCCATTACAGCCTTGAGATCACTGAATGCTCCTCTATCCTTGGCTCGAGATGGAGCTATTTTGGCTAAGTTGTAAGTGAAGCCAAACCTGTTACAGCAGATACAAGATGGGCAGAAAGCAGATGAGAAACTAATGGCTACTGTGGGAAAAATTTCAGAGGGGAAGGAACTCGATTATGAGGTAAAAGCATATAGGTGTCTGTACTACAAAGGGAGAGTGTGTGTACCAGATGATAGGGAATTGAAGACTAGTATTTTGAAAGAGGCACATACTAGTGCTTATGCTATGCACCCGGGAAGCACAAAAATGTACCATGATTTGAAGCCTCATTATTGGTGGCCTGGAATGAAGAAGGATATAGCTGACTATGTTACTAGGTGCTTGACATGTCAGAAAGTTAAAGCAGAACATCAAGTTCCATCAGGATTACTACAGCCTATAAGCATACCTGAATGGAAATGGGATCGGGTCACCATGGACTTTATAAGTGGTCTGCTTCTCACCCAAAAGAAGCATGATGTAGTATGGGTGATAGTGGATAGATTGACAAAATCAGCCTACTTTCTGCCAGTTAGAATTGACTACTCACTAGAGAAGTTAGTAGAATTGTATATCAATGAGGTAGTTAAACTACATGGAATCCCACTTTCCATAATATCTGATCGAGACCCAAGGTTCACATCGAGATTTTAGAAGAAGTTGCAAGAAGCTTTGGGCACACAACTCCATTTTAGCATGACTTTTCATCCTCAGACTGATGGACAGTCGGAATGAGGAATCTAGGTAAACACTGAAATCTATTAAATTAATACAAATATTAAACTGAAATGATAATAATAACATGTAATATGTGATAGGTCCATGAGGATATGCTGTGAAGTTGTGTCATTGAGTTTGAGGGGAGTTGGGATAGATATCTTCCACTGGTAGAGTTCGTATACAATAATAGCTACCAAGTTGTATGGGAAAAAGTGCAGAACACCGGTGTGTTGGACTGAGTTGGGTGAGGATAAACTCGTGGGACCAAACCTGGTGAAACAGACTGATGAGAAAGTGAAATTAATAAAAACCAATTTGAAAGTTGCCTTAGATAGACAGAAATCTTATGCTGACTTGAAGAGAAAAGAGATAGAGTATGCAGTTGGCGACAAAGTGTTCCTCAAAGTGTCACCATGGAAGAAGGTACTAAGATTTGGAAGGAAGGGTAAGTTAAGCCCTAGGTTCATTGGGCCATATGAAGTCATGGAGCGTGTGGGACCAGTGGCCTATCGGCTAGCTTTACTACCAGAGCTGGACAAGATCCACAATGTGTTTCACGTGTCCATGTTGAGGAGGTATAGATTAGACCCTTCACATGTCATCTCCATGGAAGAAATTGAATTTCAACCGGACTTGACATATGAAAAAGAACCAATATGGATCTTGGCTCGAGAAGTGAAGGAATTGAGAAACAAGCTAATCCCATTGGTGAAAGTGCTTTGGAGGCACTACAACACTGAGAAGGCAACCTGGGAAAGTGAAGAGACGATGAGGCAATAGTTCCCTCAATTGTTTGCATCAGGTAAATTTCGAGGATAAAATTTAAATTATAGGGGAAGAGCTATAACATCCTCACTTTAGCATGACCGTACATTCTACTGTTCCAGTAACTAATGCCTGTTCGGATAGCTAGAATGTCTGGAACTATATTTAGATTAAAGTGAGGAGTCATAAATAACTCAAATAATGATAAAAAAAATTTAAGAATAATTTTAGAAATAAAATACAACAAAGTTAAATAAGTCCGTGCCCCGATGATGGGTAACCTAACGGGAAGTGATTGTAAAGATAGTTGTTGACCCTATAACCATGGGGGAACCCTGTGAAATAATTTTTGGGACTCCAGTGAAGAGTTATTGAGCCTTCAAAGGCCTTAGAAGTCCAAGAAAATGCTCCTAGAATTTTATCAATCGGTACAGACAATTTTAGCTCATTAAGCTAAATGAAGGGCATTTTGGTCATTTTGCCTTCACAGATAATTTTTGACCGACATGTCCATTTAAGTAAGTGAATTATATGACCTAAAATATGAATTAATATAGGTGAGGAAATAATTCAAAATGAGTAAAAGAAATGAGAAAAGAATTAAAATTAAATTTGAATTAATACTTAAGCAATGATGTCATAAACCTTAAAAATTAAAATTTGCCAATAAGGAAATTGCTAACCAATGGGAAATTGCCAAGCCTTTTTAAAAGGATAAAAACTAAATACAATGAGATAAAAACAAAAAAAAAATAAACAACCATCTTCTTCATCCCATTGTGGCCGAACTAAGAGAGAGAAAGAGAAGGGAGAGTTCCACCATTGATGCTCTTCCATAAGCTTATCAAACCTTGATTTTCTACCATAGATCACCTACTTTCTTCACTAAATTTGACCCTCACACCTTAGAACACCTCTAGGCAGAAATTTTAAGGAGAAATAAAGGATATTGACAAGCAAAAGTTTGGTTCCAAAGAGGTTAGTGTCCAATCCCTTACCTTTCTTTTGAAATTCATGTTTAGGGGGCTTAAATTAGGTTAGAAATTAAGAGAAATTTGAATGAAGTTAATGAGTAGGGAAACCCCCAATTTCGGCAACCATGTGAAGGGTAGGGTTTTGATGGTTTTCTTTGAATTAAATTGGTATATGAGCTACCCTTGATATGAATTGCATGATTAGAACCTAAATTATTGCTGAAATGCAAGAATTACAAATTTGAGAATTTGGGGTATGAGTAAAATTAGGGTTTTGGTCATGTGATGATTGATGAACATTTTAAAGGTCAATTAGTGACCATATAGTAAGGTTTGACCATAAAATGAGGCAATTTGTGGCATTGGATTGTGAGTTGGGTAGGCTGCCCTTTGTGATTAATTCTGGACCACTGGAGTCCAGTGAGGTTGGAGAGCCTTAACTGAACTTGTGTAGCTCCAATTGGTGCTAAGCTAATTGGAGGTGAAACTAGACACATAATGCAACATTTTTGGTGAAGAAATCATGCCCATAAAACTAACTTAGGTTGCCCTAAAAATTGGCCTAATACGGGTAACACACATGCTACCCTGGAAAAGTGATTAGATGAATAGTGTTTGTTCAAATGGTCATAACTCAGTGAAGAAATGTCCAATTGACCTGAATTTTATAGTAATAAAAAGATTAGACAATTTAGAACAACTTTCATGAAGAACACCAAACCAAATTCTGATCATAAACCATCTGAATTGCTAACTAAAATCAGGGTATCATAATTGCCAGAACTATTTCTGCCCAGAAATTTTGGGTAGATACCAATCCGGCCAGCCTTAAAGAAATTAGCATAACTTGAGTTAGAAAACTCCAAATGGAGTGATTCAAAGAGGAAATTAAAGAAGAGATAATGAGAAACAACTTTGAAGAAGAGAGTTTGGTCAAATTTTTACTGTAGCCAGGTCCAATAGAATAGTAAACATGAACCTCAAATTCTAGAAATTTGAAATAAATTTACTGTATAAAATGTCCTAGTATGCCCAGAAAGATTGGGTTGGATAGGTTGGCATGCCAATAGGGTTCGGTTAGTAGTATTGCATAGGGTTTCACACCATTCTGTGTTTTATGGCCTTCCGTGCCATGCTGTGATATAATAGCCTTTGGCTTTTTTGATTGTGTTTACTATACTTGGCCTCATGCCTAATAATTATTACATCTTATTAGTTGTTCTATTGCACACTGGGAGACACTTTGTGACCGATGGTGTGATAGCCCAAGGTACTTGGTATCCAGTGCCAGTTTACCCATTTATCCAGTCCAGTCTACTAGTATAGGTTACTTGGGCAATCAAAATAAATCTTAATAAATTTTAATCAAATAATTAACATAAAAAGTACCAGATTAATAATACTACAAAAAATTACCAGAAACTCAGTCTACATAAAATATCAGCATACATTCTGCATATCCATTTTATTTTAGCTATTTTATTTTATATTGGCACCACTAAGTTATATTGCTTAGCACGTCACTGTTTACAACGCGTAGGTGCAGGAGACACAGAGCGAGAACCCATCAGACCCTAGACTGGGTGAGAGTCCGATATGCTAGAGTCCAGTGTTACTTTACATCTGCAGTGCATTAGTAGGACACTAGGCTACATTTTGTATTTTGTATTTATAATTAGACTTTTATTTTGCCATGTACATTATAAACTCCTGTAATTATGTTTTGATGTAATTATCTATAAATTGTGTTCATTAATAAAAATTTGAGTACTTCATAAATTAAACATGTGTATTATATGAAATTGAGGAATGAGATTTGGGTTGATATTTGGAGTTGTGTGGGTTGAGAAAAATTATTGGAAGTGTTTTTAACAGGTTCTGAAGAACTATATTTCCAAATTACAGCCGGCACTCTGTCGGATTTTCTATAAAATTTGCGAAAACTCCGAATTAAATAAAATTTCAATAAATGAAATAAATGGCAAAAATTTCACTTAGTGACTTTTAATAAATATATTAAGAATTAATAAATTGATTTGGAATATGGAATAAGACAAGATAAGGTGCTTTGACACTCTGTGTGACATGCCTTGATTGGCTACACTGTAGACGGATGAGGGGCATCACATAGACGTAGTAATATATGGGGAGAGGCAGTTATTACCATCAAATCTTATTTCAGCTGCACTGGCAAGAAGAATGATTCGGAAGGGGTGTGAAGCTTACCTAGCTCATGTGATAAACACCCAAGTAGGGAGTTAGGAATTGAAGGATATCCCTACAATGTGTGATTTTTTGAACGTCTTTCCTGAAGAATTGCCAGGATTGCCTCTAAAAAGAGAGGTGCAGTTTGAAATCGAGGTTATGCCTGGTGTGGAACCAATTTCTATTACTCCATATAGAATCGCACATGTTGAGTTAAAAGAGTTGAAGGTGCAGTTACAAGAATTACTTAATAAGGGTTTCATCTACCCTAGTGTGTCACATTGGGGAGTGCTAGTGTTGTTCGTCAAGAAGAAGGATGGTACTCTCCAACTGTGCATGAACTATAGACAATTGAACAAGGTGACAATAGAAAATAGATATCCTTTGCCAAGAATAGATAATTTGTTTGATTAGTTGAAAGATGCAGTTGTATTCTCCAAAATTGATTTGAGATCGGGATACTACCAATTGAGGGTGTAGGAGCAGAGTATTTCTAAAACTGCCTTTAAAACTCGTTATGGCCACTATGAATTCTTGGTTATGCCATTCAGGTTGACTAATGCTCCAGCTGCATTTATGGACCTGTTGAACACTATTTTTAGGCCATATTTAGATCAATTTTTTGTGGTGTTCATTAATGATATTTTGGTGTATTCGAAGAATGTAAAAGAGCATGATAGGCACCTGAGAATTGTGTTGCAGACTTTGACGGAGAAACAGTTGTATGCCAAACTATCTAAATGTGAGTTTTAGCTAAAGGAGATTACCTTTTTGGGGCACATTGTATTAGCTGAGGGTATCAAGGTGGATCCCAGCAAGGTAGAAGCCATTCTTAACTGGAAGCCACCCAGAAATGTTATAGAAGTTTAGAGTTTCCTTGGTTTGGCTAGTTATTACCATAGGTTTATGAAGGGATTCTCTATGTTAGCATTTCCACTGACTAAGTTACTTTAAAAAGATATAAAATTTTAGTGGACTGACCTGTGTCAAAAGAGTTTTGATGAGCTAAAATGATGTTTGATGGAAGCTTCAGTCTTAACTTTACCTACACCAGGTAAAGAGTACACCATATATAGTGATGCTTCTCATAATGGTTTAGGCTGTGTGTTGATGCAAGATAGAAACGTCATTGATTATGCTTCACGCTAGCTTAAGCCACATGAGAGGAATTATCCTACACATGACATGGAGCTAGCAGTAATAGTCTTTACCTTGAAAATTTAGAGACACTACCTATATGGGGAGAAATGCTACATATACACAGATCACAAAAGCTTGAAGTATTTGGGCACACAGAAGGAGTTGAATTTGAGACAGAGGAGATGGCTGGAGTTGATAAAAGATTATGACTGTTTAATAGACTATCAGCATGGGAAAGCTAATGTTGTAGCAGATGCCTTAAGTCGTAAGACCATGGCTAGTTTGAGAGTTTCACCTTTATCCATGGTGCGTGACTTGAGGGCATTACATGCAAATTTGGAGATAGATGATGAGGGATGGATGATAGCTACTTGGCAAGTGAAACCTGTGTTGATTGATCAAATTAAAATGGTAGCTCAGAATGATGATAAATATGTGAAGTTAGTGGAAGAGGTTCAGGATGGCAAGAAACCAAAATTTTCAGTGAATGATGAAGGTTTATTTCTTTACCAAGGTAAAATGTGCATTCCTGATGATGTTGATTTGAGGAAGATCATTTTGTAGGAAGCACATGACTCACCATTTACTATGCACCCTGGTGGAAGCAAAATGTATAAAACTGTTAAAGAACACTATTGGTGGATAGGCATGAAGAAAGATATTACAGAATATGTGGTCAAATACCTAACTTGTTAGCAAGTAAAGGTAGAACACCGAGTGCCAGCAAGGTTGCTACAGACATTGCCAATTCTCGAGTGGAAATGGGAAAGAATCACTATGGATTTTGTGATGGGACTTCCATGTACACAGAAGAATCATGATGTAGTTTGGGTTATTGTGGACAGATTGACTAAGTTTGCACACTTTCTGCCAGTAAGGATGGACTATAGCCTAGATGGACTGGCTAAGCTGTACATTAATGAAGTAGTGAGGTTGGGTGGAGTGCCAGTGTCCATTATATCAGATAGAGATTCGAGATTCACTTCTAGATTCTGGGGTAGTCTTCAAAAAGCCGTGGGAACTTGATTGAATTTCAGCATAGCATTCCATCCACAGATAAACGGCCAGTCTGAGAGAATTATCCAAATTCTAGAAGACATGCTTCGGGCTTGTGTGATTGAATTTGAAGGAAGCTGGGATACACACTTGCCTTTGATTGAGTTTGCTTATAACAATAGCTATCATTCAAGCATTGGGATGCCTCTATATGAAGCTTTTTATGGCAGAAAATGTAAAACTCCCTTGTGTTGGGATGAAGTGAGCAATAGAAAGTTGATTGGCCCTAAAATTGTTCAGTAAACTAAGAAGAAGATTAAGATCATTCGAGATAGACTCAAGCTGCATCAGATCATCAGAAGTCCTACATAAATTTGAAAAGAAGAGATATTGGGTATTCTGTGGGCGACAAGGTGTTCTTGAAATTTTCCCACTAGAAGAAGATTATGAGATTTGGTAGAAAGGGAAAACTAAGTCCTCGCTTCATCGAGCCATATGAGGTTTTAGAAAGAGTGGGTCCGTTAGCATATAAACTTTCATTGCCTCCAGAGTTGGAGAAGACTCATAATGTTTTTGTGATGCCCCTTACTCATCTACAGTGTAGTAGAGCAAAGCGTGCCACATTCGGTGCTAGAGCACCCTGTCATATCTTGTCCTGTTTATTATTAAGTTTAAACTTCATCTAAAGGGTTATCCATGTGTGAAATTGTTTTTTATCTCAGCTTATTTTATTGGAGACCCGAACAGAGCCTCCTCTATTTTATTAGCATCTAGTGGGTTCCACTATTTACTTGTTAATATAATTATATTCCATTCATTTCCTTATACATCATATCATTAACAAATTCTCATACAATTTCAAGAAAATGCTATTTATTTCATTCATATAAAAAGTTTATACACAATAATTTATAATTTCATTTACAATATCAAAATATAATTACATGATGTTTATGTACAATAAACTAAAATATAAAATCTAATACATGGGCCCTACCAATAAAATACAGATTGCTGAGGTGACTAGCAGACACTGGCAGATCTGGTTGAAGCTCTATCTGAGCATTACTGCTGTGGCTACTGCTGCTACGGCTGTGTCTGCTCTCCGGTACCTACGCGATGGAAAACCAATGTGCTAAGCAAATTGCTTAGTGGTGCATAATTTAAAATAAAAGTAAATAAATAATTAAAAATAATATATCTATGCTTAGTTTCATAAAATCTAAGTTATTTATAAATTTTCTGCACTTTGGAATCAATTAGATTTAACAGGATCTTTTCTGTTCATTTCTCTTATCTTCAGTTCTGTTCATTTCTCTTATGTTCAGTCTCAATTATTTTATAACAGTGCCGAAGTAACCTATAACTGATTATAGTGGCTGGATACCCGGGAGTATACTAGTCAGACATCCATATGTCTATCAAGCATACATCGGTCATATCAGGCACAAAGCCAGCGGTCAGGCATAAAGCCATAAATGATAATAGGCACTATGGCTAATGGGTAGGCATAAAAGCAGTAGAACAACCATTTCAGACATTTGTTATCTTTTAATGATCATTCATATAAGCAGTACTGCAATCTGTAGTTCCTAATTAGTATCCAAACTATATATATAAGTCTAGGCATACTTTGGGCAAATTAAACATTTTTACTTAATTTTGGACTTATTATTTCATGTCATGTATCATTATGTAGTGGGAAAGTAGGTCCCACTCTCACTTTCATGTAGTTTATGCATTAGGCAATTTATTAAGGCTAAGTCCCAACCACAAAATAAATTATTTCATGAATCTTTCCTTAGGTTCAGTTTTAGTGTCTTAACTTTAACTATCAATTTGATCAATTTATGGCCACTGTTTGGCCACACTTCCTTCATGGAAGTTAATCCTATATGTCTTATCTTTGTTTTCCCTTTTGAATCATGTCATTTGGAGTTTTAGAACTCAAGTTATGATCAAATATCCACAACTAGTTGATTACTAAATTCTGGTTCCATAACTAGGCAGCTTTTGGACTTAGAATTTACCTAATTAATTGAACATGTTGCAGCCACTTTTAGGCCTAGTGTTCTTCATAGAAATTATTGCCCTATGTCTTATGGTCACTTAGAATTTTGAATTGCAATTTTTCAATTTTTGAAGAATTAATTATAGCTAAATCACTGGGCCTGGACTCATGTACCCTATGCCAACAGGAATCCAGTTCAGGTAAGTGGGTTTAACTCAACTTTTAGGGTTCTTACGTTCATAATTTGAGGGAAGTGTATAAAAAAAAGTTAAAACCCTATTTCTTAGGTTTCTAGAACAGTATGGATCATCCCAATTGGAGTTTCCTAGTGGGAGATATGACTAAAAGACTGTTCTGGGGTCAAGTGGTCACTTAGGCAATTTCCAGAATTTGCATACTAAATTGACCTAGCCAATTGACCTAGTTCCCTTAATTTCTGGGTTTTGGTCAAAATACAATATTGTATATTTATGTCTTATGGAAAATTTTCCACTAGTTTCATTGCATTTGAATTTTTGTAGACCAAGTTATGGCCTTTTTGCCAAAACAGGTTAGGTAAGCCTATGTCCAGCAAATTTTGGACAGTTTGGTGACCTAACTTGGGCCAGCAATTTGGTTTATTTAGAGGCATTTATGGGCTCTGTGTTCTTCATTAAAGTTGTATTCCTATGTCTAAGCTTTCCAATGATATATAATTCAGGTCATTTGAACCCGTCTAGATTAAGTTATGACCAAATGAATGTGTACTGCTCATTTAGTCATTTTTCTAGGTTCATTGTATGGTCAGCCAGATTGGAATAGTAATTAGGTCAATTTGTGGATAGAATTTGGGCATGGTTTCTTCATGGAAAATGGAATATTTTGGCCCTAGTTTCATCTCCTATTGGCCTCATACTAATTGGAACAAAACAATTCAAGTTATGGCTCAAAACATACACTAGACTTATAGAGTCCCACAACCTGCACAAAGAGTACACTCCCAATTCATTTCCTCCAAACTCTCAAACTACTATTTGGCATACATTGCACTTCTAAATAGCAACAATCAATCTCAATAATGCTAATTACAAGCAATTTCACAAAATTTCTAATATTTAGGGCAAACCCTAAATCAAAGTTCCAATTTCATGCATAACACATGCAAATTACATCCAACTCATATCTATTTGTTAATGAACACCATTAATCATAATTATATTCATGTATTCCTCAAACCACCATCTCATCATGGCTGCTAAAATTTAGTCCTTCATATACCCAATTATTTTCTTAATTTCTCATGCAATACTAACTCATCTCAACCTCAATTCAAGAATTAATAAAATAAGGGAGAGAAATTATGCACTAACCTTATGTTGATCACTTCTTAAACTTGTGAAAACTCTAAAATTTCTACTCCTTGTGGCTGCCTAGAGCTTCCTTATAGTGTGAGGATAATTTTTAATGGAGAGATTTATGGAGAATATGGTGATAAAAGGGAAGATATTGAGCTAGAAAAAGAAAAATGGAAGAGGGAGAGGACTTAGGTGGTTCGGCCATGGAAGGTTTGAAGGAAGATGACTTCCTTTTTGTGTAATTTTTGTCTTTTATAATCTCTCTTATCTCTTTTAATTAGTTGTTGAATTTTCATTGGTTAAACTTTTTAAATGATGTCATTATGCATCATGCTTAGGTCATGGTAATGTAAAGCTTATGCAATAATTCCTTTTCATTTTCTTTTCTTCTTTTCCCATTTCAATTGCATTTTTCATGATTTTAATTTATTTTATGTGTTTTAATCTCTCTCATTTTAATTGACATTTAGGTCACAAATTTAACTCTGTGTTTGAAATGACCAAAATGCCCTTCATTATGCTTGTCAGGTTATTTTTATCTGTACCAATTAATAAATTTTCTTTGACATTTTTAATGTCGTTTATATGTCAGTAAACCTTTAATTACGTCCTAAATATTATTTTCTAGGGTTTCTCGCGGGTCTGGGGTCTGCAACTATTTTCGCAGTTACTTCCCGATACGGTAACCCATTGTCGGAACCTCGGCTCATTTAACCCAGTTGCATTTTATTTCCTTTATTTTCTCTTAATTTTTCTTTGACTTTATTAACATTTATGGAAGTGGACTTTGCTGTGAGGGTGTTACAGTTTTTCATGTCTCCATGTTAAGGAGGTGTAGATCAAACCCATCACACATCCTAGCAGTAGAAGAGATTGAATTAAATCCATACCTAACTTACGATGAAGAGCCCATAAAGATCTTGGCATATGAGCTGAAGTAGCTAAGGAATAAGCAGATACCACTGGTTAAAGTGCTGTGGAACCATTATTCAGGCTAGGAGACTGCATGGGAACGTGAAGAGGACAAGAGGAGACAACACTCACAGTTGTTCAGAGACTGATATCAGGTAAATTTCAAGACAAAATTTCTTTTAAGGAGGGGAGAGTTGTAACACCCTCATACTAAGTAGTTTTATATATCCTACTGTTCCGACAACTAATGCCTGTTTAGACAACTAGGATGTCTAGAGCCAAACTTAAATCACAGAGAGAAACTATAAATTAAACTAATAAAGATTAGATGAGGTTGGAGGAAAATAAGAGCAATGAAGCACAAATAGGTTAAATGAGCCAAGGTCCCAACGATGGGAGACCGACACGGAAAGTGACTGTAAGATCAATTGCTATCCTATATTTGTGTGGGACCCTATGGAGACCTTAATGAAGGAATTAATTAGAAATTATTACGAAATTGAAAATCAAAGAAATGAAAAAGGAAGAAGTACAATTAAGTTAATCCAAACTTAAGGACTCATAGGGTATTATGGAAAAAGATGGACTATAACCCGATGAGGGGCATTTTGGTCAATTCACTTCAAGAGTTGACTTTTAACCTAAATGTCCATTAATTTGGGTTACATGAAAACATTGAAAAAGAATTAAAAATATGAAGAAATGTATGAAAAGGAAGAAAAGAAAACAAAGGGATTAGGAAATAAAATTTTGTAATTATGACATCACAATGACATCATCATGACATAATTAAAAATTTAATTAATATACATATATATGTTAGATAAATGTAAAAAGAAGACAAAATCATTTAATTAAGAGTTATCATCTTCTCCTCCCAACTCTAAACCAGCCGGCCACCCTTGCCCGCCTCTCCCTCCATTGCTACACCTTCCAAGCTCTTGAATCTTGGATTTTCTTCCATAAAACTTATAGTCCCTTAATCAAGAATGTCTGTAACGTCTCAGACTTTTAGGCTATGAATAGTGCCATCCACGGTCAGTGAATAGTGCTATTCAAGCAAGGTTTGAGGACTAAAATCATATGAAAATAAAATTAAAGAGGCATGAAAATAAAATGAAATAGACAATATAAAAATTGCAGGACCATCGAGTCAAGGATAAAATCGATAATACTAAAAAAGTTGGACTTTGACCCGATGATGGGCATTTTGGTCATTTGGCACCTAGGGGTGACTTTTGACCAAAAAGTCAATTAAATTGAGTGAAAATAAAATTTAAAAATCCACTAAAATTATAAAGAAAAATGAAAAATTACAAAGTTAAAAGTAATAGTAAAATTAATAAAGGTAAAAAGGTAAATAAGATTCTAATTAACTTATTAATTATATATATATATATATATATATATATATATATATATATATATATATATATATATATATATATATATATATATATATATATAATATTCTTAAATCAAGGGATAAGTAGACAGCAAAGTCCACTTTCTTCTCCAAATTTTATTCTTGCCGTAACCTAAGAGTGAGAAAGTGAGAGAACGAAACTCCATTGATGGACCTTGGACAAGCTTCCATTCTCCATGCAAATTGACTCCAATTCCACAAGTAGCTTTATTAAAGTTTATCCTCACATCAAGAACAGTCCTTGGGCAGCCATTAGGAGAGGAAATAGTGGAGTTGTCAAGCACAGCAAGGGTCACGCATAAGAGGTAAGTGCAAAGAACCCCCATCCTTCCTTCTTTAAAGTTGATAAGCTTCATGACGTGAGTTGAATTCTCTTGAAATTTAAGAGAAATGGTAAGTCTGCACTCCTTCTAATTTTTGGTAACCTTGAGGAGAGCCAGGTTTAGATGGTTTTTGAATGATTAAACTTGCTTAATGATGCTTGAGAGTGAATATAGAAATGTATATAGGTTGAATTATATGTTTAATTGAAATTGAAAAAAAATTATTAGGGTTAATGTTAATTTGGGGCTATTGAATTATGATGAAATTTTGATGATGAATTGTTGAAATTGAGGCTATTTAATGAGTATTAGAAGTGCCATATATGCTTATTTGGAGTTTGGAAGAAGGAGGAGATTGAAATTTGGAGTGCTTATTGCTTGCAGGTTGAGTTGTTGTTGAATCTAGTAGCTTTTTATTGCCATTTCTCCCTCTGTGCTAGCCCAATTGGTATGAGGCCAATTGGAGATGTTTTGGGACATCCAAACCTTCATTTCTCAAGAAGAAACCCTGCCCAAATTTCGTTCATAAGTTAGTCAAATTTTGGCTTGAATAAGGGTAGCTTGCTGGAATAGACTCAGAATTGACTATATGAACAGTATGTGTTCATATGGCCATAACTTGCCCTAGGAAGGTCAGAATGACCTGAATTTCGAACCATTGAAAAGCTTAACATAAGGGAACACTTTTCATGAAGAACACTTGGCCCAGTTTTTCCTTTAACCAAGTCAAACTATTAGCACAATTTCGGTCACCAAAACTGCCAACCCAGAAATTGACCAAAACACTGTTCCATTGGTATGCTTGACCAGTTTTGGCAAAAATGTCATAACTTGGTCTCCAAAACTGAAAATTGAGTGAAACTAGTGCCAAAAGTTTTATAAGACATAGCACAACAATTTTTATGTTTTGACCAAGCTCCAGAACCCATTGCATCCTAGGAAAAATATTAGCCAAAATTAGGAATTGAAATCTAGAAAAGTTGAACCCAGAATGTCATTGATACCAGTGTGTTCATTTGGCCATAACTCCTATTAGGAAATTCCATTTGAGATGTGCCAATATGATCTGGAAACATAATATTTAGGGCTACAACATTGATTCAGACACCTTTACCAAATTCTAAGTGTAAAGACCCTAAAAAGAGGGTCAAACATACTGCCCTGAAGTTTGACTATTGCCTTTATAGGATTAAGAGTCCAGGTCAATACATTGACCATAACTCACTATACCAAGCTTGAAAAATTATGAAATTGTACCTGAGGATCCCTAAGACATAGAGGAACATATCTTATGAAGGAACCTAAGTCTAAAAATGATCATAAAATGATCAAATGACTGGTCAAAGTTTATTGACTAGGAATTGCCAATTCTGGATAGCTTGGAAGCAAATGGACCAGTTATGGTATTTTGACCATAACTTGAGTTCTATAACCCCAAATTGAGTGATTCAAAACTAAAATTCAAGTTTAAACATAGAGAAGCAATTGTTATGAAGGAAGTGTGACCAAATAGGCATCCTAACCTAGCCAAATTCCTAGATAAAGTTAATACATCAAAATGAACCTAAAGAAAGGTTCAAGGAAAAATGCTATACTTGATAATTAAAATACTCATAAGGATAATTAAATATAAAAAATGATATGAATATATAAATTGGGACTAATGTCCTACTAATATGAAATTAATGGTACCACTGAACTGTGACACCTCTCATCCGTCTACAGTATAGCCGAGCAAGGTGTATCACACTGTTTGTCAGAGCACATTTTCTTATCTTATTTCAATTTATTATTTCTTAATATATTTATTAAAAATCACTAAGTGAAATTTTTACCATTTATGTCATTTAGTGAAATTATGAATTAATTTGAAATTTTCAAAAGTTTTCTGAAAATCCGATAAAGTGCTGGCTAAAAATGGGAAAAATAGTTCTTCGGAACCTGTGGAAAACACTCCCAAATATATTTAACACATCCTCAAACTCCAAATAAATTTAACACAGTCCCAACATTTCTCATCAAATTTTTAATTTCCATCATTTAGTTCATATCATACTCATGCTCAATTTATGAAGAAATACTCAAATTTTATTTATGAACACAATTTACAGATAATGACATCAATACATAATTAAATGAGTTTATAGTGTACAGGGCAAAATGAAAGTCTAATTACAAAAATTTACAAAAATACAAAATACAAAATGTAGCCTAGTGTCCTGCCAATGCACTACAGATGTGAGGTGACTCTGGACTCTGTGCAGATCTGACAAATCACCCAGTCTGAGGTCAGCTGGGCTTCCCAACTATATCTCCAGTACCTACGCGTGGCAAAAGCGACGCGCTAAGTAATACTACTTAGTGGTGCCAATATAAAAGAAAAATAAACTAAAATAAATATTTATGTAATTTTGATGTTAATATCTTTTATAGACTATATTTTTAGTAATTTATAATAAGATTTTTTTAATACTTTTTATATCCTTATTTGGTAATAATTTATTAAGACTTAATTTAGTTGCCCAAGTAACCTATGTAACTGACTGGACTGGATAAATGGATAAACTGGCACTGGGTACCAAGTACCTAGGGCTATCACACCATTGGTCACAAAGTATCTTCCGGTGCGCAATAGAACAACTAAATAGTCGTAGTAATCATCAGGCACAAGGCCAAATATCTCAATAGTGTCAGAACGGCTTAAAGCCATGATATCACAGAATGGCCACAAAAACCATAAATCACAGAATGGTATAATGCCATATGCAGTACTGCTATCAGAACCCTATTGGCATACCAACCTATCTAAATCAATCACACTAGGCATACTATGGCATGTTATAAATTTTATTATGTAATTCTTTGCATTTGATGTACATTGGTTACTATTCACTTTGCTCATCAACCAAAATATTGACTTTTTCATACACAATAGGTAAGTTGGTTTTAAATACACCAACATACCACATTTTGCATTTTACAAATGTTGGCATTTGTTGCCAATTCCATTTCAAAACTCATTTAGCATTATTTCAAATTTCCAGATTTCATAGCTTATGTTTACTGTTCTATTAGTAATTGTTACAGTAAAAATTTAAGCAAACTCTCTTCATCAAAGTTGTTCCTTATTGTATCTTCTTTAGTTTTCTTTTTGAATCACTCCATTTGGAGTTTTCTAGCTCAAGTTATGCTAATTTCTTTAGGACTGGCCAGATTAGTATCTACCCAGAATTTTTGGGTAGAATTGGTTCTGGCAGTTTTGGTACCTTGATGATGGGTTATGATCAAAATTTGGACTTGTGCTCTTTATGTAAAGTTGTTCTAAATTGTCTAAGCTTTCCATTAACATAAAAATCAAGCCAATTGGACATTTCTACACTGAGTTATGACCATTTGAGCAAACACTATTCATTTAGTCATTTTCCAGGGACAGCTTATGTGTTACCCGGATTTAGGCAATTTTAGATCAACTTAGGTTGGTTTTCTGGGCATGGTTTCTTCACAAAAAAATGTTGCATTATATGTCTATTTTCACCTCCAATTAGCCTTGCACCAATTGGAGCTACATAAATTCAATTAAGGCTCTCCAAACACGCTGGACTCTAGTGGTCCAAAATTGATCACAAAGGGCAGCCTACACATTTCAATATCCAAAGCCACAATTTGTCTCATTTTATGGTCAAACCTTAACAAATGATCACTAATTGACCATTAAAATGTTCATCAACTATCACATGAGCAAAACCCTAATTTTGCTCAAAACTCCAATTCCTAATTTCCAATTTTTTTATACTAAACTCACAATTTAATGTTCCAAGCATGAAATTTATATTAATGGCAGCTGGTATGCTAATTTAATTCAAAGAAAATCATTAAAACCTTAACAAGTTCATGGCTACCAAAATCATAGGGTAAGCATACAAGTGGTTTTCATTTCAATTTCATGCAATTTCCAACTTAAATCAAGTCCTTAAACATGAATTAAGAGAGAGAAAGGGAGATTGGTCACTAACCTCTTGAAGCAAAGTTCCTATGGTTCCAATTCTTTACTTTCTTCTTAATTCTTGGCAGCCAAGCTCTTCATCAAGGTAAGAGAGCAAATTTTGATGAAAGAAATCATGGATTTTAGTGGTGAGAAATGAAGAAATTTGAAGGTATGAAGAAGAAATGGTTATGGAGAGAGGAGAGAGAGTAATCGGCCAAACCTTGAATATGAAGGAGAAATAATTTTTATTTGATTTAATTTCCTCTTTTTAACTTTTATGTTGAAGCTTATCAAAATATGATTTGTCACGCCCTACTCCCTCGTAAGATGTAACATGATCCCGTAGTACACCTAATGAATTACCGTACTTCGCCTACCGATAACCCATTAGATATACTACAAAGGATTTTAAAACAATTTTCGTGAAATTTAAATCATCGATTAAAATCTGGTGTTATAAAATTTTTTCAAAATTTCGGCAAAGTGCCGGTTATGTTTTGAGAAAACAGTTCTTCAAACCTGAAAAAAGAAAACACTCCTAACATGTTTTCTCAAATACAACTCCAATCACTTCAATTCACAATTCAAATCTCAATAAACAATCAATTCATTTTCAAACCAATCTCATCATAAAGAAACATTTCATTGATTACAAGACTCAAAATTTATATTACAAAACTATTCAAGTAAATGAAATCTCAAATTTACATTTAATTACATACCAAAATATTTTACAAGAGTTTTTATACAACTGCTCAAATAATTTACATACATATTATTACATGCATATATCAAAACCTGTGTACATGGGTATACCTGGAGCTGATCTGAATGTCTCTTCAAAGAAGCTTATTCAATTGCTCTATGCTCTTTTCACCTGCGATAGCATACAAAGCTATCGCTGAGTGGTGAACTCAGTGGTGCACAACTATAATTTAAAACATAGTACAATATACCTTAACAAAAATTACAATAATTAATTTGGAAATCTGGACACTCATCAAATTCCAAAACTCAAAATATTCATTGCCAATAATATAAATCATTTGTCACACCCTACCCCTCTGTAAGGCATGACATGATCCCGTAGTATACCTAATGAATTATCAACTTCATCTACTGATAACCCATTAAATACACTACAAGGGATTTTAAAACTTTTCTTACTTCTTTTTACAGTGGTGAGCACTATTTATTGGTGTTAAAAATTTTTTTTTTGAACTGAAGTGAAACAGCTAACACATTTGAAGAAATAATAATTTCTGTAAAAATTTTGGCAGAATGCCATTTGTATTTTGAATAAAGCAGTTCTTCAAAAACCTGTAAAAAGCACTTCAAATATATTTCTCAATCTCAAACTCCAACATTTAATCAACACAATATGTTTCTCAACTCAAAACCACAATAATTTTTCAATATTTCCAAAGGCTGAGATAAAAGAAATATAGTACAAATTTTACAAGCCTAAAATAATTTACAATTTATTTTACAACTTCAATGTACAACTTTAATTTACAACTGCTCAAAACCAAGAACACTATATACATACAGTGATCATACATTATAGCACAAAATGCAAAATATGGTATATTCAATATACCCGATGATCTCTCACTGAAGCACTAACAGCCTAATCTGTTGCCCTGTCAGTCTGTCTACCTACAACAGTAATTAAAAGCTATCGCTAAGTAAAATTTACTCAGTGGTGCACAATAACAATTTAAAATGCGATATATAAATCTTTTATTGACAATTCACAAATCAAATGATTCACAATTCCATTTCACAATTTACAAAGTTCATATAACACAAATTTGATCAAATAACTGAGTAACATAGTTTTGCCAATCAATAACACAATTTAATCAAATAATTGAACAATACAATTTTACCAATCAATAACACAATTTGATCAAATAACTGAGTAACACAGTTTTACCAATCAATAACACAATTTGATCAAATAACTGAACAATATAGTTTTGCCAATCAATAACACAATTTGATCAAATAATTGAATAACACAGTTTTACCAATCAATAACATAATTTTTCCACATATGCCGTGTTGTATACCACGACAAGACACACTCACCCCAATAATCGAAATCAATGAGGGAGGAAGCTAGCCAAATAATGAGTACTCATCCACACTCATCTTAGACTGACAAGTCAAAGAGGGAGGAATATAGTGTACTTATCAGAGCACTTGCAGGCGTTATGTATTGCCATCCCTACAAGCTCCTGGGTTCATGCGTGAGAGTTCCCAAGAATCGTAGGCGTTACGTATCGCCGTCCCTACTTTGCTTCGATACCACAAAACACAATTTATCTCAAAATTTCCATTTACAAAGTAGGCAACACAATAATTTTCAAATAATATTCCCAAAACCAAAAAAAAAAAAATTATTCATAACTCATTTCTCCAAATAAATTTGCTAGTAAAAGCAGTGAATATAAAAGTATTGTGCATGGACACAATTTAAAACTATAATGTTCAATTAAATTTTTAAGTAGAAAATGAGAAGTCAAAATTATTATGCACAAACACAATTTAAAACAATAACATACAAATAATCATAATTTATTTTAATTGAAAAATTCAAAAGAAATAACTATTGTGCACAAACATCTGATAACTGTCTCTTGCCTCTGACTCAGTGTTTCCTTCCCTTTCCCTGAGTCTTTACTAACTGAGAAACACAATTTGAAGTATTTCAGTACTCATTTAAACTATCTCTAAGAATAAGGTTCAATAATTAATTTATCGAATTATATTATTTTCTTAGTCAACCTAAAATGTCGACCCTCGATGCAGTCTAGGTGAATTAGGTTTCAATGTTACCAATATGTCACATTTTATAGCCTTTTAGTGTTGGTACATGTTACCCAATTCATTTCCATGTATAGTGCACTTTAGTGCAATTTATCGGATTCCGGTATACTAATTTGACCTAACCGGATGACCTAGTTTTCTCAATTTTCGGGTTTCGGTCAAAACTACAAACTTGTAGATCTATGTCTTATTGCACACGGGGCAAAACTTCAGGTCATTCTGAGTTTACTAGACCAAGTTATGGTCATTTTATTATTGCTGGTCAAAGTGCATTAAAATTGGTCACTTTAGGTCATTTTAGGTCATTTTAGGTTCGACCAGTTTTTGGACCCGAACTTATGCAAGCTATTTGACTTACTTATGGTCATTTTTGGGCTTTGGTGTCTTCATAAGACTTGTAGATATATGTCTCAACTATTCATGGTAAATATTTTAGGTCAATTGGACCCGTTTTGAGTGAGTTATGGCCAAAACACTAACTGCTGTCCAAATGGTCAATTTTCAGGCCTTAAATGCACTAATCTGGATTTGGTCATTTTTCAAGTTACCTTCCAAGCAGAATTTTGGTAAGCTTCCTTCATAAAAGTTAGCACATTTTGTGCCTAGTTTCACTTCCAATTGGTCTCATACCAATTGGAGCCACACACTTAAGGTTCTAGGCCAAATTACACACTGTCCTATTGCACATTGTCCATCACTCAATCAAAGGACACATTTAACATTACCAAGTTACACATTCATGCCATTTCTGTTTTGTACCATAACCTAAACATATTTCACAACACATTTTCGGTCACTTTGGCAGCTTATAACCACACTCAATATGCACCTTATAGTACATAATTTACCAAGTCCACTTTACACGTAATTTAACTACATAATATGGCTCATTTACATGTCAAAACTCAAACTCTTACATACATGTACAAGCTGCCACAACAAGTACCATAATTCAACCATACAATTCCATAAACCAAACCATGAAATAACATTTTTTTGGTTCACAATTCAAGCTGCCGATTTGTACCTCACTTTGAATAAAGTTCTAAGCTTCTAAATTCAAGTATACATTCACATATACTTAGTATACATCACCCAATTTATTCCTACACATATAAACACTTAATCAACCCTTTAATCTACCATTTAAAAGCAAGAATAAACTGTCCTTAAGGAGTTTCCATGCGGCCAAAAATACACATCTCCCTTAATACATCAATCTCCAAAAATCTCTCCACAATTTAAGTACCCATAACATCCTCACAAACTTTAATGAAGCAATAATAAAAAATACAAACTTACCACTTTGGAAACTCTTCAAAACCTCTCCAAAACTTGGTCTTCTTGTTGCCTATCTACTGCCCAAGGTGTATGGACAACTTTTAATGAAGGGAAGTGGAGAGAAAGAAGCTTGGATCACACTTGCATAGAGCTCCAAAACCATGCGGCAATGGAGTTTCTCTCAAGACACTTTCAACTGGTTCTTTGGGAGCTTGAGGAAGAAGATGAAATCTGTTCAAAATGATGAGTAAGTGGTCCACTTTGATGAGTGAGTGGAGCACTAAGTTATGTTTAATGTTTATTTATTCAAAAGTTTCATTTTCCCACATTTAACTCTCAATTTTTGCTATTTACATTAGGTACCACTAATTTAATTTTTTCATGACATTTTCCAAGTGTAATATCATTTATTTTTAATGGACATTTAGATCAAAAGACAACTCGGGGTGTCAAATGACCACATTGCCCCTGTTCGGGTTGCATTCCCGATTTTTAGGTAACACCGGGTTTTATCCTTTTTTGATTTCTCACTTTCCTTCGTACTAATTAATTAATTTTTCTTTGATATTTCTAATAGTACTTACACTTCAATAGACATTTATTTAATTCCTAAAAATATTTTCCACTGTTCCCCACGGTCCAGGGCTAGTCAACAGTCCATGTCGCGACTTCCCGGTGCTGTCACCCATCGCAAGGGTTCTCGGCTCGTTTAACTTGGTTACATTTCATTGCTATTGTTTTTCCTTTGTTTTTCTTGTATTTTCTTTTCTTGTATTTCGTTATTTTATGTCTCCTCATCCATATCTAAGTGTAGTTCTAGGCATCCTAGCTGTCCGGACAACACTGGTCACTAGAACAGTAGAACGCACTACCGAATATAGGGGTGTTACATCATTTGTATAAAATGACTTTGATCACGAAATTCAATTTATCAAATCATAACTAACCATTTAAGGTAATTTCAACAAAATCAATTATATATAAATCATAATTGAAATCACAATTCTTTACTATTCAAAAACCATTCTTTATCTCAAAAACTATTCTTTATCTCACTAACTATGCAAGACTAATCCGAAAGGGCCATCTTCGGGGTGATTCTAACTTCCTATGGTCGGGGAGGTTGAATCATCATGCACAATACATATCACAATAATGAATCTTCCGAAAGGGCCATAACATAAAAAACTTAGATCTAACCTCTAATAAGAGGAGACTCTAAGCCTGTGGACGTACCATGGTAATCAAAACACAACTAACTCCATTGTCTTCTCAACAAATGAGAGAGATGGGCAATAACCTAGTCAAGCATCTATAGTGAGATATAAAACAATATCACAATCTTTTTAGTGAGCATAAATCACAATACAATTCGATTCAAAGTCAATTCCAATATCCAATAATTTTTATGCTCATCACAATTCAAATCATAAATTTGCATTTTTCCATGCAAATTGCCCATCACAATTCAAAACATGTTCTATCACAATTTTCCAAAACATAATTTATTCAATTCACAACAATGCTTAATAATTGTGGAAATACCATTTCACAAAGCTAAATTCATACATACTATAACAATTTCCAATAATTATTGAATTAAATCTAATGCTTGTTAAACATAATACATAAGAAAAATATGTCATTTAATCATATGAAATATTCAGAACAAAATCAGTTAAAAACTAGTTGTGCACAAACCTCTAATAAATGCCTCTTGGCTCTGACTCAGTGTTTCCTTCCCCTTCCCCTGAGTCTTTGCTAACTGAAACACACAATTTGAAGTGTTTCAGTACTCATTTAAACCGTCTCTAACAATAAGGCTTAATAATTAATTTATTGAATTCTATTATTTCCTTAGTCAACCTAAGATGTTGACCCTCGATGCATTCTAGGTGAATTAGGTTTAATGTTACCAATATGTCACATTTTGTAGCCCTTTAGTGTTGGTATATATTACTAATGTCATTTTTAAGTATATTGCATTTTATTGCAATTTGCCGAATTTCGGTATACTAATTTGACCTAGCCGGATGACCTAGTTCTCTTGGTTTTCGGGTTTTGAACCAAACTATAAACTTGTAGGTCTATGTCTTATTGCATGCGAGGCAAAATTTCAGGTCATTCTGAGTTATGTAGACCAAGTTATGGTCAATTTACCAATACTGGACATAATGCACCAAAATGGTAACTTTAGGTCATTTTTAGGTCACTTTTGGTTCGGCCAGTTTTGGTACCCGAACTTGTGCAAGCTATTTGGCTTGGTTCTGGCCATTTCTTGGTGTCTTCATAAGAATTGTGGATATATGTCTCAACTAGTAATGGTAAAAATTTCAGGTCAATTGGACCTGTTTTGAGTAAGTTATTGTCAAAACACTAACTACTGCCCAAATGGTCAATTTTCAGGCTTTCAAGTCACTAATCTGGATTTGGTCATTTTTCAAGTCACCTTCTAGGCAGAATTTAGGTAAGCTTCCTTCATGAAAGTTGGCACATTTTGTGCCTAGTTTCACCTCCAATTGGTCTCATACCAATTGGAGTCACACACTTAAGGTTCTAAGCTAAAATGTACACTGCCCTGTTACACATTATTCAACACTTACCAATTACACATTCAATACTTACCAAGTTTACCTTTCATGCCAAATCTGATTTGGTACCATAACATTAACACACTTTACATCACATTTTGATCATTTTAGGCAGCTTGTAGCCACTCTCAACATACACATTATAACTCAGAATTTTCAAAGTCCAATTATAATAATTTAACCACATGAACATACCCCATTTATATGTCCAAATCCAAACAATTATTCACATACACATGCTGCCACCATAAGCAACATAATTCAACAATATTTCATGAACTTAAACACTTCAATCTTCTTCATGAGGCTACCACAAGTTTACACATACCCATCAACTTCCATTTTCACTTTTCAAGCTTACAAATCAAACTTTACACATGGAATTCAACTTTCATACATATAAGCACTTAATTTAACATCATTACCCATCAAATTCATATAAGAACAAACCACTTACCTTACACTTCCTTGGCTGCCAAAAATGGACAGTCCATAACTCAACCATTTCTTCAAATTTCTTCACCCAAAATACTACCCATAACCTCAACATAAGTTTTAATTAAGGAAGGGAAGAAAATAAGCACTTACCTCTTATTGGAGCTTACTAAAACCTCACCCAAACTTCTTCTTTTTGCTGCCAATGTCTTCCCCAAGCTGAGTATGCAAGGTTTAATGAAGAAACTTAGTGTAAAAGAGGGCTAAATGTGGAGTGCATGGAGGTAGAATGAGGTTTGGCTATGAAGGATTTTCTTTTGGGAGGATGAATTCAGCTGGTCTGTTTGAGAGGTTGAAGATGACAGATTTTCTGTCCCAAAATGTTGTATTTTAATGTCCCTTAATTCCCCTTAGTGGAGCACTAACTTAGCTTTAAGATTTAATAATCCAAAATTTCCAATTTTACAATTTTGTCACCATTCTTCCACTATTTACATTATGTACCACAATTTAATTTTTTTTATAACATTTTCAAAGTTTAATATCATTTATTTTTAATGGAAATTTAGGTTAAAAGGCAACTCGGGGTGTCACACCCTACCCCTCTGTAAGGCATCACATGATCCCGTAGTATACCTAATGAATTACCAACTCCGTCTACTGATAACTCATTAAATACACTACAAGGGATTTTAAAAACTTTTCTTACTTCTTTTACAGTGGTGAGCACTAATTACAGGTGTTCAAAACCTTTGGTTAACTGAAGTAAAATAACTAACTCATTTGGTTTATTTGGAATTTCTGTAAAAATTTTGGCAGAGTGCCCTCTGTATTTTGGATAAAACAGTTCTTCAGAAAACCTGTAAAAAGCACTTCTATAATTTTCCAAATCTCAACTTCAATACATTTCTCAACACAACAATTCATCAACTCAATTCCATAGAAAATTTTTTTAAGTCTGAGATAAGGAAATATGATACAACTTTTACAATCCAAAACACTCATAATTAATTTACAACTTCAAGTACAATTTAATTTACAACTGCTCAAAACCAAATACAATATGTACATACAGTGTCATACATTACAGTACAAAAAGCAAAAGCGGTATACTCAATATACCGGTAATCCCTCGCCGGATGTATATGCAGCCTAGTCTGCTGCCCTGTCGGTCTCTCTACCTGCGACAGCAATAAAAAGCTATCGCTGAGACAATGTCTCAGTGGTGCACAACATTAACCAAATCCAATTTAAATCACAATTCATAAGTCATGTAAATAGTGGATACTTAAAATCATAATTAAATTCAAGACAATAATTGTCAACAAGAATTTAAACTCCATTTCTCAATATCACAATAATTTTCCATAAGTCAGATCAGGTTTGAATTCAAAAGACAATATATGTCAATGAGAGTTTAAATCCATTTCACAATCTCACAATACACATCAATAAATCACACACAGCTTAATCATGATCCATAATTCAATTCATCCCAAAAGCCGATGGCTAATGAGGTATTCAATTCATCCCAAAAGTCGATGACTAATGAGGAATAACATGGCTAGCTAGCAAAAATATGAGTACTCATTCTATTCGTCCTCAACAGGCACACACCTCAACACTTCAGCCAGAGAGGGAATTCAATTCATCCCACTAGACAAGCTAGAGAGGAATACAATCAATATACATGATAGCTGTGGTTTCAAACCATGTACCTTGCTTTTCAATCAATAAGTATCCATCAATGTCATTCAAATAGTTTTTCAGCTTTCAAACCATTCACAATATTTTTCAATCAATAAGTGTCCATCAAACACATTTCCACAATTTAAAACAATGATATACAAATAAATAATATTTATTTCCATTGAAAATAATTCAAAAGAAACAGTTGTTGTGCACAAACACAATTTAAAACAATAATATACAAATATTCAATATTTATTTCAATTGAAAAATTCAAAAGCAATAGCAGTGCACAAACCTCGATATTTGTCTCTGGTCTTGACTCAAGATTTCTTTCCCTTTGTTTGAGTCCTTGTTAATCGAGAAACACAATTTGAAGTGTTTCAGACCAAATTAATTTGCCTCTAACGATAATGTTCGATAAATAATTCACTAAATACCTTTATCTGCTAAGTCACCTAATATACCGACCCTTGTTGCGTTTTAGGTAAATTAGGTCTTAGTGTCATTAATATGTCATATTCGATAAGGTTTTAGATTTGGTATGTTTTACCAAAGTCATTTCCTTGCTTAGTGCATTTTAATGCAAATTCTCGATTCCGAACACTGGTTTGACCTAACCGACGATCTAGTTCCCTCGGTTTTCGGTCTCGGTCGAAACTACAAACTTGTAGATCTAGGTCTTATTGCACGCGTGCAAACGTTCAGGTCAATCCGAGTTAAGTAGACCAAGTTATGGTCATTACACTATTGCTGGTCAAGTGGTACCATTTTAGGTCAATTTTAGGTCAAAGTGGTCAATTCTGGTTCGGCCAGTTTTTGGACCCGAACTTGTGCAAGTTGTTTGACTTGCTTATGGTCATTTCTGGGCTTTGGTGTCTTCATAAGACTTGTAGGTATGGGTCTTAACTATTCTTGGTCAAAATTTCAGGTCAATTGGACCTGGTTTGAGTGAGTTATGGCCTAAACACTCACTGCTGCCCAATTGGTCATTTTTCAGGTCCTAATTGCATCTAATCCGAATTGGTCAAATTTTTAGGTCACCTTGCAAGCAGAATTTTGGCATGGTTTCTCAATGAAAGTTGGCACATTTTGTGCCTAGTTTCACCTCAAATTGGTCTCATACTAATTGAGGTTACACATTCAAGGTTATAGGCCAAAATATACACTGCCCTTAATATGCATTACACACCCCAACTTCAAACACATTATTTACCTTGCAAGGTTTACTTCCATACCCTACCAAACTGTTTTGGCATATTACCAACAACATTTACTACATTACATTAGCATTATTTTGGGCAGATTCCAATCACCATCAACACACCAATTATCATTCACAATCAAAATTCTAAGTACCATTACAATTACCCCTAAACACCACAAACATTACATACACTTTACAACTTTAATTTACATACTTAACATCAATCCTTCTAGGTCAATATGCTGCCCACACTTCCTTCAATATACACCCTTTCTCAAGTGTCCACAAGCTGCCACAAATCACTCATCAACATCACATTGCCGTACCATAAGTTAATTTCCATCAAAGTGTATAATTCACCATATATACATGCATTAAATTACTAGGTTACTAAATCACCATGAACAACATTATTTCTCAACAATTATATGCACAATTTCCTCATCAAAAACGTGACCATGGCTGTCCAAAATGACAACAACAATAACCCTTCAAACTCAAAATTTTCCTTCACCAAACTAACACCCATAACATGCACATAAACTTTAACAAAGAAATTCTCAAAATTATGAACTTACCTTATGCTTGGAGCTTGTTAAACCTTGCTTAAACTTCCCAAAATTGGTATCAATATCTTCCTTGTGGTGTGTAGACCATTTTTCATGAAAGGACCTAAGAGCTTGGAGTTGAAAATGGAGGATGGATCAAGCTCAAAGAAAACGTTAATGGAGGTTTTCAAGGGTTCATCAATTCGGCAATGTTGGGAGGTTTTGAGGAAGATGGGATTTCAGGTGGTTAGTGGACCACTTCAGCCATATTTCATGTTTAATAAATCCCTTAGTGCTCCACTAAGTAAAATAATTCATATTATAAACTTAACTTTCCCATAATCCACATTTAACCCATTATTTCCACTATTTATTTTAGGTACCACCAAATTAATTTTTCATTCCATTTTCTAAGTGTAATACTATTTATTTTTAATGGACATTTAGGTCAAAAGACACTTCGGGATGTAGAATGACCATAATGCCCCTGTTCGGGGGGTTTTCCTGATTTTTCGGTAATACCGTATTTTGTCTGTTTTTCGATTTCTCACTTTTCTTTGTACTAATTATTTAATTTTTCTTTGATCTTTCTAATAATATTTATTCTTCAATAATGGTCTATTTAAGTCCTAAAAATGTTTCCCAGGGTTCCCCGATCAGGCTAGTCAACGGTCCACGCCGTGACTTCCTGATCACCCATCGCTAGGTTTCCTACTGCTTAACTTGATCACATTTCTTTGCTATGATTTTTCCTTTGTTTTTCTTGTGTTTTCTTTTCTTGTATTTCATTATTTTATGTCTCCTCACTCATATCGAAGTACGGTTCTAGGCATCCTAGCTGTCCGGACAACACTGGTCACCGGAGCAGCAGAACGCACTACCGAACTTTGGGGTGTTACAATTCTCCCCCCCTTAAATAAATTTCGTCTCAAAATTTTACCCGCATTAGTCTCGAATAGCCGTGGGTGTTGTCTCCTCATATCCTCTTCACGTTCCCAAGTAGCTTCTGGCACGAATGATGGTTCCACAAAGACTTTAACCAGTGTATCTGTTGTTCCTCACCGCTTCACCTCATAAGCCGTAATTTTTACGGGTTCTTCCTCATATGAGAGGTCCGGAGTTACTTCAATCTCTTCAACCGATAGTACATGAGATGGGTCCGATCTGCACCTCCTTAACATGGACACATGGAAGACACGTGTATCTTTGCTAGCTCGAGGTAATGCCAACCGGTATGCCAAGGGACCCACTCTTTCCGTAACTTCATATGGTCCGATGAAACGAGGACTCGCTTTCCTTCTCGCCAAATCTCATAATCCTCTTCCAAGGAGAAACTTTGAGGAATACCTTATCACCTGCATACTCAACATCTCTTCTCTTGAGATCAACATAGGACTTTTGACGGCCCGATGCACTTGAGTCTATCTCTCGATCAACTGATCTTTTCCTCTGTCTGCTGGACAATTTCTGGTCCAATCATCTTCCTTTCACCTACTTCATCCCAACATAAGGGAGTTCTACACTTTCTGCCATACAAAGCTTCATATGGAGGCATCCCTATGCTTGATTGGTAGCTGTTGTTATAAGCAAACTCAATCAAAGGCAAGTGTGTATCCCAACTACCTTCAAATTCAATCACACAAGCCCGTAGCATATCCTCCAATATCTGAATAACCCTCTCAGACTGGCCATCTGTCTGTGGGTGGAATGCTGTGCTGAAGTTCAATCTAGTTCCTAGGGCTCTCTAAAGACTACCCAGAATCTAGAAGTGAACCTAGGATCTCGCTGACACAATTGCTACTGCACTCCATGCGCTTTACAATCTCATATATGTACAATCCGCCAATCTTTCCATGCTATAGTCCATCCGAACTGGCAAAAAGTGAGCAGACTTAGTCAATCTGTCAACTATAACCCATACTGCATCATGACTACTCTGTGTCCTTGGAAGTCCTGTAACAAAATCCATAGTTATCCGTTCCCATTTCCACTCTGGTACTGACAAAGGATGTAACAAACCAGCTGGAACTTGATGTTCGCCTTTACTTGTCGACAAGTTAAGCATTTGGAAACTAATTCAGCTATATATCTTTTCAAGCCCATCCACCAAGAATGTTCTTTCAACCCTCTCAGACATTTTAGTTCCACCAGTGGTGCATAGCAAATGGAGACTCATGTGCTTCCTTCAAAATGGTTTGTCTCAATTCCACATCACTAGGAATGCACACTGCTTCGATGTAGCAATAAACCATCATCTCTCACAGAGAATTCAGGTTTCTTGCCCTGCTGAACTTCTTTCAGCAGCTTCTGATATTTTTCATCACACTGTGCAGCCATTCTGATCTGATCAATCAACACTGGCTGTACATGCCATGCAACTACTGTCTGTCCCTCATCATCAACCTCTAAACTGGCATGCTGTGCTTTCAATTCATATACCATGGACAAAGGAGAAACTCTGAGACTTGCCATAGTCTTGCGACTTAAGGCGTCAGCCACCACATTTGCTTTCCCTGGCTGATAGTCTATTAAGCAATCATAGTCTTTAATGAGTTCTAACCATCTCCTCTGCCTCAAATTCAATTCCTTCTGGGTACCTAAGTACTTCAAGCTCTTGTGATCTGTGAAGATGTAGCATTTCTCTCCATACAAATAGTGTCTCCAGATCTTTAGAGCAAAAACAATAGCTGCTAACTCCAGATCATGTGTTGGGTAGTTCCTCTCATGCGGTTTCAGCTGGCGTGATGCATAAGCAATGACATTCCGATCTTGCATCAGTACACCTAACCCATTGTGAGAAGCATCACTATAAATCGTGTATTCTTTACGGAGTAGGTAAAGTGAGAATTGGAGCTTGATTAAGCACCTCTTCAACTCATCAAAACTCACGACATTTATCACCCATCAAATTTTACATCTTTCAAGCGGCTTGGTCAAGGAGAAGATAACATAGAGAATCCTTCACAAACCGACGGTAATATCCAGCTAAGCCTTAAAATCTGACTCGTGATGTTCCCGGCGGTTTCCAATTAAGGATAGCTTCTACCTTACTGGAATCTACCTTGATCCCTTCAGCTGACACAACATGTCCCAAAAAGGAGATTTCCTTCAGCCAAAATTCACATTTCGACAATTTGGCATACAGCTGTTTCTCCCTTAAAGTCTGCAGTACAATCCGCAGATGTCTATCATGCTCCTCTGCACTCCTCGAGTATATCAAAATGTCATCAATAAACACCACCACAAATTGATCAAGATATGGTCCAAGATAGTGTTCATCGATCCATAAAAGCGGTGGAGCATTTGTCAACCCGAATGGCATTACTAGAAACTCATAGTGGCCATACCGAAGTTCAAAGCGCTTTTGGAATACTCGCTCTTGCACCTTCAACCGATGATAACCAGATCGCAAATCAATTTTGGAGAATCCGCTGCACCTTTCAATCGATCGAATGCATCATCAATGCGAGGCAATGGATATCTGTTCTTTATTGTCACCCTATTCAACCGCTCGTAGTCAATGCATAAGCGGAGAGTACCATCCTTCTTCTTAACAAACAACACCGTGCTCCCCAAGGTGACACACTAGGGCGGATGAAGCCCTTTTCAAGTAATTCTTGTAATCAGATCTTCAACTCCTTCAACTCACTGGTGCCATTCTCGTATGGCGTTATGGAGATTGGATCCACACCAGCGTAACATTAATTTCAAATCGCACTTCTCTTCCGAGGTAATCCTGCAATTCATCAGAAACACGCCCGAAAGTCATGTCGTAGGGATGTCCTTCAATGCCGGACTCCCACTTGGGTGTCTACTACATGTGCCAAGTATGCTTCACACCCTTTTCTCGATCATTTTTCCGGCTAGTGCAAATTAAATGATGTTGGATGGCAATAGTCGCCTCTCCCCATGTATCACCACATCATCACATCGAGGAGACCAAAAGTGACTATCTTCGCCTCTGATCCAATCATGGCATGATGCCTAGCTAACCAATCCATGCCCAAGATGATATCATAATCTCTGAAGGGCATTTCAATGAGATCGACAGAAAGTGTGTCCTTGGATCACCAAAGGACAATCTCTATACATTCTATTAACCCTGACCTCCTGTCCTAGCGGACTTGTTACTAGCACCTCAAAGTCCATTTTTGTACATGGAACAGCAATGCAATCAATGATGCTAGCACTCACATAAGAATGGGTAGAACCCGGATCAAATAGCACAAATACATTCTGGTTAAAAGTTGAGAAGGTACCAGCCACAACATCAGATGTCTCTGCCTCTTCTCTCTGTCTCATGGCATAGACTCGATCGAGCACCGCCTTGTTCTCGACTGCTTTATCGTGCCTTGGCTGCACTGGTTACCTCTACCCCGCCTCTACCTGCTAGGTGGTTGTGAGCTTCGTGACAGGGCTCGAATCGACCTTCTGCAGTAGTAGGAGGTGGTCCAACTCGCGACCATCGGTGCAGTCCTTGGCAAAGTGTCCTGTGCCTCCACAGTTGTAACAGGCTCCAATAGCCTTGTAGCAGATCCCACCATGATTTCTTCCACATGTTTCACATTGGCGAGGAGGATAGGAACCTCTGGTACTCTGCTGTCCAGATGGGGGAGGTCTCTGTCCTAAATATCTTCCCCTTCCAGACTTCTTGCCACCTCTGCCATGTCCCCCATAGTTCTTCCTCTTTCCAAGATGACCACCGAACTCGATCTACCGATTTTCCCTCTTTCTCTGTCTTCTCTGACCTCTTCTTCTCAGGAGCAGTCTCAAACTCAACTCTTTCCAACTCTAGGGCTTGAGAAACAAGTTCAGAGAAGTTAGTGTGTTTGAAGCCGAGTACTTGTACTCTGATACTAGGCTTCAAGCCAGTTTCAAACCTCTTGCATCTCTCCCTGCTGGTAGAGAGTAGACTCACTGCATAATGGCTAAGGCGGGAAAATTCTCTTTCCTACTCACCACCGATCCGCCTCTGCTTTCAAACTTAAGAATTCTTGTAGCTTCGGTCTACATAAGCATCGTGGATGTATTTCTCAATTCCCGAGGAAGTCATTCCAGTGTCAAGATCGCAGTTCTACTGCATCGTGGGGAATGGTTTTCCACCACCATAAGCATCCCCTTGTAGTAAGGATACCGAGTATTCAAGTCCGAGCTCCTCTGTACAATGAAGTTTCTTGAACACCCTATCCATCCTTTCTAACCACTGCTCACCTTCTAGAGGATCTATCGTCCCTTGAACTCAGAGCCCCATACTTCATCAATTTATCATATTGTCTCAGAGGAGATCGTGGTTGTACCACGTGTCCGAATTGGGACTTGAGTAGGTGCATTACCACCATTTGTTGGAATATTGCGAGCCGAGCGAATCGAGCAGAAATCACAGATCTGCAGTAGTCTTCTTTGAACCATCGACATTTTGTACACTGGGCATCCTTGCACCTCAGCCTCAATAGACTGATCGATCAACGATCACCCTCTTCCATATTCAATGCGAGGATCTTAGCTTTCTGAACAATAACACAAGAATATTCACTCGTTAGTGCAAATTTATCTCAGAATGTCTCGTATGTATCAAACAATGATATTGAGCAGTTGTACTATGCAGAAAGAACATTCAAATAACAGGTGAAAACAGAATTTAAAAACCAGGCTCTGATACCACTAAAACATGTCACACCCTACCCCTCTGTAAGGCATCACATGATCCCGTAGTATACCTAATGAATTACCAACTCCGTCTACTGATAACTCATTAAATACACTACAAGGGATTTTAAAAACTTTTCTTACTTCTTTTACAGTGGTGAGCACTAATTACAGGTGTTCAAAACCTTTGGTTAACTGAAGTAAAATAACTAACTCATTTGGTTTATTTGGAATTTCTGTAAAAATTTTGGCAGAGTGCCCTCTGTATTTTGGATAAAACAGTTCTTGTAAAACTCAGAAAAGCACTTCTATAATTTTCCAAATCTCAACTTCAATACATTTCTCAACACAACAATTCATCAACTCAATTCCATAGAAAATTTTTTTAAGTCTGAGATAAGGAAATATGATACAACTTTTACAATCCAAAACACTCATAATTAATTTACAACTTCAAGTACAATTTAATTTACAACTGCTCAAAACCAAATACAATATGTACATACAAAGGTCATACATTACAAGACAAAGCAAAAGCGGTATACTCAATATACCGGAAATCCTCGCCGGATGTATATGCAATTAGTCCGCCTGCTGTCGGTCTCTCTACTGCGACAAAGAATAAAGCTATCGCTGAGACAATGTCTCAGTGGTGCACAACATTAACCAATTCCAATTTAATTCACAATTCATAAGTCATGTAAATAGTGGATACTTAAAATCATAATTAAATTCAAGACAATAATTGTCAACAAGAATTTAAACTCCATTTCTCAATATCACAATAATTTTCCATAAGTCAGATCAGGTTTGAATTCAAAAGACAATATATGTCAATGAGAGTTTAAATCCATTTCACAATCTCACAATACACATCAATAAATCACACACAGCTTAATCATGATCCATAATTCAATTCATCCCAAAAGCCGATGGCTAATGAGGTATTCAATTCATCCCAAAAGTCGATGACTAATGAGGAATAACATGGCTAGCTAGCAAAAATATGAGTACTCATTCTATTCGTCCTCAACAGGCACACACCTCAACACTTCAGCCAGAGAGGGAATTCAATTCATCCCACTAGACAAGCTAGAGAGGAATACAATCAATATACATGATAGCTGTGGTTTCAAACCATTTACAGTGCTTTTCAATCAATAAGTATCCATCAATGTCATTCAAATAGTTTTTCACAGTTTCAAACCATTCACAATATTTTTCAATCAATAAGTGTCCATCAAACACATTTCCACAATTTAAAACAATGATATACAAACAGTCAATATTTATTTCCATTGAAAATAATTCAAAAGAAACAGTTGTTGTGCACAAACACAATTTAAAACAATAATATACAAATATTCAATATTTATTTCAATTGAAAAATTCAAAAGCAATAGCCGTTGTGCACAAACCTCTGATATTTGTCTCCTGGTCTTGACTCAGTATTTCTTTCCCTTTTGCTGAGTCCTTGTTAACTGAGAAACACAATTTGAAGTGTTTCAGTACCAAATTAATTTGCCTCTAACGATAATGTTCGATAAATAATTCACTAAATACCTTTATCTGCTAAGTCACCTAATATACCGACCCTTGTTGCGTTTTAGGTAAATTAGGTCTTAGTGTCATTAATATGTCATATTCGATGAGGTTTTAGATTTGGTATGTTTTACCAAAGTCATTTCCTTGCTTAGTGCATTTTAATGCAAATTGCTGGATTCCGGAACACTGGTTTGACCTAACCGGACGATCTAGTTCCCTCGGTTTTCGGGTCTCGGTCGAAACTACAAACTTGTAGATCTAGGTCTTATTGCACGCGGTGCAAAATTTCAGGTCAATCCGAGTTAAGTAGACCAAGTTATGGTCATTACACTATTGCTGGTCAAGTGGTACCATTTTAGGTCAATTTTAGGTCAAAGTGGTCAATTCTGGTTCGGCCAGTTTTTGGACCCGAACTTGTGCAAGTTGTTTGACTTGCTTATGGTCATTTCTGGGCTTTGGTGTCTTCATAAGACTTGTAGGTATGGGTCTTAACTATTCTTGGTCAAAATTTCAGGTCAATTGGACCTGGTTTGAGTGAGTTATGGCCTAAACACTCACTGCTGCCCAATTGGTCATTTTTCAGGTCCTAATTGCATCTAATCCGAATTGGTCAAATTTTTAGGTCACCTTGCAAGCAGAATTTTGGCATGGTTTCTCAATGAAAGTTGGCACATTTTGTGCCTAGTTTCACCTCAAATTGGTCTCATACTAATTGAGGTTACACATTCAAGGTTATAGGCCAAAATATACACTGCCCTTAATATGCATTACACACCCCAACTTCAAACACATTATTTACCTTGCAAGGTTTACTTCCATACCCTACCAAACTGTTTTGGCATATTACCAACAACATTTACTACATTACATTAGCATTATTTTGGGCAGATTCCAATCACCATCAACACACCAATTATCATTCACAATCAAAATTCTAAGTACCATTACAATTACCCCTAAACACCACAAACATTATATACACTTTACAACTTTAATTTACATACTTAACATCAATCCTTCTAGGTCAATATGCTGCCCACACTTCCTTCAATATACACCCTTTCTCAAGTGTCCACAAGCTGCCACAAATCACTCATCAACATCACATTGCCGTACCATAAGTTAATTTCCATCAAAGTGTATAATTCACCATATATACATGCATTAAATTACTAGGTTACTAAATCACCATGAACAACATTATTTCTCAACAATTATATGCACAATTTCCTCATCAAAAACGTGACCATGGCTGTCCAAAATGACAACAACAATAACCCTTCAAACTCAAAATTTTCCTTCACCAAACTAACACCCATAACATGCACATAAACTTTAACAAAGAAATTCTCAAAATTATGAACTTACCTTATGCTTGGAGCTTGTTAAACCTTGCTTAAACTTCCCAAAATTGGTATCAATATCTTCCTTGTGGTGTGTAGACCATTTTTCATGAAAGGACCTAAGAGCTTGGAGTTGAAAATGGAGGATGGATCAAGCTCAAAGAAAACGTTAATGGAGGTTTTCAAGGGTTCATCAATTCGGCAATGTTGGGAGGTTTTGAGGAAGATGGGATTTCAGGTGGTTAGTGGACCACTTCAGCCATATTTCATGTTTAATAAATCCCTTAGTGCTCCACTAAGTAAAATAATTCATATTATAAACTTAACTTTCCCATAATCCACATTTAACCCATTATTTCCACTATTTATTTTAGGTACCACCAAATTAATTTTTCATTCCATTTTCTAAGTGTAATACTATTTATTTTTAATGGACATTTAGGTCAAAAGACACTTCGGGATGTCGAATGACCATAATGCCCCTGTTCGGGTGGTTTTCCTGATTTTTCGGTAATACCGTATTTTGTCTGTTTTTCGATTTCTCACTTTTCTTTGTACTAATTATTTAATTTTTCTTTGATCTTTCTAATAATATTTATTCTTCAATAATGGTCTATTTAAGTCCTAAAAATGTTTCCCAGGGTTCCCCGCAGTCCAGGGCTAGTCAACGGTCCACGCCGTGACTTCCGGCATGTCACCCATCGCTAGGTTTCCTACTGTTTAACTTGATCACATTTCTTTGCTATGATTTTTCCTTTGTTTTTCTTGTGTTTTCTTTTCTTGTATTTCATTATTTTATGTCTCCTCACTCATATCGAAGTACGGTTCTAGGCATCCTAGCTGTCCGGACAACACTGGTCACCGGAGCAGCAGAACGCACTACCGAACTTTGGGGTGTTACACGGGGTGTCAATTGACCACAATGCCCCTATTCGGGTTGTATTCCTGATTTTTTGGTAACACCGAGTTTTGTCGTTTTCTCGATTTCTCGTTTTTCTTTGTACTAATTACTTAATTTTTCTTTGACATTTCTAATGTCATTTATACTTTAATAGATGTTTATTTAAGTCTAAAAAATATTTTCTAAGGTTCCCCGCTGTCCAGGGCTAGTCAACAGCCCACACCGTAACTTTCCGGTGCGGTCACCCATCGCTATGGTTTTCGGCTCGTTTAACTTGATTACATTTCATTGCTATTATTTTTCTTTTGTTTTTCTTGTATTTTCTTTTCTTGTATTTCATTATTTTATGTCTCCTAACCCATATGTAAGTGTAGTTCTAGGCATCCTAGCTGTTCGGACAGACACTGGTCACCTGAACAGGAGAACGCACTACCGAACATAGGGGTGTTACATGATTGGTGGATAAAATTTTAATGACATAATAATGATGTCATAATTAGGTTTTCTTTTATTTTTTTGTTTTCTTCTTTTTTTTTCTTTCTTCTTTCTTTACTCAGTTTTAATAAATTTCTCATCAATATTAATTTATATTTTATATCATATAATTTATTTAATTAATTGGATAAGTTGGTCAAAAATCGTCTCTAAAGGCAAAATGATCAAAATGCCCTTCGTTTTGCTTAATGTGCTAAAAGTGTCTGTATCGATTGAATAAATTTTCCTTGGCTTTTCTTAGCAATTTATTATCATTGAACCCTCAATAACTCCTCCCTGGAGTTTCAAAATTTATTTCACAGAATTTCCCTAGGGTTTAGGGTTGCTAATTGTCTTCATAGTAGCTTCCCGTTAGAGTCACCCATCGCTGGGGCACTGGCTCATTTAACTTCATTGTATTTCATTGCTAAAATTTTTTCTTACCATTATTTATGACTCCTCACTCTAGTTTAAATAGAGTTTCAGGTATTTTGGCTGTCCAGACAGATATTGGTCATCGAAACAGTAGAATGTATGAACTAGCAAAAGTGAGGGCGCTACATGAACAGTAATAGAAAATAGTGACAGCGAATAGTACTAAAATAATTAAAATCATATTTAATTGCCCAGTGTATGCCTAGACTTAAGTATATAGACTGGACCGATTGGTATACCAATTAGGGATTACAGATATAACACCCTCCCGGTAACCACTCCGTACATTCTACTGTTCCGGTGATCGGTGTCGGTCCGGACAGCTAGAATGTCCGAAAAAATATTTAAACTAAAGTCAGGAACCATAATTAACTCAAATATTAATAAGAAACACTTAGTAAAAATTTTAGAAATAAAATACAATCAAGTTAAACGAGCCGGTGCCCTAGCGATGGGTAACCAGAGGGAAGTTGCGGTTCTCGCAACGAGGAGCCCTAGACCCGGGGGAAAAATTATAAAATAATTTTTGGGACTCCAGAGAAGGGTAATTGAGGTTCCCATGGCATTATAATGCCAAGAAAATACCTAGAAAAATTTTTCAATCGGTACAGACGATTTTGACCCGTTAAGCCAAACGGAGGGCATTTTGGTCATTTCGCCTTCCGAGGTGATTTTTGGCCGACTTGTCCAGTTGAGTAAATAATTAATATGACATAAAATATGAAGAAACATTACTAGAAATTAAATTGAAAATGAGTAGTGGAGGAAAGAAAAGAAAATGCAAAAAAATGGCTATTTATGACATCAAAGTGATGCCATTTAAAATGTTCAACCAATCACAATTAATCTACCATTTGACTAACTAATAAAGAGACAAAATGAAGACTAAATAACCACAAAACCCAGCAGCCACCATCCTCCCCAATTGCAGCCGAAATCAACCTTGCCCTAAACCTCCATTGCCAACTTCCATCAAGCTTATTTTCTCTCTTCTTTTCACCACTAAACCCTAACTTCACTTCATTAAAACTTTATCCCACATCTTAAACAAGCTCTAGGCAGCCAAGAAGGAGAAAGAAAGTGAGGTTTAAGGGCTTGGAAAATTCTGCCACTTGAGGTTAGTGCACTTATACCTATTAAACTCTTTATTTCCATGATTTTGGACTTGAACTTAGTAAGATTTGTAGTTTAAATGAACAAAAACCTATGGGTATGAACACTTGAATTTCGGCTGCCCTAGTAAAAGAATATGTAGGAATGTTTTTAATGGACTTAGCATGAAGTGGAGGTTATGTTTAAGCTATATACCTATATAGATGTTGAAATAGGGTGCTAATTGAGGCTTATGGGTAAATTGTATTGGATATTAGGGTTTTGAGGCATGAAAAATTGACTTGACTTACTAAACTGTTAAAGAACAAACTAATGGTCAATAAGTGACCATTTGAGGTATGTTGAATACAATTTGGACTGAAAAATGGTATGGCAAAGTCAAGGTATAAACTGCCCTAGGACAGCAGCATAGGGACTGAAAATTCAGTCCCTTTGCACTGCCATAACTTGGGCTGTGTTAGTCCAATTGAAGTTTGGCCAATTGGACATGAAACTAGGCTTATAATAGCACATTTTTGCTGAAGAAACCTTGCCCAAAAGACCAAAGCAAGAGGACCAAAACTTGGCCCCAATCCGGAACCCTGAAACTGATTCAGCAGAATTTGCCAAATGAACAGTAACTGTTCATTTAGCCATAACTCACTGTAGATTTGGTCAATTGACCTGAAATTTTTACAGCAATAGGTAAAGACATAGACAAACAACTTTCATGAAGGAACCTACCCCAAATTATGGCCATAACCCATCCAACCAAGTGACTCTAGTTACTGTTCATGCACTGTAGATATGGTAATTTTCTGCAGAATGCACATTCGGCCAGCTTGGGTCTTTGGACCATATCTAGAGGTACAAAATTCCAAATGGAGTGATTCAAAAAAAAAAAAAATTCAACTAGACAAAATAAGGAACAACTTTCATGTTTTACATTTCTTCAAATTCCCACAGTAACAGTGTCAAATGGAACAGTGAAGTTATGGTACAAAATCTGAAAAATCTGCTCCTTTGGTTTAATGCTTAGAAATGGTATTAACACTTAATGCCAACAAGTTTTAAACACCAAATGTGGTATGTTGGGAGTGCCAAAGTCAATGTACCCATTTTTATTCTAAAAGTCAACATTTTTGTTGACTAATGATGAATAGTGACACCAAAAAAATTGAAATTCACAAATTGAAGAATTTAAAAGTTTTAAATGCCCTAGTATACCTAACAAGATTGGTTTGGATAGTTTGGCATGCCAATAGGGGTCGATTAGCGATCGCACATGGCAAAAATGCCATTCGTGATTTCATAGCTTTTAGCCATTCGACTTTGCATTGAGACTTGGCCTTGTGCACGAGATTATTCTGACTTGGTAGGCTGTTACATTTGCCTGCCGGGTGATGCATATGCCACCGATGGTGTGACGGCCCGAGGTACTAGATACCCAGTGCCAGTTTACCCGTTATCCAGTCCAGTCATCTAGTGTAGGTTACTTGGGCAACCAAATGAATGAAAATGAGCAATGTAGAAGAAATAAATGAATGGATATACAAATACATGACAAACAAAATATGTACATGCAATACATATTTATATCTGTTATTTCTTGTTATTTTATTATTGCACCACTAAGCATTATTGCTTAGCACGTTGCTTTTACCACGCGTAGGTACTGGAGATCCTGATCGTGAGCCCAGTAGACCACAGACTAGGTGAGTCCATCCTGCAGTTCTGCGCAGTGTCCGTGTCACCTCACTACCTACAGTGCATTGGTAGGGCACTAGGTGTCATTTTGTCATTTTGATATTTTGTAGTAGATTTTTACTTTTTCATATGTATTTGAACTCATGTAATATATTTTGATGTCCATGTAAATAATGAAAGTTATGACTATGAATGCAAAATTTGAGCATGTATTTATCGCTTGTATATGAGAAATGGATGTTTGTGAAATGAAAAGATTATTGAGAATTTGCTATTGAGAAATATTGTTGAGATTTTGGATATTGGAGTTTGAGATGATGGAATAAAAATATTGGAAGTGTTTTTAACAGGTTCCAAAGAACGGTTTTCTCCATTTTTAGCGGTACTCATGGATTTTCTTAAAAATTTTGGAACCTTAAATGAATGATACTTTTGATAAATGGTTTAAATAAATTGTATTTCATAAATTATATGCAAAAGCATTGTCTAAATTAATTGAGGAATATTAGAGTGTCTTGGGTACACGGTGGCATTACTTACTCGGGTATCTTGTACGGGTAAGGGGTGTCACATTTAGTGGTATCGAGCACGGTTTAGGCGTTCGGGCCTAGATTGAGTCCATACCATGCATTGCATTTGTAAGAGTCGAGGTGACACTAACGCAGATCTGTTTATCTTTCTTATTTTGAATAGGATATGGACCCTTCATCTCGAGAGCCGTTGAGGAGGAAGTGGAGAGTCATGCTCCACTGCGGCGGTGAGGCTGGGGCATGAGAGAATCTGCTCCACCCGGCTCAAGCGAGCACGCTCGGCCTCCATGGCCATGTTCCAACAAATGGCCGACTTCTTGGACAAATGGCCGAGTAATGCCAAGAAGACCACCACCACCACCACCGGCTCCACAGTAAATCACACGGAAAGGCTAAGGAAGTTTGGAGTGTGGACTTCTATGGCAAGAGAGAAGAAGACTGCATTGCGGTAGAGAATTGGTTGAGCAGGCAGCGAGTCTTAAAACAACTCCACTCGCACCCAGCAGCGTAACTTAGAAGTCGCTATATCCTTGTTACAAGACGATGCCTACGGATGGTGGGACATTGTGTCCAGTGAAGTGCAGCAGAAGTCAGTAACTTGGGACTTCTTCCTCTCTGAGTTCAAGAAGAAATATGTGGGTACTGTATACCTGGAAGAGAGAAGAAGGGAATTCATTAACCTGAGGCAGAGACAGTTGTCAGTGGCCGAGTATGAGAAGGAGTTTGTTCGGTTAAGCCGCTATGGAAGGGAAATAGTCCCTAACGAAGCTGAAAGGTGCAAGAGATTTGAAGAGGGACTGAATGACAATATCAAGATACTGACTCACGCCTTGGGAATCACGAATTTAGCAAGCTAGTGGAAGCTGCAATAAGGGTTGAAAAAGTGAGAATCAATGAGCAGACCTGAGAAGGAGAGACAGCAGAAGAGGGGACCAGGTCAGTCTAGTTCCACCCCTGGATTTGGGAAGAAGTTTAAGGGTCCTCCTGCACAGAGTTCGGGTCAGCCACAGGGTCAGGGTCAGTCTCAGGGGCCCAGGCCACAGTTCACCCCTAGGAGAGGTCAGTCCACACCATCAGTGGGCAGCTCTCCAGGGATGGGGTTCAGGGGACCAGCCCCAGCATTTTCTACGTGTCCACACTGTCAGAAATGGCATAAGGGGGAGTGTTGGAGAGTGACTGGTGCCTGCTTGAGGTGTGGGTCAACAGAGCATCAGTTAAGGAACTGTCCACGCAGAACTACTACAGCCGCTCCAACACAAGCAGAAAGACCTGCTCCTGCACCACAGAGAGGTAGAAAATCTGGCAGATCTGATGCAATGGGACCATCACAGAGGCCTACATCTGAGCCAGCAGAGAGGCGGATAATGCACCACGCGTAAATTATGCCTTGAGAGCTCGGGAGGAGCAAGATGCCGGGCGTCATCGAGTGCGTTCTCCTCTACAATACTCTGTGCATGCATTGGTGGATCCAGGATCCACTCATTCATACATCTGCATCAATCTACCCGTAGAAAGGGGGATACTGGTAGGGGAGAGTGACCAAGACATTCTGGTCACTAATCCATTGGGTCACAGTGTGGTAGTGAACAAGGTATACAAGGGTTGCCCTTTAAGGATTCAGGGGTATGAATTCTTGGCAGACTTGATTGAGTTGCCTTTCCATGAGTTTGATGTGATTTTGGGAATGGACTGGTTGTCACGTCATCAGGCAATAGTTGATTGCAAATTGAAGAGAATTTCTTTGAAAACCCCTGAGGGTAATGAAATTACAGTTGTGGGTGAAAGGACAGATTTTCTGTCTAATGTCATCTCGGCCACTGTTGCAAGAAGAATGATGAGAAAAGGCTGTGAAGCCTACCTAGCACATGTGGTAGATACTAGGCAGGCTAAGCCAAACTTGAGTGACATACCCACAGTGAGAGACTTCCCAGAATTATTTCCTGAAGAGTTGCCTAGTTTGCCACCAAAAATGGAAGTAGAATTTGCTATTGAAACACTGCCGGGTACAGCACCCATTTCCATTGCTCCTTATAGGATGGCACCCACTGAATTGAGGGAGTTGAAAACTCAGTTGCAAGAGTTGCTTGATAAGGGGTTCATACGCCCCAGTGTGTCACCATGGGGAGCTCCAGTGCTGTTTGTGAAAAAGAAGGATGGGACTTTGAGACTTTGTATTGACTACCGGCAGTTGAATAAAGTGACTGTGAAGAACAAATATCCGTTGCCTAGAATTGATGATCTGTTTGATCAGTTGAAGAAGCGAGTATTTTCTAAGATTGATCTCGCATCGTGGTATCATCGATTGACGGTGAAGGATGTAGATGTGCCCAAGACTGCATTCAGGACCCGGTATGGGCATTATGAGTTCCTGGTGATGCCCTTTGGCCTAACAAATGCACCAGCGGCATTCATGGACCTTATGAACCGTATCTTCCATCCATACTTAGATCGGTTCGTAGTGGTCTTTATTGATGATATTCTGGTGTACTCCAAGACCAGGGAAGAACATGATGAGCATTTGAGGATTGTTCGCAAACCACGAGAGAAAAGAAGTCTGTATGCTAAGTTGTCCAAATGTGACTTTTGGCTGAATGAGATTGCATTCCTTAGACACATAGTGTCAGCTGATGGGATTAGGGTGGATCCCAAGAAAATAGAAGCAGTGATGGAATGGAAGCCTCCTAGGAATACAACTGAGGTCAGAAGCTTCTTGGGGCTAGCTGGGTATTACAGAAGATTTGTGAAGGAATTTTCCCTAATAGCTGCTCCAACGACCAAGTTATTACACAAGAATGTCAGATTTGACTGGAATGACAAATGTCAGACCAGTTTTGAGAGGTTGAAGGCTATGTTGACAAAGGCACCAGTGTTAACACAGCCAGTGTCAGGAAAGGACTTTGTGGTCTACAGTGATGCCTCTCATAATGGGTTAGGGTGTGTATTGATGCAAGAGGGGAAGGTGGTCGCCTATGCCTCCAGACAGCTAAGGCCACATGAACAGAACTACCCTACCCATGATCTAGAGCTTGCAGCAATTATCTTCGCACTGAAGATATGGAGGCATTACTTGCATGGGGAAAAGTGCTACATTTACATAGACCACAAGAGCCTAAAATATTTGCCAACCCAGAAGGAGCTCAACCTTAGACAGAGGCGATGGATTGAGTTCCTGAAGGACTATGACTGTGTAATTGATTACCATCACGGGAAGGCAAATGTAGTTCTTGATGCTTTGAGCAGAAAGTCCATCATAGCTTTGAGATCATTGAATGCCCGTCTAACCTTGATTCGAGATGGAGCTATTTTGGCTAAGTTGCAAGTGAGGCCAAACCTGCTACAGCAGATACTAGATGGGCAGAAGGTAGATGAGAAGCTAATGGCTATCATGAGCAAAATCCCAGATGGAAAAGCAACTGACTATGAGGTGGAAGCAGATGGGTGTCTGTATTACAAAGGAAGACTGTGTGTACCAGATAATGGGGAATTGAAAGCCAGTATTCTAAAAGAGGCACACACCAGTATATATGCTATGCACCCAGGAAGTACAAAGATGTATCATGACCTGAAGCTTCAGTATTGGTGGCTTGGTATGAAAAAGGACATAGCTGACTATGTGACTAAATGCTTGACATGTCAGCAAGTGATGGCTGAACATCATGTTCCATCAGGTTTGCTACAGCCTATACGCATACCTGAATGGAAGTGGGATCGGGTCACCATGGATTTTGTAAGTGGTCTACCTCTCACCCGGAAGAGACATGATGCAGTATGGGTGATAGTTGATAGATTGACTACATGATGCAGTATGGGTGATAGTTGATAGATTGACTAAGTCAGCACATTTTACGCGATTAGGATTTACTCCTTTGGAGAAGTTAGCGGTGTATATCAGTGAGATAGTTAGACTGCATGGAATTCCACTTTCCATCATATCTGATCGAGACCCAAGGTTTACATCGAGATTTTGGAAAAAGTTGCATGAGTCCTTGGGTACACAACTCCATTTCAGCACAGCTTTCCATCCTCAGACGGATGGGCAATCAGAAAGAGTAGTCCAGGTAAACAATTGAAACCCATGAAATTGATACAAATATAGAACTGAAATGATAATAATAACATGAAATATTTGTCGGTCCTTGAGGATATCTTTGAGTTGTGTCATTGAGTTTGAGGAAAGTTGGGATAGATACCTCCCACGGCGAGTTTGCATACAACAATAGCTACCAAGCTAGCATTCAAATGGCCCCGTATGAAGCTGTATGGGAGAAAATGTAGAACTCCAGGTGTCTTTGGACTGAATTGGCGAAGACAAGCGGTAGGGCGGACACAGTGAAACAGTGAGGAGAAGGTGAAACTAATCAAAGCCAACTTGAAGGTTGCCTCAGACAGACAGAAATCCTATGCCGACCTGAAGAGAAAAGAAATAGAATATGTGGTTGGCGACAAAGTGTTCCTCAAGGTGTCACCATGGAAGAAAGTGTTGAGGTTTGGAAGAAAAGGTAAGTTGAGCCCTAGGTTCATTGGCCCATATGAAATCATTGAACGTGTGGGTCCAGTGGCCTATAGGCTAGCTTTACCACGGAGTGGACAAGATTCACAATGTGTTCCACGTGTCCATGTTCGTAAGATACCGCTCGATCCTTCGCATGTCATCTCCAGAGAAGAAATTGAAATACAAATGATTTGACATATGAAGAAGAACCTCTACGGATCCTAGCTCAGGAAGTGAAAGAGTTGAGGAACAAACAGATTCCACTGGTGAAAGTGCTTTGGAGGCACCACAATACCGAGGAGGCAACTTGGGAAAGTGAAGAGTTGATGAGGCAACAGTTCCCTCAACTGTTTGCAGGAGTAAATTTCGAGGACGAAATTTAAATTAGAGGAAGAGTTGTAACACCCTCCGGTAACCACTCCGTACATTCTTCCATGCTCGGTGATCGGTGTCATCCGATGACTAGAATGTCCTAAAAATATTTAAACTAAAGTCAGGAACCATAATTAACTCAAATATTAATAAGAAACACTTAGTAAAAATTTTAGAAATAAAATACAATCAAGTTAAACGAGCCGGTGCCCTAGCGATGGGTAACCAGAGGGAAGTTGCGGTTCTCGCAACGAGGAGCCCTAGATCAGGGGAAAATTATAAAATAATTTTTGGGACTCCAGAGAAGGGTAATTGAGGTTCCCATGGCATTATAATGCCAAGAAAATACCTAGAAAAATTTTTCAATCGATACAGATGATTTTGACCCGTTAAGCCAAACGGAGGGCATTTTGGTCATTTCGCCTTCCGAGGTGATTTTTGGCCGACTTGTCCAGTTGAGTATATAATTAATATGACATAAAATATGAAGAAACATTACTAGAAATTAAATTGAAAATGAGTAGTGGAGGAAAGAAAAGAAAATGCAAAAAAATGGCTATTTATGACATCAAAGTGATGCCATTTAAAATGTTCAACCAATCACAATTAATCTACCATTTGACTAACTAATAAAGAGACAAAATGAAGACTAAATAACCACAAAACCAAGCAGCCACCATCCTCCCCAATTGCAGCCGAAATCAACCTTGCCCTAAACCTCCATTGCCAACTTCCATCAAGCTTATTTTCTCTCTTCTTTTCACCACTAAACCCTAACTTCACTTCATTAAAACTTTATCCCACATCTTAAACAAGCTCTAGGCAGCCAAGAAGGAGAAAGAAAGTGAGGTTTAAGGGCTTGGAAAATTCTGCCACTTGAGGTTAGTGCACTTATACCTATTAAACTCTTTATTTCCATGATTTTGGACTTGAACTTAGTAAGATTTGTAGTTTAAATGAACAAAAACCTATGGGTATGAACACTTGAATTTCGGCTGCCCTAGTAAAAGAATATGTAGGAATGTTTTTAATGGACTTAGCATGAAGTGGAGGTTATGTTTAAGCTATATACCTATATAGATGTTGAAATAGGGTGCTAATTGAGGCTTATGGGTAAATTGTATTGGATATTAGGGTTTTGAGGCATGAAAAATTGACTTGACTTACTAAACTGTTAAAGAACAATCTAATGGTCAATAAGTGAACATTTGAGGTATGTTGAATACAATTTGGACTGAAAAATGGTATGGAAAAGTCAAGGTATAAACTGCCCTAGGACAGCAGCATAAGGACTGAAAATTTAGTCCCTTTGCAATGCCATAACTTGGGCTGTGTTAGTCCAATTGAAGTTTGGCCAATTGGACATGAAACTAGGCTTATAATAGCACATTTTTGCTGAAGAAACCTTGCCCAAAAGACCAAAGCAAGAGGACCAAAACTTGGCCCCAATCCGGAACCCTGAAACTGATTCTGCAGAATTGGCCAAATGAACAGTAACTGTTCATTTGGCCATAACTCACTGTAGATTTGGTCAATTGACCTGAAATTTTGACAGCAACAAGTTAAGACATAGACAAACAATTTTCATGAAGGAACCTACCCCAAATTATGGCCATAACCCATCCAACCAAGTGACTCTAGTTACTGTTCATACACTGTAGATATGGTAATTTTCTGCAGAATGCACATTCGGCCAGCTTGGGTCTTTGGACCATATCTAGAGCTACAAAACTCCAAATGGAGTGATTCAAAAAAAGAAATTCAACTAGACAAAATAAGGAACAACTTTCATGTTTTACATTTCTTCAAATTCCCACAGTAACAGTGTCCAATGGAACAGTGAAGTTATGGTACAAAATCTGAAAAATCTGCTCCTTTGGTTTAATGCTTAGAAATGGTATTAACACTTAATGCCAACAAGTTTTAAACACCAAATGTGGTATGTTGGGAGTGCCAAAGTCAATGTACCCATTTTTATTCTAAAAGTCAACATTTTTGTTGACTAATGATGAATAGTGACACCAAAAAAATTGAAATTCACAAATTGAAGAATTTAAAAGTTTTAAATGCCCTAGTATACCTAACAAGATTGGTTTGGATAGTTTGGCATGCCAATAGGGTTCAGTTAGCAGTACTGCACATGGCAAAAAAGCCATTCTGTGATTTCATGGCTTTTAGCCATTCTGACTTTGCATTGAGACTTGGCCTTGTGCCTGAGATTATTCTGACTTGGTAGTCGTTACATTGCCGGTGATGCATATGCCACCGATGGTGTGACGGCCCGAGGTACTAGATACCCAGTGCCAGTTTACCCGTTATCCAGTCCAGTCATCTAGTGTAGGTTACTTGGGCAACCAAATGAATGAAAATGAGCAATGTAGAAGAAATAAATGAATGGATATACAAATACATGACAAACAAAATATGTACATGCAATACATATTTATATCTGTTATTTCTTGTTATTTTATTATTGCACCACTAAGCATTATTGCTTAGCACGTTGCTTTTACCACGCGTAGGTACTGGAGATCCTGATCGTGAGCCCAGTAGACCACAGACTAGGTGAGTCCATCCTGCAGTTCTGCGCAGTGTCCGTGTCACCTCACTACCTACAGTGCATTGGTAGGGCACTAGGTGTCATTTTGTCATTTTGATATTTTGTAGCAGATTTTTACTTTTTCATATGTATTTGAACTCATGTAATATATTTTGATGTCCATGTAAATAATGAAAGTTATGACTATGAATGCAAAATTTGAGCATGTATTTATCGCTTGTATATGAGAAATGGATGTTTGTGAAATGAAAAGATTATTGAGAATTTGCTATTGAGAAATATTGTTGAGATTTTGGATATTGGAGTTTGAGATGATGGAATAAAAATATTGGAAGTGTTTTTAACAGGTTCCAAAGAACGGTTTTCTCCATTTTTAGCCGGTACTCCGCCGGATTTTCTTAAAAATTTTCGGAACCTTAAATGAATGATACTTTTGATAAATGGTTTAAATAAATTGTATTTCATAAATTATATGCAAAAGCATTGTCTAAATTAATTGAGGAATATTAGAGTGTGCCGGTACACCAGGTGGCATTACTTACTCAGGTATACTGTACACGGGTAAGGGGTGTCACATTTAGTGGTATCAGAGCACGGTTTAGGCGTTTCTGGGCCTAGATTGAGTCCATACCATGCATTGCATTTGTAAGAGTCGAGGTGACACTAACGCAGATCTGTTTATCTTTCTTATTTTGAATAGGATATGGACCCTTCATCTCAGAGAGCCGTTGAGGAGGAAGTGGAGAGTCATGCTCCACTGCGGAAATGAGGCGGGGGCATGAGAGAATCTGCTCCACCGGCTCAAGCGAGCACCTCGGCCTCCACGAGCCATGTTCCAACAAATGGCCGACTTCTTGGACAAATGGCCGGGTAATGCCAAAAGACCACCACCACCACCACCGGCTCCACAGTAAATCACACTGGAAAGGCTAAGGAAGTTTGGAGTGTGGACTTCTATGGCAAGAGAGAAGAAGACTGCATTGCAGTAGAGAATTGGTTGAGCAGGCAGCGAGTCTTAAAACAACTCCATCGCACCCAGCAGAACTTAGAAGCTGCTATATCCTTGTTACAAGATGATGCCTACGGATGGTGGGACATTGTGTCCAGTGAAGTGCAGCCCGAAGCTGTAACTTGGGACTTCTTCCTCTCTGAGTTCAAGAAGAAATATGTGGGTACTGTATACCTGGAAGAGAGAAGAAGGGAATTCATTAACCTGAGGCGAGACGGTTGTCGATGGCCGAGTATGAGAAGGAGTTTGTTCGGTTAAGCCGCTATGGAAGGAAATAGTCCCTAACGGCTGAAAGGTGCAAGAGATTTGAAGAGGACTGAATGACAATATCAAGATACGACTCAACGCCTTGGGAATCACAGAATTTAGCAAGCTAGTGGAAGTCGCAATAAGGGTTGAAAAAGTGAGAATCAATGAGCGGACTGAGAGAGAGAGCGAGAAGAGGGGACCAGTCGGTCTAGTTCCACCTGGATTTGGGTAGAAGTTTAAGGGTCCTCTGCACGAGTTCGGGTCGCCACCATGTGGTCGGTCTCGGGGCCTGGCCATAGTTCACCCCTAGGAGAGGTCAGTCCACACCATCAGTGGGCAGCTCTCCAGGGATGGGGTTCAGGGGACCAGCCCCAGCATTTTCTACGTGTCCACACTGTCAGAAATGGCATAAGGGGGAGTGTTGGAGAGTGGCGGTGCTCGCTGAGGTGTGGGTCAACAGAGCATCGATTAAGGCGTCACGCAGAACTACTACAGCCGCTCCAACACAAGCAGAAAGACCTGCTCCTGCACCACAGAGAGGTAGAAAATCTGGCAGATCTGATGCAATGGGACCATCACAGAGGCCTACATCTGAGCCAGCAGAGGCGGATAATGCACCACCCGCGTAAATTATGCCTTGAGAGCTCGGGAGGAGCAAGATGCCGGGCGTCATCGAGTGCGTTCTCCCTCTACAATACTCCTGTGCATGCATTGGTGGATCCAGATCCACTCATTCATACATCTGCATCAATCTACCCGTAGAAAGGGGATCTTGGTAGGTGAGAGTGACCAAGACATTCTGGTCACTAATCCATTGGGTCACAGTGTGGTAGTGAACAAGGTATACAAGGGTTGCCCTTTAAGGATTCAGGGGTATGAATTCTTGGCAGACTTGATTGAGTTGCCTTTCCATGAGTTTGATGTGATTTTGGGAATGGACTGGTTGTCACGTCATCAGGCAATAGTTGATTGCAAATTGAAGAGAATTTCTTTGAAAACCCCGAGGTAATGAAATTACAGTTGTGGGTGAAAGGACAGATTTTCTGTCTAATGTCATCTCGGCCACTGTTGCAAGAAGAATGATGAGAAAAGGCTGTGAAGCCTACCTAGCACATGTGGTAGATACTAGGCAGGCTAAGCCAAACTTGAGTGACATACCCACAGTGAGAGACTTCCCAGAATTATTTCCTGAAGAGTTGCCTAGTTTGCCACCAAAAATGGAAGTAGAATTTGCTATTGAAACACTGCCGGGTACAGCACCCATTTCCATTGCTCCTTATAGGATGGCACCCACTGAATTGAGGGAGTTGAAAACTCAGTTGCAAGAGTTGCTTGATAAGGGGTTCATACGCCCCAGTGTGTCACCATGGGGAGCTCCAGTGCTGTTTGTGAAAAAGAAGGATGGGACTTTGAGACTTTGTATTGACTACCGGCAGTTGAATAAAGTGACTGTGAAGAACAAATATCCGTTGCCTAGAATTGATGATCTGTTTGATCAGTTGAAGGGGGCAGGAGTATTTTCTAAGATTGATCTCAGATCAGGGTATCATCAGTTGAGGGTGAAGGATGTAGATGTGCCCAAGACTGCATTCAGGACCCGGTATGGGCATTATGAGTTCCTGGTGATGCCCTTTGGCCTAACAAATGCACCAGCGGCATTCATGGACCTTATGAACCGTATCTTCCATCCATACTTAGATCGGTTCGTAGTGGTCTTTATTGATGATATTCTGGTGTACTCCAAGACCAGGGAAGAACATGATGAGCATTTGAGGATTGTTCTGCAAACCCTGAGAGAAAAGAAGCTGTATGCTAAGTTGTCCAAATGTGACTTTTGGCTGAATGAGATTGCATTCCTTAGACACATAGTGTCAGCTGATGGGATTAGGGTGGATCCCAAGAAAATAGAAGCAGTGATGGAATGGAAGCCTCCTAGGAATACAACTGAGGTCAGAAGCTTCTTGGGGCTAGCTGGGTATTACAAAAGATTTGTGAAGGAATTTTCCCTAATAGCTGCTCCAACGACCAATTTATTACACAAGAATGTCAGATTTGACTGGAATGACAAATGTCAGACCAGTTTTGAGAGGTTGAAGGCTATGTTGACAAAGGCACCAGTGTTAACACAGCCAGTGTCAGGAAAGGACTTTGTGGTCTACAGTGATGCCTCTCATAATGGGTTAGGGTGTGTATTGATGCAAGAGGGGAAGGTGGTCGCCTATGCCTCCAGACAGCTAAGGCCACATGAACAGAACTACCCTACCCATGATCTAGAGCTTGCAGCAATTATCTTCGCACTGAAGATATGGAGGCATTACTTGCATGGGGAAAAGTGCTACATTTACATAGACCACAAGAGCCTAAAATATTTGCCAACCCAGAAGGAGCTCAACCTTAGACAGAGGCGATGGATTGAGTTCCTGAAGGACTATGACTGTGTAATTGATTACCATCCTGGGAAGGCAAATGTAGTTGCTGATGCTTTGAGCAGAAAGTCCATCATAGCTTTGAGATCATTGAATGCCCGTCTAACCTTGATTCGAGATGGAGCTATTTTGGCTAAGTTGCAAGTGAGGCCAAACCTGCTACAACAGATACTAGATGGGCAGAAGGTAGATGAGAAGCTAATGGCTATCATGAGCAAAATCCCAGAGGGAAAAGCAACTGACTATGAGGTGGAAGCAGATGGGTGTCTGTATTACAAAGGAAGACTGTGTGTACCAGATAATGGGGAATTGAAAGCCAGTATTCTAAAAGAGGCACACACCAGTATATATGCTATGCACCCAGGAAGTACAAAGATGTATCATGACCTGAAGCTTCAGTATTGGTGGCTTGGTATGAAAAAGGACATAGCTGACTATGTGACTAAATGCTTGACATGTCAGCAAGTCAAGGCAGAACATCAAGTTCCATCAGGTTTGCTACAGCCTATACGCATACCTGAATGGAAGTGGGATCGGGTCACCATGGATTTTGTAAGTGGTCTACCTCTCACCCGGAAGAGACATGATGCAGTATGGGTGATAGTTGATAGATTGACTAAGTCAGCACATTTTCTGCCAGTTAGGACTGACTACTCACTGGAGAAGTTAGCAGAATTGTATATCAGTGAGATAGTTAGACTGCATGGAATTCCACTTTCCATCATATCTGATCGAGACCCAAGGTTTACATCGAGATTTTGGAAAAAGTTGCATGAGTCCTTGGGTACACAACTCCATTTCAGCACAGCTTTCCATCCTCAGACGGATGGGCAATCAGAAAGAGTAGTCCAGGTAAACAATTGAAACCCATGAAATTGATACAAATATAGAACTGAAATGATAATAATAACATGAAATATTTGTCAGGTCCTTGAGGATATGCTGAGGAGTTGTGTCATTGAGTTTGAGGAAAGTTGGGATAGATACCTCCCACTGGCAGAGTTTGCATACAACAATAGCTACCAAGCTAGCATTCAAATGGCCCCGTATGAAGCGCTGTATGGGAGAAAATGTAGAACTCCAGTGTGCTGGACTGAATTGGGCGAAGACAAACTGGTAGGGCCAGACCTGGTGAAACAGGCTGAGGAGAAGGTGAAACTAATCAAAGCCAACTTGAAGGTTGCCTCAGACAGACAGAAATCCTATGCCGACCTGAAGAGAAAAGAAATAGAATATGTGGTTGGCGACAAAGTGTTCCTCAAGGTGTCACCATGGAAGAAAGTGTTGAGGTTTGGAAGAAAAGGTAAGTTGAGCCCTAGGTTCATTGGCCCATATGAAATCATTGAACGTGTGGGTCCAGTGGCCTATAGGCTAGCTTTACCACCAGAGCTGGACAAGATTCACAATGTGTTCCACGTGTCCATGTTCAGAAGATACCGCTCAGATCCTTCGCATGTCATCTCCAGAGAAGAAATTGAAATACAGCCGGATTTGACATATGAAGAAGAACCTCTACGGATCCTAGCTCAGGAAGTGAAAGAGTTGAGGAACAAACAGATTCCACTGGTGAAAGTGCTTTGGAGGCACCACAATACCGAGGAGGCAACTTGGGAAAGTGAAGAGTTGATGAGGCAACAGTTCCCTCAACTGTTTGCATCAGGTAAATTTCGAGGACGAAATTTAAATTAGAGGGGAAGAGTTGTAACACCCTCCCGGTAACCACTCCGTACATTCTTCTGTTCCGGTGACCGGTGTCAGTCCGGACAGCTAGAATGTCCGGAAAAATATTTAAACTAAAGTCAGGAACCATAATTAACTCAAATATTAATAAGAAACACTTAGTAAAAATTTTAGAAATAAAATACAATCAAGTTAAACGAGCCGGTGCCCTAGCGATGGGTAACCAGAGGGAAGTTGCGGTTCTCGCAACGAGGAGCCCTAGACCCGGGGGAAAAATTATAAAATAATTTTTGGGACTCCAGAGAAGGGTAATTGAGGTTCCCATGGCATTATAATGCCAAGAAAATACCTAGAAAAATTTTTCAATCGATACAGATGATTTTGACCCGTTAAGCCAAACGGAGGGCATTTTGGTCATTTCGCCTTCCGAGGTGATTTTTGGCCGACTTGTCCAGTTGAGTAAATAATTAATATGACATAAAATATGAAGAAACATTACTAGAAATTAAATTGAAAATGAGTAGTGGAGGAAAGAAAAGAAAATGCAAAAAAATGGCTATTTATGACATCAAAGTGATGCCATTTAAAATGTTCAACCAATCACAATTAATCTACCATTTGACTAACTAATAAAGAGACAAAATGAAGACTAAATAACCACAAAACCCAGCAGCCACCATCCTCCCCAATTGCAGCCGAAATCAACCTTGCCCTAAACCTCCATTGCCAACTTCCATCAAGCTTATTTTCTCTCTTCTTTTCACCACTAAACCCTAACTTCACTTCATTAAAACTTTATCCCACATCTTAAACAAGCTCTAGGCAGCCAAGAAGGAGAAAGAAAGTGAGGTTTAAGGGCTTGGAAAATTCTGCCACTTGAGGTTAGTGCACTTATACCTATTAAACTCTTTATTTCCATGATTTTGGACTTGAACTTAGTAAGATTTGTAGTTTAAATGAACAAAAACCTTTGTGTATGAACAATTGAATTTCTGCTTCACTAGTAAAAGAATATGTAGGAATGTTTTTAATGGACTTAGCATGAAGTGGAGGTTATGTTTAAGCTATATACCTATATAGATGTTGAAATAGGGTGCTAATTGAGGCTTATGGGTAAATTGTATTGGATATTAGGGTTTTGAGGCATGAAAAATTGACTTGACTTACTAAACTGTTAAAGAACAATCTAATGGTCAATAAGTGAACATTTGAGGTATGTTGAATACAATTTGGACTGAAAAATGGTATGGAAAAGTCAAGGTATAAACTGCCCTAGGACAGCAGCATAAGGACTGAAAATTTAGTCCCTTTGCAATGCCATAACTTGGGCTGTGTTAGTCCAATTGAAGTTTGGCCAATTGGACATGAAACTAGGCTTATAATAGCACATTTTTGCTGAAGAAACCTTGCCCAAAAGACCAAAGCAAGAGGACCAAAACTTGGCCCCAATCCGGAACCCTGAAACTGATTCTGCAGAATTGGCCAAATGAACAGTAACTGTTCATTTGGCCATAACTCACTGTAGATTTGGTCAATTGACCTGAAATTTTGACAGCAACAAGTTAAGACATAGACAAACAATTTTCATGAAGGAACCTACCCCAAATTATGGCCATAACCCATCCAACCAAGTGACTCTATTTACTGTTCATGCACTGTAGATATGGTAATTTTCTGCAGAATGCACATTCGGCCAGCTTGGGTCTTTGGACCATATCTAGAGCTACAAAACTCCAAATGGAGTGATTCAAAAAAAGAAATTCAACTAGACAAAATAAGGAACAACTTTCATGTTTTACATTTCTTCAAATTCCCACAGTAACAGTGTCCAATGGAACAGTGAAGTTATGGTACAAAATCTGAAAAATCTGCTCCTTTGGTTTAATGCTTAGAAATGGTATTAACACTTAATGCCAACAAGTTTTAAACACCAAATGTGGTATGTTGGGAGTGCCAAAGTCAATGTACCCATTTTTATTCTAAAAGTCAACATTTTTGTTGACTAATGATGAATAGTGACACCAAAAAAATTGAAATTCACAAATTGAAGAATTTAAAAGTTTTAAATGCCCTAGTATACCTAATAAGATTGGTTTGGATAGTTTGGCATGCCAATAGGGTTCAGTTAGCAGTACTGCACATGGCAAAAAAGCCATTCTGTGATTTCATGGCTTTTAGCCATTCTGACTTTGCATTGAGACTTGGCCTTGCGCCTGAGATTATTTACAGCTTGGTAGTCGCTCGCTGCACACCGGTGATGCATATGCCACCGATGGTGTGACGCCCGAGGTACTAGATACCCAAAGGCGCTTTACCGTTATCCAGTCCAGTCATCTAGTGTAGGTTACTTGGGCAACCAAATGAATGAAAATGAGCAATGTAGAAGAAATAAATGAATGGATATACAAATACATGACAAATAAAATATGTACATGCAATACATATTTATATCTGTTATTTCTTGTTATTTTATTATTGCACCACTAAGCATTATTGCTTAGCGCGTTGCTTTTGCCACGCGTAGGTACTGGAGATCCTGATCGTGAGCCCAGTAGACCACGCATGTGGTGAGTCCATCCTGCAGTTCTGCGCAGTGTCCGTGTCACCTCACTACCTGCAGTGCATTGGTAGGGCACTAGGTGTCATTTTGTCATTTTGATATTTTGTAGCAGATTTTTACTTTTTCATATGTATTTGAACTCATGTAATATATTTTGATGTCCATGTAAATAATGAAAGTTATGACTATGAATGCAAAATTTGAGCATGTATTTATCGCTTGTATATGAGAAATGGATGTTTGTGAAATGAAAAGATTATTGAGAATTTGCTATTGAGAAATATTGTTGAGATTTTGGATATTGGAGTTTGAGATGATGGAATAAAAATATTGGAAGTGTTTTTAACAGGTTCCGAAGAACGGTTTTCTCCATTTTTAGCCGGTACTCCGCCGGATTTTCTTAAAAATTTTCGGAACCTTAAATGAATGATACTTTTGATAAATGGTTTAAATAAATTGTATTTCATAAATTATATGCAAAAGCATTGTCTAAATTAATTGAGGAATATTAGAGTGTGCCGGTACACCAGGTGGCATTACTTACTCGGGCATACTGTACACGGGTAAGGGGTGTCACAACAGATAGCAGTACTGCCACATGGATGATCATTAAAAGACAACATATGTCCTACAGGATTATTCTATAGGCATTATGCCTGCCCTATGGCTACTGTGCCTAATTATTATTTCTGGCTTCATGCCTACCCGCAGGCTTACATGTATGACATGACAGATGTATAAAAGTTAGATATATGGCTATCTAACTAGTATACTCAAGTGTATCCATACTTTAAAGTCAGTTATAGGTTACTTGGGCACTGCAATGACATAAGTAAATTTTAAATTATATGAATGACTAGAAAAGATCCCTATTAATTTATAAACTTCCAAAGTTAAATAAAAATGGAAATAATCCAAAATATAGAAAATAAATATTATACAAATTGATACAAGTATTAAGAATTTCTCTTATGCATTTAAATTGCTTTTATTTTATTTTATTGCACCACCAAGCATTATGCTTAGCGCGTTGCTTTTTGCTACGCATAGGTACGGAAGATCAGCCACTGTAGCAGCAGTAGAGCCCAGGCAGTGACTTCATCAGATCTGCTATTTTGTCAGAGTCACCTCAGCAGATCATATTTTGGTAGGTCCCATGTACATGTAGTTTTGCATTTTGGACCACTGTATATGTAAACAGTTATAATAAAATTTTGGATTGTGTATAAATTTGTAATGTTATGTACATAATTGTTATGAATGAAATGAGTAAAATTTCTTTTAAATAATTATTTAACATAAAATGATATGATGATATGATAAGAGATTATATGATGGTATATATATGAAATTATTTTACAGGTAAAAGGTAACTCATCACATGTTAATAAAATAAAGGGAACTCTGTCCATTTACCCAAAAAAAAAATGGACTTAAAGCTAATAATGTACAAGATAAGATGGATAGGGTGCTCCGACACCAAATGTGGCATGCCTTGCTCGACTACACTATAGACTGGGTAAGGGGTATTACATTTAGTGGTATCAGAGCAGAACGGTCCTAGACCTAAATAGCCATAAAGAGATAGTTTTCATTACATGCATGGGCCACTAAGTAAGAGTCGAGGTGACACTAACGCAGATCTTTTCCTGTCTGTTTTATAGGTAATATGGCTTCTGATCCTTCAGAGCATGGGTCTTTGAGACTTATAGAGGAGGAGGTAGAGAGTCACGCCCGTGCTTGTAGTTGAGAGTGAGGTAGTAAAGTGGAGTCATCACGCGGTGCCAGTGGTCAAGCATAGGATGCGTTTCTAGAGCAGATGACCATATTGCTCTGTCAGGTCACTGGAGCTATGCTCTAGGCACAGCCATAGCCACCACCACCACCTCCACAACCACAGCCACCTCCACAGCCACAGCTTGTACAGAGGTCCCCACTAGAGAGGCTACGTAAGTATGGTGCTTTTGACTTTAAGGGGAAGAAGGAGGATGACCCCACTGCAGTAGAGCACTAGTTAGAGCATACAGAGAGAGTCCTACAGCAGCTCCAGTGTGCCCCCGAGCAGCGGTTGGAGTGTCATTATCACTGCTTTAGGAGGATGCCTACCAGTGGTGGGTGACGGTATCCCGAACTATGCAGCTAGCAGTAGTCACATGGGATTTCTTCTTGGCTGAGTTTAGGAAGAAGTATATAAGCCAGGTGTGTTGAGAGGCTAGGAGGAGTGAGTTCCTACTATTAAGGCAGAGGCAGATAACGATTTCTAAATATGAGAGAGAGTTCGTTAGGCTCAGTAGGTATGTCTGGGAGTCCATGCCTACGGAGGCTGATAGATGTAGGAGGTTTGAGGATGGGCATAATGATAGTATCAGACTCACGGTTACCTCCCACCAGTTCACTAACTTCTCCAGACTGGTGGCATCTACCTTGAATATTGAGAGGGTCAGAGATGAGGAGTAGAGTAGGAAGGATAGGCAGAGAAAGAGAGGCTCTAGACCAGGTCAGTCTAGTATTTCAGTTTTAGGCAATAAGAGGCCCAGGGATTCTCAGGGCCAGTCACAGGGTCGTGGTAGGAGACAGACGTCCGGATTTGCTCCTAAGAGAGGATGAGGTTGTAGGAACGGAAGCGTGAAAAACACAAAATTATACCATTGAATTCAAAATTTTTCACCTAGGGTCACATGCACCATGCAAGATTTATTTTTATCTATTTGATTTCAATGATAAACAACATATTAAAACTCTTTTAATATGTTTTTGGATCTGTATTTGCCATTTAAGATTTTAAAATTAATCAGATTAATTTTAGAACCCTAGATTAAATCAAGAACGATTACACTAACCTCTTGATGCGCTGCAGCGTGTCTGTGCCTTTGAGATTCGTCTTCAGGACACCAAATGTTGTCCCTCTAGCTTGTCCACACCAAGAACACCTATGGCAGCCCTTGAAAAGCCTCTAAATCTTTTTCTATTAATTAGAAATTCAAGTTCTGCCTTTTAAGAGATTAGAGATGTAAACAGGACACTAGAAACAATTTCTAGTGTTCTTAATTCAAGAGATTGATGGCTAATCTCTTTGAATTGATGAGAGATGAAGAGAAATAGCTGGAGAGGCTCAAAGTGGCGTGACATATGAGAGGAGAGGCTACTGGTTATTTTTTCTTTTCATAACCACACTTAAATAGCTAGGTCAACACATTAAACCCTAGCCACATGTCACCTTTTGATTAGCTCTAGGTTTAAGTGACCCAATCACATTGTGCCAAGTGTCAAACCTATATTTAATCTTGATTTTAATCATCTTACATGATTAAAAAAACATTTGGCAAGCTTATGTGTCATCCCATGTGTCACCATCTCATGGTACCACGTGTCACACTGTGAAATGACCAAAATGCTCCTGTGTCTTAATTTTGAGTTCTTAACCTAAAATAATTATTTTCTTCTTCTAATTAATTTATATCAAATATAAATTAATTAATTAATCTCTATTAATTAATTTCTCATCAATTAAATTCATATTTAAACACTTTAAATATAAATTTAATTTATACTACACATCCAATAATCTAGATTTGGTTTCAAGTCATGCTAGGGACTTTGCAATTTAATTGCAAACCAAACCTATTTAATTAATCAATTAAACTCTTTAATTAATTAATTAAATCATATTTAAGTAGGTGATAACTTGTGTATGTGTGTGACTTACTAGGCTCATCACTAATTGGCAATGAGACATGATATCAACTCTTAATATCATCAGAACTCTTTCTTACCATAAATGATTTCTCTAAATCATTTTATGAACCTCATAGACCATGGTTAACACCTAGCATAGCATGCCATGGCCACCCAATTAGTAATAAGATTTACCTTAAATGAACCTATAATCATATGTTACCATGCACTAGAATCTCTCTGTTACAAAATCCCAACTCAAGCTGGAGTCATGGTTTATGTCAAACTCCATTTGCTATGAATATTATGTTCTCTTTTAATTCCAGTTCTTGATTAAAAGATTTTTCTCATCGAAACTCTTTTACGAATAAATCTATCTGTCTGGCAGAACTTGAAACATCAAGAACAATTAAATGAACATAGGATTTTATCTCTATTTACTTAGAGGCAGATTCCATCTTGATCAACACCTACCTCCATATATAACTAGCAGAGCCAACACATGCCCATATACCCATACATAGTACAAGTATGAAAGCGATATCAAACTCAAACTACCTATATACAAGATAATCTGCTATCTCAAGTCTAAAGATTATATGCCTCGATATGATTTATGACAAAACATTGACAAGAGTAAACTCCATGTGCTTGTCATAAGTGTCACAGTTGACCTACTTATCATTTATAAGTGCCTATCATGTTTGTTATATGGCATGAGACTCACCATTCCATCTTATTTATATCTCATATAAATAACTTGGGAACAAACATGAATACAATCTTTCTGGATAAGTCATGTCCTTATTATGAAGTATCCTCGATTGTGAACCTATTTATGATACTTTGTGCTAGAAATATTGTCACTCATATTCTTAACAACTTAAGAATAATATTTCTAACAAAATATCAATGGACCTTTTCTATTACACATAAATATATTATGTAAATGGAAAAGTGGAAATGCCTTTTATTAATAAAATTATGTACAAGATACATACTAAATGATATGCTCTAGGGCATACTACTAACAATCTCCCACTAGCACTAGAGCCATTCATTACAATATTTTAGACCCATCTTCTCAAGATGTCAGTCTAACTGAGCTTGTGACAAAGGCTTAGTGAATGGATCAGCTGGTTTTTAGCTGATGTTATATTTTCTGCATGGCTATATCGCCTTGCCCAACTATATCCCTGATAATATGGTAGTGCCTTTCTATGTGTTTGGATTTTGGTGAGACCTTAGTTCCTTAGTCTGTATGACTGCTCCATTATTGTCACAGTGTAGTGGAACTGCTGACTTAATGGAAGGAACTACTGTAAGTTCTGTCACGAACTTCTTTATCCAAACAGCTTCCTTTGCAGCATCTGATGCAGCAATATACTCAGCCTCAGTAGTGGAATCTGCAGTCGTGCTCTGTTTGGAACTCTTCCAACTGACTGCACCTCCATTACAAATGAACACATATCCAGAGGTAGACTTTCTATCATCGATATCTGATTGGAAATCAGAATCAGTATAACCATCTAATTGCAAGTCTCCACCTCCATAAATCAAGAATAAATCCTTAGTTCTTCTCAAGTACTTAAGGATATTCTTGACTGCTATCCAGTGTTCTAAACCTGGATTGGATTGATACCTGCTAGTCAAACTAACAGCATATGCGATATCCGGCCTAGTACACAACATTGCATACATTAAACTTCCAATAGCCGAAGCATATGGAATCCTAGCCATCTTATCTCTTTCTTTAGGTGTCTTTGGAGACATCTCTTTAGAAAGATGGATACCATGTCTCACTGGTAACAGTCCTCTCTTGGAATCAAGCATGTTAAACCTCTTTAACACCTTTTCCAAGTATAGACTTTGGGATAAACCTATTATTCTTTTCGCTCTATCTCTATAGATGCGAATCCCAAGAATATAGGTTGCCTCCCCTAAGTCTTTCATGGAGAATGTATTTGACAACCATACCTTTATAGTCATCAACATACCTGTGTCATTACCTATCAACAGTATGTCATCCACATATAAGACAAGGAATGTGATAGCACTGTCACTAATCTTCTTATATACACATGGCTCATCCTCATTTTTGATAAAACCAAAGGATTTAATGGCTTCATCAAAACGGATGTTCCAACTCCTCGAAGCTTGTTTCAACCCATAAATGGATCGCTTTAGCTTGCATACCTTGGAACCATCTTGGGATTCAAATCCCTTAGGTTGTTCCATGAAAATGTTTTCTTCAATGTATCCATTGAGAAAAGCTGTTTTGACATCCATCTGCCAAATCTCATAATCATAGTATGCAGCTATTGCTAATAAAATCCTAATTGATTTAAGCATGGCAACAGGCGAGAAAGTCTCCTCATAGTCTATTCCTTGCCTTTGGCGAAACCCTTTCACTACTAGCCTTGCCTTATAGGTCTCTACCTTTCCATCAGAACCAATTTTCTTCATGAAAACCCATTTGTTCCCTATAGGTACAATACTTCAGGTGGGTCAACAAGATCCCAAACTTGATTCTTATACATGGAATCAATCTCGAATTTCATAGCATCAATCCATTTTGAAGAGTCTATATCTGATATAGCTTCTTCATAGGTAAGTGGATCATCTCCATGATCTACTTCTTCATGAGTATACAACTCTTGTTCTTCTTCATGAAGAAAACCATATCTCACTGGTGGGTGAGATACCCTGGTTGTTCTACGAGGAACAGCTGTAGATGTTTCATCAATGGGTATAGGTTGACTAGATGGATTTATATCCATCTAATCTGTTGGTTGGTCAGAATTCTCCAATTCTAACTCTATTTGCCTTCCTTTGCCTCCTTCTTGAACAAACTGTTGTTCAAGAAATGTGGCATCTCTACTTATCACAACCTTTTGTGAAGTAGGCAAATAAAAATAATATCCAAAACTATCTTTTGGATATCCAACAAATCGACCTTTTACGATCGGTCTCCAATTTATCGGTGTTGACTTTTTGATATAAGCTGGACAACCCCAAATCTTAACATGCTTTAGACTTGGTTTTCTTCCATGCCATATCTCATAAGGTGTGGAAGAAACTGATTTTGATGGAATCCTATTCAGAATATACAAAGCTGATTCTAATGCAAATTCCCAAAAGAAGATTGGCATATCAGTATAGCTCATCATACTACGTACCATATCCAATAGGGTACGATTTCTCCTTTCAGATACATCATTCAGCTGTGGCGTTCCTGGAGGAGTCAGCTAAGAAACAATGCCATGCTCTCTCAAGTATTCATCAATTCAGTACTCAAATATTCACCTCCACGATCTGATCGAAGAGCTTTAATACTCTTTCCTGTTTGATTTTCTACTTCAGATTTAAATTCTTTGAACTTTTCAAAAGATTCATGTTTGTATTTCATCAAATACAAATACCCAAACCTTGATTTATCATCAGTAAAGGTAATAAAATAATGAAAGCCCCCTCTAGCCATTTCTTTAAATGGACCACATACATCACTATGTATTAGCTCCAAAATATTTTCAGCTCTTAGCCCCTGTCCAATAAAGGGTGATCTAGTCGTTTTGCCCTGAAGGCAAGATTCACAAGTTGGAGTAGGCTCAGAGTCCAATAAGGATAGAATCCCCATTTTCTCCAATTTTGTAATCTTATCTTCTGCAACATGACATAACCTTAAGTGCCAAATATATTTTGAACTTGAGTTGGTTTTCACCACGGCATTGCATTCATTTAGATTGCTATACTGCGCTGGAAACACTTTCTTACTGGCAATGGAAATACTTTCCTATTGGCAATGGAAACACCTTCCTGTTGGCAGTGGAAACACTTTCCTTTGCCTTCATCAGCTTTAGTCTTCCTTTTCTGTTTAGCTATTTTCTTACAAGGACCAGGAATCTGAGGTTTCTTTTTCTTATTGCCCTTCTTCTTGTTGGACTTTCCAGCAGAAGAAGATGTAACCAAAGCTACCTCTTTTCCTTTATTGCCTGGCATATTCTTTTGGGCAATAACCAGCATGTTGAGTAAACCAGCTAAGGTGCATTCCTGTTTAGTCATATGGAAATTTGTCACAAAATTCCCAAAAGACTGAGGAAGGGACTGAAGGATCCAATCCGTTTGTAGTTGGAAATCCATGTTGAAGTCAAGATGTTCCAACTGCTCAATCAGCCGAATCATCTTGTGGACATGATCCCCAACATTCTGTCCCTCAGACATCCTTATGCGGAACAGCTGCCTAGATATCTCATACCTAGCATTCCTGCTGTGCTCACCATACAACTCTTGTAGGTGAAGGAGGATCTCACTCGCACTCTGCATGTTCTCATGTTGCTTCTGTAACTCATTACTCATGGAAGCAAGCATGTAACACTTAGCTCTCATATCATGCTCCTTCCACTTGTCCAAAGTTTCATGTTCCTCTTGTGTGGCCTCTGGAGGTAAGGGACCAGGAACATTTGAATCTAGAACATATCCTATATGTTCAAGGTTCAGGACAAGTTTCAAATTTCTTAGCCAATCGCATGATTAGGTCTGTCAACTTTGTTGTGATCAAGTATGCTTGCAAGGATATTGGATGGTGGTGGTTGTTTTGTGCTCATTTTTATCGTAAAATTAATCGCAGAAAATAACCAGATTCATTATTAAATATATCATGTAATTAACCAAATTGATTATGGTCTTTTATTCAAATTGGTCCTCCCACTAACTTAGCTAATCCTACACTTCCAGAGTATAATACGAAAATCCTAGTTGGATGGATTTCTAGTGGGTGATTGAATTCTTATAATTCTATTGATCATCCTCGTACATCCATTATTGGAATTACAATAAACTATAAGTGAGCAACTCCTTGCCCATCACATCTCATGTGAGGTTCAATCCTTTACCTAGCCCCTAATGCTCAAAATCTCGTACATCCATTATTGACTTATCTTGCATTAGTTAAGTTGATCCCATTGAGTCAAGAATTATGCAAATAATTTTAATGTCCTCAGTACATCCAATATTGGCCACCAAACCATTTACATATTTACAACATCTCATGCTTAACAATTATTCTTAAGAAAATCTCTTAAATTAATTGCATCTCATGCAACTATTTAAAATTTCTTAAAATAATTGCCCCAATGGAGGGCTTATGTTATAATTACTTTAATTATAGCATTTCCAACTTAATCATTTGTTTGGAAGATTTTATAGCCATCCTTATTACTATTAAGGTCTCACTTTGCACATTATCCATTTAGCATGCATATATCATATAATTGCATACATTCCCATACATCTCATGCATTCATGGATAAGCATTAAATATGGTATGATCATGGACTTTCTAAGGGATTCAATTGAGCCACCAAGAATTGAATCAGGGCATTCCTAGGTGCATTTCATTCATTCATTTTACAAGAGTTGCTGAAGGAGTACATAATCAACACTTGATATTGAATTCCTCCCACTGGTCCCACCAATGCTCTTGACCTCCTTGAACTTCTTGCAATCCAATATTACATAGTAATCCTTGGCATACCAAGGCGAATTTACAAGAACTTAAATAAATGAAATTACAACCCAAAAATATTACAAACTTAATAATACATGCCCAAAATAAATTAAAATAAATTAATTAATTTACAATCCCAAAGAAACATAAATGAAATAAATCCAATCACATTGGTCTTTTATAGTCCATGATCATCCATCATGCATATCACTATTTAACAATTAAATAAAACATACATACTTAAATTAAATTGAATATCTCATATTCAACTTAAAAATCCAGATTTGAATATGATTCAAATAAATTTAAAAATTCAGATTTGAATCTCATTCAAACAAATTTAAAAATTCAGATTTGAATCACATTCAAACAACTTCAAAAATTCAGATTTGAATCACATTCAAACATTTTTAAAAAAATCAGATTTGAATCACATTCAAATATTTTTTAAAAAATCAGATCTGAATTTTATTGAATCAATTTTAAAAAATCAGATTTAAATATGATTCAAACAACTTTAAAAATTTAGATTTGAATCACATTCAAACAACTTTTAAAATTCAGATTTGAATCACATTCAAACAATTTTTAAAATTCTGATTTGAATCATAATTTAATTGTGTGATTAAAACTACTAATTAAACACTTTAATTAGTCAAAGAATAGGCCTTAGATCATACAACAATTGCAGAATTAAAAGCCAAACCTTGAACCACCCATGGAACCAATGTTGCCGCCACCAATGGTGGCTTCACCATATGTGCCGCCACACCTCTTGATCCAACCAGCAATGAATCAATCATCTCATGATCAAATCACACAATCAAATCATATAATCAACAATCTAAATGGCAAATATAGTGGCTCTGATACCAATTGTAGGAACGGAAGCGTGAAAAACACAAAATTATACCATTGAATTCAAAATTTTTCACCTAGGGTCACATGCACCATGCAAGATTTATTTTTATCTATTTGATTTCAATGATAAACAACATATTAAAACTCTTTTAATATGTTTTTGGATCTGTATTTGCCATTTAAGATTTTAAAATTAATCAGATTAATTTTAGAACCCTAGATTAAATCAAGAACGATTACACTAACCTCTTGATGCCCTGCAGCGTGTCTGCGCCTTTGAGATTCGTCTTCAGGACACCAAATGTTGTCCCTCTAGCTTGTCCACACCAAGAACACCTATGGCAGCCGTTGAAAAGCCTCTAAAGCTTTTTCTATTAATTAGAAATTCAAGTTCTGCCTTTTAAGAGATTAGAGATGTAAACAGGACACTAGAAACAATTTCTAGTGTTCTTAATTCAAGAGATTGATGGCTAATCTCTTTGAATTGATGAGAGATGAAGAGAAATAGCTGGAGAGGCTCAAAGTGGCGTGACATATGAGAGGAGAGGCTGCTGGTTATTTTTTCTTTTCATAACCACACTTAAATAGCTAGGTCAACACATTAAACCCTAGCCACATGTCACCTTTTGATTAGCTCTAGGTTTAAGTGACCCAATCACATTGTGCCAAGTGTCAAACCTATATTTAATCTTGATTTTAATCATCTTACATGATTAAAAAAACATTTGGCAAGCTTATGTGTAATCCCATGTGTCACCATCTCATGGTACCACGTGTCACACTGTGAAATGACCAAAATGCTCCTGTGTCTTAATTTTGAGTTCTTAACCCAAAATAATTATTTTCTTCTTCTAATTAATTTATATCAAATATAAATTAATTAGTTAATCTCTATTAATTAATTTCTCATCAATTAAATTCATATTTAAACACTTTAAATATAAATTTAATTTATACTACACATCCAATAATCTAGATTTGGTTTCAAGTCATGCTAGGGACTTTGCAATTTAATTGCAAACCAAACCTATTTAATTAATCAATTAAACTCTTTAATTAATTAATTAAATCATATTTAAGTAGGTGATAACTTGTGTATGTGTGTGACTTACTAGGCTCATCACTAATTGGCAATGAGACATGATATCAACTCTTAATATCATCAGAACTCTTTCTTACCATAAATGATTTCTCTAAATCATTTTATGAACCTCATAGACCATGGTTAACACCTAGCATAGCATGCCATGGCCACCCAATTAGTAATAAGATTTACCTTAAATGAACCTATAATCATATGTTACCATGCACTAGAATCTCTCTGCATAAAATCCCAACTCAAGCCGGAGTCATGGTTTATGTCAAACTCCATTTGCTATGAATATTATGTTCTCTTTTAATTCCAGTTCTTGATTAAAAGATTTTTCTCATCGAAACTCGTTTCGAATAAATCTATCTGTCTGGCCAGAACTTGAAACATCAAGAACAATTAAATGAACATAGGATTTTATCTCTATTTACTTAGAGGAACATATTCCATCTTGATCAACACCTACCTCCATATATAACTAGCAGAGCCAACACATGCCCATATACCCATACATAGTACAAGTATGAAAGCGAAGATCAAACTCAAACTACCTATATACAAGATAAGCTGCTATCTCAGGTCTAAAGATTATATGCACGATATGATTTATGACAAAACATTGACAAGAGTAAACTCCATGTGCTTGTCATAAGTGTCACCGTTCGACCTACTTATCATTTATAAGTGCCTATCATGTTTGTTATATGGCATGAGACTCACCATTCCATCTTATTTATATCTCATATAAATAACTTGGGAACAAACATGAATACAATCTTTCTGGATAAGTCATGTCCTTATTATGAAGTATCCTCGATTGTGAACCTATTTATGATACTTTGTGCTAGAAATATTGTCACTCATATTCTTAACAACTTAAGAATAATATTTCTAACAAAATATCAATGGACATTTTCTATTACACATAAATATATTATGTAAACGGAAAAGTGGAAATGCCTTTTATTAATAAAATTATGTACAAGACACATACTAAATGATATGCTCTAGGGCATACTACTAACAGAGGTCAGTCCGGGATGTCAATTGGTAGTTCTCTGACTGCAACTATAAGGGGATCAGCCCCAGTACCACAATGTGCACATTATGGGAGGAGACATAGGGGTGAGTGTAGATTGTTAACCAGCAGATGTTTTCGATGTGACAAGACCACTTCCTTTGAGACTGTTCGCAGAGGAGTACTTCCACTACTATACTTTCACCACCACAGATCGAGAGGTCCGCTCCTACAGGACAGAGAGGTAAGAGACCTGCTAGGCTAGAGGCAGCTAGTCCTTCATAGAGACCTGCCACAGTTGAGACTGTTGAGAGATAGGAGGCTAGGGGCCTAGTACATGCCTATGTTATCAGGGCTAGAGACGAGCCAGAGCCAGCAGATGTTATCAGGGGTACCTTCTTTCTCTATGATACTCTTGTATATGTTTTAGTTGATTCGAGTTCCACACACTCTTACATCTGCATAGCACCACCAACTGATAGGGGCATACAGATAGATGGGGTAGAGGAAGACATATTAGTCACAAACCCTTTAGGCCATAGTGTATTGGTGAAGAAGGTCTATAAGGGTTGCCCTCTAGTGATACAGGTTATGAATTTTCAGCTGACTTGATAGAGCTACCATTCCATGAGTTTGATGTGATACTAGGTATGGATTGGCTATCATGTCATCAGGTTATGGTAGATTATCGGCTTAAGAGCATCTCATTACAAACAGTGGATGGGGATGAGATAATAGTTAGGGGTGAAGGCACAAGTGGTCTTTCTAGCATCATATCAGCCACAACAGCCAGGAGATTGATCAGAAAAGGCTGTGAGGCTTATTTAGCACATGTGGTTGACACCAAGAAGACTAGCCTAAGTTTCTTTGAGATTTCTACTGTATATGAGTTTCCGAATGTGTTTCCTGAAGAGTTGCTAGGTTTACCACCACAGAGAGAGGTGGAATTTGCTATAGAGGTTATGCTAGGTACTGCTCTGATCTCTATTGCTCCATATAGGATGGCACCTACTGAATTGAAGGAGTTGAAAGTTCAGCTACAGGATTTATTAGATAAGGGTTTCATACGCCCTAGTGTGTCACCCTGGGGAGCACCAGTGTTATTTGTAAAGAAGAAAGATGGTACCTTACAGCTATGTATAGATTACCAGCAGCTGAATAAGGTGACTGTGAAGAACAAATATCCTTTACCAAGGATAGATGATCTATTTGATCAGCTGAAGGGAGCAGGAGTATTCTCTAAGATAGATCTCAGATCAAGCTATCACCAGTTAAAGGTAAAGGAGACAGATGTGCCCAAAACAGCTTTCAGGACCCGGTATGGAGACTATGAGTTCTTAGTAATGCCATTTGGGCTGACGAATGCACCAGCGGTGTTCATGGACTTAATGAATCGCATCTTTCATCCTTACCTTGATCGATTCGTAGTAGCCTTCATAGATGATATTTTGGTGTATTCCAAAAACCAGGAGGAACATGTAGAGCACCTGAAAGTAGTACTACAGACACTACGAGAGAAGCAATTATATGCCAAACTGTGCAAGTGTAACTTCTAGTTAGAGGAGATCTCTTTCCTTGGACATGTAGTATTTGCAAATGGGATCAGGGTGGATCCTAAGAAAATTGAAGCCATTATTGACAGGAAGTCTCCAAAGAATGTAACAGAGGTTAGATGCTTTTTGGGGTTAGCTGGATATTACAGGAGATTTGCGAAGGAGTTTTCTCTGTTAGCTGCTCCATTGACCAAGCTGTCACATAGAATGTGAAATTTAACTGGAATCACAAATGTCAAGCCAGTTTTGAGAAGTTGAAGGCCATGCTCACAGAGGCACCAATATTAACACAACCAAAGTCAGGGAAAGACTATGTGATCTACAGTGATGCCTCACATAATGGGCTTGTGTGTGTTCTGATGCAAGAAGGGAAAGTAGCTGCCTATGCTTCCAGACAGCTAAGGCCACATGGGAAGAACTACCCAACTCATTATTTGGAGTTAGCAACAATCATCTTCGCTTTAAAGATATGGAGGCATTACCTATATGGAGAGAAGTGCTACATCTACACAGATCATAAGAGTCTGAAGTATTTGCCGACCCAGAAGGAACTCAATCTGAGACAGAGGAGATAGATTGAATTCCTGAAGGATTATGACTGTGTGATTGACTATAATCTGTTAGTAGTATGCCCTAGAGCATATCATTTAGTATGTATCTTGTACATGTTTTTATTAATAAAAGGCATTTCCACTTTTCCATTTACATAATATATTTATGTGTAATAGAAAAGGTCCATTGATATTTTGTTAGAAATTTTATTCTTAAGTTGTTAAGAATATGAGTGACAGTATTTCTAGTACAAAGTATCATAAATAGGTTCACAATCGAGGATACTTCATAATAAGGACATGACTTATCCAGAAAGATTGTTTTCATGTTTGTTCCCAAGTTATTTATATGAGATATAAATAAGATGGAATGGTGAGTCTCATGCCATATAACAAACATGATATGCACTTATACATGATAAGTAGGCCGAACCAGTGACACTTGTGACAAGCACATGGAGTTTACTCTTGTCAATGCATTGTCATAAATCATATCAGTGCATATAATCTTTAGACCTGAGATAACACAGTTATCTTGTAACACCCTCCTTGTAGCAACTCCATACATTCTACTGTTCCGGTAACCAGTGTCGGTCCGGACAGCTAGAATGTCCGGAAAAGTATTTAAACTAAAGTGAGGAACCATAATTAACTCAAATATTAATAAGAAAAATTTAGGAAAAATTTTAGAAACAAAATACAACCAAGTTAAATGAGCCAGTGCCCTAGCGATGGGTAACCTAGTGAGAAGTTACGGTTCTCGCAACTAGGAGCCCTAGACCCGGGGGGAAAATTATAAAATAATTATTGAGATTCCAGAGAAGGGCCATTGAGGTTTTTATGGCATTAGAATGCCAAGGAAATGCTTAGAAAAATTTTTCTATTGGTACAGACAATTTTGGCTCGTTAAGCCAAATGGAGGGCATTTTGGTTATTTCGTCTTCAGACATGATTTTTGGCCAACTTGTCCAGTTAAATAAATAATTTATATAATATAAAATATGAATAAATATTGTTAAAAATTTAATTGCAATTAAATAGACAAGAAAAGATGAGAAAATGAAAGAAAATGAACTTATGACATCATAATGATGTCATTAAGATTCTCCCAACCAACCCAATGTGGACACATGGCATAAACTTATTTAAAAGAGACAAATGGGCTGAAAAAAAAGAAAAAAATCAGAACTCTTTCTTTTTCTTTCTTCTTTGCCGTGACCCTCCTCCATAGCCACCCATTTTCAAGCTTTTTCAAGCTTGATTTCCCTAGCTCTCACCCCACTAAACATTATACTCCCAACACAAAAAAGTGTTCTTACACCTTGGAGATTCTTTTGGGAGCAAAAAGAAAAGGAAAACAAGAACCCTAGTAAGTGGGAAACTTCACTCCATAGAGGTTAGTGACCTAACCTTGGTTTTTACTTTGAATTCATGTTTAAGGACCTTAAGTGAGTGTAAATTACAAAGAAAATTTGATGAAATACCATTGGTATGCTAACCCTAAATTTCGGCAGCCTTGGTTGGGGTATGATTGCGATGAGTTTTATGGAGCTAACATGTTAGTATGGCTGCCCTTAAATTGCATCTCTTAAGTGGAATGTTGAAATACAATGATATTGCATGGTATGTGATGTCTGAGTTAGGGTTTTGGGATGGAAATTAAGACTTTGATCATGTGATGATAAAAGTAGATTTTAATGGTCAATTAGTGACCATTTGGTTTGGTTTGAATAAAAAATGAAGTGAATTGTGTAGTGGGATTTGGGTTTGGTGTGGCTGCCCTTGGTGACCTGCAGGATTAGACATGAGTCTAGTAGATTTGGGCAGCAATAACTTGAATTGTACAGGTCCAATTGGTGCAAGGCCAATTGGACATGAAACTAGACACATAATGGCACAACTTTTGTGAAGAAACCATGCCCAGAAAACCAAACCAAGTTGACATAAAGTTTGCCCTAATCTGGGTGACCTACATTCTGCCTGGGTAAAATGATCAAATGAACAGTATTTAGTTATTTGGCCATAACTCAGTGTAGAAAGGTCCAATTGACCTGAAATTTTACCAGAAACAAGTTGAGATATAGATCTACAACTTTAATGAAGAAACCTAACCCAAATTATGACCAGAATATATTCAAAAAATGAGTTGCAGTCACTGTTCCTAACACTATAGATTTGGTCAGTCCAGAAATTCTGGAAAAATTTCAATCCGGCCAGTTGTGGTTTTTGGGCCATAACTTGAGCAACAAAACTCCAAATGGAGTGATTCAAAAAAGGAAATGCAACTAGACAAAATAAGGAACAACTTTCAGGTTGATCATTTTGCCAAATTCCCACTGTAAAAATGACTAATGGAATAGTAAAGACAAAGCACAAAAACTAAAAATTCTATCCAATTAACATTAAGTTTAGAAATGGTATTGGCAATCAATACCAATAAATTTAGAATGTAAAATATGGTATGTTGGGAGTATTAGAACCAATGTACCTATTGCCTATGCAAAAGTCAACATTTTTGTTGACTAATGAATGGAATAGTAACACTAAAACTTAAATTTTAAAAAATTGTGAAACTTAAAAGTATAAAATGCCCTAGTATACCTAGCAAGATTGGTTTGGATAGGTTGGCATGCCAATAGGATTCTGTTAGCAGTACTGCATATGGCTTTATGCCATTCTGTGTTTCATAGCTTCCCATTCCATTCTGTGGCATAATAGCCTTTGGTTATGTTATTGAGTTGTTACACTCGGGTTTTATCGCTGATAATTATTACAGCTTATTAGCTATTCTGTTGCACACCGAGAGACACAATGTGACTGATGGTGTGATGGTCCGAGGTACTTAGTACCCAGTGCCAGTTTACCTGTTTATCCAGTCTAGTCAACTAGTAAGGGTTACTCGGGTAATGATAATAAACCTTACCTGTAACACCCTCCCGATAACCACTCCGTACATCCTACTGTTCCGGTGACCGGTGTCAGTCCGGACAGCTAGAATGTCCAGAAAAATATTTAAACTAAAGTCAGGAACCATAATTAACTCAAATACTAATAAGAAAAATTTAGTAAAAATTTTAGAAATAAAATACAACCAAGTTAAACGAGTATGTTCTAGCGATGGGTAACCAGAGGGAAGTTGCGGTTCTCGCAACGAGGAGCCCCAGACCCGGGGGAAAAATTATAAAATAATTTTTGGGACTCCAGAGAAGGGTTATTGAGGTTCCTATGGCATTAGAATGCCAAAGAAATACCTAGAAAAATTTTTCAATCGGTACAGACAATTTTGACCCGTTAAGCCAAACGGAGGGTATTTTGGTCATTTCGCCTTCAGAGGTGATTTTTGGCTGACTTGTCCAGTTAAGTAAATAATTAATATGACATAAAATATGAAGAAATATTACTAGAAATTAAATTGAAAATGAGTAGTGGAGGAAAGAAAAGAAATTGAGGAAAAAGGCTATTTATGACATCATGGTGATGTCATTTATAATTACCAACCAATCACAATTTAGCCATCCTTTGACTAACTAAATAAAAGACTAAATGAAGACTAAATTCACCAAAATTTGCAGCAGCCATCCTTCTCTCCTTAGTGCAGCCGAAACCTCTCCCATACACCCTCCATTGATGAACAATCCAAACCTTCAATCTTCTCTTCATTTTACCCTAAAACCCTAGAGACCTTTCACTAAACTTTGCCCTAGCACCTTGCTAAACCTTTTGGCAGCCAACAAGAGGAAAGAAAGTGAAGTTTAGGGCTTTGGAAATTCTGCCCAATCAAGGTTAGTGCTACACTTTTATTCTCACTCTTGTAATCTTAGTTAGAACATCATTTTGAGCTAAGAGATTTTAAGAAATTGAAGTAAATTACATGTGTTAAGGGTACCTTCAATTTTCGGCAGCCCTATGGAAGATTGAGTTTGATTGTTTAATAAACTTAGAGTGGCTGGAAATGAGGGTTAAGGTATTAATATGCATGGATATTGAACTAAGTATGTTAATTAAGGTTTATGAGTAAATTGATTTGGACATTAGGGTTTGGAAAGGTGAAAATGTGACTTGGCTTAGGAAATTGTTAGAGAACTTGTTAATGGTCAATTAGTGACTATTTTACGTATGTTGAGCACAATTTGAACTGAAAAATGGGATTGCAAAGAGAAGGAGTAAGCTGCCCTAGGACAACAGAAATGGACTAAAATTTCAGTCCAATTACACAGCCATAACTTTGGCTGTGTTAGTCCAATTGATGTTTGACCAATTGGACATGAAACTAGGTTTATAATGGCACATTTTTTCTGAAGAAACCATGCCCAAAAGACCAAAGCAAGAGGACCAAAACTTGGCCCCAATCCGGACACCTTGCACTGATTCTGCAGAATTGACCAAATGAACAGTAACTGTTCATTTGACCATAACTCACTGTAGATTTAGTCAATTGACCTGAAATTTTTACAGCAACAAGTTAAGACATAGACAAACAACTTTCATGAAGGAACCTACCCCAAATTATGGCCATAACCTAACCCAAATGGCTATGGCAGTCACTGTTCATGCTACTGTAGATATGGTATTTTTTGCAGATTGCAAATCCGGCCAGCTTGGGTTTTTGGACCATATTTGGAGCTACAAAACTCCAAATGGAGTGATTCAAAAAAATAAATTCAACTAGACAAAATAAGGAACAACTTTCATGTTTTACATTTCTTCAAATTCCTACAGTAACAGTGTCCAATGGAACAGTGAAGTTGACTCACCAAAACTGAAAATTCTGCTTGTGTGGGTTTACACTTTGAAATGGTATTAACACTTAATGCCAACAAGTTTTAAACACCAAATGTGGTATGTTTGGGGTGTTAAAACTAATACACATATTTTCTATCCAAAATTCAACATTTTTGTTGACCAATGAGGTGAATATTGACCCCAAAACTTGAAATGCACAAATTGAAGAATTTAAAAGTTTCAAATGCCCTAGTATACCTAACATGATTGGTTTGGATAGTTTGGCATGCCAATAGGGTTCAGTTAGCAGTACTGCACATGGCAATATGCCATTCTGTGATTTCATGGCTTTTAGCCATTCTAACTTTGTATTGAGACTTGGCCTTGTGCCTGATATTATTTACAGCTTGTTAGCTGTTCTGTTGCACACCGGGAGATGCATATGTGACCGATGGTGTGACGGCCTGAGGTACTAGGTACCCAGTGCCAGTTTACCCGTTATCCAGTCCAGTCGTCTAGTGTAGGTTACTTGGGGCAACCAAATGAATAAAAGTGAATAACGTTAATGAAATCACGAATGTACCAATACCAAACAAAGAAAGCATACACATTCCATACACATTTAATTTCTTGCTATTTTCTTCTATTATATTATTGCACCACTAAGCATCATTGCTTAGCGCGTTGCTTTTGCCACGCGTAGGTACTGGAGATCCCGATCATGAGCCCAGTAGACCACAGACTGGGTGAGTCCGTCCTGTAGTTCTGCTCAGTGTCCTTGTCACCTCAACTTCTGCAGTGCATTGGTAGGACACTAGGTGTCATTTTGGCATTCTGAAATTAATTTTGATTTTCTCATATGTATTTGGATCTATGTAATGTATTTTGATGTTTATGTAAATAATGAAAGTTATGGTTATAAATGCAAAACTTGAGCATTTATTTATTGTTTGTATATGAGGAATGAATGATTGAAAAATGTTGAGAATTTGATAAATGGAGTTGAGATGATGGAATATGAATATAGGAAGTGTTTTTCACAGGTTCCGAAGAACTGGTTTCTCCATTTTTAGCCGGTACTCTGCCTGATTTTGTACAAAATTTTTGGAACCTCAAATAAATTATAATTTCACTAATGACTTAAATAAAACATATTTCACAAGCTATAATCAAAATTATTGATGAAAATTTATTAAGGTATAATAGAGTGTGCCGGTACACCGTGTGACATAGCTTGCTTGGCTACACTGTAGACGGGTAAGGGGTGTCACATTTAGTGGTATTAGAGCACGGTTTAGGCGTTTCTGAGCCTAGATTGAGTCCATACCATGCATTGCATTTGTAAGAGTCGAGGTGACACTAACGCAGATCTATTTATCTTTCTTATTTTGAATAGGATATGGATCCTTCATCTCAGAGAGCCGTTGAGGAGGAAGTGGAGAGTCATGCTCCACCTGCAGCAGTTGAGACTGGGGGCATGAGAGAATCTGCTCCAGCTCAAGCGAGCTCGCTCAGCCTCCACAGCCATGTTTCAACAAATGGCCGACTTCTTTAGACAAATGGCCGAGTAATGCCAAAGACCACCACCACCACCACTCCACAGTAAATCACACTGGAAAGGCTAAGGAAGTTTGGAGTGTGGACTTCTATGGCAAGAGAGAAGATGACTCATGTTGTAGAATTGGTTGAACAGGCAGAGTACTAAAACAACTTCACTGCACTCCAGAGCAAAACCTGGAAGCTGCTATCTCTTTACTGCAAGATGATGCATATGAGTGGTGGGACACCGTGTCTAGTGAAGTGCAGCCAGAAGCTGTAACTTGGGACTTTTTCCTCTCCGAATTCAAGAAGAAGTATGTGGGTACTGTATACCTGGAAGAGAGAAGGAGAGAGTTCATTAATCTGAGGCAGGCAAAGGGTCGCGGTCGAATACGAGAAGGAATTTGTCCGATTAAGCCGCTACGGAAGGGAGATAGTCCCTAATGAAGCTGAAAGGTGCAAGAGATTTGAAGAGGGACTAAATGATAACATCAAGATCCAGCTCACTGCCTTGGGAATCACAGAATTTACCAAGTTAGTGGAAGCTGCAATAAAGGTGAAAAAAGTAAGAATCAGTGAGCAGACCAGAAGGGATAGACAGCAGAAGAGGGGACCAGGTTAGTCTAGTTCCGCTCCTGGATTTGGGAAGAAGTTTAAGGGTCCTCCTGCACAGAGTTCAGCTCAACTACAAGGCCAAGGTCAGTCTCAGGGGCCCAGGCCACAGTTCACCCCTAGGAGAGGTTAGTCCACACCATCAGTGGGCAGCTCTCCAGGGATGGGGTTCAGGGGACCAGCCCCAACATCTTCTGCATGTCCACACTGCCTTAAATGGCACAAGGGGGAGTGTTGGAGAGTAACTGGTGCCTGTTTGAGATGTGGGTCGACAGAGCATCACCGAGAAACCGCCCACGCAGAACTACTACAATCGCTCCAATACAAGCGCATGCACTGCCCCGCACTACGAGAGGTAGAAAATATGGCAAGTCAGAAACTGTTGGACCATCATAGAGGCCAGCATCTGAGCCAGCAGAGAGGCCAGATAACAGACCACCTGCCAGAAATTATGCCTTGAGAGCTCAGGAGGAGCAAGATGCCCCGGACGTCATCAGGGGTACGTTCTCCCTCTACAATACTCCTGTGCATGCATTGGTGGATCCAGGATCCACTCATTCCTATATTTGCATCAACCTACCCGTAGAAAGGGGGATACTAGTAGGGGAGAGTGACCAAGACATTCTGGTCACTAATCCATTGGGCCACAGTGTAGTGGTGAACAAGGTATACAAAGGTTGCCCGTTAAGGATTCAAGGGTATGAATTCTTGGTAGACCTGATTGAGTTGCCCTTCCACGAGTTTGACGTGATGGGAATGGATTGGTTGTCACGTCATCAGGCAATAGTTGATTGCAAATTGAAGAGAATTTCCTTGAAAACTCCTGAGGGTAATGAGATCACTGTTGTGGGTGAAAGGACAGAATTCTTGTCCAATGTCATCTCAGCCACAGTTGCAAAAAGAATGATGAGAAAAGGCTGTGAAGCCTACCTAGCACATGTGGTGGATACCAGGCAGGCTAAGCCAAACTTGAGTGACATACCCACAGTAAGAGACTTCCCAGAAGTATTTCCTGAAGAGTTGCCTGGTTTGCCACCAGAAAGGGAAGTCGAATTTGCTATTGAGACAACTGCACAAAGACCCATTTCCATTGCTCCTTATAGGATGGCACCCACTGAATTGAGAGAGTTGAAAACTCAGTTGCAAGAGTTGCTTGATAAGGGCTTCATACGCCCCAGTGTGTCACCATGGGGAGCTCCAGTGCTGTTTGTGAAAAAGAAGGATGGGACTTTGAGGCTTTGCATTGATTACTGCAGCTTGAATAAAGTGATCAGAAGAATAAATATCCGTTGCCTAGAATTGATGATCTGTTTGATCAGTTGAAGGGAGCAGGAGTATTTTCTAAGATTGATCTCAGATCAGGGTATCATCAGTTGAGGGTGAAGGATGCAAATGTGCCAAAGACTGCATTCAGGACCCGATATGGGCATTATGAGTTCCTAGTGATGCCCTTTGGCTTAACAAATGCACCAGCGGCATTCATGGACCTTATGAACCGTATCTTCCATCCACACTTAGATCGGTTCGTAGTGGTCTTTATTGATGATATTTTGGTGTATTCCAAGACCAGGGAAGAACATGATGAGCATTTGAGGATTGTTCTGCAAACCCTACGGGAAAAGAGCTGTATGCTAAGTTGTCCAAGTGTGACTTTTGGCTGAATGAGATAGCATTCCTTGGACACATAGTGTCAGCTGATGGGATTAGGGTGGATCCCAAGAAAATAGAAGCAGTGATGGAATGGAAGCCTCCCAGGAATACAACTGAGGTAAGAAGCTTCTTGGGGCTAGCTGGGTATTATAGAAGATTTGTGAAGGGATTTTCCCTAATAGCTGCTCCAATGACCAAGTTGTTACACAAGAATGTCAGATTTGACTGGAATGACAAATGTCAGACCAGTTTTGAGAAGTTGAAGGCTATGTTGACAGAGGCACCAGTGTTAACACTGACCGGTCAGGAAGGACTTTGTGGTCTATAGTGATGCCTCACATAATGGGTTAGGTGTGTATTGATGCAAGAGGGGAAAGTGATCGCCTATGCTTCCGCATACCTAAGGCCACATGAACAGAACTACCCTACCCATGATCTAGAGCTTGCGGCAATTATCTTCGTGATCGAAGATATGGAGGCATTACTTGTATGGTGAAAAGTGCTATATTTACACAGACCACAAGAGTCTAAAATATTTGCCAACTCAGAGGGAGCTCAACCTTAGACAGAGGCGATGGATTGAGTTCCTGAAGGACTACGATTGTGTGATTGACTATCATCCTGGGAAGGCAAATGTAGTTGCTGATGCTTTGAGCAGAAAGTCTATCACAGCTTTGAGATCATTGAATGCCCGTCTAACCTTGATTCGAGAAGGAGCTATTTTGGCTGAGTTGCAAGTGAGGCCAAACCTGTTACAACAGATTTTAGATAGGCAGAAGGTAAATGAGAAGCTAACGGCCATTATGAGTAAAATCTTAGAAGGAAAAGCAACTGACTTTGAAGTGAAGGCAGATGGGTGTCTGTATTATAAAGGAAGACTGTGTGTACCAGATGATGGGGAATTGAAGGCCAGTATTCTAAAAGAGGCACACACCAGTGTATATGCTATGCACCCAGGAAGTACAAAGATGTATCATGACCTGAAGCTTCAGTATTGGTGGCCTGGTATGAAGAGAGACATAGCTGACTATGTGACTAAATGCTTGACATGTTAGCAAGTCAAGGCAGAACATCAAGTTCCATCGGGTTTGCTACAGCCTATACGCATACCTGAATGGAAATGGGATCGGGTCACCATGGATTTTGTAAGTGGTCTACCTCTCACCCGGAAGAAACATGATGCAGCATGGGTGATAGTGGATAGATTGACAAAGTCAGCACACTTTCTGCCAGTTAGGACTGACTACTCACTGGAGAAGTTAGCAGAATTGTATATCAGTGAGATAGTTAGACCGCATGGAATCCCACTTTCCATCATATTTGATCGAGACCCAAGGTTTACATCGAGATTCTGGAAGAAGTTGCATGAATCCTTGGGTACACAACTCCATTTCAGCACAGCTTTCCATCCTCAGACGGATTGGCAATCAGAAAGAGTAATCCAGGTAAACAATTGAACCAATTGAATTAGTACAAATATTGAACTAAAATGATAACAATAACATGAAATACATGTCAGGTCCTTGAGGATATGCTGAGGAGTTGTGTTATTGAGTTTGAGGGAAGTTGGGATAGATACCTCCCACTGGCAGAATTTGCATACAACAATAGCTACCAAGCTAGTATCCAAATGGCTCCGTATGAAGCACTGTATGGGAGAAAATGTAGAACTCCAGTGTGCTGGACTGAATTGGGCGAAGACAAACTGGTAGGGCTGCACACGTGAAACAGCCGAGGAGAAGGTAAAATCAATCAAAGCCAATCTCAAAGTTGCCTCAGACAGACAGAGATCTTATGCCGACCTGAAGAGAAAAGAAATAGAATATGGGGTTGGCGACAAAGTGTTCCTCAAGGTGTCACCATGGAAGAAAGTGTTGAGGTTTGGAAGGAAAGGTAAGTTAAGCCCTAGGTTCATTGGCCCATATGAAGTCATTGAACGTGTGGGTCCAGTGGCCTATAGGCTAGCTTTACCACCAGAGCTGGACAAGATCCACAATGTGTTCCACGTGTCTATGCTCAGAAGATACCGCTCATATCCTTCACATGTCATCTCCAAAGAAGAAATTGAAATACAGCCGGATTTGACATACGAAGAAGAACCTCTACGGATCTTGGCTCGGGAAGTGAAAGAGTTGAAAAACAAGCAAATTCCATTGGTGAAAGTGCTTTGGAGGCACCACAACACCGAGGAGGCAACTTGGGAAAGTGAAGAGATGATGAGGCAACAGTTCCCTCAACTGTTTGCATCAGGTAAATTTCGAGGACGAAATTTAAATTAGAGGAAGAGTTGTAACACCCTCCCGATAACCACTCCGTAGACATCCCATCGTCCTGGTGACCGGTGTCGGTCCGGACAGCTAGAATGTCTGGAAAAATATTTAAACTAAAGTCAGGAACCATAATTAACTCAAATACTAATAAGAAAAATTTAGTAAAAATTTTAGAAATAAAATACAACCAAGTTAAACGAGCCGGTGCCCTAGCGATGGGTAACCAGAGGGAAGTTGCGGTTCTCGCAACGAGGAGCCCCAGACCCAGGGGAAAAATTATAAAATAATTTTTGGGACTCCAGAGAAGGGTTATTGAGGTTCCTATGGCATTAGAATGGCAAGAAAATACCTAGAAAAAGTTTTCAATCGGCACAGACAATTTTGACCCGTTAAGCCAAACGGAGGGCATTTTGGTCATTTCGCCTTCAGAGGTGATTTTTGGCCGACTTGTCCAGTTAAGTAAATAATTAATATGACATAAAATATGAAGAAATATTACTAGAAATAAAATTGAAAATGAGTAGTGGAGGAAAGAAAAGAAATTGAGGAAAAAGGCTATTTATCACATCATGGTGATGACGTTTATAATTACCAACCAATCACAATTTAGCCATCCTTTGACTAACTATATAAAAGACTAAATGAAGACTAAATTCACCAAAATTTTCAGCAGCCATCCTTCTCTCCTTAGTGCAGCCAAAACCTCTCCCATACACCCTCCATTGATGAACAATCCAAACCTTCAATCTTCTCTTCATTTTACCCTAAAACCCTAGAGACCTTTCACTAAACTTTGCCCTAGCACCTTGCTAAACCTTTTGGCAGCCAATAAGAGGAAAGAAAGTGAAGTTTAGGGCTTTGGAAATTCTGCCCAATCAAGGTTAGTGCTACACTTTTATTCTCACTCTTGTAATCTTAGTTAGAACATCATTTTGAGCTAAGAGATTTTAAGAAATTGAAGTAAATTACATGTGTTAAGGGTACCTTCAATTTTCGGCAGCCCTATGGAAGATTGAGTTTGATTGTTTAATAAACTTAGAGTGGCTGGAAATGAGGGTTAAGGTATTAATATGCATGGATATTGAACTAAGTATGTTAATTAAGGTTTATGAGTAAATTGATTTGGACATTAGGGTTTGGAAAGGTGAAAATGTGACTTGGCTTAGGAAATTGTTAGAGAACTTGTTAATGGTCAATTAGTGACTATTTTACGTATGTTGAGCACAATTTGAACTGAAAAATGGGATTGCAAAGAGAAGGAGTAAGCTGCCCTAGGATAGCAGAAATGGACTAAAATTTCAGTCCAATTACACAGCCATAACTTTGGCTGTGTTATTCCAATTGATGTTTGGCCAATTGGACATGAAACTAGGTTTATAATGGCACATTTTTGCTGAAGAAACCATGCCCAAAAGACCAAAGCAAGAGGACCAAAACTTGGCCCCAATCCGGACACCTGACCGATTCTCAGAGACTTGACCAAATGAACAGTAACTGTTCATTTGGCCATAACTCACTGTAGATTTGGTCAATTGACCTGAAATTTTTACAGCAACAAGTTAAGACATAGAAAAACAACTTTCATGAAGGAACCTACCCCATATTATGGCCAGAACCTAACCCAAATGGCTATGGTAGTCACTGTTCATGCTACTGTAGATATGGTATTTTCTGCAGAATGCAAATCCGGCCAGCTTGGGTTTTTGGACCATATCTGGAGCTACAAAACTCCAAATGGAGTGATTAAAAAAAAATAAATTCAACTATACAAAATAAGGAACAACTTTCATGTTTTACATTTCTTCAAATTCCTACAGTAACAGTGTCCAATGGAACAGTGAATTTGACTCACCAAAACTGAAAATTCTGCTTGTGTGGGTTTACAATTTGAAATGGTATTAACACTTAATGCCAACAAGTTTTAAACACCAAATGTGGTATGTTTGGGGTGTTAAAACTAATACACATATTTTCTATCCAAAAGTCAACATTTTTGTTGACCAATGAGGTGAATAGTGACCCCAAAACTTGAAATGCACAAATTGAAGAATTTAAAAGTTTCAAATGCCCTAGTATACCTAACATGATTGGTTTGGATAGTTTGGCATGCCAATAGGGTTCGATTAGCGATCGCACATGGCAATATGCCATTCGTGATTTCATGGCTTTTAGCCATTCGACTTTGTATTGAGACTTGGCCTTGTGGTCGATATTATTCTGACTTGTTAGCTGTTCTGTTGCACACCTGTAGCTGCATATGTGACCGATGGTGTGACGGCACGAGGTACTAGGTACCCAAAGGCGGTTACCCGCTATCCATCCGATCGTCTAGTGTAGGTTACTTGGGGCAACCAAATGAATAAAAGTGAACAACGTTAATGAAATCACGAATGTACCAATACCAAACAAAGAAAGCATACACATTCCATACACATTTAATTTCTTGCTATTTTCTTCTATTATATTATTGCACCACTAAGCATCATTGCTTAGCGTTACATTTTTGCCACGCCGTAGGTACCGGAGATCCCGATCGTGAGCCCGTGAGACCACGTGATCGGGTGAGTCCGTCCTGCAGCTTCCGCTGTCCTTATCACCTAAAATTCTGCAGTGCATTGGTAGGACACTAGGTGTCATTTTGGCATTCTGAAATTAATTTTGATTTTCTCATATGTATTTGGATCTATGTAATGTATTTTGATGTTTATGTAAATAATGAAAGTTATGGTTATAAATGCAAAACTTGAGCATTTATTTATTGTTTGTATATGAGGAATGAATGATTGAAAAATGTTGAGAATTTGATAAATGGAGTTCAGATGATGGAATATGAATATAGGAAGTGTTTTTCACAGGTTCCGAAGAACTGGTTTCTCCATTTTTAGCCAGACTCACTGGATTTTCTATAAAATTTTCGGAACCTCAAATAAATTATAATTTCACTAATGACTTAAATAAAACATATTTCACAAGATATAATCAAAATTATTGATGAAAATTTATTAAGGTATAATAGAGTGTGCCGGTACACCGTGTGACATAGCTTGCTCGGCTACACTGTAGACGGTTAAGGGGTGTCACATTACCAAATTTTTATCGAATAATACTGCTTTAAATATCAGAAGTTAAGTCTACCAAAAAATGTAAACATACATTCTGCATACTTATTTTATTTTATTTTATTTTATATTGTCACCACTAAGCAGAATTGCTTAGCCCATCACTTTTGCCATGTGCAAGTACTGGAGACCTAGCTAGGGAGCCCAGTCGACATCAGACCGGGTGAGACTTCAAATCTGCATCCGGAGTCCAGAGTCACCTCACATCTACAGTGCACTTGGTAGAACATAGGACTTTGGGGTAGCATTTTGTATTTTGTATTTTGTATTTTGTATTAGTTTTGGGATTGTAATTATAAACTCTTGAAATTATTTGATGATGTAAATATATGAAATTTCATATTATTGAAATTTTCTGTATATTATGTTGAGAAATATTTATGAATGTGCTTCCAGCAATGAAGTGAAAAGAAAAAAAAAATAGTGTTGTGATTTGAGATTGAGATTTTGAGATTGACTTGAATGTGAATAATGGAGTTTGGATTAGGAAATTATATTGGAAGTGTTTTTAAACAGGTTCAGAAGAACTGTTTTTCCAATATACAGCCGGCACTCTGCCGGATTTTCTATAAAAATTGCGTAAAAATTTAGATTTATCAAAAATTGTAAACAAATGAATTAAAAGGGATAAATTATAATAGAAATATGAATTGGTGCTTCGACACACTGAGTGGCATATCTTGCTCGGCTACACTGTAGACGGGTAAGGGGTGTCACATTTAGTGGTATCAGAGCATTGGTTTAGGTGTTTCTGGGCCTAGATAGAGTGCATACCATTGCATTGCATTTGTAAGTGTTGAGGTGACACTAATACAGATCTGTTTGTTTTCCTATTTTGAATAGGATATGGATCCTGCTTCTCAAAGAGCAGTTGATGAAGAGGTAGAGAGTCATGCTCCACCAAGGGCTGAATCTGGGGCCAGGGGAGAATCTGCTCCACCAGCAGCTGAGGCACATGGCCAACCTCAGTTTGTGCTATTTCAGCAAATGACTGAATTCTACTGGCAAATGATGGGGGCAATTCCACCACCACAACCATAACCACAACCTCCACCAGCACCACAAAAGTCCCATCTGGAGAAACTGCGAAAACATGGGGCTGTGGATTTCTTTGGGAAGAGGGAGGATGATCCCATGACAGCAGAAAACTGGTTGGATAGAACTATCAGAGTGCTAAAACAGTTAAATTGCACCCCCGAGCAGAACCTGGAGGGTACCGTGTCCCTATTTTAGGATGATGCATGTCACACCCTACCCCTCTGTAAGGCATAACATGATCCCGTAGTATCCCTAATGAGTTTCCAACTTCGTCTACTGATAACCCATTAAATACACTACAAGGGATTTTAAAACTTTTCTTACTTCTTTTTACAGTGGTGAGCACTATTTACAGGTGTTAAAAATTTTTTGAACTGAAGTGAAACAGCTAACACATTTGAAGAATTAACAATTTCTGTAAAAATTTTAGCGGAGTGCCATTTGTATTTTGAATAAAACAGTTCTTCAAAAACCTATAAAAAGTACTTCAAATATATTTCTCAATCTCAACTCCAATATTTAATCAACAAAATATGTTTCTCAACTCAAATCCACAATAATTTTTCAATATTTCCAAAGGCTGAGATAAAAGAAATATATCACAATATTTACAAACTAAAATAATTTACAATTTATTTTACAACTTCAATGTACAATTTTTAATTTACAACTGCTCAAAACCAAGAACACTATATACATACAGTGAACATACATTACAATACAAAATGCAAAATATGGTATACTCAATATACTCGATGAACTCTCAATATAGCATTAGCAGCCTAGTCACATTTGCCTTGTCGATCTGTCTACTGCGGCGATAAAGAATGAAAAGCTATCGCTGAGTAAAATTTACTGAGTGGTGCACAATAACAATTTGAAATGCGATATATAAATCTTTTATTGACAATTCACAAATCAAATAATTCACAATTCTATTTCACAATTTACAAAGTTCATATAACACCATTTGATCAAATAACTGAATAATACAGTTTTACCAATCAATAACACCATTTGATCAAATAACTGAATAATACAATTTTGCCAATCAATAACACCATTTGATCAAATAACTGAATAATACAATTTGGCCAATCAATAACACAATTTGATCAAACAACTGAATAATACAGTTTTCCAATAATACTATTTGATCAAATAACTGAATAATATAGTTTTGCCAATCGATAACACAATTTGATCAAATAATTGAATAATACAGTTTTGCCAATCAATAACACAATTTAGGCCATGACATAATTTTTCCGAACATGCCATGTTGTACACCACGACAAGACACACTCACCCCAATAATTGAAATTAATGAGGGAGGAAGCTAGCTAAATAATGAGAACTCATCCACACTCACCTCAGACTGGCAAGTCAAAGAGGGAGGAACATAATCACACTCACCCCAGACTGATAAGTCAAAGAGGGAGGAATATAATAACAGTGTCATGCCAAGTGTGAATCAAAGTAATTCCAAATCACAATATTTAAATACTTCATACAAACCACAAATCATATTTTATCTCAAAATTTACATTTGCAAAGTAGGCAAAACAATAATTTCCAATTAAGATTTCCAAAGCCAAAATAATAAAAAATTATTCATGACTCATTTCTCCAAATAAATTTTCTGGTAAAAGCAGTGAATATAAAAGTATTGTGCACAGACACAATTTAAAACTATAATGTTCAAATAAATTTTTAAGTAGAACAACAATAATATGCAAATAATCATAATTTATTTCAATTGAAAAATTCAAAAGAAATAATTATCGTGCATAAACACAATTTAAAACAATAGCATACAAATAATCGTAATTTATTTCAATTGAAAAATTCAAAAGAAATAACTATTGTGCACAAACCTCTTATAACTGTCTCTTGGCTCTGACTCAGTGTTTCCTTCCCTTTTCCTGAGTCTTTGCTAACTGAAACACACAATTTGAACTGTTTCAGTACTCATTTAAACCGTCTATAACAATAAGGCTTAATACTTAATTTATTGAATTCTATTATTTCCTTAGTCAACCCATGATGTTGATCCTCGATGCAGTCTAGGCGAATTAATTTTTAATGTTACCAATATGTCACATTTTATAGCCTTTTAGTATTGGTACATGTTACCCAATTCATTTCCATGTATAGTGCATTTTATTGCAATTTGTCGAATTCCGGTATACTAATTTGACCTAGCTGGATGACCTAGTTCTCTCGATTTTCGAGTTTCGGTCAAAACTACAAACTTGTAGTTCTATGTCTTATTGCACGCGGGGCAAAATTTCAGGTCATTCTGAGTTTACTAGACCAGGTTATGGTCATTTTACTATTGCTGGTCAGAATGTACCAAAATGATCACTTTAGGTCATTTTTAGGTCACTTTTGGTTCGGCCAGTTTTTGGACCCGAACTTGTGCAAGCTATTTGACTTGCTTATGGTCATTTCTGGGCTTTGGTGTCTTCATAAGAATTGTAGATATGTGTCTCAACTATTCATAGTAAAAATTTCAGGTCAATTGGACCTGTTTTGAGTGAGTTATGGCCAAAATACTAACTGCTGCCCAAATGGTCAATTTTCAGGCCTTAAATGCGCTATTCCGGATTTGGTTATTTTTCAAGTCACCTTCCAAGCAGAATTTTGGTAAGCTTCCTTCATGAAAGTTGGCACTTTTTGTGCCTAGTTTCACCTTCAATTGGTCTCATACCAATTGGAGTCACACATTTAAGTTTCTAAGCCAAAATACACACTGCCCTACAACATACTCTTCCTCACATACCAAGGACACATTCAACACTTACCAAGTTACACATTCATGCCAATTTTGGTTTGTACCATAACCTAAACACATTTTACTTCACATTGTTGGTCATTTTGGCAGCTTGTAATCACACTCAATATGCACCTTATAGTACAGAATTTACCAAGTCCAAATTACAACAATTTAATCACATAACCTAGCTCATTTACATGCCCAAACTAACACCTTCATACATAAGTACATGCTGCCATAACGAGCACCATAATTCAACAATAAAATTCCATAAACTAAACCATGAAATAATATTTTTTTGGTTCACACTTCAAGTTACCAAATTGTAATCTTCTTTAATTAGCTTTCCAAGCTTCCAAAGTCAAGTGTACATTCATATATACATTTAGTATACATCACCCAATTTATTCCTACACACATAAACACTTCATCAACACTTTAATTTACCATTTATGTGCAAGGAAAAACTGTTCTTATGGAGTTTCCATGGCTTCCAAAAATATACATCTCCCTTAAAACATCAAACTCCAAAACTCCTTCCACAATTCAGCTACCTATAACATCCACACAAACTTTAATGAAGCAAGCATCAAACATACCTACTTACCACTTTGGAAACTCTTCAAAACTTCACCAAAACTTGATCTTCTTGTTGCCTATCTACTGCCCAAGTGGTATACTCAATATACCCGATAATCTCTCGCTGGATGTACTAGCAGCCTAATCTCCTGCCCTGTCTGTCTGTCTACCTGCGATAGCAATGAAAAGCTATCGCTGAGACAATATCTCAGTGGTGCACAACATTAACCAAATACAACTTTAAATCACAATTCATAAATCATATAAATGATGGATACATAAAATCATAGTTAAATTCAAGACATTGAATGTCAGAAGGAATTTAACACAATATCACAATAAATCTCAGTAATCAAAACATAGTTAAATTCAAAAGACAGTGAATGTCAATAAGAATTTAAACTTCATTTCACAAATTATCAAAGCTCATAATAACACAATTTAGTCAAATAATTTACGAACACAATATTGCCAATTCATACACAACTTAAGCCATGACACAAAATTTCCGATTAATACCGCGTTGTACACCACGACAAAGCAATCACAACTCCACTAATCGAAATTAATGAGGAAGGGAGCTAGCTATATAATGAGTACTCATCCGATCACCTCAACTGGTAAACCAGAGAGGGAGAAAAATAAACGATCACGACTCCATAAATGGAGAAGGAAAATAAACGATCACAACCCCATAAATGGAGAAGGAATGATATGATACTGTCATGCTAAGTGTGAACACAAAATCAATTCCAAACATTTTATTCAAATGATTCGTGAGAATCTAATAAATTTCTTACGTCATAAATTCATTCACAAAATAGCAACACAATTCATAATTAACTTCAAATTTTCACAAATCACACTAAATCAATTTTTCCACAGTTTCAAACTATTTACAATGCTTTTCAAGCAATAAGTATCCATTTAAACACATTTCCATTGTAACACCCTCCCCGTAGCAACTCCGTACATTCTACTGTTCCAGTGACCGGTGTCGGTCCGGACAGCTAGAACGTCCGGAAAAATATTTAAACTAAAGTCAGGAACCATAATTAACTTAAATATTAATAAGAAACACTTAGAAAAAATTTTAGAAATAAAATACAACCAAGTGAAACGAGCCGGTGCCCAAGCGATGGGTAACCGGAGGGAAGTTGCGATTCTCGCAACGAGGAGCCCTAGACCCGGGGGAAAAATTATAAAATAATTTTTGGGACTCCAGAGAAGGGTTATTGAGGTTCCCATGGCATTAGAATGCCAAGAAAATACTTAGAAAAATTTTTCAATCGGTACAGCCGATTTTGACCCGTTGAGCCAAATGGAGGGCATTTTAGTCATTTCGCCTTCAGAGGTGATTTTTGGCCGACTTGTCCAGTTAAGTAAATAATTATTATGACTCAAAATATGAATAAATATTGCTAAAAATTAAATTGAAATGTGGTAGAAAAGAAAAGCAAAGAAAAATAGTGGAAATGAAGGATAATGACATCACATGATGTCATTATCTTACTCCTAACCAATCACCATCTAACAAGCAATCTTAAAACACTTAAAAGAGTCAAAAATAGACCAAAAATTTCTGGTTTCCTTCTTCATCTTCAACCAGCCAAAACGTGAGTTTCTTCCTCCATAGCTTTTATTTTTTTATACCTTCCAATCTTTGATTCCTTACCCTAAAACCCTTAGGTCTCTTCATTAAAACTTGTCCACACACCTTGTAGGAGTGTTTGAAAGCCAAGAAAAGCCAAGAAAGTGAAGGAATTGCTTGGGAAAATTCTGCCCTCCTAAGGTTAGTGCACATGTATACTCAAATCACCTTTATTCCATGTTAAAGCCTTAAAGTGAGCAAGAATTGGTAACTTAAGTGAATGAAATTTATACTTATGCATGCCTTCAATTTCGGCAGCCCTAAGAAGAAACAATAAGGGAGTGTTTTGATGGTTTTAATGGACTTATCATGAATTGGAAATTATGTTAAGCTATATATCTACATAGATGTTGAACTAGTGTGTTAAATTGAGGTTTATGGGTAAATTGATTTGGACCTTAGGGTTTGGAAAGGTGAAAGTGTGACTTGGCTTAGGAAATTGTTAGGGCACATTGTAATGGTCAATTAGTGACCATTTTAGATGTGTTGACCATAAATGGGACTGAAAAATACTATGGCAAGGTGAGGTTGCAGGCTGCCCTATGGACAGCAAAGATAGGACCTAAAATTCAGTCTCTTTGCACAGCCATAACTTGGGCTGTGTTAGTCCAATTGGTGTTTGGCCAATTGAATATGAAACTAGGCTTATAATGGCACATTTTTGCTGAAGAAACCATGCCCAAAAGACCAAAGCAAGAGGACCAAAACTTGGCCCCAATCCGGAACCCTGAAACTGCCTCTGTAGAATTGACCAATTCATTTGGCCATAACTTACTGTAGATTTGGTCAATTGACCTGAAATTTTTACAGAAACAAGTTAAGACATAGAGAAACAACTTTCATGAAGGAACCTACTCCAAATTATGGCCAGAATCCATCCAAACAAGTGGTTCCAGTCACTGTTCATGCACTGTAGATATGGTAATTTTCAGCAGAATGCATATCCGGACACCTTGGGTTTTTGAGCCATATCTGGAGCTACAAAACTCCAAATGGAGTGATTCAAAAAAGGAAATTCAACTAGACAAAATAAGGAACAACTTTTATGTTTTACATTTCTTCAAATTCCAACAGTAACAGTGTCCAATGGAACAGTGAAGTTGACTCACCAAAACTGAAAATTCTGCTTGTGTTGGTTTAAACTTAGAAATGGTATTAACACTTAATGCCAACAAGTTTTGAATGCCAAATGTGGTATATTGGGAGTGCCAAAGTCAATGTACATATTTTCTATCCAAAAGTCAACATTTTTGTTGACCAATGAGGTGAATAGTGACACCAGAACCAAAAATTGGCAATTTTGCCAAAATGACCTAAGCTTTGAGAATGTGACCAAAACTAACAAGTTTTAAATGCAAAATGGGGTACATTGGGAGTGTTAAAACCAATGCACCTATGTTCTATGCAAAAGTCAACTTTTTGTTGACTATTGAAATGAATAGTGACATAAAAACTTGAAATTCAAATTAATTGAAGAATTCAAAAGTATCAAATGCCCTAGTAGGCCTAATGTGATTGGTTTGGATAGGTTGGCATGCCAATAGGGTTCTGATAGCAGTACTGCGTATGATATATGGCTTCATTGCCATTCTGTGATGTGATAGCCTATGGCTATACTGATTATGATGTTTTACTTGGCTTTATGCCTTATTGCTTATATGGCTTATTAGCCATTCTGTTTTACACCGGAGACACATTGTGACCGATGGTGTGACGGCCGAGTACCTGGTACCCTGTGCTAGTTTACCCGTTTATCCAGTCCGGTCAATTTGTATAGGTTACTTGGGCATGGAAAAGTATAACTATAATTGAACTGATTGTTAAAGAAAATACGAAAATTAAATATCAGAAATGATTACGATAGAATACAAAGAAACTCAAGATCATGAAGAAAATAAATAAACAAAATGCATGAATAAGTTAATATCATAAAACGTAATTAGCCCTCGACTAAACATTAAGTTGGTAATTATTCAGTTCTTATGAACACAATGGCTAAGAAATTATGATTTTTATTTGCATATTATTTCTTTCTATTTTATTATTTGCACCACTAAGCTTTATGCTTAGCGCGTCGCTTTTGCAACGCGTAGGTACTGAAGATACTGATTGAGAGCCAGTGGACCACAGATTGGGTAAGTCCATCCTGCAGTTCTGCATAGTGTCTGTGTCACCTCACTGTCAGCAGTGCATTGGTAGGACGCTAGATGTCATTTTGGTATTTTGTAATTGATTTTATTTTCTCATATGTATTTGAACTTATGTAATATATTTTGATATTCATGTAAATAATGAAAAGTGTGGTTGTAAATGGAAAAGTGAATGTTTATCTATCATATATGCATGGTATCATATGAGATGGATGAATGATTGAGAAATGAATGGTTGACAAATGTTGAGAACTGAAATTGAGAAATATTGATGAGATTTTGATATTGGAGTTTGGAAATGATTGAATGTGAATATTGGAAGTGTTTTTCACAGGTTCCGAAGAACTGTTTTCTCCATTTTTAGCCGGTACTCTGCCGGATTTTCTTTAAAATTTTCGGAACCTCAAATAAATTACAATTTCAATAAATGAATTATATTTCACAAATTATTTTCAAAACTATGATAAAAATGAATTATGATAAAATAGAGTGCTCCGGCACACTGAGTGGCATAACTTGCTCGGCTACACTGTAGTCGGGTAAGGGGTGTCACATCCATAATTGAAAACAATAATATACAAATAGTCATAATTTATTTCAATTGAAAAGTTCAAAAGAAATAACTGTTGTGCACAAACCTCTGATAACTGTCTCCTAGCCTTGACTCAGTGTTTCCTTCCCTTTCCCTGAGTCTTTGCTAATTGAGAAACACAATTTGAAGTGTTTTAGTACTCATGTAAACTGTCTCTAATGATAATGCTTGATAATTAATTCACTCAATTTTAAAATTTGTTTAGTCAACCTAATATGTCGACCCTCGATGCATTCTAGGTAAATTAGGTTTTAATTTTATTAATATGTCATATTCGATAGTATTTTAGGGTTGGTACATGTTATCAAGTTCATTTCCGTGTATACTGCATTTTCTTGCAATTTGTTGGATTCCAGGACACTAGCTTGACCTAGCCGGACGACCTAGTTCCCTCTGTTTTTGGGTTTCATTCTAAAATACAAACTTGTAGATCTATGTCTTATGGAACGCGGGGCAAAATTTCAGGTTATTCTGAGTTATGTAAACCAAGTTATGGTCATTTTACTATTGCTGGTCAAATTGCATCAAAATTGGTCACTTTAGGTCATTTTAGGTTTTGCCAGTTTTTGGACCCGAACTTGTGCAAGCTGTTTGACTTGCTTATCGTCATTTCTGGGCTTTGGTGTCTTCATAAGACTTGTAGATATGGGCTTTAGCTATTCATGGTCAAAATTTCAGGTCAATTGGACCTGTTTTGAGTGAGTTATGGCCTAAACACTAACTGCTCCCCAAATGGTCAATTTTCAGGCCTCAATTGCACTTAATTCGGATTTGGTCATTTTTCAAGCTACCTTGCAAGCAGAATTTTGGCAAGCTTCCTTCATGAAAGTTGGCACATTTTGTGCCTAGTTTCACCTCCAATTGGCTCATACCAATTGGATCCACACACTTAAATTTATAGGCCAAAAACACAAACTGCCTTATTACATTTCTTTCATACACATCAAGCATCACTTTTAACACTTACCAAACTTAACATTCAAGCCAATTCTGGTTGTACCATGACCTAAACATAATTCACAACACATTATAGGTCATTTTGGAAGTTTACAATTACATTCAATGTGCACCATAAAGTGCAGAATTTATCAACTCATTTACAACAATTTAAGCATCTAACCATAACACTTTTTTTTTTTCATGTCCAACTTCACACCATCATATATATACTCAAACTGCCCTAACATCCAACACAATCCAACATTAATATACCATAAACCAAGCATGAATTCCAGCATTCTTCAAGAGTCAACAACCTGCCGCAATGGTGCCTTTACATTCCATAAATTTCCAAGCTTCAAATTTCAATTCCCATTTACCTATACTAAGTGTACATCACCCAAACAATTTCCTACACAATATACATCTAATCAATCATTTAATTCAACATTTACAAGCAAAAATAAACTGTCTTTAAAGTATTTCCATGGCTGCCAAAAGTACACTTCCCCATTCAACATCAAACTTCAAAAATCTCTCCAGAAATCAAACACCCATAACGTTCTTACAAACTTTAATTAAACAATAATAAAAAACTAAAACTTACCTATGGTTGAGACTTCTTAAATCTTCACCAAAACTTGTTGAAATTGCTATCAAACTCTTCCTTGTAATGTGGGGATAAACTTTAATGAAGACAAGTAAAGAAAGTGTAGCTTGAAATGGGTGTAAGAAGCCATGCAAATGGGGCGACCATGGGAGGTTTTGTTGGAGTTCATTCAGCAATGGTGATTCTCAAGGTTGAAGATGAAGTGTTTAGTGGAGCAATCTACCCACTTAAGATTAAATTTAATCTATAGTGCTCCACTCACCAAATATAAATTATTTGATATGTTTAAATGTGATAATTAGTCAATTTACCCTCCACTTTTACTATTTACATTAGGTCCCACTAAATTAATTTTTCATTATATTTTCCAAGTGTAATATTATTTATTTTTGATGGAAATTTAGGTCAAAAGACAACTCGGGGTGTCAAATGACCACAATGCCCTTGTTCGGGTTGCATTCCCGATTTTTCGGTAACACCGGGTTTTGTCCGTTTTTCGATTTCTCACTTTTCTTTGTACTAATTATTTAATTTTTCTTTGATATTTATAATGATATTTATACTTCAATAAATATTTATTTGAGTCCTAAAAATATTTTCCAGGGTTCCCCGCAGTCTAGGGCTAGTCAACGGTCGACGCCGTGACTTTCCGGTGCGGTCACCCATCGCTAGGGTTCTCGGCTCGCTTAACTTGATTGCATTTCTTTACTATTATTTTTCCTTTATTTTTCTTGTAGTTTCTTTTCTTGTATTTCATTATTTTATGTCTCACTCATATTGAAGTGTAGTACTAGGCATCCTAGCTGTCCGGACAACACTAGTCACTGGAACAGTAGAACGCGCTACCGAACATAGGGGTGCTACAATTCTCCCCCCCTTAAATAAATTTCGTCTCGAAATTTTACCTAGCATTAGTCTCTGAACAGCTGTGGGTGCTACCTCCTCATCTCCTCTTCACGTTCCCAAGTAGCTTCTTGGCCTGAATGATGGTTCCACAGCACTTTAACCAGGTGTATCTATTTATTCCTCAGCTGCTTCACCTCATAAGCCAGAATTTCTATGGGTTCTTCCTCATATGAGAGGTCTAGATTTACTTCAATCTCTTCAACTGATAGTTCATGAGATGGGTCAGATCTGTACCTCCTTAACATGGACACATGGAAGACACTGTGTATCCTTGCTAGCTCTGGAGGTAATGCCAACCGATATGCCAAAGGACCCACTCTTTCCAGAACCTCATATGGTCCAATGAAACGAGGACTCATTTTCCCCTTTCTGCCAAATCTCACAATCCTCTTCCAAGGAGAAACTTTGAGGAATACTTTATCACCCACTGCATATTCAATATCTCTTCTCTTCAGATCAACATAGGACTTCTGACAGTCTGATGCAGCCTTGAGTCTATCATTGATCAATCTGATATTTTCCTCTATCTGCTAAACGATTTCTGGCTCAATCATCTTCCTTTCACCTACTTCATCCCAACATAAGGGAGTTCTACACTTCCTGCCATACAAAGCTTCATATGGAGGCATCCCAATACTTGATTGATAGCTGTTGTTATAAGCAAACTCAATCAAAGGCAAGTGTGTATCCCAACTACCTTCAAATTCAATCACACAAGCCTGTAGCATATCCTCCAATATCTGAATTACCCTTTCAGACTGGCCATCTGTTTGTGGGTGGGATGCTGTGCTGAAGTCCAATCTAGTTCCTAGGGCTCTCTGAAGACTACCCCAGAATCTAGAAGTGAACCTAGGATCTCTGTCAGACACAATTGATACTGGCACTCCATGCAATTTTACAATCTCATATATGTACAATCTGGCCAATCTTTCCAAGCTATAGTCCATCCGAACTGGCAAAAAGTGAGCAGACTTGGTCAATCTGTCAACTATATCCCATACTGCATCATGACTACTCTGTGTCCTTGGAAGTCCTGTAACAAAATCCATAGTTATCCATTCCCATTTCCACTCTGGTACTGACAAAGGATGTAACAAACCAGCTGGAACTTGATGTTCTGCCCTTACTTGCTGACAAGTTAGGCATTTGGAAACAAATTCAGCTATATCCCTCTTCATACCCATCCACCAGTAATGCTCTTTCAGCCCTCTGTACATTTTACTTCCACCAGGGTGCATAGCAAAAGGAGACTCATGTGCTTCCTTCATAATGACTTGTCTCAATTCTACATCACTAGGAACGCACATTCTGCCCTGATGTAGCAATAAACCATCATCTTTCATAGAAAATTCAAGTTTCTTGCCCTGCTGGACTTCTCTCAGTAGCTTCTGATATTTAGCATCATTCTGAGCAGCCATTTTGATCTGATCAATCAACACTGGCTGTACATGCCATGCAACTACTGTCTGTCCCTCATCATCAATCTCTAAACTGGCATGCTGTGCTTTCAATTCATATACCATGGACACAGGGGAAACTCTGAGACTTGCCATAGTCTTGCGACTTAAGGCGTCAGCCACCACATTTGCTTTCCCTGGCTGATAGTCTATTAAGCAATTATAATCTTTAATCAGTTCTAACCATCTCCTCTGCCTCAAATTCAATTCCTTCTAGGTGCCTAAGTACTTCAAGCTCTTGTGATCTGTGTAAATGTAGCATTTCTCCCCATACAAATCGTTTCTCCAGATCTTCAGAGCAAAACAATAGCTGCTAGCTCTAAATCATGTGTTGGGTAGTTCCTCTCATGCGGTTTCAGCTGGCGTGATGCATAAGCAATGACATTCCGATCTTGCATTAGTACACAGCCTAATCCATTGTGAGAAGCATCACTATAAACTGTGTATTCTTTACCTGTAGTAGGTAAAGTGAGGACTGGAGCTTTAGTCAAACACCTCTTCAACTTATCAAAACTTTGCTGGCATTTATCTGTCCACTGAAATTTCACATCTTTCCGAAGCAGTTTAGTCAGTGGAGAAGATAACATAGAAAACCCCTTCACAAACTGATGGTAATATCCAGCTAAACCCAGAAAACTGCGAATTTCTGCGATGTTCCTAGGCGGTTTCCAATTAAGGATAGCTTCTATCTTGCTGGAATCTACCTTGATCCCTTCCGTTGACACAACATGTCCCAAAAAGGAGATTTCTTTCAGCCAAAATTCACACTTTGACAATTTGGCGTATAGTTGTTTCTCTCTTAAAGTCTGCAGTACAATCCGCAGATGCCTGTCATGCTCCTCTGCATTCCTCGAGTATATCAAAATGTCATCAATAAACACCACCACAAATTGATCGAGATATGGTCTGAAGATAGTGTTCATCAGATCCATAAAAGTAGCTGGAGCATTTGTTAACCCGAATAGCATTACTAGAAACTCATAGTGGCCATACCGAGTTCTGAAAGCAGTTTTTGGAATACTCTGCTCTTGCACCTTCAACTGATAATAACCAGATCGCAAATCAATTTTGGAGAATACAGCTGCACCCTTCAACTAATCAAACAGATCATCAATGCGAGGCAATGGATATCTGTTCTTTATTGTCACCTTATTCAACTGCCTGTAGTCTATACATAAGCGGAGAGTACCATCCTTCTTCTTAATAAACAATTAACAAACAACACTGGTGCTCCCCAAGGTGACACACTAGGGCGGATGAAGCCCTTTTCAAGTACTTCTTGCAACTGTATCTTCAACTCCTTCAACTCTGCTGGTGCCATTCTGTATGGCGTTATGGAGATTGGATCCACACCAGGCATAACATTAATTTCAAACTGCACTTCTCTTTCCGGAGGTAATCTTGGCAATTCATCAGGAAACACATCTGGAAAGTCATGTATTGTAGGGATGTCCTTCAATGCTGGACTCCCCACTTGGGTGTCTACCACATGTGCCAAGTATGCTTCACACCCCTTTCTGATCATTTTTCTGGATAGTGCAACCGAAATGAGGTTTGATGGCAATAACTGTCTCTCCCCATGTATTACCACATCACTGTACTGAGGGAGGCCAAAAGTGACTATCTTTAGCCTACAGTCAATCATGGCATGATGCCTGGCTAACCAATCCATGCCCAAGATGATATCATAATCTCTGAAGGGCATTTCAATGAAATCAGACAGAAAAGTATGTCCTTGGATCACCAAAGGACAATCTCTATACATTCTATTAACCCTGACCTCCTGTCTTAGCGGACTCGTTACTAGCACCTCAAAGTCCATTTTTGTACATGGAACAGCAATGCAATCAATGATGCTAGCACTCACATAAGAATGGGTAGAACCTAGATCAAATAGTACAAACACATCTTGATTAAAAGTTGAGAAGGTACCAGCCACAACATCAGATGTCTCGGCCTTTTCTCTCTGTCTCATTGCATAGATTCTGACTGGAGCACTGTCTTGCTTTGAATGTTTCACTATGCCTTGGCTGCCTACTGGGCTACCTCTACCTCTGCTGGGTGGTTGTGAACTTCTGGTGACAGGGCTCTGAACTGACCCTTCTACAGTAGCAAGAGGTGGTCCAACTCTATGACTACTGGTGCAGTCCTTGGCAAAGTGTCCTATGCCTCCACAGTTATAACAGGCTCCAATAGCCTTATAGCATATCCCACCATGATATCTTCCACAAGTTTCACATTGGCGGGGAGGGTAGGAACCTCTGGTACTCTGCTGACCAGATAGAGGAGGCTTCTGTCCTGAATATCTTCCCCTACCAGATTTCTTGCCACCTCTGCTGTGTCCCCCATGGTTCTTCCTCTTTCCAGTAGGACCACTGGAACTCTGTTCAACTTATTTTCCCTCTTTCTCTATCTTCTCTAATTTCTTTTTCTCAGAAGCAGCTTCAGACTCAATTCTTTCCAACTCTAGGGCTTGAGAAACAAGTTCAGAGAAGTTAGTGTGTTTGAACCTGACTACTTGTAATCTGATACTGGGCTTCAAGCCGGTTTCAAACCTCTTGCATCTCTCCCTGCTGGTAGAAAGTAGACTTTCTGCATAATGGCTTAGGCAGGAAAATTCTCTTTCGTACTCATCCACTGATTTGCTCCCCTGTTTCAGACTTAGGAACTCTTGTAGCTTTTGGTCTACATAAGCATCGGGGACATATTTTTGTCTGAATTCCCTGAGAAAATCATTCCATGTTAGCATTGCAGGTTCTACCAGACTATGGAGAATGGTTTTCCACCAGTCATAAGCATCCCCCTGTAGCAAAGATACAGAGTATTCAAATCTGAGCTCCTCCGTGCAATTCAGTTTCTTGAATACCCTATCCATCCTCTCTAACCACTGTTCAGCCTCTAGAGGATCTACTGTCCCCTTGAACTCTGTAGCCCCATACTTCATCAATTTGTCATACTGCCTAGTAGGAGACTGTGGTTGTACCACTGGTGTCTGTATTGGGACTTGAGTAGGCACATTACTAGCCATTTGTTGGAACATTGCGACCATTTCTTTGGCGAGCGAATCGAGGCTGCAGTGGAAGTGAGGGGTCTTCTTGAACCACTGACATTGTGTAGGCCTGGGGCATCCCCTTGCACCTCAGCCTCAATAGATTGATCGACTGAACGATCACCCTCTTCCATAGTCAATGCGAGGATTTTAGATCTCCTGAACAAATAACGCAAGGAGATTTCCTCCCGTTAGTGCATATTTATAATGTAATGTACTGTATGTATCAAACAATGATATTGAGCAGTTGTACTATGAAGAAAGAATATTCAAATAACAGGTGAAAATAAAATTTAAAAACTAGCTCTGATACCACTAAAACATGTCACACCCTACCCCTCTGTAAGGCATAACATGATCCCGTAGTATACCTAATGAATTACCAACTTCGTCTACTGATAACCCATTAAATACAATTTTTACAAGTCAAAATAACTCATAATTTACTTTACAACTTCAATGTACAATTTTAATTTACAACTGCTCAAAACCAAAAACAAAATATACATACAGTGAATATACATTACAGTACAAAATGCAAAATGTGGTATACTCAATATACCCGATAATCTCTCGCTGGATGTACTAGCAGCCTAATCTGGCCCACTGCATCTGTCTACTGCGAAGAATGAAAAGCTATCGCTGAGACAATGTCTCAGTGGTGCACAACATTAACCAAATACAACTTTAAATCACAATTCATAAATCATATAAATGATGGATACGTAAAATCATAGTTAAATTCAAGACATTGAATGTCAGAAGGAATTTAACACAATATCACAATAAATCTCAGTAATCAAAACGTAGTTAAATTCAAAAGACATTGAATGTTAATAAAAATTTAAACTCCATTTCACAAATTATCAAAGCTCATAATAACACAATTTAGTCAAATAATTTACGAACACAGTATTGCCAATTCATACACAACTTAAGCCATGACGCAAAATTTCCGATCAATGGTGTGTTGTACACCACGACAAAGCAATCACAACCCCACTAATCGAAATTAATGAGGAAGGGAGCTAGCTATATAATGAGTACTCATCTGATCACCTCAACTGGTAAACCAGAGAGGGAGAAAAATAAACGATCACGACTCCATAAATGGAGAAGGAAAATAAACGATCACAACCCCATAAATGGAGAAGGAATGATATGATACTGTCATGCTAAGTGTGAACACAAAATCAATTCCAAACATTTTATTCAAATGATTTGTGAGAATCCAATAAATTTCTAACATCATAAATTCATTCACAAAATGACAACACAATTCATAATTAACTTCAAATTTTCACAAATCACACTAAATCAATTTTTCCACAGTTTCAAACTATTTACAATGCTTTTCAAGCAATAAGTATCCATTCAAACACATTTCCATAATTGAAAACAATAATATACAAATAGTCATAATTTTTTTCAATTGAAAAGTTCAAAAGAAATAACTGTTATGCACAAACCTCTGATAACTGTCTCCTGGCCTTGACTCAGTGTTTCCTTCCCTTTCCCTGAGTCTTTGCTAACTGAGAAACACAATTTGAAGTGTTTCAGTACTCATTTAAACTGTCTCTAACGATAATGCTTGATAATTAATTCACTGAATTCTAATATTTGTTTAGTCAACCTAATATGTCGACCCTCGATGCATTCTAGATAAATTAGATTTTAATGTTATTAATATGTCACATTCGATAGTATTTTAGGGTTGGTACATGTTATCAAGTTCATTTCCGTGTATACTGCATTTCTTGCAATTTACTGGATTCTTAGTAGTTTGACCTAGCCGGACGACCTAGTTCCCTAGATTTTTGGGTTTTGTTCTAAACTACAAACTTGTAGATCTATGTCTTATGGAACGCGGGGCAAAATTTCAGGTTATTCTGAGTTATGTAGACCAAGGTATGGTCATTTTACTATTGCTGGTCAAATTGCATCAAAATTGGTCACTTTAGGTCATTTTAGGTTCGGCCAGTTTTTGGATCCAAACTTGTACAAGCTGTTTGACTTGCTTATGGTCATTTCTGGGCCTTTGTGTCTTCATAAGACTTGTAGATATGGGTCTTAACTATTCATGGTCAAATTTCAGGTCAATTGGACCTGTTTTGAGTGAGTTATAGCCTAAACACTAACTGCTGCCCAAATGGTCAATTTTCAGGCCTCAATTGCACTTAATCCGGATTTGGTCATTTTTCAAGCTACCTTGCAAGCAGAATTTTGGAAGCTTCCTTCATGAAAGTTGGCACATTTTGTGCCTAGTTTCACCTCCAATTGGTCTCATACCAATTGGAGCCACACACTTAAAGTTATAGGCCTAAAACACAAACTGCCTTATTGCATTTCTTTCATACACATCAAGCATCACTTTTAACACTTACCAAACTTAACATTCAAGCTAATTCTGGTTGTACATGACCTAAACATAATTCACAACACATTATAGGTCATTTGGGCAGTTTACAATTACATTCAATGTGCACCATAAAGTGCAGAATTTATCAACTCATTTACAACAATTTAAGCATCTAACCATAACACTTTTTTTTTTTTTTCATGTCCAACTTCACACCATCATATATATACTCAAACTGCCCTAACATCCAACACAATCCAACATTAATATACCATAAACCAAGCATGAATTCCAACATTCTTCAAGAGTCAACAACCTGCCGCAATGGTGCCTTTACATTCCATAAATTTCCAAGCTTCAAATTTCAATTCACATTTACCTATACTAAGTATACATCACCCAAACAATTTCCTACATAATATACATCTAATCAATCATTTAATTCACCATTTACAAGCAAAAATAAACTATCTTTAAAGTGTTTCCATGGCTGCCAAAAGTACGCTTCCCCATTCAACATCAAACTTCAAAAATCTCTCCATAAATCAAACACCCATAACATCCTTACAAACTTTAATTAAACAATAATAAAAAACTTAAACTTACCTATGGATGAGACTTCTTAAATCTTCACCAAAACTTCTTGAAATTGCTATCAAACTCTTCCTTGTGATGTGGGGATAAACTTTAATGAAGACAAGTAAAGAAACTGTAGCTTGAAATGGGTGTAAGAAGCCATGCAAATGGGTGGCCATGGGAGGTTTTGTTGGAGTTCATTTGGCAATGGTGATTCTCAAGGTTGAAGATGAAGTGTTTAGTGAAGCAATCTGCCCACTTAAGATTAAATTTAATCTATAGTGCTCCACTCACCAAATATAAATTATTTTATATGTTTAAATGTGATAATTAGTCAATTTACCCTCCACTTTTACTATTTACATTAGGTCCCACTAAATTAATTTTTCATTATATTTTCCAAGTGTAATATTATTTATTTTTGATGGACATTTAGGTCAAAAGACAACTCGGGGTGTCAAATGACCACAATGCCCCTGTTCGGGTTGCATTCCCGATTTTTCGGTAACACCGGGTTTTGTCCGTTTTTCGATTTCTCACTTTTCTTTGTACTAATTATTTAATTTTTCTTTGATATTTATAATGATATTTATACTTCAATAAATATTTATTTGAGTCCTAAAAATATTTTCCAGGGTTCCCCGCAGTCCAGGGCTAGTCAACGGTCGACACCGTGACTTTCCAGTGCGATCACCCATCGCTAGGGTTCTCGGCTCGCTTAACTTGATTGCATTTCTTTACTATTATTTTTCATTTGTTTTTCTTGTATTTTCTTTTCTTGTATTTCATTATTTTATGTCTCCTCACTCATATTGAAGTATAGTTCTAGGCATCCTAGCTGTCCGGACAACACTGGTCAATGGAATAGTAGAACGCACTACCGAACATAGGGGTGTTACACCTCTCTTTCTGGAGGTAATCTTGGCAATTCATCCGGAAACACATCTGGAAAGTCATATACTGTAGGGATGTCCCTCATTGCTGGACTCCCCACTTGGGTGTCTACCACATGTGCCAAGTATGCTTCACATGTAACATCCTCATTGTAGCTAGTCCGTACAGTCTACTGTTCCGGTGACCAGTGTCGGTCTGGACAGCTAGAACGTTCGGAAAAAAATATTTAAACTAAAGTAAGGAACCAAAAATTAACTCAAATATTAATAAGAAAACAAAATTAAGAAAAATTATAAAATAATTTTTGGGACCCCAGAGAAGGGTCATTGAGGTTCATATGGCATTAGAATGCCAAGAAAATACTTAGAAAAATTTTTTTCAATCGGTACAGACAATTTTGGCCCGTTAAGCCAAACGGAGGGCATTTTGGTCATTTCGTCTTCAGAGATGATTTTTGGGCCAACTTGTCCAGTTAAATAAATAATTTATATAATATAAAATATAAATAAATATAGTTAAAAATTTAATTGCAATTAAATAGACAAGAAATGGAGAGAAAATGAAAGAAAATGGATTTATGACATCATCATGATGTCATTAAAAACTCACCCAACCAACCCAATGTTGACATATGGCATAAGTTAACTTAAAAGAGACAAATCGGCTGGAAAAGGAACAAAAAAAAAATCAGACTTCTTCTCCCTTTCTCCTTCCTTACGTGACATGCCCACCATAGCCACATTTTCAAGCTTTTTCAAAGCTTGATTTCACTAGTTCTCACCCCACTAAACCCTAAACTCCCAACACAAAAAAGTGTTCTTATATCTTGGAGATTCTTTTGGGAGCAAAAAGAAGAGGAAAACAAGAGCTTTAGAAAGTGGTAAAATCTCACTCCTTTGAGGTTAGTGACCTAACCATGAATTTTTCTTTAAATTCATGTTAAGAACTTTGAATATGTGTAAATTGCAAAGAAAAATTGTTGAATACCATTTGGATGGAAACCCTAGATTCATGGCAGACATGGTTAGGGTTTTTTTGTAGTGAGTTAATGAAGTTAAAAGACCATTATGGCAGCCCACAATATGTACCCACTAAGTGGATTGATGAAATGCAAGTTAAATGCATGATTTGAGATGTTAGGGTTAGGGTTTGGGTATAAAATGGAGACTTGAATCATGTAATTATGAAATTGAGTTTTAATGGTCAATTAGTGACCATTTGGTTATGTGTAAACAAGAAATGAGGTGGTTTGATTAGTGGGAATTGCAGTTGGTGTGGCTCCCAAGCTAACCTACAAAATTAGACATGAGTCTAGCAGGTTTGGGCAGCCATAACTTGAATTGTAGAGGTTAAATTGGTACAAGGACAATTGGAAATGAAACTAGACATATAATGGCACAACTTTGGTGAAGAAACCATGCCCATAAAACCAAACCAAGTGGACCAAAAGCTTGCCCTAGTCGGGGTGAACTGCAGTCTATTTTTGCAGAACGATCAAATGAACAGTGATTGTTCATTTGGCCATAACTCAGCGTAGAATGGTCCAATTGACCTGAAATTTTACCAGCAACAAGTTGAGATATATACCAACAACTTTCATGAAGAAACCTAACCCAAATTATGACCAGAACCTATCCAACAAGTGAGTTATAGTTACTATTCACTGCACTATAGATATGGTCAATCCAGAAAAATTTCAATCCGGCCAGTTGTGGTTTTTGGACCATAACTTAAGCTACAAAACTCCAAATGGAGTGATTCAAAAAAGGAAATTAAATTAGACAAAATAAGGAACAACTTTCATGTTGATCATTTTGCCAAATTCACACTGCAAAAATGACAAATGGAACAGTAAATATAAGGTATGAAAACTAAAAATTCTGCTCAATTAACTTTAAGCTTAGAAATGGTATTGGCAATCAAAACCAACAAATTTTGAATGCAAAATGTGGTATGTTGGGAGTATAAAAACGAATATACCTATTGTCTATGCAAAAGTCAACATTTTGGTTGACTAATGAAGTGTATAGTAACATCAAAACTTGAAATTCAAAAATTGTAAAACTCAAAAGTGTAAAATGCCCTAGTATACCTAACAAGATTGGTTTGGATAGTTTGGCATGCCAATAGGGTTCTGTTAGCAGTACTGCATATGGCTTCATGCCATTCTGTGTTTCATGGCTTTCCCATGCCATTCTGTGAAATAATAGCCTTTGGCTATGTTATTTGAGTTGATATGCTTGGGTTTTGACCCTGATAATTATTACGACTTATTAGTCGTTACATTGCCTGCCGAGACACAATGTGACCGATGGTGTGATGGTCCGAGGTACTTAGTATCCAGTGTCGGTTTACCCGTTTATCCAGTCCAGTCAACTAGTATGGGTTACTCAGGCAATGATAATAAACCTTATCAAATTTTAAGTGAATAATACTACAAATAATACCAGAAATTAAGTTTACAATAAAATGAAATCATACATTCTGCATAATTATTTTATTTTATTTTATTTTATTTTATGTTGTCACGAATAAGCAGAATTGCTTAGCGCGTCACTTTTGTCACGCGCAGGTACTGAAGACCTAGCTGGGGGGCCCAGCAGACATCAGAGGAGGTGAGCCTTTAGAGCTGCATCCGGGGTCCGGAGTCACCTCACATCTGCACTGCATATGGTAGGACATTAGGACTATAAGTGGCCCTTTTGTATTTTTTGCATTTTGTATTAGTTTGGATTGTAACTATAAGCTCCTGTAATTATGTATTAATGTAAATATATGCAATTTCATATTATTGAGATTTTCTGCATAATGTATGTTGATAAATGAAATGTTGAGAATTATTTGTGAATATACTTCAAGTGATGAAGTGAACAGAAAAGTTTTGAAAATAGTATTGTGATTTTGAGATTAACTTGAATGTGTATAATGGAGTTTGGATTTGGAAATTATTTTGAAAGTGTTTTTAAATAGGTTCAGAAGAATTGTTTTTCCAATTTACAGCCGGCACTCTGCCGGATTTTCTATAAAAATGTGGATAAATTCAGTTTTATCAAAATTGAAAAATAAATGAATTATAAAGGGATAAATTTTAATAGAAATATAAATTGGTGCTCTAGCACACTGAGTGACATAACTTGCTCTGCTGCACTGTAGACGGGTAAGGGGTGTCACATCACACCCCTTTCTGATCATTTTTCTGGCTAGTGTAGCCGAAATGATGTTTGATAGCAATAGCTGCCTCTCCCCATGTATTACCACATCACTGTACTGAGGGAGACTAAAAGTGACTGTCTTCAGTCTAAAGTCAATCATGGCGTGATGCCTGGCTAACCAATCCATGCCTAAGATGATATCATAATCTCTTAAGGGCATTTTAATGAGATCAGATAGTAAAGTATGTCCTTGGATCACCAAAGGACAATACCTATACATTCTATTAACCCTGACCTCTTATCCTAACGGACTTGTTACTAGCACCTCAAAGTCCATTTTTGTACATGGAACAACAATGCAATCAATGATGCTAGCACTCACATAAGAATGAATAGAACCCGGATCAAATAACACAAATACATCTTGATTAAAAGTTGAGAAGGTACCAGCCACAACATCAAATGTCTCGGCCTCTTCTCTCTCTCTCATTGCATAGACTCTGACTGGAGCACTGCCTTGCTCTAATTGTTTCACTGTGCCTTGGCTGCCTGCTGGGCTACCTCTACCCCTGCCTCTACCTCTGCTGGGTGGTTGTGAACGTCTGGTGACAGGGCTCTGAACTGACCCTTCAGTAGTAGTAGGAGGTGGTCCAACTCTGCGAGTATTGGTGCAGTCCTTGGCAAAGTGTCCTATGCCTCCATAGTTATAACAGGCTCCTATGGCCTTGTAGCATACCCCACCATGATTTCTACCATAAGTTTCACATTGGTGGGGAGGGTAGGAACTTCTAGTTGTTCGACGACTGGACCTTAGTGGTCTCTACCTTGATGATCCACCTCTGTTATATCCCTGAGCTCGGGGCTCCTCAAATTCTTTTCTCTTCCCCAAATTACTGCTTGAGCTCTGACCCATAGGTTTCTCCCTCTTCTCTTTTTCATGTTGCCCTTGCGGGGGTGGGGTCTGTACTTGGGCTTGGGCTGACATATTATCAGCCATTTATTGAAAGAAAGTGGCCATTTCTTGGGCCATTTGTGCAGTAATTTGTACCGGTAAAACTGGTACAGTCGGGCCTTCGACACTTTGTGGAGCTGGGGCCTCAACTTGTACCTTAGCCTCTATCAGTTGATCGACTGAACGATCACCCTCTTCCATAGTCAATTTGAGGATCTTAGACCTCCTAAACAAATAACACAAGGAGATTTCCTCCCGTTAGTGCATATTTATAATGTAATGTACTGTATGTATCAAACAATGACATTGAGCAGTTGCACTATGAAGAAAGAATATTCAAATTATAGGTGAAAACATAATTTAAAAACTTTGTTCTGATACCACTAAAACATGTCACACCCTACTCCTTTGTAAGGCATAACATGATCCCGTAGCATACCTAATGAATTACCAACTTTGTCTACTGATAACCCATTAAATACACTACAAGGGATTTTAAAACTTTTTTTACTTCTTTTTATAGTGGTGAGCACTATTTACAGTTGTTAAAAAATTTTTGAACTGAAGTAAAACAGCTAACACATTTGAAGAATTAACAATTTCTGTAAAAATTTTAGCTGAGTGCCATTTGTATTTTGAATAAAACAGTTCTTCAAAAACCTATAAAAAGCACTTCAAATATATTTCTCAATCTCAACTCCAATATTTAATCAACACAATATGTTTCTCAACTCAAATCCACAATAATTTTTCAATATTTCCAAAGGCTGAGATAAAAGAAATATATCACAATATTTACAAACCAAAATAATTTACAATTTATTTTAAAACTTCAATGTACAATTTTAATTTATAACTGCTTAAAATAAAAAACACTATATACATACAGTGAACATACATTACAATACAAAATGCAAAATATGGTATACTCAATATACCCGATGAACTCTCAATATAGCATTAGCAGCCTAGTCTGCTGCCCTGTCAGTCTGTCTACCTGCGACAGCAATGAAAAGCTATCGCTGAGTAAAATTTACTCAGTGGTGCACAATAACAATTTGAAATGCGATATATAAATCTTTTATTAACAATTCACAAATCAAATAATTCACAATTCCATTTCACAATTTACAATGTTCATATAATACCATTTGATCAAATAGCTGAATAATACAGTTTTACCAATCAATAGCACCATTTGATCAAATAACAGAATAATACAGTTTTGCCAATCAATAACACCATTTGATCAAATAACTGAATAATATAGTTTTGCTAATCAATAACACAATTTGATCAAACAACTGAATAATACAGTTTTGCCAATCAATAACACAATTTGATTAAATAACTGAATAATACATATTTGCCAATCGATAACACAATTTGATCAAATAACTGAATAATACAGTTTTGCCAATCAATAACACAATTTAGGCCATGACACAATTTTTCTGCACATGCCATATTGTACACCACGACAAGACACACTCACCCCAATAATCGAAATCAATGAGGGAGGAAGCTAGCTAAATAATGAGATCTCATCCACACTCACCTCAGACTGGCAAGTCAAAGAGGGAGGAACATAATCACACTCACCCTAGACTGATAAGTCAAAGAGGGAGGAATATAATAACAGTGTCATGCCAAGTGTGAATCAAAATAATTCCAAATCATAATATTTAAATACTTCATACAAACCACAAATCATATTTTATCTCAAAATTTCCATTTGTAAATTGGGCAACACAATAATTTCTAATTAACATTTCCAAAGCCAAAACAATAAAAAATTATTCATGACTCATTTCTCCAAATAAATTTTCTGGTAAAAGCAGTGAATATAAAATTATTGTGTACAGACACAATTTAAAACTATAATGTTCAAATAAATTTTTAAGTAGAAAAACAATAACATACTAATAATCATAATTTATTTCAATTGAAAAATTCAAAAGAAATAACTATTGTGCACAAACACAATTTCAAACAATAACATACAAATAATCATAATTTATTTCAATTGAAAAATTCAAAAGAAATAACTATTGTGCACAAATCTTTGATAACTGTCTCATGGCTCTGACTCAGTGTTCCTTTCCTTTTCCTGAGTCTTTGCTAACTGAAACACACAATTTGAAGTGTTTCAGTACTCATTTAAACCGTCTCTAATAATAAGGCTTAATACTTAATTTATTGAATTCTATTATTTCCTTAGTCAACCCAAGATGTTGACCCTCGATGCAGTCTAGGTGAATTAGGTTTTAATGTTACCAATATGTCACATTTTATAGCCTTTTAGTATTGGTACATGTTACCCGATTCACTTCCATGTATAGTGCATTTTATTGCAATTTGTCGGATTCCGGTATACTAATTTGACCTAGCCGGATGACCTAGTTTCCTCAGTTTTCGGGTTTCAGTCAAAACTACAAAATTGTTGGTCATTTTGGTAGCTTTTAATCACACTCAATATGCACCTTATAGTACAGAATTTACCAAGTCCAAATTACAACAATTTAATCACATAACCTAGCGCATTTACATGCCCAAACTCACACCATCATACATATGTACATGCTGCCATAACAAACACCATAATTCAACAATAAAATTCCATAAACCAAACCATGAAATAACATTTTTTTAGTTCACACTTCAAGTTTCCGAATTGTAATATTCTTCAATTAGCTTTCCAAGCTTCTAAAGTTAAGTGTACATTCACATATACATTTAGTATACATCACCCAATTTATTTCTACACACATAAACACTTCATCAACACTTTAATCTACCATTTACATGCAAGGATAAACTATTCTTATGGAGTTTCCATGGCTTCCAAAAATCTACATCTCCCTTAAAACATCAAACTCCAAAAATCCTTCCACAATTCAACTACCCATAACATCCACACAAACTTTAATGAAGCAAGCATCAAACATACCTACTTACCACTTTGGAAACTCTTCAAAACTTCACCAAAACTTGATCTTCTTGCTGCCTATCTACTTCCCAAGTGGTGTAGAGCAATTTTAGTGAAGGAAGCTTGAGGTTTCCATGGTTGGATCATGGGTGGATGAAGGTTCAAGGTGGGACGGCAATGGAGGATTGTTCTTCACCATTTTTGGCTGGTTTTGGAATTGTTGGAGAAGATGGGTTTCTGCTGTCCAAATGAAGGTGTAGTGGTCCACTTTAGTGAGGTGAGTGGAGCACTAAGTATTAATTTAATGTTTATTTATCCTAAGGTTTCATATTCTCACATTTAACTCCCAATTTTTGCTATTTAAACTATGTACCACAAATTTAATTTTTCATGGCATTTTCTAAGTGTAATATCATGTGTTTTTAATGGACATTTAGGTCAAAAGACAACTCGGGGCGTCAAATGACCACAATCCCTCTGTTCGGGTTGCATTCCTAATTTTTCGGTAACACCGAGTTTTGTCCGTTTTCTCGATTTCACACTTTTCTTTGTACTAATTAATTAATTTTTCTTTGATATTTCTAATGGTATTTATACTTTAATAGACATTTATTTAAGTCCTAAAAATATTTTCCAGGGTTCCTTGCAGTCCAAGGCTAGTCAACGGTCCACGCCGTAACTTCCCAGTGCGGTCACCCATCGCTAAGGTTCTCGGCTCGTTTAACTTGGTTACATTTCATTGCTATTATTTTTCCTTTATTTTTCTTGTATTTTCTTTTCTTGTATTTCATTATTTTATGTCTCCTCACTAATATTTAAATATAGTTCTAGGCATTCTAGCTGTCCGAACAGACACTGGTCATCGGAGCAGTAGAACGCACTACCGAACATAGGGGTGTTACAATGCATATCAGTGGTGGGACACAGTAACCAGTGAGGTGCAACCAGAACGGATCACCTGGGAATTCTTCCTTGTAGAGTTCAGGAAGAAATATGTTAACAAGGTGTATTTAGAAGAGCGAAGAAGAGAATTTATCAGTCTGAGATAGAGGCAATTGTCAGTGGTAGAATATGAGCGTGAGTTTGTCAGACTGAGTCGATATGGGAGGGAGATAGTCCCTACAGAGGCAGAGAGGTGCAGAAGGTTTGAATAAGGGCTCAATGACAATATCAAAGTCATGATCATAGCATCGGAGATCACAGATTTTGCTAAGCAAGTATATGCTACGTCAAAAGTGGAAAGGGTCAGAATAAATGAATAAAATAGAATGGAAAGATAGCAGAAGGGTGGTCCGGGTCAGTCCAGTACATTTTCTGCTCCCAGTAAGAAGAGTAAAGGTCCTCCTGCTCAGGGTTCAGGACAACCACAGGGTCAAGGTCAGTATTAGGGGCCCAGACCATAGTTAACACCTAGGAGAGGCCAGTCCACACCATCAATGGGCAGCTCTCCAAGGACGGTGTTCAGGGGACCAGCCCCAGTATCTTTTACCTATCCGTACAGCCAGAAGTGGCATAAAGGAGACTGTTGGCAAGTGAATGGTGCATGCTTACGGTGTGGATCTACAGAACATCAGATCAAGAATTGTCTGAAGAGGACTACTACAGTTGCTCCAACACAAGCTGACAGACCTGCTCCTGCACCACAAAGGGGTAGGAAACCTGATAAATCTGAGGCAGCTGGTCCATCACTGAGGCCTGCATCCGAGTCAGATGAGAGGCCAGAGACTAGAATACTAGCCAGGGCCTATACCATCAGAGCTCAGGAGGAGCAAGATGCCCCAGATGTCATCAGGGGTATGTTTTCCCTTTACAACACTTGTATGCATGCATTGGTGGATCCAGGATCCACTCATTCCTACATTTGCATCAAACTACCCATAGAGAGGGGAGTTCCAGTAGAGGAGAGTGATCAAGATATTCTGGTCACAAATCCACTAGGCCACAGTGTGGTAGTGAATAAGGTGAATAAAGGTTGCCCATTGAGGATTCAGGGGTATGAATTCTCGACAGACCTAATTGAATTGCCCTTACACGAGTTTGACGTGATTTTGGGAATGGACTGGTTGTTACGTCATCAGGCAATAGTTGATTGCAAATTGAAGAGGATTTCTCTGAAAACTTTTGAGGGTAATGAGATCATGAGATCACTATTGTGGGTGAAAGGACAGATTTCCTATCCAATGTTATCTCAGCCACAGTTGCAAGAAGATTGATGAGAAAAGGCTGTGAAGCTTACCTAGCACACGTGGTTGATACTAGGCAGGCTAAGCCGAACCTGTGTGATATACCCATAGTAAGAGACTTCCCAGATGTATTTCCTAAAGAGTTGCCTGGTTTACCACCAGAAAGGGAAGTCGAGTTTGCTATTGAGGTAATGCCGGGTACAGCACCCATTTCTATTGCTCCTTATAGGATGGCACCTACTAAATTGAAGGAGTTAAAAATTCAGTTACAAGAGTTACTCGATAAGGGGTTCATACGCCCCAGTGTGTCACTATGGGGAGCTCCGGTACTGTTTGTGAAGAAGAAGGATGGAACTTTGATATTGTGTATTGATTATTGGCAATTGAACAAAGTAACTATGAAGAATAAGTATCCATTGCCCAAAATTGACGATCTGTTTAATCAGTTGAAGGGAGCCGGTGTATTTTCAAAAATTGATCTCAATCAGGATATCATCAGTTGAGGGTAAAGGATGCAGATGTGTCAAAAACTGCATTCAGAACCCGGTATGGGCATTATGAATTTCTAGTGATGCTGTTTGGGTTAACAAATGCACCAGTAGCATTTATGGACCTTATGAATCTTATCTTCCATCTATATCTAGATCAGTTTGTAGTGGTCTTTATTGATGATATTCTGGTGTATTCCAAGATCAGGAAAGAACATGATGAATATTTGAGGATTGTTCTGTAAATTTTGCAGAAAAGAAGCTGTATGCTAAGTTATCCAAGTGTGACTTCTGGATGAGTGAAATCTCCTTTCTTGGACACATAGTATCAGCTGAGGGGAATAGAGTGGATCCCAAAAAGATAGAAGCAGTGATGGAATGGAAGCCTCCCAGAAATACAACTGAGGTCAAAAGTTTCTTGGGGCTAGCTGGGTACTACAGAAGATTTGTGAAGGGGTTCTCTCTTATAGCTGCTCGAATGACCAAGTTCTTGCACAAGAATGTGAAATTTAGCTGGAATGACAAGTGCCAAGCCAGTTTTGAGAGGCTGAATGCTATGTTGACAAAAGCACTAGTGTTAACATAGCCAGTGTCGGGAAAAGACTTTGTGGTCTACAGTGATGCCTTGCATAATGGGCTAGGGTGTGTATTGATACAAGAGGGGAAAGTGGTCTCCTATGCTTCCAGGTAGTTAAGGCCACATGAACAGAACTAACCTACTCACGACCTAGAGTTAGCAGCAATTATCTTCACACTGAAGATATGGAGGCATTATTCATATGGTGAAAAATGCTACATCTATACAGACCATAAGAGTATAAAATATTTGTCAACCCAGAAGGAGCTCAATCTTAGACAAAGGCGATGGATTGAGTTCCTAAAGGACTATGATTGTGTGATAGATTATCATCCTGGGAAGGCAAATGTAGTTGCTAATGCCTTGAGCAGAAAATCCATCATAGCTTTAAGATCACTCAATGCCTGTTTGTCCTTAGCTCAAGATGGAGCTATTTTGGCTAAGTTGCAAGTGAGGCCAAACCTGCTGCAGCAGGTACAAGATGGGCAGAGGGCAGATGAAAAATTAATGGCCATTGTGGGTAAAATTCCAGAGGGAAAGGAAACTGATTATGAGGTGAAAGCAGATGGTTGTCTGTACTACAGAGGAAGAGTGTGTGTACCAGATGATGGGGAACTGAAGACTAGTATTCTGAAAGAAGCACACACTAGTGTTTATGCTATGCACCCAGGAAGCACAAAAATGTATAATGATTTGAAGCCTCATTATTGGTGGCCTGGTATGAAGAGGGATATAGCTGACTATGTGACTAAGTGTTTGATATGTTAGCAAGTTAAAGCAGAACATCAAGTTCCATCAGGATTGCTACAGCCTATAAGCATACTTGAATAGAAATGGGACCGGGTCACTATGAATTTTGTTAGTGGTCTACCTCTCACCCAAAGGAAGCATGATGCAGTGTGGGTGATAGTGGATAGATTGACGAAGTTAGCACATTTTCTACCTGTTAGGACTGACTACTCACTAGAGAATTCAGCAGAATTGTATATCAGTGAGATAGTTAGACTGCATGGAATCCCACTTTCATCATATCTGACCAAGACCCAAGGTTTACCTCGAGATTCTGGAAAAAGTTGCAAGAAGCCTTGGGCACACAACTCCGTTTTAGCATGACTTTTCATCTTCAGACAGATGGACAGTCAGAACGAGTAATCCAGGTAAACCTAAGAACTAATTGAATTTTCACAATTAATAAACTGAAATGATTGTAACAATGTGAATTATGTGATAGATCCTGGAGGATATGCTAAGGAGTTGTGTCATTGAGTTTGAGGGGAGTTGGGATAGATACCTCCCACTGGCAAAATTCGCATATAACAATAGATACCAAGCTAGCATTCAAATGGCTCCATATGAAGCACTGTATGGAAAGGAAATGTGGAACCCTAGTGTGTTGGACTGAATTGGGCGAAGATAAGCTGATAGGACCAGACCTGATGAAACAGACTGAGGAGAAAGTGAAGATAATCAAAGCAAACCTGAAGGTTGCCTTAGATAAACAGAAATCATATGCTGACTTGAAGAGAAAAGAGATAGAGTATGCAATTGGCGATAAAGTGTTTCTCAAAGTCTCACCATGGAAGAAAGTACTGAGGTTTGGAAGAAAGGGTAAGTTAAGCCCTAGGTTCATTGGCCCATATGAAGTCATTGAACGTGTGGGACCAGTGGCCTATCGGCTAGCTTTACCACCAGAACTGGATAAAATTCATAATGTATTCCATGTTTCTATGTTGAGAAGATATCACTCAGACCCTTCACATGTCATTTCCATGGAAGAGATTGAAATCCAACTGGACTTGACATATACAGAAGAACCTACACAGATCCTAGCTCGGGAAGTGAAGGAACTAAGAAATAAATAAATTCCACTGGTGAAAGTGCTTTGGAGGCACCACAACATTAAAGAGGCAACTTGGGAAAGTGAAGAGACAATGAGGCAACAGTTTCCTCAACTGTTTTCATCAGGAAAATTTCGAGGATGAAATTTTTATTAGAGGGGAAGAGTTGTAACACCCTCCTTGTAGCAACTCCATACATTTTACTGTTCTTGTGACCAATGTCGGTCCGGACAGCTAGAACGTCCGGAAAAGTATTTAAACTAAAGTGAGGAACCATAATTAACTCAAATATTAATAAAAAAAATTTAGGAAAAATTTTAGAAATAAAATACAACCAAGTTAAATGAGCCGGTGTCCTAGTGATGGGTAACCTAGTGAGAAGTTGTGGTTCTCGCAACTAGGAGCCCTAGACCCAAGGAAAAAATTATAAAATAATTATTGGGATTCCAGAGAAGGGTCATTGAGGTTTTTATGGCATTAGAATGCCAAGGAAATGCTTAGAAAATTTTTTCTATCTGTATAGACAATTTTAGCTTGTTAAGCCAAACGGAGGGCATTTTGATCATTTCGTCTTCAGAGATGATTTTTGGCCAACTTGTCCAGTTAAATAAATAATTTATATAACATAAAATATGAATAAATATTGTTAAAAATTTAATTGCAATTAAATAGACAAGAAAAGATGAGAAAATGAAAGAAAATAAACTTATGACATCATAATGATGTCATTAAGATTCTCCCAACAAACCCAATGTGGACACATGTCATAAACTTATTTAAAAGAGACAAATGAGCTGGAAAAAAAGAAAAAAAATCAGAACTCTTTATTTTTCTTTCTTCTTTGCCGTGACCACCCTCCATAGCCACCAATTTTCAAGCTTTTTCAAGCTTGATTTCCCTAGCTCTCACCCCACTAAACCTTATACTCCCAACACAAAAAAGTGTTCTTACACCTTGGAGATTCTTTTGGGAGCAAAAAGGAAAGGAAAACAAGAACCCTAGCAAGTGGGAAACTTCACTCCATAGAGGTTAGTGACCTAACCTTGGTTTTTACTTTGAATTCATGTTTAAGGACCTTAAGTGAGTGTAAATTACAAAGAAAATTTGATGAAATACCATTGGTATGCTAACCCTAAATTTTTGCAGCCTTGGTTGGGGTATGGTTGTGATGAGTTTTATGGCGCTAACATGTTAGTATGGCTGCCCTTAAATTGCATCTCTTAAGTGGAATGTTGAAATGCAATGATATTATATGGTATGTGATGTTTGAGTTAGGGTTTTGGGATGGAAATTGAGACTTTGATCATGTGGTGATGAAATTAGGTTTTAATGATCAATTAGTGACCATTTGGTTTGGTTTGAATAAAAAATGAAGTGAATTGTGTAGTGGGATTTGGGTTTGGTGTGGCTGCCCTTGGTGACCTGTAGGATTGGATATGAGTCCAGCAGGTTTGGGCTGCAATAACTTGAATTGTTGAGGTCCAGTTGGTGCAAGGCTAATTGGAAATGAAACTAGACGTATAATGGCACAACTTTGGTAAAGAAACCATGCCTAGAAAACCAAACCAAGTTGACCAAAAGTTTTCCCTAATCTGGGTGACCTGCATTTGCCTGGGTAAAATGACCAAATGAACAGTATTTAGTCATTTAGCCATAACTCAGTGTAGAAAGGTCCAATTGACCTGAAATTTTACCAGAGAGCTGAGATATAGATCTACAACTTTCATGAAGAAACATAATCCAAATTATAACTAGAACATATTCAAAAAATGAGTTGCAGTCACTCTTCCTAACACTATAGATTTGGTCAGTCCAGAAATTCTGGAAAAATTTCAATCCGGCCAGTTGTGGTTTTTGGGCCATAACTTGAGCTAAAAAACTCCAAATGGAGTGATTCAAAAAAGGAAAAGCAACTAGACAAAATAAGGAACAACTTTAATGTTGATCATTTTGCCAAATTCCCATTGTAAAAATGACTAATGGAACAGTAAATACAAAGCATGAAAACTGAAAATTCTGTCCAATTAATATTAAGTTTAGAAATGGTATTGGCAATCAATACCAACAAATTTAGAATGTAAAATGTGGTATGTTAGGAGTATTAGAACCAATGTACCTATTGCCTATGCAAAAGTCAACATTCTTGTTGACTAATGAATGAAATAGTAACACTAAAACTTAAATTTCAAAAAATTGTGAAACTTAAAAGTGTAAAATGCCATAGTATGCCTAGCAAGATTGGTTTGGATAGGTTGGCATGCCAATAGGGTTCTGTTAGCAGTACTACATATGGCTTTATGCCATTCTGTGTTTCATGGCTTCCCATGCCATTCTGTGACATAATAGCTTTTGGCTATGTTATTGAGTTGTTACACTCGGGTTTTATCCCTTATAATTATTACAGCTTATTAGCTGCTCTGTTGCACACCGGGGGACACAACGTGACCGATGGTGTGATGGTCCGAGGTACTTAGTACCCAGTGCCAATTTACCCGTTTATCCAGTCCAGTCAACTAGTATGGGTTACTCGGGCAATGATAATAAACCTTACCAAATTTTAATCGAATAATACTGCTATAAATATCAGAAATTAAGTCTACCCAAAAATGTAAACATACATTCTGCATACTTATTTTATTTTATTTTATTTTATATTGTCACCACTAAGCAGAATTACTTAGCGCATCGATTTTGCCACATGCAGGTACTGGAGACCTAGCTGGGGAGCCCAGCCGACATTAGACCGGGTGAGCCTTCAAATCTACATCCGGAGTCCAGAGTCACCTCACATCTGCAGTGCACATGGTAGGACATAGGACTTTGGCTAGCATTTTGTATTTTGTATTTTGTATTAGTTTTGGGATTGTAATTATAAACTCTTGAAATTATTTGATGATGTAAATATATGAAATTTCTTATTATTGAAATTTTCTGTATATTATGTTGAGAAAAATTTATGAATGTGCTTCCAGCAATGAAGTGAAAAGAAAAAAAAATAGTGTTGTGATTTGAGATTGAGATTTTGAGATTGACTTGAATGTGAATAATGGAGTTTGGATTTGAAAATTATATTGGAAGTGTTTTTAAACAGGTTCAGAAGAACTCTTTTTCCAATTTACAGCCGACACTCTGCTGGGTTTTCCATAAAAATTGCGTAAAAATTTAGATTTATCAAAAATTATAAACAAATGAATTAAAAGGGATAAATTGTAATAGAAATATGAATTGGTGCTCCGGCACACTGAGTAGCATATCTTACTCGGCTACACTATAGACGGGTAAGGGGTGTCACATATCTTGTATATAGATGGTTTGAGTTTGATACTGCTTTCATACTTATACTGTGTATGGGTATACGGGCATGTGTTGGCTCCTACTAGTTATATATGGAGGTAGGTGTTGATTAAGATGGAATCTATTCCTCTAAGTAAATAGAGATAAAATCCTATGTTCATTTAATTGTTCTTGATGTTTCAAGTTCCTGGCCAAGACAGATAGAATTAATCAGAAAAGAGTTTCTGATGAGAAAATCTTTTAAATCAAGAACTGGAATTAAAAGAGAACATAATATTCATAGCAAATAGAGTTTGACATAAACCATGACTCCAGCTTGAGTTGGGATTTTGTAACAGAGAGATTCTAGTGCATGGTAGCATATGATTATAGGTTCATTTAAGGTAAACCTTATTACTAATTGGGTGACCATGGCATGCTACTCTAGGTTTTAACCATGGTCTATGAGGTGCATAAAATGATTTAGAGAAATCATTTATGGTAAGAAAGAGTTCTGATGATATTAAGAGTTGATATCATGTCTCATTGCCCATTAGTAATGAGCCTAGTAAGTCACACACATACACAAGTAATCACCTAATTAAATATAATTTAATTAATTAATTAAAGAGTTTAATTGATTAATTAAATAGGTTTGGTTTGTAATTAGATCGCAAAGTCCCTAGCATGACTTGAAACCAAATCTATGTTATTGGATGTATAGTATAAGTTAAATTTATATTTAAAGTGTTTAAATATGAATTTAATTAATGAGAAATTAATTAATAAAGATTAATTAATTAATTTATATTTGGTATAAATTGATTAGAAGAAGAGAAATAATTATTTTGGGTTGAGAACTCAAAATTAAGACACAGGGGCATTTTGGTCATTTCACAGGGTGACATGTGGCACCATGAGATGGTGACACATGGCATTACACATAAGTTTACCAAATGTTTTTTAATCATGTAAGATAATTAAAATTAAGATTAAATATAGGTTTGACACTTGGCACAATGTGATTGGGTCAATTAAACCTAGAACCAATCAGAGGGTGACATGTGGCAAGGGTTTAATTTGTTGACCTAGCTATATAAGTGTTGTTATGAAAAGAAAACAACACAACCAGCAGCTGCTCCTTCTTTGTGCCGCTGCTTTGAAGTTCTCCCTCTCTTCTTCTTCATCTCTCATCTATTCCAAGAGATTAGCAAACAATCTCTTGAATTAAAAATACTAGAAATCGTTGCTAATGTTCTGTTTACATCTTTAATCTCTTAAAAGGCGTAACTTGATTTTCTAATTAATAGAAAAAGCTTTAGAAGCTGTTCAAGGGCTGCCATAGGTGTTCTTGGTGTGGACAAGCTAGAGGGACAACACCTGGTGTCTTGAAGACTTATCTGAAAGGCACAAATACACTGCAGTGCATCAAGAGGTTAGTGTATTTGTTCTTCATCTAATCTAGGGTTCTAAAATTAATCTGATTAATTTTAAAATCTTAAATGGCAAATACAGACCCAAAAACATATTAAAAGAGTTTTAATATGCTGTTTATCATTGAAATCAAATAGATAAAAAAAAATCTTGCATGATGCATATGGCCCCAGGTGAAAATTTTTGAATTAAATGGTATAAACTTGTGTTTTTCACACTTTCGCTCCTTCATCATCCAGGGAAGGCAAATGTGGTTGCTGATGCACTGAGTAGGAAGTCTATGATGGCTTTGAGAGCCTTGAATGCCCATTTGTCGCTAGCACTAGATGGAGCTATTTTGGCTGAGTTGCTTATGAAGCCAACCCTATTACAATAGATACAGGAGGGATAGAAACAGGATGAGAAGTTGATGACTGTTATGGGTAAAATTAAAGAGGGGAAGGAGACTGACTTTGAGATAAGAGGAGATGGGTGCTTGTGTTACAAGGGAAGGATATGTATACCAGAGAATGAGGAGCTGAAGAAGAGTATCCTGAAGGAGGCATACAATGGCTTGCATGCTATGCACCCAGGAAGCACCAAGATGCATCATGACTTAAAAACACAATATTGGTGGCATGGGATGAAGAAGGATATTGTGGATTATGTAGCTAGATGTCTCACATGCTAGTAGGTTAAGGCTGAGCATTAGGTTCCATCAGGATTATTGCAACCCATATCAATACCAGAGTGAAAGTGGGATCACATCACGATGGATTTTGTCACTAGTTTGCCACTGACACAGAAGAGGCATGATACCATATGGGTGATTGTGGATAGATTAACAAAGTCAGCTCACTTCCTACCCATTAGAGCCGAGTACTCACTAGAGAGACTAGCAGAAATATACATAGTAGAGATAGTATGCCTACATGGAGTGCCTATATCTATCATATCGGACTGAGACTCGACATTTACTTTGAGATTTTGGACGAAGCTACAGGAGGCATTAGGCACTCATTTGCACTTCAGTACGGTTTTTCATTCTCAGACAGATGGACAATTAGAAAGGGTGATTCAGGTAACCTTTAGAACTTAATAAATTGCTACAACTATTAAAGAATGATAACAATGACATGAATTACATGATAGGTGCTTGAGGATATGTTGAGGAGCTGTAGTATAAACTTTGAACAAAGTTGGGAAAGATATCTTCCTTTGGCTGAATTTGCCTACAACAATAGTTATCAGAGTAGCATTCAGATGGCACCCTATGAAGTACTGTATGGGAGGAAGTGCAGAACTCCCTTATGCTGGACTTAGTTAGTGAAGATAGAGTTGTTGGGCTTGATATAGTGAGACAGACTGAGGAAAAGGTAAAACTTATTAGAGACAACTTAAAAGCCGCCTCAGACAGACAAAAGTCATATGCTGACTTGAAGAGGAAAGGCATAGAATATGAGGTTGGTGACATGGTGTTCCTCAAAGTGTCTCCATGGAAGAAAGTGCTAAGATTTGGCAAGAAGGGTAAGCTGAGTCCTAGGTTTGTTGGCCCATATGAGATCATTGAATGTATGGGTCCAGTAGCCTACAGGCTAGCCTTACCACCTGAGCTGGACAAGATTCACAGTGTATTCCATGTGTCAATGCTCAAGAGATACAGATCAGATCCTTCACATGTCATTGCAATAGATAAGATAGTAGTGCAACTTAACTTGACATATGAAGAAGAACCCATCAGAATCTTGGCACGAGAGGTGAAAGAGCTCAGAAACAAGAGAATTCCACTGATCAAAGTCTTGTGGAGACACCACAACACAGAAGAGGCAACATGGGAGAGCAAGGAGACAATGAAGCAGCAGTTTCCTCAGCTCTTCACATCAGGTATAAATTTTGAGAATGAAATTCTTTTTAAAGGGGAAGGTTATAATGTCCCAGACTTTCAGGCTATGAATAATGCCATCCACGGTTAGTGAATAGTGCTATTGAAGTAAGCTTTGAGGACTAAAATAATGTGAAAATAAAATGAAAAAGGCATGAAAATAAAATTAAATAGACAATATAAAAATTGCAGGACCATCGGGTCAAGGATAAATTCGATAATACCGAAAAAGTTAGACTTTGACCCGATGAGGGACATTTTGGCCATTTGGCACCTAGGGGTGACTTTTAACCAAAAAGTCAATTAAATTGAGTGAAAATAAATTTAAAAATCCATTAAAATTATAAAAAAAATGAAAAATTACAAAGTTAAAAGTAATAGTAAAATTGATAAAGGTAAAAAGGTAAATAAGATTCTAATTAACTAATTAATTATTATTATAATATATATATATATATATATATATATATATATATATATATATATATATAATATTCTTAAATCAAGGGATAAGTGGACAGCAAAGTCCACTTTCTTCTCTAAATTTTATTCTTCCGTAACCTAAGAGTGAGAAAGTGAGAGAATGAAACTCCATTGATGGACCTTGGACAAGCTTTCATTCTCCATGCAAATTGACTCCATTTCCACAAGTAGCTTTATTAAAGTTTATCCTCACATCAAGAACAATCCTCGAGCAACCATTAGGAGAGGAAATAGTGGAGTTGTCAAGGGCAGCAAGGGTCACACATAAGAGGTAAGTGTAAAGAACCCCCACCCTTTCTTCTTTAAAGTTGATGAGCTTCATGAGGTGAGTTGAATTCTCTTGAAATTTAAGAGAAATGGTAAGTTTGCACTCCTTCTAATTTCTTGTAGCTTTGAGGATAGCTAGGTTTAGATGGTTTTTGAATGATTAAACTTGCTTAATGATGCTTGAGAGTGAATATAGACATGTATATAGGTTGAATTGTATGTAAAATTGAAATTGAAAAAAAATTGTTAGGGCTTTAATGTTAATTTGGGGCTTTTGAATTATGATGAAAATTTTGATGATGAATTGTTGAAATTGAGGCTATTTAATAAGTATTAGAAGTGTTATGTATGCTTATTTGGAGTTTGGAAGAAGGAGGAGATTGAAATTTGGAGTGCTTATTGCTTGCAAGTTGAGTTATTGTTGAATCCAGTAGCTTGTTATTGCCATATCTCCCTTTGTGCTGCCCCAATTGGTATGAGGCCAATTGAAGGTGTTTTGGGACATCCAAAACTTCATTTTTCAAGGAGAAATCCTGCCCAAATTTCGTTCATAGGTTGATCAAAGTTTGCTTAAATACGGGTAGCTTGCTGGATTAGACTCAGAATTGACTATATGAACAGTATGTGTTCATATGGCCATAACTTGCCCTAGGAAGGTCAGAATGACCTAAATTTGGAACCACTGAAAAGCTTAGACATAGGGGAACACTTTTCATGCAGACAACTTGGCCCAGTTTTGCCTTTAACCAAGTCAAACTGTTAGCAAAATTTCGGTCACCAAAACTGCCAACCCAGAAATTGACCAAAACACTGTTCCATTGGTATGCTTGACCAGTTTTGGAAAAAATGCCATAACTTGGTCTCCAAAGCTGCAAATTGAGTGAAACTAGTGCAAAAAGTTTTATAAGACATAGCACAACAATTTTTATGTTTTGACCAAGCTCCAGAACCCATTACATCCAAGAGAAAATATTAGCCAAATTTAGGAATTGAAATCTGGAAAATGTTAAGTTGAACCCATAATGCCATTGATACCCGTGTGTTCATTTGGCCATAACTCCCACTAGGAAATTCCATTTGAGATGTGCCAATATGATATGGAAACATGATATTTAGGACTACAATATTGATTCAGACACCTTTGCCAAATTCTAAGTGTAAAGACCCTAAAAGAGGGTCAAACATACTGCCCTAAAGTTTGAGTATTGCCTTTATAGGATTAAGAGTCTAGGTTAATACATTGACCATAACTCACTATACCAAGCTTGAAAAATTATGATATTGTACTTGAGGGTCCCTAAGACATAAAGGAACATATCTTATGAAGGAACCTAAGTCTAAAAATGACCATAAAATGATCAAATGATTGGTAAAAGTTTATTGATCAAGAATTGCCAATTCTGGATAGCTTAGAAGAAAATGAACCAGTTATGGTATTTTAACCATAACTTGAGTTTTATAACCCCAAATTGTGTAATTCAAAAACTAAAATTCAAGTTTAAACCTAGAGGAGCAATTGTTATGAAGGAATTGTGACCAAATAGACATGTAACCTAGCCAAATTCCTAGATAAAGTTAATACATCAAAATGAACCTAAAGAAAGGTTCATGGAAAAATGCTATACATGATAATTAAAATACTCATAGGGCTGATTAAATATAAAAATGATATGAATATGTAAAGTGGGACTAATGTCCTATAATATGAAATTAATGGTACCACTGAACAGTACTAGAAAATAGTGACAGTGAATAGTACTAAAATAATTAAAATCATATTTAATTGCCCAGTGTATGCCTAAACTTAAGTATATAGACTGGATCGATTAGTATACCAATTAGGGATTACAGATAGCAGTACTACCACATGGATGATCATTAAAAGACAACATATGTCCTACATGATTATTCTACAGGCTTTATGCCTGCCCGATGGCCATTGTGCCTAATTATTATTTCTGGCTTCATGCCTGCCCGCAGGCTTGCATGTCTGATATGACAGATGTATACAAGTTAGATATATAGCTGTCTAACTAGTATACTCCCTTGTATCCATACTTTATAGTCAGTTATAAGTTACTTGGGCACTGCAATGACATAATTAAATTTTAAATTATATGAATGACTAGAAAAGATCCCTATTAATTTATAGACTTCCAAAGTTAAATAAAAATGGAAATAATCCAAAATATAGAAAATACATATTTTACAAATTGATATAAGTATTAAGAAATTCTCTTATGCATTTAAATTGCTTTTATTTTATTTTATTGCACCACTAAGCATTATGCTTAGTGCGTTGCTTTTTGCTATGCGTAGGTACGGGAGATCAGCCACCGTAGCAGCAGTAAAGCCCAAGCAGTGACTTCATCAGATCTGCTATTTTGTCAGAGTCACCTCAGTGGATCATATTTTGGTAGGGCCCATGTACATGCAGTTTTGCATTTTGGACCACTGTATATGTAAACAATTATAATAAAATTTTGGATTGTATATAAATTTGTCATGTTATGTACGTAATGGTTATGAATGAAATGAGTAGAATTTCTTTTAAATAATTATTTGACATGAAATGATATGATGATATGATAGGAGATTATATGATGATATAGATATGAAATTATTTTACAGGTAAAAGGTAACTCGTCACATGTTAATAAAATGATGGGAACTCTATCCGTTTCCCAAAAAAAAAAAGGACTTAAAGCTAATAATGTACAAGATAAGATGGATAGGGTGCTTCGGCACCAAATGTGGCATGCCTTGCTCGGCTACACTGTAGACCGGGTAAAGGGTGTTACAATGTGATATTTGACTTTGATTAGAAGATTAGAAGTAGAAGAAGCAAGGAATCTTGAAGTTTAGAAGATTGGAAAATTTGCTAAGTAAGGTGAGTCATCTTTTAACCTTTCTTTCTTACAAATTTCTTGAATTTAAGGCTAAATAAGTAGAATTAGCTTAGGAAATTATGAAAATTATGCATGTTAGGAAGGGGATGAATTTTAGTTAGCTTAAGTATAAGTAGGGTTTGATGTGTTTTGATTGAAATAAATATGAATGCAAGCTTGTATGGAGGGCTATATATGATGTACATGTTGAAATTGCATGAGTTTGCATGAATTTAGGATGATGTGGAATTAGGGTTTAGAGAATTAGGGCTTTTGTGCCATGAAGTGTGATTGATGTTCTTAATGTTGAATTATGACCAACTGATGTGAAATTAATATGAATTAAAGTTGGCTGGTGGAAGTAATTAAGGGAAGTGAGAATTGTACTTTGGTGTTGAATCTGGATAGCTTGTATCTAGAACACTTAAATGCTCATAAGTTTAGTTAATTAACTCTAATTGGTGTGAAACTAATTGGAAATGAAACCTAAGACATAATGCTACAATTTTCATGAAGATACCCTGCCCAGAAAATGACCATAAGTTACCTTAATTAAGGCTTGAATCCGGAATTGTAATTCTGGACTTGACAAAAATAATCAAATGAACAGTACTTAGTAAATTAGGCATAACTCACTTTAGGAAACTCCAATTTAGGTGATTCATCAACCTAAGGAAACCTGAGATATAGGAGAACAATTTACCTGAAGATCAGGAAGCCTAATTATGACCCTAACTCAACCAATTTTCTAGACAAAATTGGTCTATCAAACCTGCCCTGATTCTGGACTAACCTGGAAATCCTAAACATTTAGCTATCCAACAAATTTTGGAAAAATTGCCATAACTTGGGTTACAAAACTGCAAATATAGTAATTCCAAAGCCAAAATTTGCATAAGACATAGAACTAAAAACTTCATGTCTTGACCAGAACCTAGTTTGTAACACCCCTATACTCGATAGTGCGTTCTACTGTTCCGATGACCAGTGTTTGTCCGGACAGCTAGAATGCATGGAATTATACTTAAATATTAGTGAGGAGATATAAAATAATGAAATACAATAGAGAAAAATACAAGAAAAACAAAAAGAAAAAATAAGAGCAATGAAATGTAACTAAGTTAAATGTGCTAAAAACCGTAGCAATGGGTGACGGCACCGGGAAGTTGCGGCGAGGACCGTTGACTAGCCCTGGACTGCGGGGAACCCTGGAAAATATTTTTAAGACTTAAATAAACATTTATTGAAGTATAAATGACATTAGAAATGTCAAAAAAAAAATTAATTAGTACAAAGAAAAATGAAAAATCAAGAAATCGATAAAAATAGATGTTACCGAAAAATTGGAAATACAAACTGAATAGGGGCATTTTGGTCATTTGACACACCAAGTTGCCTTTTGACCTAAATGTCCATTAAAAATAAATGATATTAAACTTTGAAAATGTCATGAAAATTAAATTGTGGTACATTATATTAATAGTGAAAGAAATGGTGATAAAATTTACAAATTGGAAACTTGGACTAATTTAATACTTTAATCCAAGTTAGTGGTCCACTAAATCATAATTTGGAACACCTTTATAAGCCATTTGGGATAGAAAATGTCATCATCTTCAACCTCCTCTAATCCAGTCGAATTGATCCACCATGAAAACTCCATTGCCCCACCATTTTCCAAGCTTCATGCACCTCCATTCAAGCCCTCCTTTCCACTAGTTTCCTTCATTAATCTTTGCCTACACATCTTGGGCAGCATTTAGGGAGCAAGAAAGAAAGGTTTTGATGAGTTTTTAACAAGCTTCAAAATAAGTAATTGCTCATTTCCTCTCCCTTTCTTCATTAATGTTTGTCTTGGTGTTGAGATAAGTTGATTTATGGAAGAAATTTTGAGGTTTGATGAATTATGGGAGGTGTAATTTTCAGCAGCCATGGAACCTCAAGGTTAATGAATTATTTCTACATGTAAATGGTGATTTGAGGTGTTGATTTAAGTGCTTAAATGTATAGGAGTGATTTGCCATGTATATAGTTTGAATTATAAGTTTGAAAATTTAAAATGGAAGCTTGATGTATATGTGTAACTTGGGCAGCCTTATGGTGAAGATTGGAAGTGTTTAATTGCATAGAATGGTTTGTTAAATTATGTTACTAAAAGTGGCAGCATATGTATATGATTTAGTAGTGAATATATATATAATTTGATGATGGAAGTTATATGTAATGGTTAGGAGTATTATGTGGATATATTGTTTAGAATTGGATATTATGAAATGGAAGTGTAATTGGTGCATTATCAATTGGTTATATTCTGCCCAAAGTGACTATAATGTAAAGTGATGAATGGTTGTGGTATGATACAAATGCAGAATTAGGTTTGGGGAAGTGAAATATAGTTAGTTGAATGTGCGATTGGCTGATGCTTCAAAAATGTGTTAAGGGAAGTATGTATTTTAGGCTATAAATGGAATTGTGTGACTCCAATTGGTATGAAGCCAATTGGAGATGAAACTAGGAACAAAATGTGCCAATTTTCATGTTGGAAGCCTACCTAAATTCTATCCATAAAGTGAAATGAAAATTGACCAAATCCGGATTGGTAACATTGCACACCTAAAAATTGACCATTTGAATAATAGTCAGTATTTTGGCCATAAGTGACTCAAAATAGGTCCAAATGACCTGAAATTTATATGGTTGGAAAGCTTAGACATAGGGCTACATCTTTTGTAGAGATCACAAAGCCTAGAAATGACCATAAGTAAGTCAAAATGCTTGCACAAGTTCAGGTATAAAAATTGCTAGAAACAAAAATGACCTAAAAATGACCTAAGTTTGCCATTTTAGTGCCACCTGTCCAGCATTGGTAAAATGACCATAACTTGGTCTAGTAAACTCCAAATGACCTAAAATTTGTGGCAAAAGTTCAATAAGACATAGACCTACAAGTTTGTAATTCTGACCAGAACTCGAAAATTGAGAGAACTAGGCCATCCGGCTAGGTCAAAACAGCATACCAAAATCTGATAAATTGCAATAAAATGCAATACATTTGAAAATGAAATTAGTAACATGTACCAATACTAAAGGATTGTAAAATGTGACATATTGGTAACATTAAAATTTATTCCCCTATAGTGCATCAAAGGTCAACATTATAGGTTAACTAATGAAAGCAATAGTATTAAATAAATTCAATTATTGAACCTTATTATTAGAGACAATTTAACTAAGTACTGAAACACTTTAAATTATTTGTTTTAGTTAGCAAAGACTCAGGGAAGGGGAAAGAACCACTGAGTCAAGGCCAAGAGGCTATTCATAAGAGGTTTGTGCACAACAGTTATTTCTTTTGAATTTTCAATTGAAATAAATTATGACAATTTGTATGTTATTGCTTAAATTGTGAAAAATTGTTTGAATGAAATATGATGGATACTTATTGCTTGAAAAATATTGCAAATGGTTTGAAACCACAACTATCATGTGCATTTGATTTAATTCCTCACTAGCTTGTCTAGTGGGATGAATTGGCTTTGAATTCCCTCTCTAGCTGAAGTGTTGAGGTGTGTGCCAGTTGAGGACGAATAGGATGAGTACTCATATAATTGCTAGCTAGCTATGTTATTTCTCATTAGCCATTGGCTTTTGGGACGAATTAGACTTTGGAATAATGATTAAGCTGTGTGTGTGATTTATTGATATTCATTGAGGCATTGTGAAATGGAGTTTAATTCTTTATGACATTCTCTGTCCTTTGAATTTAACTATGATTTTAAGTATCCTCAGTTTATATGATTTATGGTTTATGGTTTTAAATTGTATTTTCTCAATGTTATGCACCATTGAGACATCGGCTTAGCAATAGCTTTTTCATTGCTATCGCAGGTAGACAGACAGACAGAGCAGCAGAGTAGGCTGCTTGTGCTACACTTTTGGGATTCTGCTGGGTACATTGAGTATGCCACTTTTTTTGTAGTTTTTGTTGTAATGTATGTGACTGTAAGTATATATAGTGTACTTGGTCTTGAGTAGTTGTAAACTAAAGTTATAAATTATTTTTGCCTATAAAAATGTTGTAATATATTTCTCTTATCTCAGCTTTTGGAACTACTGGAAATTAATGTTGAATTGAGTTTGACAAATATTGAGAAAATTGATTTGTGTTGAGCCATATTGGAGTTTGGGATTGAACAAATATATTGGAAGTATTTTTTTTACAGGTTTTTGAATAACAGTTTTGTTCAAGATACAGACGGCACTCTGCCGAAATTTATACAGAATTTATTGATACTCCTAATTTGTTATTTGGTTTCACTTCAGTAGAAAAAGAAAAAAATTTTAACACCTGTCAAAAGTGTTCACCACTGTAAAAAGAAATAAGAAAAGGTTTAAAATCCCTTGTAGTGTATCTAATGGGTTATCAGTAGACAAAGTTTGGTAATTCATTAGGTATACTACTGGATCATGTTATGCCTTACGAAGGGTTAAGGTGTGACATGTTTTAGTGGCATCAGAGCTAGTTTTTAAATTCAGTTTTGACTTGTAATTTGAATATTCTTTCTTCATAGTGCAACTGCTCAATGTCATGGTTTGATACATACAGTACATTACATTATAAATATGCACTAACGGGAGGAAATCTCCTTGTGTTATTTATTCAGGAGGTATAATATCCTCTAATTAACTATGGAAGAAGGGAACCGTTCAGTTGATCAATCAATATAGGCGGAGGTACAAGGGAAAGCCCCAGCCCTTCACAATGTGAGTGGATCAGCTGCACCATCCCCCTCAGTATCGCAGTTCCCTGCTCAATTTGATCAGCAGATGGCTACAATGTTCCAACAGATGGCTTGTAACATGCCTACTCAAGCCCCGCTGCAGACACCAGTGGTATAACCACAGCCTTCAGCTAGGCAGTATGATAAGCTGATTAAATATGGGGCTACTGAGTTCAAGGGGATAGTAGATCCACTAGAGGCAGAATAATGGTTGGAGAGAATGGATAGGGTATTCAAGAAACTGCACTACACAGAAGAGCTAAGATTTGAGTATTCAGTGTCACTACTACAAGGAGATGCATATGACTGGTGAAAAACCATTCCTCATAGTTTGGTGGAACCTCCAGTGCTAACATGGGATGACTTTCTTCGAGAGTTCAAACAAAAATATGTCCCAGATGCCTATGTAGACCAAAAGCTACAGGAGTTCTTAAGTCTGAAACAGGGAAGTAGATCAGTGGCAGAATATGAAAGGGAGTTTTCCCGCCTGAGCCACTATGCAGGAAGTCTCCTTTCTACCAGCAGGGAAAGATGTAAGAGGTTTGAAACCGGCTTAAAGCCTAGTATCAGACTAAAAGTGGTTGGATTCAAACATAATAACTTCTCTGAGCTTATTTCTCAAGCACTTTAATCAGAAAGAATTGAGTTAGAAGCAGCCCCAGAGAAAAAAAAAATAGAGAAGACAGTAAAACAGAAAGAGGGGAAGTCAGCAGATCAGAGTTCTAGTGGTCCTCCTGTATAACACCCCTATGTTCAGTAGTGCATTCTACTATTCCAGTGACTAGTGTTGTCCGGACAGCTAGGATGCCTAGAACTACACTTAAATATTAGTGAGGAGACGTAAATAATGAAATACAAGAAAAGAAAATACAAGAAAAACAAAGGAAAAATAATAGCAATGAAATGTAACCAAGTTAAACGAGCTGAGAACCCTAGCGATGGGTGACCGCACCGGGAAGTTGAGGCGTGGCCCGTTGACTAGCCCTAGACAGTGGGGTGTTAGTAGTATGCCGTAGAGCATATCATTTAGTATGTATCTTGTACATAATTTTATTAATAAAAGGCATTTCCACTTTTCCATTTACATAATATATTTATGTGTAATAGAAAAGGTCCATTGATATTTTGTTAGAAATATTATTCTTAAGTTGTTAAGAATATGAGTGATAATATTTCTAGCACAAAGTATCATAAATAGGTTCACAATCGAGGATACTTCATAATAAGGACATGACTTATCTAGAAAGATTGTATTCATGTTTGTTCCTAAGTTATTTATATGAGATATAAATAAGATGGAATGGTGAGTCTCATGCCATATAACAAACATGATAGGCACTTATAAATGATAAGTAGGCTGAACCAGTGACACTTATGACAAACACATGGAGTTTACTCTTGTCAATGTTTTGTCATAAATCATATCAGTGCATATAATCTTTAGACCTGAGATAGCACAGTTATCTTGTATATAGGTAGTTTGAGTTTGATACTGCTTTCATACTTGTACTATGTATGGGTATATGGGCATGTGTTGGCTCCTACTAGTTATATATGGAGGTAGGTGTTGATCAAGATGGAATATGTTCCTTTAAGTAAATAGAGATAAAATCCTATGTTCATTTAATTGTTCTTGATGTTTCAAGTTCTTGGCCAGAACAAATAGATTTATTCAGAAAAAAGTTTCTGATGAGAAAATCTTTTTAATCAAGAACTGGAATTAAAAGAGAACATAATATTCATAGAAAATGGAGTTTGACATAAACCATGACTCCAGCTTGAGTTGGGATTTTGTAACAGAGAGATTCTAGTGCATGGTAATATATGATTATAGGTTCATTTAAGGTAAACCTTATTACTAATTGGGTGGCCATGGCATGCTATGCTAGGTGTTAACCATGGTTTATGAGGTTTATAAAATGATTTAGAGAAATCATTTATGGTAAGAAAGAGTTCTGATGATATTAAGAGTTGATATCATGTCTCATTGCCAATTAGTGATGAGCCTAGTAAGTCACACACATACACAAGTTATCACCTATTTAAATATGATTTAATTAATTAATTAATTAAAGAGTTTAATTGATTAATTAAATAGGTTTAGTTTGCAATTAAATTGCAAAGTCCCTAGCATGACTTGAAACCAAATCTAGATTATTGGATGTGTAGTATAAATTAAATTTATATTTAAAGTGTTTAAATATGAATTTAATTAATGAGAAATTAATTAATAGAGATTAATTAATTAATTTATATTTGATATAAATTAGAAGAAAAAAAATAATTATTTTGGGTTAATAACTCAAAATTAAGACACATGGGCATTTTGGTCATTTCACAGTGTGACACGTGGCACCATGAGATGGTGACACATGGGATTACACATAAGCTTGCCAAATGTTTTTTAATCATGTAAGATGATTGAAATCAACATTAAATATAGGTTTGACACTTGGCACAATGTGATTGGGTCACTTAAACCTAGAGCTAATCAAACGGTAACATGTGGCAAGGGTTTAATGTGTTAACCTAGCTATTTAAGTGTGGTTATGAAAAGAAAAATAACCAGCAGCCACTCCTCTCCTTTTTCACGCCACCTTGAGGCTTTTCATCTATTCTTCTTCATCTCTCATCAATTCAAAGAGATTAGCCATCAATCTCTTGAATTAAGAACACTAGAAATTGTTTCTAGTGTCCTGTTTACATCTCTAATCTCTTAAAAGGCAGAACTTGAATTTCTAATTAATAGAAAAAGCTTTAGAAGCTGTTCAAGGGCTGCCATAGGTGTTCTTGGTGTGGACAAGCTAGAAGGACAACATCTGGTGTCCTGAAGATGAATCTCAAAGGCGCAGACACGCTGTAGTGCATCAAGAGGTTAGTGTAATCGTTCTTGATTTAATCTAGGGTTCTAAAATTAATCTGATTAATTTTAAAATCTTAAATGGAAAATACAGATCCAAAAACATATTAAAAGAGTTTTAATATGTTGTTTATGTCACACCTTACCCCTCTGTAAGGCATAACATGATCCCGTAGAATACCTAATGAACTACCGAACTTCACCTACCGATAACTCCTTAAGTACCCTACAAGGGATTTTAAAACAATTTTCTTATTTTTGATAAGTGGTGAGCATTTCTAATAAGTATTTTAAACATGTAATTAAGTTGAAAGCTAGTTGGAAATTTTAGCCCATTTTATTTTTCAGCAAATTTTATAAAAATTTTGACAGAGTTCCCTCTGTATTTTGAGAAAACAGTTCTTCAAATACCTGTAAAAAGCACTTCTAAAAATTTTCTCAACAATAGCTTCAATTTCAAACTTAATCTCAAACAATTTCTCAACATATTTATGAACTTTCAATTTCAAATCCAGTATCCAATGATCATCAAAATACTAACGATCCATTTAATTCAAATTAAATAAAATAGTTCCATTCGTATTTCATTAGAAACAAAACAATTTGAATAGATCATTACAAAATTTACATTAAGAGAATTTTAAACTACAATATATATTACAACTTTATACAAATTTTATACAAACTGCTCAAGACCCATTTTTAAATGTCCATACATTTATGTGCAATATATACATCAAAAGAAATATTTACAGTTAGGGTATAAATTATACCCGAAGACTTTAAGCTGATAGCTCCTCACACCTCAGCAGCTCAATCTGCTGCTCCTTTAGTCTCTGTATCTGCGACAGCAATAGAAGCTATCGCTGAGTACTAGGACTCAGTGGTACACAATATACTAAAATAATCTTTATGCAAAAATAAAATCATATTTATTCAAAAATTTGACTAAACATGAGCATTAAACACAAAACATGAATTATGAGATTTTAATGCAAACCACGTTCATTTCGAAGTATCAAAACACATTTCATAAAACCCACAGTTAAATCATGCCATTCGAAACAAATAGAATCTCGATAGCCAGAGGCTAAAGAGAAATCACATCACAAGGCTAGCTAGCTCAAATATATGGATATCCATTCACATCCTCTTCTACTGGCACACCTCAACACTTCTCCAGAGAAGGAATCAAAATTCGAAACTAATTACCCCCACTAGTCGTGCTAGTGAGGTGTTCAAATATATGATCATGACATTGTGATTTCAAAACTTATCTTAACAATTTGCTAAACATTGCCATTTCAAATATACACAATAATTTTCACAATTTAAATCAAACATCCTGAATAAGATCACAATAAACTTTCAACAATTCAAAGCAAGAGTAAAAATGCATATTTCATTCACTTTATCAATAAATTTTAAGGCATAGTAGTGTTGTGCACAAACCTCAAGCGAGTCGTCCCTTAGCCTCGACTCGGTTCCTCGGGTTCCTTCCCGATATTCTTTTCAACTGAAACACACAATTTTACAATGTTTCAGTACTAGAACTTAACACAAATCCAAAATAAATTTAGCTTCACATTTACCTAGTTCTAACGTGTTAAATTCGACGTTCTCGAAATTTTTGTGTTTCGAGTTACTATTCACTGCACTATTCCAGTCAAATTGTTGACTTTCTAAGACTTAATAGGTATGGGAATTCTAAATTCACCCACATACCACATTTTGGTCACTAAACTTGTTGGTTTTGGTCATTTTCTCAAACTTAGGTCTTTTAGGCAAATTTGCCAATTTTCGGTTTTGGAGTCCTAAGTTGCACTGTTTCATTGGCCCTTTTACTGTTAGAATTTGGTGAAACTTCCTTCATAGAAAATGTTCCTTATTGCCTTAAGTGTATTCTCATTTTTGGATCACCCCAATTGGAGTTTTGTAGCTCGAGTTATAGCCAAAATACAATTACTGTTCACGTGCACTGTTCATGCTGCAATTTATGTTCTGGCAGATTTTTGATCCAACTTCATTCAATAATTTGATCAAGTTAAGTCCATAATTTGGTCTAATTTCCTTCATAAGAAATGTTCTACTATGTCTTAGGTTTCCATCGGTTCAAGAATCGCCTAAATCGGAGTTTTCTAGAGAGAGTTATAGCCATTGGAACTTTACTGTTCAAATGGAAATCTGCAGTTTTGCAGGTTCAGTAACTCAAAATTGCTCAATCATTTGATTAGGTTAATGGCCCAATTTGGGGTGGTGTTCTTCATGAAAGTTTTAGATCTATGTCTTATCTAATTACTGGTAAAATTTCAGGTCATTTTGACCTTCCTAGCTCGAGTTATGACTAAATGAACAATTACTGTTCATTTGGTCGTTTGTCTGATGGCAGCCTGCTCTCATTTTACTTTGGTCAATTGGTTCACTAAGTTTTGGTCAGTTTTTGGCCATGGTTCCTTAATGAAAATTGTGCTATTTTATGTCTATTTTCATCCCCAATTGGTGGCATATCAATTGGACTTGTAAAATTTCTGTTTTGGTCCTTCAAAGTTGGCTTGGTCATGCTGCCAGCAGCATGACCATTTGCCCTACGAATTTAACTTCCATTCTCACAATTTCCACACATCTCTTTTGGTCATTTTTTATCATTTTTCATCTAACATTAGGTCAAAGTCATCATTTATGCATTTCTCCAAAATTTGCCTCAAAACCCTAGGCCTCCAAACCCTAACCACACTAAATCGTTGCATTTGATTAATTCCATGCATACATACATGTTTCTTCATCTCAAACAAGCTCACATATGTATTTAAATCTATCAAACCATGCAAATATACCCCTATACACATGCTGGCCGAATTTCACTTTAGTCCCTCACACATTTTTTTTTATTTTAAGTTTATTTCTATGCTCTTGATGATATACATACACTAATCAAACTAAAAACTTGAAGTTTGCATTACTTACCTTGTTAGGTGTCTTTGAACTTTCACTTTCTCTCAATTTTCTTCAATTCTTTGATGACCAATCTTCCTCTCAAGTGATTAAATCAAGTTTTTATGAATCAAGTATGGGAGGATTTGGGGTTTAATGGTGGTTTCAAAGCTTGAAGCAAGCTTTAATGGAGGTTTACAATGGTGAGGGAGAGAGAAACGTAAATGGGAGGAAGATGAGGCTTTTTAATTTTTTTTTTCTCTTTTCTTTTCTTTTGTTTTTATCCTTATGGAAGACTTAAAAATCCATTTAATTAATTTGTTAATTATATGACTTATGGCATCATGCATGATATCATGCATGATGTCATCTTCCTACACTTTTTTAACTTTTCCATTTTCTTTTTTTTTTTTCTATTAGTTCTTTAATTTAATTCTCGATCCCGAAGTTTTCTTTTCTCCGATTTTATTTGTGATTAGGTCGAGTCGACTCTGGTCAATTGACCAAATTGCCCTTCGCCGGTTCAACCCGGTTTGCAATTAATTCCATATTTCTTTCGGCTCCCTGACCTAATTATTTGACTGGCTTAACAGATCTTTTTCGTGATTTTCTCTTTTCCACTATGTTTATAAGGGTCATAAGGACTGTAGCGTCACTTTTTGCGGTTCGAAATTTGAGTTTAAAATGACTTCGCAGTCGTTCCCGAGGAGGTCACCCATCGCTGTGACTCTCGGCTCGTTTAACTTCTTATGTTCTGTTTTTCTTATTTATACTTAATTAATTGAACATTACTAATTATTTGTGTTTGTGACTTATCTAGTTGTCTTAAGTGTGGTTCTAATCCCCTTAACTGTCCGGACCGACACCGGTCACTGGAACAGTGAAATCTACCAGGCTATGCAAACGGGGTGTTACAATTCTCCCCCCCTTAAAATAAATTTCGTCTCAAAATTTTATCTGGTATCAATCTCTGAACAGCTGTGGGTGCTGTCTCCTCATGTCCTCTTCTCGTTCCCAAGTAGCCTCCTGGCCCGAATGATGGTTCCACAGCACTTTTACCAACGGTATTTGCTTGTTTTAGTAACTGCTTCACCTCATAAGCCAGAATCTCTATGGGTTCTTCTTCATATGTGAGGTCTGGATTTACTTCAATTTCCTCTACTGGTAGTACACGAGATGGGTCTGATTGATACCTCCTCAACATAGACACATGGAAGACATTATGTATCTTTTCCAACCCTGGAGGTAGTGCCAACCGATATGCCAAAGGACCCACTCTTTCCAGAACCTCATATGGCCCAATGAAACGAGGACTCAGTTTCCCCTTTCTGCCGAATCTCATAATTCTCTTCCAAGGAGAAACCTTGAGGAAAACTTTCTCACCCACTGCATACTCAATATCCCTTCTTTTCAGATCAATGTAGGACTTCTGACGGTCTGATGCAGTCTTAAGTCGACCTCTAATCACCCTGATTTTCTCTTCAGTTTGCTGAACGATTTCAGGTCCAATCATCTTTCTTTCACCCACGTCATCCCAACACAACGGGGTTCTACATTTTATGCCATACAAAGCTTCATATGGAGGCATCCCAATGCTTGATTGATAGCTATTGTTGTAAGCAAACTCAATCAAAGGCAAGTATGTATCCTAACTACCCTCAAACTCAATCACACAAGCCCGTAGCATATCCTCCAAGATCTGAATTACCCTCTCGGGTGGCCATGCATGCGTGGGTGGAATGCAGTACTGAAGTTCAATCTAGTTTCTAGGGCTCTCTGAAGACTACCCCAGAATCTAGAAGTGAACCTAGGATCTCTGTCTGACACGATGGATACTGGCACTCCATGCAGTCTAACAATCTCATCGATGTATAACTTGGCCAATCTTTCCAAACTATAATCCATCCGGACTGGCAGAAAATGAGTAGATTTAGTCAGTCTGTCAACAATGACCCAAACTGCATCATGACTCTTCTATGTCCTCGGAAGTCCCATCACAAAATCCATCGTTATTCTCTCCCATTTCCATTCTGGTACTGGTAGTGGATGTAACAACCCAGTAGGTACTTGATGCTCTGCCTTCACTTGCTGACAAGTTAGGCATTTGGATACAAACTTTGCCACATCTCGTTTCATACCCATCCACCAGTAATGCTCTTTTAGCCCCCTATACATTTTTATGCCACCAGGCTGCATGGCAAAAGGAGATTCATGTGCTTCCTTCAAAATAATCTACCTCAAATCAATATTATTAGGAACACACTTTCTGCCCTGGTGTAATAGTAAACCATCATCTTTGATTGAGAACTCTGGTTTCTTGCCCTGTCGGACTTCTTCCATCAACTTCTGATACTTCTTATCATTCTGAGCAGCCATTCTAATCTGATCAATCAACACTGGCTGTACATGCCATGCAACTGCTATCTGCCCATCATCATTAATCTCTAAGCTGGCATGCAATGATCTTAACTCATGTACCAAAGACAAAGGAGTAACCCATAGACTTGCCATAGTCTTGCGATTTAAGGCATCAGCCACAACATTAGCTTTCCCTGGCTGATAGTCTGTCAGATAATCGTAGTCTTTTATCAACTCTAACCATCTCCTCTGTCTCAAATTCAGCTCTTTCTGGGTGCCCAAATACTTCAAACTCTTATGATCTGTATAGATGTAACACTTTTCCCCATATAAATAGTGCCTCCAGATCTTAAGAGCAAACACAATAGCTGCAAGCTCCAAATCATGTGTTGGATAATTCCTCTCATGCGGTTTCAGCTGGCGTGATGCATAGGTAATGACATTTCGATCTTGCATCAATACACAGCCTAACCCATTGTGAGAAGCATCACTATATACTGTGTATTCTTTACCCAGAGTAGGTAAAGTTAGGACTGGAGCTTCAGTCAAACATTTCTTCAATTCATCAAAACTCTGTTGGCATTTATCCGTCCACTGAAATTTTACATCTTTTCTAAGCAGCTTAGTCAATGGAGATGCCAACATGGAGAATCCCTTCACAAATCTACGGTAGTATCCAGCTAAACCCAGAAAACTATGAATCTCTGTGACATTTCTGAGTGGCCTCCAATTAAGGATAGCTTCAATCTTACTTGGATCTACCTTGATGCCCTCTTCTGATACTACATGCCCCAAGAAGGATATTTCTTTCAGCCAAAATTCACACTTCGACAATTTGGCATATAGCTGTTTCTCTCTCAAAGTCTGCAGTACAATCCGCAGATGTCTATCATGCTCTTCTGCATTCCTCGAATAGACCAATATATCATCTATAAATACCACAACAAACTGGTCGAGTTATGGTCTGAAGATAGTGTTCATCAGATCCATAAAAGCAGCCGGAGCATTAGTTAACCCGAATGGCATGACTAGGAATTCATAATGGCCATAGCGGGTTCTGAAGGCAGTTTTGGCAATACTCTGCTCTTGTACTTTCAACTGATAATAACCTGATCTCAAGTCAATTTTGGAGAACACAGCTGCACCCCTCAACTGATCAAACAAGTCATCAATACGGAGCAATGGATATCTGTTCTTTATTGTCACCTTATTCAACTGCCGATAATCAATGCATAACCGGAGAGTGCCATCCTTCTTCTTTACAAACAACACTGGCGCTCCCTAAGGTGACACACTAGGGCGGATAAAGCCCTTGTCAAGCAACTCCTGCAACTGTACTTTTAACTCTTTCAATTTTACAGGTGCCATTCTATATGGCGTTATGGAGATTGGGTCCACACCAGGCATAACATCAATCTCAAATTGCACCTCTCTTTCTGGAGGTAATCCTGGTAATTCATCAGGAAACACATCCGGAAAATCACATACAGTAGGGATGTCCCTTAGTACTAGACTCCCCACTTGGGTGTCTATCACATGTGCTAAGTATGCTTCACACCCCTTTCTGATCATTCTTCTGGCTAGTGCAGCCGAAATGATGTTTGATGGCACTAAATGCCTCTCCTAGTGTATTACCACATCACCGTATAAAGGGAGACCAAAAGTGACTGTCTTCAGTCTACAGTCAATCATGGCATGATGCCTGACTAACCAATCCATGCCTCAGATGATATCATACTCTCTGAAGGGCATTTCAATCAAGTCTGACGGAAAAAACATGTCCTTGGATCACCAAAGGATAGTCTCTATAAATTCTGTTGACTCGGACCTCTTATCCTAACGGACTAGTTACTAGTACTTCAAAACCCATTTGCACACATGGAATAGCAAGTGAACTAACTATGCTAGCGCTAACATATGAATGGGTTGAACCCGGATCAAACAACACAAATACTTCTTGATTAGAGATAGAGAATATACCAGCTACCACGTCAGAAGTCTTAGCCTTTTCTCGATGTCTCATTGTATAAATTCTGGTTGAAGCACTTCCTTGTCCTGACTGACCAACTGTGGCCTGACTGCCTGAAGTAGTGCCTCTGCCTCTACCTCTACCTCTTCCTCTGCCAACTGACTGTGAACCTCTGAGAGTAGGACTCTGAATAGATCCCTCGGCAGTAGTAGGAGCTGGACTATATCTCGGAGCACTAGTACAGTCTTTAGCTACATGGCCCTTGCCACCGCAGTTAAAGCAGGCTCCAGTGGCCCAGTAGCACTCACCCCCATGAATCTTGCCACAAGTTTCACAGGGGCGGGCAGAATGTGAACCCCTGCTCGACTACTGACCAGACCTAGGGGGTCTCTGTCCGGAGAATCGGCCCCTACCAAATCTTCCACCTCGACCGTTGCTGGGTCCACTAAACTTTTTCTTTTTCCCAGAAGTCCCACCAGAACTCGGCTCTACAGACTTTTCCCCCTTGTCTTTGTCTGATTTCTCAGCTTTCTCTGATTTTTCTTTGACTAGGGTTGCTTCTGATTCTATTCTTTCCAACTCAAGTGCTTGAGACATGAGCTCTGAAAAGTTGCTGTGTCGAAATCCCACAACTTGCATCCTTATGTTGGGCTTCAAACCCGTCTCAAATTTCTTGCATCTTGCCTTGCTGGTAGAGAGGAGACTCCCTGCATAGTGACTTAAGCGGGAGAACTCCCTCTCATACTCTGCCACTGTTCTGTTGCCTTGTTTCAAACTCAAAAATTCTAGCAATTTCTGATCAACATATGCGTCTGGGATGTATTTCTGTCTGAATTCTCTGATGAAGTCATCCTAGGTTAGCACTGGTGGTTCAGCTAAGCTGTCAGGGATGGTCTTCCACCAATCATATGCATCCCCTTGTAGTAGAGACACAGAATACTCAAACTTTAGTTCATCTTGGCAGTGCAGTTTCTTAAACACTCTGTCCATTCTTTCAAGCCATTGCTCTGCCTCTAAAGGATCCACTGTACCCTTAAATTCTGCAGCCCCATACTTCAATAACTTGTTATACTGTCTGGCTGGAGGCAGTGGTTGTGTCACAGGTGGTTGGGGTGGAGATTGAGCAGGCATACCCCCAGCCATTTGTTGAAACATCGCGGCCATCTGGCATGCGGTATGCGAGGCTGCGGCATTTGTGGGGCTGGTGCTGCTGACCCACTAACATTCGGTAAAGCTGGGGCTTCCCCTTATGCCTCAGCTTCAACAGACTGCTCAACTGAGCGATCCCCTTCTTCCATTTCAGGCTGAAGTTAGGGTATCTCTTGAACAAGTAACATAAGGAGATTTCCCTACGTTAGTTCATATTCATAATGTAATGCACTGTATGTAACAATTATGGACATTGAGCAGTTGTACTTAACAAGAAAGTCACAAATTTATATGTTAAAACATACTTCAAAAATTGGCTCTGATACCACTAAAACATGTCACACCTTACCCCTTTGTAAGGCATAACATGATCCCGTAGAATACCTAATGAACTACTGAACTTCACCTACCGATAACTCATTAAGTACCCTACAAGGGATTTTAAAACAATTTTCTTATTTTTGATAAGTGGTGAGCATTTCTAATAAGTATTTTAAACATGTAATTAAGTTGAAAGCTAGTTGGAAATTTTAGCCCATTTTATTTTTCGGCAAATTTTATAAAAATTTTGACGGAGTTCCCTCTGTATTTTGAGAAAATAGTTCTTCAAATACCTGTAAAAAGCACTTCTAAAAATTTTCTTAACAACTACTTTGATTTCAAACTTAATCTCAAACAATTTCTCAACACATTTATCAACTCTCAATTTCAAATCCAGTATCCAATTATCATCAAAATACTAACAATCCATTTCATTCAAATTAAATAAAATAGTTCCATTCATATTTCATTAGAAACAAAACAATTTGAATAGATCATTACAAAATTTACATTAAGAGAATTTCAAACTACAATATATATTACAACTTTATACAAATTTTATACAAACTGCTCAAGACCCATTTTTACATGTTCATACATTTATGTGCAATATATACATCAAAAGAAATATTTACAGTTAGGGTATAAATTATACCCAAAGACTTTAAGCTGATAGCTCCTCACACCTCAGCAGCTCAATCTGCTGCTCCTCTAGTCTCTGTATCTGCGACAGCAATAGAAGCTATCGCTGAGTACTAGGACTCAGTGGTACACAACATACTAAAATAATATTTATGCAAAAATAAAATCATATTTATTCAAAAATTTGACTAAACATGAGCATTAAACACAAAACATGAATTATGAGATTTTAATGCAAACCCAGTTCATTTCGAAGTATCAAAACACATTTCATAAAACCCACAGTTAAATCATGCCATTCGAAACAAATAGAATCTCGATAGCCAGAGGCTAAAGAGAAATCACATCACAAAGCTAGCTAGCTCAAATATATGGATATCCATTGACATCCTCTTCTACTGGCACACCTCAACACTTCTCCAGAGAAGGAATCAAAATTCGAAACTAATTACCCCCACTAGTCATGCTAGTGAGGTGTTCAAATATATGGTTATGACACTGTGGTTTCAAACTTATCTTAACAATTTGCTAAACATTGCCATTTTAAATATACATAATAATTTCCCCAATTTAAATCAAACATCTTGAATAAGATCACAATAAACTTTCAACAATTCAAAGCAAGAGTAAAAATGCATATTTCATTCACTTTATCAATAAATTTTAAGGCATAGTAGTGTTGTGCACAAACCTCAAGCGAGTCGTCCCTTAGCCTCGACTCGGTTCCTCGGGTTTCTTCCCGATATTCTTTTCAACTGAAACACACAATTTTACAATGTTTCAGTACTAGAACTTAACACAAATCCAAAATAAATTTAGCTTCACATTTACCTAGTTCTAACGTGTTAAATTCGACGTTCTCGAAATTTGTGTTTCGGGTTACTATTCACTACACTATTCTAGTTAAATTGTTGACTTTATAAGACTTAATAGGTATGGGAATTCCAAATTCACCCACATACTACATTTTGGTCACTAAACTTGTTGGTTTTGGTCATTTTCTCAAACTTAGGTCTTTTAGGCAAATTTGCCAATTTTCGGTTTTGGAGTCTTAAGTTGCACTGTTTCATTGGCCCTTTTACTGTTGAAATTTGGCAAAACTTCCTTCATAGAAAATGTTCCTTATTGTCTTAAGTGTATTCTCATTTTTGGATCACCCCAATTGGAGTTTTGTAGCTCAAGTTATAGTCAAAATACAATTACTGTTCACGTGCACTGTTCATGCTGCAGTTTAGGTTCTGACAGATTTTTGATCCAATTTCATTCAATAATTTGATTAAGTTAAGTTCAAAATTTGGTGTAATTTCCTTCATACGAAATGTTCTACTATGTCTTAGGTTTCCATCGGTTCAAGAATCGCCTAAATCGGAGTTTTCTAAAGAGAGTTATAGCCATTGGAACTTTACTATTCAAATGGAAATCTGGAGTTTTGCAGGTTCAGTAACTCAACTTTGCTCAATCATTTGATTAGGTTAATGGCCTAATTTGGGGTTGTGTTCTTCATGAAAGTTTTATATCTATGTCTTATCTAATAACTGGAAAAATTTCAGGTCATTTTGACCTTCCTAGCTCGAGTTATGACCAAATGAACAATTACTGTTCATTTGGTCAGTTTGTGCAGTGGCAGCCTGCTCTCATTTCACTTTGGTCAATTGGTTCACTAAGTTTTGGTCAGTTTTTGGCCATGGTTCCTCAATGAAAAATGTGTTATTTTATGTCTATTTTCATCCCCAATTGGTGGCATATCAATTGGACTTGTAAAATTTCTGTTTTGGTCCTTCAAAGTTGGCTTGGTCATGCTGCCAGCAGCATGACCATTTGCCCTACGAATTTAACTTCCATTCTAACAATTTCCACACATCTCTTTTGGTCATTTTTTATCATTTTTCATCTAACATTAGGTCAAAGTCATCATTTATGCATTTCTCCAAAATTTGTCTCAAAACCCTAGGCCTCCAAACCCTAACCACACTAAATTGTTGCATTTGATTAATTCCATGCATACATACATGTTTCTTCATCTCAAACAAGCTCACATATGTATTTAAATCTATCAAACCATGCAAATATACCCCTATACACATGCTAGCCGAATTTCACTTTAGTCCCTCACACATATTTTTTTTATTTTAAGTTTATTTCTATGCTCTTGATGCTATACATACACTAATTAAACTAAAAACTCGAAGTTTGCATTACTTACCTTGTTAGGTGTCTTTGAACTTTCACTTTCTCTCAATTTTCTTCAATTCTTTGATGACCAATCTTCCTCTCAAGTGATTAAATCAAGTTTTTATGAAGCAAGTATGGGAGGATTTGGGGTTTAATGGTGGTTTCAAAGCTTGAAGCAAGCTTTAATGGAGGTTTACAACGGTGAGGGAGAGAGAAACGTAAATGGGAGGAAGATGAGGCTTTTTACTTTTTTTTTTTTAATTTTCTTTTCTTTTGTTTTTATCCTTATGGAAGACTTAAAAATCCATTTAATTAATTTATTTATTATATGACTTATGGCATCATGCATGATATCATGCATGATGTCATCTTCCTACACTTTTTTAACTTTTCCATTTTCTCTTTTTTTTTTCTATTAGTTTTTTAATTTAATTCTCGATCCCAAAGTTTTCTTTTCTCCGATTTTATTTGACAGTTAGGTCAGGAGTCAGCTCTCGGGGTCAATTGACCAAATTGCCCTTCACTGGTTCAACCCGGTTTGTAATTAATTCCATATTTCTTTCGGCTCCCTGACTTAATTATTTGACTGGCTTAACAGATCTTTTTCATGATTTTCTCTTTTCCACTGTGTTTATAAGGGTCCTAAGGACCGCAGTGTCACTTTTTACGGTTCGAAATTTGAGTTTAAAATGACTTCGCAGTCTTTCCCGAGGAGGTCACCCATCGCTGTGACTCTCGGCTCGTTTAACTTCTTATGTTCTGTTTTTCTTATTTATACTTAATTAATTGAACATTACTAATTATTTGTGTTTGTGGCTTATCTAGTTGTCTTAAGTGTGGTTCTAATCCCCTTAACTGTTCGGACCGACACCGATCACCGGAACAGTGAAATCTACTAGGCTATGCAAACGGGGTGTTACAGTTTATCATTGAAATCAAATAGATAAAAATAAATCTTGCATGGTGCATGTGACCTTAGGTGAAAATTTTTGAATTCAATAGTATAAACTTGTGTTTTTCACGCTTTCGTTCCTTCATGGGGAACCCCGAAAAATATTTTAAAGACATAATTAAAGACTTATTGAAGTATAAATATCATTAGAAATATCAAAGAAAAAATTAATTAATTAGTACAAAGAAAAACAAGAAATCAAGAAAACGACAAAAATTGGTGTTACTGAAAAATCGAGAATGCAACACGAACAGGGGCATTGTGCTCATTTGACACCCCGAGTTATCTTTTGACCTAAATGTCCATTAAAAATACATGATATTACACTAGGAAAATGTCATGAAAAATTAAAATGGTGGTTCATAATCTAAATAGCAAAAGATAGGAGGAAAATGTGGGAAATTGGAAATGTTGGAATAAACAAACATTTTAATTGATTTAGTGCTCCACTAAAGGGATTAGTGGACATATAATATATCATATTTGGGGCAGAAACCACTTCATCTTCAACCTCATAACAAACAGCCATATGAACCACAATTAAAGCTCCATTGCCGTCCATGGAGCAAGCCACATGCACTCCCATTCCAAACTTCATTTCACCATAGTTCCTTCACTAAAAGTGATCACTACACTTTGGGCAGCAATTAGGGAGCAAGAAAGATAGGTTTTGATGAGTTTTTAACAAGCTTCAAATTGAGTAAGTGCTTGTTTTCCATTTTTGCTTCATTAAAGTTTGTGTGGGTGTTATGCGTAGTTGATTTATGGAAGAATTTTTGTTGTTGATGAATTATTTGAGGAACCTATTTTTGGCAGCCATGGAACCTCAATAAGAACAGTTTGTTCTTGCATGTAAATAGTGGTTTGAATGATGATTTAAATGTTTGATTCTATTGTAGTTGAATTCATGTGTAAGGTTTGATTTGGAGGCTTGAAAATTGTAAATGGAAATTGATGGGTATGTGTAAACTTGTGGCAGCCTCATGAAGAAGATTGAAGTGTTTGAGTTCATGAAATATTGTTGAATTATGTTGTTATGGATGGCAGCATGTGTGTGTTTTAATTGTTAGAATTTGGACATGGAAATGAGGTATGTTCATGTGGTTGAATTGTGGTAAATGGGACCTTAATTGTTGTAATTGGATTTGGAAAAATTCTGAGTTATAAGGTGTATGCTGAGATTGGTTACAAGCTGCCAAAATGACAAAAAATCTAATGCAAAATGTGTTAATGGTATGGTACAAACCAGAATTGGCATGAACGAAATAACTTGGTAAGTGTTGAATGTGTCCTTTGGTATGTGATAAAGAGTGTGTAGTAGGGCAGTGTGTGTTTTAGCTTAGAACCTTAAATGTGTGACTCCAATTGGTATGACGCCAATTGGAGGTGAAACTAGGCACAAAATGTGCCAACTTTCATGAAGGAAGCTTATCTAAATTCTGCTTAGAAGGTGACTTGAAAAATGACCAAATCTGGATTAGTGCTTTGAAAGCTTGAAAATTGACCATTTGGGAAGTAGTTAGTTTTTTTTATCACAACTTACTCAAAACAGGTCCAATTGACCTGAAATTTTTACCATGAATAGTTGAGACATATATCTACAATTCTTATGGAGACACCAAAGCCCAAAAATGGCCAGAACCAAGCCAAAGAGCTTGCACAAGTTCAGGTCCAAAAACTGGCCGAACCAAAAGTGACCTAAAAATGACCTAAAGTTACCATTTTGGTACATTCTGTCCAGTATTGGTAAATTGACCATAACTTGGTCTACACAACTTAGAATGACCTGAAATTTTGCCCCACGTGCAATAAGACATAGACCTACAAGTTTTTAGTTTTGACCGAAATTCAAAAACCAACGAAACTAGGTCGTCCAGCTAGGTCAAATTAGTATACCAGAATCCAGCAAATTGCAATAAAATGCAATATACTTGAAAGTGAATTTGGTAACATGTACCAACACTAAAAGGCCATAAAATGTGATATTTTGGTAACATTAAAACCTAATTCACCTAGAGTGCATCAAGGGTCAACATCTTAGGTTGACTAAGGAAATAATAGAATTCAATAAATTAATTATTAAGCTTTATTCCTAGAGACAGTTTAAATGAGTATTGAAACACTTCAAATTGTGTATTTCAGTTAGCAAAGACTCAGGGAAAGGGAAGGAAACACTGAGTTAGATCCAAGAAACATTTATCAGAGGTTTGTGCACAATAGTTATTTCTTTTGAATTTTTCAATTGAAATAAATTATGATTATTTGTATGTTATTGTTTTAAATTGTGTTTATGCACAATAGTTATTTCTTTTGAATTTTCAATTGAAATAAATTATGATTATTTGTATGTTATTGTTTTAAATTGTGTTTGTGCATAATAATTTTGATTTCTCATTTTCTACTTAAAAATTTAATTGAACATTATAGTTTTAAATTGTGTCTGTGCACAATACTTTTTATATTAACTGCTTTTACCAGAAAATTTATTTGGAGAATTGAGTTATGAATACTTTTTTATTGTTTTAACTTTGGGAATTGTATTTGGAAATTATTTTGTTGCCTGCTTTGCAAATGGAAATTTTGAGATAAAATGTGATTTATGGTTTGTATGAAATATTGTGATTTGGAATTGTTTTGATTCACACTTGGCATGACAATGTTACTATGCTACTCCTCCATGTATGCAGTGAGTGTGATTATATTCCTCCCTCTTTGACTTGCCAGTCTGAGGTGAGTGTGGATGAGTACTCATTATCTAGCTAGCTTCCTCCCTCATTGATTTCGATTATTGGGGTGAGTGTGTCTTATCGTGGTGTACAACACGGCATGTGCAGAAAAATTGTGTCATGGCCTAAATTGTGTTATTGATTGGCAAAACTGTATTATTCAGTTATTTGATCAAATGGTGTTATTGATTGGCAAAATTGTATTATTCAGTTATTTGATCAAATGGTTTTATTGATTGGCAAAACTGTGTTATTCAATTGTTTGATCAAATTTGTGTTATATGAACTTTGTAAATTGTGAAATGGAATTGTGAATTTTTTGATTTGTGAATTGTCAATAAAAGATTTATATGTCGCATTTCAAATTATTATTGTGCACCACTGAGTAAATTTTACTCAGCGATAGCTTTTCATTACTGTCGCAGGTAGACAGACTGACAGGGCAGTAGACTAGGCTGCTAATGCTATATTGAGAGTTCATCGGGTATATTGAGTATACCATATTTTGCATTTTATATTATAATGTATGTTCACTTTATGTATATAGTGTTCTTGGTTTTGAGCAGTTATAAATTAAAATTGTACATTGAAGTTGTAAAATAAATTATAAATTATTTTGGCTTGTAAAATTTGTGATATATTTCTTTTATCTCAGTTTTGAAAACACTGGAAAAATTATTGTGGATCTGAGTTGCCAAATGTTGAGAAACTTATTGTGTTGATTGGAGTTTGGAAATTGAACAAAATATTGGAAGTGTTTTTTATAGGTTTTTGAAGAACTGCTTTATTCAAAATACAGATGGCACTCTGCTAAAATTTTTGCAGAAATTGTTAATTCTTCAAATGTGTTAGCTGTTTCATTTCAGTTAAAAAAAAAAAATTTAACACTTGTAAATAGTGCTCACCACTCTAAGATGAAGTAAGAAAAGGTTTAAAATCCCTTATAATGTATTTAATGGGTTATCAGTAGATGAAGTTGGTAATTCACTAGGTATACTACGGGATCATGTTATGCCTTACAGAAGGGTAGGGTGTGACATCCTGGCAAGAGAAAGAACTTTGGGGGACAAAGCAGGGGTTGTAAAAAGTTTGGTGGGGGAAGATTTTTCGGGATAGAGACCTCCTCCTTCTGGTCAGCAGACTACTAGAAGTTCCTACCCTCCCCGTTAATGTGAAACTTGTGGTAGAAATCATGGTGGAGTATGCTACAAGGCCACAAGAGCCTGTTATTACTGTGGAGACACAAGACACTTTGCTAAAGACTGCACCAGTGCCCGTAGAGTTGGGCCACCTCCTACTATTGCAGAAGGGTCAGCTCAGAATCCTGCCACCAAAGGTTCATAGCCAGAGGTAGAGGCAAGGGTAGAGGTAGTCCATCAGGCAGCCAAGGCACAGTGAATCAGTCAGAGCAAGGCAGTACTTCAGTCAGAGTCTACGTATTGAGACATCTGATATTGTGGCTAGTACCTTCTCAACTTTTAATCAAGATATGTTTGTATTATTTGATCCGAGTTCTACCCACTCCTATGTGAGTGCTAGCATCATTGATTGTATTGCTGTTTCGTGTACAAAAATGGACTTTGAGGTGCTAGTAACAAGTCCGCTAGGACAAGAGGTCAGGGTCAATAGAATGTATAGGGATTGTCCTTTGGTGATCTAAGTACATACTTTTCTATCTGATCTCATTGAAATCCCCTTCAGAGATTATGATATCATCTTAGGCATGGATTGGTTAGCTAGGCATTACGCCATGATTGACGGTAGACTGAAGATAGTCACTTTTGGTCTCCCTCAGTACAGTGATGTGGTAATACACGGGGAGAGACAGTTATTGCCATCAAATATTATTTCGGCTGCACTAGCCAAAAAAATGATCAAAAAGGGGTGTGAAGCATACTTGGCACATGTGATAAACACCCAAGTGGGGAGTCCAGCATTGAGGGACATCCCTATAGTATATGACTTTCTAGATGTGTTTCCTAATGAATTGCTAGGATTACCTCCAGAAAGAGAAGTGCAGTTTGAGATTGATGGTATGCCTGGTGTGGATCCAATCTCCATAACACCATATAGAATGGCACCGGTAGAATTGAAGGAGTTGAAGGTACAGTTGCAATAACTGCTTTAAAAGGGCTTCATCCGCCCTAGTGTGTCACCTTGGGGAGTGTCAGTATTATTTGTTAAGAAGAAAGATGGCACTCTCTGCTTATGTATTGACTACCGGCAGTTGAATAAGGTGACAATAAAGAACAGATATCCATTGCCTCGTATTGATGATCTGTTTGATCAGCTAAAGGGTGTAGTTGTGTTTTCCAAAATTGATTTGCGATCTGGTTATTATCAGTTGAAAGTGCAAGAGCAGAGTATTCCAAAAACTGCTTTCAGAACTCGATATGGCCACTATGAGTTTCTAGTAATGCCATTCGGGTTAACTAATGCTCCAGCTGCTTTTATGGATCTGATGAACACTATCTTCAGACCATACCTCGACCAATTTGTGGTGGTGTTTATTAATGATATTTTGATATATTTGAGGAATGCAAAGGAGCATGACGTACATCTGCAGATTGTACTACAAACCTTAAAGGAGAAACAGCTATATGCCAAATTGTCTAAATGTGAATTTTGGCTGAAAGAAATCTCTTTCTTGGAACATGTTGTGTCAGCTGAAGGGATCAATGTAGATTCTAGCAAGGTAGAAGCTATTCTTAATTGGAAGCCACCCAGAAATATCATAGAAATTTGCAGTTTTTTGGGTTTAGTTGGATATTATCGCCAATTTGTGAAAGGGTTTTCTATGTTGGCTTCTCCACTGACCAAGCTGCTTCAGAAAGATGTAAAATTTTAGTGGACAGATAAATGCCAGCTAAGTTTTGATGAGTTGAAAAAGTGTTTGACTGAAGCTCTAGTCCTTACTTTACTTACCCCGGGTAAAGAATATATAGTTTATAGTGATGCTTCTCACAATCTGTGTACTAATGCAAGATCGGAATGTCATTGCTTATGCATCACGCCAGCTGAAACTGCATGAAAGGAACTATCTGACATATGACCTGGAGCTAGCAGCTATTGTTTTTGCTCTGAAGATCTAGAGACATTACTTATATGGGGAAAAGTATTATATCTACACAGATCACAAGAGCTTGAAGTACTTGGGCACCCAGAAGGAATTGAATTTGAGACAGAGGAGATGGTTAGAACTGATTAAAGACTATGATTGCTTAATAGACTATCAGCTAAGGAAAGCAAATGTGGTGGCTGACGCCTTAAGTCGCAAGACTATGGCAAGTCTCAGAGTTTCTCCTTTGTCCATGGTATATGAGTTGAAAGCACAGCATGCCAGTTTGGAGATTGATGATGAGGGACAGACAGTAGTTGCATGGTATGTACAGCCAATGTTGATTGATTAAATCAGGATGGTTGTTCAGAATGATGAAAAATATCAGAAACTACTGAAAGAAGTCCAGCAGGGCAAGAAACCTGAATTTTCTCTGAGAGATGATGGTTTACTACTACATCAGGGTAGAATGTGCTTTCCTAATGATGTGGAATTAAGACAGATCATTATAAAAAAAGCACATGAGTCTCCTTTTGCTATGCATCCTGGTGGAACTAAAATGTATAGAGGGCTAAAAGAGCATTACTGGTGGATGGGTATGAAAAGGGATGTAGCTGATTTTTTCTCCAAATGCCTAACTTGTCAATAAGTGAAGGTAGAACATCAAGTACTAGCTGGTTTGTTACATCCATTGCCAATACCTGAGTGGAAATGGGAAGGAATAACTATGGATTTTGTGATGGGACTTTCGAGGATACAGAATAGTTATGATGCAGTATGGGTTATTATTGACAGACTGACCAAGTCTGCTCACTTTCTGCCAATCTAGATGGACTATAGTTTGGAGAGATTGGCCAGATTGTACATAGATGAGATTGTAAGACTGCATGGAGTGCCAGTATCGATTGTATCAGACAAAGATCCTAGGTTCACTTCTAGATTCTGGGGTAGTCTTCAAAAATCCCTAGGAACTATATTGAACTTCAGCAAAGCATTCCACCCATAGACAGATGGCCAGTCTGAGAGAGTAATTCAGATCTTGGAGGATATGCTATGAGCTTGTGTGATTGAGTTTGAAGGTAGTTGGGATACGCACTTGCTTTTGATTGAGTTTGCTTATAACAATAGTTATCAATCAAGCATTGGGATGCCTCCATATGAAGCTTTGTATGGCAGAAAGTGCAGAACTCCCCTACGTTCGGATGAAGTACGTGAACGAAAGATGATTGGGCCAGAAATTGTTCAGCAGACAGAGGAAAAGATCAAATTGATCAGAGATCAACTCAAGGCTGCATTAGACCGTCAAAAGTCCTATATTGATTTAAAGAGAAGAGATATTGAATATGCGGTGGGTGATAAGGTATTCCTCAAAGTTTCTCCTTGGAAGAGGATTATGAGATTTGGCAGAAAGGGGAAATTGAGTCCTCGCTTTATCAGACCATATGAGGTTCTAGAAAGAGTGGGTCCTTTGGCATATCAGTTGGCATTACCTCCAAAGCTAGAAAGGATACACAGTGTCTTCCATGTGTCTATGTTAAGGAGGTACAGATTTGACCCATCTCATGTTATATCAGTTGAAGAGATTGAGGTAAATCCAAACCTTTCATATGAAGAAGAACCCATAGAGATTCTGGCATATGAGGTGAAGCAGCTTAGGAATAAACAGACACACCTGGTAAAAGTGCTGTGGAACCATCATTCAGGCCAAGAAGTTACTTGGAAACATGAAGAGGACATGAGGAGACAGTACCCACAACTGTTCAGAGACTAAAACCAGGTAAAATTTTGAGACGAAATCTATTTTAAGGAGGGGGGGGGGGGGAGAATTGTAACACCCCTATACTCGGTAGTGCGTTCTATTATTCCAGTGACCAGTGTCTATCCGGACAGTTAGAATGCCTGGAATTATACTTAAATATTAGTGAGGAAATATAAAATAATGAAATACAATAGAGGAAAATACAAGAAAAAATAAAGGAAAAATAAGAGCAATGAAATGTAACTAAGTTAAACGAGCTAAAAACTGTAGCGATGGGTGATCGCACTGGGAAGTTGCGGCGAGGACCGTTGACTAGCCCTGGACCGCGGGGAACCCTGAGAAATATTTTTAAGAATTAAATAAACATCTATTGAAGTATAAATGACATTATAAATGTCAAATAAAAATTAATTAGTTAGTATAAAGAAAAATGAAAAATCGAGAAACCGACAAAAATCAATGTTACCAAAAAATTAGAAATGCAAACCGAATAGGGGCATTTTGGTCATTTCACACACTGAGTTGCCTTTTGACCTAAATGTCCATTAAAAATAAATGATATTAAACTTTGAAAACATCATAAAAATTAAATTGTGGTACATTATATTAATAATGAAAGAAATGGTGACAAAATTTGCAAATTGGAAACTTGGACTAATTACTTTAATCCAAGTTAGTGCTCCACTAACTCATAATTTGGCACAACTTTATAAGCCATTTGGGATAGAAAATGTCATCATCTTCAACCTTCTCTCATCCAGCCGAATTAATCCACCATGAAAACTCCATTGTCGCACCATTTTCCAAGCTTCATGCACCTCCATTCAAGCCCTCCTTTCCCCTAGTTTCCTTCATTACTCTTTGCCTACACAGCTTGGGCAGCATTTAGGGAGCAAGAAATAAAGGTTTTGATGAGTTTTTAACAAGCTTCAAATTAAGTAAGTGCTCATTTCCTCTCCTTTTCTTCATTAATGTTTGTCTTGGTGTTGAGATAAGTTGATTTATGGAAGAAATTTTGAGGTTTGATGAATTATGGGAGGTGTAACTTTCGGCAGCCATGGAACCTCAAGGTTAATGAATTATTTCTACATGTAAATGGTGATTTGAGGTGTTGATTTAAGTGCTTAAATGTATAGGAGTGATTTGCCATGTATATAATTTGAATTGTAAGTTTGAAAATTTAAAATGAAAGCTTGATGTATATGTGTAACTTGGGCAGCCTTATAGTGAAGATTGGAAGTGTTTAATTGCATGGAATGGTTTTTTTAATTATAGTACTAAAAGTGGTAGCATATGTATATGAATTAGTAGTGAATATATATGTAATTTGATGATGGAATTTATATGTAATTGTTAGAAGTATTATGTGGATATATTGTTTAGAATTGGATACTGTGAAATGGAAGTGTAATTGGTGCATTGTTAATTGGTTATATTCTGCCCAAAGTGACTATAATGTAAAGTGATGAATGGTTTTTGGGAAGTGAAGTATAGTTAGTTGAATATGTGATTGGTTGATGTTTCAAAAATGTGTTAAGGGCAGTATCTATTTTAGGCTATAAATGGAATTGTGTGATTCCAATTGGTATGAGGCTAATTGGAGGTGAAACTAGGCACAAAATGTTCCTACTTTCATGTTGGAAGCCTACCTAAATTCTATCCAAAAAGTGACATGAAAATTGACCAAATCCGGATTAGTGACATTGCAAACTTGAAAATTGACCATTTGAACAGCAGTCAGTATTTTGGCCATAACTCACTTAAAAAAGGTCCAAATGACCTGAAATTTATATGGTTGGAAAGCTTAGAGATAAGGCTACATCTTTTGTAGAGATCACAAAACCCAAAAATGACCATAAGCAAGTCAAAATGCTTGCACAAGTTTGGGTATAAAAACTGCCTGAATCGGAAATGACCTAAAAATGACCTAAGTTTGCCATTTTAGTGCAACTTCTCCAGCATTGGTAAAATGACCATAACTTGGTCTAGTAAACTCCAAATGACCTAAAATTTGTGGCAAAAGTTCAATAAGACATAGACCTATAAGTTTGTAATTTGGACTATAACCCGAAAATTGAGCGAACTAGGTCATCCGGCTAGGTCAAAACAACATGCCAAAATCTGAAAAATTGCAATAACATGCAATACATTTGAAAATGAAATTGGTAAAATGTACCAACACCAAAGGACTATAAAATATGACATATTGGTAACATTAAAATTTATTCCCCTATAGTGCATTAAAGGTCAACATTATAGGTTGACTAATGAAAGCAATAGTATTAAATAAATTTAATTATTGAACCTTATTGTTAGAGATAATTTAACTAAGTACTGAAACACTTTAAATTGTGTGTTTCAGTTAGCAAAGACTCAGGGAAGGGGAAAGAACCATTGAGTCAAGGCCAAGAGGCTATTCATAAGAGGTTTGTGCACAACAGTTATTTCTTTGGAATTTTCAATTGAAATAAATTATGACAATTTGTATGTTATTGCTTAAATTGTGAAAAATTGTTTGAATGAAATTTGATGGATACTTATTGCTTGAAAAATATTGCAAATGGTTTGAAACCACAGCTATCATGTATATTTGATTTAATTCCTCGCTAGCTTGTCTAGTTGGATGAATTGGCTTTGAATTCTCTCTCTAGCTGAAGTGTTGAGGTGTGTGCTAGTTGAGAACAAATAGGATGAGTACTCATATAATTGCTAGTTAGCTATGTTATTCCTCATTAGCCATTGGCTTTTGGGATGAATTGGACTTTGGAATTGTAACATCCTCACTTTAGCTAGTCCGTACAGTCTACTGTTTCGGTGACCAATGTCGGTCCGGGTAGCTAGAATGTTTGAAATTATAAATAGACTAGAGTGAGGAGTTATAAAGAAACTAAATAATGCTTATAACAATCAAGGAAAATTTATAGGAACTAAATACACTAAGGTTAAACGAGCCGAAACACCAGGGATGAGTAACCCGAAAGGGAAGTGACAGTGAAGGCCGTTAGCAATCCTAGATCCGGGGGAAAAATTATAAAATAATTATTGGGACTCCAAAGAAGGGTCATTGAGGTTCTTATGGCATTAGAATGCCAAGAAAATGCTTAGAAAAATTTTTCTATCGGTACACACAATTTTGGCTCGTTAAGCCAAACGGAGGGCATTTTGATCATTTCGTCTTCAGAGATGATTTTTGGCCAACTTGTCTAGTTAAATAAATAATTTATATAACATAAAATATGAATAAATGTTATTAAAAATTTAATTGAAATTAAATAGACAAGAAAAGGATAGAAAATGAAAGAAATTAGAATTTTGACATCATAATGATGTCATTAAAATTCTCCCAACCAATCCAATGTTTTGACACATGGCATTAGTTTATCTAAAAAGACTAAATGGGCAAAAAAATGAAGAAAAAAAATCAGAACTCTCTCTTACCTTATTCTTTGCCATCACCCCCTCCCTCCATAGCCAACCTTACCAAGCTTTTTAAAGCTTGATTTCCCTAGCTTTTACCTAACTAAACCCTATATTACATCTTGATGAGTCTTTTGAGAGCAAAAAAGAAAAGAAAAGAAAAAAAGAACCCTAGCAAGTTGGAAATTTCACTACATTAGAGGTTTGTGACCTAACCTTGATTTTCACTTTAAATTCACGTTAAAGGACTATGAATGAGTGCAAATTACAAAGAAATTTATTCAATACCATTTGTATGCCATCCCGTAATTTCAGCAGCCTTGGTTGGGGTAAGATTGTGATGATTTTTATGAAGTTAAAATGGTAGTATGGCTGCCCTCAATATGCATCTCTTAAGTGGAGTGATGAAATGCAAATGATAATGCATGGTTTGTGATGTTTGAGTTAGGGTTTGGGATGAAAATGAGACTTTGATCATGTGATGATGAAATTAGGTTTTAATGGTCAATTAGTGACCATTTGGTTTTGTTTGAATAAAAAATGAAGTGGGTTGTGTAGTGGGATTTGAGTTTGGTGTGGCTACCCTTGGTGACCTGCAGGACTGGGCATGAGTCCAGCAGGTTTGAGCAGTAATAACTGGAGTTGTAGAGGTTCAATTGGTGCAAAGCCAATTGGACATGAAATTAGAGACATAATGGCACAACTTTGGTGAAGAAACCATTCCCAAAAAACCAAACTAAGTTGACCAAAAGATTGCCCTAATCTGGGTGACCTGCATTCTGTCTGGGCAAAATGACAAAATGAACAGTGTTTAGTCATTTGGCCATAACTCAGTGTAGAAAGGTCCAATTGACCAGAAATTTTACCAACAACAAGCTGAGATATAGACCTACAACTTTCTTGAAGAAACCTAAAATTATGAACATAACATATTCAAAAAGTGACCTGAAGTCACTACTCCTAATACTGTAGATTTGGTCAGTCTAGAAATTCTGGAAAAAATTATAATCCGGCCAGTTGTGGTTTTTGGGCCACAACTTGAGTTATAAAACTCCAAATGGAGTGATTTAAAAAAGGAAATGTAACTAGACAAAATAAGAAACAACTTTCATGTTGATCATTTTGCCAAATTCCCACTCCAAAAATGACTAATGGAACAGTAAACACAAAGCTTGAAAACTGAAAATTTTATACAATTAACATTAAGCTTAGAAATGGTATTGGAAACCAATACCAAAAATTTTAGAATGCAAAATGTGGTATGTTGGGAGTATTAAAACCAATGTACCTATTGTGCATGTAAAAGTCAACATTTTGTTGACTAATGAATTGAATAGTAACACTAAAACTTGAATTTCAAAAATTGTGAAACTTAAAAGTGTAATTTGCCCTAGTATACCTAGCAAGATTGGTTTGGATAGGTTGGCATGCCAATAGGGTTCTGTTAGCAGTACTGCATATGGCTTCATGCCATTCTGTGTTTTATGGCCTCACGTGCCATTTTGTGATAAAATTGCCTTGGGCTATTTGATTGAGATATTATACTTGGGTTTCATCCCTGATAATTATTACAGCTTATTAGCTATTCTGTTGCATACCGGGAGACACAATGTGACCGATGGTGTGATGGTTCGAGGTACTTAGTACCTAGTGCTAGTTTACCCGTTTATCCAGTCCAGTCGACTAGTATGGGTTACTCAGGCAATGATAATGAATCTTACAAATTTTTAATCAAATTATACTGCAATAAATACCAGGAATTAAGCTTACAAAAAAAATGTAAACATACATTCTGCATATTTACTTTATTTTAGTTATTTTATTTTATTTTATAGTGTCGCCACTAAGCAGAATTGCTTAGCGCATCGCTTTTGCCACGCGCAGGTACTGGAGACATAGCTGGGGAGCCCAGCAGACATTAAATGGGGTGAACTTTCAGAGCTGCATACTGAGTTTAGAGTCACCTCACATATGCAGTGCACTTGGTAGGACATTAGGACTTTGGGTGGCATTTTGTATTTTGCATTTTGTATTAGTTTTGGATTGTAACTATAAACTCTAGAAATTATTTGATAATGTAAATATATGAAATTTCATGTTATTGAAATTTTCTGTATATTATGTTGAAAAATGAAATATTGAGAAATATTCATGAAAGTGCTTCAAGTGATGATGTGAATAGAAAAATTCTGAAAATAGTGTATGATTTTGAGATTGAGTTGAGATATGTGTATAATGGACTTATGGATTTGAAAATTATATTGGAAGTGCCTTTTAAACAGGTTTAGAAGAACTGTTTTTCTAATTTACAGCCGACACTCTGCCGGATTTTCTATAAAAATTGCAGAAAAATTCGGATTTATGAAAAATTGTAAATAAATGAATTAAAAGGGATAAATTGTAATGGAAATATGAATTGGTGCTCCGGCACACTGAGTGGTGCTCCGGCACACTGAGTGGCATGTTTTGCTCGGCTACACTATAGACGGGTAAGGGGTGTCACATTTAGTTGTATCAGAGCATCGGTTTAGGCATTTCTGGGCCTAGATGGAGTGCATACCATTGCATTGCATTTGCAAGTATTGAGGTGACACTGATGCAGATCTGTTTGTTTTCTTATTTCGAATAGGATGTAGATCCTGCTTCGCAAAGAGCAGTTGATGAAGAGGTGGAGAGTCGTGCTCCACCAAGGGTTGAATCTGGGGGCAGGGGAGAATCTGCTCCACCAACAGCTGAGGCACCTGCCCAACCTCAGTTTGCACTATTCCAGCAAATGACAGAATTCTACTTGCAAATGATGGGGGCAATTCCACCACCACAACCACAGCCACAACCTCCACCAGCACCATAGAAGTCCCATCTGGAGAAATTGCGAAAACATAGGGCTGTGGATTTCTTTAGGAGAAGAGGGAGGATGATCCCATGACAGCAGAAAATTGGTTGGATAGAACAATCAGAGTGCTGAAATAGCTTAACTGCACCCCCGAGCAGAATCTGGAGGGTGCTGTGTCCCTACTCTAGGATGATGCATGTCAGTGGTGGGATACAGTAACCAGTGAGGTGCAACCAGAATGGATCACCTGGGAATTCTTCCTCACAGAGTTTAGAAAGAAATATGTCAGCAAAGTATATTTAGAAGAGAGAAGAAAAGAATTTATCAGTCTGATACAGAGGCAATTATCAGTGGTAGAGTATGAGCGTGAGTTTGTCAGACTGAGCCGGTATGGGAGGGAGATAGTCCCTACAGAGGCAGATAGGTGCAGAAGGTTTGAAGAAGGGCTCAATGACAATATCAAAGTCATGATAACAGCATTGGAGACCACAAATTTTGCCAAATTAGTAGATGCTACATCGAAAGTAGAAAGGGTCCGAATAAATGAGCAAACTAGAAGGGAAAGACAGCAAAAGAGGGGTCCAGGTCAATCCAGTTCATTTTCTACTCCCAGTAAGAAAAGTAAGGGTCCTCCTGCTAAGGGTCTAGGACAACCACAAGGTCAGGGTCAGTCCCTGGGGCCTAGACCAAAGTTCACACCTAGGAGAGGCCAGTCCACACCATCAGTGGGCAGCTCTCCAGGGACGGTGTTTAGGGGACCAGCCCCAGCATCTTCTGCCTGTCAGTACTGCCATAAGTGGCATAAGGGGGACTGTTGGTGAGTGGCCGGTGCATGCTTACGGTGTGGTTATACAGAACATCAGATCAAGAATTTTCCGAAGAGGACTACTACAGTTGCTCCAACACAAGCTGATAGACCTGCTCCTGCACCACAAAGGGGTAGGAAACCTGGTAAATCTGAGGCAACTGGTCCATCACTGAGGCCTGCATCCGAGTTAGCTGAGAGGCCAGAGAATAGAGTACCTGCCAGGACCTATGCCATTAGAGCTCAGGAGGAGCTAGATGCCCCGGATGTTAACAGGGGTACGTTCTCCCTCTACAATACTTTTATGCATGCATTGGTGGATCCAGGATCCACTCATTCATAAATCTGCATCAAACTACCCATATAAAGGAGAGTTCCAGTAGAGGAGAGTGATCAAGACATTCTGGTCACAAATCTACTGGGCCACAGTGTGGTAGTGAATAAGGTGTATAAAGGTTGCCCGTTGAGGATTCAGGGGTATGAATTCTCGACATACCTATTTGAATTGCCCTTCCATGAGTTTGACGTGATTTTGGGAATGGACTGGTTGTCACGTCATCAGGCAATAGTTAATTGCAAATTGAAGATGATTTCTCTGAAAACTTCTGAGGGTAATGAGATTACTGTTGTGGGTGAAAGGACAGATTTCTTGTCCAATGTTATCTCAGCCACAGTTGTAAGGAGATTGATGAGAAAAGGCTGTGAAGCTTACCTAGCACATATGGTTGATACTAGGTAGGCTAAGCCAAACCTGTGTGATATACCCACAGTAAGAGACTTCCCAGATATATTTCCTAAAGAGTTGCCTGGTTTACCAGCAGAAAGGGAAGTCGAGTTTGCTATTGAGGTAATGCCAGGTACAGCACCAATTTCTATTGCTCCTTATAGGATGGCACCCACTGAATTGAGGGACTTAAAAATGCAGTTGCAGGAGTTACTCGATAAGGGGTTCATACGCCCCAGTGTGTCACCATGGGGAGCTCCAGTGCTGTTTGTGAAGAAGAAGGATGGAACCTTGAGATTGTGTATTGATTACTGGCAGTTGAACAAGGTAACTGTGAAGAATAAATATCCATTGCCCAGAATTGATGATCTGTTCGATCAGTTGAAGGGAGCCGGTATATTTTCAAAAATTAATCTCAGATCAGGGTATCATCAGTTGAGGGTAAAAGATGCAGATGTGTCAAAAACTGCATTCAGAACCCGGTATGGGCATTATGAATTTCTAGTGATGCCGTTTGGGTTAACAAATGCACCAGTAACATTTATGGACCTTATGAACCGTATCTTTCATCCATATTTAGATCGGTTTGTAGTGGTCTTTATTGATGATATTTTGGTGTATTCCAAGACCAGGGAAGAATATGATGAACATTTGAGGATTGTTCTGCAAACCCTACGAGAAAAGAAGCTGTATGCTAAGTTGTCCAAGTGTGACTTCTGGATGAGTGAAATCTCCTTTCTTGGACACATAGTATCAGCTGAGGGGATTAGAGTGGATCTCAAGAAGATAGAAGCAGTGATGGAATGGAAGCCTCCCAGAAATATAACTGAGGTCAGAAGTTTCTTGGGGCTAGCTGGATATTACAGAAGATTTGTGAAGGGGTTCTCTCTTATAGCTGCTCCAATGACCAAGTTGTTGCACAAGAATGTGAAATTTGGCTGGAACGATAAGTGCCAAGCCAGTTTTGAGATGCTAAAGGCTATATTGACAGAAGCACCAGTGTTAACACAACCAGTGTCGGGAAAAGACTTTGTGGTCTACAGTGATGCCTCACATAATGGGTTAGGGTGTGTATTAATGCAAAAGGGGAAAGTGGTTGCCTATGCTTCCAGGCAGTTAAGGCCACATGAACAGAACTACCCTACTCATGACCTGGAGTTAGCAGCAATTATCTTCGCACTGAAGATATGGAGGCTTTATTTATATGGTGAAAAATGCTACATCTATACAAACCACAAGAGTCTAAAATATTTGCCAACCCAGAAAGAGCTCAATCTTAGACAAAGGCAATGGATTGAGTTCCTAAAGGACTATGATTGTGTGATAGATTATCATCCTAGGAAGGCAAATGTAGTTGCTGATGCTTTGAGCAGAAAGTCCATCACAGCTTTAAGATCACTAAATGCCTGTCTGTCCTTAGCTCAAGATGGAGCTATTTTGGCTGAGTTGCAAGTGAGGCCAAACTTGCTACAACAAATACATGATGGACAGAGGGCAGATGAAAAATTAATAGCCATTGTGGGTAAAATTCTAGAGGGAAAGGAAACTGAATATGAGGTGAAAGCAGATGGGTGTCTGTACTATAGAGGAAGAGTGTGTGTACCAAATGATAGGGAACTGAAGGCTAGTATTCCGAAAGAAGCACACACTAGTGTTTATGCTATGCATCCGGGAAACACGAAAATGTATAATGACTTGAAGCCTCATTATTGGTGGCTCGGTATGAAGAGGGATATAGCTGACTATGTGACATATCAACAAGTTAAAGCAGAACATCAAGTTCCATTAGGATTGCTACAGCCTATAAGCATACCTGAATAGAAATGGGACGGGTCACTATGGATTTTGTTAGTGGTTTACCTCTCACCCAGAAGAAGCATGATGCAGTATGGGTGATAGTGGATAGATTGACGAAGTCAGCACATTTTCTGCCAGTTAGGACTGACTACTCACTGGAGAAGTTAGCAGAATTGTATATTAGTGAGATAGTTATACTGCATGGAATCCCACTTTCCATCATATCTGATCGAGACCCAAGGTTTACATTGAGATTCTGGAAAAAGTTGCAAGAAGCCTTGGGCACACAACTCCGTTTTAGCACTGCTTTTCATCTCCAGACAGATGGACAGTCAGAACGAGTAATCCGGGTAAACCTAAGAACTAATTGAATTTTTACAAATAATAAACTAAAATGATAGTAACAATGTGAATTATGTAATAGATCCTGGAGGATATGCTGAGGAGTTGTGTCATTGAGTTTGAGGGGAGTTGGGATAGATATCTCCCACTGGCAAAATTCACATATAACAATAGCTACCAAGCTAGCATTCAAATGGCTCCATATGAAGCACTGTATGGGAGGAAATGTATAACCCTAGTGTGTTGGACTGAATTGGGCAAAGATAAGCTAGTAAGACCAGACCTGGTGAAACAGACTGAGGAGAAAGTGAAGATAATCAAAACTAACCTGAAGGTTGCCTCAGATAGATAGAAATCTTATGCCGACTTGAAGAGAAAAGAGATAGAGTATGCAGTTGGTGATAAAGTGTTTCTCAAAGTCTCACCATGGAAGAAAGTACTGAGGTTTGGAAGAAAGGGTAAGTTAAGCCGTAGGTTCATTGGCCCATATGAAGTCATTGAACGTGTAGGACCAGTGGCCTATCGGCTAGCTTTACCACCACAACTGGATAAAATCCATAATGTATTCCATGTTTCTATGCTGAGAAGATATCGCTCAGACCCTTCACATGTCATCTCCATGGAAGAGATTGAAATCCAACTAGACTTGACATATACGGAAGAACCTATACAGATCCTAGCTTGGGAAGTGAAGGAACTGAGAAATGAATAAATTTCACTAGTGAAAGTGCTTTGGAGGCACCACAACACTGAAGAGGTAACTTGGGAAAGTGAAGAGATGATAAGGCAACAGTTTCCTCAACTGTTTGCATCAGGTATATTTCGAGGACGAAATTTTTATTAGAGGGGAAGAGTTGTAACATCCTCACTTTAGCTATTCCGTACAGTCTACTGTTCTGGTGACCAATATCGATCCGAGCAGCTAGAATGTTTGAAATTATAAATAGACTAGAGTGAGGAGTTATAAAGAAACTAAATAATTCTCATAACAATCAAGGAAAATTTATAGGAACGAAATACACTAAGGTTAAACGAGCCGAAACACCAGGGATGAGTAACCCGGAAGGAAAGTGACGGTGAAGGCCGTTAGCAACCCTAGACCTGGGAGAAAAAGTATAAAATAATTATTGGGACTCCAAAGAAGGGTCATTGAGGTTCTTATGGCATTAGAATGCTAAGGAAATGCTTAGAAAAATTTTTCTATCGGTACACACAATTTTGGCTCGTTAAGCCAAACGGAGGGCATTTTGGTCATTTCGTCATTTTTGGCCAACTTGTCCAGTTAAATAAATAATTTATATAATATAAAATATGAATAAATGTTGTTAAAAATTTAATTGAAATTAAATAGACAAGAAAAGGATAGAAAATGAAAGAAATTGGAATTTTGACATCATAATGATGTCATTAAAATTCTCCCAACCAATACAATGTTGACACATGGCATAAGTTTATTTAAAAAGAGTAAATGGGCAGAAAAATGAAGAAAAAAAATCAGAACTCTCTCTTACCTTCTTCTTTGCCATCACCCTCTCCCTCCATAGCCAACCTTACCAAGCTTTTTAAAGCTTGATTTCCCTAGCTTTTACCCAACTAAACCCTATATTACATCTTGGTGAATCTTTTGAGAGTAAAAAAGAAAAGAAAAGAAAAAAAGAACCCTAGCAAGTTGGAAATTTCACTACATTAGAGGTTTGTGACCTAACCTTGATTTTCACTTTAAATTCACGTTAAAGGACTATGAATGAGTGCAAATTATAAAGAAATTTATTAAATACCATTTATATGCCATCCCGTAATTTCAGCAGCCTTGGTTGTGGTAAGATTGTGATGATTTTTATGAAGTTAAAATGGTAGTATGGCTGCCCTCAATATGCATCTCTTAAGTGGAGTGATGAAATGCAAATGATAATGCATGGTTTGTGATGTTTGAGTTAGGGTTTGGGATGAAAATGAGACTTTGATCATGTGATAATGAAATTAGGTTTTAATGGTCAATTAGTGACCATTTGGTTTTGTTTGAATAAAAAATGAAGTGGGTTGTGTTATGGGATTTGAGTTTGGTATGGCTGCCCTTAGTGACCTGTAGGACTAGGCATGAGTCTAGCAGGTTTGGGAAGCAATAACTGGAGTTGTAGAGGTTCAATTGGTGCAAGGACAATTGGAAATGAAACTAAACACATAATGGCACAACTTTGGTGAAGAAACCATGCCCAGAAAACCAAACCAAGTTGACCAAAAGATTGCCCTAATCCGGGTGACCTGCATTCTGCCTGGGCAAAATGATCAAATGAATAGTGTTTAGTCATTTGGCCATAACTCAGTGTAGAAAGGTCCAATTGACCTGAAATTTTACCAACAACAATTTGAGATACAGACCTACAACTTTTATGAAGAAATCTAACCCAAATTATGACCATAACATATTCAAAAAGTGACCTGAAGTCACTGCTCCTAATACTGTAGATTTGGTCAGTCCAAAAATTCTGGAAAAAATTATAATCTGGCCACTTGTGGTTTTTGGGCCATAACTAAAGCTATAAAATTCCACATGGAGTGATTCAAAAAAGGAAATATAACTAGACAAAATAAGGAACAACTTTCATGTTGATCATTTTGCCAAATTCCCACTACAAAAATGACTAATGGAAAAGTAAACACAAAGCTCGAAAACTGAAAATTTTGTACAATTAACATTAAGCTTAGAAATGGTATTGGCAACCAATACCAACAATTTTAGAATGCAAAATGTGGTATGTTGGGAATATTAAAACCAATGTACCTATTGTCCATGTAAAAGTCAACATTTTGTTGACTAATGAATTGAATAGTAACACTAAAACTTGAATTTCAAAAATTGTGAAACTTAAAAGTGTAATATGCCCTAGTATACCTAGCAAGATTGGTTTGGATAGGTTGGCATGCCAATAGAGTTCTGTTAGTAGTACTGCATATGACTTCATGCCATTCTGTGTTTTATGGTCTCACGTGCCATTTTGTGATAAAATAGCCTTTGGCTATGTTGATTGAGATATTATACTTGGGTTTTATCCCTGATAATTATTACAGCTTATTAGCTGTTCTGTTGCACACCGAGAGACACAATATGACCAATGGTGTGATGGTTCGAGGTACTTAGTACCCAATGCCTGTTTACCCGTTTATCTAGTCCAGTAGACTATTCTGCATATTTACTTAATTTTAGTTATTTTTATTTTATTTTATATTGTCACCACTAAGCAGAATTGTTTAGCATGTCGCTTTTGCCATGCACAGGTATTGGAGACATAGCTGGGGAGCCCAGCAGACATCAGACCGGGTGAACTTTTAGAGCTGCATACTGAGTTCAGAGTCACCTCACATCTGCAGTGCACTTGGTAGGACATTAGGACTTTGGGTGGCATTTTGTATTTTGCATTTTGTATTAGTTTTGGATTGTAACTATAAACTCTAGAAATTATTTGATAATGTAAATATATGAAATTTCATGTTATTAAAATTTTCTGTATATTATGTTGAAAAATGAAATGTTGAGAAATATTCATGAATGTGCTTCAAGTGATGATGTGAATAGAAAAATTTTGAAAATAGTGTATGATTTTGAGATTGAGTTGAGATGTGTGTATAATGGAGTTTTGGATTTGAAAATTATATTGGAAGTGTCTTTTAAATAGGTTCAGAACAACTGTTTTTCCAATTTACAGCCGGCACTCTGCCAGATTTTCTATAAAAATTACGGAAAAATTCAGATTTATCATTATTAAAAATCGTAAATAAATGAATTAAAGGGGATAAATTGTAATGGAAATATGAATTGGTGCTCCGGCACACTGAGTGGCATGTCTTGCTCGGCTACACTGTAGACGGGTAAGGGGTGTCACGGGAATCATGATTAAGCTGTGTGTGTGATTTATTGATATTCATTGAGACATTGTGAAATGGAGTTTAATTCTTTATGACATTTTCTGTCTTTTGAATTTAACTATGATTTTAAGTATCCACAGTTTATATGATTAATGGTTTATGGTTTTAAATTGCATTTTCTTAATGTTGTGTACCACTGAGACATTGGCTCAGCGATAGCTTTTTCTTTACTGTCGCAGGTAGACAAACAGACAGAGCAGCAGAGTAGGCTGCTTGTGCTATACTTTTGGGATTCTGCTGGGTGTATTGATTATACCACTTTTTTTGTAGTTTTTGTTGTAATGTATGTGACTGTATGTATATATAGTGTACTTGGTTTTGAGCAGTTCTAAACTAAAGTTATAAATTATTTTGGCCCATAAAAATCTTGTAATATATTTCTCTTATCTCAGCTTTTGGAACTACTGGAAATTGATGTTAAATTGAGTTTGACAAATGTTGAGAAAATTGATTTGTGTTGAGCCATATTGGAGTTTGGGATTGAACAAATATACTGGAAGTATTTTTTTTTATAGGTTTTTGAAGAACTGTTTTGTTCAAGATATAGATGGCACTCTGCCAAAATTTTTATAGAAATTATTGATACTCCTGATTTGTTATTTGGTTTCACTTCAGTAAAAAAAGAAAAAAAATTTTAACACCTGTCAAAAGTGCTCACCACTGTAAAAAGAAATAAGAAAAGATTTAAAATCCCTTGTAGTGTATCTAATGGGTTATCAGTAGACGAAGTTTAGTAATTTATTAAGTATACTACGGGATCATGTTATGCCTTACAGAGGGGTAAGGTGTGACATAGTTTTTTGGACAAAGTAGGGGAATTGTTAGGGTAAGTCAGGAATGCCAAACCTAGAATTCTTACACCTTAGCCAAATTGCCCTGTGACATCTGAATAGTTGTCAGGCCATAACTTCCTCTAAAAACCTCCAATTGAAGTGATTCAAAATGATTTAGAAACCTAAGACAAAGGCCTAAAACATTTTTTTAGGGACCAAGGTCAAATTATGAGCTTAAGGTGCCTAGATATAGAATAAAGATTTAAGGTACAAATTTGGAACACCTAGAATTTCAGGATTTGGCACCCAGAACAGTGTTTAGTAATTTGGCCATAACTTGAGGTCCAAAACTCCAAATTGAGTGATTAAAAAAGGAAAATAAAATAAGACATAGAGGAGCAACTTTCATTGAGGTTACATTCCAAATTATGATTAGAACTAGCTTAACATTGGGTTCAAATATCATGTTTCATATCTGCCATGAGCCCAGAATCAAATAGAACTTGGGAATTCATTAGAATTTTGTTTAGTTAACTATAAATGGAACTTAGGATGAGTATTAAAGCTTGGTAATTATGTGATTTCAGTGGAAAAAGAGACTTCCAAGGAAGGGAAGGCTTAAGACACAAATAAAGAGATTCATTGAAGGTTTGTGCACAACTATACTACTCTTTTGTTTTAAAATTTGAAATTGAATTCATTTAACTTTAAATGTGTCAATTATGTTTTCTCTTGTTACATATGAGAATTTTGTATTTTGCTTTGAAAATTTTAAATTGTGAAATGAATTTATGATAATGGAAAAGGCGAATGTTGGCTATTAATTTTATTGTAGCAAGGGGGTGAGCCGGTTTTGAATGCCTCTAGAAGTGTTTCGAGAAATTGTGTGTTGCCAACCCTATAAGGGGAATTTGATGAATGAAATGTGTTTATTTGATTTACAATGCGATTCTTTGAATGGAAATTATTTGAATTTGTTTTGAAACCACAGTTAGCATGGTAATGTGATTTGTGTTTCTCATTAGCTTGCCTAGTGAGATGATATTTGATGTGATCTCCTCCACTTGTGGGGTTGAGTTTTCCTCTCTAGCTTGCCAGTTGAGGTTGATTCGGATGAGTACTCATATAGCTAGCTAGCCTTTGAGTCCCCCTTTAGCCTTGGTTATTGGGGTGAGATTGCTTTGTTGTGGTGTACAACACGACATTGATCCAAAATTTTGTGGCCATGACTCTAACGGTGTGAATTGTTGGCAACACTCTAAAATTGTGAATATTTTGGACAAAATATGATTGAAATAAATGATTTATAACTATTGAAATTTGTGATTTTGGTTTCATGAATTGTGGTAAATTTGAATATATTTCAAATTCCTTGTTATGATTTGATGAAATATGTCTTATATTGTGTTTTAAAATTTTAGTTGTGCACCACTTAGTGAAATACTCAGCGATAGCTTCTTTATGCTGTCACAAGTAAAGAGAAAGGTACAGCAGCAGAGTGAGCTGCTTGAAGCTGTTAAAGATCATCTTCAGGTATACATATTAGGTATACCCTTTATAGATTTATTTTGATGTAAATTAGCTTGTATGTATATAAAAGACAAATGAATTGTATCAATGAAATTATAATAATATTTTGATATCTTTTGGGTTATAAATTTGTATATGGATATTTATTTTGATTTGTATATGAGATAAGTATATTTTTTTTATGTTGGTGGAATGAAAGGAAATGATTTGATCATGCTTGAATTCAATTTGTGTATAATATATTTTTATATATTGATTTTCAACAGGTTGAAGAACTGGTTTTGTATAGTTTTAGCTGTCACCACGCAAAATTTCTGTAAAATTTTAAAAATGCTAAATTATTTCTAAATAAATTTTATGGGATATACTCAACTCAAAGACACTGTAATAATTTTTTTTATCATCATTTTCACTTAAAAATAAAATGGAACTATTTTAAAATTCCTTGTAGTATATCTAATGGGTTATCGGTAGGCGAAGTCTAGTAATTTATTAGGTATACTACAGAATCATCTTTAACCTTATAGAGGGGTAAGGTGTGACATTATAGCTTAATCAAATCCCTAATTTATTACAAACTTGACAAGTGGTACAATTAAAAGTTGAAAACACATGATTGGTGAATTAAATGTTAATACTTGAAAAGTTAGTAATAATTAGTGGTCTTCCTCTAATTGACTTTAGGTAATTAAAATCTCTAAATTTTAAAGATTAAAAGACAACTTTAGGGTTATGATAATCCCTAAAGTAGAATAAGCCATTTTTTTTTTTTCGTGAAATCCCTAAAAGTTAGGGATTATGCTTTAGGGATTTGGGAATCCCTAAAGTATAAAAAGCCCAAGTCTTTTTTTTTAGAAGAAAACTTTAGGGATTTATCTTCTTTTTCCTCCATTTTTCTCTCAAGCCAAACACTCTCCGCTTTCTTCTTGTGTTTAATTCATGAGAAATTAGAAGTTGTTACTCTTGAATTAAAGCTAAAGAAATTGTTTCTCTACTCTTCCATAAGATTAAAACAAAAGAAACCTAAATCTTATTCTTGTGCAAGTTATTAGCCAAACCAAGAGAGGGAGCAAAAAAGGGATTTTGGTATAAGGTTGGAGCTTTGATCAAGTTGTTAAAATGGACAGACTATAAAACTGACATTTGGAGGTCTTTGCTTCCCGGATTTAGTGTTAGAATTGATTTTGTGCCTATTGAGGTAAAATCCATAAAACTTTAATATTTGATATGATTTTTGTTTCTTAATGTTAAATAGGCTAATAGAAATTGAGTTACAAGAATTGTAATGAAAGATATATGTGTTTTTGCAATAGGAAAGCAACTTGTATGTGTTGCATGAAACACCTAGGAATTAAAATTTTAAAATTGCCATTTTGCACCTTAGGAGGTGTTTTCTTTTTAATTGATATTAGAGCCACTCTATTTTTTCATTAGGAACTTGTTTTCATGTTATATGATGGTTGGGAATCAAGAAAAGTTCATTAGAAGTGAGAAAATTAAAAAAAAAAATTGAGTTCAAGGTTGTTACATGGCCTGGGCATGTTGTGTAACACAGGCCATATAACCAGCCCTAAAAAATAAGCTTTCTGGGCAAAAACATGGTGTGGGCATATTCCACAACATAGCCCATGTTGCATAACATGGCCCGTGTTATGCAACACGGCCCAAGCCATGTTATGCTAAAAAGGTCCATTTAAATTTTTTTTTAATTTTCTTTAATTTCTACCTGTTTGATAAAGTGTTTAACCTTAATCCTTACCAAAATAACATGTTTTTAGATGAGATTCAAAAAGGGAAAAAAATTTAATTTTAAATATAGGATATTTAAAATAAAACTTTTATTCAAGTGTTGAATATGTGCCTATGCATGATGGGTGATGATGGATTTAAGAGACCTATGTGATTGGTTTATTCATTTTATTTATGGGAATGTAATGATTAATTTTATTTTATACAAAGGTTGCATTATAAAATTGTTGTAATTGTTCTAGCTTTTAAATTTATTTATCGGGCCTGAATGCTTAATTTTTTTTTTTTGTGGTAATTTTGCCTCAATATGCCAAGGATATTTAATGTAATTGGCTTTGGTGTAAATTACAAAAAGAAAAGAGGTCATATCATTGATGGAGATTAGTGATAGTACAAGACTTCAAGAATTGAAGATTTTCATGCTTGGTTCTAATAGATGAATGTTAACTTAGAATGCCCTAAAATCTAATCCTTGTGGCTAGGATTAGATTCTCATAGAATAGTGCAATGATCATGCCTTTTACATTACTATTAATGAATGTATGTATGAGATATGTATGTTCATGTTTGTATATGAGATATGCATGAAAATGATTAATGTGCAAAGTGAGACCTTATTGTATCTAAATTGGCCAAGAAATCTTCCTATTAAATGATTAAGTTAGTACTGGTGTAATTTTGAAAATTACATCATGGCTCTCCACTAAGGCAATTATTTAGGAAGTTTTAAACATTTACATTGTTGGCGATGATAATATAGGAATGATGTATTTGGATTAAGAGATCTTCTTAAAGTAATTATTAAACATGAAATATTGTGAGTATGTAAATATTTTGATAACCAAGAATGGATGTACCTGAGGTCACTAAGTTTTAAATTTGCATGCTTACTGACTTACTAGGCTTAACTTGTAACACCCTCATATTAAGTAGCCTATACATTCTACTATTCTAGTAACTAGTGTATGTTCGAACAGTCAGGATGTTTAAAACCATACCTACACCACCTAGAAAAGTCATAAATAAAAATTAACAGAAATCATATGAAGGTGAAATGAAAATAAGAAAAACAAATCATAATCGATTAAATGAGCTGAAGGTTCCGGTGATGGGTGACCGACCCAAGAAGTGACTGTGAGTTCAGTTGCTACCATAAATTTGTGTGAGATCCTATGACACCTTAGGCCTAGGGATGATTATGAAACTAAAGGGAATATGAAAACCACAAAAAAGAGAAGAGAATAAGTCCAAATAATTGAATCAGTATTCAATGAATTCTTTGGCACTATTAGAAAATGGATTTTAATTGATGAGGGGCATTTTGGTCAATACACCCTTAGAGGTGACTCTTAACCTAAATGTCCATTTAAATGTATTAGATTAAAATAATGAAAAACAACAAAAAATATAGTGATGTGTAGAGAAAAGAAAATGAAAGAAAATGAAAAATCTTAATTTTAATGCTTTATGACAAAAGCATTACCTAAGCATGACTTAATTAAATTATAAGTTTAATATATGAAAAATTTTGAGATAATTATCTAATATATATATAAAGAGACAAAAGAAGACTTAAAAAGAAATAAAATCCACTTCTTCTTCTTCATTGTGCTAGCTCCACTTTCCCTTTCCCTTTTCCTTTCATTTCTTCCATGGATGAAGTTCTCAAGCTCCAAAACCACCAAAATTACCCAATATTTTCCATAGCTCCTTGAAAGAAAAATTAAATTTAGGCCTTGGTAGGAAGATTGAAAGCAAAAAGGAGAAGAAAAGATTGAAGAGATTGAAGATACAAGAGTTGCTCTTTAAGGTAAGCTAGTTTTCAAACTTAGCTATGGATGAATTACTTGAATATAGGTTTAATTGAGTAGAAATAACTTGAAAAATTTTGAAGAATCATAGTTGTTATAAGGAGTGTGAATTTCGATTGGACTTGGGGGATGTTAGGAGTGATGTGTTTTAGTGGAAATTAGTGATGAATCTTACATATGTAATGTTGTATGCAAGATTCGAAAGATGAATTGAATGAAAATTCATGGATTAGTAAAATGGGAAAATTAGGGTTTTCCGTGGGAATTAGGGTTTTGAGGACTTTTGACAAATTGGTATTTGTGATGCTCAATTTTGGTCAATTAGTGTGTTATGAAGTGTGAATTGATGAATTGAATTGAGATAAGTTATGGTTGTCAAATTGTTGAATTCTGGACTAATGAGTCCAGCATAGTTAAATGGCCATAAGTAGAGTTGTGTTGCTCCAATTGGTGTGAAGCCAATTGAAGATTAAACTAGGGTTATAATGTCACATTTTGTATGGAGAAACCTTGCCCAAAAACTGATTCCAAGTTGACCTAAAATTGGGTTGAATCTGGAGGTGCCCTGATTCTGGGCAGAATTGACCAAATAAATAGTACATATTCAAATGGTCATAGCTTTGTATAGAGAGAGTCCAAACGACCTGATTTTTAAACCATTAGAAACCTTAGACATAGTTGAACAACTTTCATAAAGAACATAAATCCAAATTCTAACTATAACCTATTCAAATTGCTAGCCAAAATTAGGTCATCAAAACCATCTGAACTAAGTTTGCCCAGAAATCTGGAAATGGACCAATCGGGCCAATTATGGTAAAAATATCATAACTTGAGCTAAAAAAAAAAACTCCAAATGGAGTGATTCAAAAAGGAAATCAAAGTAGACACATTAAGGAACAACTTTGATGAAGAAAGTTTAGCCAAATTTCTACTATAGATTGGTCCAATGGAACAGTAAACCTTAGAGACAAAATATGATATTTTGAAATTTCTCCTAATAAGCTTTGAATTTCAATTGGGAACTAATGCCAATAAATTTGTGACCCAAAATAAGGTATGACCACGTGATTAAAATTGGTATACCTATTAATTATGAAAAAGTCAACACTTTGCATGAATAGTAAAGTGAATAGTAACTACAAATACACTAAATGCAAAGAACTCAAACCTTATAAGTCTTTATGAGTAAATTAAGTATGCAAAAATTTAATTGTTGGATTAATTAGTACAAATAATTTGGATGGGTATTGAAATACTTTAATTATGTGTTTTAGTTGGAAAAAAGCTTCCCAAGGAAGGGAAAGATTAAGTCAAGAATAGAGAAGTTAAATAAGGTTTGTGCACAACTAACTCTTTTAATTGTTTTCCACTTTGAAATGAATTTGAATAAGTTTATATGAATGTTTTATGATTCTTATGGTATTGAGAACTTTAAATTGTTGAATGAAATTGTATGAATCAAATATGATTTTCCTATGCATCTAAAGAATTATTTACATTATTTTGAAAGTTGTGAATTGTGAAATGACTCTGTATTATGGAAAGGCGAATGTTGGCCCTTGATTTCATTGTAGCAAGGGGGTGGGTCGGTATTTGAATGTCTTTAGAAGTATTTTGTGAACTTGATGTGTTGCCAACCTTGTGCATGAATTTACTATAATTGAATGTGTTTGTTTATTTTATAAATGTATTTTGTGAATGAAATTTCTTTAAATATGTTTTTGTTGTCCCTTGTAGCAACCCAAGAGGGGGGGGGGGGGTGAATTGAGTTCTAATTGCAAAACTAAAGACTAAAAGAAATTTAAACACAAAGAAGAGTAGAGGAAGAATGATGACACAAGAAATTTATAAAGGTTCGGCTATCCCAAGCCTACGTCCTCTCCTCAAGGCCTTCTTTGAGAGTTAACTCCACTAAAATTCTTCTTTAGGTGAAGAATAAACCCCTTACAATCATTACAAGAGAAAAACCTTGCACTTTTACAAATCTCTTTACACTTAAGAGCTATTTAAAGCTTTATCACACTCAAAATTACAATAAGCACTCACAACAACCTTGAATAAACTCTCAGAACAATGAATTTACAACTAAAATATCAAGTTCTCAATATTAACTATGGTAGCTCAAGTTCTAGAGAGAGAGAATGAAGAAAATCTTTAGAGCATAATAAATTTCCAAAAGATTGTTGTGTCAAAAACTTGTTTCCAGTTATAAATGGTGCCTATTTATAGTTTTTGCAAGAAAATAGCCGTTGGGGGTGCATTAAATGCAAAACTAGCCATTAAACCACCCAAAGCTCTATTTTATCAAGTTGCAGAAATCCAGGTTTGGCTGCCAAAGTTATTTACTTCGGCTGTCAAAGGTTAAAGCGCCAAAAAATAGCTTTTGAAAAGTCACTTTCGGCTGTCGAAGTTCTCACTTTTGGCTGCCAGAGTGCTCTTTGGACAACATGCCTTTTAATGCTCCAAAACCATGATTTAAAGAGTGAACTTTGGTAGCCAAACTTTCCACTTTCGGCTACCAAAGTGCCCTCTAGACAGATATTGTCAAAAGGGCACTTAGGCTTCGTAAATGCTTAACTTTTTGACCAGAACTCGGATTTTTTATCAGTTTGAACCGTTGGAAAGCTAATTTGATAAAATTTTCAATGAAAACACTTTCAAAACAAAAATTACATTTCTCAAATGTGAAAATTTCATTTTAGTCCCCCTTGGTCAAGAAAAAGTTATAAGTAAAGACACTAAGAAATTAAGAGTTTAAAAAACTCATAACTTTTTTATCCGAACTCGGATTTTTGATTTGTTTGAGCCATTGGAAAGCTAATTCAATGTATTTTGCAACTAAAATACTTTTTAAAGTTAATTTTTCATTTTTAAAAACTTTATTTAATTTTCCCTTGATAAAAATTTAGGTGAAAACTAAGTTGAACAAGATATTCTTAGTACCACCTAGTCTTGAGCCAACACAATTAATAAAATGAGATTTACAAGATGTAAAAAAAATAAAAGTTACATTGTAGGGTCCCATAAATTTTTGCTTCCTTATCTTGCTCTTCCTTAACCTTGATTTGAAGCAATTTGGCAATTTTGAGTCTATGGCCTACAAACTCAACACAAACACTTCCAAAGTATATTAGTAGCACATTAATTGTTTATTATCATCAAAACATGGGTTAAGACACCTAGGTCCAATAATCTCCCCCTTTTTGATGATAACAAACAATTAGTGGATGAGGAAAATTAAGCACAAGTGAAGTGTGTGTTTTTCAGAAATTCTCCCCTTTAATGTACTCTCCCTTTCAAAAACAATTTGTACCTTAATAAATAGAATTTGGAGAGCACATAAGAGAGGCTTTGTGTAACACCCCTATTTGCATAGCCTAGTATATTTCACTGTTTCGGTGACTGGTGTCGGTCCGGACAATTAAGAGAATTAGAACACATCTAAGATACCTAGATAAGCCCTGAACACAAATAATTAGTAATTGCCAAATAGTTAAGTATAAATAAGAAAAACAGAATACAAGAAGTTAAATGAGCCGGGAGTCACAGCGATGGGTGACCTTCTCGGGAATGACTGCGAGGTCAGTCTAAACTCAATTTTCGAATCGTAAAATGTGACACTGCGGTCCTTAGGACTATTGCGAACATAGTGAAATACAAAATCATGAAAAAGAATAGTTAAACAGGTCAAATAATTAGGTCAAAGATCCAGAAGAAATATTAAACTACTTGTAAACCGAATTGAACCAGCGAGGGCCAATTTGGTCAATTCACCCCTAGAGCTGACTCTTAACCTAACTGTCCAATAAAATTAGAGAAAGGAAAATTTCGGGATTAAGTATTAAATTAAAGAAGTAGAAGGAAAAGAAATGAAAAAGAAATGAAAAATCCAAAAATCAAAGGTTATGACATCATGCATGACATAAGCATGATCTCATTAAAACTATAATTTTAACTTATGAAAATATAAGGATAATTACACATTAATAAAGATAAAAACTTAAAAAGAAAATACACTTCTTCTTTCCACACAATCAGCCGTCCATCTCTCTCTACCTCTCTCTTTCTCCTTAGTTCCACCATTGATAAACCTAAAAGCTCTTATAAACCTTAAACTGTCACCCTAAAATTCATAGCTCTCTCAACAAAACTTTGATAATCAAGCTTAGACAAGAGATTGGGCATAAGAAAGAGAAGAAAATTTGAAGAATTAAAAGGATAGAAAAGCTTCGCACAAGGTTAGTAATTTAAACTTGAAAATTTGTAGTTAAATGATTATGTTTTAGTTTAGTTAACTTACATTTTAACTTAAATCCAAACAAAAACAATTATTGAGGGACCAAATAGAAAATTAGTCCAGCTAGGGTTAGGGTTTAATATGAATGAGTTTGATGGTTTTGAATGGTTATTTGAGGTGAATTAGGTGTGTAGAACATGAATACACACTTAAATTGTAATAGGTTGAACTTTGGGTGTAGCTAGAGTTTTGAACATGTGAAAAATTGAAGAAAAATTTGAGAATTGGCCAAATAATGTTATTGACCTTATTTGAGTTGAGAAATGGTCAATTGTAACCATTTGTGGTCTGTATGAATTGTTGGAAACAAGTTTAAATTCGGATTGGTGAGAGTCAATCTGCAGGTAGCTTGACCTAGGTCCATTTCAGGGATCAAAACTGAAAATTTACCAACCCAATTGCTATGAGGCCAATTGGGAATGAAATTAGACACAAAATGGCAAATTTTTCATTTAGGAATCATGCCCAGAAAGTGACCATAACTTAGTGAACAATTAGGCCAAATCCGGATTGGGCAAACTGAACTGTACAAAAATGACCAAATGAACAATAGTTACGTAAATGACCATAAATTGGTCTAGGAAGGTCCAAATGACCTGAATTTTTAGCAGTAGAAAGATGAGACATAGCCATACAACTTTCATGAAGACAAAAAACCCAAAATTTGAACATACGCTATCCAAAAACTCACCTGCAGTCAACCCATAAAAACTGCCATTAACCAGTAAATGCCCAGAATTTTGGGTAACATTAAATCCGGCTAGCCATATTCAAATGGCCATAACTTGGGCTACAAAACTCCAAATGGAGTGATTCAAAAAGGGAAATAAAGTTAAGACAATAAGAAAAAAATTCTATGAAGAAAAATTAGCCAAATTATTACAGCAACATGACCAATGGAATAATGCAATACTAAACACCAAAACTGAAATTTTGAAATTTGTGCCTAAGAGACTTGAAGTTTGAGAAAACAACCAAAACCAACAAATTAGGTAATCAAAATGTGGTATGTGGGTGAGATTAGAATTCCCATACCTATTAAGTAGTAGAAAGTCAACAAATTGACTTAAATAGTATCATGAATAGTAACCTCAAAATACAAATTTCAAAGAACATCAAATTAAGCATATTAAAGTTAGATTTGACATTATTTTGGGACTTATGATAATTTATGGTACTGAAACATTGTAAAACTATGTGTTTCAGTGGAAAAGAATATCGGGAAAGAACCCGAAGCATCGAGTCAAAGTCAAGAGGTGACTCGTATAAGGTTTGTGCACAACATAAAATTTCTATAAATTTTCTTCTGCAAATTGTTTTGAATGAATTGAGATATTAAATTGTAACTCAATTGTATTGAGTTGTTTATTATGCTTTTGACTTAAATTATTTAAAGTTTACTTGTATGTGTTTGAAATGGTAATAAATGTTTAGTAAATTGCTAAGACAGTTTTGAAATCACAGTGTCATGACCATATATTTGAATGCCTCACTAGCATGACTAGTAGGGGAAATTAGTTTTGAATTTTGATTCCTTCTCTGGCTGAAGTTTGAGATGTGTGCCAGTAGAAGAAGAAATTTGAATGGATATCCATATATTTGAGCTAGCTAGCCTTGTGATTTCTCATAAGCCTTTGGCTATTGAGATGAGTATTGTTTCGAATGGCATGATATAACTGTGTATTTTTATGAAAATGACTTGAGACTTCCTAAATGAAATTGTTTGAACTAAAAGTTTATAAATCATATTTTGTATCTGTCTATCATTTTCAGTAATGTGATTTGAATTATGCATAAATGTTATTTAGTATGTTGTGCACCACTGAGTCATAGTAAGGCTGTTATTACTGTCGTAGATATAGAGACTAGAGGAGCAGCAGAGTGAGCTGCTGAGGATCTTGGAGCTACCTCCTTGAAGTTTTATCGGGTATAATTTTATACCCTGAATGTAATATTTATATTTGTGTATATAACCATATGTACATGTATAAATTGACTTTGAGTAGTTGTATAGAGTTTGTAATAATACTATTTTGGATTTGCTAATGTAAAGTTTGGTTGATGAATGTAAATTTTTTTTACTTTAATGAAAAATGAATGAAAATATTGAGTTGTGAATTATTGATTTGAATTTTGGAGTTTAAGAAATGATATTGAGTTGTGTTGAAGTAATAGTGAGTTTCATGAAAAAGAATTGTTGGAAGTGTTTTTACAGGTTTTTTAAGAACTGTTTTCTTAAAATACAGACGGCACTCTGTCGAAGTTTTTCCAAAATTTACGTAAAAATAAAATGAACAAAAATTTGAACTAGTTCTTAAACTTTTTATTAAATGTAAGAAAATGCTCACCACTTTCAAAAAGTAAGAAAAATGTTTTAAAATCCCTTGTAGGGTACTTAATGAGTTATCGGTAGATGAAGTTCGGTAGTTCATTAGGTATTCTACGGGATCATGTTATGCCTTACAGAGGGGTAAGGTGTGACATGTTTTAGTGGTATCAAAGAAAATTTTTAAAGTATGTTTTAAGTTGTGAATTTGTGTCTTTTCTTTGCTAAGTACAACTGCTCAATGTCCTTATTTGTTACATACAGTGCATTACATCATAACTATGAACTAACAAAGGGAATCTCCTTGTGTTATTTGTTCAGGAGATATCCTAACTCCAGACTAAAATAAAAGAAGGGGATCATTTAGTTGAGCAGTCGGTAGAGGCTGAGGCCTAAGGGGAAGCCCCAGCTCTCCAAAATGTTAGTGGGTCAGTGGCACCAACCCCACAAATGCCGCAATTTCCTACACAATTTGCCCATCAGATGGCTATGATGTTTCAACAAATGGCTGGAAGCCTGTATACCCAAGCTCCACTTCAGACACCTGTGGTGTAACCACAGCCTCCAGCCAGGCAGTATGATAAGCTACTTCAGTATGGGGCTACAGAGTTTAAGGGTACATTGGACCCTTTAGAGGCGGAGCAGTGGTTGGAGAGAATGGATAGAGTATTCAAGAAGCTACACTACCCAGAGGAACTAAAGTTTGAATACTCAGTGTCTTTGTTGCAAGAGGATGCATATGACTGGTGGAAGACCATCCCCCATAGCTTGGCTGAACCACCAGTATTGACCTGGGACGACTTCATCAGAGAGTTCGAACAGAAATATGTCCGAGATGCATATGTGGATCAAAAACTACAAGAATTTCTAATCTGAAGCAAGGGAATAAATCTGTGGCAGAGTATGAAAGGGAGTTCCCCCGTTTGAGCCACTATGCTGGGAGTCTCCTGTTTACCAGCAAAGAAAGGTGCAAGAGATTTGAGACCGGTTTGAAGCCCAGTTTGAGAATGTAAGTTATGGGATTCAGACACAACAACTTCTCAGAGCTCATATCTCAGACACTTGAGTTAGAAAGAATTGAATTAGAAGCAACGTCAGTGACAGAGAAATCTGAGAAGACTGAGAAATCAGAGAAAGAAAAAGTGAAAAAGTCAATAGAGCAAAGTCCTAGTGGCACATCTGGAAAGAAGAAGAAATTTGGGGGGACCAAGCAAAGGTAGAGGAGGAAGGTTTGGAAGGGGCAGATTCTCTGGACAGAGACCTCCTAGATCTAGTCAGCAGTCGACCAGGGGTTCATATCCTCCCCGCCTCTATGAGACCTATGGCAAGATTCATAGGGGAGAATGCTATTGGGCAACAGGAGCTTGCTTTAACTGTGGAAGCAAGGGCCATCTTGCTAAGGACTGCACCAGTGCCCTTAGATTTGGTCTAGCTCCTACTACTGCAGAAGGATCCATTCAGAGTCCTGTTACCAGAGGATCACAACTAGTTAGCAGAGGAAGAGGCAGAGGTAGAGGCAATGCTTCTGGCAGTCAGGGTACTGCTAGCCAGTCAACACAAGGGAGTGCTCTGGCCAGAGTCTACACTATGAGACAGCGGGAAGAGGCTGAGATTTTCGATGTTGTAGCTGGTACATTCTCTATCTCTGATCAAGATGTATTTATACTATTTGATCCGGGTTCTACCTACTAGTATGTTAGTGTTAGCATAGTTAGTTTCCTTGTGGTTCCATGTGCCAAAATGGGTTTTGAAGTGCTAGTGACTAGTCCATTAGGACAAGAGGTCTGGGTCAATAGAATCTATAGAGATTGTCCTTTAGTGATCCAAGGACACACTTTTCTGTCAGATTTGATTGAAATGGCCTTCAGAGATTATGATATCACCTTGGGCATGGATTCGTTAGCTAGGCATCACTCCATGATTGATTGTAGACTGAAGACAGTTACTTTTGGTCTCCCTCTATACAGTGATGTGGTAATACATGGGGAGAGGCAGTTACTGCCATTAAATGTCACACCTTACCCCTCTGTAAGGCATAACATGATCCCGTAGAATACCTAATGAACTACCGAACTTCACCTACCGATAACTCATTAAGTACCCTACAAGGGATTTTAAAACAATTTTCTTATTTTTGACAAGTGGTGAGCATTTTCTAGTAAGTACTTAAAACATTTAGTTGAAATTAAAACTAGTTAATATTTTGGTCCATTTTAGTTTTCCGCAAATTCTATAAAAATTTTGACAGAGTTTCCTCTGTATTTTGAGAAAACCGTTCTTTAAATACCTGTAAAAAGCACTTCTAAAAATTTTCTCAACCACTACTTCAAATTTCACAATCAAACTCAATAAATTTCTCAACATACTAGCAATACATTTTATTAGTGACAACACAATTTATATACATTCTTACAAAATTTACATCAAAAGAAATACAACTAAACTTTATTACAAACTTCATACAAATTTTTGTACAAGCTGCTCAAGACCCATTTTTACATGTCCATACATTTATGTGCAATATATACATCAAAAGAAGTATTTACAATTGGGGTATAAATTATACCCGAAAACTTTAAGCTGATGCTCCTCACACCTCAAAGACTCACGCTGCTCTTCTAGTCTCTCAGATTCTGCGACAAAGAATAGAAGTATTCTTGAGTACTAGGACTCAGTGGTGCACAACATACTAAAATAATCTTTATGCAAAACTTAAATCACATTTATTCAAAAATTTGACTAAACATGAGCATTAAACACAAAAACATAAATTATGAGAATTTAATGCAAATCAGGTTCATTTCAAAGTATCAAAACACATTTCATAAAACCCACAGTTAGATCATGCCATTCGAAACAAATAGAATCTCAATAGCCAGAGGCTAAAGAGAAATCATATCACAAGGCTAGCTAGCTCAAATATATGGATATCCATTCACATCCTCTTCTACTGGCATACCTCAACACTTCTCCAGAGAAGGAATCAAAATTCGAAACTAATTACCCCCACTAGTCATGCTAGTGAGGTGTTCAAATATATGGTCATGACACTGTGGTTTCAAAACTTATCTTAACAATTTGCTAAACATTTTCATTTCAAATAAACACAATAACTTTCAACAATTTAAGCCAAAACATCATAAATAATGTCACAAATAAATTTTTAACAATTCGAAGCAAATGTAAAATACATATTTCATTCACTTTATCAATAAATTTAAAACATGGTGATGTTGTGCACAAACCTCAAGCGAGTCGCCTCTTAGCCTCGACTCGTGTAACACCCCTATGTTCGGTAGTGTGTTCTACTGTTCCGGTGATCAGAGTTGTCCGGACAGCTAGGATGCCTAGAACTACACTTCGATATGAGTGAGGAGACATAAAATAATGAAATACAAGAAAAACAAAAGAAAAATAATAGCAAAGAAATGTAACCAAGTTAAGCGAGCCGAGAACCCTAGCGATGGGTGACCGCACCGGGAAGTCACAGCGTGGACCGTTGACTAGCCCTGGACTGCGGGGAACCCTGAAAAATATTTTTAGGACTCAAATAAATATTTATTGAAGTATAAATATCATTATAAATATAAAAAAAAATTAAATAATTAGTACAAAGAAAAGTGAGAAATCGAAAAACGGACAAAACCCGGTGTTACCGAAAAATCAGGAATGCAACCCGAACAAGGGCATTGTGGTCATTTGACATCTCGAGTTGTCTTTTGACTTAAATTTCCATTAAAAATAAATAATATTACACTTGGAAAATATAATGAAAAATTAATTTAGGGGTACCTAATGTAAATAGCAAAAATGGGAAGTTTAATGTGGGAAAATGAAATTTTAGATTAAACTAATAATTTATTTTGACATAGTGCTCCACTAATTCATGAAAGTGGATCACTACCACTTCATTTGGACAGCATATCATCTTCTTCCTCACTTCTCCAAGAACCAGCCAAATTTCTCCCAAGAAAATCCACCATTGACGTCCATTTGAAAGCTTCATGCAAGCTTGATTTAAGCTTCCTTCTTTGCACCTTCCTTCATTAAAGTTAATCCTCACACCATGGGCAGTAGATAGGCAGCAAGAAGACCAAGTTTTTGAGAGATTTTGAAGAATTTCCAAAGTGGTAAGTTTATATTTTTGGGTTATTGCTTCATTAAAGTTAGTAGGAATGTTATGGGTGTTTGATTTATGAAGAAATTTTTGAGTTTTGGTGTTGAATGGGAATGTGCACTTTTGGCAGCCATGGAAGCACCTTGAAGGCAGTTTATTTGTGCTTGTAAATGGTGAATTAAATTATTGATTAAATGTATATTGTGTAGGAAATTGTTTGGGTGATGTATACTTAGTATATGTAAATGTAAAATGAGATTTAAAGCTTGGAAAGTAATGAAATGTAAGTGTACCATTGTGGCAGTTTGTTAGCTCTTGAAGAATGCTGGAATTCATGTTTGGTTTATGGAATAATGATGTTAAAATGTGTTGGTTGTTATGGCAGTTTGAGTGTGTGTAAGGTGGTGTGAAGTGGGACATGTAAATGAGCATAAAAAGGTGATTGAATTGTTGTAAATTGGATTGAAAAATTCTGCACTTGTTGGTGTATGTTGAATGTAATTGTAAGCTGCCAAAATGACCTATAATGTGTTGTGAATTATGTTTAGGTTGTGGTACAACCAGAATTGGTTTGAATGTTAAGTTTGGTGAGTGTTAAAAGTGATGCTTGATGTGTATGCAAGAAATGCAATAAGGCAGCTTGAGTTTTAGGCCTATAACTTTAAGTGTGTGGCTCCAATTGGTATGAAACTAATTGGAGGTGAAACTAGGCACAAAATGTGCCAACTTTCATGAAGAAAGCTTACCAAAATTCTGCTTGCAAGGTAGCTTGAAAAATGACCAAATCCGGATTAAGTGCAAATGAGGCCTGAAAATTTACTATTTGGGCAGCAGTTAGTGTTTAGGCCATAACTCACTCAAAACAGGTCCAATTGACCTGAAATTTTAACCATGAATAGTTAAGACCCATATATACAAGTCTTATGAAGACACCAAAGCCCATAAATGACCATAAGCAAGTCAAACAGCTTGCACAAGATCGGGTCTAAAAACTGGCCGAACCTAAAATGACCTAAAGTGACCTAAAATGACCAATTTTGGTGCAATTTGATCAGCAATAGTAAAATGACCATAACTTGGTGTACATAGCTCAGAATGACCTGAAATATTGCCTCGCGTTCCATAAGACATAGATCTACAAGTTTGTACCGAGGGAACTAGGTCGTCCGGCTAGGTCAAACTAGTATCCCGGAATCCAGCAAATTGCAAGAAAATGCAGTATACACAGAAATGAACTTGGTAACATGTACCAACCCTAAAAGACTATTGAATGTGACATGTTAGTAACATTAAAACCTAATTTACCTAGAACGCATCGAGGGTCAACATATTAGGTTGACTAAGGAAATAATAGAATTCGATAAATTAATTATTGAACCTTATTCTTAGAGACAGTTTAAATGACTACTGAAACACTTCAAATTGTGTTTCTCAGTTAGCAAAGACTCAGGGAAGGGGAAGGAAACACTGAGTCAGAGCCAAGAGATAGTTATCAGAGGTTTGTGCATAACTAGTTTTTAACTGATTTTGTTTGAATATTACATATGATTAAATGACATATTTTTCTTATGTATTATGTTTAACAAGCATTGGATTTGATTTAATGATTATTGAAATTGTTATAGTATGTATGAATTTAGCTTTGTGAAATGGTATTTCCACAAGTATTAAGCATTATTATGGATTGAATAATTATGTTTTGGAAAATTGTGATAGAACATGTTTTGAATTGTGATGGTAATTTTCATGGAAAAATGCAAATTTATGATTTGAATTGTGATGAGCATAAAAATTATTGGATATTGGAATTGACTTTGAATCGAATTGTATTGTGATTTATGCTCACTGAAAGGATTGTGATATTGTTTTATATCTCACTATAAATGCTTGACTAGGTTATTACCCGTCTCTCTCATTTGTTGAGAAGACAATGGAGTTAGTTGTGTTTTGATTACCATGGTACGTGCACAGGCTTAGATTTTCCTCTGATTTGAGGTTAGATCTAAGTTTATTTTATCGTTATGGCCCTTGCGGAAGATTCATTATTGTGATGGTACTGTGCACGATGATTCGACCTCCCGACCATAGGGAGTTAGAATCTGATTCCACCTCTCCTACCATAGGGAGTTAGAATCACATCGAATATGGCCCTTTCGGATTAGTCTTGCATAGTTAGTGAGATAAAATTGATTTTTGAGATACATAATGATTTTTGAGATACAGAATGGCTTTTGAATGGTAAAGAATTGTGATTTCAATTATGGTTTATGTATAATTGATTTTGTTGGAATTACTTAAATGGTTAGTCATGATTTGATAAATTGAATTTCGTGATCAAAGTCATTTTATACAAATGATTTACATTAATGGCAATGAATATTTTGAGTTTTGGAATTTGATGAGTATTCAGATTTCCAAATTATTTACTGGAAATTTTGTCAATGTATATTGTACTATGTTTTAAATTATAGTTGTGCACCACTGAGTTCACCACTCAGCGATAGCTTTGTATCTCGTCATGAGTAAGAAGAGCATAGAGCAGTGAGTAAGTTTTTTGAAGACACTTTCAGATCAGCTCCAGGTATATCATAGGTATACCCATGTACATAGTTTTTGATGTATGCATGTAATAATATATGTGTAAATTATTTGAGCAGTTGTATAAAAACTCTTGTAAAATATTTTGATATGTAATTAAATGTAAATTATTGTAAATATAAAGTTGAGATTTTATTTACTTGAATAGTTTTGTATTATAAATTTTGAGTCTTGTAATCAATGAAATGTTTCTTTATGATGAGAGTAGTTTGAAAATGAATTGATTGTTTATTGAGAATTGAATTGTGAATTGAAATGAAGTTATTGAAGTTGTATTTGAGAAAACATATTGGGAGCATTTTCTTTTGCAGGATTGAAGAACTGGTTTCTCAAAATACAGCCGGCACTTTGCCGAAATTCTGAAAAAAAAAAAATTTATAACACCAGATTTTAACCGATGATTTAAATTTCACGAAAATTATTTTAAAATCCCTTGTAGTATATATAATGGGTTATCGGTAGGCGAAGTACGGTAATTCATTAGGTGTACTACGGGATCTTGTTTCATCTTACAGGGGAGTAGGGTGTGACAACTCGGTTCCTCGGGTTCCTTCCCGATATTCTTTTCAACTGAAATACACAATTTTACAATGTTTCAGTACTAGAACTTAACACATATCCAAAATAAATTTAACTTCACATTTACTTAGTTCTAACGTGTTAAATTCGACGTTCTCGAAATTTTTGTGTTTCGGGTTACTATTCACTGCACTATTCAAGTCAAATAGTTGACTTGCTAAGGCTTAATAGGTATGGAACTCCAACTTCACCCACATACCACATTTTGATCATTAAACTTGTTGGTTTTGGTTATTTTCTCAAAGCTTAGGTCATTTTGGTAAAATTGCCAATTTTCGGTTTTGGTGCTCCGAAGTTGCACTGTTCCATTAGTCGATCTACTGTTGGAATTTGACAAAACTTCCTTCATAGAAAATGTTCCTTATTGTCTTAAGTGTATTCTCATTTTTGGATCACCTCAATCGGAGTTTTGTAGCTCAAGTTATATCCAAAATAAGTTTACTGTTCACGTGCACTGTTCATACTGGTATTTTGAGTCTGGCAGATTTTTTGTCCACTTTTGTTCAGTAATTTGATCAAGTTAAGTTCATAATTTGGTCTAACTTTCTTCACACAAAATGTTCTACTATAACTTAGGTTTCCATCGATTCAAGAATCACCTAAATCCGAGTTTCCTAGAGAGAGTTATAGCCCTTCAAACATTACTGCTCAAATAGAATTCTGCAGAATCGCAGGTTTGGAAACTCAACTTTGCTCAATAATTTGAATGGGTTAATGGCCTAATTTGGGTTGGTGTTCTTCATGAAAGTTTTAGGTCTATATCATATCTAATCGCTGGTAAAATTTCAGGTCATTTTGACCTTCTTAACTCCAGTTATGACCAAATGAACAGTTACTGTTCATTTATTACTGTTCATTTGGTCAGTTTGGTACAGTGGCAGCCTGTTCTCATTTCACTTTGGTCAATTTGTTCACCAAGTTTTAGTCAGTTTTTGGCCATGGTTCCTTAATGAAAATTGTGCTATTTTATGCCTATTTTCATCTCCAATTGGTGGCATATCAATTGGGCTTGTAAAATTTGAGTTTTGGTCCTTCAAAGTGGGTTTGGTCATGCTGCCAGCAGCATGACCATTTGACCTACGAATTTGATTTTCATTCCAACAATTCCCACACATCTCTTTTGGTCATTATTGACCATTTTTCATCTCACAATAGACCAAGGTCATCATTTATGCATTTCTCCAAAATTTGGTTCACAAACCCTAGCCTCCAAACCCTAATTCAATTAAATTGTGCAATTAACTAAATTCAAAACTTTAAACTATAATCAATCAACTAAGTAGGGTTCTTAAACTCATTCAAACCCATTAAATTCATGCAATCCATACTCTCTTTATGCTGGCCAAAATTTCAGTTTAGTCCTTCTCCCATGTTTGTTTCATTTCAAGTTTATTTACAAGCTTTTGATGCCACACTAACACTAATTAAACAAAAAAAATTGAAGTTTATAGTACTATACCTTGAGCAGAATTTTCTTCCTCCTTTTTTTCAAATTTTTCTTCTTTCTTTTCCTTGAATCTTCTTTCTTAGTTGCCCAAACAAGGTCTAGTTATGGTAGGACAATTTTGTACAGTTGGATTTTAGTTTTTCAAGCTCAAAAATGAGCTTTTATGGCGGTTTTGTGAGGGAGAGAAGAGAGTGACGTTTTTGAGAAGATGAAGATGACTTTTTGTTGTTAATTTTTTTGTTTTCTTAATTTATTTTAGTTGATGGAAGACCACAAAATCCTATTTAATAAATAACTTAATTAATTTCTTATTGACATCATTCATGATGTCATCACCTTTGACTTTTCTATATTCTTCTTCTTTTTTTTTCTATTAGTTCTTTAATTTAATTCTCGATTCTAAAATTTTCTTTTCTCCGATTTTATTTGACAGTTAGGTCAGGAGTCAGCTCTCGGGGTCAATTGACCAAATTGCCCCTCGCCGGTTCATCCCGGTTTGCAAATAATTCCATATTTCTTCCGGCTCCCTGACCTAATTATTTGACTGACTTAACAGTTCTTTTTCGTGATTTTCTCTTTTTCACTGTGTTCATAAGGGTCCTAAGGACCGCGGCGTCACTTTTTACGGTTCGAAATTTGAGTTTAAAATGACTTCGCAGTCGTTCCCGAGGAGGTCACCTATCGCTGTAACTCTCGGCTCGTTTAACTTCTTATGTTTTGTTTTTCTTATTATAGTTAACTAATTGAACATTACTAATTATTTGTGTTTATGGTTTATCTAGTTGTCTTAATTGTGGTTTTAATCCCCTTAATTGTCCGGACCGACATTGGTCACCGAAACAGTGAAATATACCAGGCTATACCCATAGGGGTGTTACAATTCTCCCCCCCCCCCCCTTAAAATAAATTTCGTCTCGAAATTTTACCTGGTATCTATCTCTGAACAGCTGTGGGTGCTGTCTCCTCATGTCCTCCTCTCATTCCCAAGTAGCCTCCTGGCCTGAATGATGGTTCCACAGCACTTTTACCAATGGTATCTGCTTGTCCCGTAGCTGCTTCACCTCATAAGCCAGAATTTGTATGGGCTCTTCTTCATATGTGAGGTCTGGATTCACTTCAATTTCCTCTACTGGTAGTACATGAGATGGGTCTGATCGATACCTCCTCAACATAGACACATGGAAGACATTATGTATCTTCTCCAACTCTGGAGGTAGTGCCAAAGGACCCACTCTTTCCAACACCTCATATGGCCCTATGAAACGAGGACTTAGTTCCCCTTTCTGCCGAATCTCATAATTCTCTTCCAAGGAGAAACTTTGAGGAAAACTTTCTCACCCACTGCATACTCAATATCCCTTCTTTTCATATCAATGTAGGACTTCTGACGGTCTGATGCAGTCTTAAGTCGATCTCGGATCACCCTGATCTTCTCCTCAGTTTGCTGAATAATTTTAGGTCCAATCATCTTTCTTTCACCCACGTCATCCCAACACAACGGGGTTCTACATTTTTTGCCATACAAAGCTTCATATGGAGGCATCCCAATGCTTGATTGGTAGCTGTTGTTGTAAGCAAACTCAATCAAAGGCAAGTGTATATCCCAGCTGCCCTCAAACTCAATCACACAAGCCCGTAGCATGTCCTCCAAGATCTGAATTACCCTCTCAGACTGGCCATCTGTCTGTGGATGGAATGCAGTACTGAAGTTCAATCTAGTTCCTAGGGCTCTCTGAAGACTACCCCAGAATCTAGAAGTGAACATAGGATCTCTGTCTGACACGATGGATACTGGCACTCCATGCAGTCTCACAATCTCATCGATGTATAACTTGGCCAATCTTTCTAAATTGTAGTCCATCCGAACTGGCAGAAAATGAGCAGATTTAGTCAGTCTGTCAACAATAACCCAAACTGCATCATGACTCTTCTGTGTCCTCAGAAGTCCCATCACAAAATCCATCGTTATTCTCTCCCATTTCCACTCTGGTACTGGTAGTGGATGTAACAACCCAGCGGGTACTTGATGCTTTGCCTTTACTTGCTGATAAGTTAGGCATTTAGAAATAAACTCTGCCACATCTCTTTTCATACCCATCCACCAGTAATGCTCCTTTAGCCCTCTATACATTTTTATACCACCAGGGTGCATGGCAAAAGGAGACTCATGTGCTTCCTTCAAAATGATCTGCCTCAAATCAACATCATTAGGAACACACATTACGCCTGGTGTAGCGATGAGACCATCATCTCTGATTGAGAATTCTGGTTTCTAGCCCTGCCGAACTTCTTCCAACGACCCGATACTTACGATCATTACGAGCGACCATTCTAATCTGATCAATCAACACTGGCTGTACATGCCATGCAACTGCTGTCTGCCCATCATCATTAATCTCTAAGCTGGCATGCAATGATCTTAACTCATGTACCAAAGACAAAGGAGTAACTCATAGACTTGCCATAGTCTTGCGACTTAAGGCATCAGCCACAACATTAGCTTTCCTTGGCTGATAGTCTATCAGACAATCATAGTCTTTTATCAACTCTAACCATCTCCTCTGTCTCAAATTCAACTCCTTCTGAGTGCCCAAATACTTCAAACTCTTATGATCTGTGTAGATGTAACACTTCTCTCCATACAAATAATGTCTCCAGATCTTAAGAGCAAACACAATGGCTGCAAGCTCCAAGTCATGTGTCGGATAATTCCTCTCATGCGATTTTAGCTGGCGTGATACATAAGCAATGACATTTCGATCTTGCATCAATACACAGCCTAATCCATTGTGAGAAGCATCACTATATACTGTGTATTCTTTACCTGGAGTAGGTAAAGTCAAGACTGGAGCTTCAGTCAAACATTTCTTCAATTCATCAAAACTCTGTTGGCATTTATCCATCCACTGAAATTTTACATCTTTTCTAAGCAGCTTGATCAATGGAGATGCCAACATGGAGAATCCCTTCACAAATCTATAGTAGTATCGGCTAAACCCGAGCTGCGAATCTACGTGACATTTCGGGTGGCCTCCAATTAAGGGGCGACTTCAATCTTACTTGGATCTACCTTAATGCCCTCTTCTGATACTACATGCCCCAAAAAGGATATCTCCTTCAGCCAAAATTCACACTTCGACAATTTGGCATATAGTTGTTTTTCCCTCAAAGTCTACAGTACAATTCGCAGATGTCTATCATGCTCTTCTGTATTCCTCAAATAGACCAATATATCATCAATGAATACCACAACAAACTGGTCGAGGTATGGTCTGAAGATAGTGTTCATCAAATCCATAAAAGCAGCCGGAGCATTAGTTAACCGAATGGCATAACCAAAAACTCATAATGGCCATAGCGGGTTCTGAAGGCAGTTTTAGGAATACTCTGCTCTTGTACTTTCAACTGATAATAACCTGATCTCAGGTCAATTTTGGAGAACACAGCTGCACCCTTCAACTGATCAAACAAGTCATCAATGTGGGGCAATGGATATCTGTTCTTTATAGTCACCTTATTCAACTGTCGATAATCAATACACAAGCGGAGAGTGCCATCCTTCTTCTTTACAAACAATACTGGCGCTCCCCAAGGCGACACACTAGGGCGGATAAAGCCCTTGTCAAGCAGTTCTTGCAACTGCACTTTCAACTCTTTCAATTCTGCAGGTGCCATTCTATATGGCGTTATAGAGATTGGGTCCACACCAGGCATAACATCAATCTCAAACTGTACCACTCTTTTTGGAGGTAATCCTGGCAATTTATCAGGAAACACATCCGGAAAGTCACATACCGTAGGGATGTCCCTTAGTGCTGGACTCCCCACTTGGGTGTCTATCACATGTGCCAAGTATGCTTCACACCCCTTTCTGATCATTCTTCTGGCTAGTGCAGCCGAAATGATGTTTGATGGCAGTAAATGCCTCTCCCCGTGTATTACCACACCACCGCATGAGAGGAGACCAAAAGTGACATCTTGATCTACGATCAATCATAGCATGATGCCTGGCTAACCAATCCATGCCCAAGATAATATCATACTCTCTGAAGGGCATTTCAATCAAGTCTGACAGGAAAACATGTCATTGGATCACCAAAGGACAGTCTCTATAAATTCTGTTGACCCGGACCTCTTGTCCTAATGGACTAGTTACTAGCACTTCAAAATCCATTTGCACACATGGAACAGCAAGTGAACTGACTATGCTAGCACTAACATATGAATGGGTTGAACCCGGATCAAACAACACAAATACATCTTGATCAGAGATAGAGAATGTACCAGTTACCACATAAGAAGTCTCAGCCTCTTCTCGTTGTCTCATTGAATAAACCCTGACTGAAGCACTTCCTTGTGCCGACTGACCAACTGTGCCTTGACTGCCAGAAGCAGTGCCTCTACCTCTACCTCTTCCTCTACCAACTGACTGTGAACCTCTGGGAGCAGGACTCTGAATAGATCCCTCAGCAGTAGTAGGAGCTGGACCATATCTCGAAGATGGAGCACTAGTGCAGTCTCTTACTAAATGACCCTTGCCTCCGTAGTTAAAGCAGACTCCAGTGGCCCAATAACACTCCCCCCCATGAATCTTGCCACAAGTCTCACAGGGGCAGGCAGAATGTGAACCCTTACTCGACTGCTGACCAGACCTAGGGGGTCTCTGTCCGGAAAATCTGCCCCTACCAAATCTTCCACCTCGACCCCTGCTGGGTCCACTAAATTTCTTTCTCTTTCCAGAGGAAGCACTAGAACTCTGTTCAACTGATTTTTCCCCCTTGTCTTTTTCTGATTTCTCTGATTTTTCTTTCACTGGGGTTGCTTCTGATTCAATTCTCTCCAGTTCAAGTGCTTGAGACATAAGCTCTGAGAAGTTGCTGTGTCGAAATCCCATAACTTGCATCCTTATGCTAGGCTTCAAACCTGTCTCAAATCTCTTGCGCCTTGCCTTGCTGGTAGTAAGGAGACTCCCAGCACAGTGACTAAGGCAGGAGAACTCCCTCTCATACTCTGCCACCGATCGGTTCCCTTGTTTCAGACTAAAAAATTCTTGCAGTTTCTGGTCAACATATGCATCTGGGATGTATTTACATGCGAACTCTCGATGAAGTCATCCTGTGTCAAGATCGGTGGTTCAGCCAAGCTGTGGGAGATGGTCTTCCACCAATCATATGCATCCCCTTGCAGTAGAGACACAGAATACTCAAACTTCAGTTCATCTTGGCAGTGCAGCTTCTTAAACACTCTGTCAATTCTTTCAAGCCATTGCTCTGCCTCTAAAGGGCCCACTGTACCCTTAAATTCTGCAGCCCCATACTTCAGTAATTTATCATATTATCTGGCTGGAGGCAGTGGTTGTGCCACAGGTGGTTGGGGTGGAGCTTGAACAGGCATACCTCCAGCCATTTGTTGAAACATTGCCGCCATCTGCTGTGCGAATTGTGCAGGGAACTGCGACATTTGTGGGGCTGGTGCTACTGACCCACTGACATTCGGTAAAGCTGGGGCTTCCTCTTGTGCCTCAACTTCAACAGACTGCTCAACTGAGCGATCCCCTTCTTCCATTTCAGTCTGAAGTTAGGGTATCTCCTGAACAAGTAACACATGGAGATTTCATATTCATGATGTAATGCACTGTATGTAACAATTATGGACATTGAGCAGTTGTGCTTAACAAGAAAGACACAAATTTATATGTTAAAACATACTTCAAAAATTTGCTCTGATACCACTAAAACATGTCACACCTTACCCCTCTGTAAGGCATAACATGATCCCGTAGAATACCTAATGAACTACCGAACTTCACCTACCGATAACTCATTAAGTACCCTACAGGGGATTTTAAAACAATTTTCTTATTTTTGACAAGTGGTGAGCATTTTCTAGTAAGTACTTAAAACATTTAGTTGAAATTAAAACTAGTTAATATTTTGGTCCATTTTAGTTTTCCGCAAATTCTATAAAAATTTTGACAGAGTTTCCTCTGTATTTTGAGAAAACTGTTCTTCAAATACCTGTAAAAAGTACTTCTAAAAATTTTCTCAACCACTACTTCAAATTTCACAATCAAACTCAATAAATTTCTCAACATACTAGCAATACATTTCATTAGTGACAACACAATTTATATACATTCTTACAAAATTTACATCAAAAGAAATACAACTAAACTTTATTACAAACTTCATACAAATTTTTGGACAAGCTGCTCAAGACCCATTTTTACATGTCCATACATTTATGTGCAATATATACATCAAAAGAAGTATTTACAATTGGGGTATAAATTATACCCGAAAACTTTAAGCTGATGCTCCTCACCTCAGCAGCTCAGTCTGCTGCTCTTCTAGTCTCTGTATCTGCGACAGCAATAGAAGCTATCGCTAAGTACTAGGACTCAGTGGTGCACAACATACTGAAATAATCTTTATGTAAAACTTAAATCACATTTATTCAAAAATTTGACTAAACATGAGCATTAAACACAAAAACATAAATTATGAAATTTTAATGCAAATCAGGTTCATTTCAAAGTATCAAAACACATTTCATAAAACCCACAGTTAGATCATGCCATTCGAAACAAATAGAATCTCAATAGCCAGAGACTAAAGAGAAATCATATCACAAGGCTAGCTAGCTCAAATATATGGATATCCATTCACATCCTTTTCTACTGGCACACCTCAACACTTCTCCAGAGAAGGAATCAAAATTCGAAACTAATTACCCCCACTAGTCATGCTAGTGAGGTGTTCAAATATATGGTCATGACACTGTGATTTCAAAACTTATCTTAACAATTTGCTAAACATTTTCATTTCAAATATACACAATAACTTTCAACAATTTAAGTCAAAACATCATAAATAATGTCACAAATAAATTTTTAACAATTCGAAGCAAATGTAAAATACATATTTCATTCACTTTATCAATAACTTTAAAACATGGTGATGTTGTGCACAAACCTCAAGCGAGTCGCCTCTTAGCCTCGACTCGGTTCCTCGGGTTCCTTCCTGATATTCTTTTCAACTGAAACACACAATTTTACAATATTTCAGTACTAGAATTTAACACAAATCCAAAATAAATTTAACTTCACATTTACTTAGTTCTAACGTGTTAAATTCGATGTTCTCGAAATTTTTGTGTTTTGGGTTACTATTCACTGCACTATTCAAGTCAAATAGTTGACTTTCTAAGGCTTAATAGGTATGGGAACTCCAACTTCACCCACATACCACATTTTGATCATTAAACTTGTTGATTTTGGTCATTTTCTCAAAGCTTAGGTCATTTTGGCAAAATTGCTAATTTTCAGTTTTAGTGCTCCGAAGTTGCACTGTTCCATTGGTCGATCTACTGTTGGAATTTGACAAAACTTCCTTCATAGAAAATGTTTCTTATTGTCTTAAGTGTATTCTCATTTTCGTATCACCTCAATCGGAGTTTTGTAGCTCAAGTTATAGCCAAAATAAATTTACCGTTCACGTGTACTGTTCATACTGGTATTTTGAGTCTGGCAGATTTTTTGTCCAACTTTGTTCAGTAATTTGATCAAGTTAAGTTCATAATTTGGTCTAACTTTCTTCATACGAAATGTTCTACTATGTATTAGGTTTCCATCAATTCCAGAATCACCTAAATCCAAGTTTCCTAGAGAGAGTTATAGCCCTTCAAACATTACTGCTCAAATAGAATTCTGCAGAATCGCAGGTTTGGAAACTCAATTTGCTCAATAATTTGAATGGGTTACTGGCCTAATTTGGGTTGGTGTTCTTCATGAAAGTTTTATGTCTATATCATATCTAATTGCTGGTAAAATTTCAGGTCATTTTGACCTTCCTAACTTGAGTTATGACCAAATGAACAGTTACTGTTCATTTATTACTGTTTATTTGGTCAGTTTGGTGCAGTGGCAGCCTGCTCTCATTTCACTTTGGTCAAATTGTTCACCAAGTTTTAGTCAATTTTAGGCCATGGTTCCTTAATGAAAATTGTTCTATTTTATGTCTATTTTCATCTCCAATTAGTGGCATATCAATTGGGCTTGTAAAATTTGAGTTTTGGTCCTTCAAAGTGGGTTTGGTCATGCTGCCAGCAGCATGACCATTTGACCTACGAATTTGATTTTCATTCCAACAATTCCCACACATCTCTTTTGGTCATTATTGACCATTTTTCATCTCACAATAGACCAAGGTCATCATTTATGCATTTCTCCAAAATTTGGTTCACAAACCCTAGCCTCCAAACCCTAATTCACTTAAATTGTGCAATTAACTAAATTCAAAACTTTAAACTATAATCAATCAACTAAGTAGGGTTCCTAAACTCATTCAAACCCATTAAATTCATGCAATCCATACTCTCTTTAGGCTGGCCAAAATTTCAGTTTAGTCCTTCTCTCATGTGTGTTTCATTTCATGTTTATTTACAAGCTTTTGATGCCACACTAACACTAATTAAACAAAAAAAATTGAAGTTTATAGTACTATACCTTGAGCAGAATTTTCTTCCTCCTTTTCTTCAAATTTTTCTTCTTTCTTTTCCTTGAATCTTCTTTCTTAGTTGCCCAAACAAGGTCTAGTTATGGTAGGACAATTCTGTACGGTTGGATTTTAGTTTTTCAAGCTCAAAAATGAGCTTTCATGGTGGTTTTGTGAGGGAGAGAAGAGAGTGACGTTTTTGAGAAGATGAAGATGACTTTTTGTTGTTAATTTTTTTCTTTTCTTAATTTATTTTAGTTGATGGAAGACCACAAAATCCCATTTAATAAATAACTTAATTAATTTCTTATTGACATCATTCATGATGTCATCACCTTTGACTTTTCTATCTTCTTCTTCTTCTTTTTTTCTATTAGTTCTTTAATTTAATTCTCGATTCCGAAATTTTCTTTTCTCTGATTTTATTTGACAGTTAGGTCAGGAGTCAGCTCTCGGGGTCAATTGACTAAATTGGCCCTCGCCGGTTCATTCTGGTTTGCAAATAATTCCATATTTCTTCCGGCTCCCTGACCTAATTATTTGACTGACTTAACAGTTCTTTTTCGTGATTTTCTCTTTTTCACTGTGTTCATAAGGATCCTAAGGACCGCGGCGTCACTTTTTACGGTTCGAAATTTGAGTTTAAAAAGACTTCGCAATCGTTCCCGAGGAGGTCACCCATCGCTGTGACTCTCGGCTCGTTTAACTTCTTATGTTATGTTTTTCTTATTTATAGTTAACTAATTGAACATTACTAATTATTTGTGTTTATGGTTTATCTAGTTGTCTTAAGTGTGGTTCTAATCCCCTTAATTGTCCGGATCGACATCGGTCATCGGAACAGTGAAATATACCAGGCTATACCCATAGGGGTGTTACATTAAACATCATTTCAGCTGCACTACTTAGAAGGATGATCAAAAAAGGGTGTGAAGTATACTTGGCACATGTGATAGACACCCAAGTGGGGGGTCTAGCACTGAGGGACATCCCTACAGTATGTGACTTTCCGAATTTGTTTCCTGATGAATTGCCAGGATTACCTCCGGAAGGAGAGGTGCAGCTTGAGATTGATGTTGTGCCTGGTGTGGACCCAATCTCCATTACACCATATAGAATGGCACCAGCAAAATTGAAAGAATTGAAAGTGCAGTTGCAAGAGCTACTTGACAAGAGCTTTATCCGCCCTAGTGTGTCACCTTGGGGAGCCCCAATATTGTTTGTTAAAAAGAAGGATGGCACTCGCCACTTATGTATTGACTACTGATAGATGAATAAGGTGACAATAAAGAATAGATATCCATTGCCCCGCATTGATGATTTGTTTAATCAGTTGAGGGGTGCAGCTGTGTTATCCAAAATTAACCTGAGATCAGGTTATTATCAGCTGAAAGTACAAGAGCAGAGTATTCCTAAAACTACCTTTAGAACCCGCTATGGCCATTATGAGTTCTTGGTCATAGCATTCCGGTTAACTAATGCTCCGGCTACTTTTATGGATCTAATGAACATTATTTTCAGACCATACCTCGACCAGTTTGTTGTGGTATTCATTGATGATATATTAGTTTATTCGAGAGTGCAGAAGAGCATGATAGACATCTGCAGATTGTACTACAGGCTTTGAGAGCGAAACAGCTATACGTTAAATTGTCGAAGTGCGAGTTTTGGCTGAAAGAAATATCCTTCTTAGGACACGTAGTATCGGTAGAGGGCATCAAGGTAGATCCAAGTAAGATATAAGTTGTCTTTAATTGGAGACCACCCAGAAAAATCATTGAGATTCTCAGTTTTCTAGGTTTAGCTATCACTAATTTGTGAAGGGATTCTCCATGTTGGCATCTCCATTGACTAAGCTACTTCTAAAAGATGTAAAATTTCAGTGGACAGATAAATGCCAACAGAGTTTTGATGAGTTGAAGAAATATTTAGCTATAGCTCCAGTCCTTACTTTACCTACTCCGGCTAACGAGTATACTGTTTACAGTGATGGTTCTCACAATGGGTTAGGCTGTGTATTGATGCAAGAGCAGAATGTCATTGCCTATGCATCACGCTAGCTAAAACCGCATGAGAGGAACTATCCGACACATGACTTGGAGCTTGCAGCTATTGTGTTCGCTCTTAAGATCTGGAGACATTATTTGTATGGGGAGAAGTGCTACATCTACACAGATCATAAGAGTTTGAAAAGGAAAGCTAATGTGGTGGCTGATGCCTTAAGTCTTAAGACTATGGCAAGTCTACGAGTTTCTCCTTTGTCTATGGTACATGAGTTAAGACTATTGCATGCCAGCTTAGAGATTAATGATGAGGGGCAAACAACAATTGCATGGTATGTACAACCAGTGTTGATTGATCAGATCAGAATGGCTGCACAGAATGATCAGAAGTATCAGAAGTTGTTAGAAGAAGTCAGACAGGGCAAGAAACCTGAGTTCTCAATGAGAGATGACAGCCTACTGCTTCACCAGGGTAGAATGTGCATTCCTAATGATGTTGATTTGAGGTAGATCATTTTGAAGGAAGCACATGAGTCTCCTTTTGCTATGCACCTTGGTGGCTGTTATTACTGTCGCAAATATAGAGACTAGAGGAGCAGCAGAGTGAGCTGCTGAGGATCTTAGAGCTACCTCACTGAAGTTTTTTCAGGTATAATTTTATACCCTGAATGTAATATTTATATTTGTGTATATAACCATATGTACATGTATAAATTGACTTTGAGTAGTTATATAGAGTTTGTAATAATACTATTTTGGATTTGCTAATGTAAAGTTTGGTTGATAAATGTAAATTATTTTTTACTTTAATGAAAAATGAATGGAAATATTGAGTTGTGAATTATTGATTTGAATTTTGGAGTTTGAGAAATGATGTTGAGTTGTGTTGAAGTAGTAGTGAGTTTGATGAAAAAGAATTATTGGAAGTGTTTTTACAGGTTTTTGAAGAACTGTTTTCTTAAAATACAAATGGTACTTTGCCGAAGTTTTTCCAAAATTTGCGTAAAATTAAAATGGACAAAAATTTGAACTAGTTTTTAAACTTTTATTAAATGTAAGAAAATGCTCACCACTTCCAAAAAGTACGAAAAAGGTTTTAAAATCCCTTGTAGGGTACTGAATGAGTTATCGGTAGGTAAAGTTCAGTAGTTCATTAGGTATTTTACGGGATCATGTTATGCCTTAAAGAGGGGTAAAGTGTGACATAATGAATGCAATGCCATGAGTCCTAGGTGAATGATGATGCAAAGTTATTTTTATATCAAAAACAATTTAGAATATGTATCAAAGGATTGCCAAGAAGCATCACATAAGTATACCCAAAACATGTATCTCACTAAATCATCATTTATATATCATGTTTAAAGCTTAACATTTGGAATTATTCATCTACTTAGCTAATTCATCCACTAGCTATATATCTCTCCCTTTTGGCATCATCAAAATACACTCTAGAAGGAAAGATACTACCATGCCAAAAGATATAAGAACATATGGCAATATATAAAGATTACAAGAGCACTTCATATAATGGCAAACTTACAAGGTGCAATTATAAGACAAGGCATAGCTTATTGGATTTGAATCCTATCATGAATATAACTATATTGTTAAGACACTTAAACCACCTATCTAGTGTATGATCATTCTAGAGGCAGCATAAACAACTATTCTCAAGAATAGCCTACAAAGAGCCAAGAAGACTTTAATACAAATTCACTAATTTCATTTGCATAGGACTTGTAAAACCATCAAGGAGTCTATTCAAATCAACAATAGAATTTTGGCAAATAATCTTCATAAAATAATTAAGGAGAATAATGTAAATTAATGAGGAATAGTATTGTGATCATATGGCAGCCAAAAATAGGAAACTCATATTTTGTTCATATGAACAGTAATGTGAACAATAACGTGAACAGTAATGTGAACAGTAAATCACAATCTCAAGCATCAAGGTTGTTAAGCATGCCTAATTCTCTCTTAATGAAATTAAACCTATCTTCGCACAAAGGTTTTGTAAAGATATCAGCTAATTGGTGATGTGTATCAATAAACTCAAGAACAACATCACCGTTCAATATATGATCACATATAAAATGATGTCTAATGTCTATTTGCTTGGTATTAGAATGTTGTATTGTAACATCCTTATTTTAGCTAGTCCGTATAGTCTACTGTTCCGATGACCAGTGTCGGTCCGGACAGCTAGAACGTCCAAAAAAAAATAATAAATAAATAATATATATTTAAACTAAAGTGAGGAACTATAATTAACTCAAATATTAATAAGAAAAATTTTGAAAAAAATTTTAGAAATAAAATACAACCAAGTTAAATGAGCCGGTGCCCTAGCGATGGGTAACCTAGTGGGAAATTGCGGTTATCGCAACTAGGAGCCCTAGACCTGGGGAAAAATTCATAAAATAATTTTTGGGATTTCAGAGAATGGTCCTTGAGATTCCTATGGCATTAGAATGCCAAGAAAATATTTATAAAAATTTTTCAATCGGTACAGACAATTTTGGCCCGTTAAGCCAAACGGAGGGCATTTTGGTCATTTCGTCTTCAGAGATGATTTTTGGCCGACTTGTCCAGTTAAGAAAATAATTATTATGATCTAAAATATGAATAAATATTGCTAAAAATTAAATTGGAAATGAGTAGTGAAGAAAAGAAAAGAAAATGAATTAAAATTATAATTTTGACCTCATGCTTATGTCATTAAGCACTCCCACCCAATCACCACTTGACAAAATAAATAAAAGGGATAAAAATGAAGCAAAAATGAGATAACAACAAAAGAAACCAACAGTTTCCTTCTTCATACAGGCTGAATCAAGAGAGAAAGAGAGAGAAAAGGAAAAGAAAGAAAGAAAGGAAGAAGGAGAAGGAGATGAACAGTAGCAGAAACAGCGGTTCAGCAGGGTAGCATGTTTCTCTTCCATCCAGGTGAGTTTGCCTACGACTGATTTTTGGATATGTTTGAGGTATGTATGTGTGGAAGTTATGGTTAAAATTTGGTGATTGTTCAACAGTTGGATTTGAAGAAATATATTGTTGAACACAGGCTGTCTGTAGGTTGAATTCTGAATTTTGGCTACTGAAATTTGAGAAAAATAAATAGTTAGGATGCTTATAAAATTATGAAATTTGGTACAAATGATATTTGGGATGTTGAGACGGCTGGGTTAAAATTTGGTGAATTTTAGACTTGTGGTTTATGAGATATAAATTGTTTTGCATGAGCTGTCTGAGTAAGACTGATTTCTGCAAAAATTCAGATTTTGAAGGGTTGAATGAATGTTTTGATATCTCATGATAAAGAGATTATTTGATGCTAAAAGTTTTACTGATATTGTATAGGGATGTCTTGAATATATGGTTAAAATTTGGGATTTATCTAACGGTTAGATCATTATATATAAATTTGAATGCACAAGTTGCCAGATTGGGTATTAATGGGTGGTTGTGGATTTAAGATTTATGATAGGAGTTTAGTCCAATTTAAGGGGAAATGCTGTTGAATTTTTATTGGATATTTAATTTATGAAAGTGAAGTTATAATTGATTATGATTATTATGGTTCTAGGAGAAATCTTGAAGAATAACAAGCTCAAGGTTGGTTTCAAAAAGGTTAGTGCTTATTTATGGATATATCTCTCTTATTCCATGTTAGGGACTTAAAATGAGTATGAAATTGCAAATTAAATGAAATAAAACTTATGTGTATGTACACCATGGAATTTGGCAGCCCTAAGAAAGGGATAATGTTGATGGTTTTGATGGATTTAAAATGGCTTAGAAATGGTGTTGATGTGTAGATATAAAGTTGAAAAGGATTAGTATGCCTAAATGACATGTGTTGTGTGAACCTTGAATTTGAGCTAGGGTTTTGGAGAGAAATTTGGACTTTGCTTATGTAATGGTGAATTAACATTTTAATGGTCAATTAGTGACCATTTGAGGTAAGTTGACCATAATTTGGAGTGAATTATAGCATTACAAACTGATTTGGTATGCTGCCTAGTGAGAGTACCAGGTGTGGCTGTGAGTCCAGCCTGTTTGTACAGCCATAACTTTGGTTGTGTAGGTTCAATTGGTGTTTGGCCAATTGGACATGAACCTAGACACATAATGGCACAATTTTGGTGAAGAAACCATGCCCAAAAGACCAAAGCAAGTGGACCCAAAACTTGCTCCAATCCGGATGTCCTACAACCAGATTTTGCAGAATGACCAAATGAACAATGATTGTTCATTTGGCCTTAACTCATTGTAGAATGGCTCAATTGACCTGAAATTTTTACAGCAACAAGTTAAGATATAGAACAACAACTTTTATGAAGAAACCTACCCCAAATTATGACCAGAACTTATCCAACAAGGCAGTTGCAGTCACTGTTCACTGCACTGTAGATATGGTCAGTTCTGAAATTTTTCAATCCGGCCAGTTGTGGTTTTTGGACCATAACTTGAGCTACAAAAGTCCAAATGGAGTGATTCGAAAAAAGAAATTCAACTAGACAAAATAAGGAACAACTTTTATGTTTATCATTTTCTCAAATTCCCACTACAACAGTAACTAATAGAACAGTAAAATTAGAGTATAAAAACTGAAAATTCTGCTCCATTAGTTTTAAGCTTAGAAATGGTATTGGTGATTAATGCCAACAAGTTTTGAATGCAAAATGTGGTATGTTGGGAGTGTTAAAACCAATGTACCTATTTTCTATGCAAAATTCAACATTTTTGTTGACTAATGAAGTGAATAGTAACATCAAAGCTTGAAAGTCAAAAATTACAAAATTCAAAAGTATCAAATGTCCTAGTATACCTAACAAGATTGGTTTGGATAGTTTGGCATGCCAATAAGGTTTGATAGCAGTACTGCGTATGATGTATGGCTTCATTTCCATTCTGTGATGTGATAGCCTATGGCTATACTGATTATGATGTTTTACTTGACTTTATGCCTTATTGCTCTTATGGCTTATTAGCCATTCTGTTTGTACACCGGGAGACACATTGTGACCGATGGTGTGATGGCCCGAGGTACCTGGTACCCAGTGCTAGTTTACCCGTTTATCCAGTTCGGTCAATTTGTATAGATTACTTGGGCATGGAAAAGTATAACTGTAATTGAACTGATTATTAAAGAAAATACGAAAATTAAATATCAGGAATGATTACAATAAAATACAAAGAAGCTCAAGATCATGAAGAAAATAATTAATAAAATGCATGAAGAAGTTAATATGATAAAACATAATTAGCCCTTAACTAAACAATAAGTTAGTAATTATTCATTTCTTATGAACACAATAGCTAGGAAATTATTATTTTTTTTTGCATATTATATTTTCTTGTATTATTGGCACCACTAAGCTTTATGCTTAGCGCGTCGCTTTTGCAACGCGAAGGTACTGAAGATTTGGACAGAAGGCCCAGTAGACCACAGATTGGGTAAGGCCGTTCACAGTTCTGCATAGTGTCCGTGTCACCTCACAGACTACAGTGCATTGGTAGGACACTAGGTCCCATTTTGTATTTTATGATTTTTTGTAAATTTTGTAATTAAACTCTTATTTTATCATGTGTATTTGAAACAAATGTAATATAATTTTGTATTAATGTAAGTACTTGTAATTTGTGATTATAAATAACATATGAGAATTTATTTATGATTTGAGACTAATAATGATATAAAATGAATGAATGACAAATAGAGGAATTGTTAAGAAATTGTTGTAAATTGATGTGATACAAATGGAGCTTGTGAATGATTGGAAATTATTGGAAGTGTTTTTAAACAGGTTCAGAATAACTGTTTTTCCAATTTACAACCGGCACTCTGCCGGATTTTCTATAAAAATTGCGTAAAAATTTAGATTTATCAAAAATTGTAAACAAATGATTTAAAAGGGATAAATTGTAATAGAACTATAAATTGGTGCTCCGACACACTGAGTGGCATAACTTGCTCGGCTACACTGTAGTCGGGTAAGGGGTGTCACATTTAGTGGTATCAGAGCACGGTTTAGGCGTTTCTGGGCCTAGATTGAGTCTATACCATGCATTGCATTCATAAGAGTCGAGGTGACACTATTGCAGATTTGTATTTCCTGTTTATTTTAGGTTAGGGTATGGAATAAGAGAGTGAAGAGACAATGAGATAGCGAATGGAAATGAGATGGAGACTATATTTAAGATGAAAAAGAATGAGTACAGAACTGTTTGAGGATAGGATTGAGACTAAGGAGAAAGTGAAGAAGGATAATATGGAAAGGTGAAGAAATAAAGAGGTAGTAGCTCCTTGGCTATTTACATTGGGTAAATTTCGAGGACGAAATTTTTATTAGAGGGAAAGAGTTGTAACATCCTTATTTTAGCTAGTCCGTACAGTCTACTGTTCCGGTGACCAGTGTCGGTCCGGACAAGTAGAACGTCCTTAAAAAAAAAAAATAATATATATTTAAACTAAAGTGAGGAACTATAATTAACTCAAATATTAATAAGAAAAATTTTGAAAAAAATTTTAGAAATAAAATATAAGCATGTTAAATGAGCCGGTGCCCTAGCGATGGGTAACCTAGTGGGAAGTTGCGGTTATCGCAACTAGGAGCCCTAGACCCGGGGAAAAATTCATAAAATAATTTTTGGGATTCCAGAGAATGGTCATTGAGGTTCCTATGGCATTAGAATGCCAAGAAAATATTTATAAAAATTTTTCAATCGGTACAGACAATTTTGGCCCGTTAAGCCAAACGGAGGGCATTTTGGTCATTTCGTCTTCAGAGATGATTTTTGGCCGACTTGTCCAGTTAAGAAAATAATTATTATGATCTAAAATATGAATAAATATTGCTAAAAATTAAATTGGAAATGAGTAGAGAAGAAAAGAAAAGAAAATGAATTAAAATTATAATTTTGACCACATGCTTATGTCACTAAGCACTCCCACCCAATCACCACTTGAAAAAATAAATAAAAGGGATAAAAATGAAGCAAAAATGAGATAAAAACAAAAGAAACCAGCAGTTTCCTTCTTCATACGGGCTGAATCAAGAGAGAAAGAGAGAGAAAAGGAAAAGAAAGAAAGAAAGGAAGAAGGAGAAGGAGATGAACAGTAGCAGAAACAGGGGTTCAACAGGGCAGCATGTTTCTCTTCCGTCAAGGTGAGTTTAGCTCAACATCTACGGCTAAGTTTTGGATATGTTTGAGGTATGTATGTGTGGAAGTTATGGTTAAAATTTGGTGATTGTTCAACGGTTGGATTTGAAGAAATATATTGTTGAACACAGGCTGTCTGTAGGTTGAATTCTGAATTTTGGCTATTGAAATTTGAGAAAAAGAAATAGTTAGGATGCTTATAAAATTATGAAATTTGGTAAAAATGATATTTGGGATGTTGAGGCTGCTGGGTTAAAATTTGGTGAATTTTAGACTTGTGGTTTATGAGATATAAATTGTTTTGCATGAGCTGTCTGAGTAAGACTGATTTCTGCAAAAATTCAGATTTTGAAGGGTTGAATGAATGTTTTGATATCTCATGATATAGACATTATTTGATGCTAAAATTTTTAATGATATTGTATCTGGATGTCTTGAATATATGGTTAAAATTTGGGATTTATCTAACGGTTAGATCATTATATATAAATTTGAATGCACAAGCTGCCAGATTGGGTATTAATGGGTGATTGTGGATTTAAGATTTATGATAGGAGTTTAGTCCAATTTAAGGGGAAATGCTGTTGAATTTTTATTGGATATTTAATTTAGGAAAGTGAAGTTATAATTGATTATGATTATTATGGTTCTAGGATAAATCTTGAAGAATAACAAGCTCAAGGTTGGTTTCAAAAAGGTTAGTGCTTATTTATGCATATATCTCTCTTATTCCATGTTAGGGAATTAAAATGAGTATGAAATTGTAAATTAAATGAAATAAAACTTATGTGTATGTACACCATGGAATTTGGCAGCCCTTAGAAAGGGATAATGTTGATGGTTTTGATGGATTTAAAATGGCTTAGAAATGGTGTTGATGTGTAGATATAAAGTTGAAAAGGATTAGTATGCCTAAATGACATGTGTTGTGTGAACCTTGAATTTGAGCTAGGGTTTTGGAGAGAAATTTGGACTTTGCTTATGTAATGGTGAATGGACATTTTAATGGTCAATTAGTGACCATTTGAGGTAAGTTGACCATAATTTGGAGTGAATTATAGCATTACAAACTGATTTGGTATGCTGCCTAGTGAGAGTATCAAGTGTGGCTGTGAGTCCAGCCTGTTTGGACAGCCATAACTTTGGCTGTGTAGGTTCAATTGGTGTTTGGCCAATTGGACATGAACCTAGACACATAATGGCACAATTTTGGTGAAGAAACCATGCCCAAAAGACCAAAGCAAGTGGACCCAAAACTTGCCCCAATCCGGATGTCCTACAACCAGATTCTGCAGAATGACCAAATGAACAATGATTGTTCATTTGGCCTTAACGCATTGTAGAATGGCCCAATTGACCTGAAATTTTTACAGCAACAAGTTAAGATATAGACCAACAACTTTTATGAAGAAACCTACCCCAAATTATGACCAGAACTTATCCAACAAGGCAGTTGCAGTCACTGTTCACTGCACTGTAGATATGGTCAGTTCTGAAATTTTTCAATCCGGCCAGTTGTGGTTTTTGGACCATAACTTGAGCTACAAAAGTCCAAATGGAGTGATTCAAAAAAAGTAATTCAACTAGACAAAATAAGGAACAACTTTTATGTTTATCATTTTCTCAAATTCCCACTACAACAGTAACTAATAGAATAGTAAAATTAGAGTATAAAAACTGAAAATTCTGCTCCATTAGTTTTAAGCTTAGAAATGGTATTGGTGATTAATGCCAACAAGTTTTGAATGAAAAATGTGGTATGTTGGGAGTGTTAAAACCAATGTACCTATTTTCTATGGAAAATTCAACATTTTTGTTGACTAATGAAGTGAATAGTAACATCAAAGCTTGAAAGTCAAAAATTACAAAATTCAAAAGTATCAAATGCCCTAGTGTACCTAACAAGATTGGTTTGGATAGTTTGGCATGCCAATAGGGTTTGATAGCAGTACTGCGTATGATGTATGGCTTCATTGCCATTCTGTGATGTGATAGCCTATGGCTATACTGATTATGATGTTTTACTTGACTTTATGCCTTATTGCTCTTATGGCTTATTAGCCATTCCGTTTGCACACCGGGAGACACATTGTGACCGATGGTGTGATGGCCCGAGGTACCTGGTACCCAGTGCTAATTTACCCGTTTATCCAGTCCGGTCAATTTGTATAGATTACTTGGGCATGAAAAAGTATAACTGTAATTGAACTGATTATTAAAGAAAATACGAAAATTAAATATCAGGAATGATTACAATAAAATGCAAAGAAGCTCAAGATCATGAAGAAAATAATTAACAAAATGCATGAAGAAGTTAATATGATAAAACATAATTAGCCCTCAACTAAACAATAAGTTAGTATTTATTCATTTCTTATGAACACAATAGCTAGGAAATTATTATTATTTTTTTGCATATTATATTTTCTTGTATTATTGGCACCACTAAGCTTTATGCTTAGCGTCGCTTTACCTTGAAGGTGCGAAGATTTGGACAGAAGGCCCAGTAGACCACAGATTGGGTAAGGCCGTTCACAGTTCTGCATAGTGTCCGTGTCACCTCACAGACTACAGTGCATTGGTAGGACACTAGGTCCCATTTTGTATTTTATGTCACACCCTACCCCTCTGTAAGGTTTAACATGATCCCGTAGTATACCTAATGAATTACCAACTTCGTCTTCTGATAACCCATTAAATACACTACAAGGGATTTTCAAAACTTTTCTTACTTCTTTTACAGTGGTGAGCACTATTTACAGGTGTTAAAACCTTTTTGAACTGAAGTGATAGAATTGACACATTTGAATTATTTGGAATTTCTGTAAAAATTTTGGTAGAGTGCTCTCTGTATTTTGGATAAAACAGTTCTTCAGAATACCTGTAAAAAAGCCCTTCAATATGTATTTGCAAATCTCAACTCCAACATTTTTCTCAACACAACATTTTTCTCAACTCAAATCCGCAGTGATTTTTCAAAGACTGAGATACAAGAAATATAATACAAAACTATTCAAGTAAATGAAATCTCAAATTTACATTTACAATAATTTACATTTAATTACAAACCAAAATATTTTACAAGAGTTTCTATACAACTGCTCAAATAATTTACATACATATTATTACATGCATACATCAAAACCTATGTACATGGGTATACCTATGATATACCTGGAGCTGATCTGAATATATCTTCAAGGAAATTTACTTACTGCTCTATGCTCTTCTTACCTGCGACAGCATACAAAGCTATCGCTGAGTGGTGAACTCAGTGGTGCACAACTATAATTTAAAACAGATTCTAACTCCCTATGGTAGAGGAGGTCGAATCAGATTCTAACTCCCTATGGTCGGGGAGGTCGAATTATCGTGCACAGTACCATCACAATAATGAATCTTCCGCAAGGGCCATAACGATAAAATAAACTTAGATCTAACCTCACATCAGAGGAAAATCTAAGCCTGTGCACGTACCATGGTAATCAAAACACAACTAACTCCATTGTCTTCTCAACAAATGAGAGAGACGGGTAATAACCTAGTCAAGCATCTATAGTGAGATATAAAACAATATCACAATCCTTTTTAGTGAGCATAAATCACAATATAATTCGATTCAAAGTCAATTCCAATATCCAATAATTTTTATGCTCAACACAATTCAAATCATAAATTTGCATTTTTCCATGAAAATTACCATCACAATTCAAAACATGTTCTATCACAATTTTCCAAAACATAATTTATTCAATCCATAACAATGCTTAATACTTGTGGAAATACCATTTCACAAAGCTAAATTCATATATACTATAAAAATTTCAATAATCATTGTATTAAATCCAATGCTTATTATACATAATACATAAGAAAGTATGTCATTTAATCATATGAAATATTCAAACAAAATCAGTTAAAAACTAGTTATGCACAAACCTCTGATGACTGTCTCCTGGTCTGGACTCAGTGTTTCCTTCCCTTTTCCTGAGTCTTTGGTAACTGAGAAACGCAATTTGAAGTGTTTCAGTACTAAATTAAACTGTCTCTATCGATAATGTTTGACAATTAATTCACTGAAAGCTATTATTTGCTCAATTACCTAATATACCGACCCTCGATGCGTTTAAGGTACATTAGGTTTTGGTGTCCTTAATATGTCACATTCGATAGGGTTTAGGGTTGGTACGTTTTACCAAACTCATTTCCTTGTTTAGTGCATTTTCTTGCAATTTGCTGGATTCCGGGATACTAGTTTGACCTAACCGGACGACCTAGTTCCCTCGGTTTTCGGGTTTCGGTCAAAACTACAAACTTGTAGATCTATGTCTTATTGCACGCGGGGCACAATTTCAGGTCAATCCGAGTTAAGTAGACCACTTTATGGTCATTATACTATTGCTGGTCAAATGGCATCAAATTAAGTCAATTTTAGGTCAATTTGGTCAACTTTGGTTCGGCCTGTTTCTGGATCCGAAGTTGTGTAAGCTTTTTGACTTGCTTCTGGTCATTTCTGCATTTTGGTGTCTTCATAAGACTTGTAGGTATGGGTCTTAACTATTCATGGTTAAAATTTCAGGTTAATTGGACCTGTTTTGAGTGAGTTATGGTCTAAACACTCACTGCTGCCCAATTGGTTATTTTTCAGGTCCTAATTGCACCTAATCCGAATTGGTCATTTTCTTAGGTCACCTTGCAAGAAGAATTTTGGTATGTTTTCTCAATGAAAGTTGGCACATTTTGTGCCTAGTTCCACCTCCAATTGGTCTCATACCAATTGAGGTTACACATTTAAACTTATTGGCTAAAATGTACACTGCCCTTGGTTACTTTGCTTAACACACATCAATTACACACATTTACCTTGTATATGTTTACTTCCCTACCAAATCTGTTTTGGTACATTACCAAAAACACATTCCCCTTTACATTAACATCATTTTGGGCAGATTACAATTATCCTCAATACACCAATTAACACTCAATTTACAAGTTCTAAGTACAATCACATACACACCTAACCATTACAAATTTTTGCATATACTTTACACAACAAGTTCATATACATATCCATCAATCCTTCTATGTCAATATTCTGCCAACACTTCCATGAATACATACATTTATTCAAGTGTCCCCAAGCTGCCGAAAATCTTCTTCAACACCAAATTGTCCTACAATTCATCAATTCCCATCCAAGTGCCAAAAATCACCATATAAATATGAAGTAATTCACTACGCTATTAAATCATCATGATCAACACCATTTCTCATCAAATATATGCACAATTATTTCATCAACTACATGTCTCCATGGCTGTCCAAAATGAACACAACAATAACTCTTCAAACTCAAAAATTTTCTTCACAAATCCAACACCCATAACATGCACACAAAACTTAACAAAGCTATCTTCAAAAATACTAACTTACCTTATGGTTGAAGCTTGTTAAACCTTGCTTAAACTTCTCAAATTTGGTATCAAACTCTTCCTTGTGATGAGTAGACAAACTTTAATGAAGAACCCTAGGTGATTGGAGTTGAAATGGAGGAGTGCATGGAGCTTGATTGAAAAATGGCCATGGAGGATTTTTCTTCTTCAATTCGGCATGGGAGGACAAAGTGAGGAAGATGAACATTCTTCTGGATATAGTGGACTTACACCTGCCCCATTATGGGTTTAATTAATCCTTTAATGGTCCACTAACTCCAAATAATCATATAATAAGCTAATTGTTCATTTATTCCACATTAACCCATGATTTTATCTATTTACTTTAGGTACCACCAAATTAATTTTTCATTTTATTTTCTAAGTGTAATACTATTTATTTTTAATGGACATTTAGGTCAAAAGACAATTCGGGATGTCAAATGACCATAATGCCCCTGTTCGGGTTGCATTCCCGATTTTTCGGTAATACCGGGTTTTGTCCATTTTTCGATTTCTCACTTTTCTTTGTACTAATTATTTAATTTTTCTTTGATCTTTCTAATGATATTTATTCTTCAATAAGGTTCTATTTAAGTCCTAAAAATGTTTTCGGGGTTCCCATGATCCGAGAGCTAGTCAACGGTCCACGCCGTGACTTCCATCTGATCACCCATCGTTAGGTTTCATTTCGTTTAACTTGATTACCTTTCTTTGCTATTATTTTTCCTTTGTTTTTCTTGTATTTTCTTTTCTTGTATTTCATTATTTTATGTCTCCTCCCTCATGTCAAAGTGTAGTTCTAGGCATCCTAGCTGTCCGGACAACACTGGTCACCGGAACAGTAGAACGCACTACCGAACTTTGGGGTGTTACATTTTATGATTTTTTGTAAATTTTGTAATTAAACTCTTATTTTATCATGTGTATTTGAAACAAATGTAATATAATTTTGTATTAATGTAAGTACTTGTAATTTGTGATTATAAATAACATATGAGAATTTATTTATGATTTGAGTCTAATGATGATATGAAATGAATGAATGACAAATAGAGGAATTGTTAAGAAATTGTTGTAAATTGATGTGATACAAATGGAGCTTGTGAATGATTGGAAATTATTGGAAGTGTTTTTAAACAGGTTCAGAAGAACTGTTTTTCCAATTTACAGCCGGCACTCTGCCGGATTTTCTATAAAAATTGCTTAAAAATTTAGATTTATCAAAAATTGTAAACAAATGATTTAAAAGGGATAAATTGTAATAGAACTATGAATTGGTGCTCCGGCACACTGAGTGGCATAACTTGCTCGGCTACACTGTAGTCGGGTAAGGAGTGTCACATGTATGGGGTTCTTGGTCAAATTGATTACACTTGTGTTATCACATTTAATAGGTATATGATCAAGAGATATTTTGAAGTCTCTCAATTGTTGTTTGATCCAAAGTATTTGGCTACAACAAAGACCCGCAGCTACATATTCAGCTTCAGCCATGGAAAGTGCAACCAAGTTTAATTTCTTGCTACACCAAGAAACTAAAGAGTGTCCTAAGTGTTGACAAGTACCTGAGGTACTCTTCCTATCAAGGATGCTTCCAGCAAAGTCGGCACCCGAGTAGGAACATAAATCAAAGGATGCATTTCTAGGATACCATAGACCTAAATGTAATGTATCATTCAAGTGTTTGAGAATACATTTAACAGCATGAAAATGAGACTCTTTAGGACATGATTGAAACGTGCACATAAATATATGAAAAACATAATGTCCGGTCTTCTAGCTGTGAGATATAAGAGACTACCAATCATACCTCTATAGAGCTTTTCATCAATTGGTTTTCCTTTTCATCCTTGTCAAGTTTGGTGTTTGTGCTCATTGGAGTTCTACTTCGCTTGCTATTCTCCATCCCAAACCTCTTGATCAATTCTTTGGTGTACTTGGCTTGGTTGATGAAGATGCCATCCTTAGCTTGCTTGATTTGAAGCCCAAGGAAAAGCTTGAGTTCTCCTATCATGCTCATTTCAAACTCACTCTTCATGGTATTAGCAAACTCTTCACACAAACACTCATTAGTAGCACCAAATATAATATTATCAACATATATTTGTACTATAACGATGTCATTTACATGATTTTTAATAAAAAGAGTTGTATCAACTTTTCCTTTTGAAAAGCCATTTTGTAAAAGAAAGTTACTAAGCCTTTCATACCAAGCTCTAGGGGCTTGTTTCAAACCATACAAGGCTTTAGTCAATTTAAAAACATGGTTTAAAAACTCATGATTTTCAAAACCAGGAGGTTGCTCAACATATATCTCCTCATCAATAAAACCATTTAGAAAAGCACTTTTAACATCCATTTGGAAAAGCTTAAAATTCATGTATAATGCATATGCAAGCAAGATTCTAATGGCTTCTAATCTAGCTACGGGGGCAAAGGTTTCATCATAGTCAATGCCCTCCTCTTGGTTATAGCTGTAACACCCCTATGTACGGTAGTGCATTCTACTGTTCCGGTGACCAGTGTCGGTTTGGGCAGCAAGGATGCCTAAAACTACATTTAATTGTTAGTGAGGAGACATAAAATAATGAAATACAAGAAAAGAAAATAAAAGAAAAACAAAGGAAAAATAATAGCAATAAAATGAAACTAAGTTAAATGAGCCAGCACCCCAGCGATGGGTGACCGCACGGGGAAGTTACGGCGTAGGCAATAGCCGACTCTAGGACTGCAGGGATGTAACACCCCTATGTTCGGTAGTGTGTTCTACTGTTCCGGTGATCAGTATTGTCCGGACAGCTAGGATGCCTAGAACTACATTTAAATATTGATGAGGAGACATAAAATAATGAAATACAAGAAAAAAAAAATACAAGAAAAACAAAGGAAAAATAATAGCAATGAAATGAAACTAAGTTAAATGAGCCAGCGCCGTAATGATGGGTGACCGCACGGAAAAGTTACAGCGCAGGCAATAGCCGACCCCAGGACTGTAGGGATGTAACACCCCTATGTTTGGTAGTGCGTTCTACTGTTCCAGTGTCCAGTGTTGTCCGGACAGCTAGGATGCCTAGAACTGCATTTAAATATTAATGAGGAGACATAAAATAATGAAATACAAGAAAAGAAAATACAAGAAAACAAAGGAAAAATAATAGCAATGAAATGTAACCAAGTTAAACGAGCCGAGAATCCTAGCGATGGGTGACCGCACCGGGAAGTTGCGGCGTGGACTATTGACTAGCCCTGGACCTCAGGGAACCCTGGAAAATATTTTTAGGACTTGAATAAACACCTATTGAAGTATAAATATCATTAGAAATATCAAAGAAAAATTAATTAATTAGTACAAAGAAAAATGAAAAATCGGAAAAACGATAAAACTCGGTGTTACCGAAAAATCAGGAATGCAACCCGAACAGGGGCATTGTAGTCATTTGACACCCCGAGTTGTCTTTTGACCTAAATGTCCATTAAAAATAAATGATGTTATACTTGGAAAATGTCATGAAAAATTAAATTGGTGGTATATAATTTAAATAGCAAAAGATAGGAGTTAAATGTGGGAATTTGGAAATTGAGAATAAAACAACTATTACTTCCTTACTTAGTGCTCCACTAACACCCCCAAAGTGGACATTTAATCACCATGTGGACAGCAAATCACTCGTCTTCCTCGCCTTGCCAAGACCAGCCGAAACCAAGAAGAAAGAAGTTCCTCCATGGACGTCCATGGCCAAGCTTCAATCCTTCATCTCCAAGCCAATTTCCTTACACTTTCCTTCACTAAAGTTGTTCTACACAACTTGGGCAGTAGATAGGCAGCAGGAAAATCAAGTTTTGGTGAGCTTTTGAAGAATTTCAAAAGTGGTTATTATGTATTTTTATTCTTGTTTCATTAAACCTTGAATGGATGTTGTGGGTAGTTAAATTGTGGAAGGATTTTTGAAGTTTGATGAGTTAAGGGAGAGGTACATTTTTGGCAGCCATGGAACTTCAATAAGAGCAGTTTATCTTTGCATATAAATGATAGATTAAAGTGTTGATGTAAGTGTTTATGTGTGTAGGAATAAATTGGATAATGTATACTAAATGTATGTGTGATAGTACACTTGATTTTGGAAGCTTGGAAACTAATTGAAGAAGATGTACAATCAGCAACTTTGAAGTGTAGACCAAAATGTGTTGTTTCATGGTTTAGTTTATGGAATTATATTGTTGAATTATGGTGCTTGTTATGGCAGCATGTATATATGTATAAAGGTTTGAGTTTGGACATGTAAATGAGCTATGTTATGTGGTTAAATTGTTTGTAATTGGACTTAGAAAATTCTATACTATAATGTACATATTGAGTTTGGTTACAAGCTGCCAAGATGACTTATAATGTGAAGTAAAATGTGCTTATGTTATGGTACAAACCAGCATTGGCATGGATGTGTAACTTGGTAAGTGTTGAATGTGTCCTTTGGTATGTGATGAAGAGTGTGTAGTAGGGCAGTGTGTGTTTTGGCTTAGAACCTTAAGTGTGTGGCTCTAATTGGTATGAGACCAATTGGAGGTGAAACTAGGCACAAAAAGTGCCAACTTTCATGAAGGAAGCTTACCAAAATTCTGCTTAGAAGGTGACTTGAAAAATGACCAAATCTGGATTAGTTCTTTGAAAACCTGAAAATTGACCATTTGGGCAGCAATTGATCTTTTGGCCATAACTCACTCAAAACAAGTCCAATTGACCTGAAATTTTTACCATGAATAGTTGAGACATATATCTACAATTCTTATGAAGACACCAAAGCCCAGTAATGGCTAGAACCAAGCCCAACAGCTTGCACAATTTCAGGTCCAAAAACTGGCCGAACCAAAAGTGACCTAAAAATGACCTAAAGTGACCATTTTGGTACATTCTGTCCAGCATTGGTAAATTGACCATAACTTGGTCTACATAACTCAGAATGACCTGAAATTTTACCTCGCATGTAATAAGATGTAGACCAACAAGTTTACAGTTTTGACCAAAACCCGAAAACCTAGGGAACTAGGTCGTCCGGCTAGGTCAAATTAGTATACTGAAATCCGACAAATTGCAATAAAATGCATTATACATGAAAATGAATTGGGTAACATGTGTTAGTAGTATGCCCTAGAGCATATCATTTAGTATGTATCTTGTACATATTTTTATTAATAAAAGGCATTTCCACTTTTCCGTTTACATAATATATTTATGTGTAATAGAAAAGGTCCATTGATATTTTGTTAGAAATATTATTCTTAAGTTGTTAAGAATATGAGTGACAATATTTCTAGCACAAAGTATCATAAATAGGTTCACAATCGAGGATACTTCATAACAAGGACATGACTTATCCAGAAAGATTGTATTCATGTTTGTTACCAAGTTATTTATATGAGATATAAATAAGATGGAATGGTGAGTCTCATGCCATATAACAAACATGATAGGCTCTTATAAATGATAAGTAGGCCGAACCAGTGACACTTATGACAAGCACATGGGTTTACTCTTGTCAATGTTTTGTCATAAATTATATCAGTGCATATAATCTTTAAACCTGAGATAGCAGAGTTATCTTGTATATAGGTAGTTTGAGTTTAATACTGCTTTCATACTTGTACTATGTATGGGTATATGGGCATGTGTTGGCTCCTACTAGTTATATATGAAGGTAGGTGTTGATCAAGATGGAATCTGTTCCTCTAAGTAAATAGAGATAAAATCCTATGTTCATTTAATTGTTCTTGATGTTTCAAGTTTCTGGCCAAGACAGATAGATTTATTCAGAAAAGAGTTTCTGATGAGAAAATTTTTTTAATCAAGAATTGGAATTAAAAGGGAACATAATATTCATAGCAAATGGAGTTTGACATAAACCATGACTCCAGCTTGAGTTGGGATTTTGTAACAGAGAGATTCTAGTGCATGGTAACATATGATTATAGGTTCATTTAAAGTAAACCTTATTACTAATTAGGTGGCCATGGCATGCTATGCTAGGTGTTAACCATGGTCTATGAGGTTCATAAAATGATTTAGAGAAATCATTTATGGTAAGAAAGAGTTCTGATGATATTAAGAGTTGATATCATGTCTCATTGCCAATTAGTGATGAGCCTAGTAAGTCACACACATATACAAGTTATCACCTATTTAAATATGATTTAATTAATCAATTAAAGAGTTTAATTGATTAATTAAATAGGTTTGGTTTGCAATTAAATTGCAAAGTCCCTAGCATGACTTGAAACCAAATCTAGATTATTGGATGTATAATATAAGTTAAATTTATATTTAAAGTGTTTAAATATGAATTTAATTAATTAGAAATTAATTAATAGAGATTAATTAATTAATTTATATTTGATATAAATTGATTAGAAGAAGAAAAATAATTATTTTGGGTTAAGAACTCAAAATTAAGACACATGGGCATTTTGGTCATTTCACAGTGTGACACGTGGCACCATGAGATGGTGACACATGGGATTACACATAAGCTTGCCAAATGTTTTTTTTTTTTAATCATGTAAGATGATTAAAATCAAGATTAAATATAGGTTTGACACTTGGCACAATGTGATTGGGTCACTTAAACCTAGAGCTAATCAAAGGGTGACATGTGGCAAGGTTTTAATGTGTTAACCTAGCTATTTAAGTGTTGTTATGAAAAGAAAAATAACCAGCAGCCACTCCTCTCTTTTGTTACGCCACCTTGAGGCTTTTCATCTATTCTTCTTCATCTCGCATCAATTCAAAGAGATTAGCCATCAATCTCTTGAATTAAGAACGCTAGAAATTGTTTCCAGTGTCCTATTTACATCTCTAATCTCTTAAAAGACAAAACTTGAATTTTTAATTAATAGAAAAAGCTTTAAAAGCTGTTCAAGGGCTGCCATAGGTGTTCTTGGTGTGGACAAGCTAGAGGGACAACATCTGGTGTCCTGAAGGCGAATCTCAAAGGCGCAGACACGCTGCAGTGCATCAAGAGGTTAGTGTAATCGTTCTTGATTTAATCTAGGGTTCTAAAATTAATCTGATTAATTTTAAAATCTTAAATGGAAAATACAGATCCAAAAACATATTAAAAGAGTTTTAATATGTTGTTTATCATTGAAATCAGATAAATAAAAATAAATATTGTGTAACACCCCTAAGTTCGGTAGTGCGTTCTGCTGTTCCGGTGACCAGTGATGTCCGGACAGCTAGGATGCCTAGAACTACACTTCAATATGAATGAGGAGACAAAAATAATGAAATACAAGAAAAGAAAATAAAAGAAAAATAAAAGAAAAATAATAGCAATAAAATGTAACCAAGTTAAACGAGCCGATACCCTAGCGATGGGTGATCGCACCGGGAAGTCACGGCGTGGACCGTTGACTAGCCCTGGACTGCGGGGAACCCTAGAAAACATTTTAGGACTTAAATAGACCCTTGTTGAAGAATAAATCTCATTAGAAAGATCAAAGAAAAATTAAATAATTAGTACAAATAAAAGTGAGAAATCGAAAAACGGACAAAACCCGGTATTACCGAAAAATCGGGAATGCCACCCGAACAGGGGCATTATGGTCATTTGACATCCCGAATTGTCTTTTGACCTAAATGTCCATTAAAAATAAATATTATTACACTTAGAAAATAAAATGAAAAATTAATTTGGTGGTACCTAAAGTAAATAGCTAAAATCATGGGTTAAATGTGGAATAAGTGGGAATTAACATATCATATAATTATTTGGAGTTAGTGGGCCACTAAAGGAATATAATAAACACATAGTGGGGCAGGTGTACATCCATTATCCAAGGCAGAAACTTCATCTTCTCCATTGTACCAAAGTTGCCGTGAATGAAGGGAGAGGAAACTCCATGGACATTTTCATGCAAGCTTGATCCATCCATCCATTTCAACTCCAATCCTTTAAGTTCCTTCACAAAAAATGGTCTACACATCACAAGGAAGATATTGATACCAATTTTGAGAAGTTTGGTGAAGGTTTAGCAAGTTACAATTAAAGGTAAGTTTGCATTTTTGAGAATTTCCTTGTTAAACTTTATGTGTATGTTATGGGTGTTAGTTTTGTGAAGGAAATTTTAAAGTTTAAATAGTTATTGAGATAGCCATTTTTGGGCAGCCATGGGGTCACACATTTGATGATTTATTATGCATATAATTGATGAGAAATAATGTTGATCATGGTAAATTAATATCCTAATGAATTGTTTCACATATACATGGTGATTTTGGCACTTGAATGAGAATTGATGGATTGTAGGGCAATGTGGTGTTGAAGGACAATTTCGGCAGCCTTGGGGACACTTGAATAAATGTGTATATTCATGGGAGTGTTGGCAGAATTGTGGCATTAAGGAATGAAGGATATGTGTATGAAATTATTGTGTAAAGTGTATGTGAAAATTAGTGGTGTTTAGGTATGTATGTGATGGTATTGAGATATTGTAAATGTGAATTATATTTGGTGTGTTGAGGGTAATGGAAATCTGCCCAAAGTAATGTTGATGTAATGTAGAAAATTCTTTTGGGTAATGTACCAAAACAGATTGGTAGGGTATGGAAGTAAACTTTGCAAGTAAATATGTGTTTAAAGTGGGGTGTGAAAGGCATATTGAAGGCAGTGTACATTTTAGCCTATAACCTTAAATGTGTAACCTCAATTGGTATGAGACCAATTTGTGGTGAAACTAGGCACAAAATGTGCCAACTTTCATTGAGAAACCGTACCAAAATTCTGCTTGCAAGGTGACCTAAGAAAATGACCAATTCGGATTAGGTGCAATTAGGACCTGAAAAATGACCAATTGGGCAGCAGTGAGTGTTTAGGCCATAACTCACTCAAACCAGGTCCAATTGACCTGAAATTTTAACCAAGAATAGTTAAGACCCATACCTACAAGTCTTATGAAGACACCAAATCCCAGAAATGACCATAAGCAAGTCAAACAACTTGCACAAGTTCGGGTCCAAAAACTGGCCGAACCAGAATTGACCAATTTGACCTAAAGTTGACCTAAAATGGTACCATTTGACCAGCAAGAGTGTAATGACCATAACTCGGTCTACTTAACTCGGATTGACCTGAAATTTTGGACCGCGGTCCATAAGACCTTAATCTACAAGTTTGTAGTTTCGACCGAGACCCGAAAACCGAGGGAACTAGATCGTCCGGTAAGGTCAAACCAGTGTCCCGGAATCCAGCAATTTGCATTAAAATGCACTAAACAAGGAAATGACTTTGGTAAAACGTACCAAACCTAAAACCCTATCGAATGTGACATATTAACGACACTAAAACCTAATTTACCTAAAACGCAATGAGGGTCGGTATATTAGGTGATTAAGTGAAAAATTGAGTTCAGAGCATTATTTACCAAACATTATTGTTAGAGACAATTTAATTTAGTACTGAAACACTTCAAATTGTGTTTCTCAGTTACTAAAGACTCAGGAGAAGAGAAGGAAACACTGAGTCCAGACCAGGGAGACAGTCATCAGAGGTTTGTGCACAACGGCTATTGCTTTTGAATTTTTCAATTGAAATAAATATTGAATATTTGTATATTATTGTTTTAAATTGTGTTTGTGCACAACGGCTATTGCTTTTGAATTTTTCAATTGAAATAAATATTGAATATTTGTATATTATTGTTTTAAATTGTGTTTGTGCACAACGAATATTTCTTTTGAATTATTTTCAATGGAAATAAATATTGACTATTTGCATATCATTGTTTTAAATTGTGGAAATGTGTTTGGTGGACACTTATTGATTGAAAAACATTGTGAATGGTTTGAAACTGTGAAAAATTGTTTGAATGATATTGATGGAAACTTATTGATTGAAAAGCAATCAGAAATGGTTTTTGTGGAAATTGAAGTTAATTATGAATTGGGTTGCCATTTTGTGAATGAAATTATGACTTTGGAAATTTATTGGATTCTCACGAATCATTTGAATAAAATGTTTGGAATTGATTTTGTGTTCACACTTAGCATGACAGTATCGTATCATTCCTTCTCCAATTATGGGGTTGTGATCGTTTATTTTCCTTCTCCATTTATGGAGTCGTGATCGTTTATTTTTCCCTCTCTGGTTTACCAGTTGAGGTGATCGGATGAGTACTCATTATATAGCTAGCTCCCTTCCTCATTGATTTCGATTAGTGGGGTTGTGATTGCTTTGTCGTGGTGTACAACGCGGCATTGATCGGAAATATGTGTCGTGGCTTAAGTTGTGAATGAATTGGCAACACTGTATTCTTAAATTATTTGACTAAATTGTGTTGTTATGCGATTTGATAATTTGTGAAATGGAGTTTAAATTCTTATTGACATTCACTGTCTTCTGAATTTAACTATGTTTTGATTATTGAGATTTATTGTGATATTGTGTTAAATTCCTTATGACAGTATTGTCTTGAATTTAACTATGGTTTTTAAGTATCCACTATTTATTTGAATTATGAATTGTGATTTAAATTGTATTTGGTTAATGTTGTGCACCACTGAGACATTGTCTCAGCGATAGCTTTTATTGCCGCAGTAGACAGACAGCATGCAAAGGCAGCAGATTAGGCTGCTAGTACCTCCAGCGAGAGACTACCGGGTATAATAAGTATACCAGTATTTTGTATTTTGTAATGTAATGTATGTTCACTGTATGTACATATTATTGTTGGTTTTGAGCAGTTGTAAATAAAAATTGTACATTGAAGTTGCAAAATAATTATGAGTTATTTTGGCTTGTAAAAATTGTATTATATTTCTTTTACCTCAGTCTTTGAAAAATCACTGTGGATTTGAGTTGAGAAATGTGTTGTATTCAGAAATATGTTGGAGTTGAGATTTGGAAATCTATTGAAGTGCTTTTACTGAGTTTTTCAAGAACTGTTTTATCCAAAATACAGATGGCACTCTGCCAAAATTTTTACAGAAACTCCAAATAATTCAAATGTGTTAGTTCTATCACTTCAGTTCAAAAAGGTTTTTAACACCTGTAAATAGTGCTCACCACTGTAAAAGAAGTAAGAAAATTTTTAAAATCCCTTGTAGTGTATCTAATGGATTATCAGTAGACGGAGTTGGTAATTCATTAGGTATACTACGGGATCATGTTATGCCTTACAGAGGGGTAGGGTGTGACATGTTTTAGTGGTATCAGAGCAAAGTTTTTAAACTCTGTTTTCACCTGTTATTTGAATGTTCTTTCTTCATAGTACAACTGCTCAATATCATTGTTGATACATACAGTACATTACAGTATAAATATGCACTAACGAGAGTAAATATCCTTGTGTTATTGTTCAGGAAAGCTAAGATCCTCGCATTGAATATGGAAGAGGGTGATCGCTCAATGATCGTCTATTGAGGCCGAGGTGCAAGGGGATGCCCCAGCTTACATAATGTTAGTGGTTCAAGAAAGACCACTGCAGATCGCAGCTTTCTGCTCGCTCAGCAGATGGCTGCAATGTTCCAACAAATGGCTGGTAATGCACCTACTCAAGTCCCAATACAGACACCAGTGGTACAACCACAGTCTCCTACGAGGCAGTATGATAAATTGATGAAGTATGGGGCTACAGAGTTTAAGGGGACAGTAGATCCTCTAGAAGCTGAACAATGGTTAGAGAGGATGGATAGGGTGTTCAAGAAACTGCACTGCACAGAGGAGCTCAGATTTGAATACTCAGTATCTTTGCTACAGGGGGATGCTTATGACTGGTGGAAAACCATTCCCCACGATGCAGTAGAGCTGGTGCTAACATGGAATGACTTCCTCAGGGAATTCAGGCAGAAATATATCCCTGATGCCTATGTAGACCAAAAACTACAAGAATTCCTAAGTCTGAAACAGGGGGGCAGATCAGTGGCTGAGTATGAAAGAGAATTCTCCCGCCTTAGCCACTATGCAGTAAGTTTGCTTGCTACCAGCAAGGAGAGATGCAAGAGGTTTGAAACTGGCTTGAAGCCCAGTATCAGAGTACAAGTGCTCGGCTTCAAACACACTAACTTCTCTGAACTTGTTTCTCAAGCCCTAGAGTTGGAAAGAGTTGAGTTTGAGACTACTCCTGAGAAAAAGAGATCAGAGAAGACAGATGAAGAGGGAAAGTCAGTAGAACAGAGTTCCAGTGGTCCTACTGGAAAGAGGAAGAACTATGAGGGACACAACAGAGGTGGCAAGAAGACCGGTAGGGGAGGACATTCAGGACAGAAACCTCCTTTATCTGGTCAGCATAGTACCGGAGGTTCCTACCATTCCCGCCAATGTGAAAATTGTGGAAGATATCATGGTGGGATATGCTATAAGGCTATTGGAGCCTGTTATAACTGTGGAGGCATAGGACACTTTGCCAAGGACTGCACCAAAGAGTCGCAGAGTTGGACCACCTCCTACTACTGCGGAAGGGTCGATTCGAGCCACATTGCAGTTCACAACCACCCAGCAGAGGTAGAGGCGGGGTAGAGGTAACCCAAGAGCAGCCAAGGCACGCGATAAAACATTCAGAGCAAGATAGTGCTCCAGTCAGAGTCTATGCCATGAGACAGAGAGAAGTGGCCGAGACATCTGATGTCGTGGCTGGTACCTTCTCAACTTTTAACCAAGATGTGTTTGTGTTATTGGATCTGGGTTCTACCCATTCTTATGTGTGTGCTAGCATCATTGATTGCATTGCTATTCCATGTACAAAAATGGACTTTGAGGTGCTAGTAACAAGTCCGCTAGGACAGGAGGTCAGGGAAATAAATTTTGATGCGTTAGTGATTAGTCCTTTAGGATAGGGATTATGATAATAAGTGAAATTAGTTTTGGAAGAGTTTATCGGCGAAAAGTATTTCCTGACACACCATAAATTTTAAAACTAATTGGCAAGCCTATTTAATGTAAAGCAAGAGGACGTAAAGGTAAGTTACAGTAATAGAATTGCTCTAGATGAAGGCAGAGATGTTACTGTTAGTAATTGTTAATGGATATGGTAATCAGAATAAGTTCGGATATCAGTGAATTCAAAAAGGACAAAGGATAGGAAAGTTTGATCTATTGGGATGTATTATAGTAACTACGCAATGTTCTTGATTGTTTATACTGTAAACTGCGGATTACAGTACTAACTTGAGATTATTGTGTAGAGCTACGTACTATCTGATAGTACACCTAGATGAGGATAGTTACCAACGGCATCTGTTTTTGTATAGTTATGCCAGGACATAATTTAATCGTTAGAAATAAGTTTGAAAGTCCTACTTAAGGATCTAAAACTCAAAAGTTAAAATATCGAAAGGTTATAGTTCGGTACAAAAGAAAGTAAGTTATAAAATATTGACAGATAAAAAGAGTTATGGAAGTAGAGATTTGAATAGTTGATTCATATATATAACAAAGAAATATTACGAATGTGAGGAAGACTATGGACCAGAAAGGTCAGAGGACCAATGACTGATGAATGATTCTAACATGACCTCAAGGGTCATTCAAGAAGCAACGTGAACCGAAATATTAGACAACATAATAGTAAGAGGAGATTGGTGTTATCCAAACAAATTAAACATTGTATTAGATTGTTAAAAGACTTATACAAATTTGAGAAAAAGAAGATTATATGATCGTATAGAAAGGAGAAAATAAACGTATGACTATTGTAAGATGGCTATTGGGTAAAATTTCGAGACGAAATTTATTTAAGGGGGGGAGAATTGTAACACCCCTAAGTTCGGTAGTGCGTTCTGCTGTTCCGGTGACCAGTGATGTCCGGACAGCTAGGATGCCTAGAACTACACTTCAATATGAATGAGGAGACAAAAATAATGAAATACAAGAAAAGAAAATACAAGAAAAATAAAAGAAAAATAATAGCAATAAAATGTAACCAAGTTAAACGAGCCGACACCCTAGCGATGGGTGACCGCACCGGGAAGTCACGGCGTGGACCGTTGACTAGCCCTGGACTGCGGGGAACCCTAGAAAACATTTTAGGACTTAAATAGACCCTTGTTGAAGAATAAATCTCATTAGAAAGATCAAAGAAAAATTAAATAATTAGTACAAATAAAAGTGAGAAATCGAAAAACGGACAAAACCCGGTATTACCGAAAAATCGGGAATGCCACGAACAGGGCATTATGGTCATTTGACATCCCGAATTGTCTTTTGACCTAAATGTCCATTAAAAATAAATATTATTACACTTAGAAAATAAAATGAAAAATTAATTTGGTGGTACCTAAAGTAAATAGCTAAAATCATGGGTTAAATGTGGAATAAGTGGGAATTAACATATCATATAATTATTTGGAGTTAGTGGGCCACTAAAGGAATATAATAAACACATAGTGGGGCAGGTGTACATCCATTATCCAAGGCAGAAACTTCATCTTCTCCATTGTACCAAAGTTGCCGTGAATGAAGGGAGAGGAAACTCCATGGACATTTTCATGCAAGCTTGATCCATCCATCCATTTCAACTCCAATCCTTTAAGTTCCTTCACAAAAAATGGTCTACACATCACAAGGAAGATATTGATACCAATTTTGAGAAGTTTGGTGAAGGTTTAGCAAGTTACAATTAAAGGTAAGTTTGCATTTTTGAGAATTTCCTTGTTAAACTTTATGTGTATGTTATGGGTGTTAGTTTTGTGAAGGAAATTTTAAAGTTTAAATAGTTATTGAGATAGCCATTTTTGGGCAGCCATGGGGTCACACATTTGATGATTTATTATGCATATAATTGATGAGAAATAATGTTGATCATGGTAAATTAATATCCTAATGAATTGTTTCACATATACATGGTGATTTTGGCACTTGAATGAGAATTGATGGATTGTAGGGCAATGTGGTGTTGAAGGACAATTTCGGCAGCCTTGGGGACACTTGAATAAATGTGTATATTCATGGGAGTGTTGGCAGAATTGTGGCATTAAGGAATGAAGGATATGTGTATGAAATTATTGTGTAAAGTGTATGTGAAAATTAGTGGTGTTTAGGTATGTATGTGATGGTATTGAGATATTGTAAATGTGAATTATATTTGGTGTGTTGAGGGTAATGGAAATCTGCCCAAAGTAATGTTGATGTAATGTAGAAAATTCTTTTGGGTAATGTACCAAAACAGATTGGTAGGGTATGGAAGTAAACTTTGCAAGTAAATATGTGTTTAAAGTGGGGTGTGAAAGGCATATTGAAGGCAGTGTACATTTTAGCCTATAACCTTAAATGTGTAACCTCAATTGGTATGAGACCAATTTGAGGTGAAACTAGGCACAAAATGTGCCAACTTTCATTGAGAAACCGTACCAAAATTCTGCTTGCAAGGTGACCTAAGAAAATGACCAATTCGGATTAGGTACAATTAGGACCTGAAAAATGACCAATTGGGCAGCAGTGAGTGTTTAGGCCATAACTCACTCAAACCAGGTCCAATTGACCTGAAATTTTAACCAAGAATAGTTAAGACCCATACCTACAAGTCTTATGAAGACACCAAATCCCAGAAATGACCATAAGCAAGTCAAACAACTTGCACAAGTTCGGGTCCAAAAACTGGCCGAACCAGAATTGACCAATTTGACCTAAAGTTGACCTAAAATGGTACCATTTGACCAGCAAGAGTGTAATGACCATAACTCGGTCTACTTAACTCGGATTGACCTGAAATTTTGCACCGCGGTCCATAAGACCTTAATCTACAAGTTTGTAGTTTCGACCGAGACCCGAAAACCGAGGGAACTAGATCGTCCGGTAAGGTCAAACCAGTGTCCCGAAATCCAGCAATTTGCATTAAAATGCACTAAACAAGGAAATGACTTTGGTAAAACGTACCAAACCTAAAACCCTATCGAATGTGACATATTAACGACACTAAAACCTAATTTACCTAAAACGCAATGAGGGTCGGTATATTAGGTGATTAAGTGAAAAATTGAGTTCAGAGCATTATTTACCAAACATTATTGTTAGAGACAATTTAATTTAGTACTGAAACACTTCAAATTGTGTTTCTCAGTTACTAAAGACTCAGGAGAAGAGAAGGAAACACTGAGTCCAGACCAGGGAGACAGTCATCAGAGGTTTGTGCACAACGGCTATTGCTTTTGAATTTTTCAATTGAAATAAATATTGAATATTTGTATATTATTGTTTTAAATTGTGTTTGTGCACAACGTCTATTGCTTTTGAATTTTTCAATTGAAATAAATATTGAATATTTGTATATTATTGTTTTAAATTGTGTTTGTGCACAACGAATATTTCTTTTGAATTATTTTCAATGGAAATAAATATTGACTATTTGCATATCATTGTTTTAAATTATGGAAATGTGTTTGGTGGACACTTATTGATTGAAAAACATTGTGAATGGTTTGAAACTGTGAAAAATTGTTTGAATGATATTGATGGAAACTTATTGATTGAAAAGCACTGTAAATGGTTTTTGTGGAAATTGAAGTTAATTATGAATTGGGTTGCCATTTTGTGAATGAAATTATGACTTTGGAAATTTATTGGATTCTCACGAATCATTTGAATAAAATGTTTGGAATTGATTTTGTGTTCACACTTAGCATGACAGTATCGTATCATTCCTTCTCCAATTATGGGGTTGTGATCGTTTATTTTCCTTCTCCATTTATGGAGTCGTGATCGTTTATTTTTCCCTCTCTGGTTTACCAGTTGAGGTGATCGGATGAGTACTCATTATATAGCTAGCTCCCTTCCTCATTGATTTCGATTAGTGGGGTTGTGATTGCTTTGTCGTGGTGTACAACGCGGCATTGATCGGAAATATGTGTCATGGCTTAAGTTGTGAATGAATTGGCAACACTGTATTCTTAAATTATTTGACTAAATTGTGTTGTTATGCGATTTGATAATTTGTGAAATGGAGTTTAAATTCTTATTGACATTCACTTTGTCTTACGAATTTAACTATGTTTTGATTATTGAGATTTATTGTGATATTGTGTTAAATTCCTTATGACAGTATTGTCTTGAATTTAACTATGGTTTTTAAGTATCCACTATTTATTTGAATTATGAATTGTGATTTAAATTGTATTTGGTTAATGTTGTGCACCACTGAGACATTGTCTCGTGATAGCTTTATTCTTTGTCGCAGTGAGCAGACAGACAGTCTGTGATTAAGTGCTAGTACCTCCAGCGAGAGACTACCGGGTATAATAAGTATACCAGTATTTTGTATTTTGTAATGTAATGTATGTTCACTGTATGTACATATTATTGTTGGTTTTGAGCAGTTGTAAATAAAAATTGTACATTGAAGTTGCAAAATAATTATGAGTTATTTTGGTTTGTAAAAATTGTATTATATTTCTTTTACCTCAGTCTTTGAAAAATCACTGTGGATTTGAGTTGAGAAATGTGTTGTATTCAGAAATATGTTGGAGTTGAGATTTGGAAATCTATTGAAGTGCTTTTTACAGGTTTTCTGAAGAACTGTTTTATCCAAAATACAGATGGCACTCTGCCAAAATTTTTACAGAAACTCCAAATAATTCAAATGTGTTAGTTCTATCACTTCAGTTCAAAAAGGTTTTTAACACCTGTAAATAGTGCTCACCACTGTAAAAGAAGTAAGAAAAGTTTTAAAATCCCTTGTAGTGTATTTAATGGATTATCAGTAGACGGAGTTGGTAATTCATTAGGTATACTACGGGATCATGTTATGCCTTACAGAGGGGTAGGGTGTGACATATTGCATGATGCATGTGACCCTAGATGAAAATTTTGAATTCAATGGTATAAACTTGTGTTTTTCACTCTTTCGTTCCTTCAATTGGTATCAGAGCCACTATATTTGCCATTTAGATTGTTGATTATATGATTTAATTGTGTGATTTGATCATGAGATGATTGATCCATTGCTGGTTGCAATGGATGTGTGGCGGCACACATGGTGAACCACCATTGGTGGCGGCAACAAAGCTTCTTCTAGGTGGCGCAAGGTTTGCTTTCTAATTTACAATTGTTGCATGATCTAAAAGCTCATCCTATGTCTAATTAAATTGTTTAATTAGAATTTTAATCACACAATTAAATTATGATTCAAATCAGAATTTTAAAAATTGTTTGAATGTGATTCAAATCTGAATTTTAAAAGTTGTTTGAATATGATTCAAATATGAATTTTTAAAGTTGTTTGAATCATATTTAAATCTGATTTTTTAAAATTGATTGAAAAAAATTCAGATCTTATTTTTTAAAAAAATGTTTGAATGTGATTCAAATCTGATTTTTTAAAAAATGTTTGAATGTGATTCAAATCTAAATTTTTAAAGTTGTTTGAATGTGATTCAAATCTGAATTTTTAAATTTGTTTGAATGAGATTCAAATATGAATTTTTAAATTTATTTGAATCATATTCAAATATGGATTTTTAAGTTGAATATGAGATATTCAATTTAATTTAAGTATGTATGTTTTATTTAATTGTTAAATAGTGATATGCATGATGGATGATCATGGACTATAAAAGACCAATGTGATTGGATTTATTTCTTTTATGTTTCTTTGGGATTGTAAATTAATTAATTTATCTTAATTTATTTTGGGCATGTATTATTAAGTTTGTAATAATTTTTGGGTTGTAATTTTATTTATTTAAGTTCTTGTAAATTCGCCTTGGTATGCGAAGGATTACTATGTAATATTGGATTGCAAGAAGTTCAAGGAGGTCAAGAGCATTGGTGGGACCAGTGGGAGGAATTCAAGATCAAGTGTTGATTATGTACTCCTTCAGCAACTCTGTCACACCCTACCCCTCTCTAAGGCATGACATGATCCCGTAGTACACCTAATGAATTATCAACTCCGTCTACTGATAACCCATTAAATACACTACAAGGGATTTTAAAAACTTTTCTTACTTCTTTCACAGTGGTGAGCACTATTTACAGGTGTTTAAAACTTTTGTGAACTGAAGTGATAGAACTAACACATTTGACTTATTTGGAATTTCTGTAAACATTTTGGCAGAGTGCCATCTGTATTTTGGATAAAACAGTTCTTCAGAAAACCTGTAAAAAGCACTTCAATATTTTTCTCAACTCAATCCACAACAATTTTTCAGTATTTTCAAAGGATGAGATAAAAGAAATATAATACAAATTTTACAAGTCAAAATAACTCATAATTCACTTTACAACTTCAATGTACAATTTTAATTTACAACTGCTCAAATAATTTACATACATATTATTACATGCATACATCAAAACCTATGTATATGGGTATACCTATGATATACCTGGAGCTGATCTGAATATGTCTTCAAAGAAACTTAATCACTGCTCTATGCTCTTCTTACCTGCGACAGCATACAAAGTTATCGCTGAGTGGTGAACTCAGTGGTGCACAACTATAATTTAAAACATAGTACAATATACATTGACAAAATTTACAGTAAATAATTTAGAAATCTGAATACTCATCAAATTCCAAAACTCAAAATATTCATTGCCAATAATGTAAATCGTTTGTATAAATGACTTTGATCACAAAATTCAATTTATCAAATCATGACTAACGATTTAAGTAATTCTAACAAAATCAATTATACACAAACCATAATTGAAATCACAATTCCTTACCATTCAGAAGCCATTCTGTATCTCAAAAATCATTATGTATCTCAAAAACCATGTTGTATCTCAAAAATTCATTCTTTATCTCAAAACTCGTTCTTTATCTCACTAACTATGCAAGACTAATCCGAAAGGGCCATATTCGATGTGATTCTAACTCCCTATGGTCGGGGAGGTCGGATCAGATTCTAACTCCCTATGGTCGGGGAGGTCGAATCATCTTGCACAGTACCATCACAATAATGAATCTTCCGCAAGGGCCATAATGATAAAATAAACTTAGATCTAACCTCAAATCAGAGGAAAATCTAAGCCTGTGCACGTACCATGGTAATCAAAACACAACTAACTTCATTGTCTTCTCAACAAATGAGAGAGACGGGTAATAACCTAGTCAAGCATCTGTAGTGAGATATAAAATAATATCACAATCCTTTTAGTGAGCATAAATCACAATATAATTCGATTCAAATTCAATTCCAATATCCAATAATTTTTATGCTTATCACAATTCAAATCATAAATTTGCATTTTGCATGAAAATTACCATCACAATTCAAAACATGTTCTATCATAATTTTCCAAAACATAATTTATTCAATCCATAACAATGCTTAATACTTGTGGAAATACCATTTCACAAAGCTAAATTCATACATACTATAACAATTTTCAATAATCATTGAATTAAATCAAATGCTTGTTAAACATAATACATAAGAAAATATGTCATTTTATCATATGAAATATTCAAATAAAATCAGTTAAAAACTAGTTGTGCACAAACCTCTGATGACTGTCTCCTGGTCTTGACTCAGTGTTTCCTTCCCTTTTCCTGAGTCTTTGGTAACTGAGAAACACAATTTGAAGTGTTTCAGTACTAAATTAAACTGTCTCTAACGATAATGTTCGATAAGTAATTCACTGAAGGCTATTATTTGCTCAATCACCTAATATACCGACCCTCGATGCGTTTTAGGTAAATTAGGTTTTAGTGTCATTAATATGTCACATTCGATAGGGTTTTAGGGTTGGTACGTTTTACCAAACTCATTTCCTTGTTTAGTGCATTTTAATGCAACTTGCTGGATTCCGGGATACTAGTTTGACCTAGCCGGACGACCTAGTTCCCTCAGTTTTCCGGTTTTGGTCAAAACTACAAACTTGTAGATCTATGTCTTATGGAACGCGGGGCAAATTTTTAGGTCAATCCGAGTTAAGTAGACCAAGTTATGGTCATTATACTATTGCTGGTCAAATGGCATAAAATTAGGTCAATTTTAGGTCAATTTGGTCAACTTTGGTTCCGCCAGTTTTTGGACCCGAACTTGTGCAAGCTTTTTGACTTACTTCTGGTCATTTCTGGGCTTTGGTGTCTTCATAAGACTTGTAGGTATGGGTCTTAACTATTCATGGTTAAAATTTCAGGTCAATTCGACCTGTTTTGAGTGAGTTATGGCCTAAACACTAACTGCTCCCCAATTGGTCAAATTTCAGGCCTCAAATGTACTCAATCCGAATTGGTCATTTTTTACATCACCTTGCTAGCAGAATTTTGGTATGCTTTCTCAATTAAAGTTGGCACATTTTGTGCCTAGTTCCACCTCCAATTGGTCTCATACCAATTGAGGTTACACATTTAAAGTTATTGACTAAATTGCATACTGCCTTTAATTGCTTTGCTTATACATGCATCCATTACACATTTAATTGCTATATGTCCACTCCCCTTACAATTTCTGTTTTGGCACATTACCAAAACCATAATCCACTTTACATTAACATCACTTTGGGCAGATTGCAACTATCCTCAATACACTAATTAAAGCTCACATTTACAAGTTCTCAGTACAATCACATATACACCTAACCATTACAAATTTTTACATATACTTACACAATCAATCTATACACATATCCATCAACTCTCAAGGTCAATATTCTGCCAATACTTTCATGAACATATACACTTATTCAAGAATCTCAAAGCTGCCGAGAACTTCCTCAACACCAAAGTATTCCACAATTCATCAATTTCCATCCAAGTGCAAAAATCACCATATATATATGAAATAATTTACTAGGATTTTACATCACCATAACCAACATAATTCTCATCAAATATATGTACAAATACTTCATCAAATACTTAACTCCATGGCTGTCCAAAATGAACACATCAATAACTCTTCAAACTCAAAAATTTTCTTCACAAATTCAACACCCATAACATGCACACAAAGTTTAACAAAGCTATCTTAAAAAATGCTAACTTACCTTATAGTTGGAACTTGTTAAACCTTGATTAAACTTCTTAAATTTGGTATCAAACTCTTCCTTGTGATGTGTAGACAAACTTTCATGAAGGGACCTAAGTGTTTGGAGATGAAATGGAGGGAGTTAGGAGAGCTCATGCAAAACGCCCATGGAGGTTTCCCTCATCCTTCAATTCGGCAACTTTGGTACAGTGAAGAAGATGAACATTCTGATGTGTATAGTGGACTTACATCAGTATTTTTTTATGTTTAATTAAATTCCTAGTGGTCCACTAACTAAGATTAAATCATATAATATGTTAATTGTTCATTTATCCCACATTAACCCATGATTTTAGCTATTTACTTTAGGTACCACCAAATTAATTTTTCATTTCATTTTCTAAGTGTAATATTATTTATTTTTAATGGAAATTTAGGTCAAAAGACAATTCGGGATGTCAAATGACCATAATGCCCCTGTTCGGGTTGCATTCCCGATTTTTCGGTAACACCGGTTTTTGTCTGTTTTTCGATTTCTCACTTTTCTTTGCACTAATTAATTAATTTTTCTTTGATATTTCTAATGATATTTATACTTCATTAAATATTTATTTGAGTCCTAAAAATATTTTCCAGGGTTCCCCGCAGTCCAAGGCTAGTCAACGGTCCACGCCGTGACTTCCCGGTGCGGTCACCCATCGCTAGGGTTCTCGACTAGCTTAACTTCGTTACATTTCTTTGCTATTATTTTTCCTTTGTTTTTCTTGTATTTTCTTTTCTTGTATTTCATTATTTTATGTCTCCTCACTCATAACGAAGTGTAGTTCTAGGCATCCTAGCTGTCCGGACAGCACTGGTCACCGGAACAGCAGAACGCACTACCGAACTTAGGGGTGTTACAATTCTCCTCCCCTTAAATAAATTTTGTCTCAAAATTTTTCCTGGCATTAGTCTCTGAATAGCTATGGGTGCTGTCTCCTCATATCCTCTTCACGTTCCCAAGTAGCTTCCTGGCTTGAATGATGGTTCCACAGCACTTTAACCAGGTGTATCTGTTTGTTCCTCAGCTGCTTCACCTCATAAGCCAGAATTTCTATGGGTTCTTCCTCATATGAGAGGTCTGGATTTACTTCAATCTCTTCAACTGATAGTACATGAGATGGGTCAGATCTGTACCTCCTTAACATGGACACATGGAAGACACTGTGTATCCTTGCTAGCTCTGGAGGTAATGCCAACCGATATGCCAAAGGACCCACTCTTTCCAGAACTTCATATGGTCCGATGAAATGAGGACTCAGTTTCCCCTTTCTGCCAAATCTCATAATCCTCTTCCAAGGAGAAACTTTGAGGAATACCTTATCACCCACTGCATACTCAATATCTCTTATTTTCAGATCAACATAGGACTTCTGACGATCTGATGCAGCCATGAGTCTATCTCTGATCAATCTAATCTTTTCCTCTGTCTGCTGAACAATTTTTTTTTTTTGGCCCAATCATCTTCCTTTCACCTACTTCATATCAACATAAGGGAGTTCTGCACTTTCTGCCATACAAAGCTTCATATGGAGTGTAACACCCTAGGCAAATCCCACATCGACAAAACACGGGAGAGATGCTGGGTTAATAAGTTGGTGGTTCGTAACCCCTAGTGACGCGTTTTAAAACCGTGAGGGCTTCGGCCCAGAGCGGATAATATCACTAGTGGGCCGGGCCATTACATTTGTGGTATCAGAGCTGCTCCGCGTGCAAACTTGAACGGTGGTGGGGCAAACCTCAGCGAGGATGCTGAGTCCCATAAGGGTGGTGGATTGTAACACCCTAGGCAAATCCCACATCGACAAAACACGGGAGAGATGCTGGGTTAATAAGTTGGTGGTTCGTAACCCCTAGTGACGCGTTTTAAAGCGTGAGGGCCGCCCGAGCGGATAATATCACTAGTGGGCCGCCATTACATTTGACAAATGTAATGATCCGCCCACTAGTGATATTGTCCGCCTCGCCAAGCCCTCACGGTTTTACAACGTCACTAGGAGTTACGAACCATCAACTTATAAACCCAAAGATCTCTCCCGTGTTTTGTCGATGTGGATTTGCATAGGTGTTACAATCCACCCCTTATGGGACTCGGCCCTCGCCAAGTTTGCCCCACCATCGCTCAAGGTTGCACGCGAGCGCTCGATACCACAAATGTAATGGTCCGCCCACTAGTGATATTGTCCGCCTCGGGCCAAGCCCTCACTTCGCTTTACAACGCGTCACTAGGAGTTACGAACCATCAACTTATAAACCCAGTATCTCTCCCGTGTTTTGTCGATGTGGGATTTGCCTAAGGTGTTACATGGAGGCATCCCAATGCTTGATTGGTAGCTGTTGTTATAAGCAAACTCAATCAAAGGCAAGTGTGTATCCCAACTACCTTCAAATTCAATCACACAAGCCCGTAGCATATCCTCCAATATCTGAATAACCCTCTCAGACTGGCCATCTGTCTATGGGTGGAATGCTGTGCTGAAGTTCAATCTAGTTCCTAGGGTTCTCTGAAGACTACCCCAGAATCTAGAAGTGAACCTAGGATCTCTGTCAGATACAATTGATACTGGCACTCCATGCAGTTTTACAATCTCATATATGTACAATCTGGCCAATCTTTCCAGGCTATAGTCCATCTGGACTGGCAAAAAGTGAGCAGACTTGGTTAGTCTATCAACTATAACCCATACTACATCATGACTATTCTGTGTCCTCGGAAGTCTCATCACAACATCCATAGTTATCTGTTCCCTTACTATGTTTCATAGGGTGCCACTCGTATGCTAGCTTGACACTTATTAATGTATACAAATTCTGTTGGTGGGATGTATCTGTCCCATCTCCTCTCGGATTCAATGACACAAGTTCTCGATATATTCATGAGGGCTTATCACATTTTACAGGTTATTATTATCATTTCATTTCATTATTTATAGGAACTCAATGAGTTTTCGAATTTACCTGAATTACTTATTTCGATTATCCATCTGTCTGAGGATGATACGTTGTACTGATATCTCTAAGCTTATAGCAGTTACTGTGGTACAGGTAATTCACATTAATATAACTGAGTCACTGACTCTAGCAACCTTACAAGTGTTGTCGTTTGATAGGCTAGTTCTGAAGTTTTACATTTATGACTAAAATTTTCACATTTATTTCCAGTAATAGTACTCTATTCGGGTGCAACTGTATCAATTTATAGATTACTTACAAATATTCTTAATTTATTATACCACGAGGAAGTACGTAGCTCTACACAATAATCCCGTGTCGGTACTGTAATCTGCAGCTTATAATACAAACATCGAGAACATTACGTAGTCACTACGTTATAACCTCATGGACTAGGTTTTCTAACATCTTATCTTTCTCGAATCCACTAATATCCCAAACCGATTCTGATTACAATTTCCTTTAACAATTACTAACAGTAACATCTTTACCCTCATCTAGAGCAATTCTATTATTGTAACTCACTTTTATGTCCTCTTGCCTTACATTAAGTAGGCTCGCCATTTAGCTTTATAATTTATGGTATGTTAGAAAATACTTTTAGCTAACAATTCTTCCAAAAGTAATGTCAATCATACTTGTTATTATAGTTATTATCCTAAAGGACTAGTCACTAATACATCAAAATTCATTTCCATGTAAAGGAATAACAACAGAACATATAGTTCTGACACTAACACACAACTAAGTAGTGCTGGGATCAAATAATAACTAATTGTTTCTTTCAAAAATTAAGAACTTACCAGCAGCTACATCTGAAGTTTCTGCTCCTTTTACTTGGCGCATAGTGGACTCTTCGACTGGTGCGCTGCTATATTCGGGTTGATTCACTGTGTTATAGTGGTGAGGAGTACCAACTCTATTTCTATCTTGACTCTGACTGACGGTCTGTGAACTCCGGAGAGCAGATCGAGGTGGTTTAGCAGAATCTTTAGCAAAGTGTCCAAGTTTTCCACAATTGTAACAGGCTCCAGAGGCCTTACGACAAATACCTCCATGATATCTTCTACAAGTTTCACATTGGCGGGAAGGGAAGGAACTTCTAGTTGTTCGACGACTAGATCTTAGTGGTCTCTGCCCTGATGATCTGCCTCTATCATATTTCTGAGCTCGGGTTTCCTCAAATTCTTTTCTCTTCCCCAAATTACTATTCGAACTCTGACCCATAGGTTTCTCCCTCTTTTCCATTTCACATTGCCCTTGTGGGAGTTGGGTTTGTACGTGGGCTTGGGCTGACAGATTATCAGCCATTTATTGAAAGAAAGTGGCCATTTGCTGGGCCATTTGTGCAGTAATTTGTACTGGTAAAGCTGGTACAGTCGGGCCTTCGACACTATGTGGAGTTGGGGCCTCAACTTGTACTTCTGCCATCACGGATTGTTCTATTGTCTCATTCTTCTCTTCCATTCTTTTCAAAGAATTTTCTATTCCTATACAACCAACACAAGGAGATTCCTCTCCATTAGTTCACATTTATGATGTAAATGTACTATATGTATCAAACATTTGAGCAGTTGTAGTTCTGACAAAAAGATTTCAAATTCATAGTTCGAAATTTACTTTAAAACCATTGCTCTGATACCACTTAAACATGTCACACCCTACCCCTCTGTAAGGAATGACATGCTCCCGTAGTATACCTAATGAATTATCAACTCCGTCTACTGATAACCCATTAAATACACTACAAGGGATTTTAAAAACTTTTCTTACTTCTTTCACAGTGGTGAGCACTATTTACAGGTGTTAAAAACTTTTGTGAACTGAAGTGATAGAACTAACACATTTGACTTATTTGGAATTTCTGTAAACATTTTGGCAGAGTGCCATCTGTATTTTGGATAAAACAGTTCTTCAGAAAACCTGTAAAAAGCACTTCAATATTTTTCTCAACTCAATCCACAACAATTTTTCAGTATTTTCAAAGGATGAGATAAAAGAAATATAATACAAATTTTACAAGTCAAAATAACTCATAATTCACTTTACAACTTCAATGTACAATTTTAATTTACAACTGCTCAAATAATTTACATACATATTATTACATGCATACATCAAAACCTATGTACATGTGTATACCTATGATATACCTGGAGCTGATCTGAATATGTCTTCAAAGAAACTTAATCACTGCTCTATGCTCTTCTTACCTGCGACAGCATACAAAGCTATCGCTGAGTGGTGAACTCAGTGGTGCACAACTATAATTTAAAACATAGTACAATATACATTGACAAAATTTACAGTAAATAATTTGGAAATCTGAATACTCATCAAATTCCAAAACTCAAAATATTCATTGCCAATAATGTAAATCGTTTGTATAAATGACTTTGATCACAAAATTCAATTTATCAAATCATGACTAACCATTTAAGTAATTCTAACAAAATCAATTATACATAAACCATAATTGAAATCACAATTCCTTACCATTCAAAAGCCATTCTGTATCTCAAAAATCATTATGTATCTCAAAAACCATGTTGTATCTCAAAAATTCATTCTTTATCTCAAAACTCATTCTTTATCTCAAAACTCATTCTTTATCTCACTAACTATGCAAGACTAATCCGAAAGGGCCATATTCGATGTGATTCTAACTCCCTATGGTCGGGGAGGTCGAATCAGATTCTAACTCCCTATGGTCGGGGAGGTCGAATCATCGTGCACAGTACCATCACAATAATGAATCTTCGCAAGGGCCATAACGATAAAATAAACTTAGATCTAACCTCAAATCAGAGGAAAATCTAAGCCTGTGCACATACCATGGTAATCAAAACACAACTAACTCCATTGTCTTCTCAACAAATGAGAGAGACGGGTAATAACCTAGTCAAGCATATATAGTGAGATATAAAACAATATCACAATCCTTTTAGTGAGCATAAATCACAATATAATTCGATTCAAATTCAATTCCAATATCCAATAATTTTTATGCTCATCACAATTCAAATCATAAATTTGCATTTTCCATGAAAATTACCATCACAATTCAAAACATGTTCTATCATAATTTTCCAAAACATAATTTATTCAATCCATAACAATGCTTAATACTTGTGGAAATACCATTTCACAAAGCTAAATTCATACATACTATAACAATTTCCAATAATCATTGAATTAAATCAAATGCTTGTTAAACATAATACATAAGAAAATATGTCATTTAATCATATGAAATATTCAAATAAAATCAGTTAAAAACTAGTTGTGGACAAACCTCTGATGACTGTCTCCTGGTCTTGACTCAGTGTTTCCTTCCCTTTTCCTGAGTCTTTGGTAACTGAGAAACACAATTTGAAGTGTTTCAGTACTAAATTAAACTGTCTCTAACGATAATGTTCGATAAGTAATTCACTGAAGGCTATTATTTGCTCAATCACCTAATATACCGACCCTCGATGCGTTTTAGGTAAATTAGGTTTTAGTGTCATTAATATGTCACATTCGATAGGGTTTTAGGGTTGGTACGTTTTACCAAACTTATTTCCTTGTTTAGTGCATTTTAATGCAACTTGCTGGATTCCGGGATACTAGTTTGACCTAGCCGGACAACCTAGTTCCCTCGTTTTTCGGGTTTCGGTCAAATCTACAAACTTGTAGATCTATGTCTTATGGAACGCGGGGAAAATTTTTAGGTCAATCCGAGTTAAGTAGACCAAGTTATGGTCATTATACTATTGCTACTCAAATGGCATCAAATTAGGTCAATTTTAGGTCAATTTGGTCAACTTTGGTTCGGCCAGTTTTTGGACCCGAATTTGTGCAAGCTTTTTGACTTACTTCTGGTCATTTCTGGGCTTTGGTGTCTTCATAAGACTTGTAGGTATGGGTCTTAGCTATTCATGGTTAAAATTTCAGGTCAATTGGACCTGTTTTGAGTGAGTTATGGCCTAAACACTAACTGCTGCCCAATTGGTCAAATTTCAGGCCTCAAATGTACTCAATCCGAATTGGTCATTTTTCACATCACCCTGCAAGCAGAATTTTGGTATGCTTTCTCAATGAAAGTTGGCACATTTTGTGCCTAGTTCCACCTCCAATTGGTCTCATACCAAATGAGGTTACACATTTAAAGTTATTGACTAAATTGCATACTGCCTTTAATTGCTTTGCCTATACATGCATCCATTACACATTTAATTGCTATATGTCCACTCCCCTTACAATTTCTGTTTTGGAACATTACCAAAGCCATAATCCACTTTACATTAACATCACTTTGGGCAGATTGCAACTATCCTCAATACACTAATTAAAGCTCACATTTACAAGTTCTAAGTACAATCACATATACACCTAACCATTACAAATTTTTACATATACTTACACAATCAATCTATACACATATCCATCAACTCTCAAGGTCAATATTCTGCCAATACTTTCATGAACATATACACTTATTCAAGAATCTCAAAGCTGCCGAGAACTTCCTCAACACCAAAGTATTCCACAATTCATCAATTTCCATCCAAGTGCAAAAATCACCATATATATATGAAATAATTTACTAGGATTTTACATCACCATAACCAACATAATTCTCATCAAATATATGTACAAATACTTCATCAAATACTTAACTCCATGGCTGTCCAAAATGAACACATCAATAACTCTTCAAACTCAAAAATTTTCTTCACAAATTCAACACCCATAACATGCACACAAAGTTTAACAAAGCTATCTTAAAAAATGCTAACTTACCTTATAGTTGGAACTTGTTAAACCTTGATTAAACTTCTTAAATTTGGTATCAAACTCTTCCTTGTGATGTGTAGACAAACTTTCATGAAGGGACCTAAGTGTTTGGAGATGAAATGGAGGGAGTTAGGAGAGCTCATGCAAAACGCCCATGGAGGTTTCTCTCATCCTTCAATTCGGCAACTTTGGTACAATGAAGAAGATGAACATTCTGATGTGTATAGTGGACTTACATCAGTATTTTTTTATGTTTAATTAAATCCCTAGTGGTCCACTAACTAAGATTAAATCATATAATATGTTAATTGTTCATTTATCCCACATTAACCCATGATTTTAGCTATTTACTTTAGGTACCACCAAATTAATTTTTCATTTCATTTTCTAAGTGTAATATTATTTTTTTTAATGGACATTTAGGTAAAAAGACAATTCGGGATGTCAAATAACCATAATGCCCCTGTTCGGGTTGCATTCCCGATTTTTCGGTAACACCGGTTTTTGTCTGTTTTTCGATTTCTCACTTTTCTTTGCACTAATTAATTAATTTTTCTTTGATATTTCTAATGATATTTATACTTCAATAAATATTTATTTAAGTCCTAAAAATATTTTCCAGGGTTCCCCGCAGTCCAGGGCTAGTCAACGGTCCACGCCGTGACTTCCCGGTGCGGTCACCCATCGCTAGGTTTCTCGACTCGCTTAACTTGGTTACATTTCTTTGCTATTATTTTTTCTTTGTTTTTCTTGTATTTTCTTTTCTTGTATTTTATTATTTTATGTCTCCTCACTCATAACGAAGTGTAGTTCTAGGCATCCTAGCTGTCCGGACAGCACTGGTCACCGGAATAGCAGAACGCACTACCGAACTTAGGGGTGTTACAAACTCTTGTACAATGAATGAATGAATGAAATGCACCTAGGAATGCCCTGATTCAATTTTTGGTGGCTCAGAATTGAATCCCTTAGAAAGTCCATGATCATACCATATTTATTGCTTATCCATGAATGCATGAGATGTATGGGAATGTATGCAATTATATGATATATGCATGCTAAATGGATAATGTGCAAAGTGAGACCTTAATAGTAATTAGAATGACCATAAAATCTTCCAAACAAATGATTAAGTTGGAAATGGTATAATTAAAGTAATTATAACATAGGCCCTCCATTGGGGCAATTATTTTAAGAAATTTTAAATAGTTGCATGAGATGCAATTAATTTAAGAGATTTTCTTAAGAATAATTGTTAAGAATGAGATGTTGTAAATATGTAAATGGTTTAGTGGCCAATATTGGATGTACCTGAGGACGTTAAAATTATTTGCATAATTACTGGCTCAATGGGATCAACTTAACTAATGCAAGATAAGTCAATAATGGATGTACCTGAGATTTTGAGCATTAGGGGCTAGGTAAAGGATTGAACCTCACATGAGATGTGATGGGCAAGGAGTTGCTCACTTATAGTTTATTGTAATTCTAATAATGGTTGTACCTGAGGATGATCAATAGAATTATAAGAATTCAATCACCCACTAGAAATCTATCCAACTAGGATTTCTGTTTTCTACTTTGGAAGTGTAGGATTCGCTAAGTTAGTGGGAGGACCAATTTGATTAAAAGACCATAATCATTTTGGTTAATTACATGATACATTTACTAATTAATCTGGTTATTTTCTGCAGTTAATTTTCTGATAAAAATGAGCACAAAACAACCACCGCCATCCAATATCCTTGCAAGCATACTTGATAATAATAGGTTGACAGGACCTAATCTGTCTGATTGGCTAAGAAATTTGAAACTTGTCCTGAATCTTGAACATATAGGATATGTTCTAGATTCAAATGTTCCTAGTCCCTTACCTCCAGAGGCCACACAAGAGGAACATGAAACTTTGGACAAGTGGAAGGAGCATGATATGAGAGCTAAGTGTTACATGCTTGCTTCCATGAGTAATGAGTTACAGAAGCAACATGAGAACATGCAGAGTGCGAGTGAGATCCTCCTTCACCTTACAAGAGTTGTATGGTGAGCACAGCAAGAATGCTAGGTATGAGATATCTAGACAGCTATTCCGTATGAGGATGTCTGAGGGACAGAATGTTGGGGATCATGTCCACAAGATGATTCGGCTGATTGAGCAGTTGGAACATCTTGACTTCAACATGGATTTCCAACTACAGACCGATTTGATCCTTCAGTCCCTTCCTGAGTCTTTTGGGAATTTTGTGACAAATTTCCATATGACTAAACAGGAATGCACCTTAGCTGGTTTACTCAACATGCTGGTTATTGCTCAAAAGAATATGCCGGGCAATAAAGGAAAAGAGGTAGCTTTGGTTGCATCTTCTTCTGCTAGAAAGTCCAATAAGAAGAAGGGCAATAAGGAAAAGAAACCTCAGATTCCTGGTCCTTCCAAGAAAATAGCTAAACAGAAAAGGAAGACTAAAGCTGATGGAGGCAAAGGAAAGTGTTTCCACTGCCAAAAGGATGGGCACTGGAAAAGGAACTGCCCAGAGTATCTTGCCTCTCTGAAGGACAAGAAGGGTACACCTTCGGAAGGTATGTCCATATCTTGTTATTTAGATTCTGATGATACTCATAGTTCATCTATTGCTTGGGTTTTAGATACTGGTGCCAGTTCTCACATTTCTAATGATATGCAGGAACTAGCAAATAATAGCAGCTTGCATTCTCAAGATATTAGAGTCGGGATTGGCAATGGCTCAACTGTTGAAGCTTTAGCCATAGGATCTAAATCTTTTTACATGTTTGGACATGTTTTGTGTTTAGATAATATTTTATATGTACCTGATGCTTTTAAGAACATCATTTCTATATCTAGTTTGACTAGAAATGGCTATGAATTTCAGTTCACAGATGATGTTTGCAATATTTATTTTGGAAATAAATATGTTGGTTCGGGTTATATGAATGATGGTCTTTATTATTTGGATAATAATGACAAATGCAAATTGAATGCAAGTGATCTAAAAGAATGCAATGCCATGGTGAAAACCAACTCAAGTTCAAAATATATTTGGTACTTAAGGTTATGTCATGTTGCAGAAGATAGGATTGCAAAACTGGAAAAAATGGGGATTTTATCCTCATTGGGCTCTGAGCCTACTCCAACTTGTGAATCTTGCCTTCAGGGCAAAATGACTAGATCACCCTTTGTTGGACAAGGACTAAGAGCTGAAAATATTTTGGAGCTAATACATAGTGATGTATGTGGTCCATTTAAGGAAATGGCTAAAGCGGTTTTCATTATTTTATTACCTTTACTGATGATAAATCAAGGTTTGGGTATTTGTATTTGATGAAATACAAACATGAATCTTTTGAAAAGTTCAAAGAATTTAAATCTGAAGTAGAAAATCAAATAGGAAAGAGTACTAAAGCTCTTCGATCAGATCGTGGAGGTGAATATTTGAGTACTGAATTTGATGAATACTTGAGAGAGCACGACATTGTTTCTCAGCTGACTCCTCCAGGAACGCCACAGCTGAATGGTGTATCTGAAAGGAGAAATCGTACCCTATTGGATATGGTACGTAGTATGATGAGCTATACTGATATGCCAATCTTCTTTTGGGGATTTGCATTAGAATCAGCTTTGTATATTCTGAATAGGATTCCATCAAAATCAGTTTCTTCCACACCTTATGAGATATGGCATGGAAGAAAACTAAGTCTTAAGCATGTTAAGATTTGGGGTTGTCCAGCTTATATCAAAAAGCTGAATACTGATAAATTGGAGACCAGATCAGAAAAAGGTCAATTTGCTGGATATCCAAAAGATAGTTTTAGATACTATTTTTATTTGCCTACTTCACAAAAGGTTGTGATAAGTAGAGATACCACATTTCTTGAACAACAGTTTGTTCAAGAAGGAGGCAAAGGAAGGTAAATAGAGTTAGAATTGGAGAATTCTGACCAACCAACAGATCAGATGGATATAGATCCATCTAGTCAACCTATACCCATTGATGAAACATCTACAGCTGTTCCTCATAGAACAACCAGGGTATGTCATCCACCAGTGAGATATCGTTTTCTTCATGAAGAAGAACAAGAGTTGTCTACTCATGAAGAAGTAGATCATGGAGATGATCCACTTACCTATGAAAAAGCTATATCAGATATAGACTCTTCAAAATGGATTGATGCTATAAAATCCGAAATTGATTCCATGTATAAGAATCAAGTTTGGGATCTTGTTGACCCACTTGAAGGTATTGTACCTATAGGGAACAAATGGGTTTTCAAGAAGAAAATTGGTTCTGATGGAAAGGTAGAGACCTATAAGGCAAGGCTAGTAGCGAAAGGGTTTCGCCAAAGGCAAGGAATCGACTATGAGGAGACTTTCTCGCCTGTTTCCATGCTTAAATCAATTAGGATTTTATTAGCAATAGCTGCATACTATGATTATGAGATTTGGCAGATGGATGTCAAAACAGCTTTTCTTAATGGATACATTGAAGAAAACATTTTCATGGAACAACCTAGGGGTTTTGAATCCCAAGATGGTTCCAAGGTATGCATGTCACACCCTACTCCCCTATAAGATGTAACATGATCCCGTAGTATACCTAATGAATTACCGTACTTCTCCTACCGATAATCCATTAAATATACTACAAGGGATTTTAAAACAATTTTCGAAAAATTTAAATCATAGATTAAAATCTGGTGTTATAAATTTTTTTCAAATTTTTGGCAAAGTGCCGGCTGTATTTTGAGAAAACAGTTCTTTAATCCTGCAAAAGAAAATGCTCCCAATATGTTTTCTCAAATACAACTCCAATAAACTTTATTTCAATTCACAATTCAATTCTCAATAAACAATCAATTCATTTTCAAACTAATCTCATCATGAAGAAATATTTCATTGATTATAAGACTCAAAATTTATATTACAAAACTATTCAAGTAAATGAAATCTCAAATTTACATTTACAATAATTTACATTTAATTACATACCAAAATATTTTACAAGAGTTTTTATACAACTGCTCAAATAATTTATATACATATTATTACATGCATACATCAAAACCTATGTACATGGGTATACCTATAATATACTTGGAGCTGATTTGAAAGTGTCTTCAAAGAAATTTACTCACTGCTCTATGCTCTTCTTACCTGTGACAGCATACAAAGCTATCGCTGAGTGGTGAACTCAGTGGTGCACAACTATAATTTAAAACATAGTACAATATACATTGACAAAATTTACAGTAAATAATTTGAAAATCTAAATACTCATCAAATTCCAAAAACTCAAAATATTCATTGCTAATAATGTAAATCATTTGTATAAAATGACTTTGATCACAAAATTCAATTTATCAAATCATGACTAACCATTTAAGGTAGTTCCAACAAAATCAATTATAAATAAATCATAACTGAAATCATAATTCTTTACTGTTCAAAAACATTATGTGTCTCAAAAATCATGTTGTATCTCAAAAACTATGCTGTATCTCAAAAAAAACATGCTGTATCTCAAAAATCATTCTTTATCTCACTAACTATGCAAGACTAATCCAAAAGGGCCATATTCGATGTGATTCTAACTCCCTATGGTCGGGGAGGTCGAATCATATTCTAACTCCCTATGGTCGGGGAGGTCGAATCATCGTGCACAGTACCATCATAATAATGAATCTTCTGCAAGGGCCATAACGATAAAAAAACTTAGATCTAACCTCAAATCAGAGGAAAATCTAAGTCTGTGCACGTACCATGGTAATCAAAACACAACTAACTCCATTGTCTTCTCAACAAATGAGAGAGACGGGTAATAACCTAATCAAGCATCTATAGTGAGATATAAAACAATATCGCAATCCTTTAAGTGAGCATAAATCACAATATAATTTGATTCAAATTTAATTCCAATATCCAATAATTTTTATGCTCATCATAATTCAAATCATAAATTTGCATTTTTCCATGAAAATTACCATCACAATTCAAAACATGTTCTATCACAATTTTCCAAAACATAATTTATTCAATCCATAACAATGCTTAATACTTGTGGAAATACCATTTCACAAAGCTAAATTCATACATACTATAACAATTTTCAATAATCATTGAATTAAATCCAATGCTTGTTAAACATAATATATAAGAAAAGTATGTCATTTAATCATATGAAATATTCAAACAAAATCAGTTAAAAACTAGTTGTGCACAAACCTTTGATAACTGTCTCCTGGTCTTGACTCAGTGTTTCCTTCCCATTTCCTGAGTCTTTGCTAACTGAGAAACACAATTTGAAGTGTTTCAGTACTTAATTAAACTGTCTCTAACGATAATGTTTGATAAATAATTCACTGAATGCTATTATTTGCTTAATCAACCTAATATGTCGACCGTCGATGCATTCTAGGTAAATTAGGTTTTAATGTTACTAACATGTCACATTCGATAGTCTTTTAGGGTTGGTACATGTTAACAAGTTCATTTCCGTGTATACTGCATTTTCTTGCAATTTGCTGGATTTTGGGATACTAGTTTGACCTAGCCAGATGACCTAGTTCCCTTGGTTTTTGGGTTTTGGTCAAAACTACAAACTTGTAGATCTATGTCTTATGGAATGTGAGGCAAAATTTCAGGTCATTCTGAGTTATGTAGACCAAGTTATGGTCATTTTACTATTGCTGGTCAAAGTGCATCAAAATTGGTCACTTTAGGCCATTTTAGGTCAATTTTGGTTCGGCCAGTTTTTGGACCCGAACTTATGCAAGCTATTTGACTTGCTTATGGTCATTTCTGGGCTTTGGTGTCTTCATAAGACTTGTAGATATGGGTCTTAGCTATTCATGGTTAAAATTTCAGATCAATTGGACCTGTTTTGAGTGAGTTATGGCCTAAAAACTATCTGCTGCCCAATTGGTAAATTTTCAGGCCTTTATTGCACTTAATCCGGATTTGGTCATTTTTTAAGCTACCTTGCAAGCAGAATTTTGGCAAGCTTCCTTCATGAAAGTTGGCACATTTTGTGCCTAGTTTCACCTCCAATTGGTTTCATACCAATTGGAGCCACTCACTTAAAGTTATAGGCCTAAAACACAAACTGCCTTATTGCATTTCTTTCATACACATCAAGGATCACTCCTAACACTTACCAAACTCAATATTCAAGTCAATTCTGGTTGTATCATGACCTAAACATAATTCACAACACATTATAGGTCATTTTGGCAGCTTACAATTACATTCAACATACACCATAAAGTGCAGAATTTTTCAACTCAATTTATAACAATTCAATCACCTAACCATAACACTTTTTTCATGTCCAACTTCACACCATCATATATACACTCAAACTGCCCTAACATCCAACACAATTCAACATTAATATACCATAAACCAAGCATGAATTCCAGCATCCTTCAAGAGTTAAACAACCTGCGGCAATGGTACCTTACATTCCATTAATTTCCAAGCTTCAAGTATACATCACCCAAACAATTTCCTACACAATATACATTTAATCAATCATTTAATTCACTATTTACAAGCAAAAATAAGCTGCCTTCAAAGTGTTTCCATGGCTGCTAAAAGTACACATTCCCATTCAACATCAAACCTCAAAAATTTCTCCATAAATCAAACACCCATAACATCCTTACAAACTTTAACAAAGCAACAATAAAAAACACAAACTTACCACTTTGGAAATTCTTCAAAACCTCTCCAAAACTTGGTTTTCTTGTTGCCTATCTACTGCCCATGTTGTGTAGAACAACTTTAGTGAAGGAATCAAGTGGAAAAGGTGAATTAATCAAGGTTGCATGGAGGTCCTTCCATGGCCAACAACGGTGGTTTGTGTGGATGCTTGAATTCGGCAAAGTGAGGATTTGAGGAAGAAAGAATGCTGCAGATTGTAAGTGGGACCAATTCTTTTTTTTTTTATGCTTAAGATATCCCATAGTGGTCCATTAAGTGATTAAAAAAATTGAAGTTAATGTTTAACTTTCATTTATTCCACATTAAACCCATAATTTTTCTTATTCATACAACACATAATATTTCATTTTTATGGCATTTTCAAACTTTATTACCATTTATTTTTAATGGACATTTAGGTCAAAAGACAACTAGGGATGTCAAATGACCACAATGCCCCTGTTCGGGTTGTATTCCAGATTTTTCTGTAACACCGGGTTTTGTCCGTTTTTTGATTTCTCACTTTTCTTTGTGCTAATTAATTAATTTTTCTTTGATATTTCTAATGGCATTTATACTTCAATTGATGTCTCTTTAAGTCCTAAAAATATTTTTCAGGGTTCCCCACGGTCCAGGGCTAGTCAACGGTCCACGCCGCGACTTCCCGGTGCGGTCACCCATCGCTAGGGTTCTCGGCTCGCTTAACTTGGTTACATTTCTTTGCTATTATTTTTCCTTTGTTTTTCTTGTATTTTCTTTTCTTGTATTTTATTATTTTATGTCTCCTCACTCATATCGAAGTGGAGTTCTAGGCATCCTAGCTGTCCGGACGACACTGATCACTAGAATAGTAGAATGCACTACCGAACATAGGGGTGTTACAATGCAAGCTAAAGCGATCCATTTATGGGTTGAAACAAGCTTCGAGGAGTTGGAACATCCGTTTTGATGAAGCCATTAAATCCTTTGATTTTATCAAAAATGAGGATGAGCCATGTGTATATAAGAAGGTTAGTGACAGTGCTATCACTTTCCTTGTCTTATATGTGGACGACATACTGTTGATGGGTAATGACACAGGTATGTTGACGACTATAAAGGTATGGTTGTCAAATACATTCTCCATGAAAGACTTAGGGGATGCAACCTATATTCTTGGGATTCGCATCTATAGAGATAGAGCGAAAAGAATAATTGGTTTATCTCAAAGTCTATACTTAGAAAAGGTGTTAAAGAGGTTTAACATGCTTGATTACAAAAGAGGATTGTTACCGGTGAGACATGGTATCCACCTTTCAAAAGAGATGTCTCCAAAGACACCTGAAGAAAGAGATAAGATGGCCAGGATTCCATATGCTTCGGCTATTGGAAGTTTAATGTATGCAATTTTGTGTACTAGGCCGGATATCGCATATGCTGTTAGTTTGACTAGCAGATATCAATCCAATCCAGGTTTGGAACACTGGATAGCTGTCAAGAATATCCTTAAGTACTTGAGAAGAACTAAGGATTTATTCTTGATTTATGGAGGTGGAGACTTGCAATTGGATGGTTATACTGATTCTGATTTTCAATCAGATATCGATGATAGAAAGTCTACCTCTGGATATGTGTTCATTTGTAATGGACGTGCAGTCAGTTAGAAGAGTTCCAAATAGAGCACGACTACAGATTCCACTACAGAGGCTGAGTATATTGCTGCATCAGATGCTGCAAAGGAAGCTGTTTGGATAAAGAAGTTCGTGACAGAACTTACAGTAGTTCCTTCCATTGAGTCGCCAGCCCACTAATCGTGACAATAATGGAGCAGTCATAGAGGCTAAGGAACCAAGGTCTCACCAGAAATTCAAACACATAGAAAGGCGCTACCACATTATCAGAGAAATAGTTGGGCAAGGTGATATAGCCATGCAGAAAATAGCATCAGCTGAAAATCCAGTTGATCCATTCACTAAGCCTATGTCACAGACTCAGTTAGACCGACATCTTGAGAAGATAGGTCTAAGATATTGTAATGAATGGCTCTAGCGCTAGTGGGAGATTGTTAGTAGTATGCCCTAGAGCATATCATTTAGTATGTATCTTGTATATATTTTTATTAATAAAAGGCATTTTCACTTTTCCGTTTACATAATATATTTATGTGTAATAGAAAAGGTCCATTGATATTTTGTTAGAAATATTATTCTTAAGTTGTTAAGAATATGAGTGACAATATTTCTTGCACAAAGTATCATAAATAGGTTCACAATCGAGGATACTTCATAATAAGGACATGACTTATCCAGAAAGATTGTATTCATGTTTGTTACCAAGTTATTTATATGAGATATAAATAAGATGGAATGGTGAGTCTCATGCCATATAACAAACATGATAGGCTCTTATAAATGATAAGAAGGCCGAACCAGTGACACTTATGACAAGCACATGGGTTTACTCTTGTCAATGTTTTGTCATAAATCATATCAGTGCATATAATCTTTAGACTTGAGATAGCACAGTTAGCTTGTATGTAGGTAGTTTGAGTTTAATACTGCTTTCATACTTGTACTATGTATGGGTATATGGGCATGTGTTGGCTCCTACTAGTTATATATGGAGGTAGGTGTTGATCAAGATGGAATCTGTTCCTCTAATTAAATAGAGATAAAATCCTATGTTCATTTAATTGATCTTGATGTTTCAAGTTCCTGGCCAGGATAGATAGATTTATTCAGAAAAGAGGTTCTGATGAGAAAATCTTTTTAATCAAGAACTAGAATTAAAAGAGAACATAATATTCATAGCAAATGGAGTTTGATATAAACCATGACTCCAGCTTGAGTTGGGATTTTGTAACAGAGAGATTCTAGTGCATGGTAACATATGATTATAGGTTCATTTAAGGTAAACCTTATTACTAATTGGGTGGCCATGGCATGCTATGCTAGGTGTTAACCATGGTCTATGAGGTTCATAAAATGATTTAGAGAAATCATTTATGGTAAGAAAGAGTTCTAATGATATTAAGAGTTGATATCATGTCTCATTGCCAATTAGTGATGAGCCTAGTAAGTCACATACATACACAAGTTATCACCTATTTAAATATGATTTAATTAATCAATTAAAGAGTTTAATTGATTAATTAAATAGGTTTGGTTTGCAATTAAATTGCAAAGTCCCTAGCATGACTTGAAACCAAATCTAGATTATTGGATGTATAATATAAGTTAAATTTATATTTAAAGTGTTTAAATATGAATTTAATTAATGAGAAATTAATTAATAGAGATTAATTAATTAATTTATATTTGATATAAATTGATTAGAAGAAGAAAAATAATTATTTTGGGTTAAGAACTCAAAATTAAGACACAGGGGCATTTTGGTCATTTCACAGTGTGACACGTGGCACCATGAGATGGTGACACATGGGATTACACATAAGCTTGCCAAATGTTTTTTTTTAATCATGTAAGATAATTAAAATTAAGATTAAATATAGGTTTGACACTTGGCACAATGTGATTGGGTCACTTAAACCTAGAGCTAATCAAAGGGTGACATGTGGCAAGGTTTTAATGTGTTAACCTAGCTATTTAAGTGTTGTTATGAAAAGAAAAATAACTAGCAGCCACTCCTCTCCTTTGTCACGCCACCTTGAGGCTTTTCATCTATTCTTCTTCATCTCTCATCAATTCAAAGAGATTAGCCATCAATCTCTTGAATTAAGAACGCTAGAAATTGTTTCTAGTGTCCTGTTTACATCTCTAATCTCCTAAAAGGCAGAATTGAATTTTTAATTAATAGAAAAAGCTTTAGAAGCTGTTCAAGGGCTGCCATAGGTGTTCTTGGTGTGGAAAAGCTAGAGGGACAACATCTGGTGTCCTGAAGATGAATCTCAAAGGCGCAGACACGCTGCAGTGCATCAAGAGGTTAGTGTAATCATTCTTGATTTAATCTAGGGTTCTAAAATTAATCTGATTGATTTTAAAATCTAAAATGGCAAATATAGATCCAAAAACATATTAAAAGAGTTTTAATATGTTGTTTATCATTGAAATCAAATAGATAAAAATAAATCTTGCATGATGCATGTGACCTTAGGTGAAAATTTTTGAATTCAATGGTATAAACTTGTGTTTTTCACGCTTCCGTTCCTTCAACATGTACCAACACTAAAAGGCTATTAAATATGACACATTGGTAACATTAAAACCTAGTTCACCTAGAGTGCATCGAAGGTCAACATCTTAGGTTGACTAAGGAAATAATAGAATTCAATAAGTTAATTATTAAGCTTTATTCTTAGAGACAGTTTAAATGAGTACTGAAACACTTCGAATTGTGTGTTTCAATTAGCAAAGACTCAGGGAAAGGGAAGGAAACACTGAGTCAAAGGCAAGAGACAGTTATCAGAGGTTTGTGTGCAACAGCTATTTCTTTTAAATTTTCAATTGAAATAAATTATGACTATTTGTATATTATTATTTTAAATTGTGAAAAATTGTTTGATTGATATTTGATGGATACTTATTGATTGAAAAGCATTATAAATGTTTGAAACCATAGCTATCATGTATATTGATTGAATTCCTCGCTAGCTTATCTAGTGGGATGAATTGAATTCCCTCTCTGGCTAAAGTGTTGAGGTGTGTGCCTGTTGAGGACAAATAGAATGAGTACTCATATTGTTGCTAGCTAGCTATGCTATTCCTCATTAGCCATCGGCTTTTGGGATGAATTGAATTTCTCACTAGCCATCGGCTTTTGGGACGAATTGAACTTTGGAACATGATTAAGCTGTGTGTGTGTGATTTATTGATATTCATTGTAATATTGTGAAATAGAGTTTAAATTCTTATTGACATTCACTGTCTTTTGAATTTAACTATCGTTTAAGTATCCACTATTTATATGACTTATGATTTGTGATTTAAAGTTGTATTTGGTTAATGTTGTGCACCACTGAGACATTGGCTCAGGTATAGCTTTTCATTGCTGTCGCAGGTAGACAGATTGACAGGGCAGCAGACTAGGCTGCTAGTACTACACTGAGAGATCATCGGGTATATTAAGTATACCGTATTTTGCATTTTGTATTATAATGTATGTTCACTGTATGTATATAGTGTTCTTGGTTTTGAGCAGTTGTAAATTAAAATTGCACATTGAAGTTGTAAAAGAAATTGTAAATTATTTTGGTTTGTAAATATTGTGATATATTTATTTTATCTCAGCCTTTGAAAATACTGAAAAATTATTGTGGATTTGAGTTGAAAAATGTTGAGAAACATATTGTGTTGATTAAATGTTGGAGTTTGAGAGTGAGAAATATATTTGAAGTGCTTTTTACAGGTTTTTGAAGAACTATTTTATTCAAAATATAGATGGCACTCTGCCAAAATTTTTACAGAAATTACTAATAATTCAAATGTGTTAGCTGTTTCACTTCAGTTCAAAATTTTTTTTAACACCTGTAAATAGTGCTCACCACTGTAAAAAGAAGTAAGAAATGTTTTAAAATCCCTTGTAGCGTATTTAATGGGTTATCAGTAGACGAAGTTGGTAATTCATTAGGTATACTACGGAATCATGTTATGCCTTACAGAGGGGTAGGATGTGACATGTTTTAGTGGTATAAGAGCTAGTTTTTAAATTCTATTTTCACCTGTAATTTGAATATTCTTTCTTTATAGTACAACTGCTCAATGTCATTGTTTGATACATACAGTATTACATTATAAATATGCACTAACGGGAGGAAATCTCTTTGTGTTATTGTTCAGGAGGTCTAAGATCCTCACATTAACTATGGAAGTGGGTGATCGTTCAGTCGATCAATCTATAGAGGCTGAGGTACAAGGGGATGCCCCAGCCCTACATAATGTCAGTGGATCAAGACAGCCCCTCGTCTGCATGATTTCTGCTCGATTCGCTCGTGAGATGGCTACAATGTTCCAACAAATGGCTGGTAATGTGCCTACTCAAGTTTGACTACAGACACTAGTGGTACAACCACAGTCTTCTGCTAAGCAGTATGACAAACTAATGAAATATGGGGCTACTGAGTTTAAGGGGACAGTAGATCCTCTAGAGGCAGAACAGTGGTTAGTGAGAATGGATAGGGTGTTCAAGAAGCTACATTGTACAGAGGAGCTCAGGTTTGAATATTCAGTATCTCTGCTACAGGGGGATGCATATGACTGGTGGAAAACCATTCCCATAGTCTGGTAGAACCTTCAGCGCTAACATGGAATGACTTCTCTCCGGGAGTTTAGACAAACATATGTCCCTGATACTTATGTGGACCAGAAGTTGCAAGAGTTCCTAAGTCTGAAACAGGGGAGTAGATCGGTGGCTGAATATGAAAGGGAATTTTCTTGCCTAAGCCATTATGTAGTAAGTCTACTTGCTACTAGCAGGGAGAGATGTAAGAGGTTTGAAACTGGCTTGAAGCCCAGTATCAGATGACAAGTGGTCGGATTTAAACATAACAACTTCTTTGAACTTATTTCTCAAGCACTAGAATTAGAAAGAATTGAGTCAGAAGCGGTTCCAGAGAAAAAGAAATCAGAGAAGACAGAAAAAGAGGGAAAGTCAGTAGAACAGACTTATAGTGATCCTACTGGAAAGAGGAAGAACCATGGGGGACACAGCAGGGGTGGTAAAAAGTCTGGTAGGGGAAGATATTCAGGATAAAAACCTCCTCTATCTGGTCAGCAGAGTACCAGAAGTTCCTACCCTCCCCGCCAATGTGAAACTTGTGGAAGAAATTATGGTGGGGTATGCTACAAGGCTATTGGAGCCTATTATAACTGTGGAGGCACAGGACACTTTGCCAAGGACTGCACCAGTACTCACAGAGTTGGACCACCTCCTACTACTGCTGAAGGGTCAGTTCAAAGCCCTGTCACCAGAGGTTCACAACCACCTAGCAGAGGTAGAGGCAGGAGTATAGGTAACCCAGCAGGCAGCCAAGGCACAGTGAATCAATCAGAGCAAGGCAGTGCTCCAGTCAGAGCCTATGCAATGAGACAGAGAGAAGAGGCCGACACATCTGATGTTATGGCTAGTACCTTCTCAACTTTTAATCAAGATGTATTTGTGTTATTTGATCTTGGTTCTACCTATTCTTATGTGAGTGCTAGCATCATTGATTGCATTGCTGTTCCATGTATAAAAATGGACTTTGAGGTGCTAGTAATAAGTCCATTAGGATAAGAGGTCAGGGTTAATAGAATGTATAGGGATTATCCTTTGGTGATCCAAGGACACACTATCTAATCTCATTGAAATGCCCTTTAGAGATTATGATATCATATTGGGCATGGATTGGTTAGCCAGGCATCACACCATGATTGACTTAGACTGAAGACAGTCACTTTTGGTCTCCCTCAATACAGTAATGTGGTAATACAGGGGGAGAGGCAGCTATTGCCATCAAACATCATTTCGGCTGCACTAGCTAGAAAAATGATCAGAAAGGGGTGTGAAGCATACTTGGCACATGTGGTAGACACCAAAGTTGGGAGTCCATCATTGAGGGACATCCCTACAGTATATGACTTTCCAGATGTGTTTCCTGATGAATTGCCAGGATTACCTCTAGAAAGAGAGGTGCAGTTTGAAATTAATGTTATGCCTGGTGTGGATCCAATCTCCATAACACCATACAGAATGACACCAGCAAAGTTGAAGGAGTTGAAGATATAGTTGCAAGAACTACTTGAAAAGGGCTTCATCCGCCCTAGTGTGTCACCTTGGGGAGCGCCAGTATTGTTTGTTAAGAAGAAAGATGGCACTCTTCACTTATGTATTGACTACCGACAGTTGAATAAGGTGACAATAAATAACAGATATCCATTGCCTCGCATTGATGATCTGTTTGAATAGTTGAAGGGTGCAGCTGTATTCTCCAAAATTGATTTGCGATCTAGTTATTATCAGTTGAATGTGCAAGAGCAGAGTATTCCAAAAACTGCTTTCAGAACTCAATAAGGCCACTATGAGTTTCTGGTAATGTCATTCGGGTTAACGAATGCTCTAGCTGCTTTTATGGATCTGATGAACACTATCTTCAGACCATATCTCGACCAATTTGTGGTGGTGTTTATTGATGATATTTTGATATATTCAAGGAATGCAGAGGAGAATGACAGACATCTACGGATTGTACTATAGACTTTAAGGGAGAAACAACTATACGCCAAATTATCGAAATGTGAATTTTGACTGAAAGAAATCTCCTTCTTGGGACATGTTGTGTCAATTGAAGGGATCAGGGTAGATTCCAGCAAGGTAGAAGCTATCCTAAATTTGAAACCGCCCAGGAATATCACAAAAATTCGCAGTTTTCTGGGTTTAGCTACATATTACCGTCGATTTGTGAAAGGGTTTTCTATGTTATCTTCTCCACTGACCAAGCTGCTTCGGAAAGATGTAAAATTTCAATGGACAGATAAATGCTAGCAAAGTTTTGATGAGTTAAAGAGGTGTTTGACTGAAGCTCTAGTCCTTACTTTACCTACTCTGGGTAAAGAATGCACAGTTTATAGTAATGCTTCTCACAATGGGTTAGGCTGTGTACTGATGCAAGATCGGAATGTCATTGCTTATGCATCACGCCAGTTGAAACCGCATGAGAGGAACTACCCAACACATGATTTGGAGCTAGCAGCTATTGTTTTTGCTTTGAAGATCTGGAGACACTATTTGTATGGTGAGAAATGTTACATTTACATAGATCATAAGAGCTTGAAGTACTTAGGTACCCAGAAGGAACTGAATTTGAGGTAGAGAAGATGGTTAGAATTGATCAAAGACTATGATTGCTTAATAGACTATCAGCCAGGGAAAGCAAATGTGGTGGCTGACACCTTAAGTCGCAAGACTATGGCAAGTCTCAGAGTTTCTCCTTTGTCCATGGTACATGAGTTAGAAGCATAGCATGCTAGTTTGGAGATTGATGATGAGGGACAGACAGTAGTTGCATGGCATGTACAGCCATGTTGATTGATTAGATCAGAATGGCTGCTCAGAATGATGAAAAATATCAGAAGCTACTGAAAGAAGTCCAGCAAGGCAAGAAACCTGAATTATCTGTGAGAGATGATGGTTTACTACTACATCAGTGCAGAATGTGCGTTCCTAATGATGTGGAATTGAGACGGATCATTATAAAGGAAGCACATGAGTCTCCTTTTACTATGCACCCTGGTGGAACTAAAATGTATAGAGGGCTAAAAGAGCATTACTGGTGGATGGGTATGAAGAGGGATATAGTTGAATTTGTTTCCAAATGCCTAACTTGTCAGCAAGTAAAGGCAGAACATCAAGTTCCAGCTAGTTTGTTACATCCATTGCCAGTACCAGAGTGGAAATTTGAACGAATAACTATGGATTTTGTTACAAAGAATAGTCATGATGTAGTATGGGTTATAGTTGACAGACTGACCAAGTCTGCTCACTTTTTGCCAGTTCGGATGGACTATAGCCTGGAAAGATTGGCCAAATTGTACATATATGAAATTGTAAAACTGCATGGAGTGCCAGTATCAATTGTATCTGACAGAGATCCTAGGTTCACTTCTAGATTCTAGGGTAGTCTTCAGAGAGCCCTAGGAACTAGATTGAACTTCAGCACAGCATTCCACCCACAGACAGATGGCCAATCTGAGAGGGAAATTCAGATATTAAAGGATATGTTACAGGCTTGTGTGATTGAGTTTGAAGGTAGTTGGGATACACACTTGCCTTTGATTGAGTTTGCTTATAACAATAGCTACCAATCAAGCATTGGGATGCCTCCATATGAAGCTTTGTATGGCAGAAAGTGCAGAACTCCCCTATGTTGTGATGAAGTAGGTGAAAGGAAGATGATTGGGCTAGAAATTGTTCAGCAGACAGAGGAAAAGATCAGATTGATCAGAGATAGACTCAAGGCTGCATCAGACCGTCAGAAGTCCTATGTTGATATGAAGAGAAGAGATATTGAATATGCAGTGGGTGATAAGGTATTCCTCAAAGTTTCTCCTTGGAAGAGGATTATGAGATTTGGCAGAAAGGGGAAACTAAGTCCTCATTTCATCGGACCATATGAGGTTCTAGAGAGAGTGGGTCCTTTGGCATATCGGCTAGCATTACCTCTGGAGCTAGAATGGATACACAGTGTCTTTCATGTGTCCATGTTAAGGAGGTACAGATCTGACCCATCTCATGTACTATCGGTTGAAGAGATTGAGGTAAATCCAAACCTCTCATATGAGGAAGAACCCATAGAAATTCTGGCTTATGAGGTGAAGCAGCTGAGGAATAAACAGATACACCTAGTTAAAGTGTTGTGGAACCATCATTCAGGCCAGGAAGCTACTTGGGAGCATGAAGAGGACATGAGGAGACAACACCCATAGCTCTTCAAAAACTGTTGCCAGGTAAAATTTTGAGACGAAATTTATTTTAAGGGTAGGAGAATTGTAACACCCCTATGTTCGGTAGTGCGTTCTACTGTTCCGGTGACCAGTGTTGTCCGGACAGCTAGGATGCCTAGAACTACATTTAAATATTGATGAGGAGACATAAAATAATGAAATACAAGAAAAGAAAAACAAAGGAAAAATAATAGCAATGAAATGCAACCAAGTTAAACGAGTCGAGAACCCTAGCGATGGGTGACCGCATCGGGAAGTTGCGGCGTGGACTGTTGACTAGCCCTGGACCACAGGGAACCCTGAAAAATATTTTTAGGACTTGAATAAACACCTATTGAAGTAAAAATATCATTAGAAATATCAAAGAAAATTTAATTAATTAATATAAAGAAAAACGAGAAATCGGAAAAATGACAAAACTCGGTGTTACCGAAAAATCGGAATGCAACCCGAACAGGGGCATTGTGGTCATTTGACATCCCAAGTTGTCTTTTGACCTAAATTTCCATTAAAAATATATGATGTTATACTTGGAAAATGTCATGAAAAATTAAATTGGTGGTACATAATTTAAATAGCAAATGATAGGAGTTAAATGTGAGAATAAAACAAATATTACTTCCATACTTAGTGCTCCACTAACACCCCTAAAGTGGACATTTAATCACCATGTGGATAGCAGATCACTCATCTTCCTCACCTTGCCAAGACCAGCCGAAACCAAGAAGAAAGAAGTTCCTCCATGGGTAGTTGATTCTTGTTTCATTAAACCTTGAATGGATGTTATGGGTAGTTGAATTGTGGAAGGATTTTTAAAGTTTGATGAGTTAAGGGAGAGGTACATTTTTGGCCGCCATGGAACTTCAATAAAAGCAGTTTATCTTTGCATGTAAATGGTAGATTAAAGTGTTGATGTAAGTATTTTTGTGTGTAGGAATAAATTGGATAATGTATACTAAATGTATGTGTGATAGTACACTTGATTTTGGAAGCTTGGAAACTAATTGAAGAAGATGTACAATCAGCAACTTTGAAGTGTAGACCAAAATGTGTTGTTTCATGGTTTGGTTCGTGGAATTATATGGTTGAATTATGGTGCTTGTTATGGCAGCATGTATATGTGTATAAAGGTTTGAGTTTGGACATGTAAATGAGCTGTGTTATGTGGTTAAATTGTTTGTAATTGGACTTGGAAAATTCTGTACTATAATGTACATATTGAGTGTGGTTACAAGCTGCCAAGATGACCAACAATGTGAAGTAAAATGTGTTTATGTTATGGTAAAAACCAAAATTGGCATGGATGTGTAACTTGGTAAGTGTTGAATGTGTCCTTTGGTATGTAATGAAGAGTGTGTAGTAGGGCAGTGTGTGTCTTGGCTTAGAACCTTAAGTGTGTGGCTCCAATTGGTATGAGACCAATTGGAGGTGAAACTAGGCACAAAAAGTGCCAACTTTCATGAAGGACAGAATGTACCAAAAAGTCACCTGACTTGAAAAATAACCAAATCCGGATTAGTTCTTTGAAAACCTGAAAATTGACCATTTGGGTAGCAGTTGATGTTTTAGCCATAACTCACTCAAAACAGGTCCAATTGACCTGAAATTTTTATCACAAATAGTTGAGACATATATCTACAATTCTTATGAAGACACCAAAGCCCAGAAATGGCTAGAACCAAGCCAAATAGCTTGCACAAGTTTAGGTCCAAAAACTGGCTGAACCAAAAGTGACCTAAAAATGACGTAAAGTGACCATTTTGGTACATTCTGTCCAGCATTGGTAAATTGACCATAACTTGGTCTACATAACCCAGAATGACTTGAAATTTTGCCCCACATGCAATAAGACATAGACCAACAAGTTTTTAGTTTTGACCAAAACCCGAAAATCGAGAGAACTAGGTCGTCTGACTAGGTCAAATTAGTATACCGGAATCCGACAAATTGCAATAAAATGCATTATACATGAAAATGAATTGGGTAACATGTACCAACACTAAAAGGCTATTAAATATGACACATTGGTAACATTAAAACCTAATTCACCTAGAGTGCATCGAAGGTCAACATCTTAGGTTGACTAAGGAAATAATAGAATTCAATAAGTTAATTATTAAGCTTTATTCTTAGAGACAGTTTAAATGAGTACTGAAACACTTCAAATTGTGTGTTTCAGCTAGCAAAGACTTAGGAAAAGGGAAGGAAACACTGATTCAAAGGCAAGAGACAGTTATCAGAGGTTTGTGCACAACAGTTATTTCTTTTAAATTTTTAATTGAAATAAATTATGACTATTTGTATATTATTGATTTTAATTGTGAAAAATTGTTTGATTGATATTTGATGGATACTTATTGATTGAAAAGCATTGTAAATGGTTTGAAACCATAGCTATCATGTTTATTGATTGAATTCCTCGCTAGCTTGTCTAGTGGGATGAATTGAATTCCCTCTCTGGCTGAAGTGTTGAGGTGCGTGCCTGTTGAGGACGAATAGAATGAGTACTCGTATTATTGCTAGCTAGCTATGTTATTCCTCATTAGCCATCGGCTTTTGGGATAAATTGAATTCCTCACTAGCCATCGGCTTTTGGGGCGAATTGAACTTTGGAACATGATTAAGCTGTGTGTGTGTGATTTATTGATATTCATTGTGATATTGTGAAATGAAGTTTAAATTCTTATTGACATTCACTGTCTTTTGAATTTAACTATGGTTTTAAGTATCCACTATTTATATGACTTATAATTTATGATTTAAAGTTGTATTTGGTTAATGTTGTGCACCACTGAGACATTGGCTTAGCGATAGCTTTTCATTCTTTATCGCGAGTAGATAAATCGACGAGCGTGAGACTAGGCTGCTAGTACTACACTGAGAGATCATCGGGTATATTGAGTATACCGTAATTTGCATTTTGTATTGCAATGTATGTTCACTGTATGTATATAGTGTTCTTGGTTTTGAGCAGTTATAAATTAAAATTGTACATTGAAGTTGTAAAATAAATTGTAAATTATTTTTGTTTGTAAATATTGTGATATATTTCTTTTATCTCAGCCTTTGAAAATACTGAAAAATAATTATGGATTTGAGTTGACAAATGTTGAGAAATATATTTTGCTGATTAAATGTTGGAGTTTGAGATTGAGAAATATATTTGAAGTGCTTTTTACAGGTTTTTGAAAAACTGTTTTATTCAAAATATAGATGGCACTCCACCAAAATTTTTACAGAAATTAATAATAATTCAAATGTTTTAGCTATTTCACTTCAGTTCAAAATTTTTTTTAACACCTGTAAATAGTGCTCACCATTGTAAAAAGAAGTAAGAAAAGTTTTAAAATCCCTTGTAGTGTATTTAATAGGTTATCAGTAATTCATTAGGTATACTACGGGATTATGTTTTGCCTTACAGAGGGGTAGGGTGTGACAAGGGAACCCTCGAAATTTAGTTTTGAGACATAATTAAAGACTTATTGAAGTATAAATGTCATTAGAAATATCAAAGAAAAGTTAATTAATTAGTACAAAGAAAAACGAGAAATTAAGAAAACGACAAAACTCTGTGTTACCGAAAAATTGGGAATGCAATCCGAATAGGGGCATTGTGGTCATTTGACATCCCGAGTTGCCTTTTGACCTAAATTTCCATTGAAAATAAATGATATTACATTTGGAAAATATCATGAAAAATTAAAATGGTGGTACATAATCTAAATTGTAAAAGATATGAGGAAAATGTGGAAAATTGCAAACTTTGGATTAGTTAATACTTTAACCATACTTAGTGCTCCACTAAGTGAAGTTAATGGACATATAATATAGTATATTAGAACAGAAAATCTGTGTTCTTCAACCTCCCAAACAAACCAGCCGAAAATCCTCTCAAGCTTTAATCCATGGCCACCCACTCCCCAAGCTCAAATCTCCTTGATCAAGCCATGCTTTCCACAACTTGTCTTCATTAAAGTTTATCCCCACCTTGCAAGAAAGAATTTGATAGTAATTTCAAGAGGAATAGGTGAAGTTTGGTCAAGCTCACAAGAGGTAAGTATCCATTTCTTCAACTTTTCTTTGTTAAATTTTGTGTGGGTGTTGAGATAAGTTGATATATGGAAGAAAAGTTGAAGTTTGGTAAGTTAAGGTGCTGCTCCATTTCGGCAGCCATGAAAGTTTAATATGTAACTTGTTTACTTCATGTAATTGGTGATTTGGGGTGTTGATTTAAATGTTTAATTGTATTGAAGTTGAATTCCATGTATAAAGTTTGATTTGTAAGCTTGAAAATTGAAAATGGAAGTTGATGTGTATGTGTAATTTTTGGGTAGCCTCAAAATGGAAATTGGTAAGGTTTAAATTCATGAAATGTTGTTGAAATATTGTACAAAAGAATGGCAGCATATATGTGTGTGGAATAGGAGTGATAGGTATGTAATTTGATGATGGAAGTTTGTGTGATAATTAGAAGTATTTATGTGTATATATTATTGGGATTGAACTTTGTGAATGGTGACTGCATTTGGTGTATTTGAAGTGGTTATATTCTGTCCAAGTTGACCTATAATGTAGATAATGGAGTGGTTTTGGTTAGTGCCAAATGCAGAATGGTATGGGAAGTGAAAATGTAATTGATAAACATGTGTTTGGTTTGGTGTTTGAAAAACATGTAGAGGGCAGTATCCAAATGGACCTATAACCCTAAGTGTGTGGCTCCAATTGGTATGAGGCCAATTGAAGGTGAAACTAGGCACAAAATGTGCCAAATTTCATGAAGGAAGCTTGCCTAAATTTTTCCTAGAAGGTGGCTTGAAAAATGACCAAATCCGGATTAGTGACTTAAAAGCCTGAAAATTGACCATTTGGGCAGCAGTTAGTTTTTTAACCATAACTCACTCAAAATAGGTCCAATTGACCTGAAACTTTTACCATGAATAGTTTAGACATATATCTACAATTCCTATGAAGACACCAAAGCCCAGAAATGGCCAGAACTAAGCCAAATAGCTTTCAAAAATTCGGGTTCCAAAACTGGCTGAACCAAAAGTGACCTAAAAATGACCTAAGCCTACCATTTTAGTGCATTCTGTCTAGCATTGGTAAATTGACCATATCTTGGTCTAAACAACTTACAATGACCTGAAATTTTTCCCTATGTGTAATAAGACATAGGCCTACAAGTTTGTAGTTTGGACCGAAACCCGAAAACTGAGGGAACGAGGTCGTCCGACTAGGTCAAAATAGTACACCGAAATCCGATAAATTGCAATAAAATGCAATACACTTGAAAATGAATTTGGTAACATATACCAACACTAAAAGGCTATAAAATGTGACATATTGGTAACATTGGAATTGACTCACTTAGAGTGTATCAAGGGTCAACATTATAAGTTGACTAATGAAATAAATTAAAGGGAATAGTACCAAGAAAATTTAGATATTGGATTTTATGGTTGGAAACAAATTCATTGAGTACTGAAACACTTTAAATTGTGTGTTTCAGTTGATAAGGATATTGAGAAGCATAAAAAACATTGAGTCAAGGCTTAGGAGTGACTCAAATCAGGTTTGTGCACAACTAGTTTTTAACTGAATTTGTTCTAAATATTTCATATGATTAAATGACATATTTTTCTTATGTATTATGCTTAACAAGCATTGTATTTAATTCAATGATTATCGAAATTGTTATAGCATGTATGAATTTAGCTTTGTGAAATGGTATTTCCACAAGTATTAAGCATTGTTGTGAATTGAATAAATTATGTTTTGGAAAATTGTGATAGAACATGTTTTGAATTGTGATGGGCAATTTGCATGAAAAAATGCAAATTTATGATTTGAATTGTGATGAGCATAAAAATTATTGGATATTAGAATTGACTTTGAATCGAATTGTATTGTGATTTATGCTCACTAAAAGGATTGTGATATTGTTTTATATCTCACTATAGATGCTTGTCTAGGTTATTACCTGTCTCTCTCATTTGTTAAGAAGATAATGGAGTTAGTTGTGTTTTGATTACCATGGTACGTCCACAGGCTTAGATTCTCCTCTTATTAGAGGTTAGATCTAAGTTTTTTTATGTTATGGCCCTTTCGAAAGATTCATTATTGTGATGTGTACTGTGCACGATGATTCGACCTCCCCAACCATCGGGAGTTAGAATCCGATTTGACCTCCCTGACCATAGGGAGCTAGAATCACCCCGAAGATGGCCCTTTCAGATTAGTCTTGCATAATTAGTGAGATAAATAATGGCTTTTGAGATAACGAATGGTTTTTTAATAGTAAAGAATTGTGATTTCAATTATGATTTATGTATAATTGATTTTGTTGGAATTTCCTTAAATGGTTGTGATTTGATAAATTGAATTTCATGATCAAACTCATTTCATACAAATGATTTATGTTATTGGCAATGAATAATTTGATTTTTGGAATTTGATGAGTATTCTAATTTCCAAATTATTTGTTGTAATTTTGCTAAGGTATATTGAACTATGTTTTAAGCTATAGTTGTGCACCACTGAGTTCACCACTTAGCAATAGCTTTGTATGCTGTCGCAGGTGAAAAGAGCATAGAACAATTGAGTAAGCTTCTTAGAAGAGGCATTCAAATCAGCTTCAGGTATATCCATGTACACAGGTTTTGATGTATGCATGTAATAATATGTATGTATATTATTTGAGCTATTGTATAAAAACTCTTGTAAAATATTTTGGCATGTAATTAAATGTAAATTATTGTGATATAAATGTTGAGTCTTGTAATCAATGAAATGTTCTTTATGATGAGATTGGTTTGAAAATGAATTGATTTGATTATTGAGATTTGAATTGTGAGTTGAAATGAAGTTATTGGAGTCGTATTTGAGAAAACATATTGGGAGTGTTTTCCTTTTCAGGTTTGAAGAATTGTTTTCTCAAAACATAGCCGACACTTTGCCGAAATTTTGAAAAAATTTTATAACACCAGATTTTAATCGATGATTTAAATTTCACGAAAATTGTTTTAAAATCCCTTATAGTATATCTAATGGGTTATCGGTAGGCGAAGTACGGTAATTCATTAGGTGTACTATGGATCATGTTACATCTTACGGGAGAGTAGGGTGTGACATGTTTTGTGGTATTAGAGCAATAGTTTTAAAGTAAATTTCGAACTGTGAAATTGAAATATTTTTGTCAGTAACTACAACAGCTCAAATGTTTGATACATATAGTACATTTACATCATAAAAATGAACTAATGGAAAGAAATCTTCTTGTGTTGGTTGTACAAGAATAGAAAATCTTGTGAAAAGATATGGAAGAGAAGAATGAGATAATTGAACAGTCTGTGATGGCAGAAGTACAAGTTAAGGTCCCAGCTCCACAAAGTGTCGAAGGCCCGACTGCACCAGTTTTACCGGTATAAATTACTGCACAAATGGCCCAGCACATGGCCACTTTATTTCAACAAATGACTGATATTCTATCAGCTCAAGCTTAAACACAAACCCAACCCCCATAAGGGCAGTGTGAAATAGAGAAGAGGGAGAGACCTATGGGTCAGAGCTTGAACAGTAATTTAGGGAAGAGAAAAGAATTTGAGGAACCCTGAGCTCAGGGATATGACAGAGGCGGATCATTAGGGCAGAGAACATCAAGATCTAGTCATCGAACAACCAGAAGTTCCTATTCTGCCCATTTCTGCCATGTTTGTGATAAGCTATATGGAGGTATTTAACGTAAGGCCTCTGGAGCCTGCTACAATTGTGGAAAACTTGGACACTTTGTTAAAAATTGTATTAGAGCACCTCGATCTACTCTCCAAAGTTCACAGATAGTCAGTAAAGGTTGAGATAGAAATAGAGTTGGTACTCCTCATAACCATAACACAGTGAATCAACCCGAACATAGTAGCGTATCAGTTAGAGCGTCCACTATGCGCCAAGGGGAAAGAACAGAAACTTTGGATGTCGCTACTGGTAATTTCTTAATTTTTGAAAGAAACAATTAATTATTTTTGTTTAATCCCAGCACTACTTAGTTGTATGTTAGTGTTAGAAGTATATGTTCTGTTGTTATTCCTTTACAGGGGAATAAATTTTGATGCATTAGTGATTAGTCCTTTAAGATAAGGATTGTGATAATAAGTGAAATTAGTTTTGGAAGAGTTTATCAGCGAAAAGTATTTTCTAACACACCATAAATTATAAAGCTAAATGGCAAGCCTACTTAATGTAAGGCAAGAGGACGTAAAGGTAAATTGTAGTAATAGAATTGCTCTAGATGAGGACAAAGATGTTACTGATAGTAATAATGGATATTGTAAACAGAATAAGATTCGAATATTAGTAAATTCGAAAAGGATAAAATATAGGAAAGTTTGATCTATTGGGATGTATCGTAGTAACTATGCAATGTTCTTGATGTTTATACTGTAAGCTGCAGATTACAGTACTAACTTGAGATTATTGTGTAGAGCTACGTACTACTCGATAGTACACCATGATGAGAATAGTTGCCAATGGCATCTGTATTGGTATAGTTATGTTAAGAAAAAATTTTATTGTTAGAAATGAGTTTGGAAATCCTATTTAGAGATTTAAAACACAAAAGTTAGAATATCGAAAGGTTATAGTTTAGTACAAAAGGAAGTAAGTTATAGAATATTAATAGATAAAAAGAGTTGTGGAAGTAAAGATTTGAACAGTTGGTTTAGATATAACAAATAAATATTACGAATGTGAGTAAGATTATTGACTAGAATGGTCAAAGGACCCATGATTAGATAAGTAATTCTAATACGACCATAATGGTCATTCAAGAAGGGAACATGAATCGAAATATTAGATAGAACAATAGTAAGAAAAGATTAGTGCTGTATAAACAAAGTAAATGTTATATTAGATTGTTAAAAGTCTTAAACAAATTCAGAGGAAAGAAGATTATACGATCATATAGAAAGGAGGAAATAAATGTGAATATTGTAAGATGGCTATTGGGTAAAATTTTGCGGACAAAATTTATTTTAAGAGGGGGAGAATTGTAACACCCCTATGTACGGTAGTGCGTTCTACTATTCCGGTGACCAATGTCGATTCGGACAGCTAGGACGCCTAGAACTACATTTAATTATTACTGAGGAGACATAAAATAATGAAATAAAAGAAAAGAAAATAAAAGAAAAACAAAGAAAAAATAATAGCAATGAAATGAAACTAAGTTAAACGAGCCAGCACCGCAGCAATGGGTGACCGCACGGGGAAGTTACGGTGCAGGCAATGGCCGACCCCAGGACTGCAGGGAACCCTCGGAATTTAGTTTCGAGACATAATTAAAGACTTATTGAAGTATAAATGTCATTATAAATATCAAAGAAAAATTAATTAATTAGTACAAAGAAAAATGAGAAATCGAGAAAATGAAAAAACTCGGTGTTACTGAAAAATCAGGAATGCAATCAGAATAGGGGCATTGTGGTCATTTGACATCTGGAGTTGCCTTTTGACCTAAATTTCCATTAAAAATAAATGATATTACACTTGGAAAATATCATGAAAAATTAAAATGGTGGTACATAATCTAAATAGTAAAAGATATGAGGAAAATGTGGGAAATTGAAAACTTTAGATTAATTAATACTTTAACCATACCTAGTGCTCCACTAAGTGAAGTTAATGGACATATAATATAGTATATTGGGAAAGAAAATCTGTGTTCTTCAACCTCCCAAACAAACCAGCCGAAAATCCCCCCAAGCTTTCATCCATGGCCACCCACTTCCCAAGCTCAAATCTCCATGATCAAGCCATGCTTTCCACAACTTGTCTTCATTAAAGTTTATCCCCACCTTGCAAGCAAGAATTTGATAGTAATTTCAAGAGGAATAGGTGAAGTTTGGTTAAGCTCACAAGAGGTAAGTATCCATTTCTTCAACTTTTTTTTGTTAAAGTTTGTGTGGGTGTTGAGATAAGTTGATATATGGAAGAAAAGTTGAAGTTTGGTAAGTTAAGGTGCTGCTCCATTTTGGCAGCCATGGAAGTTTAATATGTAACTAGTTTACTTCATGTAATTGGTGATTTGGGGTGTTGATTTAAATGTTTAATTGTATTGAAGTTGAATTCCATGTATAAAGTTTGATTTGTAAGCTTGAAAAGTGAAAATGGAAGTTGATGTGTATGTGTAATTTTTGGGCAGCCTCAAAATGGAAATTGGTAAGGTTCAAATTCATGAAATGTTGTTGAAATATTGTACAAAAGAATGGCAGCATATATGTGTGTGGAATAGTAGTGATAGGTATGTAATTTGATGATGGAAGTTTGTGTGATAATTAGAAGTATTTATGTGTATATATTGTGGGGATTGAACTTTGTGAATGGTGACTGCATTTGGTGTATTTGAAGTGGTTGTATTCTGTCCAAGTTGACCTACAATGTAGAGAATGGAATGGTTTTGGTTAGTGCCAAATGCAGAATGGTATGGGAAGTGAAAATGTAATTGGTAAAAATGTGTTTAGTTTGGTGTTTGAAAAGCATGTAGAGGGCAGTGTGCAAATGGACCTATAACCCTAAGTGTGTGGCTCCAATTGGTATGAGGCTAATTGGAGGTGAAACTAAGCATAAAATGTGCCAACTTTCATGAAGGAAGCATACCTAAATTCTGCGTAGAAGGTGACCTGAAAAATGACCAAATCCGGATTAGTGACTTGAAAGCCTGAAAATTGACCATTTGGGCAGCAGTTAGTGTTTTGACCACAACTCAGTCAAAACAGGTCCAATTGACCTGAAACTTTTACCATGAGTAGTTTAGACATATATCTACAATTCTTATGAAGACACCAAAGCCCAGAATGGCCAGAACCAAGCCAAATAGCTTTCAAAAATTCAGGTTCCAAAACTGGTCGAACCAAAAGTGACCTAAAAATGACCTAAGCCTACCATTTTAGTGCATTTTGTCCAGCATTGGTAAATTGACCATATCTTGGTCTAAACAACTTAAAATGACCTGAAATTTTTCCTCGTGTGCAATAAGACATAGACCTACAAGTTTGTAGTTTGGACCGAAACCCGAAAACTGAGGGAACTAGGTCGTCCGACTAGGTCAAAATAGTACACCGAAATCCGATAAATTGCAATAAAATGCAATACACTTGAAAATGAATTTGGTAACATATACCAACACTAAAGGGCTATAAAATTTGACATATTGGTAACATTGGAATTGACTCACTAAGAGTGCATCAAGGGTTAACAGTATAAGTTGACTAATGAAATAAATTAAGGGAAATAGTACCAAGAAAATTTAGATATTAGATTTTATGATTCGAAACAAATTCATTGAGTACTGATACACTTTAAATTATGTGTTCAGTTGATAAGGATATTGAGAAGCATAAAGAACATTGAGTCAAGGCCTAGGAGTGACTCAAATCAGGTTTGTGCACAACTAGTTTTTAACTGAATTTGTTATGAATATTTCATATGATTAAATGACATATTTTTCTTATGTATGTGTTTAACAAGCATTGTATTTAATTTAATGATTATTAAAATTGTTATAGTATGTATGAATTTAGCTTTGTGAAATGGTATTTCCACAAGTATTAAGCATTGTTGTGAATTGAATAAATTATATTTTGGAAAATTGTGATAGAACATGTTTTGAATTGTGATGGGCAATTTGCATGAAAAAATGCAAATTTATGGTTTGAATTGTGATGAGCATAAAAATTATTGGATATTGGAATTGACTTTGAATCGAATTGTATTGTGATTTATGCTCACTAAAAGGATTGTGATATTGTTTTATGTCTCACTATAGATGCTTCACTAGGTTATTACCCATCTCTCTCATTTGTTAAGAAGACAATGGAGTTAGTTGTGTTTTGATTACCATGGTACGTGCACAGGCTTAGATTCTCCTCTTATTAGAGGTTAGATCTAAGTTTTTTTATGTTATGGCCCTTTCGAAAGATTCATTATTGTGATGTGTACTGTGCACGATGATTCGACCTCCCCGACCATAGGGAGTTAGAATCCAATTTGACCTCCCTGACCATAAGGAGCTAGAATCACCCCGAAGATGGCCCTTTCAGATTAGTCTTGCATAGTTAGTGAGATAAAGAATGGTAAATTATTGTAAATGAAAATTTGAGAATCACACCCTACTCCCCCGTAAGATGTAACATGATTCCGTAGTACACGTAATGAATTACCATACTTCGCCTACTGGTAACCCATTAAATATACTACAAGGGATTTTAAATTAATTTTCATGAAATTTAAATCATTGATTAAAATCTGGTGTTATAAAAATTTTTCAAAATTTCGGCAGAGTGTCGGCTGTATTTTGAGAAAACAGTTCTTCAAAACCTGCAAAGAAACACACTTCCAACATGATTTCTCAAATACAACTCCAATAAACTTCATTTCATCTCACAATTCAATCTCAATAATCAAATCAATTCATTTTCAAACCAACCTCATCATAAAAGAAACATTTCATTGATTACAAGACTCAAAATTAATATTACAAAACTATTCAGGTAAATGAAATCTCAAATTTTCATTTACAATAGTTTACTTTTAATTACATACCAAAATATTTTACAAAAGTTTTTATACAACTGCTGAAATAATTTACATACATATTATTACATGCATACATCAAAACCTATGTACATGGGTATACCTAGAGCTGATCTGAATGTCTTTTCAAAGAAGCTTACTCAATTGCTCTAGGCTCTTTTCACCTGCGACAGTATACAAAGCTATCGCTAAGTGGTGAATTTAGTGGTGCACAACTATAATTTAAAACATAGTATAATATACCTTAACAAAAATTGCAGCAAATAAATTGGAAATCTGGATACTCATCAAATTCCAAAACTCAAAATATTCATTGCCAATAATATAAATCATTTGTATAAAATGACTTTGATCATGAAATTCAATTTATCAATTCATAACTAACCATTTAATGTAATTCCAACAATTTATTGGAAATAAAGATTAATTCTAATAAAATCAATTATACATAAATCCCATTTGAAATCGAAATTCATTACTATTCAATAACCATTCTTTATTTCAAAAACCATTCTTTATCTCAAAAGCCATTCTTTATCTCAAAAACCATTCTTTATCTCAAAAGCCATTTTTTATCTCAAAAACCATTCTTTATCTCACTAACTATGCAAGACTAATTCAAAAGGGCCATCTTCGGGGTGATTCTAGCTCCCTATGGTCGGGGAGGTCAAATCGGATTCTAACTCCCTATGGACGAGGAGGTCGAATTATCGTGCACAGTACACATCATAACAATGAATCTTCCAAAAGGGCCATAACATAAAAAACTTAGATCTGACCTCTAATAAGAGGAGAATCTAAGCTTGTACACGTAACATGGTAATCAAAACACAACTAACTCCATTGTCTTCTCAACAAATGAGAGAGATGGGTAATAACCTAGTCACGCATCTATAGTGAGATATAAAACAATATCACAATCCTTTTAGTAAGCATAAATCACAATACAATTTGATTCAAAGTCAATTCCAATATCCAATAATTTTTATGCTCATCACAATTCAAATCATAAATTTGCATTTTTCCATGCAAATTGCCCATCATAATTTAAAACATGTTCTATCATAGTTTTCCAAAACATAATTTATTCAATTCGCAACAATGCTTAACACTTGTTGAAATACCATTTCATAAAGCTAAATTCATACATACTATAACAATTTCAATAATCATTCAATTAAATCCAATGCTTGTTAAACATAATACATAAGAAAAATATGTCATTTAATCATATGAAATATTCAGAACAAAATCAGTTAAAAACTAGTTGTGCACAAACCTGATTTGAGTCGCTCCTAGGCCTTGACTCAATGTTCTTTATGCTTCTCAATATCCTTATCAACTGAAACACACAATTTAAAGTGTTTCAGTCCTCAATGATTTGTTTCCAACCATAAAATCCAATATCTAGATTTTCTTGGTACTATTCCCTTCAATTTATTTCATTAGTCAACTTATAATGTTGACCCTTGATGCACTCTAAGTGAGTCAATTCCAATGTTACCAATATATCACATTTTAAAGCCCTTTAATGTTGGTATATTTTATCAATTTCATTTTTAAGAGTATTGCATTTTATTGCAATTTATCGGATTTCGGTGTACTATTTTAACCTAGCTGGACGACCTAGTTCACTCAGTTTTTGGGCTTTGGTCCAAACTACAAACTTGTATATCTATGTCTTATTGCACGCAGGTCAAAATTTCAGGTCATTCTGAGTTGTGAAGACCAAGATATGGTCAATTTACCAATGCTGGACAGAATGCACTAAAATGGTAGGCTTAGGTCATTTTTAGGTCACTTTTGGTTCGGCCAGTTTTGGTACCTGAACTTGTGCAAGCTATTTGGCTTGGTTCTGGCCATTTCTGGGCTTTGGTGTCTTCATAATAATTGTAGATCTATGTCTAAACTATTCATGGTAAAAATTTCAGGTCATTTGGACCTGTTTTGAGTAAGTTATGGTGAAAACACTAACTACTGCCCAAATGGTCAATTTTCAGGCTTCTAAGTCACTAATCTGGATTTGGTCATTTTTCAAGTAACTTTCTGGACAGAATTTAGGTAGACTTTCTTCATGAAAGTTAGCACATTTTGTGCCTAGTTTCACCTCCAATTGGTCTCATACCAATTGGAGCCACACACTTAGGGTTATTGGTCCATTTGCACACTGCCCTCTATATCCTTTTCAAACACCAAACGAAACACAAGTTTACTAATTAAATCTTCATTTCCCCACCATATTCTGCATTTGGCACTAACCAAAACCATTCCATTCTCTACATTATAGGTCAACTTGAACAGAATATAACTACTTCAAATACACCAAATGCAGTCACCATTCACAAAGTTTAATCCCAATAATGTATACACATAAATACTTCTAATCATCACACAAACTTCCCTCATCAAATTACATACCTATCACTACTATTCCACACACATATATGCTGCCAAATTTTTGTACAATATTTCAACAACATTTCATGAATTTGAACATTACAAATTTCCATTTTGAGGCTGGCCAAAAATTATGCACACACATCAACTTCCATTTTCACTTTTCAAGCTTACCATTCAACTTCACACATGGAATTCAACTTCAATACAATTAAATATTTAATTCAATATCTCAAACTACCATTTACATGCACAAGCAAGCTATACAATATGAAGTTCCATGGCTACCAAAATGGAGCATCATCATAACTCACCAAACTTTAACTTTCCTTCCATAAATCCATTCACCACAACACCCACACAAGCTTTAATGGACAAAGGATGAAGAAATGAACATGTACCTCAAGTGGAGCTTGTCAAAACTCCTTCAAATCTCTCCCTTCTTGCTCCCAAACTGCTGCCCAAGGTGTGTAGGCAAAGATTAATGAAGGAAACTAGTGGAAAGGAGGGCTTAAATAGAGGTGCATGAAGCTTCGAAAATGGTACGGCAATGGAGTTTTCATGGTGGATCAATTCGGCTAGATGAGAGGAGGTTGAAGATGATGGCATTTTCTGTCCCAAATCACTGATAAAGGTGTCCCAATTTATGAGTTAGTGGAGTACTAACTAGGATTAAAGTATTAAATTAGTCCAAGTTTCCAATTTCCCACATTTTCCTCATATCTTTTACTATTTAGATTATGTACCACAATTTTAATTTTCAAGATATTTTCAAGGTTTAATATCATATATTTTTAATGGATATTTAGGTCAAAAGGCAACTCGGGATGTCAATTGATCACAATGCCCCTATTTGGATTGCATTTCTGATTTTTCTGTAATACCGAGTTTTGTCATTTTCTTGATTTCTCGTTTTTTTTGTACTAATTAATTAATTTTTCTTTGATATTTCTAATGGCATGTATACTTCAATAAGTCTTTAGTTATGTCTCAAAACTAAATTTCGAGGGTTCCTTGCAGTCCTGGGGTCAGCTATTGCCTGCGCCGTAACTTCCCTGTGCGGTCACCCATCGCTGCGGTGCTGGCTCGTTTAACTTAGTTTCATTTCATTGTTATTATTTTTCCTTTATTTTTCTTGTATTTTCCTTTCTTGTATTTCATTATTTTATGTCTCCTCACTAACATTTAAATGTAGTTCTAGGCATCCTAGCTGTTCGAATAAACACTGTCACCGAAACAGTAGAACGCACTACCAAACATAGGGGTGTTACATTAATGGCCTCATCTATGCTTCTAGGTTCTATTTGAGAAATGAATGCAAGGTTATTACACATATTTCTAAGAGAGGATCTAGTTGTTACCCCTTTTGATGTATCACAAATGATTAGGTCTTTAGGATGATCCTTCTTGAACGTCCAATTTTTGGGTAGATTTTGTTGAACTTCTTAATATGGAACTGGTTGACCTTATTGCTTTTGAGGCTCAACTTGATCAACTCCCAAGTCCTTCAAGGGATCTTCCATGTGTTGATCTTGAATTCTACTAGATTGAGGATCTTCAAGAGTCAACTCATCAAGATTACCTACAACATCATCATCATAAGAAATATCCTTTCTAGGATCAAAGGAGTTAGCTTCATCAAATACAACATGCATTGACTAATCAACAACTAAGGTTCTCTTATTGAAGACTCTATATGCTTTATTAGATGTAGAGTACCCCAAGAAGATAGCTTCATTAGTTTTGGAGCTAAATTTATCTAAATTATCTTTGGTATTCAAAATGAATCATTTACAACCAAAAACTCTAAAATAACCTATTTTAGGTTTCTTGCCATTTCATAGCTCATAAGGGGTTTTCTTTAAAATAGGTCTAATCAAAACACTATTTAAAACATAACAAGCCGTATTAATGGCTTCTGCCTAAAAATAAGTAGGTAGATTATATTCATTTAACATAGTCCTCCCCATGTCTAAAAGAGTTCTATTTTTTCTTTCAACAACACCATTATGTTAGGGAGTCCTAGGAGAAGAAAAATTATGAGTGATCCCTAGTGAGTTACAAAACTTATCAAATTTCTCATTTTTAAATTCTCTACCATGATCACTCCTAATAGAAGATATTTGAAAACCCTTTTCATTTTGAACCCTTTTTGAAAATCTCTCAAAAATATCAAAACATTCATTCTTATGAGCAAGGAATGTAACCCAAGTATACCTAGAGTAGTCATCAACAATCACCAAGGCATAATATGGATCACCTAATCTAGCCACTCTAGTAGGACCAAATAAATCCATATGTAATAATTGAAGGGATTTAGAAGTAGATACCTTATGAATAGATTTAAAAGAGCTCTTGACTTGCATACCCATTTGGCATGCATTACACACCTTATCCTTTTGAAACTTCATCTTTGGTAGCCCATTAACTAGCTCATCCTTGTTCAAGTTTGCAAGAAGGTCCATGCTAGCATGTGCAAGCCTTCTATGCCAAGTCCAAGAGTCATCACTAATAAAAACAAAACACTTTACATCTTTGTTAGACAAAGCATGCAAATCAATAACATAAATATTTTCAATTCTTTCACCAATAAACAACATTTCGTTATCACTCATCCTAGACACAAAGCAAGATTTAGACTAAAAAACAACTCTATAGCCCTTATCACATAATTGACTAACACTAAGCAAATTATGTTTTAAACCATCAACCAAAAGCACTTTGTCAAGAATAGGGGAGTTTTCCTTACCAACCTTACCTATTCCCACAATTTTACCTTTACCATTATCACCAAAAGTCACTTGCCCACCTCCATCTTTCTTTTCAAGTGAAAGGAAGAGATTGGCATTTTCGGTCATGTGTCTTGAACATCCACTATCCAAGTACCACTTGCTTTCAAGCTTTGAGGATTTCAAGCACACCTACACATGATAAGTCAATTTACTTTAGGTACCCAAATCTACTTGGGTCCTTGGGGGTTAGTAGTTCCATCATTAAAATCAAATATTCTACCATAGGCAAGATGGATTTTCGTAATAGCACACCTATAATTTGTTAGTAGTATGCCCTAGAGCATATCATTTAGTATGTATCTTGTACATATTTTATTAATAAAAGGCATTTTTACTTTCCATTTATATAATATATTTATGTGTAATAGAAAAGGTCCATTGATATTTTGTTATAAATTCTATTATTAAGTTGTTAAGAATATGAGTGACAGTATTTCTAGCACAAAGTATCATATATAGGTTCACAATCGAGGATACTTCATAATAAGGACATGACTTATCCAGAAATATTGTATTCATGTTTGTTCCCAAGTTATTTATATGAGATATAAATAAGATGGAATGGTGAGTCTCATGCCATATAACAAACATGATAGGCACTTATACATGATAAGTAGGTCAAACCAGTGACATTTATGATAAGCACATGGAGTTTACTCTTGTCAATGTATTGTCATAAATTATATTAGTGCATATAATCTTTAGATCTAAGATAGCACAGTTATCTTGTATATAGGTGGTTTGAGTTTGATATTGCTTTCATACTTGTACTGTGTATGGGTATATGGGCATGTGTTGGCTCCTACTCGTTATATATGGAGGTAGGTGTTGATCAAGATGGAATTTGTTCCTCTGAGTAAATAGGGATAAAATCCTATGTTCATTTAATTATTCTTGATGTTTCAAGTTCCTGGCTAGGACAGATAGATTTAATCAGAAAAGAGTTTCTGATGAGAAAATCTTTAAATCAAGAACTGGAATTAAAAGAGAACATAATAGTCATAGCAAATAGGGTTTGACATAAACCATGACTCCAGCTTGAGTTGAGATTTTGTAACAGAGAGATTTTAGTGCATGGTAACATATGATTATTGGTTCATTTAAGGTAAACCCTATTACTAATTGGGTGGCCATGGCATGCTATGCTAGGTGTTAACCATGGTCTATGAGATGCATGAAATGATTTAGAGAAATCATTTATGGTAAGAAAGAGTTATGATGATATTAAGAGTTGATATCATGTCTCATTGCCAATTAGTGATGAGCTTAGTAAGTCACGTACATATACAAGTAATCACCAAATTAAATATGATTTAATTAATTAATTAAAGAGTTTAATTGATTAATTAAATAGGTTTAGTTTGCAATTAGATTGCAAAGTCCCTAGCATAGCTTGAAACCAAATCTAGGTTATTGGATGCATAGTTGTAACACCCTCCTTGTAGCAACTCTGTGCATTCTACTATTCCAGTGACCGGTATTTGTCCGGATAGCTATAACATCTGGAAAAATATTTAAACTAAAGTAAGGAGCCATCATTAACTCAAATATTAATAAGAAAAATTTAGGAAAAATTTTAGAAATAAAATACAACTAAGTTAAATGATCTGGTGCCCTAGCAATGGGTAACCTAGTGGGAAATTGCGGTTCTCACAACTAGGAGCCCTAGACCCGAGGGAAAATTCATAAAATAATTTTTGAGATTCCAGAGAAGGGTCATTGAGGTTCCTATGGCATTAGAATTCCAAGAAAATGCTTAGAAAAAATTTTCAATCGGTACAGACTATTTTGGTCTGTTAAGCCAAACGGAGGGCATTTTGGTCATTTCGCCTTCAGAGGTTATTTTTGGCCGACTTGTCCAGTTAAGTAAATAATTATTATGACACAAAATGTGAATAAATATTGCTAAAAATTAAATTGAAATTAAGTAGACAAGAAAAGAAAAGAAAATGAAAGAAATTTGAATTATGACATCATTATGATGTTATTAAACATCCTCCCACCCAACCAAATTTTGACACATCATTATAAACTACTTAAAAATGAATAAAAGGAGATAAAAATTAAAGAACTAAATAGTTATCTTCAACCTTTGGGGCAGCCAAAAACGTAGAGAGAGAGAGAGAGAGAGAGAGAGGAAGGAAAACTCCATTAAAGCTTCACCAAGCTTGAGTTCACCACCCAAATCACCTCAAAACCCTAGCTTCCCTTCACAAATATTTACCCTTACACCTAGAGCAAGTTTTGGGCAGCAAAAAGAAAGAGAAAAAGAGGAGTTCTCAAGCTTTGGGAATTAGCTAAATCAAGGTTAGTGTCCAAACTTTTGTTATTTTGATTAAATTCATGTTTAATGGCATGAAGTAGGAAATGTAAGAAAACAAGATAAAAATGTGTGTGTGTGCACTCTAAAAATTTTGGCAGCTAGGGTTAGCTAGGGTTTAATGATTTTGCTTGGTATAAAAATGGTTATGAGTAGCCCTTGGTATTAAATGAGTGATTGAACCTAGTTGTGTCAGTGAAATACAAAGTTTAGGCATGTATGAACATGGAAAATGTGAACACTTAAAAACATTAGGGTTTGCTCATGTAATAGTTTATTAACCTTGTAATGGTCAATTAGTGACCATTTGAATGTGTGTGAGAAGGAATTGAAGTGAGTAAGGATGTTGGATTTGAGTTTAGGTGAGCTGCCTTGGCTGACCTGTAGGACTGAGTATGAGTCCAGCAGGTTTAGGCAGTTATAAATGGAGTTGTAGAGGTTAAATTGGTGCAAGGCCAATTGGACATGAAACTAGACACATAATGGCACAACTTTGGTGAAGAAACCCTACCCAGAAAACCAAACCAAGTTGGCATAAAAATTGCCCTAATCTGGGTGACTTGCATTCTGCCTGGGAAAAATGACCAAATAAACAGTGTCTATTCATTTGGTCATAACTCAGTGTAAAAGGGTCCAATTGATCTGAAATTTAATCAGCAGAAATATGAGACATAGACCTATAACTTTCATGAAGAACACAAATCCAAATTCTGACCATAACCTAGTCAAATTGCCAACCAAACTTAGGTTACCAAATCTGGCAGAACCAGTTTTGCCCAGAATTTTGGATTCTGTCCAATCCGGCCAGTTATGGTGTTTAGGCCATAACTTGAGCTACAAAACTCCAAATGGAGTGATTCAAAAAAGGAAATGTAACTAGACAAAATAAGAAACAACTTTCATGAAGACAATTTTGCCAAATTCCTATTGTAAAAATGACCAATGGAACAGAAAACACAAGGCTTGAAATCTGAAAATTTTGAACAACTAGCACTAAGCTTAGAAATGGTATTGGCAACCAATACCAATAATTTTAGAATGCAAAATATAGTATGTTGGGAGTATTAGAACTGTCGCAAGGTGTTTTGCGGTCGCCTGAACGAACCCTCACCGAAGTGGGAAAGAGTGAGGAGTCGCCACTTTAATTTTGAGGGAAATTAAAGAAAACCGTTTATGAAGATAAATTGAGATGAAACCACTTCTAGGCAGAGATTCTAGGTTCGGGGTCCGTAAATGGGTGGGGAAGGTGTTAGGCACCCCACCTCGTCCCTTAATAAGGGTAAGTAGATTTAACTTTGCATTAGTTAGGAGGGCTTGAATGGACATGTTAATCCTTTTGACTAAAGGAACATTTGATTTTTCACTAAATTTGGATCACCCAGATACATAAGTAAATGAGACAATCTTAGTGAGTTACTGTTGTATGTTAATTTTATTTGAAAGAAATATTTTATTAAAATTTAATTTAAGAATCGGATAAGAACTCTTCTCCGAACTCTTTAATATTTATTAAAATTCTGAGTTGAGACCGGATAAGAACTCTCCTCCGATCTCTATTTAATATTTATTAAAATTTTGAGTTAAGACCGGATAAGAACTCTCCTCCGATCTCTATTCAATATTTATTAAAATTTTGAGTTGAGACCGGATAAGAACTCTCCTCCGATCTCTATTCAATATTTATTAAAATTTTGAGTTGAGACCGGATAAGAACTCTCCTCCGATCTCTATTAAGTATTCATTAAAATTTTGAGTTGAGACCGGATAAAAACTCTCCTCCGATCTCTATTAAGTATTCATTAAAATTTTGAATTGAGACCGGATAAGAATTCTCCTCTGATCTCTTCGAAATTTGATCACAGCTATATATCTTAAGAGCCTAAGTTTAAGAGTTCTAGTATTTAAAGATGCCAAGGGTCGTAATAAGGCTTCCTTTAACTTATTGGTATTTTGTGACTAAATAAGGGATGCTGGACTGAATTTTACCGACCTCCCATGTGGTCGCCTTACCAGTATTTCATCTGTTCCATTTTACTCATCTGAGATTTGATCTTTATTCCGTCTTATGGTGTTATGCCGGCCTGTCTTCTACGTCAGCCTAGTGATTCAATTTAGCTATTTCTCCTGACGTGTTATTTAGACCCTCTTTTTTCAAAGAGACCCCTAAAATACAGTTACCTATTTTTATCCTAACCACTTATTTATTATTCAGGACTAGATGACTTGCGTTCCAAAATAATAAAGATCAACAAAAATATGATTTGGCCGACGTAGAAGCCAACTGAAGCACGACCTACCTTTGCATTTTCAAGTGTGATATGACCTTAAAGAAAATAACATGCACGAAAAAGAAAAAAGGAAATACGCAAAACAAGAACTAAATAAAATGGCAATATGAACACTGACCTGTAAGAAGGCAGATTTAGTGAGCTAACTACAGAATCACAGAACGTAATAGAATCGCAAGTTGGTAGCCAGGAGACTAAGGTCCGCCTTGGAACAAAGAGTACTTCACTAAATGCAATCGAGTCAGAATTATACCCGAGTTTAAATGAGATTGAACATGGACGATGAAAATAAAAATACAGATAACCAGGAACTGAAAAATAGGAATGCTACTGGATAATGAACGACCTGAAAATGAAAAATTCCAGTGTTCAAAATCTTTTAAGAAAACACTTCAGGAAACTGGTTCCAAAAGCTCTTCTTACGAAAGCAGAGTAATAATCTGAATTAAATTTCAGAATTCTTCCACTATAATAACAACCTTCCTTCTTTCTTTCGTCCCCCCTTGAACAGTTTTCATGCAGGTATTTATAGGAACCGGGTGCTCCCCATGAAGGGTCAGGATCTATTTTGAGGGAGATGGAAGGTTTGGATTTCGAAGGACATGATCTGAGGCTCAGGAATTAAAGAGGATCAGAACGGACGGCTGAGATCCTCTTTAGAAAATTTGTCATTTTCTTCTTCTAATCTGACGGTCCCAAATTCTCTTGCCCGGGGGGATCTGAGGGCTAGGAGTGAAAGGCGCTAGTTTTGTCGTCTTCTTCTTTGATCCAAGGGCTCTGAGCTCGTCCTTACAAGTTGGATCAACGGTGGAGATTAGGATGTACAGCACATGTCAGAAATGTGGGCGATTCTGGGGCATGCGGTTGAGATTTTACCTGGCAATGCTTTAACTACCTCGGTTCTGATTATGGTGACAGCAGTAGGCTCCCTTTCGTTTTCTGTTCTCTCTTGCTTTCCAATCTTCTCAACATGGTACTTCTCCGATCTTTCATGCCGATCTTCCCTCTTCCGATCTCTATTATTCCAATACTTCCCTTAACCAGGCCCGGTCCGGTCAAAGCATTAATTCCCCTCAATTCCCAAAGCGTCGCCGTTTTACGCTTTCAAGAATAAATGCTTGATTTCCCCCTATATATACCCCCTGACCCAAAACTTTCTCCATCTGATTTTCTTCTTTTCTTCTTTACTTTCCTATTCTAGTTATTCAATGATCGTTCGTTGTTCACAGGATTGTGGTTTTTGATCTTTTTCGATGGACCTTTTTATTCCCCGACTGAAAACTCATGACCCTGGTGATCGAATAATCGTGATGACCTTATCTGATGATGGTGAGAGAACTAAATCAATTAACCGATCTGGATTGCGGACCTCGATTGTATCGATCTCGAGTCGTTCAACTGGCATAATCGGCGAACCGATTTTGACCGAGCAAATTGTTGATGTTCTGCCGACCCTTGACGGTTGCTCTTCCAAGTTTATTTGACTTCTAACCACATTGGGTGTTCCGACAGTGGCTTTCCTCCACATTGGGTGTTCCGACAGCGCCTCGGTTCTGGTCGGTGACACCCCTTTGGATCGGTCACAATGTTGACTATTGACACAGGCCTCTTTAGATAGGATGTTCCGCTGATCTTTTAGAGATCGGCCTTTTGATGTAATCAGATCTCTAATGTATTCCGATCTTTAGATCGCCCAAATTATATAATCTGACTTTTGGAAATGTATTCCGATCTCTTGAGATCGCCCAAATGATGTAATCCGATCTTTTGGAAATAAAGATTTTATTTTGTCAATTATTATCTTATTAATTATTTTCCGAGCTCTAATATGATTATCCGATCTGATTATTTACCTGAATGACACTTATCCGATCCGTAATTCGAAACACCTAGATCTGTCGCTCTATAATTAACCGATCTCTTTATGGAATCTTGGGAATATGCGTGAGACGTGTCAGAACAGCTGGCGAGTCCCGCTAACCGATGCAGTGCCTGGAACATCGTGAGCATTAAATGCTCGGACGAGTATAAATAAGGGGCGGGGTTAGCCAGTTGCTCTCTTATTCCATTTTCAGTTTCTCGCGAACAAACCCAAAATCCTCTCGTTTTCTCAAGTTCTTCCGACGCCGATCAAATTCCGATAAGGGCTTTGATCTTTCTTTTAGTTTAAATTCTTTATTTCTTTTGAAAATGAGCGACACCGAGGGTCAGAGAGCGACGAGCCCTCCTTCCATTCAGTTCTCGTGGTCGTCTGATGAAGAAGAGGTGGTCGGGCCAAGCGCACGACCAGAACCTCCTAGGGTCTCCGTTCCACCTCGGGGGCGAAATGCACCATCGAGGCTTGTACCTTCTTCGGGGAGGGAGAATCTTCCTATAGACGAGCTGCCATCAATCTTGCAAGAATCCGATCTGTAATCGTTTAGCCAGGAGTACAATATTCGTCCTGATTCGTATGAACTTATCCGGTGTCACGGCGATCACTTCTTTGAAGAGAATGACATGGTTATGGTATACGAGGAACAGTTAAAGGCCGGTCTTCGGTTCCCTCTGGATGACTTCTTTAAGGAGGTCCTAAAATATCACCGAGTATGCATTGCCCAAGTTCACCCTAACTCGTGGCGGATCTTAGTAGCCTTCCGAGGCCTGTGCCGAGCTAAGGGAATCAGTCCTACGGCTAAGGTGTTCGCCGAACTGCACAGGCTAACTCGTCGAAAGGACGATGAGCACTGGTTTTTTCAAGCGAAGCCTCATTGTGGGCTCTTTACCGATATTCACTCCTCCCTTAAGAATTGGAAGAACCGCTTCTTCATTCTGAGGAGCAAAAATCCGACCTGCTTTGAGGACTTCCCCCGTAGCTGGTGGCACCAGGGGCCCTTGATTCCGAAGCGTATTACCCTGAACAAGGAGGAAAGCCTAATAGTGATGGAACTGAAGAATCAGGAGGCCACTCAGAAGTTCTCCTGTTTAGATGCGGTGACTACCGAGCTGCACCATTGGACCATACAGCTGATCACTGGCTAACATCGCGAACTTCCGCTCTCTGACCTCGGCATTGGTATTTTCTACATCTCAGATCTCAGGACCTTAGCGATCTCACTGACCTCTTCTTTGTGCAGGTATGGTGGGTGGTGAGGGTTCCAGGAAGCGGAAGAAAGAAAGAGAGATTTCCCGGAAAGTAAAAGAGATGAAGCGTTCGGCACTACTTCAAACACCCGGCCATGAACCTGGGGAGATACAAAGGGACCCGCCTCGACCTTCGGGACCGCCGATCGCAGAAGTTGTCCGATCTCTATCTCGACGAGAAGGGCCGCCTCCACCTCCTCCAGTTGCTCCAAGCACAGAAGGGGGTCGTTCTCGACCTCCTGCGAGGCCCCCTTCTCATGGCGCTCAAGTGCTGATCGCTTCCCTGGAGAACAACCGGACTGTTCGGGAGAACCCCGATTTTGCCAAAGTCTTGGGGTCTTCTATCTGCCTTCGGGAGGATCGGGACAGACTGTCTCTGGACAATCTTGACGACATCCTGACCCGATCCATGAGTAATGTAGAGTGCCTGGTGAACCAGCACGTAGTCCGGGAAAAGGTTCACAACCTGGGTAAGGAGGTCGAGAAGAAGAGTCAAGAAGTGGCATCCCTCCGATCCCAACTCTCATCCGCTCAGTATTACATATCTCAAATTGAGGGGCGTATGAAGTACTATGAGGATAAGCTGGCCGAACAGACTCATGTTCTGGCTGAAAGGGATCATGCTCTTCGAGAAGTCCAGGCGCTCCGGACCAACGAAGCTGCTCAGGTCGCTCACCTTGCTGAGGAGCTTAAGGCAAAAGATGAAGAGATGGTGACAGGAATAGCCGTTGCCTATGTGAATGCTCACAAGGATCTCTTGACCGAACTCCAGAAGCGTTACCCAGAGGAGGACTTCTCTTGGATGGCCGACCTGGCTCCCGGAGGTGAGAGTGAGGATAGTGAGGAGGAGGCTGAGGGTGAGCGAGAAGACGGACCAAATGTAGATCATGCTAGGGGTGTTCCTCCAGCTGAATAACTTGTACAAATTTTTGAAATGAAATGAAGTGGAATGCCCTTTTTGTTCGATGAATGGTTATGATCGGAAAATTTCTAAATTATTAAACACTTGATTGTCTGAGTATGTTGAAATAACTGAAAATGATTATTAACCTAAGTGTGAGAGATCGGAAAACACAATGAGCATGAGATCGGTAAACGGGACTTGGTCAAAATCGGCTTAAACACTTAGGATCGGGGTCATCATTAAACCGGTATGGAACCTTTAATCATTCTTAAACTTTTGAAAGAGAGATCGGCAATAAAACTGGTAAGAAGAGATCTATTGTCAGTTCATTTCGTTTGCCAACAGAGATCAGGAATATACTTGACTGGTCCGGAGATTCGACAATGGGTTTGAGAGATCGGTGAGCGATCTAATAGACTGGTAAGGCTTTGACTGATGTGAGGACTTAGCATTGATTCAATTCTTTGTGAGGAGAGATCGGAAATGTGACTGTCTATTAAAGAGGGATCGAAAATGTGATTAGATATCAAAAGGAGACTTAGTATTGGGGGTCAATTCCAAAGTTTTATTGATTTTGGGGATCGGCCAAAATATGGTGTCGACAAGAACCAATGTACCTATTGTCTATGCAAAAGTCAACATTTTAGTTGACTAATAAAATGAATAGTAACACCTAAAATTAAATTTCAAGAATTGTAAATTTAAAAGTGTAACATGCCCTAGTACACCTAGCAAGATTGGTTTAGATAGGTTGGCATGCCAATAGGGTTCAGTTAGTAGTACTGCACATGGCATTATGCGATTCTGTGATTTCATGGCTTTTAGCCATTCTGATATTATGTTGATACTTGGCCTTGTGCCTAATGTTATTACAGCTTATTAGTTGTTATGTTGCACACCGGGAGATACATATGTGACCGATGGTGTGACGGCCCGAGGTACTTGATACCCAGTGCCAGTTTACCCGTTTATCCAGTCCAGTTATCCAGTATAGGTTACTTGGGCAACTAAAAATGAAAGGGAATAAATTTAATGAAATTATGAATATAACATGTACATAATAAATAAGATTACCAATAATGATAGAAAAATGGTCTACATAAAACATCAGAACATGCACTGCATATTTATTTTCTGTTATTTCTTTTTATTTTATTATTGTCACCACTAAGCATCATTGCTTAGAGCGTTGCTTTTTGCCACGCGTAGGTTCTGAAGAGACCGACCGAGAGCCTAGTAGACCACAGACTGGATGAGACCTCCTGCAGCTCTGCATAGTATTCGTGTCACCTCACCGTCATCAGTGCATTGGTAGGACACTAGGTTTTATTTTGATATTTTGTAATTAACTTTTACTTTCTCATGTGCAATTGAAACTCATGTAATCTATTTTGGTATTAATGTAAATAGTGAGAATTGTGTTTATGAATGAAAAAAATTGAATATTTATGTATAACTTGTCTATGAATATCATAAGAAATGAATGATTGAAAAATGGAAATGTTGTTGAAAAATATTGGGATTTTGATGATGAAATGGAGTTTGGGATTGATTGAGAATTTTGGAAGTTTTTTTCACAGGTTCCGAAGAACTGTTTTCTCCATTTTTAGCCGATACTCTATCGAATTTTCTATAAAATTTGTGGAACCTCAAATAAATTATAATTTTAATAAATGACTTAAATGAATTATATTTCACAAATTGTACTTCATAACTATAAAAAAATAAATTAAGAAGAATGAAAATGATTGAATTAAATAGAGTGTTCTGGCACACTACGTGGCATATCTTGCTCGGCTACACTTTAGACGGGTAAGGGGTGTCACAATAGTATAAGTTAAATTTATATTTAAAGTGTATAAATATGATTTTAATTAATGAGAAATTAATTAATAGAAATTAATTAATTAATTTATATTTGATATAAATTGATTAGAAAAAGAGAAATAATTATTTTGGGTTGAGAACTCAAAATTAAGAAATAGGGGTATTTTGGTTATTTCACAGGGTGACATGTGGCACCATGAGATGGTGACACATGGCACTACACATAAGCTTTCCAAATGTATTTTAATCATGTAAGATGATTAAAATTAAGATTAAATATAAGTTTGACAGTTGGCACAATGTGATTGGGTCAATTAAACCTAGAGCCAATCAGAAGGTGACATGTGGCAAGGGTTTTAAGTGGTGACCTAGTTATATAAGTGTAAAGATGAAAGAGCAAACATAACAAGCTGCCATTCTCTCTTTGTGCTGCCACCCTTGGCTGCATTCCCTTCTTTTCTTCTTCATCTCTCTTCAATTCAAAGAGATTAGCAAACAACCTCTTGAATTAAAAATACTAGAAATTATTTATAGTGTCCTGTTTACATCTGTAATATCTCAAAAGGCAAAACTTGATTTTCTAATTCATAGAAAAAGTTTAAAAGCTGTTCAAGGGCTGCCATAGGTGATCTTAGTGTGGACAAGCTAGAGGGACAACATTTGGTGTCCTAGACGCATCCCGAAGGTGTCAAATACACTGTAGTGGATCAAGAGGTTATTGCACTTGTTCTTGATCTAATCTAGGGTTCTAATAATTAATTTCATTAATTCAAAAATCTTAAATGGCAAATGTAGATCAAAAAATATATTAAAAGAGTTTTAATATGCTGTTTATCATTGAAATCAAATAGATAAAAATAAATCTTGCATGATGCATGTGACCCTAGAAGAAAAATTTTGAATTTCAATGATCTAAACTTGTGTTTTTCATGCTTCCGCTCCTTTAATTGGTATCAGAGCCACTACATTTGCCATTTAGATTATTGATTATAAGATTTAATTGTCTGGTTTGATCATGAGATGATAGATCCATTGCTGGTTGCAAAGAAAGGTGGCAGCTTAGTGATGAACACTATTGTGTGCGCAAGGTTTGTTCATCCCTTATGGTGCGCATGGTTTTGGGCAATATTTGTGCAATTGTTGTATGATCTAATGCTCATAATTATGTCCATTTTATGTATAATTAAATTATTTAATTAGAGTTTTAATCACACAATTAAATTTTGATTCAAATCTGAATTTTAAAGTTGTTTAAATGTGATTCAAATTTGAATTTTAAAAGTTGTTTGAATGTGATTCAAATCTGAATTTTTAAAATTATTTGAGTGTGATTCAATTCTGAATTTTTGAATTTGTTTGAATGTGATTCAAATATGAATTTTTAAATTTGTTTGAATGTGATTCAAATCTAAATTTTTAAAGTTGTTTGAATCATATTCAAATCTGGATTTTTAAGTTGAATATGAGATATTCAATTTAATTTAAGTATGTATGTTTTATTTAGTTGTTAAACAGTGATATGCATGATGGATGATCATGGACTATAAAAGACCAATGTGATTAGATTTCTTTCTTTTATATTTCTTTGAGTTGTAATTTAAATTAATTTATTTTAATTTATTTTTGGGCATGTATTATTAAGGTTGTAATAATTTTTGGGTTGTAATTTCATTTATTTAGTTCTTGTAAATTCGCCTTGGTATGCCAAGGATTACTATGTAATTGGATTGCAAGAAGATCAAGGAGGTCAAGAGCATTGGTGGGACCAGTGGGAAGAATTCAAGATCAAGTTTTGATTATGTACTCCTTTAGCAACTCTTGTAACATGAATGAATGAAATGCACCTAGGAATGCCCTGATTTAATTCTTGGTGGCTCAGAATTGAATCCCTTAGAAAGTCCATGATCATACCATATTTACTGTTTATCCATGAATGCATGAGATGTATGGGAATGTATGCAAGTATATGATATATGCATGCTAAATGGATAATGTGCAAAGTGAGACCTTAATAGTAATTAGGATGACCATAAAATCTTCCAAACAAATGATTAAGTTGGAAATGCTGTAATTAAAGCAATTATAATATGGGCCCTCTATTAGGGCAATTATTTTAAGAAATTTTAAATAGTTGCATATGATGTAATTAATTTAAGAGATATTCTTAAGAATAATTATTAAGCATGAGATATTGTGAATATGTAAATGGTTTAGTGGCCAATATTGTATGTACCTGAGGACATTAAAATTATTTGCATAATTACTGGCTCAATGGGATCAACTTAACTAATGCAAGATAAGTGAATAATGGATGTACCTGAGATTTTGAGCATTAGGGGCTAAGTAAAGGATTGAACCTCACATGAGATGTGATGGGCAAGGAGTTGCTCACTTATATTTTATTGTAATTCCAATAATGGACGTACCTGATGATGATCAATAGAATTATAAGAATTCAATCACCCACTAGAAATCCATCTAACTAGGATTTTCGTTTTCTACTTTGGAAGTGTATGATTCGCTAAGTTAGTGGGAGGACCAATTTGATTAAAAGACCATAATCATTTTGGTTAATTACATGATACATTTACTAATTAATCTGGTTATTTTCTGCAGTTAATTTTCTGATAATAATGAGCACAGAACAACCACCACCATCCAATATCCTTGCAAGCATACTTGATCGCTATAGGTTGACAGGACCTAATCTGTCTGATGGGCTAAGAAATTTGAAACTTGTCCTGAACCTTGAACATATAGGATATGTTTTAGACTCAAATGTTCCTGGTCCCTTACCTCCAAAGGCCACTCCAGAGGAACATGAAACCTTAGACAAGTGAAAGGAGCATGATATGAGATCTAAGTGTTACATGCTTGCTTCTATGAGTAATGAGTTACAGAAGCAGCATGAAAACATGCAGAGTGCGAGTGAGATCCTCCTTCACCTACAAGAGTTGTGTGGTGAGCACAGCAGGAATGCTAGGTATAAGATATCTAAATAGCTGTTCCGCATGAAGATGTTTGAGGGACAAAATGTTGGGGATCATGTCCACAAGATGATTCGACTGATTGAGTAGTTGGAAAATCTTGACTTCAACATGGATTTCCAACTACAGACGGATTTGATCCTTCAGTCCCTTCCTGAGTCTTTTGGGAATTTTGTGACAAATTTCCATATGACTAAACAGGAATACACCTTGGCTGGTTTGCTCAACAAGCTGGTTATTGCCCAAAAGAATATGCCGAGCAATAAAGGAAAAGAGGTAGCTTTGATTGTATCTTCTTCTGCTAGAAAGTCCACCAAGAAAAAGGGCAATAAGAAAAAGAAATCTCAAATTCCTAGTCCTTCCAAGAAAATAGCTAAACAGAAAGGGAAGACTAAAGCTGATAGAGGCAAAGAAAAGTGTTTCCACTGCCAGAATGATGGGCACTGGAATAGTAACTGCCCAGAGTATAGCCAATAATAAAAGCTTGTAGTAACGGGATATTAGACTTCGGATTGCCAATGGCTTAACTGTTGAAGCCTTAGCTATAATATCTAAATCTTTATACATGTGTGGACATGTTTTGTATTTAAATAAGGTTTTGCATGTACCTGATTCCTTTTAAGAACATCTTTTTTATATCTAGTTTGACTAGAGATGGTTATGAATTTCAGTTCACAAATGATGTTTACAATATTTATTTTGGAAATAAATATATTGGTTCGGGTTATATGTATGATGGACTTTATTATTAATTAATAATGTTAAATATAAATCTAATGCAAGCAATCTAAAAGAATGCAATGCCATGGTGAAAATCAACTCAAGTTCAAAATATATTTGGCACTTAAGGTTAGGTCATGTTGCAGAAGATAGGATTGCAAAACTGGAGAAAATAGAGATTTTATCCTCATTGGGCTCTGAGCCTATTCCAACTTGTGAATCCTACCTTCAGGGCAAAATGGCTCGATCACCCTTTGTTGGATAAGGACTAAGAGCTGAAAATATTTTGGAACTAATACATAGTGATGTATGTGGTCCATTTAAAGAAATGGCTAGAGGTGGTTTTCATTACTTTATTACCTTTACTGATGATAAATCAAGGTTTGGGTATTTGTATTTGATGAAATACAAACATGAATCCTTTGAAAAGTTCAAATAATTTAAATCTGAAGTAGAAAATCAAACAGGAAAGAGTATTAAAACTCTTCGATCAGATCGTGGAGGTGCATACTTGAGTACTAAATTTGATGAATACTTGAGAAAGCATGGCATTGTTTCCTAGCTGACTCCTCCAGGAACACCACAACTGAATGGTGTATTTGAAAGGAGAAATCGTACTCTATTAGATATGGTACGTAGTATGATGAGCTATACTGATATACCAATCTCCTTTTGGGGATTTGCATTAAAATCTGCTTTGTATATTCTGAGTGGGATTCCATCAAAATCAGTATCTTCCACACCTTATGAGATATGGCATGGAAGAAAACCAAGTCTTAAGCATATTAAGATTTGGGGTTGTCCAGCTTATATCAAAAAGCTAAGCACTAATAAATTGAAAACTAGATCAGAAAAGGGTCGATTTGTTGGATATCCAAAAGATAGTTTTGGATATTATTTCTATTTTTATTTGCCTACATCACAAAAGGTTGTGGTAAGTAGAGATGCCACATTTCTTGAACAACAGTTTGTTCAAGAAGGAGGCAAAGGAAGGCAAATAGAGTTAGAATTGGAGAATTCTGACCAACCAACAGATCAGATGGATATAGATCCATCTAGTCAACCTACACCTATTGATGAAACATCTACAGCTGTTCTTCGTAGAACAACCAGGGTATCTCACCCACCAGTGAGATATGGTTTCCTTCATAAAGAAGAACAAGAGTTGTCTACTCATGAAGAAGTAGATCATGGAGATGATCCACTTACCTATGAAAAAGTTATATCAGATATAGACTCTTCAAAATGGATGGATGCTATAAAATCCGAGATTGATTCCATGTATAAGAATCAAGTTTGGGATCTTGTTGACCCACCTGAAGGTATTGTATCAATAGGGAACAAATGGGTTTTGAAGAAGAAAATTGTTTCTGATGGAAATGTAGAGACCTATAAGGCAAGGCTAGTAGTGAAAGGGTTTCTTCAAAGGTAAGGAATCGACTATGAGGAGACTTTCTCACCTGTTGCCATGCTCAAATCAATTACGATTCTATTAGCAATAGCTGCATACTATGAATCCCAAGATGGTTCCAAAGTGCGTAAGCTAAAGCGATCTATTTATGGGTTAAAACAATCTTCGAGGAGTTGGAACATCTGTTTTGATGAAGCCATTAAGTCATTTGGTTTTATAAAAAAAATGAGGATGAGCCATGTGTATATAAGAAGGTTAGTGACAGTGCTATCACTTTCCTTGTCTTATATGTGGATCACATTCTGTTGATGGGTAAGGACATAGGTATGTTGACAACTGTAAAGGTATGGTTGTCAAATACATTCTCCATGAAAGACTTAGGAGAGGCAACCTATATTCTTGGGATTCGCATCTATAGAGATAGAACGAAAAGAATGATTGGTTTATCCCAAAGTATATACTTGGAAAAGGTGTTAAAGAGGTTTAACATGCTTGATTCCAAGAGAGAATTGTTACCAGTAAGACATGGTATTCACCTTTCTAAAGAGATGTATCCAAAGACACCTAAAGAAAGAGATAAAATGGCCAGGATTCCATATGCTTCGGCTATTGAAAGTTTGATGTATGCAATGTTGTGTACTTGGCCAGATATCGCATATGCTGTTAGTTTGACTAGTAGGTATCAATCCAATCTAGGTTTGAAATACTGGATAGCTGTTAAGAATATCCTTAAGCTCTTGAGAAGAACTAAGGATTTATTCTTGATATATGGAGGTGGAGACTTGCAATTGGATGGTTATACCGATTATGATTTCCAATCAGATACTAATGATAGAAAGTCTATCTCTAGGTTTGTATTGATTTGTAATGGAAGTGTAGTTAGTTGAAAGAGTTCCAAACAGAGTACAACTGCAGATTCCACTATCGAGGTCGAGTATATTGCTGCATCAGATGCTGTAAAAGATGTTGTTTGGATATAAGGAACCCCAGTCTCACTAGAAATCCAAACACAAAGAAAGGCGCAGCCACATTATTAGAGAGATAGTTGGGCAAGGCAATATGGCCATGTAGAAAATAGCATCAGCTGAAATATCTAGCTGATTCCTTCACTAAGCCTTTGTCACAAGCTCAGTTATACCAACATCTTGAGAAGATGGGTCTAAGATATTGTAATGAATGGCTCTAGTGCTAGTGGGAGATTGTTAGTAGTATGCCCTAGAGCATGTCATTTAATATGTATCTTGTACATATTTTATTAATAAAAGGCATTTTCACTTTTTTTTTTACATAATATATTTATGTGTAATAGAAAAGGTCCATTGATATTTTGTTAGAAATTCTATTCTTAAGTTGTTATGAATATGAGTGACAGTATTTCCAGCACAAAGTATCATAAATAGGTTCACAATCGAGGATACTTCACAATAAGGACATGACTTATCCAGAAAGATTGTATTCATATTTGTTTCCAAGTTATTTATATGAGATATAAATAAGATAAAATGGTGAGTCTCATGCCATATAATAAACATAATAGGCCCTTATACATGATAAGTAGGTCGAACCAGTGACATTTATGACAAGCACATGGAGTTTACTCTGGTCAATGTATTGTAACACCCCTATTTGTATAGCCTGGTATATTTCACTGTTCCGGTGACCGGTGTCGGTCCGGATAATTAAGGGGATTAAAATCACATCTAAGACAACTAGTTAAGCCCTGAAACAAATAATTAGTAATTGTCAAATAGTTAAGTATAAATAAGAAAAACAGAACACAATAAGTTAAATGAGCCGAGAGTCACAGCGATAGGTAACCTTCTCGGGAAGGACTGCGAGGTCGATTTAAACTCAAATTTCGAACCGTAAAATATGACGTCGCGATCCTTAGGACTATTGCTAACACAGTGGAAAAGAGAAAATCACAAAAAAGAATTGTTAAGTAAGTCAAATAATTAGGTCAAAAATCCAAAAGAAATATTGAATTACTTGCAAACCGGATAAAACCGGGCAATTTGGTCAATTTACCCCTAGAGTGGACTTCTAACCTAATTGTCCAATAAAATTGGAGAAACTAAAATTTCATAATCAAGAATTAAATTAAAGAACTAAAAAAAAAGAGAGATGAAAAATTCAAAAAGAAAAGAATATTATGACATCATACATTACCTAAGCATGATGAAATAAATTTTAAATTTTATAATTTGAAAATTAGAGGATAATCATTTAAAGAGATAATTTAAACAAATTAAAAAAGAAAATTTTTTTTATTTCCTTCTTCTTCTTGCTGTGAGCTTTCCTCTCTCTCATCTCTCTCTTTTCTCTTCCACTTCCTCCATGAAAGCTCATTTTGAGCTTAAAGACACCCTAAAATTTGCCATATTTTCCATAGCCCTAGAATAAAAACTTACCATTTGGCCTTGTTAGAGTGATTGGAACAAAAGAAAGAAGAAATCTTGAAGTTTGGAAGGTTGAGAAAATTGATCAAGTGAGGTAAGTCCAACTTCAAGTTTAAATCCTTATTAAGTTCATGAATTTAAGTTTAATGGTGATGAAATTACCATGAGAAATGGAGGAAATTGTATGAGTGGAAGAATATGGAATTCTGCTAGGTTGGGTGGATGATGAATTGAGTGATTTGGTTTAATCAAATATGAATTTTAGTATTGTATGAAGTATATGCATGATTTAGGTAGTTGAAAGTGAGTGAATTTTGTTACTTAGAAAATTAGGTTTTTGGCACCTACGGTTTAGGAGAGAAAAATGTGAGAATTAGTTTAATGTTGTGGCTGACCTTACTTGAGTTGAAAAATGGTCATGTATGACCAATTATGGTGTGTAGGAAGTATTGGAATTAAGTTTAAATTCGGATTGGTTTTCGTCAAATTGCAGGCAGCATGACCAAGGTCTTTTTCAGGGACCAAAACTGAAAATTTACCAATCCAATTGGTGTGAAGCCAATTGGGAATGAAAATAGACACAAAATGGCACATTTTTCATTCAGGAATCATGCCCAGAAAGTGACCATAGCATAGTGAACAAAGTGGCCAAATCTGGAATTGGGCACACTGCCTTGTACAAAAATGACCAAATGAACAGTATTTGTTTATTTGGCCATAACTTGGGCCAGGCAGGTCCAAATGACCTGAAATTTTACCAGTAGAAAGCTGAGACATAGCCCTACAACTTTCATGAGGAATAAAAACCCAAATTATACCCTTAGCCAAGTCATTTAGCCACCCAAATTTAGTGACCCAAAATGCCAAAACCCAAAATTTGCCCTGAATTCTAGGTAAAACTAAATCCGGCCAGCAATGTTCAAATGGCTATAACTTGGGCTACAAAACTCCAATGGAGTGATTCAAAAAGGGAAATAAATTTAAGACAATAAGGAACAACTTCTATGAAGAAAACTTAGCTAAATTCTAACAGCAACATGACCAATGAAACAATACAAAATAGGACACCAAAACTGAAAATTTTGAAATTTGTGCCTAAAAGACTTAAGATTTGAAAAAAGAATCAAAACCAACAAATTAGGTAACGAAAATGTGGTATGTGGGTGAAATTAGAATTCCCATACCTATTAAGCATTAGAAAGTCAATAAATTAACTTGAATAGTGTCGTGAATAGTAACCCCAAAATACAAATTTTAAAGAACGTCAAGTTTAGCATATTAATATTAAAGCTAGGTATAAGTAGATTTGAATTTAATTTTGGATTTATGATAAATTATGATGCTAAAACACTGTGAAATTGTGTGTTTCAGTTGAAAAGAATACCAGGAAAGAACCCGAGGCATCGAGTCTAGGCCAAGAGGCGACTCGCTTAAGGTTTATGTACAACATAGAATTTTCTGTAAATTTTCTTCTGCAAATTGTTTTAAATGAATTATGACATTAAATTGTGACTTAATTATATTGAAATGTTTATTATGCTTTTGACTTAAATTGTTGAAAGTTTACTTGTATGTGTTTGAAATGGCAATAAATGTTTGATAAATTGTTAAGATAGTTTTGAAACCACGGTGTCATGACCATATATTTGAATACCTCACTAGCATGACTAGTGGGGAAAATTAGTTTCGAATTTTGATTCTTTCTCTGGCTGAAGTATTGAGATGTGTGCCAGTAGAAGAAAAAATTGAATGGATATCCATATATTTGAGATAGCTAGCCTTGTGATGTGACTTCTCATAAGCCTCTGGCTATTGAGATGATTATTGTTTCGAATGGCATGATATAACTGTGTGTTTTGATGAAATTTATTTTGAGACTTTCGAAATGAAATTGTTTGGATTAAAAGCTTATAAAACATTTTTTGTATTTATTTCTCATATTCAGTTCAGTTTTTGAATAAATATGATTTAAATTCTATATAAATGTTATTTTAATATGTTGTGCACCACTGAGTCATAGTACTCAGCGATGGCTGTTTTTGCTCTCGCAGATATTGAGACTAAAGGAGCAGCAAAGTGAGCTGCTAAGGATTGTGGAGCCACCTTCCCTGAAGTTCTATCGGGTATATTTTATACCCTGATTGTAATAATTTTTTTGATGTATGTAAATGTATGTAGATGTAGAACTGGTCATGAGCAGTTGTATAAAGTTTGTAATAATATTAATTTGTGTTTTTCTAATGTAAATTCTGGATTGTTGAATGTAAATTGTTTTAACTTTAATGAAATTGGGAATGAAATTATTTTGTTTTAATTTGAATGAAATTACTTAGTACTAGCACTAGAGCCATTCATTACAATATCTTAGACCTATCTTCTCATGATGTCGATCTAACTGAGTCTGTGACATAGGCTTAGTGAATGGATCTGGATTTTCAGCTGATGTTATTTTCTGCATGGCTACATCGCCTCGCTCAACTATTTCTCTGATAATGTAGTTGCGCCTTTCTATGTGTTTGGATTTCTGGTGAGACCTTGGTTCCTTAGCCTGTATGACTGCTCCATTATTGTCACAGTGTAGTGGAACTGTTGACTCAATGGAAGGAACTACTGTAAGTTCTGTCACGAACTTCTTTATCCAAATAACTTCCTTTGCAGCATCTGATACAGCAATCTACTCAGCCTCTGTAGTGGAATTTGCAGTCGTGCTTTGTTTGGAACTCTTCCAACTGACTACACCTCCATTACAAATGAACACATATCCAGAGGTAGACTTTCTATCATCGATATCTGATTGGAAACCAGAATCAGTATAACCATCCAATTGCAAGTCTCCACCTCCATAAATTAAGAATAAATCCTTAGTTCTTCTCAAGTACTTAAGGATATTCTTGACAGCTATCCAGTGTTCCAAACCTAGATTGGATTGATACCTGCTAGTCAAACTACCAGCATATGCAATATCCAGCCTAGTACACAACATTGCATACATTAAACTTCCAATAGCCTAAGCATATGGAATCCTGGCCATCTTATCTCTTTCTTCAGGTGTCTTTGGAAACATCTCTTTAGAAAGATGGATACCATGTCTCACTGGTAACAATCCTCTCTTGGAATCAAGCATGTTAAACCTCTTTAACACCTTTTCCAAGTATAGACTTTAGGATAAACCAATTATTCTTTTCGCTCTATCTCTATAGATGCGAATCCCAAGAATATAGGTTGCCTCCCCTAAGTCTTTCATGGAGAATATATTTGACAATCATACCTTTATAGTCGTCAACATACCTGTGTCATTACCCATCAACAGTATGTCATCCACATATAAGACAAGGAAAGTGATAGCATTGTCACTAACCTTCTTATATACACATGGCTCATCCTCATTTTTGATAAAACTAAAGGATTTAATGGCTTCATCAAAACGAATGTTCCAACTCCTCGAAGCTTGTTTCAACCCATAAATGGATCGCTTTAGCTTGCATACCTTGGAACCATCTTGGGATTCAAAACCCCTAGGTTGTTCCATGAAAATGTTTTCTTGAATGTATCCATTGAGAAAAGCTGTTTTGACATCCATCTGCCAAATCTCATAATCATAGTATGCAGCTATTGCTAATAAAATCCTAATTGATTTAAGCATGGCAATAAGCGAGAAAGTCTCCTCATAGTCGATTCCTTGCCTTTGGCGAAACCCTTTCGCTACTAGCCTTGCCTTATAGGTCTCTACCTTTCCATCAGAACCAATTTTCTTCTTGAAAACCCATTTGTTCCCTATAGGTACAATACCTTCAGGTGGGTCAACAAGATCCCAAACTTGATTCTTATACATGGAATCAATCTCGGATTTCATAGCATCAATCTATTTTGAAGAGTCTATATCTGATATAGCTTCTTCATAAGTAAGTGGATCATCTCCATGATCTACTTCTTCATGAGTAGACAACTCTTGTTCTTCTTCATGAAGAAAACCATATCTCACTGGTGGATGAGATACCCTGGTTGTTTTACAAGGAATAGCTGTAGATGTTTCATCAACGGGTATAGATTGACTAGATGGATCTATATCCATCTGATCTGTTGGTTGGTCAGAATTCTCCAATTATAACTCTATTTGCCTTCCTTTGCCTCATTCTTGAACAAACTGTTATTCAAGAAATGTGGCATCTCTACTTTTCACAACCTTTTGTGATGTAGGCAAATAAAAATAATATCCAAAACTATCTTTTGGATATCCAACAAATCGACCTTTTACGATCCGTCTCCAATTTATCGGTGTTGACTTTTTGATATAAGCTGGACAACCCCAAATCTTAACATGCTTAAGACTTGGTTTTCTTCCATGCCATATCTCATAAGGTGTGGAAGAAACTGATTTTGATGGAATCCTATTCAGAATATACAAAGCTGATTCTAATGCAAATCCCCAAAAGAAGATTGGCATATCAGTATAGCTCATCATACTACGTACCACATCCAATAGGGTACGATTTCTCCTTTCAGATACACCATTCAGTTGTAGCGTTCCTGGAGGAGTCAGCTGAGAAACAATACCATGCTGTCTCAAGTATTCATCAAATTCAATACTCAAATATTCACCTCTACGATCTGATTGAAGAGCTTTAATACTCTTTCCTGTTTGATTTTCTACTTCAGATTTAAATTCTTTGAACTTTTCAAAAGATTCATGTTTGTATTTCATCAAATACAAATACCCAAACCTTGTTTTATCATCAGTAAAGGTAATAAAATAATGAAAACCCCCTCTAGCCATTTCTTTAAATAGAGTACATACATCACTATGTATTAGCTCCAAAATATTTTCAGCTCTTAGCCCTTGTCCAACAAAGGGTGATCTAGTCATTTTACCCTGAAGGCAAGATTCACAAGTTGGAGTAGGCTCAGAGCCCAATGAGGATAGAATCCCCATTTTCTCCAGTTTTGCAATCCTATCTTCTGCAACATGACATAACCTTAAGTGCCAAATATATTTTGAACTTGAGTTGGTTTTCACTATGGCATTGCATTCTTTTAGATCACTTGCATTCAATTTGTGTTTGTCATTATTATCCAAATAATAAAGACCATCATTCATATAACCTGAGCCAACATATTTATTTCCAAAATAAATATTGCAAACATCATCTGTGAACTGAAATTCATAGCCATTTCTAGTCAAACTAGATATATAAAATATTATCTAAACACAAAACATGTCTAAACATGTAAAAAGATTTAGATCCTATGGCTAAAGCTTCAACAGTTGAGCCATTGCCAATCCGGACTCTAATATCTTGAGAATGCAAGCTGCTACTATTTCCTAGTTCCTGCATATCATTAGAAATATGAGAACTGACACCAATATCTAAAACCCAAGCTGTAGATGAACTATGAGTATCATCAGAATCTAAATAACAAGATATGGACATACCTTCTGTAACACCCTCCCGGTAGCAACTCCGTACATTTTACTGTTTCGATGACCGATGTCGGTCCAGACAGCTAGAACGTCCGGAAAAAAAAAATATTTAAACTAAAGTGAGGAACCATAATTAACTCAAATATTAATAAAAAAAATTAGTAAAAATTTTAGAAATAAAATACAACCAAGTTAAACGAGCCGGTGCCCTAGCGATGGGTAACCCAGAGGGAAGTTGCGGTTCTCGCAACTAGGAGCCCTAGACCTGAGAGAAAATTCATAAAATAATTTTTGGGACTCCAGAGAAGGGTCATTGAGGTTCCTATGGCATTAGAATGCCAAGAAAATATTTAGAAAAATTTTTCAATCGGTACAGACAATTTTGACCCGTTAAGCCAAACGGAGGGCATTTTGGTCATTTCGCCTTCAGAGATGATTTTTTGCCGACTTGTCCAGTTAAGTAAATAATTATTATGATCTAAAATATGAATAAATATTTTTAAAAATTAAATTAAAATTTGGTAGAAAAGAAAAGAAAGAAAAAGGAGCTAAATTGGGAATTATGATGTCATGCTTAGGTAATTAAAAATGCTATGGCCAATCAAATTAAAGCAAGACAATTAAAATACATTAAACTAAAGAAAAGGAGGCAGAATTCTAGAAAAAAACAGCAGCCCTTTTCTTCTTCTTCAAAACGTTTTACACCTCCTCCCTCACTCCTCCATTAACAAACTTTCTAAATCTTCATTTTCCCTAGCTTTCTTTCAACAAAAACCCTAAGTGTCAACATAAAACCTTGATATTTCAGTTTGGTGAAGTTTTTGGGAGCAAAAAGAAAGAGAAAAAGTGAAGTTTAAGCTTGGAAAATTCTGCCCTACAAGAGGTTAGTGCCATAACTTTTGCTTTTACATCTTTCTAATCTTGAATTTGAGCTAAGTTAAAAATTTGACAAAAATTGAATTAATGAAGCATGGTTATATTCCATGAAGTTTTGGCAGCCTGGACATGAGTTAAGGTTAGGAGAAATCTTTGGTTTAAAGTGACATATTGCTGCCCCTCTTATAAATTATATTATTAGTATAGCAAATTAGGAGTGGAATGCATGAATTGGAGGCTTGGTCAATTAGGGTTAGGGTTTTGGGAGTGAAAAATTGGACTTGGCTTATGAAATGATTAATGGACATTCTAATGGTCAATTAGTGACCATTTGAGGCAAGTTAATCATAATTTGAAGTGAACTAAAGTGTTACAAACCCAATTGGTAGGCTGCCTAGTGATAGCAGCAATGAGGCTGTGAGTCCAGCCTGTTTGGACTGCCATATCTTTGGCTGTGTAGGTCCAATTGGTGTTTGGCCAATTGGACATGAAACTAGACTTATAATGGCACAATTTTTCTGAAGAAACCATGTCCAAAAGACCAAAGCAAGTAGACCAAAAATTAGCCCCAATCATGTCACCTCGACTTCTGCAGTGCATTGGTAGGACACTAGGTGTCATTTTGGTATTTTGTAACTAAATTTCTATTTTCTCATATGTAAATGAACTTATGTAATGTATTTTGAAGTTCATGTAAATAATGAAGATTTATGGTTATGTATGGAAGTAATTTGAGTATTTATTTGTTGTTTATATATGAGTACCCTGAGAAATGATGATTGAGAACATGATGTTGAAAAATATTGAGTTTGTGATGATATTAGAGTTTGAGATGATTGAATATGGTTATTGGAAGTGTTTTTCACAGGTTCCGAAGCACTGTTTTCTCCATTTTTAGCCGGTACTCTGCCGAATTTTCTTTAAAATTTTCGGAACCTCAAATAAATTAAAATTTCGATAAATGGCACAAATACATTATATTTCACAAGTTATATTCAAAAGCATGATAAAAATTAATTAAGGTATATTAGAGTGTGCCGGTACACCGTGTGACATTGCTTACTCGGGTATACTGTACACGGGAAAGGGGTGTCACACCTTCTGAAGGTGTATCCTTCTTGTCCTTCAGAGAAGCAAGATACTCTGGGCAATTCCTTTTCCAGTGCCCATCCTTTTGGCAGTGAAAAAACTTTCCTTTGCCTCCATCAGCTTTAGTCTTCCTTTTCTGTTTAGCTATTTTCTTGGAAGGACCAGGAATCTGAGGTTTCTTTTTCTTATTGCCCTTCTTCTTGTTGGACTTTCCAGCAGAAGAAGATGCAACCAAAGCTACCTCTTTTCCTTTATTACCTGGCATATTCATTTTGGGCAATAACCAGCTAAGGTGCATTCCTGTTTAGTCATATGGAAATTTGTCACAAAATTCCCAAAAGACTCAAGAAGGGACTGAAGGATCAAATCTGTTTGTAGTTGGAAATCCATGTTGAAGTCAAGATGTTCCAACTGCTCAATCAGCCAAATCATCTTGTGGACATGATCCCCAACATTCTGTCCCTCAGACATCCTCATACGGAATAGCTGTCTAGATATCTCATACCTAGCATTCTCGCTTTGTGCTCACCATACAACTCTTGTAGGTGAAGGAGGATCTCACTCGCACTCTGCATGTTCTCATGTTGCTTCTGTAACTCATTACTCATGGAAGCAAGCATGTAACACTTAGCTCTCATATCATGCTCCTTCCACTTGTCCAAAGTTTCATGTTCCTCTTGTGTGGCCTCTGGAGGTAAGGGACCAGGAACATTTGAATCTAAAACATATCCTATATGTTCAAGGTTCAGGACAAGTTTCAAATTTCTTAGCCAATCAGACAGATTAGGTCCTGCCAACCTATTGTGATCAAGTATGCTTGCAAGGATATTGGATGGTGGTGGTTGTTTTGTGCTCATTTTTATCAGAAAATTAACTGCATAAAATAACCAGATTAATTAGTAAATGTATCATGTAATTAACCAAAATGATTATGATCTTTTAATCAAATTGGTCCTCCCACTAACTTAGCGAATCCTACACTTCCAAAGTAGAAAACGGAAATCCTAGTTGGATGGATTTCTAGTGGGTGATTGAATTCTTATAATTCTATTGATCATCCTCAGGCACATCCATTATTGAAATTACAATAAACTATAAGTGAGCAACTCCTTGCCCATCACATCTCATGTGAGGTTCAATCTTTTACCTTGCCCCTAATGCTCAAAATCTCAGGTACATCCATTATTGACTTATCTTGCATTAGTTAAGTTGATCCCATTGAGCCAGTAATTATGCAAATAATTTTAATGTCCTCAGGTACATTCAATATTAGCCACTAAACCATTTACATATTTACAAAATCTCATGCTTAACAATTATTCTTAAGAAAATCTCTTAAATTAATTGCATCTTATGCAACTATTTAAAATTTCTTAAAATAATTACCCCAATGGAGGGCCTATGTTATAATTACTTTAATTATAGCATTTCCAACTTAATCATTTGTTTGGAAGATTTTATGGTCATTCTAATTACTATTAAGGTCTCACTTTGCACATTATCCAATTAGCATGCATATATTATATAATAGCATACATTCCCATACATCTCATGCATTCATGGATAAGCAATAAATATGGTATGATCATGGACTTTCTAAGGGATTCAATTCTGAGCCACCAAGAATTGAATCAGGGCTTTCCTAGGTGCATTTCATTCATTCATTCATTTTACAAGAGTTGCTGAAGGAGTACATAATCAACACTTGATCTTGAATTCCTCCCATTGGTCCCACCAATGCTCTTGACCTCCTTGAACTTCTTGCAATCCAATATTACATAGTAATCCTTGGCATACCAAGATGAATTTACAAGAACTTAAATAAATGAAATTACAACCCAAAAATTGTTACAAACTTAATAGTACATGCCCAAAATAAATTAAAATAAATTAATTAATTTACAATCCTAAAGAAACATAAAAGAAATAAATCTAATCACATTGGTCTTTTATAGTCCATGATCATCCATCATGCATATCACTATTTAACAATTAAATAAAACATACATACTTAAATTAAATTGAATATCTCATATTCAACTTAAAAATCCAGATTTGAATATGATTCAAATAAATTTGAAAATTCAGATTTGAATCTCATTCAAACAAATTTAAAAATTCAGATTTGAATCACATTCAAACAACTTTAAAAATTCAGATTTGAATCACATTCAAATATTTTTTAAAAAATCAGAGTTGAATCACATTCAAACATTTTTTAAGAAATTAGATCTGAATTTTATTCAATCAATTTTAAAAAATCAGATTTAAATATGATTCAAACAACTTTAAAAATTCAGATTTGAATCACATTCAAACAATTTTTAAAATTCTGATTTGAATCATAATTTAATTGTGTGATTAAAATTACTAATTAAAAACTTTAATTAGTCAAAGAATAGGCCTTAGATCATACAATAATTGCAGAATTAAAAGCCAAACCTTGAACCACCCATGGTAGCCAAACCATGCGCACCATTGATGGTGATTTTTTTAAAGTATGCCGCCACCTTGCTTTGCAACCAGCAATGATCTTTTGATCTCATGATCAAACACACAATTAAATCATATAATCAACAATCTAAATGGCAAATATAGTGGCTCTGATACCAATTAAAGGAACGGAAGCATAAAAAATACAATTTTATACCATTGAATTCAAAAATTTTCACCTAGGGTCACATGCATCATGCAAGATTTATTTTTATCTATTTGATTTCAATGATAAACAACATATTAAAACTCTTTTAATATTTTTTTGGATCTGTATTTGCCATTTAAGATTTTATAATTAATCAGATTAATTTTAGAACTTTAGATTAAATCAAGAACGATTACACTAACCTCTTGATGCACTACAGCGTGTCTGCACCTTTGAGATTCGTCTTCAGGACACCAGATGTTGTCCCTCTAGCTTGTCCACACCAAGAACACCTATGGCAGCCCTTGAAGAGCTTCTAAAGCCTTTTCTATTAATTAGAAATTCAAGTTCTGCCTTTTAAGAGATTAGAGATGTAAACAGGACACTAGAAACAATTCCTAGTGTTCTTAATTCAAGAGATTGATGGCTAATCTCTTTGAATTGATAAGAGATGAAGAAGAAGAGATAAAAACCCTCAAAGTGGCGTGACAAAGGAGTGTGGCTTCTGGTTGTGTTTTATTTTCTCATAACAACACTTAAATAGCTAGGTTAACACATTAAACCCTTGCCACATGTCACCCTTTGATTAGCTCTAGGTTTAAGTGACCCAATCACATTGTGCCAAGTGTCAAACCTATATTTAATCTTGATTTTAATCATCTTACATGATTAAAAAAAACATTTGGCAAATTTATGTGTAATCCCATGTGTCACCATCTCATGGTGCCACGTGTCACACTATGAAATGACCAAAATGCCCCTGTGTCTTAATTTTGAGTTCTTAACCCAAAATAATTATTTTTCTTCTTCTAATTAATTTATATCAAATATAAATTAATTAATTAATCTCTATTAATTAATTTCTCATTAATTAAATTTATATTTAAACACTTTAAATATAAATTTAACTTATATGATATATCCAATAATCTAGATTTGGTTTCAAGTCATGCTAGGGACTTTGCAATTTAATTGCAAACCAAACCTATTTAATTAATCAATTAAACTCTTTAATTAATTAATTAAATCATATTTAAATAGGTGATAATTTGTGTATGTGTGTGACTTACTAGGCTCATCACTAATTGGCAATGAGACATGATATCAACCCTTAATATCATCAAAACTCTTTCTTACCATAAATGATTTCTCTAAATCATTTTATGCACCTCATAGACCATGGTTAACACCTAGCATAGCATGCCATGGCCACCCAATTAGTAATAAGGTTTACCTTAAATGAACCTATAATCATATGTTATCATGCACTAGAATCTCTCTGTTACAAAATCCCGACTCAAGCTAAAGTCATGGTTTATGTCAAACTCCATTTGCTATGAATATTATGTTCTCTTTCAATTCCAGTTCTTGATTAAAAAGATTTTCTCATCAGAAACTCTTTTCTGAATAAATCTATCTATCCTGGCCAGGAACTTGAAACATCAAGAACAATTAAATGAACATAGGATTTTATCTCTATTTACTTAGAGGAACATATTCCATCTTGATCAAGACCTACCTTCATATATAACTAGTAGGAGCCAACACATTCCCATATACCCATACATAGTACAAGTATGAAAGCAGTATCAAACTCAAACTACCTATATACAAGATAACTGTGCTATCTCAGGTCTAAAGATTATATGCACTGATATGATTTATGACAAAACATTGACAAGAGTAAACTCCATGTGCTTGTCATAAGTGTCACTGGTTCGGCCTACTTATCATTTATAAGTGCCTACCATGTTTGTTATATGGCATAAGACTCACCATTCCATCTTATTTATATCTCATATAAATAACTTGGGAACAAATATGAATACAATCTTTCTGGATAAGTCATGTCCTTATTATGAAGTATCCTCGATTGTGAACCTATTTATGATACTTTGTGCTAAAAATATTGTCACTCATATTCTTAACAACTTAACAATAATATTTCTAACAAAATATCAATGAACCTTTTCTATTACATATAAATATATTATGTAAACGGAAGAGTAGAAATGCCTTTTATTAATAAAAATATGTACAAGATACATACTAAATGATATGCTCTAGGGCATACTACTAACAGTTTTGGGCTTAGAACCTTAAATGTGTGGCTCCAATTGGTATGAGACCAATTGGAGGTGAAACTAGGCACAAAATGTGCCAAATTTCATGAAGGAAGCTTGCCAAAATTCTGCTTGCAAGGTAGCTTGAAAAATGACCAAATCCGGATTAAGTGCAAATAAGGCCTGAAAATTTACCATTTGGGCAGCAGTTAGTGTTTAGGCCATAACTCACTCAAAATAGGTCTAATTGACCTGAAATTTTAACCATGAATAGCTAAGACCCATATCTACAAGTCTTATAAAGACACCAAAGCCCAGAAATGACCATAAACAAGTCAAATAGCTTGCACAAGTTCGGGTCCAAAAACTAGCTGAACCTAAAATGACCTAAAGTGACCAATTTTGATGCATTTTGACCAGCAATATTAAAATGACCATAACTTGGTCTACATAACTCATAATGACCTAAAATTTTGCCCTGCGTGCAATAAGACATAGATCTATAAGTTTGTAGTTTTGACCAAAACCCGAAAACCAAGGGAACTAGGTCGTCTGGCTAGGTCAAACTAGTATCCTGGAATCCAACAAATTGCAAGAAAATGCAAGATACATGGAAATGAATTTGGTAACATGTACCAACCCTAAAAGTCTATCGAATGTGACATATTAGTAACATTAAAACCTCATTTACTTAGAATGCATCGAGGGTCAACATATTAGGTTGACTAAGCAAATAATAGAATTCAGTGAATTAATTATCGAGTATTATCATTAGAGACAGTTAAAATGAATACTGAAACACTTTAAATTGTGTTTCTCAGTTAGCAAAAACTCAGGGAAAGGGAAGGAAACACTGAGTCAAGGCCAGGAGACAGTTATCAGAGGTTTGTGCACAATAAGTATTTCTTTTGAAATTTTCAACTGAAATAAATTATGATTATTTATATGTTATTGTTTTAAATTGTGTTTGTGCAAAACAAGTATTTCTTTTGAATTTTTTAATTGAAATAAATTACGATTATTTATATGTTATTGTTTTAAATTATGTTTGTGCACAATAATTTTGATATTTACTGCTTTTACTAGCAAATTTATTTGGAAAAATGAGTTATGAATAATTTTTTATTGCTTTGGTTTTGGGAATATTATTTGGAACTTATTGTGTTGCTAACTTTGCAAATGGAAATTTTGAGATAAAATGTGATTTATGGTTTGTATGAAATATTGTGATTTGAAATTGTTTTGATTCACACTTGGCATGACTCTGTTAATATATTCCTCCCTCTTTGACTTATCAGTCTGGGGTGAGTGTGATTATGTTCCTCCCTCTTTGACTTCCCAGTCTGAGGTGAGTGTGGATGAGTACTCATTATTCATCTAGCTTCCTCCCTCATTGATTTCGATTATTGGGGTGAGTGTGTCTTGTCGTGGTGTACAACACGGCATGTGTGGAACAATTGTGTCATGGCCTAAATTATGTTATCGATTGGCAACACTGTATTATTCAGTTATTTGATCAAATTGTGTTAATTTAATTATTTGATCAAATTGTGTTATTGATTGGCAAAACTGTATTATTCAGTTATTTGATCAAATTGTGTTAATTCAATTATTTGATCAAATTGTGTTATTGATTGGCAAAATTGTATTATTTAGTTATTTGATCAAATTATGTTATTGATTGGAAAAACTGTATTATTCAGTTATTTGATCAATTTGTGTTAATTCAATTATTTGATCAAATTGTGTTATTGATTGGCAAAACTGTATTATTCAGTTATTTGATCAAATTGTGTTATTGATTAGCAAAACTATATTATTCAGTTATTTGATCAAATTGTGTTATGGATTGGCAAAACCGTGTTATTCAGTTATTTGATCAAATTGTGTTATGGATTGGCAAAACCGTGTTACTCAGTTATTTGATCAAATTTATGTTATATGAACTTTGTAAATTGTGAAATGGAATTGTGAACTATTTGATTTGTGAATTGTTAATAAAAGATTTATGTATCGCATTTCAAATTGTTATTGTGCACCACTGAGTAAATTTTACTCAGCGATAGCTTTTCATTGTTGTCGTAGGTAGACAGACTGACAAGACAGCAGACTAGGCTGCTAGTACTACATTGAGAGATTATCGGGTATATTGAGTATACCACATTTTGCATTTTGTACTGTAATATATGTTCACTATATGTATATATTATTCTTGGTTTTGAGCAGTTATAAATTAAAATTGTACATTGAAGTTGTAAAATAAATTATGAGTTATTTTGACTTTTAAAATTTGTACTGTATCTTTTTAATCTCAGTCTTTGAAAAATTATTGTGGAATTGAGTTGACGAAAATATTGTGTTATTTAACTGTTGGAGTTGGGATTGAGAAATATATTGAAGTGCTTTTTACAAGTTTTCTGAAGAACTGTTTTATCCAAAATACAGATGGCACTCTGCCATAATTTTTATAGAAAGTCCAAATAATTCAAATGTGTTAGCTATTTCATTTCAGTTCAAAAAGGTTTTTAACACCTGTAAATTGTACTCACCACTGTAAAAAAAAAAAAAAGAAGTAAGAAAAGTTTTAAAATCCCTTGTAGTGTATTTAATGGGTTATCAGTAGACGAAGTTGGTAATTCATTAGGTATACTACGGGATCATGTTATGCCTTACAGAGGGGTAGGGTGTGACATGTTTTAGTGGTATCAGAGCTAGTTTTTAAATTCTATTTTCACATGTTATTTGAATATTCTTTCTTCATAGTACAACTGCTCAATATCATTGTTTGATACATACAGTACATTACATTATAAATATGCACTAACGGGAGGAAATCTCCTTGTGTTATTTGTTCAGGAGGTCTAAGATCCTCAAATTGACTATGGAAGAGGGTGATCGTTCAGTCGATCAATCTATAGAGGCTGAGGTGCAAGGGGATGCCCCAGCCCTACACAATGTCAGTGGTTCAGGAGCACCAACCCCTGCAGTACCGCAGTTTCCTACTCAGTTCGCTTAGCAGATGGCTGCAATGTTCCAACAAATGGCTGGTAATGTGCCTACTCAAGCCTCAATATACACACCAGTGGTACAACCACAGTCTTCTGCTAGACAATATGACAAATTGATGAAATATGGGGCTACAGAGTTCAAGAGGACAGTAGACCCTCTAGAGGCTGAACAGTGGTTAGAGAGGATGGATAGGGTGTTCAAGAAGCTACATTGTATAGAGGAGCTTAGATTTGAATCCTCAGTATCTTTGCTACAAGGGGATGCTTATGATTGGTGGAAAACCATTCCCCACAGTCTGGTGGAACTTGCAGTGCTAACATGGAATGACTTTCTCAGGGAATTCAGATAAAAATATGTCCCCGATGCTTATGTAGACCAGAAGCTGCAAGAGTTCCTAAGTCTGAAACAGGGGAGTAGATCGGTGGCTGAATATGAAAGGGAATTTTCCTGCCTAAGCCATTATGCAGTAAGTCTACTTTATACCAGTAGGGAGAGATGTAAGAGGTTGAAACCAGCTTAAAGCCTAGTATCAGATTACAAGTGGTCAGATTCAAACATAACAACTTCTCTGAACTTATTTCTCAAGCACTAGAATTAGAAAGAATTGAATCTGAAGCGGCTCCTAAGAAAAAGAAACCAGAGAAGACAGAAAAAGAGGGAAAGTCAGTAGAACAGAGTTCCAGTGGTCCTACTGGAAAGAGGAAAAACTTTGGGGGATACAACAGAGATAGTAAGAAGTCCGGTAGAGATAGATCTTCTGGACAGAAACCACCCCGATCTGATCAGCAAACTCAACAGAAACCCATAAATGCGCTGTCAGATAGACTTTGTGAAACTTGTGGTAAACCACATAGTGGGGTATGTTATAGAGCCGTAGGAGCATGTTTTAATTGTGGAGAGACTCGTCATTTTGCTAGGGATTGTGTAAATCCATGTCGTTATGGATCATTTACTACACTAAAGAGATCAACCCAAGTTTCTACCCCAAAGAGTTCACCATCAGTTAGTAAAGGCAGAGGTAGAGGTAGGGGTAGTACACCTAGAAGTCAGAGTACTATGAATCAGCCAGAACAAGGTGATGCTTCAGCTAGAGTATATGCTATACAGCAGGGAGAAGAGGCTGAGACTTTTGACATTGTTGCTGGTACTTTCTCAATTAGTAACTAAGATATATATATATATATATATATATATATGTATTGTTTGACCTGGAGTTTGCATACTTTTATATTAGTGTTAGAACTATATGTTCTGTTGTTATTCCTTTATAGGGGAATAAATTTTGATGCATTAGTGATTAGTCCTTTAAGATAAGGATTGTGATAATAAGTGAAATTAGTTTTGAAAGAGTTTATCGGCGAAAATTATTTTCTAACACACCATAAATTATAAAGCTAATTGGCGAGCCTACTTAATGTAAGGCAAGAGGACGTAAAAGTAAGATGCAGTAATGGAATTACTCTAGATGAGGGCAAGGATGTTACTGTTAGTAATTGCTAATGGATGTTGTAATTAGAATAAGATTCAAATATCAGTAAATTCGAAAAAGGATAAAATATCAGAAAATTTGATCTATTAGGATGTATCGTAGTAACATGCAATGTTCTTGATGTTCATACTGTAAGTTGCAGATTACAGTACTTACTTGAGATTATTGTATAGAGCTACGTACTACTCAATAATACACCAAGATGAGAATAGTTGCCAACGGCATCTGTTTTGGTATAGTTATGCCAGGACAAAATTTTATTGTTGGAAATAAGTTTGAAAATCCTACTTAGGGATTTAAAACTCAAAAGTTAGAATATTGAAAGGATATAATTTAGTACAAAAGGGAAGTAAGTTATAGAATATTGACAGATAAAAAGAGTTATGGAAGTAAAAATTCAAACAGTTGGTTCAGATATAACAAAAAAATGTTACGAATGTCAGGAAGATTATTGACTAGAATGGTCAGAGGACCAACGACTAGATAAATCATTCAAACATGACCTCAAGGGTCATTCAAGAAGGAACATGAATCGAAGTATTAGACAGGACAATAGTAAGAGAAGATTGGTATTATACAAACAAATTAAACGTTGTATTAGATTATTAAAAGTCTTATACAAATTTGAGGTAAAGAAGATTATACTATCATATAGAAAGGAGAAAATAAACGTATGACTATTGTAAGATGGCTATTGGGTAAAATTTCGTGGAAAAAATTTATTTAAGGGGGGGAGAATTATAACACCCCTATGTTCGATAGTGCGTTCTACTGTTCCGGTGACCAGTGTTGCCCGGACAGCTAGGATGCCTAGAACTACACTTCGATATGAGTGAGGAGACATAAAATAATGAAATACAAGAAAATAAAATACAAGAAAAATAAAGGAAAAATAATAGCAAAGAAATGTAACTAAGTTAAGCGAGCCGAGAACCCTAGCGATGGGTGACCGCATCGGGAAGTCACGGCGTGGACCGTTGACTAGCCCTGGACCGCGGGGAATCCTGAAAAATATTTTTAGGACTTAAAGAGACATCAATTGAAGTATAAAAACCATTAAAAACATCAAAGAAAAATTAATTAATTAATTAGTACAAAGAAAAGTGAGAAATCGAAAAACGGACAAAACCCGGTGTTACCGAAAATTTGGGAATGCAACCCGAACAGGGGCATTGTGGTCATTTGACATTCCGAGTTGTCTTTTGACCTAAATGTCCATTAAAAATAAATGATATTACACTTAGAAAATGTCATAAAAAAATAAATTAGTGGTACCTAATGTAAATAGCAAAAATTGAGAGTTAAAGGTAGGAAAATGAAAGTTAAGATTAAATTAATATTAGATTAAGGTTAGTGCTCCACTCACTCATCAAAGTGGACCATTATCTCTTTATTTGGACAGCAGATCACCTTCTTCCTCACTTCTTAAAATTCCAGCCGAAATTCTCTTCCATGGAAGCATCCATGGTGTCCACCATGCAAGGGCAAAAACACCACCTTCAAGCCATGATCTTCACAAGTTGTCTTCATTAAAGTTGCTCTACATAGCTTGGGCAGTAGATAGGAAGCAAGAAGACCAAGTTTTGGAGAGATTTTGAAGAGTTTCCAAAGTGGTAAGTTTGAGTTTTTGGTTAGTGCTTCATTAAAGTTAGTAAAGAGGTTATGGGTACTTGAATTGTGAGAAGAATTTTGGAGTTTGATGTTCTAAGGGAGATGTTTATTTTTGGCAGCCACGAAAACTCTTTAAGGGCAGTTTATTTTTGCTTGTATATGGTGGATTAAAGGATTGATTAAATGTTTATATGTGTAGGAAATTATTTGGGTGATGTATACTTAGTATATGTGAATGTGTATTGAAATTTGAATGCTTGGAAATTATGGGAGTGTAATGCATGAATCGGTAGCTTGGTTAGGTGAACTATAAGGATGTTAATTCATGTTTGGATTATGGAATATTAATGTTGAATTGTGTTAGTTGTGATGGCAGTTTGGGTATATGTGTGATGGTGTGAAGTTGGGCATGTAAATGAGCATGAATAGGTGACTAAATTATTGTAATTGATTTTGACAAATTCTGCACTTAATGGTGTATGTTGAATGTGATTGTAAGCTACCAAAATGATCAATAAAATGTTGTGAAATATGTTTAGGTTAGGGTACAAACTAGAAATGGCATGAAGATGAAGTTTGGTAAGGGTTAAAGGTGATCTTTGATGAGTATGAATAAAATGCAATAGAGCAGTTTGTGTTTTGGTCTTAGAACCTTAAGTGTGTGGCTCTAATTGGTATGAGACCAATTGGAGGTGAAACTAGGCACAAAATATGCCAACTTTCATGAAGGAAGCTTGTAAAGATCATGGCTTGAAGGTGGTGTTTTTGCCCTTGCATGGTGGACACCATGGATGCTTCCATGGAAGAGAATTTCGGCTGGAATTTTAAGAAGTGAGGAAGAAGGTGATCTGCTATCCAAAAAAAGAGATAATGGTCCACTTTGATGGGTGAGTGGAGCACTAACCTTAATCTAATATTAATTTAATCTTAACTTTCATTTTCCCACCTTTAACTCTCCATTTTTGCTATTTACATTAGGTACCACTAATTTATTTTTTTATGACATTTTTCAAGTGTAATATCATTTATCTTTAATGGACATTTAGGTCAAAAGACAACTCGGGATGTCAAATGACCACAATGCCTCTGTTCGGGTTGCATTCCCGATTTTTCGATAACACCGGATTGTGTCCGCTTTTCGATTTCTCACTTTTCTTTGTACTAATTAATTAATTTTTCTTTAATATTTCTGATGGTATTTGTACTTCAATTGATGTCTCTTTAAGTCCTAAAAATATTTTCCAGGGTTCTTCACGGTCCAGGGCTAGTCAACGGCCCACGCCGTGACTTCCCGGTGTGGTCACCCATCGCTAGGGTTCTCGGCTCGCTTAACTTGGTTACATTTCTTTGCTATTATTTTTTCTTTATTTTTCTTGTATTTTCTTTTCTTGTATTTCATTATTTTATGTCTCCTCACTCATATCGAAGTGTAGTTCTAGGCATTCTAGCTGTCCGGGCAACACTGGTCACCGGAACAATAGAACGCACTACCGAACATAGGGGTGTTACAAATTTCCACTGTAACAATGACCAATGGAACAGTAAACTTAGAGTATGAAATCTAAAAATTTTGAATAACAAAAAATAAGCTTTGAAATGGTATTGGAAATCAATACCAACAAAAATAAAATACAAAATGTGGTATCTTGGTGAACTTAGGTTTAATAAATTTATTATGTATTAAAAAGTCAACAATTTGAGTGAATAGTAATGTGAATAGTAGTAGAAAGACACAAAGTGTAAGAACTAAATTGGTACAGAAAATTAAGATATGAAATTTGGAATCCATGAAATGTTCATGGATTACTTGGAATAGAAATAGTAATTTACCTAAATGACTTAATGAACATTTAAGTTATGTAAATATATAATTAAGATATGTATTCCCATTACTAGTAGGTTTAATAAAACATGAGTGATACCACTTGAATATGAAATGAAATTAACCTAGATGGATTGTTGAGACTTATACTCCCAACACCAATGGAGTACATAATATATTAGCAATACAACTTGAAGTATGAAATGTACTTTACATGAATAGATTATTGAATGAATAAATGTGATAAAAGTGTCATTTGGCATTTAGGTTCCCATCAAGAGAGAAAGGAAAGATGTTTTGAATGTGAATGGTACATGAGATTAAATGAATGTGAATTATAATTAGTATGAATATTACGATGAATGCATAAATTACCTAGAAATGTGAATTTGGAAATTATGTTTCCATTATAAACAAAATTAGAATGCTATAAAAATATAAATGAAAAATATAATGAAATGATGAAACATATAAACTCTTAATGGTACTATGTGCCCATGTATTGCCTAGACACGTGTGTCAGATTGGATAGATTGGCATGCCAATAGGGCATTGTTTTAGCAGTACTGCGAAAGGCTTTATGCCTGTATTCATGGCTTTATGTTCGCATTCATGGCTTTATGCCCGCACCATGGCTTTTATGCCCGATTATGTGTTATTGTGACTTTTTAGCCATACTGACTGCATACGTGGTTGACGTTCTGCGTCCCATGGTATGACGGCCCGAGGCACCGCGGTGTCCAGTGCCAACGACCCGTTATCCAGTTTAGTCAGCCTGTCATAGGTTACCTGGGCAGAAAAATTTATTGAAATAAGTTAAAAATATTAGAAACTAAATAAATCAGTGAGAAAAATCCGAAAGGTATTAAACTACTATTTAGAATTTAATTAAATAGAAATGCATCCTCCATAATAATATAAATATAAACTAAATATTTAAATTTATTTGTACATTGTATAAATGATTATTGTAAACTTATAACAGAAGAGATTCTAGAGAGCAACATAAATGACGAAAAATATACTGTATGTGTAACACCCCTAAGTTCGGTAGTGCGTTCTACTGTACCGGTGACCAGTGTTGTCCGGACAGCTAGGATGCTTAGAAGTACACTTCAATATGAGTGAGGAGACATAAAATAATGAAATACAAGAAAAGAAAGTACAAGAAAAAAAACAAAGAAAAAATCATAGCAAAGAAATGTAACCGAGTAAGCGAGCCGGAAACCTAGCGATGGGTGACCGCACCGGGAAGTCACGGCGTGGACCATTGACTAGCCCTGGACTGCGGGGAACCCTGGAAAACATTTTTAGGACATAAATAGACCTTATTGAAGTATAAATCTCATTAGAAAGATTAAAGAAAAATTAAATAATTAGTACAAAGAAAAGTGAGAAATCGAAAAACAGACAAAATACGGTGTTACCGAAAAATCGGGAACGTAACCCGAACAGGGGCATTATGGTCATTTGACATCCCAAAGTGTCTTTTGACCTAAATTTCCATTAAAAATAAATAATATTACACTTAGAAAATAAAATGAAAAATTAAATTGGTGGTACCTAAAATAAATAGTGGAAATCATGGGTTAAATGTGGAATAAGTGGGAAGTTAGCTTAAAATATGATTTAATTTTTTAGTGGACCACTAAGGGGATTAATTTAATACATAGTGGGACATGTGTACACTTAAAATGCAGCTGAATAATTCATCTTCCTCATTTGCATTCAACTTGCCGAATTGAAGAGTGAAGGAACCCACCATTGACGTTTTGCATGAGCTTCATCTTCTCCCTTCATTTCATCTCTAAATACTTAAGTAGCTTCATGAAAAATGGTCTACACATCACAAGGAAGATATTGATACCAATTTTGAGAAGTTTGGTGAAGGTTTAGCAAGTTACAATTAAAGGTAAGTTTGCATTTTTGAGAATTTCTTTGTTAAAGTTTATGTTCATGTTATGGGTGTTGGTTTGGTGAAGGAAAATTTTGAGTTTGAAGGGTTATTGTTGTTTTCATTTTGGACAGCCATGAGTCACGTTTTTGATGAGATATTTGTGCATATAATTGATGAGAAATGGTGTTGATCATGATGAATTAGTAACCTAGTGAATTATTTCATGTTTATATGGTGATTTATGCACTTGGATGGGAATTGGTAAATTGGATGGCACTTTGATGTTGAAGAATGGTTTATGCAGCTTGGGGACACTTGAGTAATGGTATATATTGAAGGAAGTGTGGGCAGAATATTGACCTAGAAGGTTGATGAGATGTATGTAGATTGATATTGTAAAGTGTATGTAAAATTTGTAATGGTTAGGTGTGTTTGTAATGGTAATTAGAAATTGTAATTGTGAATGATATTTGGTGTGTTGAGGGTAATGGTAATCTGCCCAAAATAATGTTAATGTAAAGTAGATAATGCTTTTGGTAATGTACCAAAAAAGATTGGTAGGGTATGGAAGTAAACTTTGCAAGTTAAATGTGTGTTTGAAGTGGGGTGTGAAAGGCATAGTGAGGGCAGTGTACATTTTAGCCTATAACCTTAAATGTGTAACCTCAATTGATATGAGACCAATTTGAGGTGAAACTAGGCACAAAATGTGCCAACTTTCATTGAGAAACCATACCAAAATTCTGCTTGCAAGGTGACCTAAAAAAATGACCAATTCGGATTAGGTGCAATTAGGACCTGAAAAATGACCAATTGGGCAGCAGTGAGTGTTTAGGCCATAACTCACTCAAACCAGGTCCAATTGACCTGTAATTTTGACCAAGAATAGTTAAGACCCATACCTACAAGTCTTATGAAGACACAAAAGCCCAGAAATGACCATAAGCAAGTCAAACAACTTGCACAAGTTCGGGTCCAAAAACTGGCCGAACCAGAATTGACCACCTAAAATTGACCTAAAATGGTACCATTTGACCAGCAATAGTATAATGACCATAACTCGGTCTACTTAACTCGGATTGATCTGAAATTTTGCACCGCAGTCCATAAGACCTAGATCTACAAGTTTGTAGTTTCGACCGAGACCCAAAAACCGAGGGAACTAGGTCGTCCGGTTAGGTCAAACCAGTGTCCCGGAATCCAGCAATTTGCATTAAAATGCACTAAGCAAGGAAATGACTTTGGTAAAACATACCAAACCTAAAACCCTATCGAATGTGACATATTAACGACACTAAAACCTAATTTACCTAAAACGCAATGAGGGTCGGTATATTAGGTGATTAAGTGAAAAATTGAGTTCAGTGCATTATTTACCAAACATTATCGTTAGAGACAATTTAATTTAGTACTGAAACACTTCAAATTGTGTTTCTCAGTTACTAAAGACTCAGGAAAAGAGAAGGAAATACTGAGTCAAGACCAGGAGACAAATATTAGAGGTTTGTGCACAACGGCTATTGCTTTTGAATTTTTCAATTGAAATAAATATTGAATATTTGTATATTATTGTTTTAAATTGTGTTTGTGCACAACAACTGTTTCTTTTGAATTATTTTCAATGGAAATAAATATTGACTATTTGCATATCATTGTTTTAAATTGTGGAAATGTGTTTGGTGGACACTTATTGATTGAAAAACATTGTGAATGGTTTGAAACTGTGAAAAATTGTTTGAATGATATTGATGGAAACTTATTGATTGAAAAGCACTGTAAATGGTTTTTGTGGAAATTGAAGTTAATTATGAATTGGGTTGCCATTTTATGAATGAAACTATGAGTTTGGAAATTTATTGGATTCTCACGAATCATTTGAATAAAATGTTTGGAATTGATTTTGTGTTCACACTTAGCATGACAGTATCGTATCATTCCTTCTCCATTTATGGGGTTGTGATCGTTTATTTTCCTTCTCCATTTATGGAGTCGTGATTGTTTATTTTTCCCTCTCTGGTTTACCAGTTGAGGTGATCGGATGAGTACTCATTATATAGCTAGCTCCCCTTCCTCATTGATTTCGATTAGTGAGGTTGTGATTGCTTTGTCGTGGTGTACAACGCGGCATTGATAGGAAAATTGTGTCATGGCTTAAGTTGTGAATGAATTGGCAACACTGTATTCTTAAATTATTCGACTAAATTGCATTATTATGTATTGTGAGATTGTGAAATTGATTTAAACTCTCATTGACATATACTGTCTATTGAATTCAACCATGATCTGACTTATTGAAAATTATTGTGATATTGACAAATGGAGTTTAAATTCTTGTTGACATTTATTATCTTGAATTTAACTATGATTTTAAGTATCCACTATTTACATGACTTATGAATTGTGATTTGAAATTGTATTTGGTTAATGTTGTGCACCACTGAGACATTGTCTTAGCGATAGCTTTTTATTGCTGTCGCAGGTAGAGAGACGCAGTGGTAAACAGACTAGGCCGCATATATACATCCAAATGAGAGATTACACGGTATTATGAGTATATCAAGATTTTTGCATTTTGTAATCAGAATGTATGACCTTTGTATGTACATTTTGTTTTTGGTTTTGAGCAGTTGTAAATTCAAATTGTACCTTGAAGTTGTAAAATAATTATGAGCTGTTTTGACTTGTAAAAGTTGTATTATATTTCCTTATCTCAGACTTTGAAAAATTTCTATGAAATTGAGTTGATAAATTGTTGTGTTGAGAAATATATTGTGTTGAGAAAAATGTGGAGTTGAGATTTGGAAAATTATTGAAGTGCTTTTTTTTACATGTTTTCTGAAGAATTGTTTTATCCAAAATACATATGGCACTCTGCCAAAATTTTTACAGAAATTCCAAATAAGCCAATTGAGTTAGTTATTTCACTCAGTTCACCAAAGTCTTTAACACCTGTAAATAGTGCTCACCACTGTAAAAGAAGTAAGAAAAGTTTTTAAAATCCCTTGTAGTGTATTTAATGGGTTATCAGTAGACGGAGTTGGTAATTCATTAGGTATACTACGGGTTCATGTTATGCCTTACTGAGGGGTAGGGTGTGACAGTATGGCAAATTTCATATGAACCCAGTAACATTAGCGAAATAAACACTTCCAAAAAAAAGACTAAATTAGGATAAAACATATTAAATTTTAGAAACCGCATGTGAAGTATAAATAAATCTTAATTATCCAAATTTTGTTTCTATATTTATTTGTATATTATTTCCTTGTTATATTATTGCACCACTAAGCAGCAATGCTTAGCGCGATGGAATTATTTCCTTCGTATAGGTACTGAAGCTAGAACCCAATGGACGTTTGACTGGGAATTTTGGGAGTCCAGATCTGCAGAGTGTCAAAGGTTATCACCTCCACGGCAATGCATGTAGCTAGGGCCCATGTATATCACTTTATGTATTTTGTATGTTATAAATATTCATATGTTGTAATTCGTATATTGTAATGTAAATTAAGAATTTGTAAGTAATATTTATGTGATGTAAATTTATAAATTGATTATTTCATATGTAATTAAATTGTATATCATGTAAATTAATGAACATTGAAAATTATCATATATGAGTTGAGAATGAATGGAAATGAGTATGAAATTGAATTATATAGAGGATATTCGAATTGATGAGATAATTATGATTAGTATGGATAAGATTTTATTGTAAAAATATTGTTGAATTTTCAAGCAGGTAAATAATGAAATGCACGAAATAGGAATAAAATAGGGAAAACTCCGCTAGTTTCTCTATGGAAAAATAATTGATGTTAAATTAAACGAATTCAAAATTACTAAAATAATAAAGTAAGATAAGATAGGGTGCTCCGGCACCGAATGTAGCGCACTTTACTTGGCTACACTGTAGTCGGGTGAGGGGTGTTACAAGAGTCTTTTGGGAATTTTGTGATAAATTTTCATATGACTAAGCAAGAATGCACTCTGGCTGGCTTGCTTAACATGCTGGTTATTGCCCAAAAGAACATGTCAGGAAATAAAGAAAGAGGTAGCTTTGGTTGCATCATCTTCTTCTATTGAAAAGTCCAAGAAGAAGAAAGGAAATAAGAAAAAGAAACCTCAAGTTCCTAGACCTTCAAAGAAAATAGCCAAACAAAAAGGCAAGACCGAAGCTGACAAAGGCAAAGGAAAGTGTTTCCACTGCCAAAAGGATGGGCATTGAAAAAGGAACTGCCCAGAGTATCATGCATATCTGAAGGACAAGAAAGATAAACCTTAAGAAGGTATATCTATATCTTGTTATTTGGATTCTAATGATACTCTTAGTTCATCTACAGCTTAGGTTTTAGACACTGTTGCGAGTTCTGTAACACCCCTACATTCATAGTCTTGTGCAAATCACTGTTTTGGTGACTGGTGTTAGTCCGGACAATTAAGAGAATTAGAACCATATTGAAGTTACCTAGAAAAGCCCTGAATAAAAATTAATAGTGATTACGAGAAGGTAAATTACAAATAAGAAAAATAGAACATAAAAGGTTATATGAGCCGGGGGTCACAACAATGGGTGACCGTACCGAAAAGTGACTGCGAGGTCAGTTATAACTCTATTTTTGTACGGGGCATTATGACACCGCAGGCCTAAGAATTATTGCGAAGCTAAAGGAAATGTGAAAGTCATAGAAAAAGGTAGAGAACCAAATCAAATAATTAGATTAGAGTTCCGGAAGAAATATAGAATTATTGGTAAACCGGATCAGACCAACGAGGGGTAAATTGGTTAATTCACCCTTAGAGGTGACTCATGGCCTAACTGTCCAATAAAATGTAAGAAATTAAAATTTCGAAATATAGATTTAGATTGAAGAAGTTATGGAAAAACAAAGGAAAAATTCAAAATGAAAAGTTTTATGACATCATTCATGACATGAGCATGATGTAATAAAATCTAATATTTAAAAATTGAAATTTTGGGATAATTATTAACTTAAAAGAGATAGAAATTAAAAGAAAAAAAAAAGAGTCTTCTTCCAGAGTTGGCCACCCCTCTCTCTCTCTCTCCTCTCTCTCTCCCAAAACTCCATTAAAGCTCACTTTGAGCTTGAAGAAACCTTAAATTAAATCATCAATCCCACAAATTCCTTCATTAAATCTTGCTTTTAGAACTTGGTAAGTAATTTGGGAGCCAAAAGAATGAAGGGAATTGAAGGATTGGAGAAGATAGAAAAGCTTCAATTGAGGTAAGTTGATTCAATCCCTTCCTTTAGTGTAAATAATTAAATTGAGTAGTGAATTGATGGGATTAAGTAAAGAAAAGTGAAAAATCAAACATGTAGGGAATCTAGGGAATTTCGGCCATGATAGGGAAAGGTAGGATTTGATGGATTTTGATGAAATTAAAAGTGTTAGCAAGCTTGATTGAATGTGTAAATGAGATTTATATACTTTGATTGCATGAGATGTAAGAATTAGTGAATTAGGGTTTGTGACCATTGAAAATTTGAGGGAAAAATTGGGAATTTGGGGAATAGATGCCAATTGACCTAATTGATGCTTAAATTGGTCAATTTGTGTGATTTAGAATGTGTTTGAATGGTTAAAATTAAAATGGGATTATCAATGTGTGATGTCCAATTTTGGACAGCTTGACCCTTACCCATTCAAATAGGTATAACTGGAAATTGTTTACTCCAATTAGTGTGAGGCCAATTGGAGATGAAAATTAAGACATAATGCAACAATTTTGGTAAAGAAACCTTGCCCTAAAACTAGACACAAAGTGGTGTAAAGTTAGGTCAAATCTGGATTAGGCACACTACCCTTATACAAAATTGACTATATGAATAGTACTTGTTCTAATGATCATAACTTGGTCTAGGAAGGTCCAAATGACCTGATTTTTGAACAATTAGAAATCTATGACATAGTACTACAACTTTCATGAAGAACACAGACCCAAAGTCTGCCCATAACTAAGTCAATTTATCACCCAAAGTTGGGTCCTGTAAGCTGCAGATTACAGTACCAATTTAGGATTATTGTGTAGAGCTACGTACTACCCGATAGTGCATTAAGATAAGGATAATTGTAAATGGCATCTATTTTGGTATAGTTATGCCAGGAGAAAATTTTATTATTAGAAATGAGTTTGAAAATCCTACTTAGGAATTTAAAACCCAAAAGTTAGAATATCAATAGGTTATAGTTATAAGATAGCTAGAGTCACTGACTCAGTTATCTAACACGAGCTACGATGCGTCAGGAATCACTATAAGACTATAGATTTCAGCATAGTCATAAAGTAATGATAACACTTATATAGTAAAGTCATCCGGTCTCTGGTATGGGGTTTATAGTTGTTTTGGTATTGTAATGAATCTTTTGCCTAAAGTCTGCTACTTGTGTAGCAGTAAAACACAAAATATGATTTTGCTCCCCCGAAAGAGACAGGACGCTATGGATGATAATTATAACATACAAAATAATTACGAAACGATGTTCTAATAAGGATAGTGATGTGCAAAAAAAAAAAAAAAATATTGGTCAGGGATTTCTTAGAGAGAGCATAATTCTATTGTGCGGACCATAATGACTAGATTATGATTGGTATATAACAAGAGAAAAAGGAGAGTTTTGCAGACTCCCTTCTTAAGATATTAGAGGCTTGTTTATAGTGAAGTAGAAAAGAAGACATTGATTTCAAATTAGTGAAAAATAAGCTATGGAATGTCGATAGATAAAAGAGTTGTGGAAGTGAAAATTTAAATAATTGGTTTAAACATAACAAAGAAATGTTATGAATATCAATAGAGTGCTGACAAGAATGGTCAGAGGACCAAATCAGAGTAATATTGAAGTATAACGGATTTATTAAGGATGATAGGGACGATAACAGGTGCTAAATTTTTACTCGACAGTTAAGTCAAGAAAGAAGATAAGACTGAGGGATGAAATAATTAAAGTTAAGTTGTGGAATAGAAAAAGAAGTAAATAGAAAAGTAAGGATGAGGATGGTAAAAAGGAATAACATTAGGAAAAATATTTATTATGACATAAATACACAGAAGCGCGAGCTTCGAAGTAAGTTAACTTATGACAGTGTTAAGAGCCCAACCATGGAGCTCAAGATTGTGGAATAAGGGTCAACCTCTGTTGTCCCTAACACAAGTTAAAGTAAGTAGTATGGAGAACTCATAAGGATGTTAGCACATGGGATGAAACCGGTATGAAATAAACAAATACCATTGGGTAAAGTGTTATGGACCATCATTCAAACTATGAAGCCACATGAAAATGTTAGAAAGACGTGAGAAAACAATACATACGACTATTTAAGGACTGACAGCGGGTAAAATTTTGAGGATGAAATTTCTTTTAAGGGGGGGAGAATTGTAACAACCCTACATGCATAGTCCTGTGCAAATCACTGTTTCGATGATCAGTGTCAGTCAGAACAATTAAGAGGATTAGAACCACATTGAAGTCACCTAGAAAAGCCCTAAATAACAAATAATAGTGATTACCAGCAAGTAAATTACAAATAAGAAAAATAGAACATAATAGGTTAAATGAGCCGGGGGTCACAGCGATGGGTGACCGTATCGGGAAGTGATTGTGAGGTCTGTTATAACTCTATTTTTGTACGGGGCATTATGACACTGCAGGCCTAAGAATTATTGCGAAGCTAGGGAAATGTGAAAATCACAGAAAAGGTAGAGAACTAGATCAAATAATTAGATCAGGGTTCCGGAAGAAATACAGAATTATTGGTAAACTGGATCAGACCGGCGAGGGGCAAATTGCTCAATTCACCCTTAGAGGTTACTCATAGCCTAACTGTCCAATAAAATGTAAGAAATCAAAATTTCGAAATATAGATTTAGATTGAAGAAATTATGGAAAAACAAAGGAAAAATTCAAAATGAAAAGTTTTATGACATCATGCATGACATGAGCATGATGTAATAAAATCTAATATTTAAAAATTGAAATTTTGGGATAATTATTAACTTAAAAGAGATAGAAATTAAAAGGAAAAAAAAAAGAGTCTTCTTCAAGAGTTGGCCGCCCCTCATCTCTCTCTCCTCTCTCTCTCTCCCAAAACTCCATTCAAGCTCACTTTGAGCTTGAAGAAACCCTAAATTAAATAATCAATCCCACAAATTCCTTCATTAAATCTTGCTTTTAGACCTTGCTAAGTAATTTGGGAGCAAAAAGGAAGAAGGGAATTGAAGGATTGGAGAAGATAGAAAAGCTTCAATTGAGGTAAGTTGATTCAATCCCTTCCTTTAGTATAAATGATTAAATTGAGTAGTGAATTGATGGGATTAAGTAAAGAAAAGTGAAAAATCAAACATGTAGGGAATCTAGGGAATTTTGGCCATGATAGGGAAAGGTAGGATTTGATAGATTTTGATGAAATTAAAAGTGTTAGCAAGCTTGATTGAATGTGCAAATGAGATTTATATACTTTGATTGCATGAGATGTAATAATTAGTGAATTAGGGTCTGTGACCATTGAAAATTTGGACAAAATTGAGAATTAGGGAAACCAAACCAATTGACCTAATTGATGCTTAAATTGATCAATTTGTGTGATTTAGAATGTGTTTGAATGGTTAAAATTAAAATGGGATTGTGAATGTGTGATGTCCAATTTTGGACAGCTTGACCCTTACCCATTCAAATAGGTATAACTGGAAATTGGTTACTCCAATTGGTGTGAAGCTAATTGGAGATGAAAATTAAGACATAATGCAACAATTTTGGTGAAGAAATCTTGCCCTAAAACTAGACACAAAGTGGTGTAAAGTTAGGTCAAATCTGGATTAGGCACACTGCCCCTATACAAAATTGACCGTATGAACAGTACTTATTCTATTGGTCATAACTTGGTCTAGGAAGGTCCAAATGACCTGATTTTTGAACCATTAGACTATGACATAGTGATACAACTTTCATGGAGAACACAAACCCAAATTCTGCCCATAACGAAGTCAATTTGTCACCCAAATTTTGGTCACCAAAACTGCTAGAATCAGAATTGTGCCCAGAATTCTGGGTTATTACAAATCTGGCCAGCCTTAGAAAAATAGGCATAACTTAGGCTAAAAAACTCAAAATGGAGTGATTCAAAAAGAGAATTAATGCTAAGACAATATAAAACAACTTTGATGAAGGGTACTTAGCTAAATTCCTACAGTAACCAGACCAATAGAACAATTTAAAATAGTGACCCAAAATTAAAAATTTACAATGGCTCTTAGGAAGCTTAGAAATTGAAATGACAACCAATGGCATCCAATTGGACACTCAAAATGAGATATGTAAGTGTCATTAGAATTAACATACCCCTTAAGTATTAAAAAGTCATAGGGCCATGAATAGTATCACCATACACAAAAATGTAAAGGACCGAATTTAAGAACCATAATGAGTAGGATAAGTCTGTAAAAAAATTATTTGAATTAATTATTAGAAATGGATTGAATAGATACTGAAGTACTTTAAATTATGTGTTTCAGTTAGAAGGGGATCTTCGAAGGAAAAATTAAAAATTGGAGTAAATTAAGTGTCACACCTTACCCCTCTGTAAGGCATAACATGATCCCGTATAATACCTAATGAACTACCGAACTTCACCTACCGATAACTCATTAAGTACCCTACAAGGGATTTTAAAACAATTTTCTTATCTTTGACAAGTGGTGAGCATTTCAAATAAGTATTTAAAACATTTAGTTGAAATTAAAACTAATTAATATTTTTGGCCATTTTAGTTTTCCGCAAATTTTATAAAAATTTTGACAGAGTTTCCTCTGTATTTTGAGAAAACAGTTCTTCGAATACCTGTAAAAAGCACTTCTAAAAGTTTTTCTCAACCACTACTTCAATTTCAAACTCAATCTCAATCAATTTCTCAAATTCACAAGTTCAATAATTTCTTCAAAATACTGTCCATCAATATCATTTATTCGTATTCCATTCAAGATAAACAATTTATATATTCATCATACTAAAATTTACATTCAGGAAGTCCAAACTAAAATTTATTACAACTTTTATACAAACTTTGTACAAGTTGCTCAAGACCCATGTACATGTCCATACATTTATGTGCAATATATACATCAAAAGAAATATTTACAGTTAGGGTATAAATTATACCCGAAGACTTCAAGCTGATGACTTCACACACCTCAAGACTCATCACGCTTCCTCTAATCTCTATATCTCATGACAAGAATAAAGCTATCGCTGAGTACTAAGACTCAGTGGTGCACAATATACTAAAATAATCTTTATGCAAAACTTAAAGCACAATCATTCAAAAATTTGACTAAACATGAAAATTAAATACAATCATGCATTGTAAGATTTTACATGTAAACCAAGTTTATTTCAAAGTATCAAAACACATTTCATAAAACCCACAGTTAAATCATGCCATTCGAAACAAATAGAATCTCAATAGCCAGAGGCTAAGAGAAATCACATGAATCTCGATAGCCAGAGGCTAAAGAGAAATCATGTCACAAGGCTCGCTAGCTCAAATATATGGATATCCATTCACATCCTCTTCTACTGGCACACCTCAACACTTCTCCAGAGAAGGAATCAAAATTCGAAACTAATTACCCCCACTAGTCGTGCTAGTGAGGTGTTCAAATATATGGTCATGATACTGTGGTTTTAAAACTTATCTTAACAATTTGCTAAACATTGTCATTTCAAATATACACAATAATTTTCACAATTTGAATCAAAACATCATAAGTAAGGTCATAATACTTTCAACAATTCAAAGCAACAATAAATGCATATTTCATTCATTTAATCAATGAAATTTTTTTTTAAAGCATAGTAATATTGTGCACAAACCTCAAACAAGTCGTCCTTTAGCCTCGACTCGGTTCCTCGGGTTCCTTCCCGATATTCTTTTCAACTGAAACACACAATTTTACAATGTTTCAGTACTAGAACTTAAAATAAATTCAAAATAAACTTAGCTTCACATTTACCTAACTCTAACGTGTTAAATTCGACGTTCTCGAAATTTTGTGTTTCGGGTTACTATTCACTGCACTATTCAAGTCAAATTATTGACTTTCTAAGGCTTAATAGGTATGGGAACTCCAACTTCACCCACATACCACATTTTGGTCACCAAACTTGTTGGTTTTGGTCATTTGTTTAAAGCTTAGGTCATTTTGGCAAAATTGCCAATTTTCGGTTTTGGTTTTACTCTGTTGCACTATTCCATTGGTCGATCTACTGTTGGAATTTGACAAAACTTCCTTCATAGAAAATGTTCCTTATTGTCTTAAGTGTATTCTCATTTTTGGATCACCTCAATCGGAGTTTTGTACCTCAAGTTATGGCCAAAATAAGTTTACTGTTCACGTGCACTGTTCATACTGCAATTTAGGTGCTGTCAGATTTTTGGTTCAACTTTGGTCAATTGTTTGATCAAGTTAAGTTCATAATTTGGTCTCACTTTCTTCATATGAAATGTTTTACTATGTCTTAGGTTTCCATCGGTTCAAGAATCGCCTAAATCCGAGTTTTCTAGAGAGAGTTATAGCTATCCAAACATTGCTGCTCAACTAAAAATCTGCAGAATTTCAGTACAGAAATTTTAACTTTGCTCAATGATTTGAATGAGTTAATGGCATAATTTGGGTTTGTGTTCTTCATGAAAGTTTTAGGTCTATATCATATCTAATTTCTGGTAAAATTTCAGGTCAATTTGACCTACCTAGCTCAAGTTATGACCAAATGAACAGTTTCTGTTCATTTGGTCAGTTTAGTGCAGTGGCAGCCTGCTATCAACTCACTTTGGTCAATTGTTTCACCAAGTTTTGGTCAGTTTTTGGCAATGGTTCCTTAATGAAAATTGTGCTCTTTTATGTCTATTTTCATCTCCAATTGGTGGCATATCAATTGGACTTGTAAAATTTGAGTTTTGGTCCTTCAAAGTGGGTTTGGTCATGCTGCCAGCAGCATGACCATTTACCTCCGAATTTAGTTTTCATTCCTATCATTCCCACACAAGTTATTTGGTCATAATTGACCATTATTTCACTTCAAAATAGGTCCAACATGTCATTTATGCATTTCTCTAAATTTTGGTTTATAAACCCTAGCATTGAAAACCCTAACTCATCATTTTCATGCCTTTAACTAGTTCTAATGGTTTAAATGTTAATCATTTAACTATGTAAAGTTTCTAAACTCATTCAATTGCATCATATTCATGTAAATCATACTCCTCTCAAGCTGCCAGAATTTCAGTTTGATCCTTCTCTCATGTTTTTATTTCATTTCATAACTTCTAAGCTCACTTTCAACCACTAATTATGCATTTAAAATGGAAAGTAAGGAGTTTAATATACTAACCTTGCTTGGAGGATTTTTAGGCTCCCCTTTTTTCAAGTCTTTCTTCTTTTTTTTTTACTCTCTAATGCTCTCTCAACATGTAAGGAGAAATTTTTGTGTGGAGACTTTGTGAATTTATAGGTTAAGGTAGGGAAATTCAAGCTTTTATTCCCTTAACAATGGTGAAATATGGTGAAGGAGTGGGAAGAGAGGAATGGGACGGCAAAAGGGAAGAAGGAAGACCAAATTTGATTTTTTTCATTTCTTTTCTTTATTTATTTTAGTGTATGGAAGACCACAAAAAGTCCAATTAAATAATTCACTTAATTAATTCTTTTATGACATCACCTTTGACTTTTCTAACTTCTTTCTTTTCCTTTTTTTTTTTTCTATTTATTTTTCTATTAGTTCTTTAATTCTATTGTCGATTCCGAAATTTTCTTTTCTCCGATTTTATTTGTGATTATGTCAGAGTCACTCGGGTCAATTGACCAAATCGCCCCTCGCCGGTTCATCCCGGTTTGCAAATAATCCAATATTTCTTCCGGCTCCCTGACCTAATTATTTGACTGGCTTAACAGTTTTTTTTCATGATTTTCTCTTTTCCACTGTGTCCATAAGGGTCCTAAGGACCGCAGCGTCACTTTTTACGGTCAAATTTGAGTTTAAAATGACTTAGTGATGCGTTCTCGAGGAGGTCACTCATCGCTGTGACTCTCGGCTCGTTTAACCTCTTATGTTCCGTTTTTCTTATTTATAGTTAACTAATTAAACATTACTAATTATTTGTGTTTATGGATTCTCAAATTGTCTTAAGTGTGGCCCTAATCCCATTAATTGTCCGAACCGACACCTGTCACCGGAACAGTGAAATATACCAGGCTATACAACGGGGGTGTTACAATTCTCCCCCCCTTAAATAAATTTCGTCTCGAAATTTTTACCTGGTATCAATCTCTGAACAGCTGTGGGTGTTGTCTCCTCATGTCCTCCTCTCGTTCCCAAGTAGCTTCTTGGCCCGAATGATGGTTCCACAAGATTTTTTACCAACGGTATCCGCTATTCCGTAGAGTCGCTTCACCTCATAAGCCAGAATCTTTATGGGTTCTTCTTCATATGTGAGGTCTGGATTCACTTCTATTTCTTCTACTGGTAGTACATGAGATGGGTCTGATCGGTACCTCCTCAACATGGACACATGGAAGACATTATGTATCTTCTCCAACTCTGGAGGTAGTGCCAACCGATATGCCAAAGGACCCACTCTTTCTAGAACCTCATATGGCCCGATAAAACGAGGACTTAGTTTCCCCTTTCGGCCGAATCTCATAATCCTCTTCCAGGGAGAAACCTTGAGGAAAACTTTCTCACCCACTGCATACTCAATATCCCTTCTTTTCAGATCAATGTAGGACTTCTGACGGTCTGATGCAGTCTTAAGTCGATCTCGGATCACCCTGATTTTCTCTTCAGTCTGTTGAACAATTTCGGGTCCAATCATTTTTCTTTCACCCACATCATCCCAACACAACGGGGTTCTACATTTCCTGCCATACAAAGCTTCATATGGAGGCATCCCAATGCTTGATTGATAGCTGTTGTTATAAGCAAACTCAATCAAAGGCAAGTGTGTATCCCAACTACCCTCAAACTCAATCACACAAGCCCGTAGCATGTCCTCCAAGATCTGAATTACCCTCTCAGACTGGCCATCTGTCTGTGGGTGGAATGCAGTACTGAAGTTCAATCTAGTTCCTAGGGCTCTCTGAAGACTACCCCAGAATCTAGAAGTGAACCTAGGATCTCTGTCTGACACGATGGATACTGGCACTCCATGTAGTCTCACAATCTCATCAATGTACAACCTAGCCAATCTTTCTAAACTGTAGTCCATCCGAACTGGCAGAAAATGAGCAGATTTAGTCAGTCTGTCAACAATGACCCAAACTGCATCATGACTCTTACGTGTCCTCAAGTCCCATCACAAAATCCATCGTTATTCTCTCCCATTTCCACTGCATGCGGTAGTGGATGTAACAACCAGTGGGTACTTGATGCTCGCTTTACTTGCGACAAGTTAGGCATTTGGACACAAACTCGCCACATCTCTCTTCATACCCATCCACCAAGAATGCTCCTTTAGCCCCTATACATTTTTGTGCCACTGTGGTGCATGGCAAAGGAGACTCATGTGCTTCCTTCAAAATGATCCGCCTCAAATCAACATCATTAGGAACACACATTCTCGCTCGTGTAGCAATGAGACCATCATCTCTTATTGAGAATTCTGGTTTCTTGCCCTGCTGGACTTCTTCCATCAGCTTCTGATACTTCTGATCATTCTGAGCAGCCATTCTAATCTGATCAACCAACACTGGCTGTACATGCCATGCAATTGCTGTTTGCCCATCATCATTAATCTCTAAGCTGGCATGTAATAACCTCAACTCATGTACCAAAGACAAAGGAGTAACCCGTAGACTTGCCATAGTCTTGCGACTTAAGGCATCAGCCACAACATTAGCTTTCCCTGGCTGATAGTCTATCAGACAATCATAGTCTTTTATCAATTCTAACCATCTCCTCTGTCTCAAATTCAACTCTTTCTGGGTGCCCAAATACTTCAAACTCTTATGATCTGTGTAGATATAACATTTCTCCCCATACAAATAATGTCTCCAGATCTTAAGAGCAAACACAATAGCTGCAAGCTCCAAGTCATGTGTTGGATAATTCCTCTCATGCGGTTTTAGTTGGCATGATGCATAGGCAATGACATTTCGATCTTGCATCAACACACAGCCTAACCCATTGTGAGAAGCATCACTATAAACTGTATATTCTTTACCCGGGGTAGGTAAAGTTAGGACGAGCTCACCAAACATCTCTTCAATTCATCAAAACTCTGCTGGCATTTATCCGTCCACTGAAATTTTACATCTTTTCTAAGTAGCTTGGTCAATGGAGATGCCAACATGGAGAATCCCTTCACAAATCGACGGTAGTATCCAGCTAAACCCAGAAAACTGCGAATCTCTGTGACATTTCTGGGTGGCCTCCAATTAAGGACAGCTTCAATCTTACTTGGATCTACCTTAATGCCCTCTTCTGATACTACATGCCCCAAGAAAGATATTTCTTTCAGCCAAAATTCACACTTCGACAATTTGGCATATAGCTGTTTCTCTCTCAAAGTCTGCAGTACAATCCGCAGATGTCTATCATGCTCTTCTGCATTCCTCGAATAGACCAATATATCATCTATGAATACCACAACAAACTGATCGAGGTATGGTCTAAAAATAGTGTTCATCAGATCCATAAAAGCAGTCGGAGCATTAGTTAACCCGAATGGCATGACCAAGAACTCATAATGGCCATAGCGGGTTCTGAAGGCAGTTTTAGAAATACTTTGCTCTTGTACTTTCACCGATAATAACTCGATCTCAGTCAATTTTGGAGAACATACCGCACCCTCAACCGATCAAACAAGTCATCAATGCGGGTAATGGATATCTATTCTTTATTGTCACCTTATTCAATCGCCGATAATCAATGCATAACCGAGAGTGCCATCCTTCTTCTTTACAAACAATACAGGCGCTCCCCAAGGTGACACACTAGGGAGGATAAAGCCCTTGTCAAGCAACTCTTGCAACTGCACTTTCAACTCTTTCAATTCTGCAGGTGCCATTCTATATGGCGTTATGGAGATTGGGTCCACACCAGGCATAACATCAATTTCAAACTGCACCTCTCTTTCTGGAGGTAATCCTGGCAATTCATCAGGACATACATTCGGCAAGTCACATACCGTAGGGATGTCCCTTAGTGCTGGACTCCCCACCTGGGTGTCTATCACATGTGCCAAGTATGCTTCACACCCCTTTTTAATCATCCTTCTGGCTAGTGCAGCCGAAATGATGTTTGATGGCAGTAAATGCCTCTCCCCGTGTATTACCACATCACCATACAAAGGGAGACCAAAAGTGACTGTCTTCAGTCTACAGTCAATCATGGCATGATGCCTGGCTAACCAATCCATGCCCAAGATGATATCATACTCTCTGAAGGGCATTTCAATTAAGTCTGACAGGAAAATATGTCCTTGGATCACCAAAGGACAGTCTCTATAGATTCTGTTGACCCGGACTTCTTGTCCTAACGGACTAGTTACTAGCACTTCAAAACCCATTTGCACACATGGAACAGCAAGTGAACAAACTATGCTAGCACTAACATATGAATGGGTTGAACCCGGATCAAACAATACAAATACTTCTTGATCAGAGATAGAGAATGTACTGCTACCACATCGAAGTCTCACCTCTTCTCATTGTTTCATTGCGTAGATTCTGGTTGAAGCACTTCCTTGTCCCGATCGACCAATTGTGCCTCGATCGGGCAAAGGCTCTACCTCTGCCTCTTCCTCTGCCAACTGACTGTGAACCTCTGGGAGCAGGACTCTGAATAGATCCCTCGGCAGTAGTAGGAGCTGGACCATATCTCGGAGCATTAGTACAGTCTCTTGCTAAATGACCCTTGCCTCCGCAGTTAAAACAGGCTCCAGTGGCCCAATAACACTCCCCCCCATGAATCTTGCCACAAGTCTCACAGGCGGCGCATCGTGAACCCTCGCTGATCGGCTGCCGGACCAAGGGGGTCTCTGTCCGAAAATCGCCTCTACTAAATCTTCCACCCCGACCTCGCTGGGTCCACTAAACTTCTTTCTCTTTCCAGAGGTAGCACCGTAACTCGTTCAACCGATTTTTCCCCTTGTCTTTTTCTCGATTTCTCTTGTGAACCCTTCCTCACCGCCTTCCGATTCTATCCTTTCTAATTCCAAGGCTTGTGAGATCAATTCGTAAAAATTCTGATGTCCAAACCCACAACTTGCATTCTCGGACTGCCTTAGCCCTGACTCAAACCTCTTACATCTGTCTGGGGTGGAGACTAAGCTTCCAAAGATAGTGGCTTAGCCTTGAGAAATCTCTTTCATACTGCTACTGATTCGGTTCCCTTGTTTCAAACTCAAAAATTCTTGCGCTTCGATCAACATATGCATCCGATGTATTTGCTCGAACTCTCGATGAAGTCATCCTGTGTCAAGATCGTGGTTCACCAAGCCGTGGGGATGGTCTTCCACCAATCATACGCATCCCCTTGTAGTAGCGATACGTAATATTCCAACTTCAGCTCATCTTGGCGATGCTTTCTTAAACACTGGTCCATTCTTTCAAGCCATTGCTTTCGCCTTTAAAGGGTCCATCAGACTTTAAATTCTGCAGCCCATACTTTAGCAATTTATCAAACTGTCTGGCCGGAGGTAGTGGTTGTGCCACAGTGTGGTTGGGGTGGAGCTTGAGCAGCATACCTGACCATTTGTTGAAACATTGCCGCTATTCGCCAGGCGAATCAGGCAGAATTTGCGGCATTTGTGGGCCGGTGTCACGACCCACCGACATTCGGTAAAGCTGGGCTTCCCTTGTGCCTCACTTCAACAGATCGCTCAACTGAGCGATCCTTCTTCCATTTCATCTTAAGTTAGGTATCTCTGAACAAATAACACAAGGAGATTTCTCCGTTAGGTCATATTCATGATGTAATGCAATCGTATGTAACAATTATGGACATTGAGCGGTTGTACTTAACAAAGAAAACACAAATTCACAATTTAAAACATAATTCAAAAACTTGCTCGATACCACTAAAACATGTCACACCTACCCCTCCAGAAGGCATAACATGATCCCGTAGAATACCTAATGAACTATCGAACTTCACCTACCGATAACTCATTAAGTACCCTACAAGGGATTTTAAAACAATTTTCTTATCTTTGACAAGTGGTGAGCATTTCAAATAAGTATTTAAAACATTTAGTTGAAATTAAAACTAATTAATATTTTTGGCCATTTTAGTTTTCCGCAAATTTTATAAAAATTTTGACAGAGTTTCCTCTGTATTTTGAGAAAACAGTTCTTCGAATACCTATAAAAAGCACTTCTAAAAGTTTTTCTCAACCACTACTTCAATTTCAAACTCAATCTCAATCAATTTCTCAAATTCACAAGTTCAATAATTTCTTCAAAATACTGTCCATCAATATCATTTATTCGTATTCCATTCAAGATAAACAATTTATATATTCATCATACTAAAATTTACATTCAGGAAGTCCAAACTAAAATTTATTACAACTTTTATACAAACTTTGTACAAGCTGCTCAAGACCCATGTACATGTCCATACATTTATGTGCAATATATACATCAAAAGAAATATTTACTGCTAGGGTATAAATTATACCCAAGACTTCAAGCCGATGACTTCACACACCTCAAGACTACCACGCTGCTCCTCTAATCTCTATATCTGCGGCAAAGAATAAAGCTATCACGAGTACTAAGACTCGATGGTGCACAATATACTAAAATAATCTTTATGCAAAACTTAAAGCACATTCATTCAAAAATTTGACTAAACATGAAAATTAAATACAATCATGCATTGTAAGATTTTACATGTAAACCAAGTTTATTTCAAAGTATCAAAACACATTTCATAAAACCCACAGTTAAATCATGCCATTCGAAACAAATAGAATCTCAATAGCCAGAGGCTAAGAGAAATCACATGAATCTCGATAGCCAGAGGCTAAAGAGAAATCATGTCACAAGGCTAGCTAGCTCAAATATATGGATATCCATTCACATCCTCTTCTACTGGCACACCTCAACACTTCTCCAGAGAAGGAATCAAAATTCGAAACTAATCACCCCCACTAGTCGTGCTAGTGAGGTGTTCAAATATATGGTCATGATACTGTGGTTTTAAAACTTATCTTAACAATTTGCTAAACATTGTCATTTCAAATATACACAATAATTTTCACAATTTGAATCAAAACATCATAAGTAAGGTCACAATACTTTCAACAATTCAAAGCAACAATAAAATGCATATTTCATTCATTTAATCAATGAAATTTTTTTTTAAAGCATAGTAATATTGTGCACAAACCTCAAACGAGTCGTCCTTTAGCCTCGACTCGGTTCCTCGGGTTCCTTCCCGATATTCTTTTCAACTGAAACACACAATTTTACAATGTTTCAGTACTAGAACTTAAAATAAATTCAAAATAAACTTAGCTTCACATTTACCTAACTCTAACGTGTTAAATTCAACGTTCTCGAAATTTTGTGTTTCGGGTTACTATTCACTGCACTATTCAAGTCAAATTATTGACTTTCTAAGGCTTAATAGGTATGGGAACTCCAACTTCACCCACATACCACATTTTGGTCACCAAACTTGTTGGTTTTGGTCATTTGTTTAAAGCTTAGGTCATTTTGGCAAAATTGCCAATTTTCGGTTTTGGTTTTCCGAAGTTGCACTATTCCATTGGTCAATCTACTGTTGGAATTTGACAAAACTTCCTTCATAGAAAATGTTCCTTATTGTCTTAAGTGTATTCTCATTTTTGGATCACCTCAATCGGAGTTTTGTAGCTCAAGTTATGGCCAAAATAAGTTTACTGTTCACGTGCACTGTTCATACTGCAATTTAGGTGCTGTCAGATTTTTGGTTCAACTTTGGTCAATTGTTTGATCAAGTTAAGTTCATAATTTGGTCTCACTTTCTTCATATGAAATGTTGTACTATGTCTTAGGTTTCCATCGGTTCAAGAATCGCCTAAATCCGAGTTTTCTAGAGAGAGTTATAGCTATCCAAACATTGCTGCTCAACTAAAAATCTGCAGAATTTCAGTACAGAAATTTTAACTTTGCTCAATGATTTGAATGAGTTAATGGCATAATTTGGGTTTGTGTTCTTCATGAAAGTTTTAGGTCTATATCATATCTAATTTCTGGTAAAATTTCAGGTCAATTTGACCTACCTAGCTCAAGTTATGACCAAATGAACAGTTACTGTTCATTTGGTCAGTTTAGTGCAGTGGCAGCCTGCTATCAACTCACTTTGGTCAATTGTTTCACCAAGTTTTGGTCAGTTTTTGGCAATGGTTCCTTAATGAAAATTGTGCTCTTTTATGTCTATTTTCATCTCCAATTGGTGGCATATCAATTGGACTTGTAAAATTTGAGTTTTGGTCCTTCAAAGTGGGTTTGGTCATGCTGCCAGCAGCATGACCATTTACCTCCGAATTTAGTTTTCATTCCTATCATTCCCACACAAGTTATTTGGTCATAATTGACCATTATTTCACTTCACAATAGGTCCAACATGTCATTTATGCATTTCTCTAAATTTTGGTTTATAAACCCTAGCATTGAAAACCCTAACTCATCATTTTCATGCCTTTAACTAGTTCTAATGGTTTAAATGTTAATCATTTAACTATGTAAAGTTTCTAAACTCATTCAATTGCATCATATTCATGTAAATCATACTCCTCTCAAGCTGCCAGAATTTCAGTTTGATCCTTCTCCCATGTTTTTATTTCATTTCATAACTTCTAAGCTCACTTTCAACCACTAATTATGCATTTAAAATGGAAAGTAAGGAGTTTAATATACTAACCTTGCTTGGAGGATTTTTAGGCTCCCCTTTTTTCAAGTCTTTCTTCTTTTTTTTTACTCTCTAATGCTCTCTCAACATGTAAGGAGAAATTTTTGTGTGGAGACTTTGTGAATTTATAGGTTAAGGTAGGGAAATTCAAGCTTTTATTCCCTTAACAATGGTGAAATATGGTGAAGGAGTGGGAAGAGAGGAATGGGACGGCAAAAGGGAAGAAGGAAGACCAAATTTGATTTTTTTCATTTCTTTTCTTTATTTATTTTAGTGTATGGAAGACCACAAAAAGTCCAATTAAATAATTCACTTAATTAATTCTTTTATGACATCACCTTTGACTTTTCTAACTTCTTTCTTTTCCTTTTTTTTTTCTATTTATTTTTCTATTAGTTCTTTAATACTATTGTCGATTCCGAAATTTTCTTTTCTCCGATTTTATTTGTGATTATGTCGAGTCACTCGGGTCAATTGACCAAATCGCCTCACGGTTCATCCCGGTTTGCAAATAATCCAATATTTCTTCCGGCTCCCTGACCTAATTATTTGACTGGCTTAACAGTTCTTTTTCATGATTTTCTCTTTTCCACTGTGTCCATAAGGGTCCTAAGGACCGCAGCGTCACTTTTTACGGTTCGAAATTTGAGTTTAAAATGACTTCGCAGTCGTTCCCGAGGAGGTCACTCATCGCTGTGACTCTCGGCTCGTTTAACCTCTTATGTTCCGTTTTTCTTATTTATAGTTAACTAATTAAACATTACTAATTATTTGTGTTTATGGATTCTCAAATTGTCTTAAGTGTGGCCCTAATCCCATTAATTGTCCGGACCGACACCGGTCACCGGAACAGTAAAATATACCAGGCTATACAACGGGGGTGTTACATTAAGTCAACAAAAGAGGTTTGTGCACAACTAGTTTTCCATTTATAATGTTTTGCATATTTCCTTTGATTAAATGAGTTAATTTTCTTTATGCATTATGCTTCTTAAGCATTGAACTTATTTCAACAATTATGAAAATATGTTACATTATGAATGAGTTAGTTTTGGGTAATGGTTAAATTATGATTTTATTATTATTATGGATTGAAAAGAATTTTGCTTTGGAAAATTATGATTGGAATATGGTTACATGGGAAATGGATAAAATATGTTTTGAATTGTGATGGGCATAAAAATTATTGGATATTGGAATTGATATTGAATTGAATTATATTGTGAATTTTATGCTCACAAAAAGAATAATGAAATTTACGAGATTATTTTATATCTTACTATAAATGCTTGACTTGGTTATTACCCATCCCTCGTTTGTTGAGGAGACACTGGAGTTAGTTTTATTTTGATTACCATAGTACATGCACATGCTTAGATCCTCCTCTTATCAAAGGTTAGATCTAAGTTTAACTTGGCCCTTTTCATAAATAATTTGTTGTGTGGATGTAATGTGCACGACGATTCGATCTCCTCGACCATAGGGAGTGAGAATCACTTCAAAGATGGCCCTTACGGATTAGTCTTGCATAGAGTTAGTGAGATTAAGAATGATTTTTGGAAAATGAGCAATGGTGATTTTTAAAATGAGAATTGTACATAATTGATTTTAGTGAAATTTTCTCTTTATTTCTATAAATTGATGGAATTATTTTAAATGTTCAGTTATGATTGCTAAATTGAATTTCTTGATCAATGTCATTTAAATACTTGATTTGTATAATTGAAAATATTGATTTTGATTTGATGAATTTCAAGATGTCCAAATATTTTGCTATAATTTTGTCAGTGTATAGTGTATTATATTTTAAATTATAGTTGTGTACCACTGAGTTCACCGCTTAGTGATAGCTTTGTATGCTGTCGCAGGTGAAAGGAATATAGAGTAGCTAAGTAAGATTCCTTGAAGACACATTGGGACTAGCTTCTGGTATATCATAGGTATACCCTTATGCATTAGATTTTGATGTATTCATGTAATAATATGTGTGTAAATTATTTGAGCAGTTGTGCAAAAACTCTTATAATAATATTTTGCTATGTAATTAAATGTAAATTATTGTAATGTAAATTTGATATTTTATTTACCTTTATATTTTTTTAATATTAATTTTATTACCCTGATGAATGTAATATTCAAATTTCTTCCTGAGTTTTGTAATTAATGAAATGTTTCCTTTATGATGAGTTTGGCTTGAAAATGAATTGAGTTGATTGTTGGAAATGATTTATTAATTGTTAGGATTGAATTATGAGGTGAAAAGATTTTTATTAGAGTTGTGATTGAGAAAACATATTGGGAGTATTTTTCTTTTCAGGTTTGAAGAAATGTTTTATCAAAATACAGCTGGCATTCTGCTGAAATTTTGAAAAATTTTCGTAACACCAAATTTTAAGCGAGGATTTGATCCACGACCAAATTTTCAATTAAAGGCTTTTTAATAAATATTCAACGTTCCCACCACTATAAAAATGATCATAAATTATTTTAAAATCTCTTGTAGTATATTTAATGGGTTACTAGTAGGCAAAGTATAATAATTTATTAGATATACTATGAGATCATGTTACATTTTACGAGGAGTAGGGTATGACATGTTTAGTAGTATCAGAGCTTGGTTTAGATCCCTTAGGCAAATCCCATATCGACAAAGCATGAAGATGATCTTGGGTTCAAAAAGTAATGATATATAAAATGGGTGAATTAATCACTAGAGGTGCCTTTTACTGGAATGGCCTACAGAGTTGGAAGAACTCCAGGGTTAAGCGTGCTCGCTTGAGAGAAATCCTAGGATGGGTGACCTCCTAAGAAGTTCTCCATTCCACCTACGGGAAAAAACCGTGAGGCTTATGGCTAAAGTGGACAATTCCTCTAGTGATTGGAGCCCGACCGTTACAATTGGTATCAGAGCAACTCGCGTGTCCTCTTGGGCAATGGTGGGGCAAACCTCAGTGAGGACGCTGAGTCTCAAAAGGGGGGGAGAAAGGTCTCTTAGGCAAATCCCACATCGGCAAAGCACAGAGATGGTGTTGTGTTCAAAAAGTAATGATATATAAAATGGGTGAACTAATCACTAGAGGCACCTTTTGGGGGAATGGCTTGCGGAGTTAGAAGAACTCCAGGGTTAAGCGTGCTCATTTGAGAGAAATTGTGACACCCCTTACCCGTCTACAGTATATCCGAGTAAGTTATGTCACACGGTGTACCGGAACACTCTATTTTATCTGAATTAATTTTTATCATAGTTTTGAATATAACTTGTGAAATATAATTCATTTAAGTCATTTATTGAAATCATAATTTATTTGAGGTTCCGAAAATTTTATAGAAAATCCGGCAGAGTACCGGCTAAAAATGGAGAAAACAGTTCTTCGGAACCTGTGAAAAACACTTCCAATAGCCATATTCAATCATTCTCAAACTCCAATATCATCAAAATCTCAATATTTTTCAACAACATTTCTCATGGTACTCATATGTAAGCAATAAATAAATACTCAAATTTTTCCATTCATAACCATAATTTTCATTATTTACATGAACATCAAAATACATTACATAAGTTTTAATTATACAAAAGGAAATAAAAGTTCATTACAAAATATCAAAATGAAATCCTAGTGTCCTACCAATGCACTGCAGATGGTGAGGTGACACGGATACTATGCAGAGCTGCAGGAGGTCTCACCCAGTCTGTGGTCTATTGGGCTCTCGGTCAGTATCTCCAGAACCTACGCGTGGCAAAAGCAACGCGCTAAGCAATAATGCTTAGTGGTGCCAATAATAAAATAAAAAGAAATAACAGAAAATAAATATACAGTGCATGCATCGAGGTCTTACTTGTTTTGTATTTGTTATATTCATTATTTCGTTAAATTTATCCACTTTCATTTTTGGTTGCCCAAGTAACCAACACTAGACGACTGGACTGGATAAACGGGTAAACTGGCACTAGGTATCAAGTACCTCGGGCCATCACACCATCGGTCACATATGTGTCTCCCAGTGTGCAACAGATCAGCTAATAAGCTGTAATAACATCAGGCACAAAGCCAAGTATCAACATAATGTCAGAATGGCTAAAAGCCATGAAATCACAGAATGGCATAAAGCCATGTGCAGTACTGTTAACTGAACCCTATTGGCATGCCAAACTATCCAAACCAATCTTGTTAGGTATACTAGGGCATTTGATACTTTTGAATTCTTCAATTTTTTAATTTCAAGTTTTGGTGTCACTATTCACTTCACTAGTCAACAAAAATGTTGACTTTTGCATAGAAAATAGGTACATTGGTTTTAACACTCCCAATGTACCACATTTTGCATTCAAAACTTGTTGGAATTAATCACCAATACCATTCCTAAGCTTAAAAATAAGGGAGCAGAATTTTCAGTTTTTGTACCCTAAATTTACTGTTCCATTAGTTACTGTTGCAATGGGAATTTGAGAAAGTGATAAACATGAAAGTTGTTCCTTATTTTGTCTAGTTGAATTTATTTTTTTGAATCAGTTCATTTGGAGTTTTTTATCTCCAGTTATGGTCCAGAAACCACAGCTGGCCGGATTGAAAAATTGCAGAACTGACCATATCTACAGTGCAGTGAATAGTGACTGCAACTGCCTTGTTGGATAGGTTTTGGTCATAATTTGGGGTAGGTTTCCTCATGAAAGTTGTTTGTCTATATCTTAACTTGTTGCTGTAAAAATTTCAGGTCAATTGGGCCATTCTACAATGAGTTATGGCCAAATGAACAATTACTGTTCATTTGGTCATTATGCAGAATCTGGTTGTAGGACATCCGAATTGGGGCCAGTTTTTGGTCCACTTGATTTGATCTTTTGGGCATGGTTTCTTCACCGAAATTGTGTCATTATGTGTCTAGTTTCATGTCCAATTGGCCAAACACCAATTGAACCTACACAGCCAAAGTTATGGCAGTCCAAACAGGCTGGACTCACAGCCTCACCTGTTGCTCTCACTAGGCAGCATACCCAATCAGTTTGTAATGCTATAATTCACTCCAAATTATTGTCAACTTACCTCAAATGGTCACTAATTGACCATTAGAATGCTCTTTCACCATTACATAAGCAAAGTCCAAGTTTTTCTCTAAAACCCTAATTCCCTTTTCAAATTTACACAAGATACCTTAGTTAACTCACTAATTCATTATCCACATGTATATATATTTTAAACATGATCTCTAGTCACTCTAAGTCCATCAAAAACAATCAATCTCATCCCTTCCTTAGGGCTGCCAAAATCCATGGTGTACATACACATAAATTTTATTCATTTAATTTACAAATTCTTACTCATTTTAAGTCTCTAACATGGAATAAGAGATATATATGTACAAATAGGCACTAACCTTAGTAGGGCAGAATTTTCCTAAGCTTGAACTTCACTTTCTTTCTTTTTCTAGGCTGCCAATTACTCTAGCAAGGTTGGGTGACCAATTTTAGTGAAGGGACCTAAGGGTTTTAGGGTAAGATAAGAGAGATTTTCAAGCTAGAATGAAGAAGGAAAAATGGAGGACTTTCATGGCTATGTGGTGCGGCTGGTTTAATAGGAGGAGATGGCTGATAGGTTTTAATTATTTCCTTCATTTTTATCTTCTTTTTAGTGGTGTTTAATAGCTTGTTGAAACTTGATTGGTTGGGAGTAAGTACATGACATCATGTGATGTCATTATCCCTAATTTCCTTTATTTTTCATTTCTTTTCTTTTCTACCAAATTTCAATTTAATTTTTATCAATATTTATTCATATTTTAGATCATAATAATTATTTATTCAACTGGACAAGTCGGCCAAAAATCGCCTCTGAAGGCAAAATGACCAAAATGCCCTCCGTTTGGCTTAACGGGTCAAAATTGTCTGTACCGATTGAAAATTTTTTCTAAATATTTTCATGGCATTCTAATGCCATAGGAACCTCAATGATCCTTCTCTGGAGTCCCAAAAATTATTTTATAAATTTTTCCCCGGGTCTAGGGCCCCTAGTTGCGAGAATCGCAACTTCCCTCTGGGTTACCCATCGCTTGGGCACCGGCTCATTTAACTTGGTTGTATTTTATTTCTAAAATTTTTTTCTAAATTTTTCTTATTAATATTTGAGTTAATTATGGTTCCTCACTTTAGTTTAAATATTTTTCCGGACATTCTAGTATGGGATGACCTTAGTCACGGAGCAGTGGAATGTACGGAGTTGCTACCGGGAGGGTGTTACAACTCTTCCTCTCTAATTTAAATTTCGTCCTCGAAATTTTACCTAATGCAAACAGTTGAGGGAACTATTGCCTCATCGTCTCTTCACTTTCCCAAGTTGCCTCCTCGGTGTTGTGGTGCCTCCAAAGCACTTTCACCAGTGGAATCTGCTTATTCCTCAATTCTTTCACTTCCCGAGCCAGAATCCGTATGGGTTCTTCTTCATATGTCAAATCCGGTTGTACTTCAATTTCTTCCATGGAGATGACATGTGAAGGATCTGAGCGGTATCTTCTTAGCATAGACACGTGGAACACATTGTGGATCTTGTCCAGCTCTGGTGGTAAAGCTAGCCTATAGGACACTGGACCCACACGTTCAATGACTTCATATGGGCCAATGAACCTAGGGCTTAACTTACCTTTCCTTCCAAACCTCAATACCTTCTTCCATGGTGACACCTTGAGGAACACTTTGTCGCCAACCACATATTCTATTTCTTTTCTCTTCAGGTCGGCATAAGATTTACATGCATGCGAGGCAACCTTCAGATTGGCTTTGATTAGTTTTACTTTCTCCTCGATGCGCTTTGCAGTGCAGCCCTACCGGTTGTCTTCGCCCAATTCAGTCCAGCACACTGGAGTTCTACATTTTCTCCCATATAGTGCTTCATATGGGGCCATTTGAATGCTAGCTTGGTAGCTATTGTTGTATGCAAATTCTGCCAGTGGGAGGTATTTATCCCAACTTCCCTCAAATTCAATGACATAACTCCTCAGCATATCCTCAAGGACCTGGCATATATTTCATGTTATTATTATCATTTTAGTTCAATATTTGTATTAAGTCAATTGGTTTCAATTGTTTACCTGGATTACTCTTTCTGATTGCCCATTCATTTGAGGATGGAAAGCTGTGCTGAAGTGAAGTTGTGTACCCAAGGATTCATGTAACTTCTTCCAAAATCTAGATGTAAACCTTGGGTCTCGATCAGATATGATGGAAAGTGGAATTCCATGCCGTCTCACTATCTCACTGATATACAATTCTGCTAACTTCTCCAGTGAGTAGTCAGTCCTAACTGGCAGAAAGTGTGCTGACTTTGACAATCTATCCACTATCACCCATACTGCATCATGTTTCTTCTGGGTGAGAGGTAGACCACTTACAAAATCCATGGTTACCCGATCCCATTTGCATTCAGGTATGCGTATAGGCTGTAGCAAACCCAATGGAACTTGATGTTCTGCCTTGAATTGCTGACATGTCAAGCATTTAGTCACATAGTAAGCTATGTCCTTCATCATACCAGGCCACCAATACTGAAGCTTCAGATCATGATACATCTTTGTACTTCCTGGGTGCATAGCATATACACTGGTGTGTGCCTCTTTTAGAATACTGGCCTTCAATTCCCCATCATCTGGTACACACAGTCTTCCTTTGTAGTACAGACACCCTTCTGCTTTCACCTCATAGTCAGTTGCTTTTCCCTCTGAGATTTTGCTCATAATAGCCATTAACTTTTCATCTGCCTTTTGCCCATCTAAAATCTATTGTAGCAAGTTTGGCCTCACTTGCAACTCAGCTAAAATAGCTCCATCTCGAACCAAAGATAGACGGGCATTCAATGATCTCAAAGTTGTGATGGACTTTCTGCTCAAAGCATCAACAACTACATTTGCCTTCCCAGGATGGTAGTCAATTACACAATCATAGTCCTTCAGGAACTCAATCCACCGTCTCTGTCTAAGGTTGAGCTCCTTCTGGGTTGGCAAGTATTTTAGGCTTTTGTGGTCCGTGTAAATGTAGCACTTTTCACCATATAAGTAATGCCTCCATATCTTCAGTGCGAAGATAATTGCTGCAAGCTCTAGATCATGGGTTGGGTAATTCTATTCATGTGGCCTTAGCTGTCTAGAAGCATAAGCGACCACCTTCCCCTCTCGCATTAATACACACCCTAACCCATTATGAGAGGCATCACTGTATACCATAAAGTCCTTGTGACACCCCTTACCCGTCTACAGTGTAGCCGAGCAAGCTATGCCACACGGTGTACCGGCACATTCTAATATACCTTAATTAATTTATACCATGCTTGGGAATATAATTTATGAAATATAATTTATTTTAGCCATTTATCAAAAGTATTATTTATTCGAGGTTCCGAAGATTTTAAAGAAAATCAAGTGAGTCTGGCTAAAAATGGAGAAAACAGTTCTTCGGAACCTGTTAAAAACACTTCCAATATTTGTATTCCATCATCTCAAACTCCAATATCCAAAATCTCAACAATATTTCTCAATTTCAGTTCTCAACAACCTTGTCATTTCTCAAACATCCATTTCTCATAATACACATATACAAGCAATAAATAAATGCTCAAATTTTTCATTCATAGTCATAACTTTCATTATTTACATGAACATCAAAATATATTACATAAGTTCAAATACATATGAGAAAGTAAAAAATTTGCTACAAAATATCAAAATGACACCCAGTGTCCTACCAATGCACTGCAGAAGTTGAGGTGACAAGGACACTGTGCAGAACTGCAGGATGGACTCACCCAGTCTGTGGTCTATTGGGCTCACGATCGGGATCTCCAGTACCTACGCATGGCAAAAGCAACGCGCTAAGCAATAATGCTTAGTGGTGCAATAATATAATAAAAGAAAATAGCAAGAAAATAAATGTGTATAGAATGTGTATGCTTTCTTTGTTTGGTGTTGGTATATTCATTTTTTTCATTAACTTTGTTCACTTTTATTCATTTGGTTGCCCCAAGTAACCTACACTAGACGACTGGACTGGATAACGAGTAAACTGGCACTGGGTACCTAGTACCTCGGGCCGTCACACCATCGGTCACATATGCATCTCCTGGTGTGCAACAGAACAGCTAACAAGCTGTAAATAATATCAGGCACAAGGCCAAGTCTCAATACAAAGTCAGAATGGCTAAAAGCCATGAAATCACAGAATGGCATATCGCCATGTGCAGTACTGCTAACTGAACCCTATTGGCATGCCAAACTATCGAAACCAATCTTGTTAGGTATACTAGGGCATTCGATACTTTAAAATTCTTCAATCTTTGAATTTCAAGTTTCGGTGTCCCTATTTACCTCTTTGGTCAACTAAAATGTTGACTTTTAGGTAGAAATTAGGTACATTGGTTTTGGCACTCCCAACATACCACATTTGGCTGTTTACACTTGTTGGGATTGGTCACATTTACCATTTCTAACTTAAAACCAAGAGGGCAGAAAATTTCAGTTTTTGAAGCATATGTTTACTGTTCCATTAAACATTGTTGCAGTGGGAATTTGAAGAAATGAAAAACATGAAAGTTGTTCCTTATTTTGTCTAGTTGAATTTCCTTTTTTGAATCACTCCATTTGGAGTTTTGTAGCTCCAGATATGGCTCAAAAACCACAGCTGGCCGGATTGCCAATCTGCAGAATTGACCATATCTACAGTAACATGAACAGTGACTGGCACTGCCATTTGGGTTAGGTTCTGGCCATAATTTGGGGTAGGTTTCTTCATGAAAGTTGTTTTTCTATGTCTTAACTTGTTTCTGTAAAAATTTCAGGTCAATTGACCAAATCTACAGTGAATTATGGCTAAATGAACAGTTACTGTTCATTTGGTCATTCTGCAGAATCAGTTGCAGGGTATCTGGATTGGGGCCAAGTTTTGGTCCTCTTGCTTTGGTCTTTTGGGCATGGTTTCTTCAGCAAAAATGTGCCATTATAAGCCTAGTTTCATGTCCAATTGGCCAAACACCAATTGGACTAACACAGCCAAAGTTATGGCTGTATAATTGGACTGAAATTTCAGTCCATTGCTGCTGTCCCTAGGCAGCATAGTCATTCCCTTTACCATGCTATTTTTCAGTCCATATTATGGTCAAATCTCCTCAAATGGTCACTAATTGACCATTAAATTGTTCTCTAACAATTTCATAAGCCAAATCAATTTTCACTCCCCAAAACCCTAGCTTCACATTATGTTTTCTATAAAATGCCTTAGTTAGCATACCAACTTATTATTCTTATGTTTATAAACTTCCAACATGATTCTAGTTCACTTCAAGCTCATCAAAAACACTCCTTCCTATTCCTTCACTAAGGCAGCCGAAATTCATGTACACATACACATGAATTTTGTTCATTTAAATGACATTTTCTTACTAAATTCAAGTTCCAATTCATGAAATTAAAGAGTTTTAGGTATATAGTGCACTAACCTTGATTAGGGCAGATTTTTCCCAACTCAAAACTTCACTTTCCTTCACTTTCTAGGCTGCCAAAAGGTTGTTTAAGGTGTGGGGTAAAATTTTAATGAAGAGAGGTTAGGGTTTAGTGGTGGAAACAAAGGAGAAATTAAGCTTGCTTGAGTGAACATCAATGGAGGGAGGAAGGAAGGGATTTTGGCTGGTTGTCCAAGGGAAGAAGATGAATTTGTTTTCTTCAATTTTCAGCCTCTTTATTTTGTTTTAAGTGAATTAGTTGTAAGGTGATTGGTGGACCATTTTAAATGACATCATAGTGATGTCATTATTGCATTATTTTGCATTTTCTTTTCTTTCCTCCACTACTCATTTTCAATTTAATTTCTAGCAATGTTTCTTCATATTTTATGTCATATTAATTATTTACTCAACTGGACAAGTCGGCCAAAAATCACCTCTGAAGGCGAAATGACCAAAATGCCCTCCGTTTGGCTGAACGGGTCAAAATTGTCTGTACTGATTGAAAAATCTTTCTAGGTATTTTCTTGGCATTCTAATGCCATGGGAACCTCAATAACCCTTCTCTGGAGTCCCAAAAATCATTTTATAATTTTTCCCCCGGGTCTAGGGCTCCTCGTTGCGAGAACTGCAACTTCCCTCTGGTTACCCATCGCTAGGGCACCGGCTCGTTTAACTTGGTTATATTTTATTTCTAAAATTTTTACTAAATTTTTCTTATTAATATTTGAGTTAATTATGATTCCCGACTTTAGTTTAAATATTTTTCCGGAAGTTCTAGCTGTCCGGACCGACACCGGTCACCGAAACAGTAGAATGTACGGAGTTGGTACAGGGAGGGTGTTACAACTCTTCCCCTCTAATTTAAATTTCGTCCTCGAAATTTACCTGATGCAAACAGTTGAGGGAACTGTTGCCTCATCGTCTCTTCACTTTCCCAAGTTGCCTCCTCGGTGTTGTGGTGCCTCCAAAGCACTTTCACCAATGGAATTTGCTTGTTTCTCAATTCTTTCACTTCCCAAGCCAAGATCCGTAGAGTTTCTTCTTCGTATGTCAAATCCGGCTGTATTTCAATTTCTTCTCTGGAGATGACATGTGAAGGATCTGAGCGGTATCTTCTGAGCATAGACACATGGAACACATTGTGGATCTTGTCCAGCTCTGGTGGTAAAGCTAGCCTATAGGCCACTGGACCCACACGTTCGATGATTTCATATGGGCCAATGAACCTAGGGCTCAACTTACCTTTCCTTCCAAACCTCAACACTTTCTTCCATGGTGACACCTTGAGGAACAGTTTGTCGCCAACCACATATTCTATTTCTTTTCTCTTTAGGTCGGCATAAGATTTACATGCATGCGAGGCAACCTTTAAGTTGGCTTTGATTGATTTTACCTTCTCCTCAGCCTGTTTCACCAGGTCTGGCCCTACCAGTTTGTCTTCGCCCAATTCAGTCCAGCACACTGGAGTTCTACATTTTCTCCCATACAGTGCTTCATATGGGGCCATTTGTATGCTAACTTGGTAGCTATTGTTGTATGCAAATTCTGCCAGTGGAAGGTATCTATCCTAACTTCCCTCAAACTCAATGACACAACTCCTCAGCATATCCTCAAGGACCTGACATATATTTCATGTTATTATTATCATTTCAGTTCAATATTTGTATCAATTTCATTGGTTTCAATTGTTTACCTGGATTACTCTTTCGGATTGCCCATCCGTCTGAGGATGGAAAGCTATGCTGAAGTGGAGTTGTGTACCCAAGGACTCATGCAACTTCTTCCAAAATCTCGATGTAAACCTTGGGTCTCGATCGGATATGATGGAGAGTGGAATTCCATGCAGTCTAACTATCTCACTGATATACAATTCTGCTAACTTCTCCAGTGAGTAGTCAGTCCTAACTGGCAGAAAATGAGCTGACTTTGTCAATCCATCAACTATCACCCATGCTGCATCATGTTTCTTTCGGGTGAGAGGTAGCCCACTTACAAAATCCATGGTGACCCGATCCCACTTCCATTCAGGTATGCGTATAGGCTGTAGCAAACCCGATGGAACTTGATGTTCTGCCTTGACTTGCTGACATGTCAAACATTTAGTTACATAGTCAGCTATGTCCCTTTTCATACCAGGCCAACAATACTGAAGCTTCAAATCATGATACATCTTTGTACTTCCTGGGTGCATAGCATATACACTGGTGTGTGCCTCTTTTAGAATACTGGCCTTCAATTCCCCATCATCTGGTACACACAGTCTTCTTTTATAATACAGACACCCATCTGCCTTCACCTCATAGTCAGTTGCTTTTCCCTCTGAGATTTTGCTCATAATGGCCATTAACTTTCCATCTGCCTTTTGCCCATCTAAAATCTGCTGTAGCAGGTTTGGCCTCACTTGCAACTCAGCCAAAATAGCTACATCTCGAATCAAAGATAGACGGGCATTCAATGATCTTGAGGCTGTCATGGATTTTCTGCTTAAAGCATCAGCAACTACATTTGCCTTCCCAGGATGGTAGTCAATCACACAATCATAATCCTTCAGGAACTCAATCCATCGCCTCTGTCTAAGGTTGAGCTCCCTCTGAGTTGGCAAATATTTCAAGCTTTTATGGTCTGTGTAAATGTAGCACTTTTCACCATACAAGTAATGCCTCCATATCTTCAGTGCGAAGATAATTGCTGCAAGCTCTAGATCATGGGTAGGGTAATTCTGTTCATGTGGCCTTAGTTGCCTGGAAGCATAAGCGACCACCTTTCCCTCTTGCATCAATACACACCCTAGCCCATTATGAGAGGCATCACTGTAGACCACGAAGTCTTTTTCACGACCTTTGTTTGTGTTAACACTGGTGCCTCTGTCAGCATAGCCTTCAACTTCTCAAAACTGGTTTGACACTTGTCATTCCAGTCAAATCTGACATTCTTGTGTAACAACTTGGTCATTGGAGCAGCTATTAAGGAAAATCCCTTCACAAATCTCCTGTAATACCCAGCTAGCCCCAAGAAGCTTCTGACCTCAGTTGTATTTCTGGGAGGCTTCCATTCCATCACTGCTTCTATTTTCTTGGGATCCACCCTAATCCCATCAGCTGACACTATATGTCTAAGGAATGCAATCTCATTCAGCCAAAAGTCACACTTGGACAACTTAGCGTACAGCTTCTTTTCTCTTAGGGTTTGCAGAACAATCCTCAAATGCTCATCATGTTCTTCCCTGGTCTTGGAATACACCAAAATATCATCAATAAAGACCACTACGAACCAATCTAGGTATGGATGGAAGATACGGTTCATAAGGTCCATAAATGCCGCTAGTGCATTTGTTAGGCCAAAGGGCATCACCAGAAACTCATAATGCCCATACCGGGTCCTGAATGCAGTCTTAGGCACATCTACATCCTTCACCCTCAACTGATGATACCCTGATCTGAGATCAATCTTAGAAAATACTCCTGCCCCCTTCAACTGATCAAACAGATCATCAATTCTAGGCAACAGATATTTGTTTTTCACAGTCACTTTATTCAACTGCTGGTAATCAATGCATAGCCTCAAAGTCCCATCCTTCTTTTTCACAAACAGCACTGGAGCTCCCCATGGTGACACACTGGGGCGCATGAACCCCTTATCAAGTAACTCTTGCAACTGAGTTTTCAACTCCCTCAATTCAGTGGGTGCCATCCTATAAGGAGCAATGGAAATAGGTGTTGTACCCGACAGTGTCTCAATAGCAAATTCAACTTCCCTTTCTGGTGGCAAACCAGGCAATTCTTCAGGAAATACCTCTGGGAAGTCTCTCACTGTGGGTATGTCACTCTGGTTTGGCTTAGCCTACCTAGTATCCACCACATGTGCTAGGTAGGCTTCACAGCCTTTTCTCATCATTTGTCTTGCAACTGTGGCTGAGATGACATTGGACAAGAAATCTGTCCTTTCCCCCACAACTGTGATCTCATTACCCTCTGAAGTTTTTAGAGAAATTCTCTTCAATTTGCAATCAACTATTGCCTGATGACGTGACAACCAGTCCATTCCCAAAATCACGTCAAACTCGTGGAAGGGCAACTCAATCAGGTCTGCCAATAATTCACACCCCTGAATCCTTAACGGGCAACCCTTGTAAACTTTGTTCACCACTACACTGTGACCCAATGGATTAGTGACCAGAATGTCTTGGTCACTCTCCCCTATCAGTATCCCCCTTTCTACGGGTAGGTTGATGCAAATGTAGGAATGAGTAGATCCTGGATCTACCAATGCATGCACAGGTGTAGTGTAGAGGGAGAACGTACCCCTGATGACGTCCGGGGCATCTTGCTCCTCCTGAGCTCTCAGGGCATAATTTCTGGCAGGTGGTCTGTTATCTGGCCTCTCTGCTGGCTCGGATGCAGGCCTCTGTGATGGTCCCACTACGTCAGATCTGCCAGATTTTCTACCTCTCTGTGGTGCAGGAGCAGGTCTTTCTACTTGTGTTGGGGCAGCTGTAGTAGTTCTGCGTGGACAGTTCCTCAGCTGATGCTCTGTTGACCCACACCTCAAGCAGGCACCAGTCACTCTCCAACACTCCCCCTTATGCCATTTCTGACAGTGTGGACATGCAGAAGATGCTGGGGCTGGTCCCCTGAACCCCATCCCTGGAGAGCTGCCCACTGATGGTGTGGACTGACCTCTCCTAGGGGTGAGCGTGGCCTGGTGCCCGAGGTGACCACGACCACGTGGCTGAGCTGAACTCTGTGCAAGAGGACCCTTGAACTTCTTCCCAAATGCAAGAGCTGAACTAGATTGACCTGGGCCCCTCTTCTGCTGTCTTTCCCTTCTAGTCTGTTCATTGATTCTTACTTTTTCAACCTTTATTGCAGCTTCCACTAACTTGGTAAATTCTGTGATTCCCAAGGCAGTGAGCTGGATCTTGATGTTGTCATTTAGTCCCTCTTCGAATCTCTTACATTTTTCAGCTTCATTAGAGACTATCTCCCTTCCATAGCGGCTCAATCTTACGAATTCCTTCTCATATTCGGCCACTGACAGCTGTCTCTGCCTCAGGTTAATAAACTCTCTTCTTCTCTCTTCCAGGTATAAAGTACCCACATATTTCTTCTTGAATTCAGAAAGGAAGAAGTCCCAAGTTACAGCTTCTGGCTACACTTCACTGGACACAGTGTCCCACCACTCATATGCATCGTCTTGCAGCAAAGATATGGCAGCTTCCAGGTTTTGCTCTGGAGTGCAGTGGAGTTGTTTTAGGACTCTGCCTGTTCTGTTCAACCAATTCTCGGCTGCAACAGAGTCATCTTCTCTCATGCCATAGAAATCCACTGCCCCAAACTTTCTTAGTCTTTCCAGGTGTGATTTCTGCTGTGGAGCTGGTGGTGGTGGTGGTGGTGCTGGCATTACCCCAGCCATTTGTCTAAAGAAATCGGCCATTTGCTGAAACATGGCCTGTGGAGGCTGAGCAGGCTCTGCTTGAGCTGGCGGAGCAGATTCTCTCATGCCCCCAATCTCAACTGCTGCAGGTGGAGCATGACTCTCCACTTCCTCCTCAACGGCTCTCTGAGATGAAGGGTCCATATCCTATTCAAGATAAGAAAGACAAACAGATCTGCATTAGTGTCACCTCGACTCTTACAAATGCAATGCATGGTATGGACTCAATCTAGGCCCAGAAACGCCTAAACCGTGCTCTGATACCACTAAATGTGACACCCCTTACCCGTCTACAGTGTAGCCGAGCAAGCTATGCCACACGGTGTACCGGCACATTCTAATATACCTTAATTAATTTATACCATGCTTGGGAATATAATTTATGAAATATAATTTATTTTAGCCATTTATCAAAAGTATTATTTATTTGAGGTTCCGAAGATTTTAAAGAAAATCCAGTAGTCTGGCTAAAAATGGAGAAAGCAGTTCTTGAACTGTTAAAAACACTTCCAATATTTGTATTCCATCATCTCAAACTCCAATATTCAAAATCTCAACAATATTTCTCAATTTCAGTTCTCAATAACCTTGTCATTTCTCAAACATCCATTTCTCATAATACTCATATACAAGCAATAAATAAATGCTCAAATTTTGCATTCATAGTCATAACTTTCATTATTTACATGAACATCAAAATATATTACATAAGTTCAAATACATATGAAAAAGTAAAAAATTTGCTACAAAATATCAAAATGACACCTAGTGTCCTACCAATGCACTGCAGAAGTTGAGGTGACAAGGACACTGTGCAGAACTGCAGAATGGACTCACCCAGTCTGTGGTCTACTGGGCTCACGATCGGGATCTCCAGTACCTACGCGTGGCAAAAGCAACGCGCTAAGCAATAATGCTTAGTGGTGCAATAATATAATAAAAGAAAATAGCAAGAAAATAAATGTGTATAGAATGTGTATGCTTTCTTTGTTTGGTGTTGGTATATTCATTTTTTTCATTAACTTTGTTCACTTTTATTCATTTGGTTGCCCCAAGTAACCTACACTAGACGATCGGATGGATAACGGGTGGCGCCTTTGGGTACCTAGTACCTCGGGCGTCACACCATCGGTCACATATGCATCTCCGATTGTGCAAGCAGCTAACAAGTAAATAATATCGAGCACAAGGCCAAGTCTCAATACAAATTCAGAATGCATAAAAGCCATGAAATCCTGAGAATGGCATATCGCCATGTGCGATCGCTAACTGAACCCTATTGGCATGCCAAACTATCGAAACCAATCTTGTTAGGTATACTAGGGCATTCGATACTTTAAAATTCTTCAATCTTTGAATTTCAAGTTTCGGTGTCACTATTCACCTCTTTGGTCAACTAAAATATTGACTTTTAGGTAGAAATTAGGTACATTGGTTTTGGCACTCCCAACATACCACATTTTTCTGTTTACACTTGTTGGGATTGGTCACATTTACCATTTCTAACTTAAAACCAAGATGGCAGAAAATTTCAGTTTTTGAAGCATATGTTTACTGTTCCATTAAACACTGTTGCAGTGGGAATTTGAAGAAATGACAAACATGAAAGTTGTTCCTTATTTTGTCTAGTTGAATTTCCTTTTTTGAATCACTCCATTTGGAGTTTTGTAGCTCCAGATATGGCTCAAAAACCACAGCTGGCCAGATTGCCAATCTGCAGAATTGACCATATCTACAGTAACATGAACAGTGACTGCCACTGCCATTTGGGTTAGGTTCTGGCCATAATTTCGGGTAGGTTTCTTCATGAAAGTTGTTTGTCTATGTCTTAGCTTGTTGCTGTAAAAACTTAAGGTCAATTGACCAAATCTACAGTGAGTTATGGCCAAATGAACAGTTACTGTTCATTTGGTCATTCTGCAGAATCAGTTGCAGGGTATCCGGATTAGGGCCAAGTTTTGGTCCTCTTGCTTTGGTCTTTTGGGCATGGTTTCTTCAGCAAAAATGTGCCATTATAAGCCTAGTTTCATGTCCAATTGGCCAAACACCAATTGGACTAACACAGCCAAAGTTATGGCTGTATAATTGGACTGAAATTTCAGTCCATTGCTGCTGTCCCTAGGCAGCATAGTCATTCCCTTTACCATGCTATTTTTCAGTCCATATTATGGTCAAATCTCCTCAAATGGTCACTAATTGACCATTAAATTGTTCTCTAACAATTTCATAAGCCAAATCAATTTTCACTTCCCAAAACCCTAGCTTCACATTATGTTTTCTACAAAATGCCTTAGTTAGCATACCAACTTATTATTCTTATGTTTATAAACTTCCAACATGATTCTAGTTCACTTCAAGCTCATCAAAAACACTCCTTCCTATTCCTTCACTAAGGCAGCCGAAATTCATGTACACATACACATGAATTTTGTTCATTTAAATGACATTTTCTTACTAAATTCAAGTTCCAATTCATGAAATTAAAGAGTTTTAGGTATATAGTGCACTAACCTTGAATAGGGCAGATTTTTCCCAACTCAAAACTTCACTTTCCTTCACTTTCTAGGCTGCCAAAAGGTTGTTTAAGGTGTGGGGTAAAATTTTAATGAAGAGAGGTTAGGGTTTAGTGGTGGAAACAATGGAGAAATTAAGCTTGCTTGAGTGAACATCAATGGAGGGAGGAAGGAAGGGATTTCGGCTGGTTGTCCAAGGGAAGAAGATGAATTTGTTTTCTTCAATTTTCAGCCTCTTTATTTTGTTTTAAGTGAATTAGTTGTAAGGTGATTGGTGGACCATTTTAAATGACATCATAATGATGTCATTATTGCATTATTTTGCATTTTCTTTTCTTTCCTCCACTACTCATTTTCAATTTAATTTCTAGCAATGTTTCTTCATATTTTATGCCATATTAATTATTTACTCAACTGGACAAGTCGGCCAAAAATCACCTCTGAAGGCGAAATGACCAAAATGCCCTACGTTTGGTGAGCAGGTCGAATTGTCTGTCTGATTGAAAAATTTTTCTAGGTATTTTCTTGGCATTCTAATGCCATGGGAACCTCAATAACCCTTCTCTGGAGTCCCAAAAATTATTTTATAATTTTTCCCCCGGGTCTAGGGCTCCTCGTTGCGAGAACCGCAACTTCCCTCTGGTTACCCATCGCTAGGGCACCGGCTCGTTTAACTTGGTTATATTTTATTTCTAAAATTTTTACTAAATTTTTCTTATTAATATTTGAGTTAATTATGATTCCCGACTTTAGTTTAAATATTTTTCCGGACGTTCTAGCTGTCCGGACCGACACCGGTCACCGGAACAGTAGAATGTACGGAGTTGGTACAGGGAGGGTGTTACAGTCCTTTCCTGACATTGGCTGTGTTAACACTGGTGCCTCTGTCAACATAGCCTTCAACTTCTCAAAACTAGCCTGACACTTGTCATTCCAGTCAAATCTGACATTCTTATGTAATAACTTGGTCATTGGAGCAGCTATTAAAGAAAATCCCTTCACAAATCTCCTGTAATACCCAACTAGCCCCAAGAAGCTTCTGACCTCAGTTGTATTCCTGGGAGGCTTCCATTCCATCACTGCTTCTATTTTCTTGGGATCCACCCTAATCCCATCAGCTGACACTATGTGTCCAAGGAATGCAATCTCATTCAACTAAAAGTCACACTTAGACAACTTAGCATACAGCTTCTTTTCTCTCAGGGTTTGCAGAACAATCCTCAAATGCTCATCATGTTCTTCCCTGGTCTTGGAATACACCAGAATATCATCAATAAAGACCACTACGAACTGATCTAGGTATGGATGGAAGATACAGTTCATAAGGTCCATAAATGCCGTTGGTGCATTTGTTAGGCCAAAGGGCATCACCAGAAACTCATAACGCCCATACCGGGTCCTGAATGCAGTCTTTGGCACATCTACATCCTTCACCCTCAACTGATGATACCCTGATCTAAGATCAATATTAGAAAATACTCCTGCTCCCTTCAACTGATCAAACAAATCATCAATTCTAGGCAACAGATATTTGTTCTTCATAGTCACTTTATTCAACTGCCGGTAATCGATGCATAACCCCATGGTGACACACTGGGGCTCCCCATGGTGACACACTGGGGCGTATAAACCCCTTATCAAGTAACTCTCACAACTGAGTTTTCAACTCCCTCAATTCAGTGGGTGCCATCCTGTAAGGAGCAATGGAAATGGGTGTTGTACCCGTTAGTGTCTCAATAGCAAATTCAACTTCCCTTTCTGGTGGCAAACCAGGCAACTCTTCAGGAAATACCTCTGGGAAGTCTCTTACTATGGGTATATCACTCAGGTTTGGCTTAGCCTGCCTAGTATCCACCACATGTGCTAGGTAGACTTCACAGCCTTTTCTCATCATTCTTCTTGCAACTGTGGCTGAGATGACACTGGACAAGAAATCTGTCCTTTCGCCCACAACTGTGATCTCATTACCCCCAGGAGTTTTCAAAGAAATCCTCTTCAGTTTACAATCAACCATTGCCTGATGACGTGACAATCAGTCCATTCCCAAAATCACGTCAAACTCATGGAAAGGCAACTCAATCAAGTCTGCCAAGAATTCATACCCCCGAATCCTTAACGGGCAACCCTTGTACACTTTGTTTACTACCACACTGTGGCCCAATGGATTAGTGACCAGAATGTCTTGGTCACTCTCCCCTACCAGTATCCCCCTTTCTACGGGTAAGTTGATGCAGATGTATGAATGAGTGGATCCTGGATCCACCAATGCATGCACAGATGTATTGTAGAGGGAGAACGTACCCCTGATGACGTCCAGGGCATCTTGCTCCTCCTGAGCTCTCATGGCATAAGCTCTGGTAGGTGGTCTGTTATCAGGCCTCTCTGCTGGCTCAGATGCAGGCCTCTGTGATGGTCCCACTGCGTCAGATTTGCTAGATTTCCTACCCCTTTGTGGTGCAAGAGCAGGTTTATCTGCTTGTGTTGGAGCAGCTGTAGTAGTTCTGCGTGGACAGTTCTTCAACTGATGCTCTGTTGACCCACACCTTAAGCAGGTACCAGTCACTCTCCAACACTCTCCCTTATGCCATTTCAAACAATGTGGACATGCAGAAGATGCTGGGGCTGGTCCCCTTAACCCCATCCCTGGAGAGCTACCCACTGATGGTGTGGACTGACCTCTCCTAGGGGTAAACTGTGGCCTAGGCCCTTGAGACTGACCCTGACCTTGTGGTTGACCTGAACTCTGTGTAGGTGGACCCTTGAACTTCTTCCAAAATGCAGGAGATGAACTAGACTGACCTGGGCCCCTCTTCTGCTGTCTCTCTCTTCTTGTCTGCTCACTGATCTAACCTTTTCAACCTTTATTGCAGCTTCCACTAACTTGATGAAGTCTGTGATTCCCAAGGCAGTGATCATGATCTTTATATTGTCATTTAATCCTTCTTCAAATCTCTTACACCTTTCGGCCTCATTAGGGACTATCACCCTTCCATAGCGGCTCAATCTGACGAATTCCTTCTCATACTCGACCACTGACAGCTGTCTCTGCCTCAGATTAATGAACTCTCTTCTTCTCTCTTTCAGGTATACACTACCCACATATTTGTTCTTAAATTCGGAGAGGAAGAAGTCCCAAGTTATAACTTCTGGCTGCACTTCACTGGATACCGTGTCCCTCCATTCATATGCATCATCTTGTAATAGAGATACAACAGCCTCTAAATTTTGCTCTGGGGTGCAGTGGAGTTGTTTTAAAACTCTGCCTGTTCTGTTCAACCAATTCTCAGCTGCAACAGAATCATCTTCTCTCTTGCAAAAGAAGTCCACTGCTCCAAACTTTCTCAATTTTTCTAGATGTGATTTTGGTTGTGGAGGTGGTAGTGGTGGTGCTGGCATTACCCCGGCCATTTGTCTGAAGAATTCGGCCATTTCTTTGGAACATGGCTCGTGGAGGCCGAAAGGTGCTCGCTTGAGTTGGCGAGCGAGTTCTCCCATACCCCGGTCTCGATTCTTGCAGGTGGAGCATGACTCTCCACTTCCTCCTCAACTGCTCTCTGTGATGTAGGGTCCATATCCTATTCAAAATAAGAAAGACAAACAGATCTGCATTAGTGTCACCTCGACTCTTACAAATGCAATGCATGGTATGGACTCAATCTAGGCCCAGAAACGCCTAAACCGTGCTCTGATACCACTAAATATGACACCCCTTACCCGTCTACAGTATATTCGAGTAAGTTATGTCACATGGTGTACCGGAACACTCTAGTTTATCTGAATTAATTTTTATCATAGTTTTGAATATAACTTGTGAAATATAATTCATTTAAGTCATTTATTGAAATCATAATTTATTTGAGGTTCCGAAAATTTTATAGAAAATCCGGCAGAGTACCGGCTAAAAATGGAGAAAACAGTTCTTCGGAACCTATGAAAAACACTTCCAATAGCCATATTCAATCATTATCAAACTCCAATATCATCAAAATCTCAATATTTTTCAACAATATTTCTCATGGTACTCATATGTAAGCAATAAATAAATACTCAAATTTTTCCATTCATAACCACAATTTTCATTATTTACATGAACATCAAAATACATTACATATGTTTTAATTATACAAAAGGAAATAAAAGTTAATTACAAAATATCAAAATGAAATCCTAGTGTCTTACCAATGCACTGCAGATGGTGAGGTGACACGGACACTATGCAGATCTACAGGAGGTCTCACCCAGTCTGTGGTCTACTGGGCTCTCGGTCAGTATCTCCAGAACCTACATGTGGCAAAAGCAACGCTCTAAGCAATAATGCTTAGTGGTGCCAACAATAAAATAAAAAGAAATAACAGAAAATAAATATGCAGTGCATGCATCGAGGTCTTACTTGTTTTGTATTTGTTATATTCATTATTTCGTTAAATTTATCCACTTTCATTTTTGGTTGCCCAAGTAACCTACACTAGACGACTGGACTGGATAAACGGGTAAACTGGCACTGGGTATCAAGTACCTCGGGCCGTCACACCATTGGTCACATATGTGTCTCCCGGTGTGCAACAGATAAGCTAATAAGCTGTAATAACATCAGGCACAAGACCAAGTATCAATAAAATGTCAGAATGGCTAAAAGCCATGAAATCACAGAATGGCATAATGCCATGTGCAGTACTACTAACTGAACCCTATTGGCATGCCAAACTATCCAAACCAATCTTGTTAGGTATACTAGGGCATTTGATACTTTTGAATTTTTCAATTTTTGAATTTCCAGTTTTGGTGTCACTACTCACTTCACTAGTCAACAAAAATGTTGACTTTTGCATAGAAAATAGGTACATTGGTTTTAACACTCCTAATGTACCACATTTTGCATTCAAAACTTGTTGGAAATAATCACCAATACCATTCCTAAGCTTAAAACTAAGGGAGCAGAATTTTAGTTTTTGCACCCTAATTTTACTGTTCTATTAGTTACTGTTGCAATGGGAATTTGAGAATGTGATAAACATGAAAGTTGTTCCTTATTTTGTCTAGTTGAATTTTTTTTTTGAATCAGTTCATTTGGAGTTTTGTAGCTCCAGTTATGGTCCAAAAACCACAGCTGGCTGGATTGAAAAATTGCAGAACTGACCATATCTACAGTACAGTGAATAGTGACTGCAACTGCCTTGTTGGATAGGTTCTGGTCATAATTTGGGGTAGGTTTCTTCATGAAAGTTGTTTGTCTATATCTTAACTTGTTGCTGTAAAAATTTCAGGTCAATTGGGCCATTGTACAATGAGTTATGGCCTGTTCATTTGGTCATTCTGTAGAATCTAGTTGTAGGACATCCGAATTGGGGCCAGTTTTTGGTCCACTTGCTTTGGTCTTTTGGGCATGATTTCTCCACCAAAATTGTGCCATTATGTGTCTAGTTTCATGTCCAATTGGCCAAACACCAATTGAACCTACACAGCCAAAGTTATGGCAGTCCAAACAGGCTGGACTCACAGCCTCACCTACTGCTCTCACTAGGCAGCATACCCAATCAGTTTGTAATGCTATAATTCACTCCAAATTATGGTCAACTTACCTCAAATGGTCACTAATTGACCATTAGAATGTTCTTTCACCATTACATAAGCAAAGTCGAAGTTTTTCTCCAAAACCCTAATTCCCATTTCAAATTTACACAAGATACCTTAGTTAACTCACTAATTCATTATCCACATATATATATATATATATATATATATATATATATATATATATATATATTTTAAACATGATCTCTAGTCCACTCTAAGTCCATCAAAAACAATCAATCTCATCCCTTCCTTAGGGCTGCCGAAATCCATGGTGTACATACATATAAATTTTATTCATTTAATTTACAAATTCTTACTCATTTTAAGTCTCTAACATGGAATAAGAGAGATATATGTACAAATAGGCACTAACCTTAGTAGGGCAGAATTTTCCCAAGCTTGAACTTCACTTTCTTTCTTTTTCTAGGCTGCCAATCACTCTAGCAAGGTTGGGTGACCAATTTTAGTGAAGGGACCTAAGGGTTTTAGGGTATGATTAGAGAGATTTTCAAGCTAGAATGAAGAAGGAAAAATGGAGGACTTTCATGGCTATGTGGTGCGGCTGGTTTAATGGGAGAAGATGGCTGATAGGTTTTAATTATTTCCTTCATTTTTATCTTCTTTTAAGTGGTGTTTAATAGCTTGTTGAAACTTGATTGGTTGGGAGTAAGTACATGACATCATGTGATGTCATTATCCCTAATTTCCTTTATTTTTCTTTTCTTTTCTTTTCTACCAAATTTTAATTTAATTTTTAGCAATATTTATTCATATTCTAGATCATAATAATTATTTATTTAACTGGACAAGTCGGCCAAAAATCACCTCTGAAGGCAAAATGACCAAAATGCTCTCCGTTTGGCTTAACGGGTCAAAATTGTCTGTACCGATTGAAAAATTTTTCTAAATATTTTCTTGGCATTCTAATGCCATAGGAACCTCAATGATCCTTCTCTAGAGTCCCAAAAATTATTTTATAAATTTTTCCCCGGGTCTAGGGCCCCTAGTTGCGAGAACCGCAACTTTCCTTTGGGTTACCCATCGCTTGGGCACCGGCTCATTTAACTTGGTTGTATTTTATTTCTAAAATTTTTTTCTAAATTTTTCTTATTAATATTTGAGTTAATTATGGTTCCTCACTTTAGTTTAAATATTTTTCCGGACGTTCTAGCTGTCTGGACCGACACTGGTCACCGGAACAGTAGAATTTACGAAGTTGCTACCGAGAGGGTGTTACAGAAATCCTAGAATGGGTGACCTCCTGGGAAGTTCTTCATTCCACCTATAGGACAAAACCGTGATGCTTATGGCCAAAGCAAATAATTTCTCTAGTGGTTGGAGCTCGATCGTTACAATTGGTATCAGAGCCACTCACGTGTCCTCTTGGGTGATTGTGGGGCAAACCTCAGCGAGGATGCTGAGTCTTGAAAGGGGGGGAGAAAGGTCCCTTAGGCAAATCCCACATCGGTAAAGCACGAAGATGGTCTTGGGTTCAAAAAGTAATGATAAATAAAATGGGTGAACTAATCACTAGAGACACCTTTTGGTGGAATGGCCTGGAGAGTTGGAAGAACTCTAGGGTTAAACGTGCTCATTTGAGAGAAATCCTAGGATGGGTGACCTCCTAGGAAGTTCTCCATTCCCCCTATGGGATAAAACCGTGAGGCTTATGGCCAAAGCAGACAATTCCTCTAGTGATTGGAGCCTGACCATTACAAGTTTTCACATTTCTTTTGATATGCAGGAACTAGCAAGCAGTAGTAGCTTGCAGGCACGAGATGTTATACTCCAGAATGGCAATGGCTCAACTGTTGAAGCTTTATGTAACACCCTGAACCTTCGAGCTCTGAATAGTACCATTTTTGGTCTGTGACTAGTACTATTTAAAGACACCTTGAGGACCAAAAATAAAAGAAAAATTAATTGAGATAGACATAATAAAAATTCAAGTGAACCAAAGACCTAAGGACTCATCGGGTATTGTGAAAAAGCAGGATTATGACCCGATGAGGGGCATTTTGGTCAATTCACTTCAAGAGTTGATTTTTGACCAAAATATTAATTAAATTAAATGAAATTAATGAGATAAATTATGGAGTAATTTTTGAGGAAAATTAAGTGTAAATGTAAAAAGTAAAGAAAATAAATAAAAACTTAAGTTTAATTACCCTTATAACAAAAAGTAAAATTTTAGGACTAATGGGCTTTGGACAACTCAATTAAAGTTAATTAAATAAATTAAAATTTGGGGTAAATATATAAAGAAACAAACCCTCTTCTTTTCCCCTATTAGTTGCTGCCCCACCTTCCCTCTCCCTCTCTCTTTCTTTCTTTCTTCTTCTTCCTTCTTTCTCCATTGACACCCATTCTTAAAACTCAATTCCTTACTTTTTCTCTATGGGTTTTCCATCTAATTGGTAAAGAACATCAAATTAATCTTTGATTGAGAGATTAAAAGTAGGGAGAACAAGAGATTTGAAAGAAATTAAAGATTGGGAAGGTCACAATTGAGGTAAGTTTCTTTTCATGCTAGATTAGTTGTACAAGCTTTGAATTAAGGTCGATTATGGGAAAATTTCATGAGGAAGCATGAGAATCATGCATGGAACCTAAACTAGGGTTTTTGGCCAACTTGGGGAAAACTTAGGATTTGATACATTTTAATGAAATTGATGATGAAATCAAGCTTAGTTGAAGTAGTGTGCAAGATTGGAGTAGTAAGATTGCATGAGATTTACATAAATTGAATTATGGAAGATTAGGGTTCATAAGGAAATTGGGGCTTTTATTGTATGAAGTGTAATTAGTATTTATAATGACAAATTATGATCATTGAAGTTCCTAGAATGAGAATTGACATTAATTAGATGAAAGGAATTGATGGAGTTGTAGGGATGGGGAAATTACAAACTAGGGCTTTGGAAAATTGAGGGTTTTATGCTAAGAAGTGCCATTGATGTGTCTAATGTTAAATTATGGTCATTTGGGGTGAATTACATGTGTATTGAGGTTGGTTAGCGGAAGTAATTAAGAAATGAAAATTGAACCTTAGGCAGAATTTCTGCACACTGAGTTCAGTGTGCTTGACAGCTCCTAAGTTGAGCTACACAATTCCAATTGATGTGAAAGCAATTAAAAATGAAACTTAAGACATAGGGCTAGAATTTTCATGAAGATACCCTGCCCAGAAAATGACCATAAACTGCCCTAAATGAACCTTGAATCTGGAAGTGAAATTCTGAATCTGCAGAATTTGAACAATGTGAATAGTAATTTTGCATGGCCATAACTTTCTCTAGAAAAATCCAATTTAGGTGATTCTTGAATCGATGGAAACCTAAAATATAGTAAAACATTTCATATGAAGAACTTAAGGCTAAATTATGAACCTAACCCAATCAAATTGCTAAGCAAAATTGAGTTACCAAATCTGCTAAAATCTGGAAATCTACAAATCGACCATATGAACAGTAAAATTTACACAGTCATAACTCTCTCTAGAAAACTCTAATTAGGTGATTCTTAAATAGATGGAAACCTAAAACATAGTAGAACATTTCATATGATGAACTTAAGGCCAAATTATGAACTTAACCCAACCAAATTGCTAAACAAAGTTGAGTTGATGAATCTATCAGAACTTGAATAGTCACGTAAATAGTAATTTTTTCATGGCCATAACTTTCTCTAGAAAACTCCAATTTAGGTGATTATTGAACCAATAGAAACCTAAAACATAGTTGAACATGTCATACGAAGAATGTAAGGCCAAATTATGAACTTAACCCAATCAAATTGTTGGCCAAAGTTAAGTCACCAAAGCTGCTAGAATCAGCCCACATGAACAGTAATTACTATTTTGGTCATAACTTGAGCTACACAACTCCAAATTAGGTGATTAAAAAGTGAAAATAAAGTTAAGACCTAGATGAACAATTTTCATGAAGAACATGTCACTAAATTATGATGGGAACTAGATAAAAATTGCATTCAACAATTAGAAAACCAAGATATCCAAAATTTAAAAATCTTTGAAAATTTGCCAATCTAACTTAGGGAGGCATTAGACATTTATGAAATGAGTTTGGGCAATAGTTGGCATGAGTATTAAAATATTCTACTTGTGTGTTTTCAATAGAAAATGAAGTTGGGATGGACAAGGAGAAGTAAGTAACAAGAAAGGAGAATTATTGAAGGCTTGTGCACAACTAGCCATTTTCTTTGTTTTTTAACTTGTAAATTGTTTGGAATGAGTTTATTTGAATGAGTTTGCTTTGAACGAGTTTACTTTGAATGAAATATAGTTTTTCTCTTGCATTTGAGAAATTTGGGTTGTAACACCCTTACATGAATAGTCCTGTGCAAATCACTGTTCCGGTGACCGGTGTAGGTCTGGACAATTAAGAGGATTAGAACTATATTGAAGTCACCTAGAAAAACCCTGAATAAAAATTAATAGTGATTACCAGAAGGTAAATTACAAATAAGAAAATAAAACATAAAATGTTAAATGAGCCAGGGGTCACAGCGATGGGTGACTGTACCAGGAAGTGACTGCGAGGTCAGTTATAACCCTATTTTCATACAGGAGATTATGAGACTATAGGCCTAAGAATTATTGTGAAGCTAGGGGAAATGTGAAAATCACAGAAAAAGGCAGAGAACCAGATCAAATAATTAGATTAGGGTTCCAAAAGAAATACAAAATTATTGATAAACCGAATCAGACCGGTGAGGGGCAAATTGGTTAATTCACCTTTAGAGGTGACTTATGGCCTAACTGTCCAATAAAATGTAAGAAATTAAAATTTTGAAATATAGATTTAGATTGAAGAAGTTATGGAAAAACAAAGGAAAAATTCAAAATAAAAAGTTTTATGACATCATGCATGACATAAGCATGATGTAATAAAATCTAATATTTAAAAATTGAAATTTTGGGATAATTATTAACTAAAAAGAGATAGAAATTAAAAGAAAAAGAAAAAAAAAAAAAGAGTATTCTTAAAGAGTTGGCCGCCCCTCATCTCTCTCTCTCTCTCCCAAAACTCTATTAAAGCTCACTTTGAGCTTGAAGAAACCCTAAATTAAATCATTAATCCCACAAATTCCTTCATTAAATCTTGCTTTTAGACCTTGCTAGGTAATTTGGGAGCAAAAAGGAAGAAGGGAATTGAAGGATTGGAGAAGATAGAAAAGCTTCAATTGAGGTAAGTTGATTCAATCCCTTCCTTTAGTATAAATGATTAAATTGAGTAGTGAATTAATGGGATTAAGTAAAGAAAAGTGAAAAATCAAACATGTAGGGAATGTAGGGAATTTTGGCCATGATAGGGAAAGGTAGGATTTGATGGATTTTGATGAAATTAAAAGTGTTAGCAAGCTTGATTGAATGTGTAAATGAGATTTATATACTTTGATTGCATGAGATGTAATAATTAGTGAATTAGGGTTTGTGACCATTGAAAATGTGAAGGAAAAATTGGGAATTTGGGGAATCGATGCCAATTGACCTAATTAATGCTTAAATTGGTCAATTGGTGTGATTTAGAATGTGTTTGAATGGTTAAAATTAAAATGGGATTGTGAATGTGTGATGTCCAATTCTGGACAGCTTGACCCTTACCCATTCAAATAGGTATAACGGGAAATTCGTTGTTCTAATTGGTGTGAGGCCAATTGGAGATGAAAATTAAGACATAATGCAGCAAGTTTGGTGAAGAAACCTTGCCCTAAAACTAGACACATAGTGGTGTAAAGTTAGGTCAAATTCGGATTAGGCACATTGCCCCTGCACAAAACTGACCATATTACTTATTCTAATAGTCATAACTTGGTATAGGAAGGTCAAATGATCTTATTTTTGAACCATTAGAAAGCTATGACATAGTACTACAATGTTCATGAAGAACACAGACCCAAATTCTACCCATAACTAAGTAAATTTATCACCCAAATTGGGTCACCAAAACTGCCAAAATCAGAATTGTGCCTAGAATTCTGGGTTGTTACCAATCCAGCCAGCCTTAGAAAAATAGGTATAACTTAGGCTAAAAAACTCCAAATGAAGTGATTAAAAAAGAGAATTAAAGCTAAGAGAATAAGGAACAACTTTGATGAAGGGTACTTAGCTAAATTCCTATAGTAACCAGACCAATAGAACAATAGAAAAGAGTGAACCAAAACTGAAAATTTACAATGTCTCTTAGGAAGCTTAGAAATTGAAATGGCAACCAATGCTAACCAATTTCTAGTTATACCTATTTAAATGTGTAAGGGTCAAGCTGTCTAGAATTGGACATCACACATTCACAATTCCATTTTAATTTTAACCATTCAAACACATTCTAAATCACACCAATTGACCAATTTAAGCATCAATTAGGTCAATTAGCATCGATTCCCCAAATTCCCAATTTTTCCTCCAAATTTTCAATGATCACAAACCCTAATTCACTAATTATTGCATCTCATGCAATCAAAGTATATAAATCTCATTTGCACATTCAATCAAGCTTGCTAACACTTTTAGTTTCATCAAAATCCATCATATCCTACCTTTCCCTATCATGGTCGAAATTCCCTAGATTCCTTACATGTTTGATTTTTCACTTTTCTTTACTTAATCCCATCAATTCACTACTCAATTTAATCATTTATACTAAAGGAAGGGATTGAATCAACTTACCTCAATTGAAGCTTTTCTATCTTCCCCAATCCTTCAATTCCCTTCTTCCTTTTTGCTCCCAAGTTACTTAGCAAGGTCTAAAAGCAAGAATAATAAAGGAATTTGTGGGATTGATGATTTAATTTAGGGTTTCTTCAAGCTCAAAGTGAGCTTTAATGGAGTTTTAGGAGAGAGAGATGAGGGGCGGCCAACTCTTGAACCCATCATAGGATTTATCTTAAGCGAGCACTCTTAACCCTGGAGTTCTTCCAACTCTCCAGGCCATTCCACCAAAGGTGCCTCTAGTGATTAGATCACCCATTTTATATATCATTACTTTTTGAACCCATGACCATCTCCGTGCTTTGCCAATATGGGATTTACCTAAGGGACCTAGTGATTGGAGCCCGACCGTTACATGGGTGTTGCCACCTCCATATGAAATGTGTTTGTTGGTTTGCAAATGTGATTATTGATTGGGAAATTTTTGAAAATTGTTTTGAAACCACAGTTAGCGTGACAGTCCCTTTTGGAACTTCACAGTAGTAACGGCTACTTGGGGTTTGATATTTGATTATGATTATGTTGTTAGTAGTATGCCCTAGAAAATATCATTTAGTATGTATTTTGTACATATTTTATTAATAAAAGGAAATTTCACTTTTCCATTTACATAATATATTTATGTGGAATAGAAAAGGTCCATTGATATTTTGTTAGAAATTCTATTCTTAAGTTGTTAAGAATATGAGTGACAGTATTTCTAGCACAAAGTATCATAAATTGATTCACAATCGAGGATACTTCACAATAAGGACATGACTTATCCAGAAATATTATAATCATTTTTGTTCTCAAGTTATTTATATGAGATATAAATAAGATAGAATGGTGAGTCTCATGCCATAAAACAAACATGATAGGCATTTATGCATGATAAGTAGGCCGAGCCAGTGACACTTATGACAAGCACGTGAAGTTTACTCTTGTCAATGCATTGTCATAAATCATATCAGTGCATATAATCTTTAGACCTGAGATAGCACAGTTATCTTGTATGTAAGTGGTTTGAGTTTGATACTGCTTCATACGTGTACTGTGTATGGGTATATGGGCATGTGTTGGCTCTTACCAGTTATATATGGAGATAGGTTTTGATCAAGATGGAATCTGTTACCCTAAGTAAATAGGGAAAAAATCCTATGTTTATTTAATTGTTCTTGATGTTTCAAGTTCCTGGCCAGGACAGACAGATTTAATTAGAAAAGAGTTTCTGATGAGAAAATCTTTTTAATCAAGAATTGGAATTAAAAGAGAACATAATATTCATAGCAAATAGGGTTTGACATAAACCATGACTCCAGCTCAAATTGGGATTTTGTAACAGAGAGATTATAGTGCATGGTAACATATGATTATAGGTTCATTTAAGGTATTCCTTGTTACTGATTGGGTGGCCATGGCATTCTATGCTAGGTGTCAACCGTGGTCTATGAAATGCTTAAAATGATTTAGAGAAATCATTTATGGTAAGAAAGAGTTCTGATGATATTAAGAGTTAATATCATATCTCATTGCCAATTAGTGATGAGCCTAGTAAGTCACACATGTACACAAGATAATCACCAAGTTAAATGTGATTTAATTAATTAATTAAATAGGTTTGGTTTGCAATAAGATTGCAAAGTCCCTAGCATGACTTGAAACCAAATCTAGGTTATTGGATGTATAGTATAAGTTAAATTTATATTTAAAGCGTTTAAATATGAATTTAATTATGAGAAAGTAATTAATAGAGATTAATTAATTAATTTATATTTCGTATAAATTGATTAGAAGAGGAGAAATAATTATTTTGGGTTGAGAACTCAAAATTAAAACACAAGGGTAATTTGGTCATTTCACAGGGTGACATGTGGCACTATGAGATGGTGACATGTGGCACCATGAGATGGTGACACATGGCACCATATAAGCTTGCCATTTGTCTTCTAATTATGTAAGATGATCAAAGTTAAGATTAAATCTAGCTTTCACACTTGGCTTAATGTGATTAGGTCAATTAAAATTCAAGATGCAATCAGGTGATAACATGTGGCAAGGGTTTTAAGTGATGACCTAATTATAAAAGGGAAAGAATGAAAAATAAAATACACACATTTTGATTTTTCTAAAGAGGTGCTGCCACCCATAAAGCTCTCTTCCTCTCTTCTTCTTCTGCTCTCACCAATTCAAAGAGAATTGTCCATATTCTCTTGAATTAAAATTGCTAGAAATTGTTTCTAGTGTCCTATATACATCTACAACCTCTCTAAAGACAAATCCCTAATTTCTAATTGGTTGGGAAAGCTTGAGAAGGTGTTCAAGGGGCTGCCATTGGTGATCTTGTTGTGGATAAATTAGAGGGACAACATTTGGGGTCCTAGGTGCTTTCGAAAGGTACTAATCACATCTACAGTGCATCAAAAGGTTAGTACACATATTCTTGTATTAATCGAGGATTCTAATGAATTAATTTGTTAATTCAAAAAATTTTAATGGCAAATGTAGATCCTAATACATACTAAAAGTTTTTTAATATGCATTTGAACATTGAAATCAATTATGTGTATAATGGATATTGCATGATGTATGAAACTCTAGAAGAAAATTTTTGAATTCAATGTTCTAATCTAACAATTTTTCATGCTTCTGCTCCTTCAATTGGTATCAGAGCCACTATATTTGTAACAGCCCAATCCTTCTCTAGTTAGTATTGTCCGCTTTGGCCCATGGGCCTCACGGATTTGTCCCTTGGGAGGTTTCATTCCCAAAAGCGCGCTGACCAGGTGAGGAAGGCTCCCACATATATGGCCCAAATCTTTTCTTCCCATTTCCGATGTGGGACACAAAGTTTCCACCCCAGTGCATAGCTGGTTGAACAAGCACGTCCCAACCCAATCCATGGGTCGTGACAAGCCCACCAGCTTTCGCCTGGTGCGTCCTCGCACCACACATCGTACTAAAGGGAGTCCAGCTCTGATACCAAATGTAACAGCCCGATCTTTCTCCAGTTAGTATTGTCCGCTTTGGCCCATGGGCCTCACAGATTTGTCCCTTGGGAGGTTTCATTCCCAAAAGCGCGCTGACCAGGTGAGGAAGGCTCCCACATATATGGCCCAAATCTTTTCTTCCTGTTTTCGATGTGGGACACGAAGTTTCCACTCTAGTGCGTAGCTGGTTAAATAAGCACGTCCCAACCCCATCCCTGGGTCGTGACAATATTTGCCATTTAGATTGTTTAATATCTGATTTAATTGTGTGATTTGATCAAAAGTTAATTGATTCATTGCTGGTTGCATAGAAGAGTGTGGCGGCATCATGCTTGTGCTCCATGGTGCGTATGGTTTGAGCACCACAATGGTGCGCAAGGTATATGGGCTTTGAATGTGCAATTATTGTATGATCTAAGGCCCATCCCATGACTAATTAAAATGTTTAATTAGGAGTTTTAATCACATAATTAAATTTTGATTCAAATCTGAATTTTTAAATTTATTTGACTAATATCCAAATTTGAATTTTTAAATTTGGTTGTATGAGATTCAAATATGAATTTTTAAATTTGTTTTGAATGAGATTCAAATCTGAATTTTTAATTTAAATTTGGTTGAATGAGATTCAAATCTGAATTTTTAAATTTGTTTGAGTGAGATTCAAATCTGAATTTTTAAATTTGTTTTGAATAAGATTCAAATCTGAATTTTTAAATTTGGTTGAATGAGATTCAAATCTGAATTTTTTAGTTGAATATGAGATATTTAATTTAATTTTAGTATGTATATTTTATTTAATTGTTAAATGGTAATATGCATGATTGATGATCATGGGCAATAAAAGACCAATGTGATTAGATTTATTTCTTTTATTTTTCTTTGGGTTATAAATTAATTAATTTATTTTGGTGGCATGTATTATAAAGGTTGTAATATTTTTGGGTTGTAATTTCATTTATTTGAGGACTTTAAAGTCCTTATTCTTGTAAATTCGGCTTGGTATGCCAAGGATTACTGTGTAATTGGATTGCAAGAAGATCAAGGAGATCAAGAGCATTGGTAGGATCAGTGGGAGGAATTCTAGATCAAGTATTGATTATGTACTCCTTCAGCAACTCTTGTAAAATAAATGAATGAAATGTACCTAGGAATGTCCTGATTCAATTCTTGGTGGCTCAGAATTGAATCCCTTAGAAAGTCCATGATATACCATATTTATTGTTTATCCATGTATGCATGAGATCTATGGGAATGTATGCAAGTATATGATATATGCATGCTAATTGGATAATGTACAATGTGAGACCATAATAGTAATTAAGCCGACCACAAAATCTTCCAAGCAAATGATTAAGTTGGAAATGGTATAATTAAAGTAATTATATCATGGGCCCTCCATTGAGGCAATTATTTTAAGAAATTTTAAATATTTGCATATGATGCAATTAATTTAAGAGATTTTCTTAAGAATAATTGTTAAGCATGAGATGTTGTAAATATGTAAATGGTTTGGTGGCCAATAATGATATGCCTGAGGACATTAAAATTATTTGCATGTTTACTGGCTCAATAGGATCAACTTAACTAATGCAAGATAAGTCAATAATGGATGTGCCTGAGATTTTGAACATTAAGGGCTAGGTAAATGATTGAACCTCACATAAGATGTGATGGGCAAGGAGTTGCTCACTTACAGTTTATTGTAATTCCAATAATGGATGTGCCTGAGGATGATCAATAAGACTATAAGAATTCAATCACCCACTAGAAATCCATCCAACTAGGATTTTCGTTTCCTACTTTGGAAGTGTAGGATTCGCTAAGTTAGTGGGAGGACCAATTTGATTAAAAGACCATAATCATTTTGGCTAAATACATTATACATTTACTAATTAATCTGATTATTTTCTGTAGTTAATTTTCTGATAATAATAAGCACACCACAACCACTACCATCCAATATCCTTGCGAGCATACTTGATCACAATGGGTTGACAGGACCTAATCTTTCTGATTGGTTAAGAAATTTGAAACTTGTCCTGAACCTTGAACATATAGGATATGTTCTAGACTCAAATGTTCTTGGTCCCTTACCTCCAGAGGCCACTCAAGAGGAACATGATACTTTGGACAAGTGGAAGGAGCATGATATGAGAGCCAAGTGTTGCATGCTTGCTTCAATGAGTAATGAGTTACAAAAGCAGCATGAGAATATGCAATATGCAAGTGAGATCCTCCTTCAGCTGTAAGAGTTGTATGGTGAGCATAGCAGGAATGCCAAGTATGAGATATCTAGGCAGCTATTTCGAATGAGGATGTCTGAGGGACAAAATGTTGGGGATCATGTCCACAAGATGATTCGACTTATTGAGTAGATGAAACATCTTGACTTTAACATGGATTTGTAACTGCAGACGAATTTGATCCTTCAGTCCCTTCCTGAGTTATTTGGGAATTTTAGGACAAATTTCCATATGACTAAGCAGGAATACACCTTGGCTGGTTTACTTAACATGCTGATTATTGCCCAAAAGAATATACTGAGCAATAAAGGAAAAGTGGTAGCTTTGATTGCATCTTTTTCTGCTGGAAAGTCTAACAAGAAGGGCAATAAGAAAAAGAAACCTCAAATTCCTGGTCCTTCCAAGAAGATAGCTAAATAGAAAGGGAAGATCAAAGCTGATGGAGGCAAAGGAAAGTGTTTCCACTGCCAGAAAGATGGGCACTAGAAAAGGAACTGCCCAGAATATCTTGCTTCTCTGAAGGACAAGAAGGATAGACCTTCAGAAGGTAGGTCTGTGTCTTGTTATTTAGATTCTGATGATACTCATAGTTCATCTACAGCTTGGGTTTTAGATACTAGTGCCAGTTCTCATATTTGTGACACCCCTTACCCGTCTACAGTGTAACCGAGCAAGTTATGCCACTCAGTGTGCCGGAGCACCAATTTATGTTTCTATTACAATTTATCCCTTTATAATTCATTTATTTTCAATTTTGATAAATCTGAATTTATTAGCAAATTTTATAGAAAATTCGGCAAAATGCCGGCTGTAAATTGGAAAAACAGTTCTTCTGAACCTGTTTAAAAACACTTCCAAAATAATTTCTAAATACAAACTCCATTATGCACATTCAAGTCAATCTCAAAATCTCAATCTCAAATCACAATATTATTTTCAAAACTTTTCTGTTCACTTCAACACTTGAAGCATATTCATAATTAATTCTCAACATTTCATTTATCAACATACATTATGCAAAAGATCTCAATAATATGAAATTTCATATATTTACATTAATACATAATTACAAGAGTTTAGAGTTACAATCGAAACTAATACAAAATGCAAAATACAAAAGGGTTACCTATAGTCCTAGTGTCCTACCATATGCAGTGCAGATGTGAGGTGACTCCGGACCCCGGATGCAGCTTTGAAGACTCACCCCATCTGATGTCTGCTGGGCTCCCCAGCTAGGTCTCCAGTACCTGCGCGTGGAAAAAACGACGCGCTAAGCAATTCTGCTTAGTGGTGACAATATAAAATAAAATAAATAGAATAAAATAATTATGCAGAATGTATGATTTCAATTTTTTGGTAGACTTAATTTCTGGTAGTATTTGTAGTATTATTCACTTAAAATTTGATAAGGTTTATTATCATTGCCCCTAGTAACCCATACTAGTTGACTAGACTGGATAAACGACTAAACTGGCATTGGGCACTAAGTACCTCGGACCATCACACCATCGGTCACACTGTGTCTCCCGGTGTGCAACAGAACAGCTAATAAGCTGTAATAATTATCGGGATTAAAACCCAAGTGTAATAGTTCAAATAACATAGCCAAAGGCTATTATGTCACAGAATGGCATGGGAGCCATGAAACACAGAATGGCATGGGAGCCATGAAACACAGAATGGCATGAAGCCATATGCAGTACTGCTAACAGAACCCTATTGGCATGCCAAGCTATCCAAACCAATCTTGTTAGCTATACTAGGGCATTTACACTTTTGAATTTTACAATTTTTGAATTTCAAGTTTTGGTTTTACTATTCACTTTATTAGTCAACCAAAATGTTAACTTTTGCATAGACAATAGGTACATTGGTTTTAATACTCCCAACATACCACATTTTGCATTCAAAATTTGTTGGTATTGGTTGCCAATACCATTTCTAAGCTTAATGTTAATTAAGCAGAATTTTCAGTTTTCATACCTCATTTTTACTGTTCCATTAGTCATTTTGGCAATGGGAATTTTGCAAAATGATCAACATGAAAGTTGTTCCTTATTTTGTCTAGTTAAATTTTTTTTTTGAATCACTCCATTTGGATTTTTGTAGCTCAAGTTATGATCTAAAAACCACAACTGGCCGGATTGAAATTTTTCTAGACTGACCATATTTACAGTGTAGTGAACAGTGAATGCAACTCACTTGTTGGATAGGTTTTGGTCATAATTTGGGTTAGATTTCGTCATGAAAGTTGTTGGTCTATATCTCAACTTATTGCTGGTAAAATTTCAGGTCAATTTGACATTTCTACATTGAGTTATGGCCAAATGAACAAACACTGTTCATTTGATAATTCTGTAGAAATAGACTGCAGATCACCCAAATTAAGGCAAGCTTTTGGTCCACTTGGTTTGGTTTTATAGGCATGGTTTCTTCACCAAAGTTGTGCCATTATGTGTCTAGTTTTATGTCCAATTGGCCTTGCACCAATTGAACCTCTACAATTCAAGTTATGGTTGCCCAAACCTACTGAACTCATGTCTAATTATGTAGGTCACCATGGGCAGCCACACCAATTGCAATTCCCACTAATCAAACCACCTTATTTCTTGTTTACACATAACCAAATGGCCACTAATTGACCATTAAAACACACTTTCATCATTACATGATTAAAGTCTCCTTTCTATACCCAAACCCTAACCCTAACATCTCAAATCATGCATTTAACTTGCATTTCATCAATCCACTTAGTGGGTACATATTATGGGCTGCTAAAACTCTTGTTTTCCTCTTCTTTTTGCTCCCAAAGGAATCACCAAGGTGTAAGAGCAAGTTTTTATGTTGCTAGGTTAGGATTTAATTGGGTAAAAATGGGGGAAAATCAAGCTTTGAAAGCTTGTTCATGGTGGCCATGGTGGGAGTGTTTTACGTCAAGGAGAAGAAGAGAGAGGAGGTCTGATTCTTGTTTCCTTTTCCAACCCATTTAGTCTCTTTTATATATGTTTATGCCATGTGTCAAGATTGGGTTGGTTGGGCGAGTTTTAATGACGTCATGATGATGTCATAAATCCATTTTCTTTCATTTTCTCTCTATTTCTTGTCTATTTAATTGCAATTAAATTTCTAACAATATTTATTCATATTTTGTGTTATATAAATTATTTATTTAACTGGACAAGTTGGCCCCAAAAATCATCTCTGAAGACGAAATGATCAAAATGCCCTCCGTTTGGCTTAACGGGCCAAAATTGTCTATACCAATTGAAAAATTTTTCTAAATATTTTCTTGGCATTCTAATGCCATAAGAACCTCAATGACCCTTTTATGGAGTCCCAAAAATTATTTTTATAATTTTTCCTAAATTTTTTTCTCATTAATATTTGAGTTAATTTTTGGTTCCTTGCTTTAGTTTAAATATTTTTCGAACGTTATAGCTGTCCGGACCGACACTGGTCACCGGAACGGTAGACTGTACGGACTAACTAAAATGATGATGTTACAACTCTTCCCCTCTAATAAAAATTTCGTCCTCGAAATTTACCTGATGCAAACAGTTGAGGAAACTGTTGCCTCATTACCTCTTCACTTTCCCAAGTTGCCTCTTTAGTGTTGTGCCTCCAAAGCACTTTCACCAGTGGAATTTGTTTATTTATCAGTTCCTTCACTTCTCGAGCTAGGATTTGTATAGGTTCTTCTGTATATGTCAAGTCCGGTTGGATTTCAATCTCTTCCATGGAAATGACATGTGAAGGGTCTGAGCGATACCTTCTCAGCATGGAAACATGGAATACATTATGAATTTTTTCTAGTTCTAGTGGTAAAACTAGCCGATAGGCCACTGGTCCCACACATTCAATGACTTCATATGGGCCAATGAACTTAGCGCTTAACTTACCCTTTCTCCCAAACCTCAGTACTTTCTTCCACGATGAGACTTTGAGAAACACTTTATCGCCAACTGCATACTCTATCTCTTTTCTCTTCAAGTCGGCATAAGATTTCTGTCTATCTGAGGCAACCTTCAAGTTAGCTTTGATTATCTTCACTTTCTCCTCTGTCCGTTTCACCAGGTCTGGTCCTACCAGCTTATCTTCGCCCAATTCAGTCCAACACACTGGGGTTCTACATTTCCTCCCATACAGTGCTTCATACAGAGCCATTTTCATGCTAGCTTGGTAGCTATTGTTATATGCAAATTCTGCTAGTGGGAGGTATCTATCCCAACTCCCCTCAAACTCAATGACACAACTCCTTAGCATATCTTCCAGGATCTATCACATAATTCACATTGTTACTATCATTTCAATTTATTAACTATAAAAATTCAATTAGTTCTTAGGTTTACCTGGATTACTCGTTCTGACTGTCCATCCATCTTGGCATGAAAAGCCGTGCTAAAACGGAGTTGTGTGCCTAAGGCTTCTTGCAACTTTTTCTAGAATCTCAATGTAAACCTTGGGTCTCGGTCAGATATGATGGAAAGTGGGATTCCATGTAGTCTAACTATCTCACTGATATACAATTCTGCTAGCTTCTCCAGAGAGTAGTCAGTCCTAACTGGTAGAAAATATGCTGACTTCGTCAATCTATCCACTATCACCCACACTGCATCATGCTTCTTTTGGGTGAGAGGTAAACCACTAACAAAATCCATAGTGACCCGGTCCCATTTCCATTCAGGTATGCTTATAGGCTGTAGCAATCCTGATGGAATTTTATGTTCTGCTTTAACTTGCTGACATGTTAAACACTTAGTCACATAGTCAGCTATATCCCTCTTCATAACAAGCCACCAATAATGAGGCTTCAAATCATTATCCATTTTCATGCTTCCCGGGTACATAGCATAAATACTAGTGTGTGCTTCTTTTAGAATACTAGTCTTCAGTCCCCCATCATCTGGTACACACACTCTTCCTCTGTAATACAGACACCCATCTGCTTTCACCTCATAATCATTTTCCTTTCCCTCTGGAATTTTATCCACAATGGCCATTAGTTTTTCATTTGCCCTTTGCCCATCTTGTATCTACTGTAGCAGGGTTGGCCTCACTTGTAACTCAGCCAAAATAGCTCCATCTTAAGCTAAGGACAGACGGGCATTTAGTGATCTTAAAGCTGTGATGGACTTCCTGCTCAAAGCATCAGCAACTACATTTGCCTTCCCAGGATGATAATCTATCACACAATCATAGTCCTTTAGGAACTCAATCCATCATCTCTGTCTAAGATTGAGCTCTTTCTGGGTTGGCAAATATTTTAGACTCTTATGGTCTGTATAGATGTAGCATTTTTCACCATATAAATAATGCCTCCATATCTTCAGTGCGAAGATAATTGCTGCTAACTCCAGGTCATGAGTAGGGTAGTTCTGTTCATGTGGCCTTAATTGCCTGGAAGCATATGCTATCACTTTCCCCTCTTGCATCAACACACACCGTAGCCCATTATGCGAGGCACCATTGTAGACTAAAAAGTCTTTTCCCAACACTGGCTGTGTTAACACTGGTGCTTTTGTCAACATAGCCTTCAGCCTCTCAAAATTGGCTTGGCACTTGTCGTTCCAGCCAAATTTCACATTCTTGTGAAACAACTTGGTCATTGGAGCAGCTATAAGAGAGAACCCCTTCACAAATCTTCTGTAATACCCAGTTAGCCCCCAGAAACTTCTGACCTCAGTTGTATTTCTGAGAGGCTTCCATTCCATCACTGCTTCTATCTTTGTGGGATCCACTCTAATCCCCTCAACTGATACTATGTGTCCAAGAAAAGAGATCTCACTCATCCAGAAGTCACACTTGGACAACTTAGCATACAGCTTCATTTCTCGCAGGGTTTGCAGAACAATCCCCAAATGTTCATAATGTTCTTCCCTGGTCTTGGAATACACCAAAATATCATCAATAAAGACCACTACAAATCGATTTAAGTATGGATGGAAGATACGACTCATAAGATCCATAAATGCTGCTGGTGCATTTGTTAATCCAAACGGCATCACTAAAAATTCATAGTGCCCATACCGGGTTTTGAATGCAGTTTTTGACACATCTGCATCCTTTACCCTCAACTGATGATACCCTGATCTGAGATTAATTTTTGAAAACACACCGGCTCCCTTTAACTTATCAAACAGATCGTCAATTATGGGAAATGGATATTTATTCTTCACAATTACTTTGTTCAACTGCTGGTAATCAATACACAATCTCAAAGTTCCATCTTTCTTCTTCACAAACAGCATCGGAACTCCCCATGGTGACACACTGGAGCGTATGAACCCCTTATCAAGCAACTCTTGCAACTGAGTTTTCAACTCCCTCAATTCAGTGGGTGCCATCCTATAAGGAGCAATAGAAATGGGTGCTGTACTCGGCATTACCTCAATAGTAAACTCGACTTCCCTTTCTGGTGGTAAATCAGGCAACTCTTCAGGAAATACATCTGGGAAGTCTCTTACTGTGGGTATATTACACAGATTTGGCTTAGCTTGCCTAGTATCAACCACGTATGCTAGGTAAGCTTGACAGCCTTTTCTCATTAATCTTCTTGCAACTGTGGCTGAGAAAACATTGGACAGGAAATCTGTCCTTTCACCCACAACAGTGATCTCATTACCCTCAGAAGTTTTCAGAGAAATCCTCTTCAATTTGCAATCAACTTTGCCTGATGACGTGACAACCAGTCCATTCCCAAAATCACGTCAAACTCGTGGAAGGGCAACTCAATTAGGTCTGCCGAGAATTCATACCCCTGAATCCTCAATGGGAAACCTTTATACACTTTATTCACTACCACACTGTGGCCTAGTGGATTTGTGACCATAATGTCTTGATCACTCTCCTCTACTGGAACTCCCCTCTTTATGGGTAGTTTGATGCAAATGTAGGAATGAGTGGATCCTGGATCCACCAATGCATGCACAGAAGTGTTATAGAGGGAAAACGTACCCCTGATGACATCCGGGGCATCTTGCTCCTCCTGAGCTCTAATGGCATAGGCCCTGGTTGATATTCTAGTGTCTGGCCTCTCAGCTAACTCGGATGCAGGCCTCAGTGATGGACCAGCTGCCTCAGGTTTACCAGGCTTCCTATCCCTTTATGGTGCAGGAGCAGGTCTGTTAGTTTGTGTTGGAGCAACTGTAGTAGTCCTCTTTGGACAATTCTTGATCTGGTGTTCTGTAGATCCACACCGCAAGCATGCACCGGTCACTCGCCAACAATCCCCCTTATGCCACTTCTGACAGTACTGACAAGCAGAAGATGCAGGGGCTGGTCCCCTAAACACCATCCCTAGAGAGCTGCCCATTGATGGTGTGGACTGGCCTCTCCTAGGTGTGAACTGTGGTCTGGGCCCCTGAGACTGGCCCTGACCTTGTGGTGGTCCTGAACTCTGAGCAGGAGGACCCTTACTCTTTTTGCTGGGAGCAGAAAATGTACTGGACTGACCCGGACCCCTCTTCTGCTGTCTTTCCCTTCTATTTTGTTCATTGATTCTGACCCTTTCCACTTTTGATGCTGCATCTACCAGTTTAGAAAAATTCGTGATCTCCAGTGCTGTGATCATGACTTTGATGTTGTCATTGAGCCCTTCTTCAAACCATCTGAACCTCTCTACCTCTGTAGGGACTATCTCCCCCCCCATACCGGCTCAGTCCGACAAACTCACGCTCATACTCAGCCACTGATAACTGTCTCTGTCTTAAACTGATAAATTCCCTTCTTCGCTCTTCTAAATACACTTTGCTAATATATTTCTTCCTGAACTCTGTAAGGAAGAATTCCCAGGTGATCCGTTCAGGTTGCACCTCACTGGTTACTGTGTCCCACCACTGATATGCATCATCCTAAAGTAGGGACACAACACCCACTAGGTTCTGCTCGGGGGTGCAATTTAGCTGTTTCAACACTCTGATGGTTCTATCCAACCAGTTTTCTGCGGCCATGGGATCATCCTCCCCCTTCCCAAATAAGTCCACAACCCCATGCTTTCTCAATTTCTCCAGATGAGATTTATGTGGTTCTGGTGGAGGTTGTGGTGGTGGAATTGCTCCCATCATTTACCAGCAAAACTCGGTCATTTGTTGAAATAGTGCAAACTGAGGTTGGGCAGGTGCCTCAGCTGCTGGTGGAGCAGGTTCTCCCCTGCCCCCAGACTCAGCCCTTGGTGGAGCATGACTTTCCACCTTTTCATCAACTGCTCTTTGCGAAGCAGGATCCATATCCTATTCAAAATAAGAAAACAAACAGATCTGCATCAGTGTCACCTCAATACTTACAAATGCAATGCAATGGTATGTACTCTATCTAGGCCCAGAAATGCCTAAACTGATGCTCTGATATCACTAAATGTGACACCCCTTACCCGTCTACAGTGCAGCCGAGCAAGTTATGCCACTCAGTGTGCCGAAGCACCAATTTATGTTTCTATTACAATTTATCCCTTTATAATTCATTTATTTTCAATTTTGATAAATCTGAATTTATCCACAAATTTTATAGAAAATCCAGCAAAGTGCTGGCTGTAAATTGGAAAAACAGTTCTTCTGAACCTGTTTAAAAACACTTCCAAAATAATTTCCAAATCCAAACTCCATTATGCACATTCAAGTTAATCTCAAAATCTCAATCTCAAATCACAATATTATTTTCAAAATTTTTTTGTTCACTTCATCGCTTGAAGCATATTCATAATTAATTCTCAACATTTCATTTATCAACATACATTATGCAAAAGATCTCAATAATATGAAATTTCATATATTTACATTAATACATAATTACAGGAGTTTAGAGTTACAATCCAAACTAATACAAAATGCAAAAAACAAAAGGGCCACCTATAGTCCTAATGTCCTACCATATGCAGTGCAGATGTGAGGTGACTCTGGACCCCGAATGCAGCTCTGAAGACTCACCCTGTCTGATGTTTGCTGGGCTCCCCAGCTAGGTCTCTAGTACCTGCGAGTAGCAAAAGCGACGCGCTAAGCAATTCTGCTTAGTGGTGACAATATAAAATAAAATAAAATAGAATAAAATAATTATGCAGAATGTATGATTTCATTTTTTTGGTAGACTTAATTTCTGGTATTATTTATAGTATTATTCACTTAAAATTTGATAAGGTTTATTATCATTGCCCGAGTAATCCATACTAGTTGACTGGACTAGATAAAAGGGTAAACTGGCACTGGGTACTAAGTACCTTGGACCATCACACCATCGGTCACATTGTGTCTCCAGGTGTGCAACAGAACAGCTAATAAGTTGTAATAATTATCGGGGTTAAAAGCCAAGTGTAATAGTTCAAATAACATAGCCAAAGGCTATTATGTCACAGAATGGAATGGGAGCCATGAAACATAGAATGGCATGAAGCCATATGCTATACTGCTAACAGAACTCTATTGGCATGCCAAGCTATCCAAACCAATCTTGTTAGGTATACTAGGGCATTTTACACTTTTGAATTTTTGAATTTTAAGTTTTGGTGTTACTATTCACTTTACTAGTCAACCAAAATGTTGAATTTTGCATAGACAATAGGTACATTGGTTTTAATACTCCCAACATACCACATTTTGCATTCAAAATTTGTTGGTATTGGTTGCCAATACCATTTCTAAGCTTAATGTTAATTAAGCAGAATTTTCAGTTTTCATGCCTCATCTTTACTGTTCCATTAGTCATTTTTGCAGTGCGAATTTGGCAAAATGATCAACATGAAAGTTGTTCCTTATTTTTTTAGTTGAATTTCTTTTTTTGAATCACTCCATTTGGAGTTTTGTAGCTCAAGCTATGGTCCAAAAACCACAACTGGCCGGATTGAAATTTTTCTGGACTGACCATATCTATAGTGCAGTAAATAGTGACTGCAACTCACTTATTGGATAGGTTTTGGTCATAATTTGGGTTAGGTTTCTTCATACAAGTTGTTGGTCTATATCTCAGCTTGTTGCTGGTAAAATTTCAGGTCAATTGAACCTTTCTACATTGAGTTATGGCCAAATGAACAAACACTGTTCATTTGGTCATTCTGCAGAAATAGACTGTAGATCACCTGGATTAAGGCAAGCTTTTGGTCTACTTGGTTTGGTTTTATGGGCATGGTTTCTTCATCAAAGTTGTGCCATTATGTATCTAGTTTCATGTCCAATTGGCCTTGCACCAATTGAACCTCTACAATTCATGTTATGGCTGCCCAAACCTACTGGACTCATGTCCAATTCTATAGGTCACCATGGGCAGCCACACCAACTGCAATTCCCACTAATCAAACCACCTCATTTCTTGTTTACACATAAACAAATGGTCACTAATTGACCATTAAAACTCACTTTCATCATTACATGATTAAAGTCTCCATTTTATACCCTAACCCTAACATCTCAAATCATGCATTTAACTTGCATTTCATCAATCCACTTAGTGGGTACATATTGTGGGCTGCCATGATGGTCTTTTAACTTCATTAAACTCACCACAAACAAAACCTAACCATGGCTGCCAAAAATCTAGGGTTTCCATCCAAATGGTATTCAACAAATTTTCTTTGCAATTTACACATATTCAAAGTTCTTAACATGAATTTAAAGAAAAATTCATGGTTGTGTCACTAACCTCAATGAGTGAGATTTTCCCACTTGCTAAAACTCTTGTTTTCCTCTTCTTTTTGCTCCCAAAATAATCACCAAGGTGTAAGAGCAAGTTTTTGTATTGCTAGGTTAGGGTTGAGTTGGGTAAAAGTGGGGGAAAATCAAGCTTTGAAAGCTTGTTCATGGTGGCCATGGTAGGAGTGTTTTACCTCAAGGAGAAGAAGAGAGAGGAGGTCTGATTCTTATTTCCTTTTCCAGCCCATTTAGTCTCTTTTATATATGTTTATGCCATGTGTCAAGATTGGGTTGGTTGGGTGAGTTTTAATGACATCATGATGATGTCATAAATCCATTTTCTTTCATTTTCTCTCCATTTCTTGTCTATTTAATTGCAATTAAATTTCTAACAATATTTATTCATATTTTATGTTATATAAATTATTTATTTAACTGGACAAGTTGGCCCCAAAAATCATCTCTGAAGACAAAATTACCAAAATGCCCTCCGTTTGGCTTAACAGGCCAAAATTGTCTGTACCGATTGAAAAATTTTTCTAAATATTTTCTTGGCATTCTAATGCGATAAGAACCTCAATGGCCCTTCTCTGGAGTCCCAAAAATTATTTTTATAATTTTTCCTAAATTTTTGTCTTATTAATATTTGAGTTAATTTTTGGTTCCTTACTTTAGTTTAAATATTTTTCCGAACGTTCTAGCTGTCCAGACCGACACTGGTCACCAGAACAGTAGACTATATGGACTAGCTAAAATGAGGATGTTACAATATTTCTTAAGATATGCAGGAACTAGCAAACAGTAGCAGCTTGCATTCTTGAGATGTTAGACTCCGGATTGGTGATGGCTCAACTGTTGAAGCTTTAGCCATAGGATCTAAATTTTTGTACATTTCTGGACATGTTTTGTGCTTGAATAATATTTTATATGTACCTGATGCTTTTAAGAACATCATTTCTATATCTAGTTTCACTAGAAATGACTGTGACACCCCTTACCCGTGTACAGTATACCCGAGTAAGTAATGCCACCTGGTGTACCGGCACACTATAGTATTCCTCAATTAATTTAGACAATGCTTTTGCATATAATTTATGAAATACAATTTATTTAAACCATTAATCAAAAGTATCATTCATTTAAGGTTCCGAAAATTTTAAAGAAAATCCGGCGGAGTACCGGCTAAAAATGGAGAAAACCGTTCTTCGGAACCTGTTAAAAACACTTCCAATAGACAAATTCATTCATTCTCAACTTCAATATCATCACAAAACTCAATATCAAGGTTTCAACAATTTTTCAGTTTCAGGTTTCAACAACCTTTTCATTTCTTAACATCCATTTCTCATATACAAGCAATAAATACATGCTCAAATCTTGCATTCATAGTCATAACTTTCATTATTTACATAAACATCAAAATATATTACATGAGTTCAAATACATATGAGAAAATACAAATCTGCTACAAAATATCAAAATGACAAAATGACACCTAGTGCCCTACCGATGCACTGCAGGTAGTGAGGTGACACAGACACTGAGCAGAACTGTCAGATGGACTCACCCAGTCTGTGGTCTACTGGGCTCACGATCGGGATCTCCAGTACCTACGCGTGGCAAAAGCAACGCGCTAAGCAATAATGCTTAGTGGTGCAATAATATAATAGAAGAAAATAGCAAGAAAATAAATGTGTATACAATGTGTATGCTTTCTTTGTTTGATCTTGGTATATTCATTAATTCATTAACTTTGTTCACTTTTATTCATTTGGTTGCCCCAAGTAACCTACACTAGACGACTGGACTGGATAACGGGTAAACTGGCACTGGGTACCTAGTACCTCGGGCGTCACACCATCGATCCGCAGATGCATCTCGGTGTGCAACGGCTAACAAGTCAGTAAATGATATCGAGCACAAGGCCAAGTCTCAATGCAAAGTCGAATGGCTAAAAGCCATGAAATCACAGAATGGCATTTTTGCCATGTGCGATCGCTAATCGAATCCTATTGGCATGCAAAACTATCCATGCCAATCTTGTTTGGTATACTAGGGCATTTGAAACTCTTAACCGTCAATTTGTGAATTTCAACTTTTTTGTGTTACTATTCATCATTGGTCAACAAAAATGTTGACTTTTAGCATAAAAATGTGTACATCAACTTTGGCACTCCCAACATACCACATTTGGTGTTTAAAACTTGTTGGCATTAAGTGTTTTTGCAATTTCAAAGTGTAACCCACACTAGCAGAAAATTTCAGTTTTGGTGCCCTAACTTCACTGTTCCATTGGACACTGTTACTGTTGGAATTTGAAGAAATGTAAAACATGAAAGTTGTTCCTTATTTTGTCTAGTTGAATTTCCTTTTTGAATCACTCCATTTGGAGTTTTGTAGCTCCAGATATGGCTCAAAAACCCAAGCTGCCCGGATATGCAGTCTGCAGAATTTTACCATATCTACAGTGCATGAACAGTGACTTGAGTCACTTGGTTGAATGGGTTCTGGCCATAATTTGGGGTAGGTTCCTTCATGAAAGTTGTTTTTCTATGTCTTAACTTGTTGCTGTAAAAATTTCAGACCAATGGACCAAATCTACAGTGACTTATGGCCAAATGAACAGTTACTGTTCATTTGGCAAATTCTGCAGAATTCAGTTTTAGGGTTCCGGATTGTGGCTGGGTTTTGACCCTTTTTCTTTGGTCTTTTGGGCATGCTTTCTTCAGCAAAAATGTGCCATTATAAGCCTAGTTTCATGTCCAAATGGCCAAACACCAATTGGACTACCACTGCCCAAGTTATGGCAGTGCAAAGGGACTAAAATTTCAGTCCCTATGCTGCTGTCCATAGGGCAGTTTTCACCTTGAGTTTGCCATCCAATTTTTCAGTTCTAATTAGGGTCAACCTACCTAAAATGGTCACTAATTGACCATTAAAAAGTTCCCTAACCATTTCCTAAGCTAAGTCACAATTTCACCTACAAAACCCTAATGTCCAAACTCATTACTCATACACTTTGATTAACATACTTACTTAAGTCTCCATGTATATTAATACTTTAACCATGATTTCCAACCATTCTAAGCTTATCAAACAATCAACCTCAATCTCCCATAGGGCTGCCTAAATTCTTTGGTAGAGATACACATGGATTTGTTTCATTATTTCACAATTTTTCATTCATTACAAGCATAGATCATGGAACTAATGAGTTTTAAACTTCATATATGCACTAACCTTGTTTGGGTAGATTTTTCCCCACTCAAAACTTCACTTTCCTTCACTTTCTAGGTTGCCAAACACTTCCCCAATATGAGTGGACAACTTTTAATGAAAGGGGTTTAGGGTTTATGGTGAAAAGAAGAGAGAAAGTGAGCTTTGGTTGAAAATCAATGGAAGTTTGGCTATGGGATTTGAGAGCTACGGGTGAGCATTTGTGAAGGTGAGGGCTGCTGGAAATTTTGGTGGTTTTAGTCTTCATTTAGTCTTTTATTTAGTTAGTCAAAGGATGGCTAAATTGTGATTGGTCCAAATTTTCTTAATGACATCACATTATGTCATAAATGGGCATTTTATTGCATTTTCTTTTCTTTCCTCCACTACTCATTTTCAATTTAATTTCTAGCAATGTTTCTTCATATTTTATGTTATATTAATTATTTACTCAACTGGACAAGTCGGCCAAAAATCACTTCGGAAGGCGAAATGACCAAAATGCCCTCCGTTTGGCTTAACGGGTCAAAATCGTCTGTACCGATTGAAAAATTTTTCTAGGTATTTTCTTGGCATTCTAATGCCATAGGAACCTCAATTACCCTTCTCTGGAGTCCCAAAAATTATTTTATAATTTTTCCCCCGGGTCTAGGGCTCCTCGTTGCGAGAACCGCAACTTCCCTCCGGTTACCCATCGCTTGGGCACCGGCTCGTTTAACTTGGTTGTATTTTATTTCTAAAATTTTTACTAAATTTTGTCTTATTAATATTTGAGTTAATTATGGTTCCTGACTTTAGTTTAAATATTTTTCCGGACATTCTAGCTGTCCGGACCGACACCGGTCACCGGAACAGTAGAATGTACGGAGTGGTTATCGGGAGGGTGTTACAACTCTTCCCCTCTAATTTAAATTTCGTCCTCGAAATTTACCTGATGCAAACAGTTGAGGGAACTGTTGCCTCATCGACTCTTCACTTTCCCAAGTTGCCTCCTCGGTGTTGTGGTGCCTCCAAAGCACTTTCACCAATGGAATTTGCTTGTTTCTCAACTCTTTCACTTCCCGAGCCAAGATCCGTAGAGGTTCTTCTTCATATGTCAAATCCAGTTGTATTTCAATTTCTTCTCTGGAGATGACATGTGAAGGGTCTGAGCGGTATCTTCTGAGCATGGATACATGGAACACATTGTGGATCTTGTCCAGCTCTGGTGGTAAAGCTAGCCTATAGGCCACTGGACCCACACGTTCAATGACTTCATATGGGCCAATGAACCTAGGGCTCAACTTACCTTTTCTTCCAAACCTCAATACCTTTTTCCACGGTGACACCTTGAGGAACACTTTATCGCCAACCACATATTCTATTTCTTTTCTCTTCAGGTCGGCATAAGATTTACATGCATGCGAGGCAATCTTTAAGTTGGCTTTGATTGATTTCACCTTCTCCTCACTGTTTCACTGTGCAGCCCTACCGATTTGTCTTCGCCCAATTCAGTCCAAAGACTGCTGGAGTTCTACATTTTCTCCCATACTGATTGCTTCATACGGGGCCATTTGAATACTAGCTTGGTAGCTATTGTTGTATGCAAATTCCGCGATGGGAGGTATCTATCCCAACTTCCCTCAAACTCAATGACACAACTCCTCAGCATATCCTCAAGGACCTGACAAGTATTTCACGTTATTATTATCATTTCAGTTCAATATTTGTATCAATTTCATGGGTTTCAATTGTTTACCTGGATTACTCTTTGGATTGCCCATCCGTTCGAGGATGGAAAGTATCTTGAAATGGAGTTGTGTACCCAAGGATTCATGCAATTTCTTCCAAAATCTCGATGTAAACCTTGGGTCTCGATCAGATATGATGGAAAGTGGGATTCCATGCAGTCTAACTATCTCACTAATATACAATTCTGCTAACCTCTCTAGTGAGTAGTCAGTCCTAACTCGCAGAAAGTGTGCTGACTTTGTCAATCTATCAACTATCACACAATCTGCAACATGATTCTTCTAGGTGAGAGGTAGAACACTTACAAAATCAATGGAGACCCGATCCCATTTCCATTCGGTATGCGTATGGTGTAGCAAACCTGATGGAACTTGATGTTCTGCCTTGACTTGCTGACATGTCAAGCATTTAGTCACATAGTCAGCTATGTCCTTTTTCATACCAGGCCACCAATATTGAAGCTTCAAATCATGATACATCTTTGTACTTCCTGGGTGCATAGCATATACACTGGTGTGTGCCTCTTTTAGAATACTGGCCTTCAATTCCCCATCATCTGGTACACACAGTCTTCCTTTGTAATACAGACACCCATCTGCTTTCACCCCATAGTCAACTGCTTTTCCTCTGAGATCTTGCTCATAATAGCCATTAACTTTTCATCTGCCTTCTGCCCATCTAGTATCTGCTGTAGCAGGTTTGGCCTCACTTGCAACTCAGCCAAAATAGCTCCATCTCGAACCAAGGATAGACGGGCATTCAATGATCTCAAGGCTGTCATGGATTTTCTGCTCAAAGCATCAGCAACTACATTTGCCTTCCCAGGATGGTAGTCAATTACACAGTCATAATCCTTCAGGAACTCAATCCATCGCCTCTGTCTAAGGTTGAGCTCCTTCTGGGTTGGCAAATATTTCAGGCTTTTGTGGTCTGTGTAAATGTAGCACTTTTTACCATACAAGTAATGCCTCCATATCTTCAGTGCGAAGATAATTGCTGCAAGTTCTAAATCATGGGTAGGGTAATTTTGTTCATGTGGCCTTAGCTGTCTGGAAGCATAGGCAATCACTTTCCCCTCTTGCATCAACACACACCCTAACCCATTATGAGAGGCATCACTGTAGACCACAAAGTCTTTTCTCGACCTGTTGCAGCACACTGGTGCCTCTGTCAACATAGCCTTCAACTTCTCAAAACTGGTCTGACACTTGTCATTCCAGTCAAATCTGACATTCTTGTGTAACAACTTGGTCATTGGAGCAGCTATTAGGGAAAATCCCTTCACAAATCTTCTGTAATACCCAGCTAGCCCCAAGAAACTTCTGACCTCAGTTGTATTTCTGGGAGGCTTCCATTCCATCACTGCTTCTATTTTCTTGGGATCCACCCTAATCCCATCAGCTGACACTATGTGTCCAAGGAATGCAATCTCATCTAGCCAAAAGTCACACTTGGACAACTTAGCATACAGCTTCTTTTCCCGCAGGGTTTGCAGAACAATCCTCAAATGCTCATCATGTTCTTCCCTGGTCTTGGAATACACCAAAATATCATCAATAAAGACCACTACGAACCGATCTAAGTGTGGATGAAAGATACGGTTCATAAGGTCCATGAATGCTGCTGGTGCATTTGTTAGGCCAAAGGGCATCACTAGAAACTCATAATGCCCGTATCGGGTCCTGAATGCAGTCTTGGGCACATCTACATCCTTCACCCTCAACTGATGATACCCTGATCTGAGATCAATCTTAGAAAATACTCCTGCTCCCTTCAACTGATCAAACAGATCATCAATTCTAGGCAACGGATATTTGTTCTTCACAGTCACTTTATTCAACTGCCGGTAATCGATGCATAGTCTCAAAGTCCCATCCTTCTTTTTCACAAACAGCACTGGAGCTCCCCATGGTGACACACTGGGGCGTATGAACCCCTTATCCAGCAACTCTAGCAATTGAGTTTTCAACTCCCTCAATTCAGTGGGTGCCATCCTATAAGGAGCAATGGAAATGGGTGCTGTACCCGGCAGTGTCTCAATAGCAAATTCGACTTCCCTTTCTGGTGGCAAACCAGGTAACTCTTCAGGAAATACCTCTGGGAAGTCTCTCACTGTGGGTATGTCACTCAGGTTTGGCTTAGCCTGCCTAGTATCCACCACATGTGCTAGGTAGGCTTCACAGCCTTTTCTCATCATTCTTCTTGCAACAGTGGCTGAGATGACATTGGACAAGAAATCTGTCCTTTCACCCACAACTGTGATCTCATTACCCTCTGAAGTTTTTAGAGAAATCCTCTTCAATTTGCAATCAACTATTGCACGATGACGTGACAACGGTCCATTCCCAAAATCACGTCAAACTCATGGAAGGGTAACTCAATCAGTGCGCCAAGAATTCATACCTCAATCCTTAACGGGCAACCCTTGTATACCTTGTTCACGACCACACTGTGACCCAATGGATTAGTGACCAGAATGTCTTGGTCACTTTCCCCTACCAGTATCCCCCTGTCTACGGGTAGATTGATGCAGATGTATGAATGAGTGGATCCTGGATCCACCAATGCATGCACAGGTGTAGTGTAGAGGAAGAACGTACCCCTGATGAGTTCCGGGGCATCTTGCTCCTCCTCAGCTCTCAAGGCATAATTTCTGGCAGGTGGTGCATTATCGGCCTCTCTGCGGCTCGGATCTGAGCCTGCGAGATGGTCCCACAACTTCAGTTTACGGACCTTCTACCCCTTGGTGGTGCGGAGCAGTGCATGCGCTTGTGTTGGAGCATTTGTAATGGTTCTGCGTGGGCGGTTTCTCAACCGATGCTCTGTTGACCCACACCTCAAGCAAGCACCGGTCATTCTCCAACACTCCTTATGCCATTTCGGCGGTGTGGACATGCGAGAAGATGCCGGCTGGTCCTGAACCCCATCCTCGGAGAGCTGCCCACCGATGGTGTGGTGACCTCTCCTAGGGGTGAGCGTGGCTGGGCCTCGAGACCGACCACGGCCTGTGGCTGACCCGAACTCGTGCGGGAGGACCCTTGAACTTCTTCCACGATGCAGAGCTGAACTAGACCGACCGGTCCCTCTTCTCTGTCTCTCCCTTCTAGTCAACTCACTAATTCTTACTATTTCCACCTTTATTGCAGCTTCCACTAACTTGGTAAATTCTGTGATTCCCAAGGCAGTGAGCTGGATCTTAATATTGTCATTTAGTCCCTCTTCAAATCTCTTGCATCTTTCAGCTTCATTTGGGACTATCTCCCTTCCGTAGCGGCTTAATCGGACGAATTCCTTCTCATATTCAGCCACTGACAACTGTCTCTGCCTCAGGTTAATAAATTCCCTTCTTCTCTCTTCTAGGTATACAGTACCCACATACTTCTTCTTGAATTCCGAGAGAAAGAAATCCCAAGTTCTGACTTTTGCACTTCACTGGACACAGTGTCCCACCACTCATAAGCATCGTCTTGCAGTAAAGAGATGGCAGCTTCCAGGTTTTGCTCTGGAGTGCAATGAAGTTGTTTTAGTACTCTGCTCATTCTGTTCAACCAATTCTCGGCTGCAACAGAGTCATCTTCTCTCTTGCCATAGAAGTCCACAGCTCCAAACTTCCTTAACCTTTCCAGGTGTGATTTCTGCTGTGGAGCTGGTGGTGGTGGTGGTGGTGGTGCTGGCATTACCCCGGCCATTTGTCTGAAGAAGTCGGCCATTTGTTGGAACATGGCCTGTGGAGGCTGAGCAGGCTCTGCTTGAGCTGGTGGAGCAGATTCTCTCATGCCCCCAGTCTCAGCTGCTGCAGGTGGAGCATGACTCTCCACTTCCTCCTCAACGGCTCTCTGAGATGAAGGGTCCATATCCTATTCAAAATAAGAAAGATAGACAGATCTGCGTTAGTGTCACCTCGACTCTTACAAATGCAATGCATGGTATGGACTCAATCTAGGCCCAGAAACGCCTAAACCGTGCTCTGATACCACTAAATGTGACACCCCTTACCCGTGTACAGTATACCCGAGTAAGTAATGCCACCTGGTGTACCGGCACACTATAATATTCCTCAATTAATTTAGACAATGCTTTTGCATATAATTTTTGAAATACAATTTATTTAAACCATTCATCAAAAGTATCATTCATTTAAGGTTCCGAAAATTTTAAAGAAAATCCGTGAGTCTGGCTAAAAATGGAAAACCGTTCTTGGAACTGTTAAAAACACTTCCAATAGACAAATTCATTCATTCTCAACTTCAATATCATCACAAAACTCAATATCAAGGTTTCAACAATTTTTCAGTTTCAGGTTTCAACAACCTTTTCATTTCTTAACATCCATTTCTCATATACAAGCAATAAATACATGCTCAAATCTTGCATTCATAGTCATAACTTTCATTATTTACATAAACATCAAAATATATTACATGAGTTCAAATACATATGAGAAAATACAAATCTGCTACAAAATATCAAAATGACAAAATGACACCTAGTGCCCTACCGATGCACTGCAGGTAGTGAGGTGACACAGACACTGAGCAGAACTGTCAGATGGACTCACCCAGTCTGTGGTCTACTGGGCTCACGATCGGGATCTCAAGTACCTACGCGTGGCAAAAGCAACGCGCTAAGCAATAATGCTTAGTGGTGCAATAATATAATAGAAGAAAATAGCAAGAAAATAAATGTGTATACAATGTGTATGCTTTCTTTGTTTAATCTTGGTATATTCATTAATTCATTAACTTTGTTCACTTTTATTCATTTGGTTGCCCCAAGTAACCTACTCTACGCATCGATGGATAACGGGTAACCGCACTGGGTACCTAGTACCTCGGGCGTCACACCATCGGTCACGGATGCATCTCGGTGTGCTGAGCAGCTAACAAGTCAGTAAATGATATCAGCACAAGGCCAAGTCTCAATGCAAAGTCGAGAATGGCTAAAAGCCATGAAATCACAGAATGGCATTTTTGCCATGTGCGATCGCTAACTGAACCCTATTGGCATGCCAAACTATCCAAACCAATCTTGTTAGGTATACTAGGGCATTTGAAACTCTTAACCGTCAATTTGTGAATTTCAACTTTTTTGTGTTACTATTCATCATTGGTCAACAAAAATGTTGACTTTTAGCATAAAAATGTGTACATCAACTTTGGCACTCCCAACATACCACATTTGGTGTTTAAAACTTGTTGGCATTAAGTGTTTTTGCAATTTCAAAGTGTAACCCACACTAGCAGAAAATTTCAGTTTTGGTGCCCTAACTTCACTGTTCCATTGGACACTGTTACTGTTAGAATTTGAAGAAATGTAAAACATGAAAGTTGTTCCTTATTTTGTCTAGTTGAATTTCTTTTTTTGAATCACTCCATTTGGAGTTTTGTAGCTCCAGATATGTCTCAAAATCCCAATCTGCCCGGATATGCAGTCTGCAGAATTTTACCATATCTACAGTGCATGAACAGTGACTTGAGTCACTTGGTTGAATGGGTTCTGGCCATAATTTGGGGTAGGTTCCTTCATGAAAGTTGTTTGTCTATGTCTTAACTTGTTGCTGTAAAAATTTCAGACCAATTGACCAAATCTACAGTGACTTATGGCCAAATGAACAGTTACTGTTCATTTGGCAAATTCTGCAGAATTCAGTTTCAGGGTTCCGGATTGTGGCTGGGTTTTGACCCTTTTGCTTTGGTCTTTTGGGCATGCTTTCTTCAGCAAAAATGTGCCATTATAAGCCTAGTTTCATGTCCAAATGGCCAAACACCAATTGGACTACCACTGCCCAAGTTATGGCAGTGCAAAGGGACTGAAATTTCAGTCCCTATGCTGCTGTCCATAGGGCAGTTTTCACCTTGAGTTTGCCATCCAATTTTTCAGTTCTAATTAGGGTCAACCTACCTAAAATGGTCACTAATTGACCATTAAAAAGTTCCCTAACCATTTCCTAAGCTAAGTCACAATTTCACCTACAAAACCCTAATGTCCAAACTCATTACTCATACACTTTGATTAACATACTTACTTAAGTCTCCATGTATATTAATACTTTAACCATGATTTCCAACCATTCTAAGCTTATCAAACAATCAACCTCAATCTCCCATAGGGCTGCCTAAATACTTTGGTAGAGATACACATGGATTTGTTTCATTATTTCACAATTTTTCATTCATTACAAGCATAGATCATGGAACTAATGAGTTTTAAACTTCATATATGCACTAACCTTGTTTGGGCAGATTTTTCCCCACTCAAAACTTCACTTTCCTTCACTTTCTAGGTTGCCAAACACTTCCCCAATATGAGTGGACAACTTTTAATGAAAGGGGTTTAGGGTTTATGGTGAAAAGAAGAGAGAAAGTGAGCTTTGGTTGAAAATCAATGGAAGTTTGGCTATGGGATTTGAGAGCTACGGGTGAGCATTTGTGAAGGTGAGGGTTGCTGGAAATTTTGGTGGTTTTAGTCTTCATTTAGTCTTTTATTTAGTTAGTCAAAGGATGGCTAAATTGTGATTGGTCCAAATTTTTTTAATGACATCACATTATGTCATAAATGGGCATTTTATTGCATTTTCTTTTCTTTCCTCCACTACTCATTTTCAATTTAATTTCTAGCAATGTTTCTTCATATTTTATGTTATATTAATTATTTACTCAACTGGACAAGTCGGCCAAAAATCACTTCGGAAGGCGAAATGACCAAAATGCCCTCGTTTTGGCTAACGGGGTCAAAATCGTCTGTACCGATTGAAAAATTTTTCTAGGTATTTTCTTGGCATTCTAATGCCATAGGAACCTCAATTACCCTTCTCTGGAGTCCCAAAAATTATTTTATAATTTTTCCCCCAGGTCTAGGGCTCCTCGTTGCGAGAACCGCACTTCCTCCTGCTGCCCATCGCTTGGGCACCTACTGCTTAACTTGGTTGTATTTTATTTCTAAAATTTTTACTAAATTTTTCTTATTAATATTTGAGTTAATTATGGTTCCTGACTTTAGTTTAAATATTTTTCCGGACATTCTAGCTGTCCGGACCGACACCGGTCACCGGAACAGTAGAATGTACGGAGTGGTTATCGGGAGGGTGTTACAATGACTATGAATTTCAGTTCACAGATGATGTTTGCAATATTTATTTTGGAAATAAATATGTTGGCTTGAGTTATATGCATGATGGTCTTTATTATTTGGATAATAATGACAAACACAAAATGAATGCAAGTAATCTAAAAGAGTGCAATGCCATGATAAAAACCAACTCAAGTTCAAAATATATTTGGCACTTAAGATTAGGTCATGTTGCAGAAGATAGGATTGCAAAACTAGAGAAAATGGTGATTTTATCCTCATTGGGTTCTGAACCTACTCCAACTTGTGAATCCTGCCTTCAAGGCAAAATGACTAGATCACCCTTTATTGTACAAGGACTAAAAGCTGAAAATATTTTGGAGCTAATACACAGTGATGTATGTGGTCCATTTAAAAAAATGGCTAGAGGTGGTTTTCATTACTTTATTACCTTTACTGATGATAAATTAAGGTTTAGGTATTTATATTTGATGAAATACAAACATGAATCCATTGAAAAGTTTAAAGAATTTAAATCTGAAGCAGAAAATCAAACAGGAAAAAATATTAAAGCTCTTCGATCAAATTGTGGAGGTGAATACTTGAGTACTGAATTTGATGAATACTTGAAAGAGCATGGCATTATTTCCCAGCTGACTCCACTAGGAACACCGCAGCTGAATGGTGTGTCTAAAAGGAGAAATCTTACTCTATTAGATATGGTACATAGTATGATGAGTGTGACACCCCTTACCCGACTATCTTCGATCAAATCGTGGAGGTGAATACTTGAGTACTGAATTTGATGAATACTTGAAAGAGCATGGCATTATTTCCCAGCTGACTCCTCTAGGAACACCATAGCTGAATGGTGTGTCTAAAGGGAGAAATCTTACTCTATTAGATATGGTACATAGTATGATGAGTGTGACACCCCTTACCCGACTACAGTGTAGCCGAGCAAGTTATGCCACTCAGTGTGCCGGAGCACTCTATTTTATCTTAATTCAATTTTATCGTAGTTTTGAATATAACTTGTGAAATATAATTCATTTATTGAAATTGTAATTTATTTGAGGTTCCGAAAATTTTAAAGAAAATTCGGCGGAGTACCGGCTAAAAATGGAGAAAACAGTTCTTCGGAACCTGTGAAAAACACTTCTAATAATCATATTCATCTATTCACAAACTCCAATATCAAAATCTCAATATTTTTCAACCATTCGTTTCTCAATCATTCATCACATTTGATAGTCATGTAACAGTCACAGATCAATATTCACTTTTCCATTTACAAACACAATTTTGCATTATTTACATGAAAATCAAAATACATTACATAAGTTTCATTTACACAAAGGAAAATAAAAATCAATTACAAAATACCAAAATGAAGCCTAGTGTCCTACCAATGCACTGTAGACGGTGAAGTGACAAGGACACTATACGTAATCGTGGAACCGCCTTACCGAACTGCGTGGTCTACCGGGCCCTCTGTCCAAATCTTGATTTACGCGCCGCAAAGCGACGCGCTAAGCATAAAGCTTAGTGGTGCCAATAATACAAGAAAACATAATATGCAAATAAAAATAATAATTTCCTTGCTATTGTGTTCATAAGAAATGAGTAATTACTAACTTATTGTTTAGTCGAGGGCTAATCATGTTTTATGATATTAACTTCTTCATGCATTTCGTTAATTATTTTTTTTTTCATGATCTTGAGCTTCCTTGTATTTTTGTAATCATTCATGATACTTAATTTTCGTATTTTCTTTAATAATCAGTTCACAGTTATACTTTTGCATTCATTTGGTTGCCCAAGTAACCTATACTGGATGAGTAGACTGGATAACGGGTCGTTGGCACTGGGCACCGCGGTGCCTCGGGCCGTCATACCATGGGACACAGAACGTCAACCACGTATGCAGTCAATATAGCTAAAAGCTATGATATCACATAATCAGGCATAAAAGTCATGAATACGGGCATAAAAGCCATGGATACGGGCATAAAGCCATGAATACAGGCACAAAGCCTTTCCTTTCGCAGTACTGCTAAAACAATACCCTATTGGCATGCCAAACTATCCAAACCAATCTAGTTAGGTATACTAGGGCATTTGATACTTTCAAATTTTTCAAATTTTGAATTTCAAGTTTTGGTGTCACTATTCACCTCATTGGTCAACAAAAATGTTGACTTTTGGATAGAAAATAGGTGTATTGGTTTTAACACCCCAAACATACCACATTTTGTATTTAAAACTTGTTGGAATTGGTCACCATTACCATTTCCCAACTTAAATCTAAGAGGGCAGAAATTTCAGTTTTTGTGACCCAACTTTACTATTCCATTGGGCCCTGTTGCAGTGGGAATTTGAGGAAATGGTAAACATGAAAGTTGTTCCTTATTTTGTCTAGTTGAATTTCATTTTTTGAATCACTCCATTTGGAGTTTTGTAGCTCCAGATATGGTCCAAAAACCAAAGCTGGCCGGATTTCCAAAACTGCAGAATTACTAAATCTACTGTACCATGAACAATGACTATGATTGCATTTTTGAATTGGTTCTGGTCATAATTTGGGGTAGGTTCCTTCATGAAAGTTGTTTTTCTATGTCTTAACCTATTGCTGTAAAATTTTCAGGTTAATTGACCATTTCTACAGTGAGTTATGGCCAAATGAACAGTTACTGTTCATTTGGTCATTTCTGCAGGTGCTGTTGCAGGGTATCTGGATTGGGACCAACTTTTGGTCCTCTTGCTTTGGCTTTTTGGGCATGGTTTCTTCAGCAAAAATGTGCCATTATAAGCCTAGTTTCATGTCCAATTAGACCAACATAGGCAAAGATATGAAAGTCCAAGTGGACTGAAATTTCAGGCACCCTACTGCTGTCTTTAGGCAGCCTACACTTTCACTTTGCCATGCATTAACTCACTTCAAATTATGATTAACTTGCCTTAAATGGTCACTAATTGACCACTAGAATGTCCATTAATCAATTCAAATGCCAAGTCCAATTTTAACCCTTAAAACCCTAATTCCCATTATGAATTTTCACAACTTACCTTAATTAACTACTAGTTCATTATCCTTATATTTATACACTTTAAACATGGTTTCTAGTTCACTCCAAGTCCATCACAAACACTCAATCCTATTCCTTCCTTAGGGCAGCCGAAATTCATGGCATACATACCCATAAGTTTCATTCATTTAATCCACAATTTCATACTCATTTTTAAGTCCTTAACATGGAACAAGAGATATACATGCATAATTAAGCACTAACCTCTTTGCTCAACTTATTGAGCTTGTGAAAACTCTAGAATTTCTCCTCTTTGTGGCTGCCTAGAGTTGCCTTGTGATGTGGGACAAGTTTTAGTGAAGGTGACTTAGGGTTTAGTAGTGGAATTTCATGGGAAATGGAAGAAATTAAAGGAAACTTTCATGGAGGGTTATGGAAAAGGGGAGGTCACGTTTTGGCTGAAGAAGAAGAAGAAGATGACCAGAATTTTTGGTCTCCTTTGGTCTCTTTTATTAGTTAATTAAAGGGTTGTTTAATTGTGATTGGAGGAAGCTTTTTAAATGACATCACAATATGTCATATTTGGCATTTTATTGCATTTTCTTTTCTTTTCTTTTCTACTAACTTTCAATTAATTTTTCATCAATATTAATTCATATTTTATGTCATAATAATTATTTACTCAACTGGACAAGTCGGCCAAAAATCGTCTCTGAAGGCGAAATGACCAAAATGCCCTCCGTTTGGCTTAACGGGTCAAAATTGTCTGTACCGATTATAAAATTTTTCTAAATATTTTCTTGGCATTCTAATGCCATAGGAACCTCAATGACCCTTCTCTGGAGTCCCAAAAATTATTTTATGAATTTTTTCCAGGGTCTAAGGCTCCTCGATGCGAGAACCGCAACTTCCCTCTCGGTTACCCATCGCTTGGGCACCGGCTCATTTGATTTGGTTTTATTTTATTTCTAAAATTTTTCCTAAATTTTTCTTATTAATATTTGAGTTAATTTTGGTTCTTGACTTTAGTTTAAATATTTTTTCGGACGTTCTAGCTGTCCGGACCGACACCGATCACCGGAACAGTAGAATGTACGGAGTTGCTACCGGGAGGGTGTTACAACTCTTCCCCTCTAATTTAAATTTCGTCCTCGAAATTTACTTGACTTAAGTAATCGGGGAGTTGCTACCTTCTTGTTTCTTCACTTCCTTGTATCGCCTCATCAGTGTCTGGGTTTGGCTCTTCCTGAGCTTCCATAGCATATACTTGTGGTGCCACCCTGATTTTGGGCTTTTCAACTGTGTCAGAAACAATCTTCTGTGAAATGTCAGCCATTTCTACTCTACCCGATCTTTTACCCCTTTGAACTATAGGGAAAGGTCTATCAACTTGTACCAGAGCTATTGAACCACTCCTCTGAGGGCAATCTCTTATGAAATGATCCGTAGCCCCACACTTGAAACACTCTCCAGTTAACAATCGACACTCCCCTCTGTGTCTTCTAACACAATGCATACATTCAGGCACTGGGGTTGATCCCCTTGTTATTGTGCCCGGGGAACTAGCTATAGATATTCCAATCTGGCCTCTGTGGCCCTGTGTCTGATCTTGTGAACTAGAACCCTTAAACTTCTTACTATCAGTTGGTATACTTGACTGTCCTGGTCCAAATTCCCTCTTACGCTGCCTATCTTTCCTATTTTGTTCATTTATTCTCACTATCTCCACTTTTAATCCAGCTTCCACTAACTTGGCGAAGTCTGTGATCCCCAAGGCGTGATCATGATCTTTATATTATCATTTAATCCTCTTCAAATCTCTTACACCTTTCAGCTTCATTAGGGACTATCTCCCTTCCATAGCGGCTCAATCTTACGAATTCCTTCTCATACTTACCACCGACAACCTGCCTCTCGCCTCAAAGTTAATAAACTCTCTTCTTCTCTCTTCTAGGTATACAGTACCCACATATTTCTTCTTAAATTCGGAGAGAAAGAAGTCCCATGTCACTATTTCTAGCTGCACTTCACTGGACACAGTGTCCCACCATTCATATGCATCGTCTTGCAGCAAAGATACAGCAGATTCCAAGTTTTGCTCTGGAGTGCAATGGAGTTGTTTTAGAATTCTGCCCATTCTATTCAACCAATTCTCGGCTGCAACAGAGTCATCTTCTCTCTTACCGAAAAAGTCCACTGCTCCAAACTTTCTTAGCCTTTCTAGGTGTGATTTCTGCTGTGGAGCTGGTGGTGGAGGTGGTGCTGGCATTACTCCGGCCATTTGTCTAAAGAAATCGGCCATTTGCTGGAACATGGCCTGTGGAGGCTGAGCAGGCTCTGCTTGAGCTGGTGGAGTAGGTTCTCCCCTACCCCCAGTCTCAGCTGCTACAGGTGGAGCATGACTCTCCACTTCCTCCTCGACTGCTCTCTGTGATGAAGGGTCCATATCCTATTCAAAATAAGAAAGACAAACAGATCTGCATTAGTGTCACCTCGACTCTTAAAAATGCAATGCATGGTATGGACTCAATCTAGGCCCAGAAACGCCTAAACCGTGCTCTGATACCACTAAACGTGACACCCCTTACCCGACTACAGTGTAGCCGAGCAAGTTATGCCACTCAGTGTGCCGGAGCACTCTATTTTTATCTTAATTCATTTTTATCGTAGTTTTGAATATAACTTGTGAAATATAATTCATTTATTGAAATTGTAATTTATTTGAGGTTCCAAAAATTTTAAAGAAAATCCGGCGGAGCACCGGCTAAAAATAGAGAAAACAGTTCTTCGAAACCTGTGAAAAACACTTCTAATAATCATATTCATCTATTCACAAACTCGAATATCAAAATCTCAATATTTTTCAACCATTCGTTTCTCAATCATTCATCACATTTGATAGTCATGTAACAGTCACAGATCAATATTCACTTTTCCATTTACAAACACAATTTTGCATTATTTACATGAAAATCAAAATACATTACATAAGTTTCATTTACACAAAGGAAAATAAAAATCAATTACAAAATACCAAAATGAAGCCTAGTGTCCTACCAATGCACTGTAGACGGTGAGGTGACACGGACACTATGCAGAACTGTGAACTGCCTTACCGAATATGTGGTCTACTGGGCCCTCTGTCTAAATCTTCAGTACCTACACGTTGCAAAAGCGACGCGCTAAGCATAAAGCTTAGTGGTGCCAATAATACAAGAAAATATAATATGCAAATAAAAATAATAATTTCCTTGCTATTGTGTTCATAAGAAATGAGTAATTACTAACTTATTGTTTAGTCGAGGGCTAATCATGTTTTATGATATTAACTTCTTCATGCATTTCATTAATTATTTTTTTTTTCATGATCTTAAGCTTCCTTGTATTTTTGTAATCATTCCTGATACTTAATTTTCGTATTTTCTTTAATAATTAGTTCACAGTTATACTTTTCCATTCATTTGGTTGCCCAAGTATCCTATACTGGATGACTGGACTGGATAACGGGTCGTTGGCACTGGGCACCGCGGTGCCTCAGGCCGTCATACCATGGGACACAGAACGTCAACCACGTATGCAGCCAATATAGCTAAAAGCTATGATATCACATAATCAGGCATAAAAGCCATGGATACGGGCATAAAGCCATGAATACAGGCACAAAGCCTTTCCTTTCGCAGTACTGCTAAAACAATACCCTATTGGCATGCCAAACTATCCAAACCAATACTTTCAAATTTTTCAAATTTTGAATTTCAAGTTTTGGTGTCACTATTCACCTCATTGGTCAACAAAAATGTTGACTTTTGGATAGAAAATAGGTGTATTGGTTTTAACACCCCAAACATACCACATTTTGTATTTAAAACTTGTTGGAATTGGTCACCATTACCATTTCCCAACTTAAATCTAAGAGGGCAGAAATTTCAGTTTTTGTGACCCAACTTTACTGTTCCATTGGGCCCTGTTGCAGTGGGAATTTGAGGAAATGGTAAACATGAAAGTTGTTCCTTATTTTGTCTAGTTTAATTTCATTTTTTGAATCACTCCATTTGGAGTTTTGTAGCTCCAGATATGGTCCAAAAACCAAAGCTGGCCGGATTTCCAAAACTGCAGAATTACCAAATCTACTGTACCATGAACAGTGACTATGATTGCATTTTTGAATTGGTTCTGGTCATAATTTGGGGTAGGTTCCTTCATGAAAGTTGTTTTTCTATGTCTTAACCTATTGCTGTAAACTTTTCAGGTCAATTGACCATTTCTACAGTGAGTTATGGCCAAATGAACAGTTACTGTTCATTTGGTCATTTCTGCAGGTGCTGTTGCAAGGTATCCGGATTGGGACCAACTTTTGGTCCTCTTGCTTTGGTCTTTTGGGCATGGTTTCTTCAGAAAAAATGTGCCATTATAAGCCTAGTTTCATGTCCAATTGGCCAAACACCAATTGGACAAACACAGCCAAAGATATGAAAGTCCAAGTGGACTGAAATTTTAGTCACCCTACTGCTGTCTTTAGGCAGCCTACACATTCACTTTGCCATGCATTAACTCACTTCAAATTATGATTAACTTGCCTTAAATGGTCACTAATTGACCACTAGAATGTCCATTAATCAATTCAAATGCCAAGTCCAATTTTAACCCTTAAAACCCTAATTCCCATTATGAATTTTCACAACTTACCTTAATTAACTACTAGTTCATTATCTTTATATTTATACACTTTAAACATGGTTTCTAGTTCACTCCAAGTCCATCACAAACACTCAATCCTATTCCTTCCTTAGGGCAGCCGAAATCCACGGCATACATACCCATAAGTTTCATTCATTTAATCCACAATTTCATACTCATTTTTAAGTCCTTAACATGGAACAAGAGATATACATGCATAATTAAGCACTAACCTCTTTGCTCAACTTATTGAGCTTGTGAAAACTCTAGAATTTCTCCTCTTTGTGGCTGCCTAGAGTTGCCTTGTGATGTGGGGACAAGTTTTAGTGAAGGTGACTTAGGGTTTAGTAGTGGAATTTCATGGGAAATGGAAGAAATTAAAGGAAACTTTCATGGAGGGTTATGGAAAAGGGGAGGTCACGTTTTGGCTGAAGAAGAAGAAGAAGATGACCAGAATTTTTGGTCTCCTTTGGTCTCTTTTATTAGTTAATTAAAGGGTTGTTTAATTGTGATTGGAGGAAGCTTTTTAAATGACATCACAATATGTCATATTTGACATTTTATTGCATTTTCTTTTCTTTTCTTTTCTACTAACTTTCAATTAATTTTTCATCAATATTAATTCATATTTTATGTCATAATAATTATTTACTCAATTGGACAAGTCGGCCAAAAATCGTCTCTGAAGGCGAAATGACCAAAATGCCCTCCGTTTGGCTTAACGGGTCAAAATTGTCTGTACCGATTGTAAAATTTTTCTAAATATTTTCTTGGCATTCTAATGCCATAGGAACCTCAATGACCCTTCTCTAGAGTCCCAAAAATTATTTTATGAATTTTTTCCCGGGTCTAGGGCTCCTCGTTGAGAGAACCGCAACTTCCCTCTGGGTTACCCATCGCTTGGGCACTGCCTCATTTGACTTGGTTGTATTTTATTTCTAAAATTTTTCCTAAATTTTTCTTATTAATATTTGAGTTAATTTTGGTTCTTGACTTTAGTTTAAATATTTTTCCGGACGTTCTAGCTGTCCGGACCGACACCGATCACCGGAACAGTAGAATGTACGGAGTTGCTACCGGGAGGGTGTTACAATGAGCTATACTGATATGCCAATATCCTTTTGGGGATTTGCATTAGAATCAGCTTTGCATATTCTGAATAGGATTCCATCAAAATCAGTATCTTCTACACCTTGTGAGATATGGCATGGAAGACAACCATGTCTTAAGCATGTTAAGATTTGGGGTTGTCCAGCTTATATCAAAAATCTAAACACTAATGAATTGGAAACCACATTAGAAAAGGATCGTTTTGTTAGATATCCAAAAGAGAGTTTTGGATATCATTTTTATTTGCCTACATCACAAAAGGTTGTGGTAAGTAAAGATGTCACATTTCTTGAACAACAATTTGTTCAAGAGGGAGGCAAAGGAAGGCAAATAGAGTTAGAATTGGATAATTCTGACCAACCAACAGATCAGATGGATATAGATCCATCTAGTCAACCTACACCTATTGATAAAACATCTATAGCTATTCCTCGCAGATCAACCAGGATATCTCACCCACCAGTGAGATATGGTTTTCTTAATGAAAATTAACAAGAGTTGTTTACTCATGAAGAAGTAGATCATGGAGATGATCTACTTGCCTATGAAGAAGCTATATCAGATATAGACTCTTCAAAATGGATTGTTGCTATGAAATCTAAAATTGATTCCATGTATAAGAATCAAGTTTGGGATCTTGTTGTCCCACCTGAAGGTATTGCACCTATAGGGAATAAATGGGTTTTTAAGAAGAAAATTGGTTCTGATGGAAAGGTAGAGACCTGTAAGCAAGGTTAGTAGCGAAAGGGTTTCGCCAAAGGAAAGGAATCGACTATGAGGAGACTTTCTCGCCTGTTGCCATGCTTAAATCAATTAGGATTCTATTAGCTATAGCTGCATACTATGATTATGAGATTTGGCAGATGGATGTCAAAACAGCTTTTCTTAATGGAGACATTGAAAAAAACATTTTCATGGAACAACCTAGGAGTTTTGAATCCCAAGATGGTTCCAAAGTATGCAAGCTAAAGCGATCTATTTATGGGTTGAAACAATCTTCGAGGAGTTGGAACATCCGTTTTGATGAAGCCATTAAGTCATTTGGTTTTATAAAAAGTTAGGATGAACCATATGTAGATAAGAAGGTTAGTGATAGTGCTATCACTTTCCTTGTCTTATATATGGATGACATTTTGTTGATGGGTAATGACACAGATATGTTGACAACTGTAATGGTATGGTTGTCAAATACATTATTCATGAAAGATTTAGGGGAGGCAACCTATTTTCTTGGGATTCGCATCTATAGAGATAGAGTAAAAAGAATAATTGTTTTATCCCAAAGTCTATAGTTGGAAAAGGTGTTAAAGAGGTTTAACATGCTTGATTCCAAGAGAGGATTGTTATCAATGAGACATGGTATCCACCTTTCTAAAGAGATGTCTCCAAAGACACCTGAAGAAAGAGATAAAATGACCAGGATTCCATATGCTTCGGCTATTGGAAGTTTGATGTATGCAATATTGTGTACTAGACCGGATATCACATATGCTGTTAGTTTGACTAGCAGGCTTCAATCCAATCCAGGATTGAAACACTGGATAGCTGTCAAGAATATCCTTAAGTACTTGAGAAGAACTAAGGATTTATTCTTAATATATGGAGGTAGTGACTTGCAATTGGATGGTTAAACTGATTATGATTTCCAATCAGATATCGATGATACAAAGTCTACCTCTGGGTATGTGTTCATTTGTAATGGAGGTGCAGTCAGTTGGAAGAGTTCCAAACAAAGTACGACTGCAGATTCCACTACAGAGGCTGAGTATATTCTCGCATCGATGCCGCAAAAGAAGTCGCTTTGGATAAAGAAGTTCGTGATGTAACTTGCAGAGTTCCTTCCATTGAGTCGCTAGCCCACTCTCATCAGGACGACAATGGAGCGATCATCTGAGCTAAGGAACCCAATCTCACCAGAAATCCAAACACATAGAAAGGCGCTACCACATTATCAGAGAGATAGTTGGGCGAGGCGATGTAGCCATGCAGAAAATAGTATCAGCTGAAAATTAAGCTGATCAATTCACTAAGCCTGTGTCACAAGCTCAGTTAACTAACATCTTGAGAAGATGGGTCTAAGGTATTTTAATGAATGGCTCTAGTGCTAGTGGGAGATTGATAGTAGTATGCCCTTGAATATATCATTTAGTATGTATCTTGTATATGTTTTATTAATAAAAGACAATTTCACTTTTCTATTTGTATAATATATTTATGTGTAGTAGAAAAGGTCCTTTGATATTTTGTTAGAAATTCTATTCTTAAGTTGTTAAGAATATGAGTGATAATATTTCTGGTATAAAGTATCATAAATTGATTCACAATCGAGAATACTTCACAATAAGGACATGACTTATCCAGAAAGATTATAATCATTTTTGTTCTTAAGTTATTTATATGAGATGTAAATAAGATGGAATGGTGAGTCTTATATCATATAACAAACATGATAGGCACTTATGCATGATAAGTAGGCCGAACCAGTGACACTTATGACAAGCACGTGAAGTTTACTCTTGTCAATGCATTGTCATAAATCATATTAGTGCATATAATCTTTAGACCTGAGATAGCACAGTTATCTTGTATATAGGTGGTTTTAGTTTGATACTGCTTTCATACGTGTACTGTGTATGGCTATATGGGCATGTGTTGGCTCCTAGCAGTTACATATGGAGATAGGTGTTGATCAAGATGGAATCTATTACCCTAAGTAAATAGGGATATAATCCTATGTTCATTTAATTATTCTTGATGTTTCAAGTTCCTGGCTAGGACAGACAGATTTAATCAGAAAAGATTTTCTGATGAGAAAATCTTTTTAATCAAGAATTGGAATTAAAAGAGAACATAATATTCATAGTAAATGGGGTTTGATATAAACCAAGACTCCAGCTCGAATTGGGATTTTGTAACAGAGAGATTATAGTGCATGGTAACATATGATTATAGGTTCATTTAAGGTATTCTTTGTTACTGATTGGGTGGCCATGACATTCTATACTAGGTGTCAACCATGGTCTATGAGATGCCTAAAATGATTTAGAGAAATCATTTATGGTAAGAAAGAGTTCTGATGATATTAAAAGTTAATATCATATCTCATTGCCAATTAGTAATGAGCCTAGTAAGTCACACACATACACAAGATAATCACCAAGTTAAATGTGATTTAATTGATTAATTAAATAGGTTTGGTTTGCAATAAGATTGCAAAGTCCCTAGCATGGCTTGAAACCAAATCTAGGTTATTGGATGTATAGTATAAGTTAAATTTATATTTAAAGTGTTTAAATATGAATTTAATTATGAGAAATTAATTAATAAAAATTAATTAATTAATTTATATTTGATATAAATTGATTAGAAGAGGAGAAATAATTATTTTGGGTTGAGAACTCAAAATTAAAACACAAGAGTAATTTGGTCATTTCATAGGGTGACATGTGGCACTATGAGATGGTGACACATGGCACCATATAAGCTTGCCATTTGTCTTCCAATTATGTAAGATGATCAAAGTTAATATTAAATCTAGCTTTGACACTTGACTTAATGTGATTAGGTCAATTAAAATTCAAGATGCAATCAAGTGATGACATGTGGCAAGGGTTTTAAGTGATGACCTAATTATAAAAGGGAAAGAATGAAAAATAAAGTACACACATTCTGATTTTTCTAAAGAGGTGCCACCACCCATAAAGCTCTCTTCCTCTCTTCTTCTTCTTCTCTCACCAATTCAAAGAGAATTGTCCATATTCTCTTGAATTAAAATTGCTAGAAATTGTTTATAGTGTCCTATATACATCTACAACCTCTCTTAAGGCAAATCCCTAATTTCTAATTGGTTGGCAAGGCTTGAGAAGGTGTTCAAGGGGCTTCCATTGGTGATCTAGGTGTGGAAAAACTAGAGGGACAACATTTAGGGTCCTAGGTGCTTCCCAAAGGTACCAATCACATTTACAGTGCATCAAAAGGTTAGTGCACATATTCTTGTATTAATCTAGGGTTCTAATGAATTAATTTGTTAATTTAAAAAATCTTAAATGGCAAATATAGATCCTAATACATATTAAAAGTGTTTTAATATGCATTTGAATATTGAAATCAATTAGGTATATAATGGATATTGCATGATGCATGAAACCCTAGAAGAAAATTTTTGAATTTAATGTTCTAATCTAACAAATTTTCATGCTTCCGCTCCTTCATATGTCCCCCATTAATAATGGCTAGTGGGGTGGTATTATATGAGTACTTATTAGCTAGCTAACCCTTCCCTCATTAATAATGGTTAGTGAGGTTGAGATTGCTTTGTCGTGGTGTACAACATGGTATTAATCGTGAAATTTTGAGTCATGGTCTAAACTATGTGTTGATGTTGGCAACACTTATGTTTATGAATTGTGATTTGTGAAGTATGATTTCTCATTCGAAATGTGATTTCAATAAATGATTCTTATGGACTCAGAAAGTTTTGTGATGCTATCATGATTATGCAAATATATGATTTCTTATATTTTGACAAGTTGTGTTTTACCTTAAGTTTTAAAGTTATTAGTTGTGCACCACTGAGGGATATACTCAGCGATAGCTTATTTATGTTATCGCAGATAAGGGAAAGGAGAAGGCTACTGAGTGAGAGACTTGGAGCAGCTTTTGTATTGATTGTGGGTATTTATATTAGGTATACCCTTGTAATTCCTTTTGATGTAATCTGTACCTATATGTATGGATGTACGGACATTGAGCAATTTGTATTAAAAAAAATTACATTGCTCTAACATTTTGAGTTGTACATATTTAAACTTCGTTTTGAGACTTATGCAAAATGTATCTTTTGAACTAATAAGTTTATTTCCTCTAATGAATTTCTACATGATATGTAATTGAATTTATTATGCTTGTGAAATGGGTCGGAGCAAAATCTTTTACTTGGTTTACTTTATGATTTCGATAGTTTATAAATATGGGTTTTGTTAAAGTTTTAACCACTACCATCATGCCGTTTTCCGCAAAACGAAAATAAAATAAAATGCTATGTTTTGTTTAAAATCCCTCGTAGTATATTTAATGGATTATTGGTAGGTGTAGTTCGGTAATTCATTAGGTATACTACGGGATCATATTATACCTTACAAAAGGGATAAGGGGTGACACTTTAGCCATAGGGTCTAAATCTTTGTACATGTGTGGACATGTTTTGTATTTATGTCACACCTTATCCCTTGTAAGGCACGACATGTTCCGTAGCATACCTAAAGAATTACCGAACTCCACCTACCGACAACCTATTAGTTATGCTACAATGGATTTTGAAACAAACTATAGCTTTTTATCTTATCAATCCTTTTGCGGAAAAACTGCATGAGAATAGTTAAAATTCCATGTAAACATTCATTGGAAATAATGATAGACTAAATATTGCAAAAGTTACATTTTCACAAGTCTCAAAGTAAAATACAAAATAGTTACAAACTCAAAATGCGATAGCAATGCAATGTTTTTAAATACAAACTGCTCAATGTCCGTACATCCATACATATAGGTACAAAATACATCCAAAGGAATCACAAGGGTATACCTAATGTAAATACCCACAAACAATACCAAAATGTTGCTTTCAAGTCTCTCACTTGGCAGCCTTCTCCTTTCCCTTACTTGCGACAGCATAAAGAAGCTATCGCTGAGAATTTCACTCAGTGGTGCACTACTAATAACTTTAAAACTTAAGGTAAAACACAATTTGTCAAATTATAATAAATCACATTTTTCTTAAGCATGAAAACTTTACAACAGTTCTAAGTCCATAAAGGCTATTTATTGGAATAACATTTCAAATGAGAAATCACACTTCATAAATCGCAATTCACAAAACATTAGTGATGCCAACATCAACACACAGTTTAGGCAATGACACAAAATTTCACTATCAGTGCCGTGTTGTACACCATGACAAAGCAATCTCAACCTCACTAATCGTTATTAATGAGGGAAGTGCTAGCTAGCTAATGAGTACTCATGTAGTCTTACCCCACTAACCGTTATTAATGGGAGACATAATCAATATCAATTATCAACCCGAAGTAGTCGTTACTACTGGGGAGTTCCGGAAGGGACTGTTATGCTAACTGTGGTTCCAAAACAGTTTCCAAAAATTTCCCACTCAACAATCACATTTATAAACCAATAAACACATTTAAATTTATCATAATATCCATATAAAGGTGGCAACACTCAAATTTCTTAAATGCAAGAGAAAAACCATATTTCAATCAAATTAAACTTGTTCAAAGCAAACTCATTCAATTTAACACAATCCAAGCAATTTACAAGTTTAAAAATGAAGAAAATGTTAGTCGTGCACAAACCTTCAATAATTCTCCTTCCTTGTTGCCTACTTCTCCTTGTCTGTTCCAAGTTCTTTTTCTACTGAAAATACACAAATTGAATACCTCAATACCAATCTCAATTGCTACCAAGAACTCATTATATGCATGTCTAATGCATCCCAAGTTAGCTTTGAAAATTTTAGAATATTTTGGTTTTGGGACAGCTTGGTGCCCCAATCTTGGAACCCAATTTGTACCTAGTTTCTATCACAATTTGGTTCTTCATAAAAATTGTTCATTTAGGCCTTAACTTTATTTTCCTTTTTGAATTGCCTAATTCGGAGCTGTGTAGCTCAAGTTATGACCAAAATACGATTACTGTTCATGTAACTGTTCATGCCACAGATTTAGTTCTGGCAGATTTATCAATCCAAATTCGTTCAGCAATTTGATCAAGTTAAGTCCATAATTTAGTCTAATGTTCTGCATACAAAATGTTCTACTATGTCTTAGGTTTCCATCGGTTCAAGAATTGCCTAAATCAGAGCTTTCTAGAGAGAGTTATGGCCATGCAATTTTACTATTCATAAGGTAAATATGCAATTCTATAGATTCGGTGATTCAAATTTGCTCAGCAATTTGATTGGGTTAAGTCCACAATTTGGCCTCAAGTTCTTCATGTAAAATGTTATACTATGTCTTAGGTTTCCATCGGTTCAAGAATCACCTAAATCGGAGTTTTCTAGAGAGAGTTATGGCCATGCAAAATTTACTGTTTATACAGTCAAATTCTGTAGGTTTCAGAATTTTGTCTCTAAGTTCAAGGCTCATTTCAGATAGCTTAAGGTCATTTTTCGGGCAGGGTATCTTCACAAAAATTCTAGCCCTATGTCTTAAGCTTCATTTCCAATTAGTTTCACACTAATTGGAGTTGTGTAGCTCAATTTATGTGCTATCAAACACACTGAACTTAGTGTGCAAATTCTGCCCTAGGTTCAAAATTTTCATTTCTTCAATTATTCCCACTAACCAACCTCAATTCACATTTAATTCACCCAAAATGACTATAATTTAGTATTGACACATCAATGGCACTTCCTAGCATAAACCCCACAATTTTCAAACACCAAAGTTTGCAATTTTCCCTAATCCTACCATTTCATTGCCTCCATTCATCAACCCAATGTCAATTCAAACTAAATAAACCTCAAATGACCATAATTTAACACTACACACACTAATTTCACTCTCTAGCACCAAAATTTCAATTTTCCCATGAACCTTAATCTCTCATAATTAAATTTATACACATTTTATGCAATTTCTTTGCCCCAATCATGTATACTACTTTAACTAAGCTTAATCTCATCATAAATTTCATTCAAAGACATCAAACCCTAACTTTTCTCCAATTTGGCCAAAACCCTAGTTTAGATTCCATACATGTTTTCTTTCATTTTCTTATGAAATTTCATGCTTTCTCATGTAAATTCATCACACCCAAACTTGATTCAAAGCATATTTGGTTAATCAAGCATGAAAGAGAAAGCTTACCTCACTTGATGATTTTTCCCATTTCCAATCTCTTCCAAATCTTGCTCTTCTTGTTTTTAATCTCTCAATCAAAGATCTCTTTGATGTTTTCCTTTAGTGGGCTATGGAATTTATGAAGGAAATTGAAGTGAATCAAGACTTGGAAGGGAAAACAATGGTGGAAGAAGATTGGAGAAGAAGAGAAAAGAAAAGAGAGGGAGAGGGAAGATGGGTGGTGGCATGGAAGAAGGGAAAGAAGGAGACTTGTCATCTTTTATACTTATTTATTCCTTTTTAATTAAATAATTAAGTTTAATTATCAAAAGCGCATAAGTCATTAATTTTAATTAGGTCAAAAATGAAATTTAAATTCTAGATTTTTGCCTCTTTTATTTTCTTTCCACTTTTACTTTAATTTTTCCCTCAATATTTCTTCACAATTCAATATTTTATTTTCATTTAATTAAATTGACATTTTGGTCAAAAATCAACTCTTAAAGTGAATTGACCAAAATGCCCCTTATCAGGTCATAATCTCTCTTTTGCAATATACCCGGTGAGTCCTTATATTTTTGGGTCACTTGAATTTTTATTGTGTCACTTGAATTTTTATTGTGTCTATCTCAATTATTTTTCTATTTATTTTTGGTCCTCAAGGTGTCTTTGAATAGTACTAGTCAAGGATAAAAAATGGTACTATTCATAACTAGGAGGTTCAGGGTGTTACAATTCTCCCTTCCTTAAAATAAATTCCGTCCTCGAAATTTACCTGGTCTCAGTCTCTAAATAGCTGTGGGTGCTGTCTCCTCATATCCTCCTCATGCTCCCATGTAGCCTCCTGGCCTGAATGATGGTTCCACAGCACTTTCACTAGAGGTATTTTCTTGTTCCTCAGCTGCTTTACCTCATGTGCCAAGATCTTTATGGGTTGTTCGTCATATGTCAAGTATGGATTCACTTCGATCTCCTCTACTGGCAAAATGTGAGAGGGGTCTAATCTGTACCTCCTGAACATGGAGACATGGAAGACATTGTGAATCTTTTCCATCTCTGGAGGCAATGCAAGTCTATATGCCAATGGACCCACTCTTTCCAGAACCTCATACCGCCCAATGAAGCGAGGACTTAGTTTCCCCTTTCTACCAAACCTCATGATCCTCTTCCATGGGGAAACTTTCAAGAACACCTTGTCACCCACACTGTACCAAATATCTCTTCTCTTTAGGTCAATGTAGGACTTATGTCTATCCGTTGCAACTTTGAGTCTGTCTCTAATGAGCTTAATCTTTTCTTCCGTCTGCTGCACTAATTCTGGGCGAATCAACTTCCTCTCGCCCACTTCATCCCAACATAAGGGAGTTCTACACTTTCTTCCATAAAGTGCTTCATATGGAGGCATCCCAATGGTTGACTGATAACTGTTGTTGTAGCCAAATTCAATTAAAGGCAAGTGTGTGTCCCAACTCCCTTCAAACTGAATCACACAAGCCCGAAGCATATCCTCCAAAATCTAAATGATCCTTTCAGATTGGCCATCATGCATGGATGGAATATCATCAAGTTCAGTCTAGTTCCTAGGGCTTTTTGGAGACTACCCCAGAATCTAGAAGTGAACCTTGGGTCTCTGTCCGACACAATAGACACTGGCACTCCTTGTAACCTCACAACATCATCAATGTACAGTTTGGCCAATCTTTCCAGGCTGTAATCCATCCTCACTGGCAAAAAGTGTGCAGAATTGGTCAATCTATCAACAATAATGTCACGACCTAGGGATGGGGTTGGGACGTGCTTGTTCAACTAGCTACGCACTGGGGTGGAAACTTCGTGTCCCACATCGGAAACGGGAAGAAAAGATTTGAGCCATATATGTGGGAGCCTTCCTCACCTGGTCAGCGCGCTTTTGGGAATGAAACCTCCCAAGGGACAAATCCGTGAGGCCCATGGGCCAAAGCGAACAATACTAACTGGAGAAGGATCGGGCTGTTACAATTTGGTATCAAAGCCTGGTTCCGCGTGCAACCTTGAACGGTGGTGGGGCAAACCTCAGTGAGGATGCTGAGTCCCATAAGGGGGGTGGATTGTAACACCCTCGGCAAATCCCACATCGACAAAACACGGGAGAGATGCTGGGTTTATAAGATGGAGGTTCCTAACCCTTATTGACGCGTTTTAAAACCGTGAAGGCTTCGGCCCAGAGCGAACAATATCACTAATGGGCCAGGCCATTACAGCAATACTATCCTCAAGTGCTTGTCGTGTTCCTCTACATTTTTTGAGTATACCAAAATATCATCAATGAACACCACAATAAACTGGTCCAAATATGGCCTAAAGATAGTGTTCATCAGGCCCATAAAAGTAGGTGGAGCATTAGTCAACCCGAATGGCATGACCAAGAACTCATAGTGGCCATCCCGAGTCCTAAAGGCAATTTCAGGAATACTTTGCTCTTGCACCCTCAACTGGTAGTAGCCCGATCTCAAGTCAATTTTGGAGAATACAGTTGCATCCTTCAACTAATCAAACAAATCATCAATACGTGGCAGAGGATATCTATTCTTTATGGTCACCTTATTCAACTGTCTGTAGTCTATGCATAGGCGGAGAGTACCGTCCTTTTTCTTCACAAATAATACTGGTGCTCCCCAAGGTGACACGCTAGGGCGGATGAAACCCTTATCTAATAATTCTTGCAATTGCACCTTCAACTCTTTTAACTAAGCAGGTGCCATCCTATAAGGAGTGATGGAGATTGGCTCCACACTAGGCATAGTCTCAATTTCAAACTGCACCTCTCTTTCCAGAGGCAATCTCGATAATTCTTCCGAAAAGACATCCGAAAAATCCTATACCGTAGGAATATCTTTAAGATCTGGACACCCCACCTGGGTATCTATCACATGAGCTAGATAAGCTTCACATCCCTTTCTAATCATCTTTCTAGCAAGTGTAGCTGAAATGATGTTGGATGGCAATAACTGCCTCTCCCCGTGTATCACTACGTCTACATACTCAGGAAGACCAAAAGTGACGGTCTTTAGTCTACAGTCAATCATGGCGTGATGTGTCACACCTTACCCCTCTGTAAGGCATAACATGATCCCGTAGAATACCAAATAAACTACCGAACTTCACCTACCAATAACTCATTAAGTACCCTACAAGGGATTTTAAAACAATTTTCTTACTTTTGCTTAGTGGTGAGCATTTTCTAATAGGTATTAAAATCATTTATTCAAAGTTGAAAACTAGTTAAAATTTTTGGCCCATTTTATTTTTCCGTAAATTTTATAAAAATTTCGGCAGAGTGCCCTACAGTTCGTCAAATTCCTGTAAAAAGCACTTCCAATTATTTATTTGAACCACTTCTTCAAATTCACAATAAATCTCAATCAATTTCTCAATATACTGTCAATCAATATCACACATTCATATTGCATTAAAGATAAATAATTTATATATACATCATACTAAAATTTACATTAAGAAAATCTAAACTAAAATTTATTATAAATTTTATACAAACTTTGTACCAGCTGCTCAATACCCATTTTCACATGTCCATACATTTACATGCATTACATACATCAAAATAAATATTTACAATCACGGTATAAATTATACCTAATAGCTTCAAAGCAGGAAGCTCCTCTGTCCTCAGCAGCTCAATCTACTGCTTCTCTAGTCTCTATATCTGCGACAGCAATAACAGCTATCGCTGAGTACTAGGACTCAGTGGTGCACAAAATACTAAAATAATCTTTATGCATAATTTAAATCACATTTATTCAAAAATTGGACTGAACATGAGAATTTAATACAAAACATGAATTAAGAGATTTTAATCCAAACAATTTCATTTCGAAATATCAAAACACATTTCATAAAACCCACAGTTATATCATGCCATTCCAAACAAATATAATCTCAATAGCCAGAGGCTAAAGAGAAGTCACATCACAAGGCTAGCTAGCTCAAATATATAGATATCCATTCAATTTCTTCTTCTACTAGCACACACCTCAACACTTCAGCCAGAGAGGGAATCAAAATTTAAAACTGATTATCCCCACTAGTCATGCTAGTGAGGTGTTTAAATATATGGTCATGACACTGTGGTTTCAAATCTTATCTTAACAATTTACTAAACATTGCCATTTCAAATATACACAAATAACTTTCAACAATTTAAAGTAAAAGCATCATAATAATGTCACAATTCAACATTTCAAATTATTCAAAACAATATGCAGAAGATAATTTAGAAAAATTATACGTTGTGCATAAACCTTAAACAAGTCACCTCTTGGCCTTGACTCGATTCCTCAGGTTCTTTCCCGGTGTTCTTTTCCTCTAAAACACACAGTTTCATAGTGTTTCAGTACCATAACTTAGCATAAATCCAAAAATAAATTTAAATTCACTTTTACCTAGCTCTAATGTGCTAAACTTGACGTTCTTTAAATTTTGTGTTTTAGGGTTACTATTCATTACACTATTCAAGTCAATTTGTTGACTTTCTAAGGCTTAATAGGTATGGGAATTCCAACTTCACCCACATACCACATTTTGGTCACTAAATTTGTTGGTTTTGGTTGTTTACTCAAATTCTAAGTCTTTTAGGCAAATTGGCAAATTTTCAATTTTGGGATCTTAAGTTGCACTGTTCCATTAGTCATTTTTCTATTAGAATTTGGCAAAACTTCCTCCATAGAAAATGTTTCTTATTGTCTTAAATAAATTCTTCTTTTTGGATCACTCCAATTGTAGTTTTGTAGCTCAAGTTATAGCCATTTGAACCATGGCTATCGGATTGGACTTAACCTAGATTTCAGGGCAAATTTTGGTTCTAGCAGTTTTAGGTCACCAAATTTGGGTGGCCAAATGACCTGGTTAATTGCATAATTTGGGTTTGTGTTCTTCATGAAAGTTTTAGGTTTATATCTCATCTGTGCACTGGTAAAATTTCAGGTCATTTAGACATGCCTAGCTCAATTTATATCCAAATGAACAAACACTATTCATTTGGTCAGTTTGTACAGGTGAGACTGAGAATTTCCAAATTTGGTCAATTTGTTCACTAGGTTTTGGTCACTTTTTGGGCATGATTCCTAAATGAAAATTGTGTCATTTTGTGTCTATTTTCATTCCCAATTGGTCTCATACCAATTGGACTTGTAAATTTTTAGTTTTCATCCCTCAAAGGGACCTTGGTCCTGCTGCCTGCAGCATGACCACATTGAATCCAAATTAACCTCAATTCAAATACTTCCAACACACTTCATGTTGTCACAAATGACCATTTCTCACTTCAAACTAGGTCAAACACATCATTTCACCATTTCTCAAAATTTTGTCTCCTAAACCCTAAGTGCAAAACCCTAATTCACACTAATTGTTACATTTGATTGATTCAACATATCTTAACATACTCTTACAGCTCATTCAAGCATTCTAACAAGTTTAATGCAATCAAACTCATGCAATTCATCTCCCTTCATAGGTTGGGTGAAATTTAGGTTTGGTCCTTCAACAATTGATTTCATTTCATTTCTTTAACTTCTAAGTTACTTTAAGCTACAAACATAACTAATAATCTAAAATTTTCAAATTAGAGTTCTTACCTCCACTTGGATTTGAATTCTCTAATTTCCTTCTTCTTTTCTCCTTTCTTTTTTTTGTCAAGTCCTCTATCAAGGCTTGAAATCAAGGTTTAATGTTGGAGGTTTAACTTTCTATGGTGGAATTGTGGGTTTGATCAAGCTCAAAATGAGCTTTAATGGAGGTTTTAGTGAGGGAGGGGGAGAGTGAGAGGGACGGCTTGAAGAAGACTTTTGATTTTTTTTTCTTTCTTTTCTTTTCTTTTTTTTATGTCTTAGGAAGACCATAAATCAATTTAATTAAATTTATTAATTATAATATTTATGGCATCATGTATGATGTCATCTCCCTTCACTTTTTTCATTTTCTTCATTTTTTATTTATTTATTTATTTATTTTTCTATTAGTTCTTTAATTAATTTCTCGGCTCTGAAATTTTTGTTTCTTTGATTTTATTTGACAGTTAGGTCAGAAGTCAGCTCTCGGGGTCAATTGATCAAATTGCCCCTCACCGGTTCAATCCAGTTTGCAAATAATTCAACATTTCTTTCGGCTCCCTGACCTAATTATTTGACTGGCTTAACAACCTTCTTCCGTGATTTTCTCTTTTCCACTGTGTTTGTAATAGTCTTAAGGACAGCGGTGTCACATTTTACGATTCGAAATTTGAGTTTAAATAGACTTCGCAGTCAATTATGAGAAGGTCACCCATCGCTGTGACTCTCGGCTCGTTTAACTTCTTATGTTCTTTTTTTCTTATTTATACTTAACTAATTGGCAATTACTAATTATTTGGGTTTAAGGCTTATCTAGTTATCTTAAGTATGGTTCTAATCCCCTTAATTATTCAGATCGGTACCGATCACCGGAATAGTGAAATGTACCAGGCTCTACAAGTAGGGGTGTTACAATTCTCCCCCCCTTAAATAAATTTCGTCTCAAAATTTTACCTGGTTTCAATCTATGAACAGCTATGGGTGCTATCTCCTCATGTCCTCCTCTCGTTCCCAAGTAGCCTCCTGGCCCAAATGATGGTTCCACAGCACTTTTACCAACAGTATCTGCTTGTTCCGTAGCTGCTTTACCTCATAAGCCAGAATCTCTATGGGTTCTTCTTCATATGTGAGGTCTGGATTTTCTTCAATTTCTTTCATTGGTGGTACATGAGATGGGTCTGATCGATATCTCCTCAACATAGACACATGGAAGACGTTATGTATCTTCTCCAACTCTGGAGGTAGTGCCAAACGGTATGCCAAGGGACCCACTCTTTCCAGAACCTCATATGGTCCAATGAAACAAGGACTCAGTTTCTCCTTTCTGCTGAATCTCATAATTTTCTTCCAAGGGAAAACCTTGAGAAAAACTTTCTCACCCACTGTATACTCAATATCCCTTCTCTTCAGATCAATGTAGGACTTCTGGCGGTCTGATGCAGTCTTAAGTCGATTTCTGATTATCCTGATCTTCTCCTTAGTTTGCTGAACAATTTCGGGTCCAATCATCTTTCTTTCACCCACGTCATCCCAACATAACAGGGTTCTACATTTTCTACCATACAAAGCTTCATATGGAGGCATCCTAATGCTTGATTGGTAGCTGTTGTAAGCAAACTCAATCAAAGGCAAGTGTGTGTCCCAACTGCCCTCAAATTCAATTACACAAGCCCGTAGCATGTCCTCCAAGATCTGAATTAGCCTCTCAGACTAGCCATCTGTCTGCGGGTGGAATGTAGTACTAAAGTTCAATCTAGTTCCTAGGGCTCTCTGAAGACTACCCTAGAATGTAGAAGTAAACCTAGGATCTCTGTCTGATACGATGGATATTGGCACTCCATGTAGTCTCACAATTTCATCAATGTACAACTTGGCTAATCTTTCTAAACTGTAGTCCATCCGAACAGGCAGAAAATGAGCAGACTTGGTCAGTCTGTCAATAATGACCCATATTGCATCATGACTCTTCTGTGTCCTCGGAAGTCCCATCACAAAATCCATAGTTATTCTCTCCCATTTCCATTCCGGTACTGGTAGTGGATGTAACAACCCAGCGGCTACTTGAGGCTCTACCTTTACTTGCTGACAAGTTATGTTGTCATGTCGAAACCCAACCACTTGCAATCTATCTCTACTGGTAGTGAGTAGGCTTCCAGCATAGTGGATGAGATGAGAAAAGTCTCTCTCATACTCGACTACAGTCTTGTTCCCTTGCTTCAAACTGAGAAATTGTTGTAACTTCATATCCACATACGTATTAGGAACATACTTCTGTCTAAACTCCCTTAGAAAGTTATCCCATGTCAGCACTGGCGGCTCAGCCAAACTGTGGGGAATGGTCTTCCACCACTCATATGCATCTCCATTCAGCAGGGAAATTGAATATTCAAACTTTAACTCATCTGTGCAGTGCAATTTCTTGAAGACCCTTTCCATCCGTTCTAACAATTGCTCAGCTTCCAATGGGTCCACTGTACCCTTGAACTCTATTGCCCCATACTTCATTAACTTGTCATATTGTCTGGCTGGGGATGGTGGTTGCACTGGAGGTGCTTGCACAGGAGCTTGCACTAGTATATTGCCAACCATTTGCTGAAATGATGCAGCCATCTACTGAGCAAACTGAGCAGGAAACTGCATGGGTGGGACGGGTGTAGCTGACCCACTAGCATTCTAAGGAGCTGAGGCCTCCCCCTGTACCTCAGCTGCTACTAATTGCTCTACTGTGTGATCCCTCCCTTCCATACTGAATCACAAAGAATTCTACTCCCTGGACAACCAACACAAGGAGATTTCCCTCCATTAGTCTATATTTATGATGTAATGCACTATATGTATCAATTAATGACAGTTGAGCAGTTGTACTTATCAAAAATTTTCAAACATGCAATTTCAAAACTTATATAAAAATCAAAGCTCTGATACCACTAAAACACGGTCTTTTGGTGGCATTTAAGGGTACCTATCAGAGAGCACTTACAGGCGTTACGTATCACCGTCCCTACAAGCTCCTGGGCGGAGAGTTCCCAAGAATCATAGGTGTTACGTATCGCCATCCCTACTTTGCTCTGATACCACTAAAACACATCACACCTTATCCCTTATAAGGCACGACATGTTCCCGTAGCATACCTAATGAATTACTGAACTCCACCTATCGATAACCCATTAGTTATGCTACAAAGGATTTTAAAACAAGCCATAGCTTTTTATCTTATCAATTCTTTTGCCAAAAACTGCATCAGAATAGTTAAAATTCCATGTAAACATTCATTGGAAATAATAATACACTAAATATTGCAAAAGTTACATTTTCATAAGTGTCAAAGTAAAATACAAAATAGTTAAAAACTCAAAATGTGATAACAATGCAATGCTTTTAAATACAAACTGTTCAATGTCCGTACATCTATACATATAGGTACAAAATACATCCAAAGGAATCACAAGGGTATACCTAACGTAAATACCCATAAACAATATCAAAATGCTACTTTCAAGTCTCTCACTCAGGAGCCTTCTCCTTTCCCTTACCTATGACAACATAAAGAAGCTATCGCTGAGTATATCACTCAATGGTGCACAACTAATAACTTTAAAACTTAAGGTAAAATACAATTTGTCAAAGCATAATAAATCCCATTTTTCTTAAGTATGAAAACTTCACAATAGTTCTAAGTCCATAAAGGCTATTTATTAGAATAACATTTCAAATGAGAAATCACACTTCATAAATCATAATTCACAAAGCATTAGTGTTACCAAAATTAACACACAGTTTAGGCCATGATATAAAATTTCACGATCAGTGTCGTGTTGTACACCACGACAAAGCAATCTCAACCTCACAAATCATTATTAATGAGGGAAGTGCTAGCTAGCTAATGAGTAGTCATGTAGTCTTACCCCACTAACCGTTATTAATAGGAGACATAATCAATATCAATTATCAACCCCAAGTAGCCATTACTACTGGGCAGTTCCGAAAGGGACTATCATGCTAATTGTGGTTTTAAATCAGTTTCCAAAAATTTCCCACTCAACAATCACATTTATAAACCAATAAACACTTTTAAATTTATCATAATATCCATATGAAGGTGGCAACACCCAAATTTCTTAAATGCAAGAGAAAAACCATATTTCAGTCAAAGTAAACTTGTTCAAAGCAAACTCATTCAATTTAACACATTCCAAGCAATTTACAAGTTTAAAAACGAAGAAAATGTTAGTTGTGCACAAACCTTCAATAATTCTCCTTCCTTGTTACCTAATTCTCCTTGTCTGTTCCAACTTCTTTTTCTACTGAAAATACACAAATTGAATACCTCAATACCAATCTCAATTACTGCCAAGAACTCATTACATGCATGTCTAATGCATCCCAAGTTAGCTTTGAAAATTTTAGAATATTTTGGTTTTGGGACAGCTTGGTGTCCCAATCTTTGAACCCAATTTGTACCTAGTTTCGATCATAATTTGATGAGGTGTTCTTCATGAAAATTCTTCATTTAGGTCTTAACTTTATTTTCCTTTTTGAATCGCCTAATTTGGAGCTGTGTAGCTCAAGTTAAGACCAAAATACAGTTACTGTTCATGTTACTATTCATGCTGCAGATTCAGTTCTGGCAGATTTATCAATCCAAATTCGTTCAGCAATTTGATCAAGTTAAGTCCATAATTTGGTATAATATTCTTCATATAAAATGTTCTGATATGTCTTAGGTTTCCATCGGTTCAAGAATAGCCTAAATAGGAGTTTTCTAGAGAGAGTTATGGCCATGCAAATTTTACTGTTCATATGATAAATCTGCAATTCTATAGATTCAGTGATTCAAATTTGCTCAGAAATTTGATTGGCTTAAATCCATAATTTGGCCTCAAGTTCTTCATATGAAATGTTATAATATGTCTTAGGTTTCCATCGGTTCAAGAATCGCCTAAATTGGAGTTTTCTAGAGAGAGTTATGGCCATGCAAAGTTTACTGTTCATATGGTCAAATTTTGCAGGTTTCAGAATTTTGTCTCTAAGTTCAAGGCTCATTTCGGATAGCTTAAGGTCATTTTCGGAGCAGAGTATCTTCACAAAAATTCTAGCCCTATGTCTTAAGTTTCATTTCCAATTGGTTTCACACCAAATGGAGTTGTGTAGCTCAATTTATGGGCTGTCAAACACACTAAACTCAGTGTGCAAATTTTGCCCTAGGTTCAAATTTTTCATTTCTTCAATTATTCCCACTAACCAATCTCAATTCGCATTTAATTCACCCAAAATGACAATAATTTAGCATTGACACATCAATGGCACTTCCTACCACAAACCCCACAATTTTTTAACACCAAAGTTTGCAATTTTCCCTAATCCTACTATTTCATTACCTCCATTTATCAACCCAATGTCAATTCAAACTAAATAAACCTCAAATGACCATAATTTAACACTACACACACCAATTTCATTCTCTAGCACCAAAACTCCAATTTTCTCATGAACCTTAATCTCCCATAATTAAATTTATACACATTTCATACAATTTCTTTGCCCCAATCATGTATACTACTTCAACTAAGCTTAATCTCATCATAAATATCATTCAAGGACATCAAACCCTAAATTTTCTCCAATTTAGCCAAAATCCTAGTTTAGATTCTATACATGTTTTCTTTCATTTTCTTATGAAATTTCATGCTTTCTCATGTAAATTCATCACACCCAAACTTGATTCAAAGCATATTTGGTTAATCAAGCATGAAAGAGAGAGCTTACCTCACTTGATGATTTTTTCCAATTCCAATCTCTTCCAAATCTTGCTCTTCTTGTTTTTAATCTCTCAATCAAAGATCTCTTTGATGTTTTCTTTTAGTGAGCTATGGAATTTATGAAGGGAATTGATGTGAATCAAGACTTGGAAGGAAAACAATGGTGGAAGAAAATTGGAGAAGAAGAGAAAAGAAAAGAGAGGGTGAGGGAAGATGGGTGGTGGCATGAAAGAAGGAAAAGAAGGAGACTTGTCTTCTTTTATACTTATTTATTCTTTTTTAATTAAATAATTAAGTTTAATTGTCAAAAGCGCATAAGTCATTAATTTTAACTAGGTCAAAAATGGAATTTAAATTCTAGATTTTTGCCTCTTTTATTTTCTTTCTACTTTTACTCTAATTTTTCCCTCAATATTTCTTCATAATTCAATATTTTATTTTTATTTAATTAAATTGACATTGTGGTCAAAAATCAACTCTTAAAGTGAATTGACCAAAATGCCCCTTATCGGGTCATAATCCCTCTTTTACAATATACCCGGTGAGTCTTTATATTTTTGGGTCATTTGAATTTTTATTGTTTCACTTGAATTTTTATTGTGTTTATCTCAATTAATTTTCTATTTATTTTTAGTCCTCAAGGTGTCTTTGAATAGTACTACTAATGAACCAAAAATGGTACTATTTATAGCTCCGAGGTTCGGGGTGTTACAATTTAGATAACATTTTGTATGTACCTGATGCTTTTAAGAACATCATTTCTGTATCTAGTTTGACTAAAAATGGTTATGAATTTCAGTTCACAAATGATATTTGTAATATTTATTTTGGAAATAAATATGTTGGCTCGGGTTATATGCATGATGGACTTTATTATTTGGATAATAATGATAAATACAAATCTAATGTAAGCAATCTAAATGAATTCAATGCCACAATGAAAATCAACTCCAGTCCAAAATGTCTTTGACACTTAAGATTAGTTCATATTGCAAAAGATAGGATTACAAGTGTAACACCCCCATACTAAGTAGTCTATACATTCTATAGTTCCGGTGACTAGTGTCTGTCCGGACAGTCAGGATGTTTAGAACCATATTTAAGTCATCTAGAAAATTCATAAACAAAAATTAATAGAAATTTTATGAAGGTGAAATGGAAATAAGAAAAACAAAGCATAATCAGTTAAATGAGCCGAGGTCCTGGCGAAGGGTGATGGACCTAGGAAGCGATTACGAGCTCAGTTGCTACCCTAAATTTGTGTGGGACCCCATGACACCCTAGGTCAAGGGATCATTATGAAGTTATTGGAAATGTGAAAACCATGAAAATAAAAAGAAAACAAGTTCAAATAATTGAATCAGCATTCAAATAGCTACCGAACACTATTAGGAAGATGGATTGAACTGACGAGGGGCATTTTGGTCAATTCACTCTTAGAGGTGACTTTTGACCTAAATGTCCATTAAAATGTAGGAAATTAAAATATTTAAAAAGATATTAAAAATGAAGATGTGTAGGGAAAGAGAAGAGAAAGAAATGAAAAATTCAAAATTTAAATTGAATTATGACATCATGATTACATTAGCATGACACAATAAAATTATAATATTAATTATTTCAATTTTGTAGATAATTATCTACATAAAAATGTCAAAAAAAATTAAAGAAAAATATTGTCTTCTTCAACCCAAAATAACTGGCCATCTTGGTCTCTCTCTCTCCCTCACCATTCCACCATTGTTGAGCTAGTAGAGCTTGACATACCCACTTTTTCTTCCATAATTTTCTTAGTCCATCACTTAAAACCTTTGAATTAAGCTTCAAGGTGAAGATTGGGAGCAAAAGATTAGAAGAAAACCTATAGATTTGAAGAGTTGAAAGAATTCTAATTGAGATAGGCCACTTTTTAAATTTAATTTGTTGTATACTCATAGAAATAAGTGGAAATTAAATGAAAAATGGAAGAAATATTGTTGTTTAGGGAAGAGGGAAATTCAGCCAGCCATGTTATAGTGAGGTTTTGATGTGCTTTAACCTAATTAAACATGGATTCTAGCTTGATTTGGGATGTGTATATGATTATTGAGTTAACCTTGCATGAATTGCATGAAAATTTGTAAGGTAGAAGAATTAATGTTTATGAAAATTAGGGTTTTGATGAAGTGTTAACCAATTGGCGTTATTATGCCTAATTGTGGTCATTTGGTGTATTTTGAGTTGAGAATTAACATGAATTGATGAATGGAATTGAGAGAAGTGATGGTTATTGAATTGCTAAATTCTAGACCAATGAGTCCAGCAAGATTAAATGGCCATAAGTAGAGTTGTGTTACTCCAATTAGTGTGAGGTTAATTGGAGATGAAACTAAGGCTATAATGCCACATTTTTTATGAAGAAACTTTGCCCAAAAATTGACCATAAGTTAGCCTAAAATTGGCTTGAATCTAGGTGACCTAATGCTGGACCTGGAAAAATGACCAAATGTATAGTACATGTTCAAATGGCCATAACTCACTCTAGGAAAGTCAGAATGACCTGATTTTAAAACCATTTGAAAGGTTAGACATAGGAGCACATTTTTTATGAAGATCACGAGCCAAAAATCTAGTTCTAACCCAACCAATTTGTTAGAACAAATTAGGTTAACAAAACTAACCAAAACCAAAACTGACATGAAATCCTGGACAAATGGTTATCCGACCAGTTTTGGAAAAATGCCATAACTTGGTCCAAAAAACTAAAAATGCAGTGAAACTAAAGCCCAAATTTTTATAAGACCTAGAACTACAATTTGGTGCTTTGACCAAAATCCAGAACCTAATGGAACTTGGGCAATTTGCTAGGACAACTTAGCAATTCAAATTCTGAAAATAAGCTAAATAGCCATTGACCTCAGAATGGTATTTAAGTTATATCTCCCACTAGAAAACTCAAATTGAGATGAGCCAAGTTGTTATGGAAACCTAAGAAATAGAGCTACAACTTTGCTTCAGTAACCTTGCCCAAATTTTGAGGATAAGGACCTCAAATGTGAGATGCAAAACACTGACCTGAACCTAGAATCTTGATGCACAGAGTTTATGAGTCTAGGTCAGTTAAATTGCCATAACTCACCATACATAACTTTAAAAATTATGATTTTAAACCTCTGTGACCAGGACACATAGGGGAACAACTTACGTGAAGGACATTAGGCCAAAATAAGATTGTAGCTAGTTTAATTGGCTGAAGAAAGTGAGGTTCTAGAATCTACTTGGTTCTGGAACTTTAAAGGGTTATTGGACCAATACATGATAAATTGACCATAACTTGAAAACCAAAACTAAAAATGGAGTCATTCAAATTGGAAAATGAAACTAAGACATAGAGGGACAAATTTTATAAAAAACACCTCACTAGATTATGATTAAAACTAGGTCGAGATTGAGTTCAAAAGTCAAATAGTAAAACTATCTAGAATTCAAATCTTATGAAACTTCATAAGTAACTTAAGTATGCATAATGCAATTGTTGGATTAGTTGTTGAAAACATTTTGGATGAATATTGAGACACCTTAATTATATATTTCAGTTAGAGATGAGCCTTCCAAGGAAGGAAAAAAATTGGATTAAATCAAGACAAGTAAAGAAGGTTTGAGCACAACAAATTTTAATTCTTCAATTCCATTTGGAAATTTATTTGAATAAATGTTGTGAATGATTTTTTATGGTTATGGCCTTGAGAACTTTATTTGAGAAATAGTGTGTTGCCTAGTTTATAAATGAAAATTTGAAATGAATTATGATTAGTGATTTGTATGAAATATTTGAATGAAATGGCTTGAATTGGTTTTGAAACCACACTTAGCATGACAATTTTATTGTGTTACTCCTCCATCCATGGAGTTGACGTCGTACCTTACCCCTCTGTAAGGCATAACATGATCTCGTAGAATACTTAATAAACTACCAAACTTCACCTATCGATAACTCATTAAGTACCCTACAAGGAATTTTGAAACAATTTTCTTACTTCATAAGTGGTGAGCATTTTCTACTAGGTATTAAAACATTTAATTAGAGTTTGAAAACTAGTTAAAATTTTTGTTCCATTTTATTTTTCCACAAATTCTATAAAAATTTCGGCAGAGTGCCGTCTGTATTTTGAGAAAATAATTCTTCAAATACCTGTAAAAAAAGTACTTCCTATGATTTACCTCAACTACTTCATCAATGCCACAACCATTCCCAACAAATTTCAACATTTCTTATCAATTTCCAAAAATTCAAATCCACAATTTTTATCATTCAAAATATTACTAATTACTTTCATTCAAATTAAAATAAAATACTTCCATTCATATGTAATTAAATGTAAAACAATTTATATACATCATACTAAAAATTTACATTAGGAAAATCCAAACTAAAATTTATTACAAACTTTTTACAAACTGCTCAAGACCAGTTTTACATGTCCATACCTTTAAATACATTACATACATAAAAATAAATTTTTACAGTCAGGGTATAAAATATACCCGATAGACTTTAGAGTAGGTAGCTCCTCTGTCCTCAGCAGCTCACTCTGCTGCTCTTCTAGTCTCTATATCTACGACAGCAATAACAGCCATCGCTGAGTACTAGGACTCAGTGGTGCACAATATACTAAAATAATCTTTATGCATAGTTTAAATCATACTTATTCAAAAATTGAACTGAACCTGAGAATTAATTACAAAACATGAATTATGAGATTTTAATCCATACAATTTCATTTCGAAGTGTCAAAACCAATTTCATAAAACCCACAGTTATATCATGTCATTCCAGACAAATATCATCTCAAAAGCCAGAGGCTTATGAGAAGTCACATCACAAGGCTAGCTAGCTCAAATATAGGGGAACCCATTCTTTTTCTTCTTCTACTGGCACACACCTCAACACTTCAGCCAGAGAAGGAATCAAAATTCGAAACTGATTTCCCCCACTAGTCATGCTAGTGAGGTATTCAAATATATGGTCATGGCACTGTGGTTTCAAAACTAATCTTAACGATTTACTAAACATTTATGCCATCTCAAATATACACAAATAACTTTCAACAATTTAAATCAAAAGCCTAATAAATATTTTATCACAATGATGTCACAATTCAATATTTCAATTTATTCAAAACAATATGTAGAAGAAAATTTACAAAAATTCTACGTTATGCACAAACCTTATATGAGTCAACTTTTGGCCTTGACTCGATACCTTGGGTTCTTTCCCGGTATTCTTTTCCACTGAAACACACAGTTTTACAGTGTTTCAGTATCATAACTTAGCATAAATCCAAAAATAAATTTAAATTCACTTTTACCTAGCTTTAATGTGCTAAACTTGACGTTCTTTAAAATTTGTGTTTCGGGGTTACTATCCATGATACTATTCAAGTCAATTTGTTGACTTTCTAAGGCTCAATAGGTATGGGAATTCCAACTTCACCCACATACTACATTTTGGTTACTAAATTTGTTGGTTTTGATTGTTTTCTCAAATTTTAAGTCTTTTAGGCAAATTTGCAAATTCTTAGTTTTGGTGTCTTATGTTGCACTGTTCCATTGGTCATGTTGCTGTTAGAATTTGGCAAAATTTTCTTCACAGAAAATGTTCCCTATTGTTTTAAATTTATTCTCCTTTTTGAATCACTCCAATTAGAGTTTTTTAGCTCATGTTATAGCCATTTGAATCATGGCTGCCGGATTGGACTTAACCCAGATTTCTGGGCACCAAACTAGTTCTAGCAGTTTTAGGTCACTAATTTTGGGTGGCTAAATAACTTGGTTAAGGGCATAATTTGGGTTTGTGTTCTTCATGAAAGTTTTAGATCTATATCTCATCTTTCCACTGATAAAATTGCAGATCATTTAGACCTACCTAGCCTATGTTATGGTCAAATGAACAAACACTATTCATTTGGTCATTTTTGTACAGGGTAGAACACTCACATCCGGATTTGGCCAATTTGTTCACTATGCTATGGTCACTTTTTGGGCATGATTCCTGAATGAAAAATGTGCCATTTTATGTCTATTTTCATTTTCAATTGGTGTCACACTAATTGGACTTGTAAATTTCTAGTTTTGGTCCCTAAAAGGGACCTTGGTCCTGCTGCCTGCAGCATGACCCTAAGCAATCCGAATTTGCATTTGGTTCCAACACTTCTAACATGCTCCAATTGGTCACAAATGACCATTTATCACCTCAAACCAATTCCAACACACCATTTAACACATTCTCATATTTTTTTTTTTCAAACCCGAGGTGCCAAACCCTAATTCACATATTAGTTGTATTTAATTAATTTTGAGAATACTAGCATTACTTCTATACTCATGCAAGCTTACCTACACTTTGAATTCAATCAAATTCATGCATAAACACATCAAAACCATAGCTGGACTAATTTTCCTCTAGTCCTCCAATAATTATTTTCTTTTAATTTTAAGTTAAAATCTAAGCTACTAGAACCAAAAACATAGAAATTAAACTAAGAAATTGAAGTTTGCTCACTAACCTCAACCTTTGATTTTCAATCATCAATTCCCTTCTTATTTTCTTCTTTCTTTCTTACTCAAGCTTCTTTTCAAGACTAAACAACAAGGTTTAATTAAGGGGACTATGGGATTTATGGCTAGATCAAGGAGTTCTTCAAGCTCAAAATGAGCTTTAATGGAGGAAAGTGAGGGTGAGGGAAAGAGAGATATGGGACGGTAAGGATGAGGATGAAGACTTTTATTTATTTATTTTCTCTCTTTTCTTTTCTTTTTTATGTCTTTAGGAAGACCACAAATTTAAATTAATTAAATTTCAAATTATAATAATTATTGCATCATGCATGAGGTCATGCATGATGTCATCACTTTTTACTTTTCCTTTTTCTCTTTTTTTTTTATTTTTTATTTTTCTATTAGTTCTTTAATTTAATTCCCAATTCTAAAATTTTCTTTTCTTCGATTTTATTTGACAGTTAGGTCAGGAGTCAGCTCTCGGGATCAATTGACCAACTTGCTCCTCGCCGGTTCGACCCAGTTTGAAAATAATTTAATATTTCTTCCGGATCACTAACCTAATTATTTGATTGGCTTAACAATTTTTTTTTCATGATTTTCTCTTTTTCACTGTGTTTCCAATAGTCCTAAGGACCGCGGTATCACATTTTACGATTTGAAATTTGAGTTTAAATCGACTTCGCATTCCTTCCAGAGAAGGTCACACATCGCTATGACTTTCGGCTCATTTAACTTCTTATGTTCTATTTTTCTTATTTATACTTAACTAATTGACAATTACTAATTATTTATATTTAGGGCTTATCTAGTTGTCTTAAGTGTGGTTCTAATCCTCTTAATTTTTCGGACTGACACCGGTCACCGGAATAGTGAAATATACCAGGCTATACAAATAGGGGTATTACAATTTTGCTGCCCCTTAAAATAAATTTCGTCTCGAAATTTTACCTGGTAATCAGTCTCTAAACAGTTGTGCCTGTTGTCTCCTCATATCCTCCTCTCGTTCCTAAGTAGCCTCCTGACCTGAATGATGGTTCCACAGCACTTTCACCAGCGGTATCTGCTTCTTCTGAAGCTGCTTCACCTCATAAGCTAAAATCTCTATGGGTTCTTCTTCATATGTGAGGTCTGGATTTACTTCAATTTCTTCTACTGGTAGTACATGAGATGGGTTTGATCGATACCTCCTCAACATAGACACATGGAAGACGTTATGTATCTTCTCCAACTCTGGAGGTAGTGCCAAACGATATGCCAAAGCACCCACCCTTTCCAAAACCTCATATGGCCCAATGAAACGAGGACTCAGTTTCCCCTTTCTGTCGAATCTCATAATTCTCTTCCAAGGGAAAACCTTGAGGAATACTTTCTCACCCACTGCATACTCAATATCTCTTCTCTTTAAATCAATGTAGGACTTCTGACGGTCTGATGCAGTCTTAAGTCGATCTCTGATCAACCTGATCATCTCTTTAGTTTGCTGAATAATTTTGGGGGCCCAATCATCTGCCTTTCACCTACTTCATCCCAACACAGGGGAGTTCTACATTTTCTTCCATACAAAGCTTCATATGGAGGCATTCCAATGCTTGATTGGTAGCTGCTGTTGTAAGCAAACTCAATCAAAGGCAAGTGTGTGTCCCAACTGCCCTCAAATTCAATCACACAAGCCCGTAGCATGTCCTCCAAGATCTGAATTGCTCTCTTAGACTGGCCATCTGTCTGTGGGTGGAATGCAGTACTAAAGTTCAATCTAGTTCCTAGGGCTCTTTGAAGACTACCCCAGAATCTAGAAGTGAACCTAGGATCTCTGTCTGATACAATGGATACTGGCACTCCATGCAGTCTTACTATCTCATCAATGTACAACTTGGCCAATCTTTCTAAACTGTACTCCATCAAAACTGGCAGAAAATGAGCGGACTTGGTTAGTCTGTCAACAATGACCCAAACTGCATCATGACTCTTCTGTGTCCTCGGAAGTCCCATCACAAAATCCATCATTATTCTCTCCCATTTCCATTCTGGTACTGGTAGTAGATGTAACAAACCAGTGGGTACTTGATGCTCTGCCTTCACTTGTTAACAAGTTAGGTATTTAGAAACAAATTTTGCTACATCTCTTTTTATACCCATCCACTAGTAATGCTCCTTTAGCCCCCTATACATTTTTTTGCCACCAAGGTGCATAGCAAAAGGAGACTCATGTGCTTCCTTCAAAATGATCTGCCTCAAATCAACATCATTAAGAACACACATTCTGCCCTGGTGTAACAGTAGGCCATAATCTCTTATTGAGAATTCTGGTTTCTTGCCTTGTCAGACTTCTTCCAATAGCTTCTGATACCTTTCATCATTCTGAGCAGCCATTCTGATTTGATCAATTAACACTGGCTGTGCATGCCATGCAACTGCTGTCTGCCACTCATCATTAATCTCTAAGCTGGCATGTAATGATCTCATCTCATGTACCATAGACAAAGGAGTAACTCGTAGACTTGCCATAGTCTTGCGACTTAAGGTGTCAGCCATTACATTAGCTTTCCCTGGCTGATAGTCTATTAGACAATCATAGTCTTTTATCAACTCTAACCATCTCCTCTGTCTCAAATTCAACTCCTTCTGAGTGCCCAAATACTTCAAACTCTTATGATCTGTGTAGATGTAATACTTTTCCCCATACAAATAATGTCTCTAGATCTTAAGAGCAAACACAATAGCTGCAAGCTCCAAGTCATGTGTTGGATAATTCCTCTCATGCGGTTTTAGCTGGCGTGATGCATAGGCAATGACATTTCGATCTTGCATCAATACATAGCCTAACCCATTCTGAGAAGCATCACTGTAAACTATGTTTTCTTTACGCGGAGTAGGTAAAGTCAGGACTGGAGCCTCAGTCAAACATCTCTTCAGTTCATCAAAACTCTGCTGGCATTTATCTGTCCACTAAAATTTCACATCTTTTCGGAGTAACTTAGTCAATGGAGATGCCAACATAGAAAATCCCTTCACAAATTGACAGTACTATCCAGCTAAACACAGAAAACTATGAATTTTCGTGATATTCCTGGGTGGCCTCCAATTAAGGACAACTTCTATCTTACTTGGATCTACCTTGATACCTTCTGCTGATACTACATGCCCCAAGAAAGATATTTCTTTCATCTAAAGTTCACACTTCGACAATTTGGCGTATAGCTATTTCTCCCTCTAAGTTTGCAGTACAATCCGCAGATGTCTATCATGCTCTTCTGTGCTCCTCAAATAGACCAATATATCACCTATGAATACCACAACAAACTGATAAAGGTATGGTCTAAAGATAGTGTTCATTAGATCCATAAAAGCATCCGGAGCATTAGTTAACCCGAATGGCATGATCAAGAACTCATAATGGCCATAGCGGGTTCTAAAGGCAGTTTTAGGAATACTCTGCTCTTGAACTTTCAGCTGATAATAACTTGATCTCAGGTCAATTTTGGAGAACACAGCTGCACCCCTCAACTGATCAAACAAGTCATCAATGCGGGGTAATGGATATCTATTCTTTATTATCACCTTATTTAATTGGCGATAGTCAATGCATAACCGGAGAGTGCCATCTTTCTTCTTTATAAACAACACTGGCGCTCCCCAAGGTGACACACTAGGGCGGATAAAGCCCTTATTAAGCAATTCTTGCAACTGCACTTTCAACTCTTTCAATTCTGCAGGTGCCATTCTATATGGTGTTATAGAGATTAGGTCCACACCAGGCATAACATCAATCTCAAACTGCAACTCTCTTTTTGGAGGTAATCCTGGCAATTCATCAGGAAATACATTCGGAAAGTCACATACTGTAGGGATGTCCCTCAGTGCTGGGCTCCCCACTTGGGTGTGTATCACATGTGCCAAGTATGCTTCACACCCCTTTCTGATCATCCTTCTGGCTAGTGCAATCAAAATGATGTTTGATGGCAGTAAATGCCTCTCCCCATGTATTACCACATCACCGTACAGAGGGAGACCAAAAGTGACTGTCTTTAGTCTTCAGTCAATCATGGCGTAATGCCTAGCTAACCAATCCATGCCCAAGATAATATCATAATCTCTGAAGGGCATTTCAATCAAATCTGACAGAAAAACATGTCCTTGGATCACCAAAGGACAGTCTCTATAGATTCTATTGACCCGAACCTCTTGTCCTAATGGACTAGTTACTAGCACTTCAAAACCCATTTGGACACACAGAACAACAAGTGAACTAACTATGCTTGCACTAACATACGAGTGGGTTGAACCCGGATCAAACAACACAAATACTTCTTGATTAGAGATAGAGAATGTACCAGCTACAACATCAGAAGTCTCAGCCTCTTCTCGCTGTCTCAACGTATAAACTTTGGCTAAAGCACTTCCTTGTGCTGACTGACCAACAGTACCTTGAATGCCACAAGCATTGCCTCTACCTCTACCTCTTCCTCTGCTAACTGGTTATGAACCTCTAGGAGCAAGACTCTGAATAGATCCTTCTATAGTCGTAGGAGCTAGACCGAATCTAGGAGCACTAGTGCAGTCTTTTGCAATATCACCCTTGCCTCCACAATTAAAACAGGCTCCTGTGGCCCAATAGCACTCTCCCCTATGAATCTTGCCACAAGTCTCATAGGGGCGGGGAGGTTGTGAACCTCTGCTTGACTACAGACCAGACCTAGGGGGTCTCTGTCCAGAGAATCTACGCCTTCCAAACTGTCCACCTTGACCTCTGCTAGGTCCACCAAATTTCTTCCTCTTCCTAGAAGTACCACCAGAACTTGACTTTACTGACTTTTCCCCTTTATCTTTCTCTGTTTTCTCAGTCTTCTCTGATTTTTCTTTTACAGGTGTTGCTTCTGATTCAATCCTTTCTAGCCCAAGTGCTTGAGAGATGAGCTCAAAGAAGTTACCGTGTCTGAATCCCACTACTTGCATCCTCAAACTGGGCTTCAAATCAGTCTCAAATCTCTTATACCTTTCCTTGCTGGTAGAAAGGAGACTCCCAGCATAATGGCTTAAGCAGGAGAACTCCCTCTCATATTTTGCCACTGTTCTGTTGCCTTGTTTCAAACTCATAAATTCTTGTAGTTTCTGATCCACATATACATCTGGGATGTATTTCTGTCTGAACTCTTTGATGAAGTCATCCTAGATCAGTACTGGTGGTTCAGCTAAACTGTGGGAGATGGTCTTCCATCAATCATACGCATCCCCTTGCAGTAGTGACACAGAGTATTCAAATTTTAGCTCATATGGGCAGTGTAGCTTCTTGAACACTCTGTCCATTCTTTCCAGCCACTGCTATGCCTCTAAAGGGTCTACTGTACCCTTAAATTCTGTAGCCCCATACTTTAATAGCTTGTCATACTATCTAACTAGAGCTTGAGGTTGCACCACAACAGTCTGGGGTGGAGCTTGAGCAAGCATGCCACCAACCATTTATTGAAACATCATAGTCATTTGCTGTGTGAACTGTACAGGAAACTACGGCATTTGTGGGGCTAGTGCTACTGATCCACTGACATTTTATAGAGCTGGGGCTTTCCCTTGTGCCTCAGCTTCAACAGATTGCTCAACTAAGCGATCCCCTTCTTCCATATCAGTCTATAGTAGGATATCTCCTGAACAAATAACACAAGTAGATTCCCTCCATTAGTTTATGTTTATGATGTAATGCACTGTATGTAACAAATAAGGACATTGAGCAGTTGTACTTATCAAAGAAAAGACACAAATTCACAAGTTAAAGCATACTTTAAAAATTCGCTCTAATACCACTAAAACATGTCACATCTTATCCCTTTGTAAGGCATAACATGATCCCATAGAATACCTAATGAACTACCGAACATCACCTACCGATAACTCATTAAGTACCCTGTAAGGGATTTTAAAACAATTTCCTTACTTTCATAAGTGGTGAGCATTTTCTATTAGGTATTAAAACATTTAATTAGAGCTTGAAAACTAGTTAAAATTTTTGTTCCATTTTATTTTTTCGTAAATTCTATAAAAATTTTGGCAGAGTGCCGTCTGTATTTTGAGAAAACAGTTCTTCAAATACCTGTAAAAAAGCACTTCCTATGATTTATCTCAACTACTTCATAAATGCCACAACCAATCCCAACAAATTTCAACATTTCTTATCAATTTCCAAAAATTCAAATCCACAATTTCCAATCCAAATATCATCCAAAATATTACTAATTACTGTCATTCAAATTAAAATAAAATACTTCCATTCATATGTAATTAAATGTAAAACAATTTATATACATCATAATAAAAATTTACATTAGGAAAATCCAAACTAAAATTTATTACAAACTTTTTACAAACTGCTCAAGATTAGTTTTACATGTCCATACATTTACATACATTACATACATCAAAATAAATTTTTACAGTCAGGGTATAAAATATACCCGATAGACTTCAGAGTAGGTAGCTCCTCTATCCTTAGTAGCTCACTCTGCTACTCTTCTAGTCTCTATATCTGTGACAGCAATAATAGCCATCGCTGAGTACTAGGATTCAGTGGTGCACAACATACTAAAATAATCTTTATGCAGAATTTAAATCATATTTATTCAAAAATTGAACGGAACCTGAGAATTAATTACAAAACATGAATTATGAGATTTTAATCCAAATAATTTCATTTCGAAGTGTCAACCAATTTCATAAAACCCACAGTTATATCATGTTGTTCGAAACAAATATCATCTCAATAGCTAGAGGCTTATGAGAAGTCACATCACAAGGCTAGTTAGCTCAAATATATGAGAACCCATTCTTTTTCTTCTTCTACTGGCACACACCTCAACACTTCAGCCAGAGAAGGAATCAAAATTCGAAACTGATTTCCCCCACTAGTCATGCTAGTGAGGTGTTCAAATATATGGTCATGACACTGTGGTTTCAAAACTTATCTTAACAATTTACCAAACTTTTATGCCATCTCAAATATACACAAATAACTTTCAACAATTTAAATCAAAAGCATAATAAATATTTCATCATAATGATGTCATAATTCAATATTTCAATTTATTCAAAACAATATGCAAAAGAAAATTTACAGAAATTCTACGTTGTGCACAACCCTTATATGAGTCGCCTTTTGGCCTTGACTCGATACCTCGGGTTCTTTCTCGATATTCTTTTCCACTGAAACACACAATTTCACAGTGTTTCAGTATCATAACTTAGCATAAATCCAAAAATAAATTTAATTCACTTTTACCTAGCTCTAATGTGCTAAACTTGACGTTCTTTAAAATTTGTGTTTTGGGGTTACTATTCACGATACTTGTAACATCCCCACTGTACATATTTTGTACGTTCTATTGCTCCAGTAGTCAAATAACAGTCCAGGCAAGTCAGTATGTCTGGAACTACACTTCGGTGATAGGGATCAGACATATAATGATGAAATAAATAAAAAGAAAATACAAGAAAAATCAAACAAAAATGAAAGAGAGAAAATGAAGCTAAGTTAAACGAGCCGGCACCACAGCGATGGGCGACTGCACCGGGAAGGCCGTTGCCGACCCTAGGACCATAGGGAACCCTCGAAATTTAATTTTGAGACATAAATAAAGATTTATTGAAATGTAATTGACACTAGAATTATTAAAGAAAAATTAATAAATTAGTACAAAGAAAAATGAAAAATCGAGAAACAGACAAAAATTAGTGTTACCGAAAAATCAGGAATATAACCCGAAGTGCGGTATTTTGGTCATTTGACATCTAGAGGTGCTTTCTGACCTAAATGTCCATTAAAAAAAAGTAGTATTAAATTTTGGGAACCCCATGAAAAAGGAAATTAAATGTGTAATGAAAATTAGAGAAAATATGGGGGGATTAAATTGAATTATGAAACTTTGGATTATTAAAATGTTAATCTAAGTTAGTGGGGTTAGGTGGCACTATTTGAGGCACATAAGGACACTAATCTGCCCATTTTTCATCATCTTCTCTACTCACCCTTCCCATGGACGAATTGAAGCTTTAAGCTTCATCCATGGCCGCCCAAAATACAAGCTTTCATCCACCTATGATCAAGCCATCATTTCTTCAAGAGTCCTTCATTAAACTTGTTCTACACATCATGGACAGCATGTAGGAAGCAAGAAAAAGGAGTTTTGGTGAAGTTTAATCAAGCCCAAGCTGAGGTTAGTGCTTAATCTCCCCATTTTCTTTCATTAGATCTTGTTTTGAGCTTTGGGTGAGTTGATTTGTGAAGAAATTGAGTAAATTAATTTATATTTGGTGAGCCCTTCATTTCAGCAGCCAAGACATTCATGGGATTTTGATGTGTTTAAATGATGTAGATGAGTTTAAAGATGATGTTTGATATGGGTATATATATGGGAAGTGATAGGACTTGAATTGATTGAAATTGAGAAATTTAAATTATGGTTTGAAACAATTATTGGAGATTTGTGATGTTGCTTCATTTTGGGCAGCCATGAACCCTTGTTGAGCTTGAGTTATTTTTACTTCTAATGAATGAAAATGAAGGTTGAATTGTCCAAATGAAAGTTGTAGTAAGTTTGTGCACAAGTATGTACATGTAGTGTTTAGATTAAAGGTGTGGAATGGAACCTTGAAGCCTTGAGCAAACTGCCATGTTTGGCAGCCCCTAATAGCATGAAATTGTGTGTGAATATATGGTTATTAATGATATATGTGAATGTCAATTTGTGGGCAGCAAGTGTAAGTGATGTTGAAGTATGAATATGTTGAAGTATATGTGTAATATTAACATTGAAGTATGTTGAATTTGGGTGGATGTAAATATTGAAGTTTAATGGTGTATTGTGTGCCTTGTACACTTGAGTATTCTGCCTAGAATTTTTCTGGGATTGTGTACAATATATGTATGGAAGTGTTGTTGATTGAATATTGTAGTAATGAGAAGGAGAAGGAACATTAAATTGGGAGTGTATGAGCTTTGTGCAGGTTGTGTATTGAAGGCAGCACCTAAATGAGGCCATAAGTGCCAAACTATGAACCCAATTGGTATGAGGCCAATATGGGGTGAAACTAGACACCAAATAGGCCAACTTTCATGTAGAAAGGTTGCCAAAATTCTGCCTAGAAACTGACCTTAAAAAGTAACCAAATCCGGATTAGTGCATTTAAGGCCTGAAAACTGACCATTTGGGCAGCAGTTAGTGTTTAGGCCATAACTCACTCAAAACAGGTCCAATTGACCTGAAATTTTGACCATGAATAGTTAAGACCTATATCTACAAGTCTATGAAGACACCCAAGCCCAGAAATGACCCTAAGCAAGTCAAAAAGCTTGCACAAGTTCGGGTCCAAAAACTGGCCGAACCTAAAATGACCTAAAGTGACCAATTTTGATTCATTTTGACCAGCAATAGTAAAATGACCATAACTTGGTCTACATAACTCAGAATGACCTGAAACTTTGCCCCGCGTTCCATAAGACATAGATCTACAAGTTTATAGTTTGGACCGAAACCCGAAAACCAAGGAAACTAGGTCGTCCGGCTAGGTCAAAATAGTACACCGAAATCCGGTAAATTGCAATAAAATGCAATACACTTGGAAATGAAATTGGTAGCATATACCAACACTAAAGGGCTATAAAATGTGACATATTGGTAACATTAGAATTGACTCACGTAGAGTGCATCAAGGGTCAACATTATAGGTTGACTAATGAAATGAACTGAAGGGAATAGTACCAAGAGAAATAGGACTTTAAGCTAGACAAATCTAGCACACAAAAATTGAAAAATTAACCCAATTTTGCACCAAAGTTGCAATCTGTCCAGCTTTAGTAAATTGACCATATCTTGGTCTATACAACTCGGAATGACCTGAAATTTTACCCCGCGTGTAATAAGACATAGAGCTACAATTCTGCTTCTTTGACCAGAAGCTAAAAACCAAGGGAAATAGGACTTTAAGCTAGACCAATCTAGCACACTAAAATTGAAAATTGGTAATTACATAAAATGATGCTTGAAGTGATTTGGCAATGAATGCCAACTTGTGAAAAGGGTAAATTGCATTATATTGGCAACATATTGAATTGTAAATTGTGACATGTTGATGCTACAATCAACCTATCCATGATGCATAAAAAGGTCAATAATTTTATTGACCAGTGAAAGGCATAAAGATGTATAAACCCTATGAATAAAGAATTAAATATGTAATATTGTAATATGCCCTAATTCGCCTAGTTGACTAGTTTGGATAGGTTGGCATGCCAATAGGATTCTGACAGCTGTTCTATAAATAACTTTACGTCATACTGTGTTTTATGGCTTATTATGCCATACTATGATTTTAATAGCCTATGGCTATACAGTTTGTGTTATTATACTCGGCTTAATGCCTGATTGATTATATGGCTTTTTAGCCACATTATTTGCACACTGGGAGACACTTTGTGACCAATGGTGTGACGGCCCAAGGTACTAGGTACCCAGTGCTAGTATATCCGTTTATCCAGTCTGGTCAGTGTATAGGCTATATGGGCAGTATTTAAAACATTATTCAATTCAGGAAGCTAATTTAAGTTAAGTATAATGAAATTTCAGTACAATTAAATTAAGTATTGAATGAATGAGTAAAGGAGATTAGCAAAAGAAACATAACAAAAATATAAATTACAGAACTGTAGAGACTTGAAATACAATACAGTTAGAATAATTTGTATACTAGGTAGTATTACTGAAAAGTTATAAACTAAGCACTTCCAAAGAGAAACAAACTAGTATATAAGATCGTTGATACTAGAAATACCATACCAAATTAAATTGATTCTTGAGTATCCAAATTATGATTTATTTCTTTCTTTATTTGTATATATTATTTCTTGTTATACTATTGCACCACTAAGCAGAAATGCTTAGCGAGATGAAATTGCTTCCTCGCGCAGGTACTGAAGGTAAAACTAGTAGACTGTTGACTGAAATTTTTGGAGTCCAGATCTGCAGAAGTGTCAGAAGAATTGAAGGTTGTCACCTCCTCAGCAATGCATGTAGATAGGGCTCATTTTAAGCATGTTTTATAATCTGTACATTATAATTACTGCTATTATTGTAATGTGAATTAGTAACTGTAATTTTATTTGTATATTCTGTACTTGATAAATTTATGTACTTAGTTGGCAAATTATGCAAAATAATAAAATGTAAGAATTTTGATATATGAGTTAAGTATCTGATCATGATGATTCTGATTGAGATTGAGTATGAAAAATTTTGAGATTGATTATGAGTTGTGAAATTGAGTATATATTGAAATTGTTTTTTGGCAGGTTCAAAAGAACTGCTAGTCCAAATTACAGCCGGCACGTTGTCGGATTATCATTAAAATTTTTGAAATTTCCAATTTAGTGAGATTTTGATAAACAGTAAAAATTGCCTAAACCTTAAATAAAGTTTTTGAATAAATAAATCAAGAACTGTAATGAAATCAGATAAGATCAGGTGCTCCGGCACGCCATGTAGCACGCCTTGCTCGGCTACACTGTAGACGGGTGAGGGGTGTTACAATACTATTCAAGTCAATTTGTTGACTTTCTAAGGCTTAATAGGTATGGGAATTCCAACTTCACCCACATACCACATTTTGGTTACTAAATTTGTTGGTTTTGGTTGTTTTCTCAAATTTTAAGTCCTTTAGCCAAATTTGCAAATTTTCAGTTTTGGTGTCTTATGTTGTACTGTTCCATTGGTCATGTTGCTGTTAGAATTTGGCAAACTTTTCTTCACAGAAAATGTTCCCTATTGTCTTAAATTTATTCTCCTTTTTGAATCACTCTAATTGGAGTTTTGTAGCTCAAGTTATAGCCATTTGAATCATGGCTGACGGATTGGACTTAACCCAGATTTCTGGGCACCAAACTGGTTCTGGCAATTTTAGGTCACCAATTTTGGGTGGCTAAATGACTTGGTTAAGGGAATAATTTGGATTTGTGTTCTTCATGAAAGTTTTAGGTCTATATCTCATCTTTCCACTAGTAAAATTGCAGATCATTTAGACCTGCCTAGCCCAAGTTATAGCCAAATGAACAAATACTGTTCATTTGGTCATTTTTGTACAGGGCAGAACACTCACATCCAGATTTGGCCAATTTGTTCACTATGCTATGGTCACTTTTTGCGCATGATTCCAGAATGAAAAATGTGCCATTTTATGTTTATTTTCATTTCCAATTGATCTCACACTAATTGGACTTGTAAATTTTCATTTTTGGTCCATGAAAGGGACCTTGGTCCTGCTGCCTGCAGCATGACCCTCAGCAATCCGAATTTGTATTTGGTTCCAACACTTCTAACATGCTCCAGTTGGTCACAAATGACCATTTATCATCTCAAACCAATTCCAACACACCATTTAACACATTCTCTGTGACACCCCTTACCCGTGTACAGTATACTTGAGTAAGCAATGTCACACGGTGTACTGGCACACTCTATTATACCTTAATAAACTTTTATCATGCTTTTGAATATAACTTGTGAAATATAATATCTTTGAGCCATTTTTCAAAATTATAATTTATTGAGGTTCCAAAGATTTTAAAGAAAATCCGGCAGAGAACCGGCTAAAAATGGAGAAAACAGTTCTTCGGAACCTGTGAAAAACACTTCCAATATTCATATTCAATCAATCCCAAACTCCAATATCAAAATCTCAACATTTTTCAATTTCATTTCTCAATCATTCGTCTCATGTGATAATCATGTATAAATCACAGATAAACATTCACTTTTCCATTCACAAACACAATTCTTATTATTTACATGAACATCAAAATACATTTCATAAGTTCGATTACATATGAGAAAATAAAAATTAGTTACAAAATATCAAAATGAAATCTAGTGTCCTACCAATGCACTGTGGAGGGTGAGGTGACACGGACATTATGCAGAGCTGCAGGATGAACTCACCCAGTTTGCGGTCTACTGGGCTCACGATCAGTATCTCCAGAACCTACGCGTGGCAAAAGCAATGCGCTAAGCAATGATGCTTAGTGGTGTAATAATAAAATAAAAGAAAATAGCAGAAAATAAATGTATTGAATGTATATGTCTTATTTGTTTTGTATTTGTTATATTCATTTATTTCTTTAACTTTGTCCATTTTCATTCATTTGGTTGCCCAAGTAACCTATACTGGACGACTGGACTGGATAAACGGGTAAACTGGCACTGGGTATCAAGTACCTCGGGCCGTCACACCATCGGTCACATATGTATCTCGATTATTAACATGAGCGGCTAACAAGTCAGAATGGTATTAGGCACAAGGCCAAGTCTCAACACAATATCAAAATGGCTAAAAGCCATAAAATCACAGAATGGCATAATGCCATGTGTAGTACTGCTAACTGAACCCTATTAGCATGCCAAACTATCCAAACCAATCTTATTAGGTATACTAGGGCATTTGATATTTTAAAATTCGTCAATTTGTGAATTTCAAGTTTTGGGTGTCACTATTCACTTCATTAGTCAACAAAAATGTTGACTTTTGGATAGAAAATACGTGTATTGGTTTTAACACTCCCAATGTACCACATTTTGCATTTAAAACTTGTTGGAATTAATCACCAAATCCATTTCCAAACTTAGCACTAAGGGGCAGAATTTTCAGTTTTTGTACCATAAATTTACTGTTCTATTAGGGACTGTTACAGTGGAAATTTGAGGAAATAGTAAACATGAAAGTTGTTCCTTATTTTATCTAGTTGAATTTCTTTTTTTGAATCACTCCATTTGGAGTTTTTAGCTCCAGATATGGTCCAAAAACCATAGCTGGCCGGATTGGAAAACTGCAGAATTTACCAAATCTACAGTACAATGAACAGTCACTGTGAGTGCCTTGTTGGATAGGTTCTGGTCATAATTTGAGGTAGGTTTCTTTATCAAAGTTGTTTGTCTATATCTTATCTTGTTTCTGCAAAAATTTCAGGTCAAATGGACCATTTTACAGTGAGTTATAGCCTTTCTGTTCATTTGGTCATTCTGCAGAATCTGCTTGCAGGGTATCCGGATTGGGACCAACTTTTGGTCCACTTACTTTGGTCTTTTGGGCATGGTGTCTTCAGAAAAATTGTGCCATTATATGTCTAATTTCATGTCCAATTGGCCAAACACCAATTGAACCTACACAGCCCAAGATATGGCAGTCCAAACAGGCTGGACTCACAGCCTCCCTGCTGCTGTCACTAGGCAGCCTACAAATTTGGTTTGTAACACTCTAGTTCACTTCAAATTATGATTAACTTACCTCAAATGGTCACTAATTGACCATTAGAATGTTCACTAATCATTTCATAATCCAAGTCCAATTTTCACTCCCAAAACCCTAATTTCCCATTATGATTCACACAAAATGCCTTAATTAACTAGCTAATTCACTATCCACATATATATATGCTTTAAACATGATCTCTAGTCCACTTTAAGTCCATCAAAACAATCAACCCTATCCCTTCCTTAGGGCTGCCAAAATTCATGGTAAACATACACATAAATTGTATTCATTTGGCTTACAAATTCTTACTCCTTTTTAAGTCTCTAACATGGAAATAAAGAGTTTTAGATATATATGTGCACTAACCTCTTGTAGGGCAGAATTTTCCAAGCTTAAACTTCACTTCCTTCCCTTTTTCTTGGCTGCCAAAAGGTTTTGCAAGGTGCAAGGATGAATTTTAGTGAAAGGAAGAGGAGGATTTATGGTGAAAGGAGGAGAGAAATTGAGCTTGTTGAAGGTGTTAATGGAAGTTTGGTGCTAGGGTAATGTTTCGGCTGGTTTGGGGAGGATGAAGGTGGCTGTTGGCTTTTTGATTTCTTTGGTCTTTATTGTCTCTTTTATTAGTTAATTAAATAGTTGTTTAAATGCAATTGGTGGGAACTTTTAATTGACATCATAATGATGTCATAATTTTCTTTTTATGGATTTTTCTTGTCTTTTCTTTTCTACTAGCTTTACATTAATTTTTTTCATCAACATTAATTCATATTTTATGTTATAATAATTATTTACTTAACTGGAAAAGTCGGCCAAAAATCGTCTCTGAAGGCGAAATGACCAAAATGCCCTCCGTTTGGCTTAACGGGTCAAAATTGTCTGTACCGATTGAAAAAATTTTTCTAAATATTTTCTTAGCATTCTAATGCCATAGGAACCTCAATGACCCTTCTCTGGAGTCCCAAAAATTATTTTATGAATTTTTACCTGGGTCTATGGCTCCTAGTTGCGAGAACCGCAACTTCCCTCTGGGTTACCCATCGCTTGGGCACTGGCTCATTTAACTTGGTTGTATTTTATTTCTAAAATTTTTACTAAATTTTTCTTATTAATAGTTGAGTTAATTATGGTTCCTGACTTTAGTTTAAATATTTTTTCGGACGTTCTAGGTCCTGGGATTGACACCGATCACGAGCAGTAGAGAATGTACGGAGTTGCTACCGGGAGGGTGTTACAACTCTTCCCCTCTAATTTAAATTTCGTCCTCGAAATTTACCTGATGCAAATAGTTGAGGGAACTGTTGCCTCATCGTCTCTTCACTTTCCCAAGTTGCCTCCTCGGTGTTGTGGTGCCTCCAAAGCACTTTCACCAGTGGAATCTGCTTGTTCCTCAAATCTTTTACTTCTCGAGCGAGGATCCGTAGAGGTTCTTCTTCATATGTCAAATATGGTTGTATTTCAATTTCTTCCCTGGAGATGACATGTGAAGGATCTGAGCGGTATCTTCTGAGCATGGACACGTGGAACACATTGTGGATCTTGTCCAGCTCTTGTGGTAAAGCTAGCCTATAGGCCACTGGATCCACACGTTCAATAACTTCATATGGACCAATGAACCTAGGGCTTAATTTACCTTTTCTTCCAAACCTCAATACCTTCTTCCACGGTGACACCTTGAGGAACACTTTGTCGCCCACCGCATATTCTATTTCTTTTCTCTTCAGGTCGGCATAAGATTTACATGCATGCGAGGCAACCTTTAGATTGGCTTTGATTAGTTTCACTTTCTCCTCAGTCTGTTTCACCAGGTCTGGCCCCACCAGTTTGTCTTCACCCAATTCAGTCCAGCACACTGGAGTTTTACATTTTCTCCCATACAGTGCTTCATACGGGGCCATTTGGATACTAGCTTGGTAGCTATTGTTGTATGCAAATTCTGCCAGTGGGAGGTATCTATCTCAACTTCCCTCAAACTCAATGGCACAACTCCTCAGCATATCCTCAAGAACCTGACATATATTTCATGTTATTATTATCATTTTAATTCAATAGTTGTATTAATTCAATTGGTTCAATTGTTTACCTGGATTACTCTTTCGGATTGCCCATCCGTCTGAGAATGGAAAGCTGCGCTGAAGTGGAGTTGTGTACCCAAGGACTCATGCAACTTCTTCCAAAATCTCGATGTAAACCTTGGGTCTCGATCAGATATGATGGAAAGTGGAATTTCATGCAGTCTAACTATCTCACTGATATACAATTCTGCTAACTTCTCCAGTGAGTAGTTAGTCCTAACTAGCAGAAAGTGTGCTGACTTTGTCAATCTATCCACTATCACCCATACTGCATCATGTCTTTTCTGGGTGAGAGGTAGACCACTTACAAAATCCATGGTAATCCGATCCCATTTCCATTCAGGTATGCGTATAGGCTGTAGCAAACCCGATGGAACTTGATGTTCTGCCTTGACTTGCTGACATGTCAAACATTTAGTCACATAGTCAGCTATGTCTTTCTTCATACTAGGCCACCAATACTGAAGCTTCAAATCATGATACATCTTTGTACTTCCTGGGTGCATAGCATATACACTGGTCTGTGCCTCTTTCAGAATACTGGCCTTCAATTCCCCATTATCTGGTACACACATTCTTCCTTTGTAATACAGACACCCATCTGCTTTCACCCCATAGTCAGTTACTTTTCCCTCTTGGATTTTGCTCATAATAGCCATTAACTTTTCATCTGCCTTTTGCCCATCTAAAATCTGCTGTAGCAGGTTTGGCCTCACTTGCAACTCAGCCAAAATAGCTCCATCTCGAATCAAAGTTAGACGGGCATTCAATAATCTCAAAGCTGTGATTGACTTTCTGCTCAAAGCATCAGCAACTACATTTGCCTTCCTAGGATGGTAGTCAATTACACAATCATAGTCCTTCAGGAACTCAATCCATCGCCTCTGTCTAAGGTTGAGCTCCTTCTGAGTTAGCAAATATTTTAGACTTTTGTGGTCTGTGTAAATGTAGCACTTTTCACCATATAAGTAATGCCTCCATATCTTCAGTGCAAAGATTATTGCTGCAAGCTCTAGATCATGGGTAGGGTAATTCTGTTCATGTGGCCTTAGCTGCCTGGAAGCATAAGCGACCACCTTTCCCTCTTGCATCAATACACACCCTAACCCATTATGAGAGGCATCACTGTAGACCACAAAGTCCTTTCCTGACACTGGCTGTGTTAACACTGGTGCCTCTGTCAACATAGCCTTCAACTTCTCAAAACTGGTCTGACACTTGTCATTCCAGTCAAATCTGACATTCTTGTGTAATAACTTGGTCATTGGAGCAGCTATTAAGGAAAATCCCTTCACAAATCTCCTGTAATACCCAGCTAGCCCCAAGAAACTTCTCGACTCGCTTGTATTCCTGGGAGGCTTCCATTCCATTACTGCTTCTATTTTCTTGGGATCCACTCTAATCCCATCAGCTAACACTATGTGTCCAAGGAATGCAATCTCATTCAACCAGAAGTCACACTTGGACAACTTAGTATACAGCTTCTTTTCTCTCAGGGTTTGCAGAACAATCCTCAAATGCTCATCATGTTCTTCCCTGGTCTTGGAATACACCAAAATATCATCAATAAAGACCACTACGAACTGATCTAAGTGTGGATGGAAGATACGGTTCATAAGGTCCATGAATGCCGCTGGTGCATTTGTTAGGCCAAAGGGCATCACTAGAAACTCATAATGCCCATATCGGGTCCTGAATGCAGTCTTTGGCACATCTGCATCCTTCACCCTCAATCGATGATACCTCGACCGAGATCAATCTTAGAAAATACTCCTGCTCCCTTCAACTGATCAAATAGATCATCAATTCTAGGCAACGGATATTTGTTCTTCAAAGTCACTTTATTCAACTGCCGGTAATCAATGCATAGCCTCAAAGTCCCATCTTTTTTCTTTATAAATAGCACTGGAGCTCCCCATGGTGACACACTGGGGCGTATGAACCCCTTATCAAGCAACTCTTGCAACTGAGTTTTCAACTCCCTCAATTCAGTGGGTGCCATCCTATAAGGAGCAATGGAAATGGGTGCTGTACCCGGCAGTGTCTCAATAGCAAATTTAACTTCCCTTTCTGGTGGCAAACCAGGCAACTCTTCAGGAAATACTTATGGGAAGTCTCTTACTGTGGGTATATCACTCAGGTTTGGCTTAGCCTGCCTAGTATCCACCACATGTGCTAGGTAGACTTCACAGCCTTTTCTCATCATTCTTCTTGCACCTGTGGCTGAGATGACATTGGACAAGAAATCTGTCCTTTCCCCCACAACAGTGATCTCATTACCTTCAGAAGTTTTCAAAGAAATTCTCTTCAATTTGCAATCAACTATTGCCTGATGACGTGACAACCAGTCCATTCCCAAAATCACGTCAAACTCGTGGAAGGGCAACTCAATTAGGTCTGCCAAGAATTCATACCCCTGAATCCTTAACGGGAAACCCTTGTATACTTTGTTCACCACTACACTGTGGCCCAATGGATTAGTGACCAGAATGTCTTGGTCACTCTCCCCTACTAGTATCCCCTTTTCTACGGGTAAGTTGATGCAGATGTATGAATGGGTGGATCCTGGATCCACCAATGCATGCACAGTGTATTGTAGAGGAGAACGCACTCGATGACGCCCGGCATCTTGCTCCTCCCGAGCTCTCGTGGCATAAGCTCGTAGGTGGTCCGTTATCCGCCTCTCTCGCCGCTCGATGCGTGCCTCGTGATGGTCCCATCGCGTCGATTTGCGATTTCCCGCCTTTGTGGTGCAGAGCAGTCTGTCGCTTGTGTTGGAGCAATCGTAGTAGTTCTGCGTGGGACGCTTCTTTAATCGATGCTCTGTTGACCCACACCTTAAGTGCACCGTTAATCTCCAACACTCCCCCTTGTGCCACTTCAAACGGTGTGGGCATGCGAGAAGATGCCGGGCTGGTCCTCGAACCCCATCCTCGAGAGCGCCCACCGATGGTGTGGACCGACTCTCCTAGGGGTAACCGTGGCCCGCCCCGAGACCGACTCGACCTTGTGGTTGACCTGAACTCTGTGCAGGTGGACCCTTGAACCTCTTCCCAGATGCAGGAGCTGAACTAGACTGACCTGGGCCCCTCTTCTGCTGTCTTTCCCTTATAGTCTGCTCACTGATTCTTACCTTTTCAACCTTTATTGCAGCTTCTACTAACTTAGTGAAGTCGGTAATTCCCAAAGCAGTGATCATGATCTTTATGTTGTCATTTAGTCCCTCTTCAAATCTCTTGCACCTTTCAGCTTCATTAGGGACTATCTCCCTTCCATAGCGGCTTAATCGGACAAATTCCTTTTCATACTCAGCCACTGACAGCTGTCTCTGCCAGGTATACACTACCCACACTACCCACAAATTCCTTTTCCCAAATTCCTTTTCATACTCACCTCTTCTTCTCTCTTCCAGGTATACACTACCCACATATTTCTCCTTAAATTCGGAGAGGAAGAAGTCCCAAGTTACTATTTCTGGCTATACTTCACTGGACACAGTATCCCACCATTCAAATGCATCGTCTTGTAGCAGAGATACAGCAGTTTCTAGATTTTGCTCTGGAGTGCAGTGGAGTTGTTTTAGAACTCTGCCTGTTTTGTTCAATCAATTTTCGGCTGCAACAGAATCATCTTCTCTCTTGCCAAAGAAGTCCACTGCTCCAAACTTTCTCAATCTTTCCAGGTGTGATTTCGGTTGTGGAGGTGGTGGTGGTGGTGGCATTACCCCAACCATTTGTTTAAAGAATTCGGCCATTTGATGAAACATGGCCTGTGGAGGCTGAAAGGTGCTCGCTTGAGTCAAGTGAGCAGTTCTCTCCCATACCCCCGCCTCACCGCTGCAGGTGGAGCATGACTCTCCACTTCCTCCTCAACTGCTCTCTGTGATGTAGGGTCCATATCCTATTCAAAATAACAAAGACAAACAAATCTGCATTAGTGTCACCTCGACTCTTACAAATGCAATGCATGGTATGGACTAAATCTAGGCCCAGAAACGCCTAAACCGTGCTCTGATACCACTAAATGTGACACCCCTTACCCGTGTACAGTATACCCGAGTAAGCAATGTCACACGGTGTACCGGCACTATTATACCTTAATTAACTTTTATCATGCTTTTGAATATAACTTGTGAAATATAATATCTTTGAGCCATTTTTCAAAATTATAATTTATTGAGGTTCCGAAGATTTTAAAGAAAATCCGGCAGAGTACCGGCTAAAAATGGAGAAAACAGTTCTTGAACTCGTGAAAACACTTCCAATATTCATATTCAATCAATCCCAAACTCCAATATCAAAATCTCAACATTTTTCAATTTCATTTCTCAATCATTCGTCTCATGTGATAATCATGTATAACTCACGATAAAACATTCACTTTTCCATTCACAAACACAATTCTCATTATTTACATGAACATCAAAATACATTTCATAAGTTCGATTACATATGAGAAAATAAAAATTAGTTACAAAATATCAAAATGAAATCTAGTGTCCTACCAATGCACTGTGGAGGGTGAGGTGACACGGACACTATGCAGAGCTGCAGGATGAACTCACCCAGTCTGCGATCTACTGGGCTCACGATCAGTATCTCCAGAACATACGCATGGCAAAAGCAACGCGCTAAGCAATGATGCTTAGTGGTGCAATAATAAAATAAAAGAAAATAGCAGAAAATAAATATGTATTGAATGTATATGTCTTATTTGTTTTGTATTTGTTATATTCATTTATTTCTTTAACTTTGTCCATTTTCATTCATTTGGTTGCCCAAGTAACCTATACCGACGCATCGGATGGATAAACGGGTAAACTGGCACTGGGTATCAAGTACCTCGGGCCGTCACACTATCGGTCACATATGTATCTCCCAGTGTGCAACAGAATAGCTAACAAGCTGTAAATGGTATTAGGCACGAGGCCAAGTCTCAACACAATATCAAAATGGCTAAAAGTCATAAAATCACAGAATGGCATAATACCATGTGCAGTACTGCTAACTGAACCCTATTGGCATGCCAAACTATCCAAACCAATCTTATTAGGTATACTAGGGCATTTGATATTTTAAAGTTCGTCAATTTGTGAATTTCAAGTTTTGGATGTCACTATTCACTTCATTAGTCAACAAAAATGTTGACTTTTGGATAGAAAATAGGTATATTGGTTTTAACACTCCCAATGTACCACATTTTGTATTTAAAACTTGTTGGAATTAATCACCAAATCCATTTCCAAACTTAGCACTAAGGGGCAGAATTTTCAGTTTTTGTACCATAAATTTACTGTTCCATTAGGGACTGTTACAGTGGAAATTTGAGGAAATAGTAAACATGAAAGTTGTTCCTTATTTTGTCTAGTTGAATTTCTGTTTTTGAAGCACTCCATTTGGAGTTTTGTAGCTCCAGATATGGTCCAAAAACCACAGCTGGCCGGATTGGAAAACTGCAGAATTTACCAAATCTACAGTACAATGAATAGTCACTGTGAGTGCCTTGTTGGATAGGTTCTGGTCATAATTTGGGGTAGGTTTCTCATCAAAGTTGTTTGTCTATATCTTATCTTGTTGCTGTAAAACTTTCAGGTCAAATGGACCATTTTACAGTGAGTTATGGCCAAATGAACAGTTACTGTTCATTTGGTCATTCTGCAGAATCTGCTTGCAGGGTATCCGGATTGGGGCCAACTTTTGGTCTACTTACTTTGGTCTTTTGGGCATGGTTTCTTCAGAAAAATTGTGCCATTATATGTCTAATTTCATGTCCAATTTTCCAAACACCAATTGAACCTACACAGCCCAAGATATGGCAGTCCAAACAGGCTGGACTCACAGCCTCCCTGCTGCAGTCACTAGGCAGCCTACCAATTTGGTTTGTAACACTCTAGTTCACTTCAAATTATGATTAACTTACCTCAAATGGTCACTAATTGACCATTAGAATGTTCACTAATCATTTCATAAGCCAAGTCCAATTTTCACTCCCAAAACCCTAATTTCCCATTATGATTCACACAAAATGCCTTAATTAACTAGCTAATTCACTATCCACATATATATATGCTTTAAACATGATCTCTAGTCCACTTTAAGTCCATCAAAACAATCAACCCTATCCCTTCCTTAGGGCTGCCGAAATTCATGATAAACATACACATAAATTGTATTCATTTGGCTTACAAATTCTTACTCCTTTTTAAGTCTCTAACATGGAAATAAAGAGTTTTAGATATATATGTGCACTAACCTCTTGTAGGGCAGAATTTTCCAAGCTTAAACTTCACTTCCTTCCCTTTTTCTTGGCTGCCAAAAGGTTATGCAAGGTGCAAGGATGAATTTTAGTGAAAGGAATAGGAGGATTTATGGTGAAAGGAGGAGAGAAATTGAGCTTGTTGAAGGTGTTAATGGAGGTTTGGTGCTAGGGCAATGTTTTGGCTGGTTTGGGGAGGATGAAGGTGGCTGTTGGCTTTTTGATTTCTTTGGTCTTTATTGTCTCTTTTATTAGTTAATTAAATAGTTGTTTAAATGCAATTGGTGGGAACTTTTAATTGACATCATAATGATGTCATAATTTGCTTTTTATGGATTTTTCTTTTCTTTTCTTTTCTACTAGCTTTACATTAATTTTTTTCATCAACATTAATTCATATTTTATGTTATAATAATTATTTACTTAACTAGGAAAGTCGGCCAAAAATCGTCTCTGAAGGCGAAATGATCAAAATGCCCTCCGTTTGGCTTAACGGGTCAAAATTGTCTGTACCGATTGAAAAATTTTTCTAAAAATTTTCTTGGCATTCTAATGCCATAGGAACCTCAATGACCCTTCTCTGGAGTCCCAAAAATTATTTTATGAATTTTTACCCGGGTCTAGGGCTCCTAGTTGCGAGAACCGCAACTTCCCTCTGGGTTACCCATCGCTTGGGCACCGGCTCATTTAACTTGGTTGTATTTTATTTCTAAAATTTTTACTAAATTTTTCTTATTAATATTTGAGTTAATTATGATTCCTGACTTTAGTTTAAATATTTTTTCGGACGTTCTAGCTGTCCGGACCGACACCGGTCACCGGAACAGTAGAATGTACGGAGTTGCTACCGGGAGGGTGTTACATTCTCATATTTTTGTCTTCCAAACCCTATGTGCCAAACCCTAATTCACATATTAGTTGTAGTTAACTAATTTTAAGAATACTAGCATTACTTCTATACTCATGCAAGCTTACCTACACTTTGAATTCAATCAAATTCATGCATACACACATCAAAACCCTAGCTGGCCTAATTTTCCTCTAGTCCTCCAACAATTATTTTCTTTTAATTTTAAGTTAAAATTTAAGCTACTTGAACCAAAAACATAGAAATTAAACTAAGAAATGGAAGTTTGCTAACTAACCTCAACCTTTGATTTTCAATCCTCAATTCCATTCTTCTTTTCTTCATTCTTTCTTACTCAAGCTTCTTTTCAAGACTAAAAGACAAGGTTTAATTAAGGGGACTATGGGATTTATAGCTAGATCAAGGAGTTTTTCAAGCTCAAAATGAGCTTTAATGGAGGAAAGTGAGGGTGAGGGAGAGAGAGATATGGGACGACAATGATGAGGATGAAGACTTTTATTTAGTTTTTTTTTTATCTCTTCTTTTCTTTTTTATGTCTTTAGGAAGACCATAAATTTAAATTAATTAAATTTTAAATTATAATAATTATTTCATAATGCATGAGGTCATGCATGATGTCATCACTTTTTACTTTTCCTTTTTCTCTTTTATTTTTATTTTTATTTTTCTATTTGTTCTTTAATTTAATTCTAGATTCTGAAATTTTCTTTTCTCTGATTTTATTTGACAGTTAGGTCAGGAGTCAGCTATCGGGATCAATTGACCAAATTGCCCCTCGCCGGTTCGACCCGGTTTGAAAATAATTAAATATTTCTTCTGGATCCCTGACTTAATTATTTGACTGGCATAAGAATTCTTTTTTGTGATTTTCTCTTTTCCACTGTGTTCGCAATAGTCCTAAGGACCGCGGCGTCATATTTTACGGTTCGAAATTTGAGTTTAAATCGACTTCGCAATCCTTCCCGAGAAGGTCACCTATTGCTGTGACTCTAGGCTCATTTAACTTCTTATGTTCTGTTTTTCTTATTTATACTTAAATAATTGATAATTACTAATTATTTATGATGAGAATCAAGCTACATCCACAACAAAGGATTTCATCCAAGGTCCAATTACTAGAGCTAGAGCTAAATCACTTCAGAATTTAATTTGTGAAATCATAAGGAGCAAGGATTATAAGCTGGAATGGAATGAAGAAAAATGTAAGGGATTAAATTTGGTGAAAATTATGCTTAGAAGTCACCAGGTGTCATGTGGAGCATTAGATTACATGGAATAACCTGTGGACATGCATGCACCAGATCCAACCCATGTACATGTATCTGCTGGCACCTTTTTCAAGGAATATTCCATCTATTATAACCACTTCTCTTTTGGACTTAAATGCCCTTATTTGCTGCTGCATTAAATTTACTTTTTGTAAGGAGTTTTTAGTCTTTTGATAGATTAATTTTTGTTTGGACTTAAAGCTCCTTACAACTGTTACTAAAGTAGGGATATTTTTGTCTTTAGTTTTGAAGCCAAGAGGCTATAAATACAAGTGTAATGAGAGAGTGGAGGACACACTTTGAATATTAATGAGAGATTGTTTCTGCTCCTTTAGTGAGTAAATTGGCTGTTGCCTTTGTTCTTGTGAAGCTCATTAACTTGCTGAGATTCTATCTTGCAAGGTTTAATGTGCATAATATTCTTGGTTTATTCATTCTCCATATGAATTAGGTCAAGAATTCCATTTCCGATATTTTCTTTGAATTACACAACAATCTGATTGTGCTGGTTCAAAGATTCAAATTCATATATCTTGATTTGGTGCTTTCCATATTGTTCATTTAATTCTTGAATGTGGGTTTTCAAGTTACCAATTACTTGAAGGTTCACATTAGTTTTTGGTATCAGAGCAAAGGGACGTCCAAACAAGGTAGATTCTCTATTTGCTTTTTATTCTTTGTGTTTCTTACCTTCTTCATATTTGCTGTTTGGCTATTGGGGTTTAGTTGGACCTGTTTGTTTAAAAATTTGTTTTGTTGGGTTTGTCTTAGGGTTTTGGGTTAATCAAGCCAAAGCAATTATTCTAGCGATCCATTTTGCTTCCTTCATTTTGATATTAAGCATGAGAGATTATCTGGTTCATTGAGTTCGAGTTACCAATTTGGCCTGAAACTATACCAGCAATATTTGGGTGTGTTTAAGAAGTTGGGTGTAAATTTTGGGGGTTGTTTGATATCGTTTGCCTGCTGAACCAAAATTTTGCGGCAGACCCGATCAAATTATGTTCACATAGCAAATAGACCCAGAAATTCTTGAAAATTTACAAGGTGTTTATACCCCATATTAGTAGTTCCCATATTAAATTTCAGCTTAAAATTCAACCATTTGCATAGGGAACCAAAATTTTGCGGCAGAATAGATCAAAATAAGTTCACATAGCAACTATACCCAGAAATTTCTAAAAATTTACCGGGTGTTTATACCCCATATCAGTAGTTCCCAAATTAAATTTCAGCTTAAAATTCATCAGTTTGTGTGGGGAACCAAAATTTTGTGGCAGACACAATCAAATTAAGTTCACATAGCAAATCAGCCCCGAAATTCCTGAAAATTTACAGGCCATTTGTGCCACATTTGAGCTATTCTCAAATTAAATTTTAGCTCAAAATTTAATCGTTTGTGTGGGGAACCAAAATTTTGCGGCAGACACGATTATATTTGATTTACATAGTAAGTCTGTCAAGAAAAGGCTGAAATTCTTGCAGCAATTAGTCAGTATTGGGTTGCATTTGCCTACTCAGTTTCAGATCAAAATACACTCATTTGCTTGGTGATCCTAAATTTATGCAATTCTTGGTGTATTGTGTGAACTGCTGGTAATTGTGATAAGTTGGTGGCAAACTTGATATTTAAGCTTCATATCTCTACTTTAGGTTGTCTCTTTTCCAGCTTACTACTCTTTTATTTTGGTGTCTTCTTTCTTGATTCCTATTGCATTGCATTTCCATACTTGAGCTTTTCTTTTCTTGACTTCTTGAATCACATTATTGTTTTCTTGATTACTCGTTTTGATCCGTCACGTTTAAGAATTTTATTGTGTGTTAAATTTTTTTGGGTACAGTCTTGGTTTGAGTTACTTGAGTTTGATAAGAACTTGTGGACATAGCCAAGAGAGGTAAAAGGCACAGAGTGGTGAGTTCATAAGAGGGAAAAAGCCTTGTTGAGTTAAACACGAGTGGAGTGTCCTCTGTTGAGTGTAAACACGTAAGGGAGTGAGTGAGGTGTTTTCTTTACACTAACCATTTTCTTGCAGGTCTGAAAACATGTCTAGAAGGGGTGATGGTAGTGAGGGGGAAGGTGAAAATCCATTCTACATGCAGGCTGTCAGACAACAATTTGAAAGAATGATTGTTGTGTGCAATGAAATCATAGATAGGTTGGAAAGATTGGAGCAAAGAGATAGGCAAAATGAGAGAAGGCCAAATAGGAGGGATCTTGTACCTCCAGTAGTTGAATCTGATGAAGTTGAGGTTGATAACTATGATTTTGAGGTTGAAAGACCTAGGAGGGGTAGATATGAGAGAAGAGTTGAAGATAGGAGGAATGGGGATAGGAGGATAAGAAGAGAGGAAACAGAGAGGAATAGGGTAGATGACAATATCAAAAGTATTAAAATGAGCATCCCTTCTTTCCAAGGGAAAAATGATCCGGATGTGTATCTTGAATGGGAAAGGAAGGTAGAAGTTGTGTTTGATTGTCATCACTATTCAGAGGAAAAGAAAGTAAAGTTAGCAGCAGTAGAATTTACTGATTATGCTTTGTTATGGTGGGATCAAGTGTTGATTAGTAGAAGGAGAAATTATGAGCAATCAATTGCAACCTGGGGTGAGATGAAAACTATAATGAGGAAGAGATTTGTTCCTAGTCATTACTATAGAGAGCTACATCAGAGGTTACAAAGATTGACTCAAGGTTCTAAAAGTGTTGAAGATTATCATAAAGAAATGGAAATTGCTATGATTAGAGCAAATGAGGAGGAAGATAGAGAAGCCACCATGGCTAGATTCTTGAATGGGCTAAACAAGGAGATTGCTCATATTGTTGAGTTACATCACTATGTTGAGTTGGAGGATATGGTCCACATGGCTATGAAGGTAGAAAGGCAACTTAAAAGCAAGTCAAAATTTGGAGGAAATGCAGGTACTTCTTCATCTTGGAAGTCTAACTGGAAGAAGGAGGATAGGGAAAAGGCTTTTAGCAACTATAAGAAAAATGAGGATAAGGATAAGGAAAAGAAGGTGGAGAAGAAATTTGTAGAAAGTAAAGGAAAGGAGGTTGCAACTACTACCCGAAATAGAGATGTGAAGTGTTTTAGGTGTTTGGGCAGTGGACACATAGCTTCTCAATGCCCTAACAAGAGAGTCATGGTCATGAGAGAAAATGGTGAGATAGAAACAGAGGAGGAAATTGTGAGTGATTCCACATCTTCAGGGGAGGAGGATGCAGAGGTAGAATATGTTGTTGAAGGAAGTGCTCTAGTGATTATGAGAGCATTAAATACTCGAGTAAAGGAGGATGTTGGTGATGAATTGCAAAGAGAAACAATTTTTCATACAAGGTGTCTTATCCAAGACAAAGCTTGTAGTGTGATCATTGATGGGGGAAGTTGTGCCAATGTTGCTAGTACTATTTTGGTGCAGAGATTAAGGTTGAGGACTTCGAAACACCCTAGACCCTATAAATTGCAGTGGTTGAATGAATGTGGTGAGGTGAAAGTAACAAAACGAGTATTGATTTCCTTTGCAATAGGAAAGTATCAAGATGAGGTTATGTGTGACGTGGTTCCAATGCAAGCTGGCCATTTATTACTTGGCCGACCATGGCAATTTGATAGAAAGGTGATCCACGATGGGTATAAAAATAGGTATTCTTTTGAAATGAATGGAAGGAAAATCATTTTGGCACCTGTGACACCAAAACAGATTTGTGAAGATCAAACAAGGCTTAAGCAAGCAATGGGTGAGGAAAAATCAAGAGTGGCCGAAAAGAGAGCAGAGAAGAAAAGAAGGAGTGAAAGGAAATTGAGTGAAAATGTTGTGAGTGAGCAAGACAAGGGTGGTTGTGAGAAAAGAAAAGAGAGTAAAGAAAACATTCCAAGAATGCTTGAAAAAGGTGAATCTTCGGCGTAAAAGGAGAGCTGTGCGGAAAGAGGGGAGAGAAAATTAAGCTTGTATGCTAAAGGAAGAGATGTGAGGAATGCCATGTTGGCCAACAAGCAAATGTTATTAATTGTGTTTAAGGACTCTTGTTTATCCACATCTGACCTTGACCCCAATTTGCCTAGTGTTGTTGTCTCCCTTTTGCAGGAATATGAGGATGTACTACCTGAGGAGATGCCAGCTGGACTACCACCTATTCGAGGGATTGAGCACCAGATTGATTTTGTACCTGGAGCAGTTATTCCCAACCGTCCAGCCTATAGAAGTAACCCTGAAGAAACCAAAGAATTACAAAGGCAAGTTCAGGAATTGCTAGCTAAGGGATATGTGAGAGAAAGTATGAGCCCTTGTCTTTGCAGTCCTTGTGGTACCAAAGAAAGATGGCACATGGCGCATGTGTGTGGATTGTAGGGCGGTCAACAAAATCACTGTAAAGTATCACCATCCTATACCTAGATTGGATGATATGTTGGATGAACTTTGTGGTGCTTGTGTTTTTACCAAAATTGACTTGAAAAGTGGATATCATCAAATTCGCATGAAAGTAGGTGATGAATGGAAGACTGCATTTAAAACAAAACATGGACTATATGAGTGGTTAGTGATGCCTTTTGGGCTAACTAATGCTCCTAGCACTTTTATGAGATTGATGAATCATGTGTTGCATGCTTTTATTGGAAAATTTGTTGTTGTTTATTTTGATGATATATTGGTTTACAGTAGAGGCATGAATGAACATATGCATCATTTAAGGGCTGTATTCGATGTGTTAAGAAAGGAAAAATTATAAAAGCATGAACATATGCATCAAAAAGTAAATTTAATGCAGCAGCAAATAAGGGCATTTAAGTCCAAAAGAGAAGTGGTTATAACAGATGGAATATTCCTTGAAAAAGGTGCCAGCAGATACATGTACATGGGTTGGATCTGGTGCATGCATGTCCACAGGTTATTCCATGTAATCTAATGCTCCACATGACACCTGGTGACTTCTAAGCATAATTTTCACCAAATTTAATCCTTTACATTTTTCTTCATTCCATTCCAGCTTATAATCCTTGCTCCTTATGATTTCACAAATTAAATTCTGAAGTGATTTAGCTCTAGCTCTAGTAATTGGACCTTGGATGAAATCCTTTGTCGTGGATATAGCTTGATTCTCATCAATTTATGTTTAGGGCATATCTAGTTGTCTTAAGTGTGGTTCTAATCCTCTTAATTGTCCGAACCGACACCGATCACCGGAATAGTAAAATATACTAGGCTATACAAACAGGGGTATTGCAGTTGAGTTTGACTATGTTTCCTCCCTCTCTGGCTTGCCAGTTGAGGTTGAGTTTAGATGAGTACTCATATAGCTAGCTAGCCACCTCCCTTATTAATTTCGATTAGTGAGGTTGTAGATTGCTTTATCGTGGTGTACAACACGATATTGATCGTAAAATTTTATGTCATGACCTAAGTTATGTTAATTATTGGCAACACTATTGTTTACAATTCATTTTGATTAATTTTTATTAAAAACATTAGCATCAGCTTTGTGAATAATGGATTTGTGAAAATCTTTAAATTTTTGCTTACCAATTGATGATTATTTTTTTAGTGACTTTTAAAAATTTATTGTTGTGTACCACTGAGTAAATTACTCAGCGATAGCTTTTTCCTCCTGTCGCAAATAAGGAGAAGGATAAAGCAGTAGAGTGAACTGCTTATAGCTGCAGTTGAAGCAAATTTTGGGATCTTTTACGGGTATAATATTTATACCCTTGTAAATTATTTTTTTAATGTAAATTATTTGTTCATATGTATCATAGAACCAAATGAGCAGTTGTATAATAAATTTCTAATATTAGTATTTTGTTATATTTTTCTTCAATTTAAAATTTATATATATGAATCAAAATAAATTGGGTGATGTTGAGATTGATTGAGTTTGTGATGGTTGAGATGAAATTTTACTATAAATTGCTTTCTGCAGGTTTTTGAAGAACTGTTTTGTCATATTTTTAGCCGACACCATACCAAAATTTTGTAAAATTTTAAAAATGTTAAATTAATTTCAAACAAATTTATGGCATTAACATAGATTAATTATTCCTCAATATTATTTTCTCACCACGTTTAACTCAAAAATAAAAATAGATTCGTTTTAAAATCCCTTGTAGTATATTTGATGGGTTATCGGTAGGTGAAGTTCGATAATTCATTAGATATATTATAGGATCATGTTATGCCTTATAAGGAGTAAGGTGTGACAACAAGGCTGGAGAAAATGGAGATTTTATTTTCATTGGGTTTTGAACCTACTCCAACTTGTGAATCCTGCCTTCAAGACAAAATGACTAGATTGCCTTTTTGTTAGACAAGGGTTAAGAGCTGAAGATGTTTTAGAAGTAATACATAGTGATGTATGTGGTCCATTTAAGGAAATGACTATAGGCGGTTTTCATTACTTTATTATCTTTTCCGATGACAAAAGGTTTGGGTATTTGTATTTAATGAAATACAAACATGAATCCTTTAAAAAGTTCAAAGAATTTAAATCTAAAGTAGAAAATCAAACGGGAAAAAGTATTAAAACTCTTCAATTAGATCGTGGAGGTGAATAATTAAGTACTGAATTTGATGAATACTTGAAAGAGCATGGCATTATTTCATAGCTGAGTCCTCCAGGAATGCCACAATTAAATGGTGTATCTGAAAGGAGAAACCGTACCATATTAGATATGGTACGTAGCTTGATGAGCTATACTAACATGCCAATGAGCTATACTAACATGCCAATCTCCTTTGAGGGATTTGCATTAGAATCAGCTTTACATTTTCTAAATAGGATTCCATCAAAGTCAGCCTCTTCCACACCTTATGAGATATGGCCTAGAAGAAAACCAAGTCTTAAGCATGTTAAGATTTGGGGTTGTCCAGCTTACATTAAAAAGCTGAAGACTGATAAATTGGAAACCAAATCAGAAAAGGGTCAATTTGTTGGATATCCAAAAGAAAGTTTTGGATATTATTTCTATTTGCCTACATCACAAAAGCAGAGATGCCATATTTCTTGAACAACAGTTTATTCAAGAAGGTGGAAAAGGAAGGCAAATAGAGTTAGAATTAGAGAATTCTTGTCAACCAACAAATCAGATGAATATAGATCCATCTAGTTAATCTATGCCTATTGATGATACTATTAGCAGTATGCCCTAGAGCATATCATTTTGTATGTATCTTGTATATATTTAATTAATAAAAGGCAATTACACTTTTTTGTTTACATAATCTGTTTATGTGCAATTGAAAAGTTCTATTAATATTTTGTTAGAAATTCTACTCTTAAGTTGTTAGGAATATAAGTGACAGTATTTCTAGCACAAAGTATTATAAATTGGTTCACAATCGAGGATACTTCATAAAAGAACATGACTTATCCAGAAAGATTGTAATCATGTTTATTCCCAAAGCAAATAAGTTGGAGTAGTGAGTCTCATGCCACATAACAAACATGATAGGCACTTATATATGATAAGTAGGCCGAACCAGTGATGCTTATGACAAGCACGTGGAGTTTACTCTTGTCAATGCATTGTCATATATCATATCAGTGCATATAATCTTTAGACTTGAGATAACACAGTTATCTTGTTTATAGGTGGTTTAAGTTTGATACTATTTCATACTTGTACTGTGTGTGGGTATATGGGCATGTGTTGGCTCCCACTAGTTATATATGGAGATAAGTGTTGATCAAGATGGGATCTGTTATCCTAAGTAAATAGGGATAAAATTCTATGTTCATTTAATTATTCTTGATGATTCAAGTTCCTAGCCAGGACAGATAGACTTAGTTGGAAAAGAGTTTCTGACAAGAAAGTCTGATTAATCAAGAATTAGAATTAAAAGAGAACATAATATTCATAGCATATGAAGTTTGACATTAATCATGACTCCAGCTAGAATTGGGATTTTGTAACAGAGAGATTTTAGTGCATGGTAACATATGATTAAAGGTTCATTTAAGGTATTTCTTGTTACTGATTAGGTGGCCATGGCATGCTATGCTAGGTGTCAACCATGGTCTATGAGATATCTGAAATGATTTAGAGAAATCATTTATGGTAAGAAAGAATTCTAATGATATTAAGAGATAACATCATTTCTCATTGCTAATTAGTAATGAGCCTAGTAAGTCCCACACCTACACAAGTTAAGCACCAAGTAAAATGTGATTTAATTGATTAATTAAGTTTGGTTTGCAATAAGATTGCAAAGTCCCTAGCATGACTTGAAACCAAATCTAGATTATTGGATGTATAACATAAATTAAATTTTTGTTTAAAATGTTTAAATATGAATTTACTTATGAGATTAATTAATGGAGATTAATTAATTAATTAATTAATATGTGATATAAATTAATTTGAAGAAGATAAATAATAATTTTGGATTGAGAACTCATGAATATACATAAGGGCAAATTGGTGGCACATGGCACCATGAGATGGTGACACATGGCACCATACAAGCTTACCATTTATCTTTCATTCATGAAAGATGATTAGATGGGATTGAATTTAGTTTTGACAAGTGGTTTAATGTGATTAAGTCTTCCAAAAGTGAGATTTAATCCTATGGTGACATGTGGCAAGCAAGTAAGTGGTTTTTGTCTTATGCATATAAATGAGGAAAGAAAGAGAAAGACCAATATTCTTCTTCCTCTTCCATGGTGGACGGAAACTTTGGTTCACTCTCTCCACTCTTCATTTCTCATCTAATTCAAGAAGAAAACCTTGATTTCCTTTGAATTAAAATTGCTAGAAAAGGTTTCTGTCACACCTTACCTCTCTGTAAGGCATAACATAATCCCGTAGTATATTCAATGGATTATCAAACTTCGCCTACCGTTAACCCATTAAATACACTATAAGGGATTTTAAAACATTTTTCATTCATTTTAAATTGAAAAGTGATGTGAAAGCATTATTTAAAAACCTTTAGTTGGAGTTTATGTTACAAAATAAGATTTTGGATAATTTGTTTTCCACAAATTTTATAAAATTTTCGGTAGAGTGTCGGCTATATTTTGAGAAAATAGTTCTTCAAAAACCTATAAAAATACTCCCAATATATTTATTTCAATCCCAAACTCCAATATATTTTTCATTCAACTCAATTTCAACAACACAATCTCCATAGTTTTTAAGCAACTCATCACTAAAAACAAAATTATAAAAAGAACTCAAACATTTTATTATCGAGGAATAGTAAGTTCACAAATATTTACATGGGTCAAAATAAAATTTCAAAATTTAATATACAATGATTATACAATTGCTCAAGTCTAAAAGTAAATACATACGCAGTTATATCAGTACATTACAATAATATTTACAAGGGTATAATCTGTATACCCGGTAGTGACTCCCCAAAAGCTAAACAATCTAATTCACAAGCAATCTACTCTTCTACTTTCTCTACCTCTCTACTTGCGATAGCATTAAAGAGCTATTGCTGAGCCAAAGACTCAGTGGTGCAGAACGTAAAGAAAATGATAATTTAAACAACAAATAATTCACAAGTAAATCACTTGATATGTTAACACATAAAATCATGCTAAATTTTGAAAATCTTGAAATCTCTTAAAGGAATTAAATTTCATTTCATAACTCATCAACTACTATTTTTAAAAATCTCACAACTTAATCATGACGCCAATATCCAATTCGTCCCAATAGCCAATGGTTAATGAGAAATACCATAGCTAGGTAGCAAAATATATGAGCACTCATCCTATTTGTCCTCAACTGGCACACACCTCGACACTTCAGCTAAAGAGAGAATTCAAAACCAATTCGTGTCACTAGGCAAGTTAGTGAGGAATTCAATCAATTAATCATGATCGCCGTGGTTTCAAACTATTTTGCAAGTTTTCCAAGCATCAAGGTATCCATCAATTTACATTCAAACTAATTTCTCAAGAATTAAGTCAATAGCATACAAATTGTATCATTCAACATTTTTTATATAAGAAAACCATAAATTTATTTCACAATTTAATCTAATCAAGATTCAAATTGAAAATCAAAAGAAAACAATGGTTGTACACAAACCTTCTATGAGTCGCTTCTTAGCCTTAACTCACTTTCTCTTTATCCTTCCTAGTGTCTTTTTCTACTGAAACACACAATTTAAAGTGTTTCAGTATTCCATTAAATCACTTATAATAAGAAATTCCAATAATTAAATTTTTACAGACTTATTCTACCTACTACAGTTTATAAATTCGGGTCCTTTACATTTTTGTTTATGGTGAAGGAACGGAAGTGTGAAAAACACAAGTTTATACTATTGAATTAAAAAATTTCATCTAGGGTCACATGCATCATGCAAGATTTATTTTTATCTATTTGATTTCAATGATAAACAACATATTAAAACTCTTTTAATATATTTTTGGATCTGTATTTGCCATTTAAGATTTTTAAATTAATCAGATTAATTTTAGAACCCTAGATTAAATCAAGAACGATTACATTAATCTCTTGATGCACTACAGTGTGTCTGTGCCTTTGAGATTCATCTTTATGACACCAGATGTTGTCCCTCTAACTTGTCCACACCAAGAACACCTATGGCAGCCCTTGAACAACTTCTAAAGCTTTTTCTATTAATTAGAAATTCAAGTTCTGTCTTTTAAGAGATTAGAGATGTAAACAGGACACTAGAAACAATTTCTAGCATTTTTAATTCAAGAGATTGATGGCTAATATCTTTGAATTGATGAGAGATGAAGAGGAAGAGAGGGAGAGCATCAAAATGGCGTGACAAAGGAGTGTGGCTGCTGGTTGTATTTTATTTTCTCATAACAACACTTATATAGCTAGGTTAACACATTAAACCCTTGCCACATGTCACCCTTTGATTAACTCTAGGTTTAAGTGACCCAATCACATTGTGCCAAGTGTCAAACCTATATTTAATCTTAATTTTAATCATCTTACATGATTAAAAGACATTTGGCAAGCTTATGTGTAATTCCATGTGTCACCACCTCATGGTGCCACTTGTCACACTGCGAAATGACCAAAATGCCCCTGTGTCTTAATTTTGAGTTCTTAACCCAAAATAATGATTTCTCTTCTTCTAATTAATTTATATCAAATATAAATGTAATACCGTCACTGTCGCAATTACATACATTCTACTGTTCCGGTGACTGGTGTCGGTCCGAACAGCTAGAACGTCTAGAAAAATATTTAGGCTAGAGTGAGGAGTCACAAATAACTCAAATATTAATAAGAAAAATTTAGGAAAAATTTTAGAAATAAAATACAATCAAGTTAAATGAGCCAGTGCCCTAGTGATGGGTAACCCAGTAGGAAGTTGCGGTTTTCGCAACTAGGTGCCCTAGACTCGGGAGAAAATTCATAAAATAATTTTTGGGACTCCAGAGAAGAGTCATTGAGGGTTCTATGGCATTATAATTCCAAGAAAAGGCTTAGAAAAATTTTTCAATTGGTATAGACAATTTTGACCCGTTAAGCCAAACGGAGGGCATTTTGGTCATTTCGCCTTCAGAGATGATTTTTGACCGACTTGTCCAGTTAAGAAAATTATTATTATGATCTAAAATGTGAATAAATATTTTTGAAAATTGAATTGAAAATGAGTAGAAAAGAAAAGAAAAGAAAAATAAAAGAAATTAGGAATTATGACATCATATGATGTCATTAAACACTCTCCACCCAATCACTATTTGACAAGTAAATTAAAAGGGATTAAAATGACATAAAAATGAGATAAAAATGAAACAATTCCAGTAGCCCCTTCTTCTTATTCTCGCACCAAAGAAAAAAAAAAGAGAAGAAGACCACCATTAAAGCTCCAAATGAGCTTGATTCCCTAGCCAACTACACCATAAACCTCACCCTCTCTTCACAAAAAATTTCCCTTACCACTAGAGCTAGACTTGGGCAGCCATTAGAAGAGGAGAAAGTGAAGGGTAAAAATTCATCCAAGAGGTTAGTGCTAATTTTCTTGCTTCCATTCTTTTCTAAGCATGAATTTAAGTTAAGTTGAAATTTTGATGAAAAATGAATTAAAGATGCATGAACTTGCCCCATGAAATTTTGGCAGCCTTAGGGTACCTAGGGTTTCAACAATTTGATTGCATAATAGTTATGTATGGCTGCCATTAAACATGATTTTGGGGTTTTAATTCATGGATTGTATGTATATAGAGAATTGAAATTGTTGGAGTTAGGGTTTGAGCATGAAATGGAGACTTTGATCATGTAATAATGAAAGTGAGTTTTAATGGTCAATTAGTGACCATTTGATTATGTGTAAACAAGAAATGAGGTGGTTTGATTAGTGGGAATTGCAGTTGGTTTGGCTGCCCATGGTGACCTACAGAATTGGATATGAGTCCAGCAGGTTTGGACAGCCATAACTTGAATTTTACAGGTTCAATTGATACAAGACCAATTGGACATGAAACTAGACACATAATGGCACAACTTTGGTGAAGAAACCATGCCCAGAAAACCAAACCAAATGGACCAAAAGTTTGCCCTAATCCGGGTGACCTGCAGTCTGCCTGGGCAAAATGAACAAATGAACAGTGTTTGGTCATTTGGCCATAAATCAGCGTAGAAAGGTCCAATTGACCTAAAGTTTTACCAGCAACAAGCTGAGATATAGACCAACAACTTTTATGAAGAACAAAAATCCAAATTCTGAACTTAACCTAGTCAAATTGCTAACCAAACTTTGGTCACCAAATCTGGCAGAACCAAATTGCCCAAAAAATCTGGGTACAGGTCACTCCGGCCAGTTATGGTAAAATGACCATAACTTGAGCTAAAAAACTCCAAATGGAGTGATTCAAAAAAAGAAATTCAACTAGACAAAGTAAGGAACAACTTTCATGTTGATCATTTTGCCAAATTCCCACTGCAAAAATGACCAATGAAACAGTAAAAACAAAGCATGAAAACTAAAAATTTTGCCCAATTAACATTAAGCTTGGAAATGGTATTGGCAACCAATACCAACAAATTTTGAATGCAAAATGTGGTATCTTGGAGAACTTAGGTTCAATAAATTTATTATGTATTAAAAATTCAACAATTTGAGTGAATAGTAATACAAAGACACAAAGTATAATAACTAAATTAGTAGAGAAAATTAAGGTATGAAATTTGGAATCCATGAAACATTCATGGATTACTTGGAATAGGAATAGTAATTCACCTAAATGGCTTAATGAACATTTAAGTTATGTGAGTATATAGTTAAGATTTATTTCCATTACTAGTAGGTCTAATAAAACATAAGTAATACCACTTGAATATGAAATGACATTAACCTAGATGGATTGTTGAGTATAAATGGGATGAGGTTTACATTAGGATTTATGTTTCCATTACAAATAAGATAATAACACCTTGTATGAGTTATAAATTCATATAAATATTGTAATGAATAAATGAATCACATGAAAATATGAATGAAACATTAGTTTTCTTTATAAGAGAAAGGAAAAATATTTTGAGTACAATGGTATATGAACACCATTGTTGTGAATTGTGATCAATATGAATGATGTAAGGAATGTATGAATATTATGATGAATGTATAAATTATGAAATTTATCATGAAATAATAAAGTCATAAAACACAATATATTAATATTTAATGATATTATGTGCCCTTGTATTGCCCAGACATGTGTGTCAGATTGGATAGTTTGGCATGCCAATAGGGTATCGTTTTAGCAGTACTGCGAAAGGCTTTATGCCTGTATTTATGGCTTTGTACCCGTATTCATGGCTTTATGCCTGCATTCATGGCATTATGCCAACATTCATGGCTTTTATGCCCGATTATGTGTTATCATGGCTTTTTAGCCATACTGACCGCATACGTGGTTGACGTTCTGCGTCCCATGGTATGACGGCTCGAGGCACCGCGGTGTCTAGTGCCAATGACCCGTTATCCAGTTTAGTCAGCCTGTCATTGGTTACTTGGGCAGTGAAATTTATTGAAATAAGTTAAGAATATTAGTAATAAAAAAATATTAGAAATTAAATAAATGAGTAAGATGACCTAAAATAAATTAGAATAGTTATTTATTAGAAAGAATCGAAATGAACTGGACCGATATCAAAATTTACTTATTATGAAATAATCCGAGACAACCTAGAAAGTATTGAGAAAATGCTAAAAGATTAGCAAAAAAAATTATAACATACATAAATATTGCAAATGTGACTTACATGATAATATAAGCATAAATTTATTATTTTTGGATCATTTTTCTTTGTACGTTATTATTGTACATTAGCGAAATAAGCACTTCCAAAGAAAACTAAATTAGGATAAAACATATTAAATTTTAGAAACCGTGTGTGAAGTATAAATAAATCTTAATTATCCAAATTTTGTTTCTATCTTTATTTGTTTATTATTTTCTTATTATATTATTGCACCACTAAGCAGCAATGCTTAGCGCGATGGAATTGTTTGCTTCGCGCAGGTACTGAAGTTAAAGCCCAGCGAATACTAAACAGAGATTTTGGAGTTCTGATCTGCAGAGCATTCAAGGTTGTCACCTCCTCAGCAATGCATGTAGATAGAGCCCATATAGAATATATTTTATATTTTGTATAAATAGCTTAGATATTGTATTGTAATGTATATTATGAATAGGTAATTAATAGGAATGCGATGTAAATTAATAAATTAGCTTTTTCATATGTAATTAATTTATATATCATGTAAATTATGAAATTTTGTAATTATTTTGTAAATTATGTAAATTAAGGAAATTTGAAAATTTTGCTTATGTAATTTGAGAATGTTTACATATGAATTGAGTATGAATGGAAATGTATGGAAATGATTATCAAATTGAAATGTATGGATGAGATTTGAAATATGAGAAAATTATGAGAATGATTGATGAGATAATTATAATTAGCATGGATGAGATTTTTATTTTAAAATATTGTTGAATTTCAAACAGGTGAATATTGAAATACGCCAAACGATAATAAAATAGGGGAAACTCCACTGGTTTATCCAAAAAAAAAAAATTGATATTAAATTAAATGAATTCAAAATTATTAAAAAAATAAAGTAAGATAAATTAGGGTGCTCCGGCACTGATTGTACCACGCCTTGCTTGGCTACACTGTAGTCCGGTGAGGGGTGTTACAATAAATTAATTAATTAATCTCTATTAATTAATTTCTCATTAATTAAATTCATATTTAAACACTTTAAATATAAATTTAACTTATACTATACATCCAATAATCTAGATTTGGTTTCAAGTCATGCTAGGGACTTTGCAATCTAATTGCAAATCAAACTTATTTAATTAATTAATTAAACTCTGTAATTAATTAATTAAATCATATTTAAATAGATGATAACTTGTGTATGTGTGTGACTTACTAGGCTCATCACTAATTGGTAATCAGACATGATTTCAACTCTTAATATCATCAGAACTCTTTCTTACCATAAATGATTTCTCTAAATCATTTTATGCACCTTATAGACCATGGTTAACACCTAGCATAGCATGCCATGGACACCCAATTAGTAATAAGGTTTACCTTAAATGAACTTATAATCATATGTTACCATGCACTAGAATCTCTCTGTTACAAAATCCCAACTCAAGCTGGAGTCATGGTTTATGTCAAACTCCATTTGCTATGAATAATATGTTCTCTTTTAATTCCAGTTCTTGATTAAAAAGATTTTCTCATCAGAAACTCTTTTCTGAATAAATCTATCTGTCCTAGCCAGGAACTTGAAACATCAAGAACAATTAAATGAACATAGGATTTTATCTCTATTTACTTAGAGGAACAGATTCCATCTTGATCAACACCTACCTCCATATATAACTAGTAGGAGCCAACACATGCCCATATACCCATACACAGTACAAGTATGAAAGCAGTATCAAACTCATACTACCTATATACAAGATAACTGTGCTATCTCAGGTCTAAAGATTATATGCACTGATATGATTTATGAGAAAACATTAACAAGAGTAAATTCCATGTGCTTGTCATAAGTGTCACTGGTTCGGCCTACTTATAATTTATAAGTGCCTATCATGTTTCCTATATGGCATGAGACTCACCATTCCATCTTATTTATATCTCATATAAATAACTTGGTAACAAACATGAATACAATCTTTCTGGATAAGTCATGTCCTTATTATGAAGTATCCTTAATTGTGAACCTATTTATGATACTTTGTTCTACAAATACTGTCACTCATATTCTTAACAACTTAAGAATAGAATTTCTAACAAAATATCAATGGACCTTTTCTATTACACATAAATATATTATGTAAACAGAAAAGTGGAAATGCCTTTTATTAATAAAAATATGTACAAGATACATACTACATGATATGCTCTAGGGCATACTACTAACATATGGAAGTACTATTCATTGCACTATTCAAGTCAAAATGTTGACTTTTTCATTTTTTATAGGTATTTTAGTCCTAAATGCACTGACATACCACATTTTACTAGGAGTATTAAATTTGTTGGCATTGATTGCCACTCAAAATTCAAAGTTTACTAGGAGAATTTGTAAATTTTCAGTTTAGGTCACTCATTTCTACTGTTCCATTAGACTTTTTATAGTGAGAATTTGGCAAAATGTCCTTCATCAAAGTTATTCCTTATTGTGTCTAGTTTAATTCCTTTTTTGAATCACTCCATTTAGAGTTTTTTAGCTCAAGTTATGGCCATTTAACCATAACTAGTTGGATTGACCAAAATCCAGAATTCTGGGCAACTTTTGGTGGCAAATTGACTAGGTGTTCTTCATAAAAGTTGTTCTTCTATGTCATAGCTTTCCAATTCCACAAAAATCAGGTCATTTGAACCTTTCTGCACCAAGATATGACCATTTGAATAAGTATTATTCATATGGTCAATTCTGTACAGGGGCAGGGTACCTAATTCGGATTGAATCAATTTTTAGACCAACTTGTGGTCAGTTTTAGGGCAGGGTTTCTATATGAAGATTGTAGCTTTGGGTCTTAATTTTCACCTTCAATTGGCCTTATACCAATTGGAGCAAGAAAATTCAATCTATGGCCACCTAAGTGGACCAAGGTCAAACTGCCCAGCTTGGGGTAGCACCATCTTCACCATTTCAACCCAATATATGCATTCAATCACATTTCCATTCACTCCAATTGACTAATTTAAACATCAATTTGGTTAATTTGCCTCAACTCACAAAACCCCCAAAGTTTCCCCCAAATCGCAAATTGGTCTAAAACCCTAATTATGCAAATGACATAATTCATGAAATCAAAGTATATACAACACATTTATATACTAAATTAAGCTTAATTAAACTTTTAATTTCAACAATTTCCATCAAACCCTAAACATCCCATGGCTGCCGAATTTCCCATAAACTACTTAACTTGTCATTTTGTTTCAATTTTTCACCAATTCTAAGTCAAATTAATTATTCAAATATGAATTCAAAGAGAGAGAATGAAAGAATTCCACTAACCTTAATGATGCCCTTCTTACTCTTCACTTCCCTTAAATTTCTTCCCAATTTATTTCTTCAATCCACTTCTTCAATGGTAGATTAACGATTTCCTATGATTTTTGGGTAGGGTATATGGTAACAATTTTAAGGTTTTAAAAGCTTAAAGTGTTTGTTAATGGAGGAAATTAGCAACAGAGAGAGAGAGAGAGAGAGGAGAGAGAGAGACTCATTCGGCCAAATGTAAAAGATGGTGGAATTTATTTATTTTTTTCATTTCTTCACTATTTATACTTATCCCAATTTCATTTAATTAAATTAAAATGTTTATGATGCCATGCTTGCATCACTAAAGTGATGTAATAATTTATTTCTTTTAATTTCCTTTTCTTTTCTTTTCATACACCTTCCTCTTTTGTTCTATTTTTCAAAATATTAATTTCCTATATATTATTGGACATTTAGGCCAAGAGTCACCTCTAAGGGTGAATTGACCAAATTGCCCCTCACCGGTCTGATTTGATTTTTTAATAACACTATATTGCTCCCCAAACCCTGGTTCAATTTTCGATCTGGTTTTTGAATCTTTTCAAGGGTTTCATAATACCCTTAACTTCGTAATAATTCCTTGTCCTACGGTGTCACAATGTCTCATACGAAATTAGGGTTTTGATTGACCTCGCAATCACTTCTCAGTTAGGTCACTCATTGCTGTGACTGTCACACCCAACCCCTCTGTAAGGCATAACATGATCCTGTAGTATACCTAATGAATTACCAACTTCATCTACTGATAACCCATTAAATACACTACAAGGGATTTTAAAACTTTTCTTACTTTTTTTTACAGTGGTTAGCACTATTTACAGGTATTAAAATTTTTTTTGAACTGAAGTGAAACAGCTAACACATTTGAATTATTATAAATTTTTTGTAAAAATTTTGGTGGAATGCCATCTGCATTTTGAATAAAATAGTTCTTTAAAAACCTGTAAAAAGCACTTTAAATATATTTCTCAATCTCAAACTCCAACATTTAATCAACACAATATGTTTCCCAACTCAAATCCACAATAATTTTTCAGTATTTTCAAAGGCTGAGATGGAAGAAATATATCACATTATTTACAAACCAAAATAATTTACAATTTATTTTATAACTTCAATGTACAATTTTAATTTACAACTGCTCAAAACCAAGAACACTATATACATACAGTGAACATACATTACAATACAAAATGCAAAATATGGTATACTCAATATACCCAATGATCTCTCAATGAAGCACTAACCTGATGCATTAGTCATTGCTCTCACTACCACTGCGACAAGAATGAAAGCTATTCTTTGAGCCATTGTCTCAGTGGTGCACAACATTAACCAAATACAACTTTAAGTCACAAATCATAAGTCATATAAAAAGTGGATACTTAAAACCATAGTTAAATTCAAAGACAGTGAATGTCATAAAGAATTTAAACTCCATTTCACAATATCACAATAAATATCAATAAATCACACACACAGCTTAATCATGTTGCAAAGTTCAATTCGTCTCAAAAGCCGATGGCTAGTGAGGAATTCAATTCATCCCAAAAGTCGATGGCTAATGAGGAATAACATAGCTAGCTAGCAATAATATGAGTACTCATTCTATTCGTCCTCAACAGGCACACACCTCAACACTTCAGCCAGAGAGGGAATTCAATTCATCCCACTAGACAAGCTAGCAAGGAATTCAATCAATATATATGATAGCTGTGTTTTCAAACCATTTACAATGCTTTTCAATCAATAAGTATCCATCAAATGTCATTCAAACAATTTCTCACAATTTAAAATAATAATATACTTCAATTGAAAAATTCAAAAGAAATAACTGTTGTGCACAAACCTTTGATAACTATCTCTTGGCCCTGACTCAGTGTTTCCTTCCCCTTCCCTGAGTCTTTGCTAACTGAAACACACAATTTGAAGTGTTTCAGTACTCATTTAAACTGTCTCTAGGAATAAAGCTTAAGAATTAATTTATTGAATTCTATTATTTCCTTAGTCAACCTAAGATGTCGACCCTCGATGCATTCTAGGTGAATTAGGTTTTAATGTTACCAATATATCATATTTGTAGCCTTTTAGTATTAGTAGATGTTACCAAATTCAATTCCATGTATATTGCATTTTATTGCAATTTGTCGGATTCCGGTATACTAATTTGACCTAGTCGGATGACCAAGTTCCCTTGGTTTTCGGGTTTCGATCAAAACTACAAACTTGTAGGTCTATGTCTTATTGCACAAGGAGCAAAATTTCAGGTCATTCTGAGTTGTGTAGACCAAGTTATTGTCAATCTACCAATGCTGGACAGAATGCACCAAAATGGTAGGTTTAGGTCATTTTTAGGTCACTTTTGGTTCGGCCAGTTTTTGGACCTGAACTTGTGCAAGCTATTTGGCTTGGTTCTAGCCATTTCTGGGCTTTGGTGTCCTCATGAGAATTGTAGATATATGTCTAAACTATTCATGGTAAAAATTTTAGTTCAATTGGACCTGTTTTAAGTGAGTTATGGCCAAAACACTAACTGCTGCCCAAATGGTCAATTTTCAGACTTTCAATGCACTAATCCGGATTTGGTCATTTTTCAAGTCACCTTCTAAGCAGAATTTTGGTAAGCTTCCTTCATGAAAGTTGGCACTTGTTGTGCGTAGTTTCACCTCTAATTGGTCTCATACCAATTAGAGTCACACACTTAAGGTTCTAAGCCTAAAACATACTGCCCTATTGTACATTGTTCACCCTTTACCAATTACACATCCTATGCTTACCAAATCATTTCCTTCATGCCAATTCTGGTTTATACTATACCATTAACACATTTTACTTCACATTGTTGGTCATTTTGGCAGCTTGTAACCACACTCAATATGTACATTATCGTACAGAATTTTTCAAGTCCAATTACAAACAATTTAACCACATGACATAGCACATTTACATGTCCAAACTCAAACCTTTATAAACATATACATGCTGCCATAACAAGCACCACAATTCAACAATATAATTCCATAAACCAAACTATGAAACAACATATTTTGGTGTACCCTTCAAAGTTGTTGATTGTACATCTCCTTCAATTAGTTTCCAGGCTTCCAAAATTAAGTGTACTATCACACATACTTTTAGTATACATTATCTAATTTATTCCTACACACAAAAACACTTATATCAACACTTGAATCTACTATTTACATGCAAAGATAAATTGCTCTTATTGAAGTTCCATGGCCGCCAAAAATGTACCTCCCCCTTAACTCATCAAACTTCATAAATCCTTCCACAATTCAACTACCCATAACATCCATTCAAGGTTTAATGAAACAAGAATCAATAATACATACTTACCACTTTTGAAATTCTTCAAACCTCACCAAAACTTAATTTTCTTGTTGTCTATCTACTACCCAAGTTGTGTAGAACAACTTTAGTGAAGGAAAAGGTAAAGATCATGGCTTGAAGGTGGGAGAGTGGAGCTTGCATGGAGCTTGTAAAATGTAGCCATGGAGGTTTTCTCTAAAGGAAATTTTCGGCTGGTTTTGGCAAGGTGAGGAAGATGAATGATCTGCTGTCTACATGGTGATTAAATGTCCACTTTAGTGGTGGTAGTGGAGCACTAAGTAAGGGTTTAATGTTTATTTATTCTAAAGTTTCCAAATTCCCACATTTAACCCCTATCTTTTGCTATTTAAATTATGTACCACCAATTTAATTTTTCATGACATTTTCCAAGTGTAATATCATGTATTTTTAATGGACATCTAGGTCAAAAGACAACTCGGGGTGTCAAATGACCACAATGCCCCTGTTCGGGTTGCATTCCCGATTTTTCAGTAACACTGAGTTTTGTCGTTTTCTCGATTTCCCATTTTTCTTTGTACTAATTAATTAATTTTTCTTTGATATTTCTAATGATATTTATACTTCAATAGGTCTTTAATTATGTCTTAAAAATATTTTCTAGGGTTCCCCACGGTCTAGGGCTAGTCAACGGTCTACGCCGCAACTTCCTAGTGCGGTCACCCATCGCTAGGGTTCTCGGCTCGTTTAACTTGGTTACATTTCATTGCTATTATTTTTGCTTTGTTTTTCTTGTATTTTCTTTTTTTTTTATTTTATTATTTTATGTCTCCTCACCCATAACTAAGTATAGTTCTAGGCATCCTAGCTGTCCGGACAACACTGGTCACCGGAACAGTAGAACGCACTACCGAACATAGGGGTTTTACAATTCTCCCCCCTTTAAAATAAATTTTGTCTCAAAATTTTACCTGGCTTCAATTTCTGAACAGTTGTGGGTGCTGTCTCCTCATGTCCTCTTCATGTTCCCAAGTAGCTTCCTAGCCTGAATGATGGTTCCACAGCACTTTAACCAGGTGTATCTGTTTATTCCTCAGCTACTTTACCTCATAAGCCAGAATTTCTATGGGTTCTTCATCATATGAGAGGTCTGGATTTACCTCAATCTATTCAACTGATAGTACATGAGATGGGTCAGATCTGTACCTCCTTAAAATGGACACAGGGAAGACACTGTCTATCCTTTCTAACTCTGGAGGTAATGCTAACCGATATGCCAAAGGACCCACTCTCTCCAGAACCTCATATGGTCTAATGAAACGAGGACTCAATTTCCCCTTTCTGCCAAATCTCATAATCCTCTTCCAAGGTGAAACTTTGAGGAATACCTTATCACCCACTGCATATTCAATATCTCTTCTCTTCAGATCAACATAGGACTTCTGGCGGTCTGATGCAGCCTTGAGTTGATCTTTGATCAATCTGATCTTTTCCTCTGTCTGCTGAACAATTTCTACCCAATTATCTTTCTTTCATCTACTTCATCCCAACATAAAGGAGTTCTACACTTTCTGCCATACAAAGCTTCATATGGAGGCATCCCAATGCTTGATTGGTAGCTGTTGTTATAAACAAACTCAATCAAAGGCAAGTGTGTATCCTAACTACCTTGAAACTCAATCACACAAGCCTGTAGCATATCTTCCAATATCTGAATTACCCTTTCAGACTGGTCAACTGTCTGTGGGTGGAATGCTGTGCTGAAGTTCAATCTAGTTCCTAGGGCTCTCTAAAGACTACCCCAGAATCTAGAAGTGAACCTAGGATCTTTATCAGATACAATCGATACTGGCACTCCATGCAATTTTATAATTTCATATATGTACAATATGGCCAATCTTTCCAGGCTATAGTCCATCTGGACTGGCAAAAAGTGAGCAGACTTGGTCAGTCTGTCAACTATAACCCATACTACATCATGACTATTCTGTGTCCTCAGAAGTCCCTTCACAAAATCCATAGTTATTCATTCCTATTTTCACTCTGGTATTGGCAATGGATGTAACAAACCAGTTGGAACTTGATGTTCTGCCTTTACTTGTTGACAAGTTAGGCATTTGGAAACAAATTCAGCTATATCCCTCTTCATACCCATCCACCAGTAATGCTCTTTCAGCCCTCTGTGCATTTTAGTTTCACCAGGGTGCATAGAAAAAGGCGATTCATGTGCTTCCTTCATAATGATCTGTCTCAAGTCAACATCATTAGGAATGCACATTCTACCCTGATGTAGTAGTAAACAATCATCTCTCACAAAGAATTCAGGTTTCTTGCCTTGCTGGACTTCTTTCAGTAGCTTCTGATATTTATCATCCTTCTAAGCAACCATTCTGATTTGATCAATCAACACTGGTTGTACATGCCATGCAACTACTGTCTGTCCCTCATCATCAATCTCTAAACTGGCATGCTGTGCTTTCAATTCATGTACCATGGACAAAGTAGAAACTCTGAGACTTGCCATAGTCTTGTGACTTAAGGTGTCAGCCACCACATTTGCTTTCCCTGGCTGATAGTCTATTAAGCAATCATAGTTTTGAATCAGTTCTAACCATCTCCTCTGCCTCAAGTTCAATTCCTTCTGGGTGCCTAAGTACTTCAAGCTCTTGTGATCTGTGTAAATGTAACATTTCTCCCCATATAAATAGTGTCTCTAGATCTTCAGAGCAAAAACAATAGTTGCAAGCTCCAAATCATGTGTTGGGTAGTTCCTCTCATGTGGTTTCAGCTAGCGTGATGCATAAGCAATGACATTCCAATCTTGCATCAGTACGTAGCCTAACCCATTGTGAGAAGCATCACTATAAACTGTATACTCTTTACCTGGTATAGGTAAAGTAAGGACTGGAGCTTTAGTCAAACACCTCTTCAACTCATCAAAACTCTACTGGCATTTATCTGTCCACTGAAATTTTACATCTTTCCGAAGTAGCTTGGTTAGTGGAGAAGATAACATAGAAAACCCTTTCACAAATCGACGATAATATCCAGCTAAACCCAGAAAACTGTGAATTTCTGTGATATTCCTGAGTGGCTTCCAATTAAGGATAGCTTCTACCTTGCTGGAATCTACCTTGTTCCCTTTAGCTGACACAACATGTCCAAAGAAGGAGATTTCTCTCAGCCAAAATTCACATTTCGACAATTTGGCGTATAGCTGTTTCTCCCTTAAGGTCTGCAGTACAATCCGCAGATGTCTGTCATGCTCCTCTGCATTCCTCGAATATATCAAGATGTCATCAATAAACACCCCCACAAATTGGTCTAGATATGGTCTGAAGATAGTGTTCATCAGATCCATAAAAGCAGCTAGACCATTTGTTAACTCGAATGGCATTACTAGAAACTCATAGTGGCTATACCGAGTTCTAAAAGCAGTTTTTGGAATACTCTGCTCTTGCACTTTCAACTGATAATAACTCAATTGCAAATCAATTTAGGAGAATACAGCTGCACCCTTCAACTGATCAAACAGATCATCAATGCGAGGCAATGGATATATGTTCTTTATTGTCACCTTATTCAATTGCCGGTAGTCAATACATAAGTGGAGAGTACCGTCGTTCTTCTTAACAAACAACACTGGCGCTCCCCAAGGTGACACACTAGGGCAGATGAAGCCCTTTTCAAGTAGTTCTTGTAACTGTACCTTCAACTCCTTCAACTCTGCTGGTGCCATTCTGTATGGTGTTATGGAGATTGGATCCACACCAGGCATAATATTAATCTTAATCTTCACCTCTCTTTCTAGAGGTAATCCTGGCAATTCATCAGGAGTTACATTTAGAAAGTCATATATTGTAGTGATGTCCCTCAATGCTGGACTCCCCACTTGGGTGTCTACCACATGTGCCAAGTATGCTTCACACCCCTTTCTGATTATTTTTCTGGCTAGTGCAGCCGAAATGATGTTTGATGGCAATAGCTGCCTCTCCCCATGTATTACCACATCACTGTACTAAGGGAGACCAAAAGTGATTGTCTTCAGCCTACAGTCAATCATGGCGTGATGCCTGGCTAGCCAATCCATGCCCAATATGATATCTTAATCTCTGAAAGGCATTTCAGTGAGATCAGACAGAAAAGTGTGTCCTTGGATCACCAAAGGAAAATCCCTATACATTCTATTAACCCTGACCTCTTGTCCTAGCGGACTTATTACTAACACCTCAAAGTCCATTTTTGTACATGGAATAACAATGCAATCAATGATGCTAGCACTCACATAAGAATGGGTAGAACCCAGATCAAATAACACAAACACATCTTGATTAAAAGTTGAGAAGGTACCTGCCACAACATCAAATGTCTCGGCCTCTTCTCTCTGTCTCATTGCATAGACTCTGACTGGAGCACTGCCTTGCTCTGATTGATTCACTGTGCCTTGGCTGCCTGCTGGGTTACCTCTACCCCCACCTCTACCTCTGCTAGGTGGTTGTGAACCTCTGGTCACAGGGCTCTGAACTGACCCATCAGCAGTAGTAGGAGGTGGTCCAACTCTATGAGTACTGGTGCAGTCCTTAGCGAAGTGCCCTGTGCCTCCACAGTTATAATAGGCTCCAATAGCCTTGTAGCATACCCCACCATGATTTCTTCCACAAGTTTCACATTGGCGGGGAGGGTAGGAGCTTCTGGTACTCTGCTGACCAAATAGAGGAGGTTTCTGTCCTGAATATCTTCCCCTACCAGACTTCTTACCGCCTCTGCTGTGTCCCCCATGGTTCTTCCTCTTTCCAGTAGGACCACTGGAACTCTGTTCTACTGACTTTCCCTCTTTTTCTGTCTTCTCTGATTTCTTTTTCTCTGGGGTCGCTTCAGATTCAATTCTTTCTAACTCTATCGCTTAAGAAATAAGTTCAGTGAAGTTGTTATGTTTGAATCCGACCACTTGTAATCTGATATTGGGCTTCAAGCTGGTTTTAAACCTTTTACATCTTTCGCTGCTGGTAGCAAGTAGACTTACTGCATAATGGCTTAGACGGAAAAATTCCCTTTCATATTCAGCCACTGATCTACTCCCCTGTTTCAGACTTAGGAACTCTTGCAGCTTCTGGTCCACATAAGCATTAGGGACATATTTTTGTCTGAACTCCCATAGAAAATCATTCCATGTTAGCACTGAAGGTTCTATCAGACTGTGGGGAATGGTTTTCCACCAGTCATATGCATCCCCCTGCAGTAGAGACACTGAATATTCAAATCTGAGCTCCTCTGTACAATGTAGCTTCTTGAACACCCTATCCATTCTTTCTAACCACTGTTCTGCCTCTAGAGGATCTACTATCCCCTTGAACTCAGTAGCCCCATATTTCATTAATTTGTCATACTGCCTAGCAGAAGACTGTAGTTGTACCACTGGTGTCTGTAGTGGGACTTGAGTAGGCACATTACCAGCCATCTGTTGAAACATTGCAGCCATCTGCTGAGCGAACTGAGCAGGAAACTGCGGTACTGAAGGGGCTGGTGCGGCTGATCCACTGACATTGTGTAGGGCTGGGGCATCCCCTTGTACCTCAGCCTCTATAGATTGATCGACTGAATGATCACCCTCTTCCATAGTCAATGAGAGGATCTTAGACCTCCTAAACAAATAACACAAGGATATTTTCTCCCGTTAGTGCATATTTATAATGTAATGTACTGTATGTATCAAATAATGACATTGAGCAGTTGTACTATGAAGAAAGAATAGTCACATTACAGGTGAAAACAAAATTTAAAAACTAGCTCTGATACTACTAAAACATGTCACACCCTACCCCTCTGTAAGGCATAACATGATCCTGTAGTATACCTAATGAATTACCAACTTCGTCTACTGATAACCCATTAAATACACTACAAGGGATTTTAAAACTCTTCTTACTTCTTTTTACAATGGTGAGCACTATTTACAAGTATTAAAAATTTTTTTGAACTGAAGTGAAACAGCTAACACATTTGAATTATTAGTAATTTTTGTAAAAATTTTGGCGGAATGCCATCTGTATTTTGAATAAAACAATTCTTCAAAAGCCTGTAAAAAGCACTTTAAATATATTTCTCAATCTCAAACTCTAACATTTAATCAACACAATATGTTTCCCAACTCAAATCCATAATAATTTTTCAGTATTTTCAAAGGCTGAGATAGAAGAAATATATCACAATATTTACAGACCAAAATAATTTACAATTTATTTTATAACTTCAATTTATAATTTTAAATTACAACCGTTCAAAACCAAGAACACTATAAACATACAGTGAACATACATTACAATACAAAATGCAAAATATGGTATACTCAATATACTCGATGATCTCTCACTGAAGTACTAGCAGCCTAGTCTACTACCCTGTCAGTCTGTCTACCTGCGATAGCAATGAAAAGCTATCACTGAGCCATTGTCTCAGTGGTGCACAATATTAACCAAATACAACTTTAAATCACAAATCATAAGTCATATAAATAGTGGATACTTAAACCATAGTTAAATTCAAAAATAGTAAGTGTCGTAAAGAATTTAAACTTCATTTCACAATATCACAATAAATATCAATAAATCACACGCACAGCTTAATCATGTTCCAAAGTTCAATTCATCCCAAAAGCTGATGGCTAGTAAGGAATTCAATTCATCCCAAAAGTCGATGGCTAATGAGGAATAACATAGCTAGCTAGCAATAATATGAGTACTCATTCTATTCGTCCTCAACAGGCATACACCTCAACACTTCAGCCAGAGAGGGAATTCAATTCATCCCACTAGACAAGCTAGCGAGGAATTCAATCAATATACATGATAGCTGTGGTTTCAAACCATTTACAATGCTTTTTAATCAATAAGTATCTATCAAATGTTATTCAAACAATTTCTCACAATTTAAAACAATAATATACAAATAGTCATAATTTATTTCAATTGAAAAATTCAAAAGAAATAACTGTTGTGCACAAACCTTTGATAACTGTATCTTGGCCCTAACTCAGTGTTTCCTTCCCCTTCCCTGAGTCTTTGCTAACTGAAACACACAATTTGAAGTGTTTCAGTACTCATTTAAACTGTCTCTAGGAATAAAGCTTAATAATTAATTTATTAAATTCTATTATTTCCTCAGTCAACCTAAGATGTCGACCCTCGATGCATTATAGGTAAATTAGGTTTTAATGTTACCAATATGTCACATTTGTAGCCTTTTAGTATTGGTACATGTTACCAAATTCATTTCCATGTATATTGCATTTTATTGCAATTTGTCAGATTCCGGTATACTAATTTGACCTAGCCAGATGACCTAGTTCCCTTGCTTTTCAGGTTTCGGTCAAAACTACAAACTTGTAGGTCTATGTCTTATTGCACGCGGGGCAAAATTTCAGATCATTCTGAGTTGTGTAGACCAAGGTATGGTCAATCTACCAATGCTAGACAGAATGCACCGAAATGGTATGTTTAGGTCATTTTTAGGTCACTTTTAGTTCGGCCAGTTTTTGGACCTGAACTTGTGCAAGCTATTTGTCTTGGTTTTGGCCATTTTTGGGCTTTGGTGTCTCCACAAGAATTGTATATATATGTCTAAACTATTCATGGTAAAAATTTCAGGTCAATTGGACCTGTTTTGAGTGAGTTATGGCCAAAACACTAACTACTGCCCAAATGGTCAATTTTCAGGCTTTCAATGCACTAACCCGGATTTGGTCATTTTTCAAGTCACCTTCTAAGCAGAATTTTGGTAAGCTTCCTTCATGAAAGTTAGCACTTGTTGTGCCTAGTTTCACCTCCAATTGGTCTCATGCCAATTGGAGTCACACACTTAGGGTTCTAATCCCAAAACATACTGCCCTATTGTACATTGTTCACCCTTTACCAATTACACATCCTATGCTTACCAAATCATTTCCTTCATGCCAATTCTGGTTTATACAATACCATTAACACATTTTACTTCACATTATTGGTCATTTTGGCAGCTTGTAACCACACTCAATATGCACATTATTGTACAGAATTTTCCAAGTCCAATTACAAATAATTTAACCACATGACATAGCTCATTTACATGTCCAAACTCAAACCTTTATACACATGTACATGCTGCCATAACAAGCACCATAATTCAACAATATAATTCCATAAACCAAGCCATGAAACAACATATTTTGGTCTACTCTTCAAAGTTGCCGATTGTACATCTCCTTCAATTAGTTTCCAAGCTTTCAAAATTAAGTGTACTATCACACATACATTTAGTATACATTATCCAATTTATTCTGACACACAAAAACAGTTACATCAACACTTTAATATACCATTTACATGCAAAGATAAACTGCTCTTATTGAAGTTCCATGGCTGCCAAAAATGTACCTCTCCCTTAACTCATCAAACTTCAAAAATCCTTCCACAATTCAACTACCCATAACATCCATTCAAGGTTTAATGAAACAAGAATAAAAAATACATACTTACCACTTTTGAAATTCTTTAAAACCTCACCAAAACTTAATTTTCTTGTTGCCTATCTACTACCCAAGTTGCGTAGAACAACTTTAGTGAAGGAAAAGGTAAAGATCATGGCTTGAAGGTGGGAGAGTGGAGCTTGCATGGAGCTTGTAAAATACAGCCATGGAGGTTTTCTTTAAAGGAAATTTTCGGCTGGTTTTGGCAAGGTGAGGAAGATGAATGATCTGCTGTCCACATGGTGATTAAATGTCCACTTTAGTGGTGGTAGTGGAGCACTAAGTAAGGGTTTAATGTTTATTTATTCTAAAGTTTCCAAATTCCCACATTTAACTCCTATCTTTTGCTATTTAAATTATGTACCACCAATTTAATTTTTTATGACATTTTCCAAGTATAATATCATGTATTTTTAATAGAAATTTAGGTCAAAAGACAACTCAGAGTGTCAAATAACTACAATGCCCCTATTCGGGTTGCATTCCCGATTTTTCTTTAACACCAAGTTTTGTCATTTTCTCGATTTCCCGTTTTCCTTTGTACTAATAAATTAATTTTTTTTTGATATTTCTAATGATATGTATACTTCAATAGGTCTTTAATTATTTCTTAAAAATATTTTTCAGGGTTCCCCGTGATCCAGGGCTAGTTAACGGTCTACGCCATAACTTCCCGGTGCGGTTACCCATCGTTAGGGTTCTCGGCTCGTTTAACTTGGTTACATTTTATTGCTATTATTTTTCCTTTGTTTTTCTTGTATTTTTTTTTCTTATTTTATTATTTTATGTCTCCTCACCCATAACTAAGTGTAGTTCTAGGCATCCTAGCTATCCAGACAACACTGGTCACCGGAACAGTAGAACGCACTACCGAACATAGGGGTGTTACAGTGACCTTGGCTTATTTAACCCTTTATACTTTGTTTTTCTCATTTTAATTTTTCCTTCATATAACTTCTATTAATTTTTGTTTATAGCTTTTCTAGGTGACTTAAATATAGTTCTAAGCCTCTTGACTGTCCAGACCGGCATTGGTCACTAGAACAGTGAAATATATAGAACTACTGAACATAGGGGTGTTACATTTCTAGTACCCTAAACATCCATTAACTCTCACCAAAGCAAACCCCTCTAATTCCAAGTGGTTGGCAAGAGCTAAAGGGACATCTAGGGGCTACGATTGGTGTAAGTTGGTGAGCTTGTCGTGGATAAGCTAGAGGGACTACAATTGGAGTCCTAAGAGCACCCAATGGAGTAAGATAATTTGATTCTTCACCTTGGAGGCTAGAATTCAATTATCCCTCTTTTAATTAGGGTTTAATGAATTAAATCATTAAAGTTCAATTCTTAATGGCAAATGAATCTTTAATGCATGCTAAAATGTGTTTTGGTATGCTTTTAGGCATCAGAAATTGATTAGGCACATAACACACTTTGTATGGTGCATGTAACCTTAGAGAAAATTTTAAAATTCAATGATCTAATGCCCTCTAATCCATGCTTCCATGCCTTCAGATACATCTACAATAATTTCTCATAGGTCTACCAGAATATCTCACCCACCAGAGACATATGGTTTTCTTCATGAAGATGAATAAGAGTTGTTTGCTCATGAAGAAATAGATCATGGAGATGATCCTTTAACCTATGAAGAATCTATATCAGATATAGATTCTTCTAAATGGATTGAAGCTATGAAATCCGAAATGGATTCCATATATAAGGCAAAACACACATCAAGCATTTTAAAGAAAAAGGAGCTGTGATTTTGATGAGGACTTAGCCAATGACAAAATGGGCTTAGAGATATCTTATTCATGGTATTTGGAAAAATGAATAGATTTGGACATCAATCTTGAAGGCATGGAAGCATGGATTTGAGAGCATTAGAACATTGAATTTTAAAATTTTCTCTAAGGTTACATGCAACATGCAAGTGTGTTATGGTCCTATATGACTTCTAAAGCCCTATTGCATACCAAAACACACTTTTGGCACACACTAAAAGTTTATTTGCCATTTAAGATTGTGAATTAACAAATTAATTCATTAAACCCTAATTAATGGAAGAGATTAATTCAACTAACGTCCAAGGCACTGAATCAAACAATCTTACTCCCTTAGGGTGCTCCTAGGACTCCAATTATAGTCTTTCTAGCTTGTCCACCACAAGCTCACCAATGGCAGCCCCAAAAGTGTTCAAAGCCTTGCCAACCTCTTAAACTTTAAGGTTTATACTTTAGTGAGGGTATAGGCATGTATGGGAGACTAGAAACACTTCCTAGCAAATTTTAATTCAAATGAATCAAGGCTTTCCTTTTGAATCAATTGAGAAATGAAGAGGAGAGAAAAAGGGAACCTTGTTGCCTTCTAAATGGAAGAGGAGGAAGAAGATGGTCTTTCTCTTTCTTTCTTCATTTATATACATAAGACAAAACTCACTTACTTACTTGCCACATGTCATGCTAGGATTGAATCTTGCCTTTAGGAAACTTAATCACATCAAGCCACTTATCAAAGGTAGATTCAATCTTCATTTAATCATCTCTTATGATTATAAGACAATTGTCAAGCTAGTATGGTGCCATGTGTCACCTTCTCATAGTGCCATGTGTCACCATCTCATGGTGCCACATGTCACCATGTGAAAAGATTAATTTACCCTTATATATATGCTTAAGTTCTCAACCCAAAAAATATTATTTCTCTTCTTCAAATTAATTTATATCAAATATAAATTAATTAATTAATTAATTTCTATTAATTAATCTCATAATTAAATTTATATTTAAATACTTTAAACATAAATTTAATTTATAATATACACCCAATAACCTGGATTTGGTTTCAAGTCATGCTAGGAACTTTGCAATCTTATTGCAAATCAAACCTATTTAATTAATTAATTGAACTCTTTAATTAATCAATTAAATCACATTTTACTTGGTGATTAACTTGTGTAGGTGTGTGACTTACTAGGCTCATTACTTATTGGCAATGAGAAATGATATTATCTCTTAATATCATCAGAACTTTTTCTTACTGTAAATGATTTCTCTAAATTATTTTAGGTATCTCGTAGACCATGGTTGACACCTAGCATAGCATGCCATGGCCACCCAATCAATAATAAGGAATACCTTAAATGAACCTTTAATCATATATTACCATGCACTAAAATCTCTCCATTACAAAATCCCAATTATAGCTGGAGTCATGGTTAATGTCAAACTCCATTTGCTATGAATGTTATATTCTCTTTTAATTCTAATTCTTGATTATTCAGACTTTCTTGTCAGAAACTCTTTTCTGACTAAGTCTATATGTACTGGCTAGGAACTTGAATCATCATGAACAATTAAATGAACATAGGATTTTATCCCTTTTTACTTAGGGAAACGAATTCAAGATTTTATCCCTATTTACTTAGGGTAACGAATCTCATCTTGATCAACACTTATCTCCATATATAACTAGTAGGAGCCAACACATGCCCAAATACCCATACACAGTACGAGTATGAAAGCAGTATCAAACTCAAACCACCTATATATAAGATAACTATGTTGTCTTAGGTCTAAAGATTATATGCACTGATATGATATATAACAATGCATTGACAAGAGTAAACTCCTCGTGCTTGTCATAAACATCACTGGTTCGGCCTACTTATCATATATAAGTGCCTATCATGTTTGTTATGTAGCATGAGACTCACCACTCCAACTTATTTATATCTCATATTAATGCTTTGGGAACAAACATGATTACAATCTTTCTAGATAAGTCATGTCCTTTTTGTGAAGAATTCTCAATTGTGAGCCAATTTATAATAATTTGTGCTAGAAATATTGTCACTCATATTCCTAACAACTTAAGAATAGAATTTCTAACAAAATATTAATGGACCTTTTCAATTACACATAAACAGATTGTGCAAACAAAAAAGTATAATTGCCTTTTATTAATGAATTATATACGAGATACATATAAAATGATATGCTCTAGGATATACTACTAATAATCTCCCATTAGCACTAGAACCATTGTCACACCGTACCCCTCCGTAACGCATAACATGATCCCGTAGTATACTTAATGAATTGCCGAACTTCACCTACCGATAACCCATTAAATACGCTATAAGGGATTTTAAACAAAATTTTGTTCCCTTTTTAAAGTGGTGAGCAATTTTAATAGGTATTAAAACCCTTTAATAGAAGTTAAAACAAATATTAAATATTTAACCAATTTAAAGTTTCCGCAAATTTTATAAAAATTTCCGTAGAGTGCCGTCTATAATTGGGAAAAATCAGTTCTTCAAAGCCTGTGAAAACACTTCCAATAAATTTTCAATCTCAACCCCAACTCCAATATAGCTCAACACAACTCAAATCAATTTTACAATCTCAATCAACTCATTATTTGACAATTAAAAAAAGAAACTTACATAATTCATTAAATAAGAATAACATTTTTACAGTACAAAGATTTATACATATCAAAAATAAATTTCTAAAATTATTTATACAACTGCTCATGTCAAAAGTACATTCATACAGTTAAATACACATCAAAAATAAATTTACAAGGGTATAATCTATATACCCGATGAGGATCCAAAATACTAGTCACTTCAACTCACAAGCAGCCTACTCCACTGCTTTATCTACCTCTTTACCTACGACAGCAATAAACAGCTATCGCTAAGCCAAAGACTCAGTGGTACACAATATAAAGAAAAATGATAATTTAAATAATAAATAAATCACAATTAAATCAATTGAGATGTTGATTCATAAAATCATGCTCAATTTCAAAAGGTAGAAAATTTCTTAAAGAAATCCAATTTCATTTCACAAGTCACCAATTAATGATTTTAACAAATTGCATGGCTTTATCATGACACCAATGTTCAATTCATCCCTAATAAGGAATACCATAGCTAGCTAGCAAAATATATAAGTACTCATTCTATTCGTCCTCAATTGGTATACACCTCAACACTTCAGCCAGAGAGGGAATTCAAAGCCAATTCATCCCACTAGGCAAGCTAGTGAAGAATTCAATCACATAATCATATGATTGCTGTGGTTTCAAACAATTTTACAATTTCCAAGTATCAAAGAATTCATCAATTTTACATATAAATAAATTTCTCAACATTAAATCAAATTAAAATATCAATCAAAATTCAACAAGAATTTAGTTATTGTGCACAAACCTTGTATGAGTCGCCTCTAGGCCTTGACTCACTTTTCCTTATCGTCCTTCCCAGTCTCTTTTTTAACTGAAACACATAATTTATAGTGTTTCAGTATCATATCTCATAATTAATCTAACAATTAATGTCATGCCTATTTAATTGTATTCCTAAATTTGCTTAAAATAGAATTCTTTGAATTTTGCATTTTGGGGTTACTATTCATTACACTATTCAAGTCAAAATGTTGACTTTTTCATGCTTAATAGGTATGTTAATCCTAAATACACTCACATCCCATATTTTGGGTGTCAAATTTGTTGGTATTGGTTGCCATTGCAATTTCTAAGCTCCCTAAGAGAAATGTAAGTTTTTAGTTTTGGGTCACTGTGTTCTACTGCTCCATTAGTCTGGTTACAGTGGAAATTTGGCCAACTTTCCCCATTAAAGTTGTTCCTTATTATCCTAGCTTTAATTCCCTTTTTGAATCACCCCATTTGGAGTTTTGTAGCTCAAGTTATGTTAATTTCAAGGTGGCTGGCCGGATTGGTTTTAATCCAGAATTCTGGGTACCAATTATGTTCTGGCAGTTTTGGTGTGCCGATTACAGCTCACTTTTTGGATGGGTTATGGTAAGAATTTAGGTTTATGTTCTTCATAAAAGTTGTAGTGCTATATCTCAGCTTTCCAGTGGTATAAAATTCAGATCATTTGGACCTTCCTATACCATGTTATGGCCATTTGAACAACTACTATTCATATGGTCAGTTTTGTATAGGGTAGTGTGCCTAAATATGAATTTGAACTAACTTTTCACCAATTTTTGTTTGGTTTTAGGGCAAGGTTTCTTCACCAAAATTGTAGCTTTGGATTGTAGCTTTGGGTCTTAATTTTCATCTCCAATTGGCCTTACACCAATTGGAGCAACCAATTTTCAGTTATGCCCTCTTGAGTTGACCAAGATCAAACTGCTCAATTGAGGCAGCATCACATTCACCATTTCAATCCCATTCCAACCATTCAAACACATTCCAAATGATTTCAATTGACCATTTCAAGTCTCAATTAGGTCCAATTGCATCGATTACCAATTTTCACCAAAATTTTCCCCTAATTTTAATGGTTTAAGAACCCTAATTTTCTAATTTGCACAATTTCATGAAATTAAAGTGTAGCACTAACACCGACCCACTTAGATTGACTTGCATGCATGATTTATTGAAGTAAAAAATATCACTTTCCCCTAACACTCATGGCTGCCAAATTTTTGTCCCTTCATAACTTATCATTTTCTTCAAATTTTCATACAATTTACACTCATCTCAACTTAATTTCAAAGCTTAAAGAAGAAAAGAAAGGGAAACAAGCACTAATCTCACTTGTCTAATTTTCTTGAATTGAAAAGCTTGATTTTCCTTCTCTTTCCTTCAATTTTCTTTCTCCCAACTTCTTGTTGAGGTTCAATTTAAAGGTTTCTACAAGTTTTAGAAGTGATTTATGGGGAAATTTAGGGTTACCAAAGCTTGAATTTGAGCTTTAATGGAGGAATTTGAGTGAAGAGAGAGAGAGGAGAGATGGACGGCATATGTTGAAGAAGAAGATGTTTATTGTCTTCTTTTTAATTTGTGTTTATCCCTCTTTAATACTTTAATTAATTAATAATTCTTTTATTGCATCATGCTTACCTCATTTGAATGATGTCATAAGGCATTTTATATTTGAATTTCTTTTTCTTTTTCTTTTTTTTTTCTTTCCATAACTTCTTCAATTTAAATCTATATTTCAAATATTTAATTTCTTACATTGTATTGGACAGTTAGGCTATGAGTCACCTCTAAGAGTGAATTGATCAATTTGCGCCTCGTCGATCTGATCTGGTGTACCAATAAGTCTGTATTTCTTCCAAAACCCTGATCTAATTATTTGACTCATTTCTCAACTCTTTTACGTGATTTTCTCATTTCCACCAGCTTCGCAATAATTCCTAGGACTGCGGTGTCACAATGTCCCATACGAAATTAGGGTTACAATTGACCTCGCAGTCACTTTCCGGTACAGTCACCCATCGCTGTGACCCCCGGCTCATTTAACCCTTATGCTTTATTTTTTTCTTATCTGTATTTAACCTTCTGGTAATCACTATTAATTTTTTTAGGGCTTTTCTAGATGACTTAAACATGGTTCTAACCCTCTTAATTATCGGGACTGACACCGGTCAATAGAACAATTAAATGCACAGGACTATGCATGTAGGGGTGTTACAACCATTCATTACAGTATATTAGACCCATCTTTTTAAGATGTCTGTCTAACTGAGCTTGTGACATAGCCTTCGTGAATGGATCAGTTGGATTTTCAGCTGATGTTATTTTCTGCATGTCTACATCACTTCGGCCAACTCTCTCTAATAATGTGGTAGCGCCTTTCTATGTGTTTAGATTTCTGGTGAGACCGGGGTTCCTTAGCCTGAATGACCGCTTTATTATTGTCACAGTAGAGAGGAACTGCTGATTTAATGGAAGAAACTACTGCAAGTTCTATCATGAACTTCTTTATCCAAATAGCCTCTTTTGCAGCATTTGATGCAGCAATATACTCAGCCTCTGTAGTGGAATCAGCAGTCGTACTTTGCTTGGAACTCTTCCAACTAACTGCACCTCTATTGCAAATGAACACAAAGCTAGAGATAGACTTTCTATCATCAATATCTGATTGAAAATCAGAATCAATAAAACCATCCAATTGTCCATCACCACCTCCATAGATCAAGAATAAATCTTTAGTTCTTTTCAAGTACTTAAGGATATTCTTGATAGCTATCTAGTGTTCCAAACCTGGATTGGATTGAAACCTGCTAGTCAAACTAACAACATACACAATATCTGGCCTAGTACACAATATTGCATATATTAAACTTCTAATAGCTGAAGCATATGGAATCCTAGCCATTTTGTTTCTTTCTTTAGGTGTCTTTGGAGACATCTCTTTAGAAAGATGGATACCATGTCTTACTAGCAACAATCCTCTCTTGGAATCAAGCATGTTAAACCTTTTTAACACCTTCTCCAAGTATAGACTTTGGGATAAACTAATTATTCTTTTCGCTCTATCTCTATAGATGCGAATTCTAAGAATATAGGTTGCTTCCTCTAAGTCTTTCATGGAGAATGTATTTGACAACTATACCTTGACAGCTGTTAACATACCTATGTCATTGTAGGAGGGGGAGTGAGGCATAATATCATCTGCTAGAATTATATAAAATGTACAAGGTAATGCCCAGGAAAGATGGTGGAGTCACAATGGTCTTACTTAAGTACCACCTCCTTAGATAATATTTCCTAAACATGCACTTCATACAATCCTAATAAAATCAAACCACTAGTAAGTACCGTCTTCCCATAACACTACCATGGTACTAAGGATTTATGCCACGAAGGCATAGATAGACAGAATCACCACCCGGGTAATAATAGGGACATATTCAGTGTTTTTCTTAGGGTCATGGATGCAACTTACTCCTTGCAGAGTTTTCACAAACGTTACTACCATAGCCCAATGTCTAGGTTCAGAATAGTGGGTACGTAATGGAAAGGTGTTAGGCACCCCTTACGCCTGGTCTAACCTCATTAATTCGAGTGCTAGTCCTCTACTAATGTTTCTAGAAGTCATGTTTATTATTCCTGTCGACACCATATTTTGGCTGACCTCCAAAGTTAAGGGACTTTAAAATCAAGTTCTTCATCCGGTCTCAGTTGATGTCCTTCGATCATAGACGACTTTTCCAAACTCGCCGATTGCTCGACCATGGAATAAACCGATCCCATACTTAGTTAATAGTTTTCCGATCTCTTCTTACAAATATTGTGGAACTTCATTTGGCTAATGTCGGGATTGGGTTCTAACTGGAATGCCCTAGGTATTAAAGTGAAATTAAGGTCTCTATTCAGTCTAATGATGATCCCGATCTTTAGAATTCAAATCAATGTCCAAACTTTCCAATTCCAATGTTTTAAAGTCTTATCCGGTGCTTGGTCATGGCTTAGTCCGATCTCAAGCTTATGTATAATGTTTTTTCGATTTTTTATACTTAGGTTAATGGTTGCTTTTAAGTTTACTGTCCAACACGTTCAAAGCAATTAAATACTCATACAATTTGGACACTTTTCGATCTCATAAAAAAAATTTGAACAAAAAGGACTTCATTGCATCTCAAAATAAAATTTACAAGTCATTCGGCTGGAGGGTCTTCCCCAGCCTGTTCTCTAGGTACATTGTCATTTCTCTCATTTTCTCTCTCTTTCTCGGGCTCCTCTTCACTCTCATCTTCAGCATCTGGGGCGAGCTCATTCATCCAGGAGAAGTCGTCTTCAGGATACCGTTTCCTCAGCTCGGCCAGAAGGTCATTATGGGCATTCACATAAGCCCCAGCCTCTTTTGTGGTGCTCTCCTCTTCCTTAGCTTGGAGCTCCTCATCCTTGGCGCGGAGCTCTTCCTCCTTCGCCTGAAGGTCTTCAGTATAACAAGCGAGATCGGTAGACCAACCAGCTCGAGAGTCTTCAAGTTCTAGTTCCACCTCCGCTATCCTCTCCTCATAATGTTTCATCTGATCTTCCATTATGGCAATGTAGTCATTAGCAGAGGAGAGCTGAGCTTGTGCAGTGAAGGCATCTTGGACTACCTTAAGGATCTCTTTCTTTAAGGCGTGGGCTTTCTCTCTGAGTATGTGCTGGTTTGCAATGGCCTCTAAGCCTAAGCTCATTATCTGAGCTAAGATATCATCAAGGCTCTCCTCTGCCAACCTGTTCTGATCTTCTTGGAAGCAAATGGAAGCTCCCATGACTTTGCCCAGGCCGAGATTCCCTCTAGTAGAGTAGTTCCTTTCCAGTGATTGGATTAAGAGTTGAGCGCCCTGGGAAAGCGTCCTGACCGTGGGACTGGATGACTCCCCTTCCACATTGGAAGAGATTAGAGGAGGAGGGGGAGGTGGAAGCTTGATTTGCTGAGGAGCAGGAGTGATGACCTCTACCTCAGGGATCGATTGCTCCTGAGATCGAGGAGGAGAGCTCGGCGCCTCTACTGATTCACGACGAGGGGTTTGAGCATCAGTAATGGTGGCCCCCTTCATCGCCCTCACTTTTCTAGAGACCTCCCTCTTTCACTTGCTACTCTCCTTGGAAGCATCGCCGCCTACCATACCTGCATAAAGAAGAAGTCAGTGAGTTCGCTAAGATTCAGAGACCAGAGATATGGGTAGTACCAGGGCTGAGGTCAGAGAGCTAAAGCTCGTATTCTTGATCAATGATCAGCCGCATCATCCAATACTTCAATTCGGCCATCACTGCGTCTAAGCATGAGAATTTCTGGGTGGACGCTTGAGACTTTAACTCTTTCACTATGGCGTCTTTGTCCTTACTTAAGGCGAACTTTTTTGGGATTGGAGCGACTAGGTGTTGCCAACTCTGTGGGATGCCCTCAAAGCCGTTCCGAATCTTGCTCCTCAAAATGAAGAATTAGTTCTTCCAATTCTACAATGAAAAAGAGAGATCGGTAAATAGAGAACAGTTAGGCTTAGCCTAAAAGAACCAGAACTCATCATCCTTCCTTCGGGTGAGCCTATGTAATTTAGCAAAGACTTTAGCCGTGGGTTCCAGTCCCTTAGCTTAGTAGAGGCCCCGGAAAGCTGTTAGAGTCTTCCAGGAGTTCAGATGCACTTGAGCTATCGAGATGTGGTGGAATTTTAGGACGGCCTTGTAAAATTCATCCAAAGGAAAATGAAGCCCGGCCTTCAGTTGCTCTTCATACACCATGATGAGATCGCTCTCATTAAAGAAGTGATCAGCCCGATGATCGCCATGGCATTTGATCAGTTCAAAGGAGTCGATCCACAGATTGTACTCCTGACTTATAGATTAAAGATCGGTCTCCCTCAAGACCGAAGGCAATTCGTCCACTGGCAAGTTTTCTCTTCTGGAAGATGCCCCTCGCCTCATTCTGGCAGCCAGACCAGTTACCGAAATAAGAGCCGTGCTGGTTTGACCACCTGATCTAATTATGTCACCCTCTTCCGAGGTCCATGAAACATGGACAGAAGGTGGGCTCGCAGCTCTCTGACCCTCAGCGCTGCTCATTTTCAAGAAAACAAAAGAAGTTTAACTAAGAAAAGAATCAAAATCCTTACCGGAATGTGATCAGTGCCAGAAATACTTGAAGAAATGAGAGAATGTTAAAATTGCTAGCAAAGTGCTGAAAGTGACATAAGGGAGTAACTAATTGACCCTCCCCCTATTTATACCCCTCTCAGCATTTAATGCTCACAAAGTCCCAAGCGGTGCATCGGTTAGCGGAATCGGCTCGCTTTCCTAACACGTCGCGGAAGGTTCCAGAAACACAATAATGAATTCAAACAAATGAGATCGGCTTACTAAAGTCAATTTTCAAACTCAGGGATTGGCAAATAGTGACCAGATCGGATGCACTTATAAGAGATCAGAAAATAATGTGATAATGAAACAAGATGTTTAAATAAAATTTAATTTCAAAAGATCGGATTACATTAGTTGGGCAATCTTAAAAGATCGGATTACATCAATTGGGTGATCTCAAAAGATCGAATTACAATATTTAGGCGATCTCTAAAGATTGACACTACATCTCACCTAGTAACGACCTATGTCAAAGCCTAGTCTTGTGGCTGAATCAAAAGATGTGTTTGATCAGAAAGCTGACCATAAGTATTGGATAGATGTGCAGCTCAGATAGGGTGACTATGACTCTCATGATGGTGAGCGGAGTCATCGTCGATGTCATCGACCAAAATCGAGCTGAGTCTCAATGTGGTGAGGAGCCAAATGAACTTCAAGAGGCGATCACCGATATTAAGATTGAAATTAGCAGTACTCTTGCTCGAGATCGGCCCACCAATTATACTGGTAGACCGATTCGAGATCGGTATGATCGTCATTTTCGATGTTGATTAGTAAATTAGTCTGGTTCCCTCATTGTCATCGGATATTGTTCTCATGATTCTCCAATCGCCGAGATCATAAATTTTCAGACAAGGGGCAAAGAAAACAGTAAAAAAAAGATCAAAAGCAGACACCATAGTAGGAGTTATTATCGGAGAAACTAGAATCAGAGAAATCAAGAAACTGAAGGAGAAGTGAAGTATGAAAGAGCTTTCTCATGGGTGCATATATATAGGGCCTGAGCATTTATGGCATACAGAAACCGAAGCGGATGCATCGATAACCGAAGAATTAATTACTTTGACCAAGGCAGGACGTATAAAGAGGAAGAATTTAGAATCGGAGAGATCGGGAAGCGATGGGGGACTCGATGTGAGGAAGATCGAAAAAGGAAAGGGTCATAATAGAGAGATCGGAAGGAATAGAGATCGGAAAGCATGAAGAGGATAAAATAACCTCCAATCAACTCTCTTCATAATTAGTGCCGAGTTAGTTAAAGGGTTGCAGGCGGATTAAATCTTTACTACACGCCTCATCTGCAGAAAAGCTCACCTAGCTGACAGACGCCAAAACAGTTATGACAGTCCTATACGACTTGATCTCAACCGTTGATCATACTTATAAGGACGAACCCGGAGCCCTTGGATCGAAAGGTAGACGACAGGATCGGTTCTTTTTATTCCCAGCCTTTGGATCCATCCTGTAGGCAAGACCCTCAGCCATTGGATTAAAAGGAGAAAGGACGGATATTCTGAATAGGATCCCAGCCCTCCATTTTGATTCTCTTTAATTCTCAGACATCGGATCATGTACCTTTGAATCCAAACCCTCCGTCTCCCCCAGGGAGATCCTGACCCTTCATTAAGAGCAGTCGTTCCCTATAAATACCTGCATGCAATACTGTAGAAGGGACGGATGAAAAAGGTGGTGGTGATTATAGTGGAAAGGCTCTGAAATCTAATTCAGTCTTGCTACTTTGCCATTCTAAGCTTTCATAAAATCGAGAAACTTCAGAAACCAGTTTTCTTAAGTATCTCCTTTAAAGGAGTTTTGGACCCTTAAATTCTTCATTCTCAATCTGTTCATTACTCTGCGATACCATTTTTTTTTAGTTTTGTCTTCATCACCCTAACATCAGCATATTATTCTCCAAGCTTGATCGCATTCCGACCCGGTTACTGTCGCTTCGGCTTAACTGCATTCAGACCTGGTTCTCATTTCTTAGAAGTAAGCATTAGTCCCTGGACCATCAGCTTTCAACTCTACAATATTTGTGGTCCCAGAGTTAGTTCAATAGCCTCAACCTCCCACAGGTAAGTATCTAGACTGTCACTTTACCGAATGCTCGTGTTTTATTTTCTCTGCTTTTATTCTCGAAATTTCCATTAAGTTCAATTGCACTAAAAATCCCAACGTAGATTATTCAGGCTGATAGTTATTTCTTGAGTTTGCTTCTTCTATTCATTTGTAAACTTTATTTATTTCTTCTTAGTTTCATTTCCTTCGAAAATAGGTGTTCTGGTTGTGGGCAAATTGTAGGTAACTTAAAAAACAAATATTAGTAGAAGTATCTTAACGTGAAAGTCTTTTTTTTCGAACAAATAAAAATAACAAAAGGTTGAATAGTAGATTAGAGTAAAAAGTTATGAGGTCAGGCTATGAAACGAGCCCAGGAGATAACATAATAGAGCAAGAATCGAGATGAGATTGGGTTCCAGACTATTAACCAAAAGAGATCGGATATTGCTAGTAAAAGAGTTCTAATAAGGCGATCATATAGGAGATCGGTGAGAAGTTTGGTCTTGTATCCACCCTCTAGTTATAAGGCTCAGTGGGTTAAGAAAAGCTTTGCGTGGGTTTCTAGTGCTCTCTGACGCTAGAATCCTTAGTTCAAAGTCCTTATGATACACGATCCTAACAAATACTCTAAGAGATCGAGGGAGAGTTCTTACCTGATTCTCATTTAAATAAAACATGGAGATCGGAGTAGAGTTCTTATTCGAGATCCTTCACTTAAAATTTTAAACCAAAGACTTTAAGAGATTCAGGGAGAGTTCTTACCTGATTCTCATTTAAATAAAACATGGAGATCGGAAAAGAGTTCTTATCCAAGATCCTTCACTTAAAATTTTAAACCGAAGACTTTAAGAGATCGGGGGAGGGTTCTTACCTGATTCTCATTTAAATAAAACATGGAGATCGGAGGAGAGTTCTTATCCGAGATCCTTCACTTAAAATTTTAAACCGAAGACTTTAAGAGATCCAAGGAGAGTTCTTACCTAATCCTCATTTAAATAAAACATGGAGATCGGAGGAGAGTTCTTATCCGAGATCCTTCACTTAAAATTTTTAAACTAAATATTCTAAGAGATCCGGGGAGAGTTCTTACTCGATTCTCAGCCAAAACCTTAATAAAATATGTGGAGATCGGAGGAGAGTTCTTATCCGAAATCTCTCGCTTAAAACTCTTAATAAAACATACTTAGAGATCGGTAGAAACTTCTTATCCGAGCTCTCTTAACAAATTCCAAATTAAAATAACACAACTCCAATACACAAGATAACTTTACTCGATACCTATTCACTAAAGGGCCATCTTGCGAACTCATGTTCTCAGGCAATCCAAAATAAGTGAAATATCAAATATTCCTTTATGTCGCACAAAGGATTAACATCATCACTATCCCAACCCTCTAATTATCTTGTTAACTTATGAAGAGCATAACATTAAATCTGTTTACCCTCACTGAGGGACGAGGTGGGGTGCCTAACACCTTTCCAACCCGTTTACGGACCCCGAACCTAGAATCTCTGTTTTCGAAGTGGTTGCATTTTAATTTACCTTCACAAATGGTTTTCTTTAATTTCCATCAAAATTAAAGTGGCGTGTAACACCCCTATGTTCGGTAGTGCGTTCTACTGTTCCGGTGACCAGTGTTGTCCGGACAACTAGGATACCTAGAACTACACTTAAATATTAGTGAGGAGACAAAAAATAATAAAATACAAGAAACGAAAATACATGAAAAATAAAGAAAAAATAATAGCAATGAAATGTAACCAAGTTAAACGAGCCGAGAACCATAGCGATGGGTGATCACACTGGGAAGTTGCGGCGTGGGCCGTTGACTAGCCCTAGACCGCCAGGAACCCTGGAAAATATTTTTAAGACTTAAATAGAAATCTATTGAAGTGTAAATATCATTAGAAATATCAAATAAAAATTAATTAATTAGTACAAAGAAAAACGGGAAATCGAGAAAACGACAAAACTCGGTGTTACCGAAAAATAGGGAATGCAACCTGAACAGGGGTATTGTGGTCATTTGACACCCGAGTTGTCTTTTGACCTAAAATTCCATTAAAAATAAATGATATTACAATTTGGAAAATTTCAAGAAAAATTAAAATAGTGGTACATAATCTAAAAAGCAAAAGTTAGGAGGAAAATGTGGGAAATTGACAATTTTATAATAAACAAACATTAAAATGTTAATAGTGCTCCACTAACTCCACCTAAGTGGACCATTAAGCAGAATTATGGCTGAAATTAACTTCATCTTCAACCTTGGACAGCCAGCCGAAGCACCTTAGGAGAGAAACCTCCATGGTCGTTGGATGAGAGCTCCATGCAAGCTTGTTTAAGCCATTTTTTCCCCTAAGTTCCTTCATTAACTTTGCTCCTCACCTTGCAAGGAAGATTTTGGTAGCAATTTTAAGGAGGTTTAGTGAGGTTTTGGTCTAGCTTCAAAAGTGGTAAGTGTGTATTTTTTATTCTTGTTTCATTAAACTTTGAGTGGATATTGTGGTGAGTTAATTTGTGGAAGAAGTTTTGAAGTTTGATGAGTTAATGGTGGTGCACCCTTTTGGTAGGCATGAACTTCATTATGAACAGCTTGTCCTTGCATGTAAATGATAGTTTAAAATGTTGATGTAATTGTTTATGTGTGTAGGAATAATTTGGATAATGTATACTAAATGTATGTGTGATAGTGCACTTGATTTTGGAAGCTTGGAAGCTAATTGAAGGAGATGTACAAATCTGCAACTTTAAAGTGTAGATCAAAATGTGTTGTTTCATGGTTTGGTTTATGGAATTATATTGTTGAATTAGGTTGTTATGGATGGCAGCATGTATGTGTGTATTAAGGTTTGAGTTTGGACATGTAAATGAGGTGCATTCATGTGTTTAATTATTATAATTGGACTTGGAAAATTCTGGGTTATAGCGTGCATATTGAGAATGGTTATAAGCTGCCAAAATGACCAAAAATGAGTTGCTAAATTTGTTAATATTATGGTACAAATCAGAATTGGTATGGAAGAGTGACTTGGTAAGCATAGGATGTGTAATTGATAAAGGGTGAACAATGTGCAATAGGGAAGTGTATGTTTTGGCTTAGAACCTTAAGTGTGTGACTCCAATTGGTATGAGACCAATTGGAGGTGAAACTAGGTACAAAATGTGCCAACTTTCATGAAGGAAGCTTACCAAAATTCTACTTAGAAGGTGACTTGAAAAATGACCAAATCCGAATTAGTGCTTTGAAAGCCTGAAAATTGACCATTTGGGCAGTAGTTAGTATTTTGACCATAACTTACTCAAAACAGGTCCAATTGACCTGAAATTTTTACCATGGATAGTTTAGACATATATCTACAACTCTTATGAAGACACCAAAGCCCAGAAATGGCCAGAACAAAGCCAAATAGCTTGCACAAATTCAGGTTCAAAAACTGGCCGAAGCAAAAGTGACCTAAAAATAACCTAAAGCTACCATTTTGGTACATTCTGTCCAGCATTGGTAAGTTGACCATAACTTGGTCTACACAACTCAGAATGACCTGAAATTTTGCCCCGCATGCAATAAGACATAGACCTACAAGTTTATAGTTTGGACCAAAATCCAAAAATCGAAGGTTGTCCGGCTAGGTAAAATTAGTATACCGAAATTCGACAAATTACAATAAAATGCAACATACTTGGAAATGAATTTGGTAACATGTACCAATACTAAAAGGCTACAAATGTGACATATTGGTAACATTAAAACCTAATTCACCTAGAGTGCATCGAGGGTCAACATCTTAGGTTGACTAAGGAAATAATAGAATTCAATAAGTTAATTATTAAGCTTTGTTCTTAGAGACAGTTTAAATGAGTACTGAAACGCTTCAAATTATGTATTTCAGTTAGCAAAGACTCAGGGAGAGGGAAGGAAACACTGAGTCAGGGCCAAGAGACATTTATCAGAGGTTTGTGCACAACAGTTATTTCTTTTGAATTTTTAATTGAAATAAATTATGACTATTTATATATTATTGTTTTAAATTGTGAAAAATTGTTTGAATGATATTTGATGGGTACTTATTGATTGAAAAGCATTGTAAATGGTTTGAAACCATAGCTATCATGTATATTGATTGAATTCCTCGCTAGCTTGTCTAATGGGATGAATTGAATTCTCTCTCTGGCTAAAGTGTTGAGGTGTGTGCCTGTTGAGGACGAATAGAATGAGTACTCATATTATTGCTAGCTAGCTATGTTATTCCTCACTAGCCATCGGCTTTTGGGATGAATTGAATTCCTCACTAGCCATCGGCTTTTAGGATGAGTTGAACTTTGGCAACATGATTAAGCTGTGTGTGTGTGATTTATTGATATTTATTGTGATATTGTGAAATTGAGTTTAAATTCTCTATGACATTCACTGTCTTTCAATTTAACTATATTTTAAGTATCCATTATTTATATGACTTATGATTTAAAGTTGCATTTTGTTAATGTTGTGCACCACTGAGACATTGGCTCAGCGATAGCTTTTCATTATTGTCGCAGTGAAACGGTGACAGGCGTGAGACTAGGCTGCTAGTGCTTCAGTGAGAGTTCATCGGGTATATTGAGTATGCCATATTTTGCATTTTGTATTGTAATGTATGTTCACTGTATGTATATAGTGTTCTTGGTTTTGAGTAGTTGTAAATTAAAATTGCACATTAAAGTTGTAAACTAAATTTGTAAATTATTTTGGTTTGTAAATATTGTGATATATTTCTTTTATCTCAGCTTTTGAAAACACTGGAAAATTATTGTGGATTTGAGTTGACAATTTTTGAGAAACTTATTGTGTTGATTGAATATTGGAGTTTAGGGATTGAACAAAATATTGGAAGTGCTTTTTGTAGGTTTTTGAAGAACTGCTTTATTCAAAATACAGATGGCACTATGCCAAAATTTTTACAAAAATTATTAATTCTTCAAATGTGTTATCTGGTTTCACTTCAGTTAAAAAAAAATTTTAACACCTGTAAATAGTGCTCACCACTGTAAAAAGAAGTAAGAGAAGGTTTAAAATCCCTTGTAGTGTATTTAATGGGTTATCAGTAGAAGAAGTTGGTAATTCATTAGGTATACTACGGGATCATGTTATGCCTTACGGAGGGGTAGGGTGTGACATGTTTAAATGGTATCAAAGCTAGTTTTTAAATTCTGTTTTCACCTGTAATTTGAATATTCTTTCTTTATAGTACAACTGCTCAATGTCATTGTTTGATACATACAGTACATTACATTATAAATATGCACTAACAGGCAGAAATCTACTTGTGTTATTATTCAGGAGGTCTAAGATCCTCGCATTGACCATGGAAGAGGGTAATCGTTTAGTCAATCAAGCAATAGAGGCTGAGGTACAAGGGGATGCACCAACCCCTCAGAGAGTTGGAAGCTCGACTTTACCAGCCCCACCTGTACAAATTACTGCACAAATGGGCCAGCAAATAGCCATTTTCTTTCAACAAATGGCTGATAATTTGTCAGCCCAAGCCCAAGTACAAACCCAACCCCCACAAGAGTAGTGTGAAATAGAGAAGAGGGAGAAAACCTATGGGTCAGAGCTCGAGCAGTAATTTGGGGAAGAGAAAAGAATTTGAGGAGCCCCCAGCTTAGGGATATAACAGAGGTGGATTATTAGGGCAGAGACCACCAAGGTCTAGTCATCGAACAACTAGAATTTCCTACCCTCCCCGCCATTGTGAAACTTGTGGAAGAAATCATGGTGGGGTATGCTATAAGGCCATAGGAGCCAGTTATAACTATGGAGGCACAGGACACTTTGCCAAGGACTGCACCAGTACTCGCAGAGTTGGACCACCTCCTATTACTGTAGAAGGGTCAATTGAGAGTCTTGCCACCAGACATTCACAACCACGTAGTAGAGGTAGAGGCGGGGGTAGAGGTAGTCTAGCAGGCAGCCAAGGCACTGTGAATCAATCAGAGCAAGGCAGTGCTCCAGTCAGAGTCTATGCAATGAGATAGAGAGAAGAGGTTGAGAAATCTGATGTTGTGGCTGGTACCTTCTCAACTTTTAATCAAGATGTAATTGTATTATTTGATCCGGGTTCTACCCATTCCTATGTGAGTGCTAGCATCATTAATTGCATTGTTGTTCCACATACAAAAATGGACTTTGAGGTGCTAGTAACAAGTCCGTTAGGATAAGAAGTCAAGCTTAATAAAATGTATAGGGATTGTCCTTTGGTGATCCAAGCACATACTTTTCTGTCTGATCTCATTGAAATGCCCTTCAGAGATTATGATATCATCTTGGGCATGGATTGGTTAGCCAGGCATCATGCCATGATTGACTGTAGGCTGAAGACAGTCACTTTTGGTCTCCCTCAGTACAATGATGTGGTAATACATGGGGAGAGGTAGCTATTGCTATCAAACGTCATTTTAGCTACACTAGCCAGAAAAATGATCAGAAAGGGGTGAGAAGCATACTTGGCACATGTGGTAGACCACCAAGTGGGGAGCCCAACATTGAGGGACATCCCTACAGTATATGACTTTCCAATTGTGTTTCCTGATGAATTGCCAAGATTATCTCTAGAAAGAGAGGTGCAGTTTGAAATTAATGTTATGCCTGGTGTGGATCCAATCTCCATAACACCATACATAATGGCACCAGCAGAGTTGAAGGAGTTGAAGGTACAGTTGCAAGAACTACTTGAAAAGGGCTTCATCCACCCTAGTTGGTCACCTTGGGGAGCGCCAATGTTGTTTGTTAAGAAGAAGGATGGCACTCTTCGCTTATGTATTGACTATCGGCAGTTGAATAAGGTGACGATAAAGAACAGATATCCATTACCTCGCATTAATGATATGTTTGATTAGTTAAAGGGTGCAGCTGTATTATTCAAAATTGATTTGCGATCTGGTTATTATCAATTGAAAGTGCAAGAGTAGAATATTCCAAAGACTGCTTTCAGAACTCGATATGGCCACTATGAGTTTCTAATAATGCCATTCGGGTTAACAAATGCTCCCGCTGCTTTTATGGATCTGATGAACACTATCTTCAGACCATATCTCGACCAATTTGTGGTGGTATTTATTGATGATATTTTAATATATTCGAGGAATGCAGAGGAGCATGACAGACATCTACGGATTGTACTGCATACTTTAAAGGAGAAACAGCTATACGCCAAATTGTCGAAATGTGAATTTTGGCTGAAAGAAATCTCCTTATTGGGACATGTTGTGTTAGCTGAAGGGATCAAGGTAGATTCCAGCAAGGTAGAAGCTATCCTTAATTGGAAGCCGCTTAAGAATATCACAGAAATTCACAGTTTTCTGGGTTTATCTGGATATTACTGTCGATTTGTGAAAGGGTTTTCTATGTTATCTTCTCCACTGACCAAGCTGCTTCGGAAAGATGTAAAATTTTAGTGGACAGATAAATGCCAGCAAAGTTTTGATGAGTTAAAGAGGTGTTTAACTGAAGCTCCAGTCCTTACTTTACCTACACCGGGTAAAGAGTATACAGTTTATAGTGATGCTTCTCACAATGGGTTAGGCTGTGCAGTGATGCAAGATCGGAATGTCATTGCTTATGCATCACGCCAGCTGAAACCGCATGAGAGGAACTACCCAACACATGATTTGAAGCTAGCAGCTATTATTTTTGCTCTGAAGATCTAGAGATACTATTTGTATGGGGAGAAATGCTACATTTACACAGATTACAAGAGCTTGAAGTACTTAGGCACCCAGAAAGAATTGAATTTGAGGTAGAGGAGATAGTTAGAACTGATTAAAGACTATGATTGCTTAATAGACTATCAGCCAACGAAAGCAAATGTGGTGGCTGATGCCTTAAGTCGCAAGACTATGGCAAGCCTAAGAGTTTCTCCTTTGTCCATGATACATGAATTGAAAGCACAGCATGCCAGTTTAGAGATTGATGATGAGGGACAGACAGTAGTTGCATGGCATTTAAAGCTAGTGTTGATTGATCAGATTAGAATGGCTACTCAGAATGATGATAAATATCAGAAGCTACTAAAAGAAGTCCAGCAAGGCAAGAAACCTGAATTCTCTATGAGAGATGAAGGTTTATTGCTATTGTTAGTAGTATGCCCTAGAGCATATCATTTAGTATGTATCTTGTACATATTTTATTAATAAAAGGCATTTTCACTTTTCCGTTTACATAATATATTTATGTGTAATAGAAAAGGTCCATTGATATTTTGTTAGAAATATTATTCTTAAGTTGTTAAGAATATGAGTGACAGTATTTCTAGTACAAAGTATCATAAATAGGTTCACAATTGAGGATACTTCATAATAAGGACATGACTTATCCAGAAAGATTGTATTCATATTTGTTACCAAGTTATTTAAATGAGATATAAATAAGATGGAATATTGAGTCTCATGCCATATAACAAACATGATAGGCACTTATAAATGATAAGTAGGCCGAACCAGTGACACTTATGACAAGCACATGGAGTTTACTCTTGTCAATGCTTTGTCATAAATCATATCAGTGCATATAATCTTTAGACTGAGATATACAGATTATCTTGTATATAGGTAGTTTGAGTTTGATACTGCTTTCATACTTGTACTGTGTATGGGTATATGGGCATCTGTTGGCTCCTACTAGTTATATATGGAGGTAGGTGTTGATCAAGATGGAATCTGTTCCTCTAAGTAAATAGAGATAAAATCTTATGTTCATTTAATTGTTCTTAATGTTTCAAGTTCCTGGCCAAGACAGATAGATTTATTCAGAAAAGAGTTTCGGATGAGAAAATCTTTTTAATCAAGAACTGGAATTAAAAGAGAACATAATATTCAAAGCAAATGGAGTTTGACATAAACCATGACTCCAGCTTGAGTTGGGATTTTGTAACAGAGAGATTCTAGTGCATGGTAACATATGATTATAGGTTCATTTAAGGTAAACCTTATTACTAATTGGGTGGCCATGGCATGCTATGCTAGGTGTTAACCATGGTCTATGAGGTTCATAAAATGATTTAGAGAAATCATTTACGGTAAGAAAGAGTTCTGATGATATTAAGAGTTGATATCATGTCTCATTGCCAATTAGTGATGAGCCTAGTAAGTCACATGCATACACAAGTTATCACCTATTTAAATATGATTTAATTGATTAATTAAGTAGGTTTGGTTTGCAATTAAATTGCAAAGTCCCTAGCATGACTTGAAACCAAATCTAACGCATAGTATAAGTTAAATTTATATTTAAAGTATTTAAATATGAATTTAATTAATGAGAAATTAATTAATAGAGATTAATTAATTAATTTATATTTGATATAAATTAGAAGAAGAAAAAATAATTATTTTGGGTTAAGAACTCAAAATTAAGACACAGGGGCATTTTGGTCATTTCACGGTGTGACACGTGGCACCATGAGATGGTGACACATGGGATTACACATAAGCTTGCCAAATGTTTTTTAATCATGTAAGATGATTAAAATCAAGATTAAATATAGGTTTGACACTTGGCACAATGTGATTGGGTCACTTAAACTTAGAGCTAATCAAAGGGTGACATGTGGCAAAGGTTTAATGTGTTAACCTAGCGATATAAGTGTTGTTATGAAAAAGAAAAACAACCAGCAGCCACTCCTCTCCTTTGTCACTCCATTTTGAGGCTCTCCATCTATTCTTCTTCATCTCTCATTAATTCAAAGAGATTAGCCATCAATCTCTTGAATTAAGAACACTAGAAATTGTTTCTAGTGTCCTGTTTACATCTCTAATCTCTTAAAAGGCAGAACTTGAATTTCTAATTAATAGAAAAAGCTTTAGAAGCTGTTCAAGCACTGCCATAGGTGTTCTTGGTGTGGACAAGCTAGAGGGACAAGATCTGGTGTCCTGAAGATGAATCTCAAAGGCACAGACACGCTGTAGTGCATCAAGAGGTTAGTGTAATCGTTCTTGATTTAATCTAGGGTTCTAAAATTAATCTGATTAATTTTAAAATCTTAAATGGCAAATACAGATCTAAAAAACATATTAAAAGAGTTTTAATATGTTGTTTATCATTGAAATCAAATAGATAAAAATAAATCTTGCATGATGCATGTGACCCTAGGTGAAAATTTTTGAATTCAATGGTATAAACTTGTATTTTTCACGCTTCTGTTCCTTCAATTGGCATTAGAGCCACTATATTTGCCATTTAGATTGATGTTTATATGATTTAATTGTGTGTTTGATTATGAGATCAAAAGCTCATTGCTGGTTGCAAAGCCAAGGTGGCGGCACAAATGATGAAGACCATGGTGCGCATGGTTGATGTACCACAATGGTGTGCAAAGGTAAATGGATGGTGAATGTGCAATTGTTGTATGATCTAAGATCCATTTTATGTCTAATTAAATTGTTTAATTAGAATTTTTATCACACAATTAAATTATGATTCAAATCAGAATTTTAAAAATTGTTTGAATATGATTCAAATCTGAATTTTAAAAGTTGTTTGAATGTGATTCAAATCTGAATTTTTAAAGTTGTTTGAATCATATTTAAATCTGATTTTTTAAAAAATGTTTGAATGTGATTCAAATCTGAATTTTTAAATTTGTTTGAATGTGATTCAAATCTGAATTTTTAAATTTGTTTGAATGAGATTCAAATCTGAATTTTTAAATTTATTTGAATGAGATTCAAATCTGAATTTTTAAATTTATTTGAATCATATTGAAATTTGGATTTTTAAGTTGAATATGAGATATTCAATTTAATTTATGTATGTTTTATTTAATTATTAAATAGTGATATGCATGATGGATGATCATGGACTATAAAAGACCAATGTGATTGGATTTATTTCTTTTATGTTTCTTTGGGATTGTAAATTAATTAATTTATTTTAATTTATTTTGGCCATGTATTATTAAGTTTGTAATAATTTTTGGGTTGTAATTTCATTTATTTAAGTTCTTGTAAATTTGCCTTGGTATGCCAAGGATTACTATGTAATATTGGATTGCAAGAAGTTCAAGGAGGTCAAGAGCATTGGTGGGACTAGTGGGAGGAATTCAATATCAAGTGTTGATTATGTACTCCTTCAGTAACTCTTGTAAAATGAATGAATGAAATACACCTAGGAATGCCCTGATTCAATTCTTGGTGGCTTAGAATTGAATCCCTTAGAAAGTCCATGATCATACCATATTTTATTGCTTATCCATGAATGCATGAGATGTATGGGAATGTATGCTATTATATGATATATGCAAGCTAATTGGATAATGTGCAACGTGAGACCTTAATAGTAATTAGAATGACCATAAAATCTTCCAAACAAATGATTAAGTTGGAAATGCTATAATTAAAGTAATTATAACATAGGCCCTCCATTTGGGCAAATATTTTAAGAAATTTTAAATAGTTGCATAAGATGCAATTAATTTAAGAGATTTTCTTAAGAATAATTGTTAAGTATGAGATGTTGTAAATATGTAAATAGTTTGGTGGCCAATATTGGATATACTTGAGGACATTAAAATTATTTGCATAATTACTGGCTCAATGGGATCAACTTAACTAATAAAAGATAAGTCAATAATGGATGTACCTGAGATTTTGAGCATTAGGGGCTAGGTAAAGGATTAAACCTCACATGAGATGTGATGGGCAAGGAGTTGCTCACTTATAGTTTATTGTAATTCCAATAACGAATGCACCTGAGGATGATCAATAGAATTATAAGAATTCAATCACCCACTAGAAATCCATCAAACTAGGATTTCCATTTTCTACTTTGGAAGTGTAGGATTCGCTAAGTTTGTAACACCCCCGTTTGCATAGCCTGGTAGATTTCACTGTTCCGGTGACCAGTGTCGGTCCGGACAATTAAGGGGATTAGAACCATACTTAAGACAACTAGAGAAGCCATAAACACAAATAATTAGTAATGTTCAATTAGTTAAGTATAAATAAGAAAAACAGAACATAAGAAGTTAAACGAGCCGAGAGTCACAGCGATGGGTGACCTCCTCGGGAACGACTGCGAAATCGTTTTAAACTCAAATTTCAAACTGTAAAATGTGACGCTGCGGTCCTTAGGACCATTATGAACATAGTGGAAAAGAGAAAATCACGAAAAGGAACTGTTAAGCCAGTCAAATAATTAGGTTAGGGAGCCGGAAGAAATATTGGATAATTTGCAAACCGAGATGAACCGGCGAGGGGCAATTTGATCATTTGACCCTGAGAGCTGACTCCTGACCTAACCGTCAAATAAAATTGGAGAAAATAAAATTTCCGAATCGAGAATTAAATTAAAGAACTAATAGAAAAAAAAAAGAGAGGAAAAATCAAAAAGTAAAAAGGTGATGACATCATGCATGACCTCATGCATGATGCCATAATTAAATGAATTAATTTGATTAATTAAATTAGATTTTTATGGTCTTCCATAGCATAATAAATAAAAGAAAAAAAAAGAAAAAAAAATTAAAGTTGTCTTCTTTCTTTCCCTTTGTTGCCGCCCCACCTTCTCCCTCTCATCTCCATGAAAATCCACCATTAAAGCTTACATTCAAGCTTTAATTCTTCCACTCAATCTTCATAAATCTCAAAAAAACTTCACTAAAGCTTGTTATTACAACTTGAGAAGAAGATTACAAGAAGAAAGAAGAGTTAAAGATAGGGTTTGAAGGATTTAAGAAAAGTTAGTGTGCTAACTTATTATTTTTCTTCTTTAAATGCATAATTAGTTGTGAAAGTGAGTTTAGAACTTGATTAAATGAAACAAATATGGGGGAAGGACCATTGCTGAAATTTCAGCCTGGTTGAAGGGAGTATGAATTGCATGAATTTAATGAGTTTGAATGAGGTTATGGACCTCCATTAGTTGATTGATTATGTTGAGAGCTTTGAATTTAGTTAATTACAATAATTAAATGAGTTAGGGTTTGAATGTTAGGGTTTGTGAACCAAAATTTTGAGAAATGAGTAAATGGCATGTTTGACCTGTTGTAAGGTGAAAAATGGTCAATAATGACCAAAGGAGATGTGTTTGAATTGTTGGAAGTGAAGCCAAATTCGGAGGTTGAATGGTCATGCTGCTGGTAGCATGACCAAACCAACTTTGAAGGACCAAAACGGAAATTTTAAAAGTCCAATTGATATGCCACCAATTGGGAATGAAAATAGACATAAAATGGCACAATTCTCATTAAGGAACCATGCCCAAAAACTGACCACAACCTAGTGAACCAATTGACCAAAGTTGGTTGAGAGAAGTCTGCCACTGTACAAACTGACCAAATGAACAGTGTTTGTTCATTTGGTCATAACTCGAGCTAGGCAGGTCAAATTGACCTGACATTTTACCAGTGGTTAGAACACATATAGACCTAAAACTTTCATGAAGAAAACAAGTCCAAATTCTGCCAGCAACCAAGCCATTTGACCACCCCAATTTGGTGACCCAAATCTGCCAGCACCAAAACTGCCCAGAAAATCTGGGTTATTTTCCATCCGGCAGCCCTGATTCAAAGGGCCATAACTTGAGCTACAAAACTCCAATTGGAGTGATCCAAAAATGAGAATAAACTTAAGACAATAAGGAACATTTTATATGAGGGAAGGTTTGCCAAATTCAAACAGTAGATTAACCAATGGAACAGTGCAACTTAGAGCACCAAAACTGAAAATTTGACAATTTGGCCAAAAGGATTTAAGCTTTGAGAAAATGACCAAAACCAACAAATTTAATGACCAAAATGTGATATGTGGGTAAAGTTGGAGTTCCCATACCTATTAAGCCTTAAAAAGTCAACAATTTGACTTTAATAGTGTAGTGAATAGTAACCCGAAACACAAAAACTTCGAAAACGTCGAATTTAACATAATAGAACTAGTAAAAATGAAGTTAAAATTATTTTTGGATTTATGCTAAGTTATGATACTGAAACAACTATGGCTGTGTGTTTAATTTGAAAAGACTTGGAAATTCGAAGAGACTGAGTCAAGGCTTCAAGGCGACTCAAGTCAGGTTTGTGCACAATAATAATTGTTTAAATATTTTAAGCTCAAAATTTTGACTTCTTTGATTAATTATGTACTGTGTTGCCATTTTATAATCGTAAATGTGATTTTGGAAATTGATCAAAATTCTCATAAATTATTTGTATAAATTGTTTTGAATTGATTTTATGCTCACACTTAGCATGACAGTACCACATTATTCCTCCTCCATTTATGGGGTTGAGATCGTTTATTTTCCTCCCTCTCTGGCTTGCCAGTTGAGGTTGTAGATCGGATAAGTACTCATTAGCTAGCTAGCCACCTCCCTCATTGATTTCGATTAATGGGGTTGAGATTGCTTTGTCGTGGTGTACAACGCGGCATTGATCGGAAATTTTGTGTCATGGCTTAAGTTGTGTATGACTTTGGCAACACTGTGTTTATGAAATTGTTTGACTAAACTGTGTTTAATAGATTATTTGACAAAATGATGTTATTATGAACTTTAATATTGTGAAATGTGATTGAGAAACATTTAAATTGTGTTTGGTAATGAATGATTTATTTATTGCATTTTAAATTTTTATTGTGCACCACTGAGTATTTTTATACTCAGCGATAGCTTATTTTGCTATCGCAGATAAGAGCAAGGAAAAAGCAGCAGAGTGAGCTGCTACTGAGTTGAAGATCACACCAATCTTTTGTACGGATATTATTTTATACCCTTGTAGATAATTTTGATGTAAATATATATAATGTTGTATGTATCAATGTAGTCGAGCAGTTGTAAATAAATTGTAATAATATTTTTTTTGGATTTCCTTCTATAAATTAATATTTGAGATGATAAGTCTTGAATTGTATTGTGAAATTATTTTGAAGTGTGTTGAACTGAGTTGATTGAGTTATTGAAGGTTGGGAGTTGTGAAATATTTTTGGAAGTGCTTTTTTTTAGGTGTTTGAAGAACTGTTTTCTTCAATTTCAAACGGAACTCTGTCAAAATTTTTATAAAATTTGCGGCAAAATTAAAATGGACAAAATTTTTACTAGTATTTAAACTTTGAATAAATGATTTTTAATTCTCACTAAAATGCTCACCACTTCCAAAATGTAAGAAAATCATTTTAAAATCCCTTGTAGGGTACTTAATGAGTCATCGATAGGTAAAGTTTGGTAGTTCATTAAGTACTCTACGGGATCATGTTATGCCTTACGGAGGGGTAAGGTGAGACATGTTTTAGTGCTATCAGAGCATGGTTTTTCAATAAATTTTTACTATGTGTATGAACATTTTATTGATAAGTACAACTGCTCAAGTGTCTTTTATTGATACATATGACGTATTTACATCATGAATATGCACTAACGGAGGTCAACCTCCTTATGTTTGATCTCAGGAAGTAGAAAATTTGAGAAAACGGAATGGAAGGAGGAGATCATTCCAAAGAACAATCTGTTGAGGCTGAGGTTCAAGGGGAAGCCCTAGCACTCCAGAACGTGAGTGGGTCAGCCACTCCAGCTCCTACTCCAAGATCTGCGATTTCTTGCTCAATTTATGCAATGGATGGCTGCATTCTTCCAGCAAATGGCGGGTAATGTGCCACCCCAAGTTCAAATGCCAGTACCTGTAGCACAACCACAGCCCTCAGCTCAGCAATATGAAAAACTGATGAAATTTGGGGCCACCGAGTTTAAAGGCACTGTGGATCCACTGGAGGCAAAACAGTGGTTGGAAAGAATAGAACGAGTTTACAGAAAATTGTAGTGTATGGAAGAGATGAAGTTCGAGTATTCGGTTTCCTTGTTATAAGGGGATGCATATGAATGGTGGAAGACCATCCCCCACAGCTTGGTTGAGCCACCTGTGCTGACATGGACAGACTTCCTGAGGGAATTCAGGCAGAAATGGGTTCCTAATGCATATGTAGATAAGAAATTGCAAGATTTCCTGAGTTTGAAGCAAGGCGACCAAATCATAGCAGAGTATGAGAGATACTTCTCAAGGCTAAGCCACTATGCTGGAAGCTTAGTCTCCACCCCCAGAGACAGACGCAAGAGGTTTGAGTCCGGGCTAAGGCCAAGTCTGAGAATGCAAGTTGTGGGTTTCAGACATCAGAATTTCGCTGAATTGATCTCACAGGCCCTGAAACTGGAAAGGATAGAATCAGAAGGGGCAGTGAAGAAGGGTCCTCAAGAGAAAACTGAAAAGACTACGGGGAAAACATCTGAGAGTGGTTTTGGAAAGAGGAAACAGTTTGGGGGATCTAGCTCCCGTAAATCTGGCAGAGGCAGATTTTCTGGCCAAAGACCACCCCGGTCTGGTCAGCCGACCCAACAAGCTTCTCGAGGATCTCTATCAGTACGACAGTGTGAAACTTGTGGGAAAACTCATGGCGGGGTTTGTTTCAAAGCTACTGGCGCATGTTTTAACTGTGGAGGGAGCGGACATTTCGCGAAGGATTGCACTAGCCCGCTCCGGCCTAGATCTTTTGCTACATCAGAAGGATCAGCCCAAGTCTCTGCACCTAGAGGGTCACCGTCAGCTGCTAGAGGTAGAGGCAGAGGTAGGGGTCCTGGTAGCACTCCTGGAAGTCAGAGCACTGTTAACCAGCCAGTATCCAGTGGCGCACCAGTCAGAGTGTATACTATGCATCAGAGGGAGGAAGCCGAAACATCAGATGTAGTAGCTGGTATTTTCTCCATCCTTGACCAAGATGTGTATGTGTTATTTGATCCTGGCTCAACACATTCGTATGTTACTGCTAGTGTGATGTATTCTACTACTATTCAGTGTGTACCAATGGACTATGATGTGCTAGTAACTAGTCCATTAGGCCAGGAGGTCAGGGTAAATAGGCTATATAGGGATTGTCCTTTGGTGATCCAAGGACACACTTTTTTGTCTGATTTAATTGAAATGCCCTTCAGAGATTATGATATTATCTTGGGCATGGATTGGTTAGCCAGGCATCATGCGATGATTGACTGTAGACTGAAGATAGTCACTTTTGGACTTCCTCAGTATGGTGATGTAGTAATACATGGGGAGAGGCAGTTATTGCCTTCAAACATCATTTCATCTGCACTGGCCAGAAAAATGATTAAAAAAGGGTGTGAGGCATACTTGGCACATGTGATAGACACCCAAGTGGGGAGTCCAGCACTGAAGGACATTCTTACTGTATGTGACTTTCTGGATGTATTTCCTAAAGAATTGCCAGGATTACCTCCAGAAAGAGAAGTGCAGTTTGAAATTGATGTTACGCCTGGTGTGGACCCAATCTCCATAACACCATACAGAATGGCACCTGCAGAACTAAAAGAATTGAAAGTGCAGTTGCAAGAGCTGCTTGATAAGGGCTTTATTCGCCCTAGTGTGTGACCTTGGGGAGCGCCAGTATTGTTTGTAAAGAAGAAGGATGGCACTCTTCAGTTATGCATTGACTATCGGCAGTTAAATAAGGTGACAATAAAGAACAGATACCCATTGCCCCGCATCGATGACTTATTTGATCAGTTAAGGGGTGCAGCTGTGTTCTCCAAAATTGACCTGAGGTCAGGCTATTATCAGCTGAAAGTACAAGAGCAGAGTATTTCTAAAACTGCTTTCAGAACAAGTTATGGCCATTATGAGTTCTTGGTCATGCCATTCGGGTTAACTAATGCTCCAGCTGCTTTTATGGATCTGATGAACACTATCTTCAGACCATACCTCGATCAGTTTGTTATGGTATTTATTGATGATAGATTGGTCCATTCGAGGAATGCAGAAGAGCATGATAGACATCTGTGGATTGTACTGCAAACTTTGAGGGAGAAACAGCTATACGCCAAATTGTCGAAATGTGAATTTTTGCTGAAGGAGATATCCTTTTTGGGGCACATAGTATCAGCAGAGGGTATTAAGGTAGATCCTAGCAAGATTGAAGCTGTCATTAATTGGGAGCCACCCAGAAATGTCACAGAGATTCGCAGTTCAAGGGTTAATGGATACTACCATCGATTTGTGAAGGGATTCTCCATGTTGGCATCTCCATTGACCAAGCTACTTAGAAAGGATGTGAAATTTCAGTGGACGGACAAGTGCCAGCAAAGTTTTGATGAATTGAAGAGATGTTTGACTGAGGCTGCAGTCTTGACTTTACCTACACCGGGTAAAGAATATACAGTTTACAGCAATGCTTCTCACAATGGGTTAGGTTGTGTGTTGATGCAAGATCAAAATGTCATTGCCTATGCATCACGCCAGCTAAAATCGCATGAGAGGAATTATCCGACACATGATTTAGAGCTTGCAGCCATTGTGTTTGCTCTTAAGATCTGGAGACATTATTTGTATGGGGAAAAGTGTTACATCTATACAGATCATAAGAGTTTGAAGTATTTGGGCACCCAAAAAGAGTTGAATTTGAGACAGAGGAGATGGTTAGAGTTGATAAAAGACTATGATTGTTTGATAGACTATCAGCCAGGGAAAGCTAATGTTGTGGCTGACGTCCTAAGTCACAAGACTATGGCAAGTCTACAGGTTACTCCTTTGTCTTTGGTACATGAGTTGAGATCCTTACATGCCAGCTTAGAGATTAATGATGATGAGCAGATAGCAGTTGCATGGCATCTATAGCCAGTGTTAATTAATCAGATCAGAATGGCTGCTCAAAATGATGAAAAGTATCAGAAGCTGTTGGAGGAAGTTCAGCAGGGCAAGAAACCAGAGTTCTCAATTAGAGATGATGGTTTACTACTACACCAGGGAAGAATATGTGTTCCTAATGATATTGATTTGAGGTAGATCATTTTGAAGGAAGCACATGAGTCTCCTTTTACCATGCACCCTGGTGGTACAAAAATGTATAGAGGGCTAAAGGAGCATTACTGGTGGATGGGTTGAAAGAGAGATGTGGCAGAGTTTGTATCCAAATGCCTAACTTGTCAGCAAGTAAAGGCAGAGCATCAAGTACCAACTGGGTTGTTACATCCACTGTCAGTGCCAGAATGGAAATGGGAAAGAATAACTATGGATTTTATAATGGGACTTCCGAGAACACAGAAGAGTCATGATGCAGTATGGGTCATTGTCGACAGACTAACTAAGTCTGCTCATTTTCTACCAGTCCGAATGGACTACAGTCTAGACAGATTGGCCAAGTTGTACATTGATGAGATTGTGAGGCTTCATGGAGTGCCAGTATCCATTGTATCAGACAGAGACCCTAGGTTCACTTCTAGATTCTTGGGTAGTCTTCAGAGAGCCCTAGGAACTAGATTGAACTTCAGTACTGCATTCTACCCACAGACAGACGGCTAGTCTGAGAGGGTAATTCAGATCTTGGAGGACATGCTACGGGCTTGTGTAATTGAGTTTGAGGGTAGTTGGGATACACACTTGCCTTTGATTGAGTTTGCTTACAATAACAGCTACCAATCACGCATTGGGATGCCTCCATATGAAGCTTTGTATGGCAGAAAATGTAGAACCCCATTGTGTTGGGATGACATGGGTGAAAGAAAAATGATTGGACCCGAAATAGTTCAACAGACTGAAGAGAAGATCAGGGTAATCAGAGATCGACTTAAAGCTGCATCAGAAAGTCAGAAGTCCTATATTGATTTAAAAAGAAGGGATATTCAGTATGCAGTGGGTGAGAAAGTTTTCCTCAAAGTTTCTCCTTGGAAGAGGATTATGAGATTCGGCAGGAAGGGGAAACTAAGTCCTCGTTTTATCGGGCCATATGAGGTATTGGAAAGAGTGGGTCCTTTGGCTTATCGTTTGGCACTACCTCCAGAGTTAGAGAAGATACATAACGTCTTCCATGTGTCGATGTTGAGGAGTTATCGATCAGACCCATCTCATGTACTACCAATAGAAGAAATTGAAGTGAATCCAGACCTCACATATGAAGAAGAACCCATAAAGATTATGGCATATGAGGTGAAGCAGCTACGGAACAAGCAGATACCATTAGTAAAAGTGCTGTGGAACCATCATTCGGGCCAAGAAGCTACATAGGAACGAGAGGAGGACATGAGGAGACAACACCAACAGCTGTTCTGAGATTGATACCAGGTAAAATTTCGAGACAAAATTTATTTTAAGGGGGGGAGAATTGTAACACCCCCATTTGCATAGCCTGGTAGATTTCACTGTTCCGGTGACCGGTGTTGGTCCGAACAATTAAGGGGATTAGAACCATACTTAAGACAACTAGAGAAGCCATAAACACAAATAATTAGTAATGTTCAATTAGTTAAGTATAAATAAGAAAAACAGAACATAAAAAGTTAAACGAGCCGAGAGTCACAGCGATGGGTGACCTCCTCGGGAATGATTGCGAAGTTGTTTTAAACTCAAATTTCGAACCGTAAAATGTGACGCTGCGGTCCTTAGGACCATTATGAACACAGTGGAAAAGAGAAAATCACAAAAATGAACTGTTAAGCTAGTCAAATAATTAGGTTAGGGAGCCGGAAGAAATATTGGATTATTTGCAAATCGGGATGAACCGGCGAGGGGCAATTTGGTCAATTGACCCCAAGAGCTTTCTCCTTACCTAACCATCAAATAAAATTGGAGAAAAGAAAATTTTATAATCGAGAATTAAATTAAAGAACTAATAGAAAAAAAAAGAGAGGAAAAATTAAAAAGTAAAAAGGTGATGACATCATGCATGACCTCATGCATGATGCCATAACTAAATGAATTAATTTGATTAATTAAATTAGATTTTTATGGTCTTCCATAGCATAATAAATAAAAGAAAACAAAAGAAAAAAAATTAGAATTGTCTTCTTTCTTTCCCTTTGTTGCCGCCCCACCTTCTCCCTCTCATCTCCATGAAAATCCATCATTAAAGCTTACACTCAAGCTTTAATTCTTCCACTCAATCTTCATAAATACCAAAAAAACTTCACTAAAGCTTGTTATTACAACTTGAGAAGAAGATTACAAGAAGAAAGAAGAGTTAAAGATAGGATTTGAAGGATTTAAGAAAGGTTAGTGTGCTAACTTACTATTTTTCTTTTTTAAATGCATAATTAGTTGTGAAAGTGAGTTTAGAACTTGATTAAATGAAACAAATATGGGGGAAGGACCATTGCTGAAATTTTGGCCTGGTTGAAGGGAGTATGAATTGCATGAATTTAATGAGTTTGAATGAGGTTATGGACCTCCATTAGTTGATTGATTATGTTGAGAGCTTTGAATTTGGTTAATCGCAATAATTAAATGAGTTAGGGTTTGAATGTTAGGGTTTGTGAACCAAAATTTGGAGAAATGAGTAAATGGCATGTTTGACCTATTGTAAGGTGAAAAATGGTCAATAATGACCAAAGGAGATGTGTTTGAATTGTTGGAAGTGAAGCCAAATTCGGAGGTTGAATGATCATGCTGCTGGCAGCATGACCAAACCAACTTTGAAGGACGAAAACGGAAATTTTACAAGTCCAATTGATATGCCACAAATTGAGGATAAAAATAGACATAAAATGGCACAATTCTCATTAAGGAACCATGCCCAAAAAATGACCACAACCTAGTGAACCAATTGACCAAAGTTGGTTGAGAGCAGTCTACCACTGTACAAACTGACCAAATAAACAGTGTTTGTTCATTTGGTCATAAGTCGAGCTAGGCATGTCAAATTGACCTGAAATTTTACCAGTGGTTAGATCACATATAGACCTAAAACTTTCATGAATAAAACAAGTCCAAATTCTGCCATCAACCAAGCCATTTGGCCACCCCAAATTGGTGACCCAAATCTGCTAGCACCAAAACTGCCCAGAAAATCTGGGTTATTTTCTATCCGGCAGCCCTGATACAAAGGGCCATAACTTGAGCTACAAAACTCCAATTAGAGTGATACAAAAATGAGAATAAACTTAAGACAATAAGGAACATTTTCTATGAAGGAAGGTTTGCCAAATTCCAACAGTAGATTAACCAATGGAACAGTGCAACTTGGAGCACCAAAACTGAAAATTTGACAATTTGGCCAAAAGGAGTTAAGCTTTGAGAAAATGACAAAAACCATCAAATTTAATGACCAAAATGTGGTATGTGGGTGAAGTTGGAGTTCCCATACCTATTAAGCCTTAAAAAGTCAACAATTTGACTTGAATAGTATAGTGAATAGTAACCCGAAACACAAAAACTTCGAGAACGTCGAATTTAACGCAATAGAACTAGTAAAAATGAAGTTAAATTTATTTTTGGATTTATGCTAAGTTATGGTATCAAACATCATAAACCGTGTGTTTCAAAATTAAAAGACTTGGAAATTCGAAGAGACTGAGTCAAGGCTTCAAGGCGACTCAAGTCAGGTTTGTGCACAATAATAATTGTTTAAAAAGTTAGTGGGAGGACTAATTTGATTAAAAAGACCATAATCATTTTGGTTAATTACATGATAGATTTACTAATTAATCTGGTTATTTCTGCAATTAATCTTTTGATAATAATGAGCACAGAATAACCACCACCATCCAATATCATTGCAAGCATACTTGATTGCAATAGGTTGACAGGGCCTAATCTCTCTGATTGACTAAAAAATTTGAAACTTATCCTGAACCTTGAACATATAGGATATGTTATAAATTCAAATGTTCCTAGTTCCTTACCTCCAGAGGCCACACAAGAGGAATATAAAACTTTGGATAAGTGGAAGGAGCATGATATGAGAGCTAAGTGTTACATGCTTGCTTCCATGAGTAATAAGTTACGAAAGCAGCATGAGAACATGTTGAGTGCGAGTGAGATCCTCCTTCACCTACAAGAGTTGTATGGTGAGCACAGTAGGATTGCTAGGTATGAGATATCTAGACAGCTATTCCGTATGAGGATGTCTGAGGGACAGAATGTTAGGGATCATGTCTACAAGATGATTCGGCTGATTGAGCAGTTGGAACATCTTGACTTCAACATGGATTTCCAACTACAGACGGATTTGATCCTTTAGTCCCTTCCTAAGTCTTTTGGGAATTTTGTGACAAATTTCCATATGACTCAACAGGAATGTACCTTAGCTGGTTTACTCAACATGCTGGTTATTGCCCAAAAGAATATGCCGGGTAATAAAGGAAAAAAGATAGCTTTGATTGCATCTTCTTCTACTAGAAAGTCCAACAAGAAGAAGGGCAATAAGAAAAAGAAACCTCAGATTCCTGGTCCTTCTAGGAAAATAGCTAAACATAAGAGGAAGACCAAAGCTGACAAAGGCAAAGGAAAGTGTTTCCACTGCCAACAGGAAAGTGTTTCCATTGCTAGTAAAAACGTGTTTCCACTGGCCAGAGTATAGCAATCTAAATGAATGTAATGCCATGGTGAAAACTAACTCAAGTTCAAAATATATTTGGCACTTAAGGTTATGTCATATTGCAGAAGATAGGATTACAAAATTGGAGAAAATGGGGATTTTATCCTCATTGGGCTCTGAGCCTACTCCAACTTGTGAATGTTGCCTTCAGGACAAAATGACTAGATCACACTTTGTTGGACAAGGGCTAAGAGCTAAAAATATTTTGGAGCTAATACATAGTGATGTATGTGGTCCATTTAAAGAAATGGCTAGAGGGCACCTTTACTGATGATCAATCAAGATTTGGGTATTTGTATTTGATGAAATACAAACATGAATCCTTTGAAAAGTTTAAAGAATTTAAATCTGAAGTAGAAAATCAAACAGGAAAGAATATTAATGCTCTTTGATCAGATCGTCAAGGTGAATATTTGAGTACTGAATTTGATGAATACTTGAGAGAGCACGGCATTGTTTCCCAGTTGACTCCTCCTGGAACGCCACAGCTGAATGGTGTATCTGAAAGGAGAAATCGTACCCTATTGGATATGGTACGTAGTATGATGAGCTATACTGATATGCCAATCTTCTTTTGGGAATTTGCATTAGAATCAGCTTTGTATATTCTGAATAGGATTCCATCAAAATCAGTTTCTTCCACACCTTATGAGATATGGCATTGAAGAAAACCATGTCTTAAGCATGTTAAGATTTGGGGTTGTCCAGCTTATATCAAAAAACTGAACACTAATAAATTGGAGACCAGATCAGAAAAAGGTCGATTTATTGGATATCCAAAAGATAGTTTTAGATATTATTTTTATTTACCTACTTCACAAAAGGTTGTGATAAATAGAGATGCCACATTTCTTGAACAACATTTTGTTCAAGAAGGAGGCAAAGGAAGGCAGATAGAGTTGGAATTTGAGAATTCTGACCAACCAGCAGATCAGATGGATATAGATCCATCTAGTCAACCTATACCCATTGATGAAACATCTACAGCTGTTCCTCGTAGAACAACCAGGGTATCTCACCCACCAGTGAGATATGGTTTTCTTCATGAAGAAGAACAAGAGTTATCTACTCATGAAGAAGTAGATCATGGAGATGATCCACTTACCTATGAAGAAGCTTTATCAGATATAGACTCTTCAAAATGGATTGATGCTATGAAATCCGAGATTGATTCCATGTATAAGAATCAAGTTTGGGATCTTGTTGACCCACCTGAAGGTATTGTACCTATAGGGAACAAAAGGGTTTTCAAGAAGAAAATTGGTTCTGATGGAAAGGTAGAAACCTATAAGGCAAGGCTAATAGCGAAAGGGTTTCGCCAAAGGCAAGGAGTCGATTATGAGGAGACTTTCTCGCCTGTTGCATGCTTAAATCAATTAGGATTTTATTAGCAATAACTGCAAACTATGATTATGAGATTTGGCAGATGGATGTCAAAACAGCTTTTTCTCAAAGGATACATTGAAGAAAATATTTTCATGGAACAACCTAGGGGTTTTGAATCCCAAGATGGTTCCAAGGTATGCAAGCTAAAACGATCTATTTATGAGTTGAAACAAGCTTCGAGGAGTTGGAACATCCGTTTTGATAAAGCCATTAAATCCTTTGGTTTTATCAAAAATGAGGATGAGCCATGTGTATATAAGAAGGTTAGTGACATTGCTATCACTTTCCTTGTCTTATATGTGGATGACATACTGTTGATGGGTATTGACACAAGTATGTTGACAACTATAAAGTTACAATTGTCAAATACATTATCCATGAAAGACTTAAGGGAGGCAACCTATATTCTTGGGATTCGCATATATAGAGATAGAGCGAAAAGAATAATTGGTCTATCCCAAAGTCTATACTTGGAAAAGGTGTTAAAGAGGTTTAACTTGCTTGATTCCAAGAGAGGATTGTTACCAGTGAGACATGGTATCCACCTTTTCTAAAGAGATGTCTCCAAAGACACCTGAAGAAAGAGATAAGATGGCCAGGATTCCATATGCTTCGGCTATTGGAAGTTTAATGTATGTAATGTTGTGTACTAGGCCGGATATCGCATATGCTGTTAGTTTGACTAGCAGGTATCAATCCAATCTAGGTTTGGAACACTGGATAGCTGTCAAGAATATTCTTAAGTACTTGAGAAGAACTAAGGATTTATTCTTGATTTATGGAGGTGGAGACTTGCAATTGGATGGTTATACTGATTCTGATTTCCAATCAGATATCGATGATAGAAAGTCTACCTCTGGATATGTGTTCATTTGTAATGGAGGTGCAGTCAGTTGGAAGAGTTCCAAACAGAGCACGACTGCAGATTCCACTACAAAGGCTGAGTATATTACTGCATCAGATGCTGCAAAGGAAGCTGTTTGGATAAAGAAGCTCGTGACAGAACTTACAGTAATTCCTTCCATTGAGTCAGCAGTTCCACTACACTATGACAATAATGGAGCAGTCATACAGGCTAAGGAACCAGGGTCTCACCAGAAATCCAAACACATAGAAAAGCGCTACCACATTATCAGAGAAATAGTTGGGCGAGGCGATGTAGCCATGTAGAAAATAGAATCAACTGAAAATCCAGCTGATCCATTCACTAAGCCTATGTCACAGACTCAGTTAGACCGATATCTTGAGAAGATGGGTCTAAGGTATTGTAATGAATGGCTCTAGTGCTAGTGAGAGATTGTTAACAGTATGCCCTAGACCATATCACTTAGTATGTATCTTGTACATATTTTATTAATAAAAGGCATTTCCACTTTTCCGTTTACATAATATATTTATGTGTAATAGAAAAGGTCCATTGATATTTTGTTAGAAATATTATTCTTAAGTTGTTAAGAATATGAGTGACAGAATTTCTAGTACAAAGTATCATAAATAGGTTCACAATCGAGGATACTTCATAATAAGGACATGACTTATCCAGAAAGATTGTATTCATATTTATTACCAAGTTATTTATATGAGATATAAATAAGATGGAATGGTGAGTCTCATGCCATATAACAAACATGATAGGCCCTTATAAATGATAAGTAGGCCGAACCAATGACACTTATGACAAGCACATGGAGTTTACTCTTGTCAATGTTTTATCATAAATCATGTTAGTGCATATAATCTTTAGACCTGAGGTAACACAGTTATCTTGTATATAGGTAGTTTGAATTTGATACTGCTTTCATAGTTGTTCTGTGTATGGGTATATGGGCATCTGTTGGCTCCTACAAGTTATATATGGAGGTAGGTGTTGATTAAGATGGAATCTGTTCCTCTAACTAAATAGAGATAAAATCCTATGTTCATTTAATTGTTCTTGATGTTTCAAGTTCCTGGCCAAGACAGATAGATTTATTCAGAAAAGAGTTTCGGATGAGTAAATCTTTTTAATCAAGAACTGGAATTAAAAGAGAACATAATATTCATAGCAAATGGAGTTTGACATAAACCATGACTCCAGCTTGAGTTGGGATTTTGTAACAGAGAGATTCTAGTGCATGGTAACATATGATTATAGGTTCATTTAAGGTAAACCTTATTATTAATTGGGTGGCCATGGCATGCTATGCTAGGTGTTAACCATGGTCTATGAGGTTCATAAAATGATTTAGAGAAATCATTTACGGTAAGAAAGAGTTCTGATGATATTAAGAGTTGATATCATATCTCATTGCCAATTAGTGATGAGCCTAGTAAGTCACACACATCCACAAGTTATCACCTATTTAAATATGATTTAATTGATTAATTAAAGAGTTTAATTGATTAATTAAATAGGTTTGGTTTGCAATTAAATTGCAAAGTCCCTAGCATGACTTGAAACCAAATCTAGATTATTGGATGCATAGTATAAGTTAAATTTATATTTAAAGTGTTTAAATATGAATTTAATTAATGAGAAATTAATTAATAGAGATTAATTAATTAATTTATATTTGATATAAATTAGAAGAAGAAAAAAATAATATTTTGGGTTAAGAACTCAAAATTAAGACACAGGGGCATTTTGGTCATTTCACGGTGTGACACGTGGCACCATGAGATGGTGATACATGGGATTACACATAAGCTTGCCAAATGTTTTTTAATCATTTAAGATGATTAAAATCAAGATTAAATATAGGTTTGACACTTGGCACAATGTGATTGGGTCACTTAAACCTAGAGCTAATCAAAGGGTGACATGTGGCAAGGGTTTAATGTGTTAACCTAGCTATATAAGTGTTGTTATGAAAAAGAAAAACAACCAGCAGCCACTCCTCTCCTTTGTCATGCCATTTTGAGGCTCTCCATCTATTCTTCTTGATCTTTCATCAATTCAAAGAGATTAGCCATCAATCTCTTGAATTAAGAACACTAGAAATTGTTTCTAGTGTCCTGTTTACATCTCTAATCTCTTAAAAGGCAGAACTTGAATTTCTAATTAATAGAAAAAGCTTTAGAAGCTATTCAAGGGCTGCCATAGGTGTTCTTGGTGTGGACAACCTAAAGGGACAACATTTGGTGTCCTGAAGATGAATCTCAAAGGAGCAGACACACTGCAGTGCATCCAGAGATTAATGTAATCGTTCTTGATTTAATATAGGGTTCCAAAATTAATCTAATTAATTTTAAAATCTTAAATGGCAAATACAGATCCAAAAAACATATTAAAAGAGTTTTAATATGTTGTTTATCATTGAAATCAAATAGATAAAAATAAATCTTGCATGATGCATGTGACCCTAGGTGAAAATTTTTGAATTCAATGGTATAAACTTGTGTTTTTCACGCTTCCGTTTCTTCAGCTACATCAGGGCAGAATGTGCTTTCCTAATGATTTTAAATTGAGACAGATCATTATAAAGGAAGCACATGAGTCTCCTTTTGCTATGCACCCTGGTGGAACTAAAATGTACAGAGGGCTGAAAGAGCATTACTGGTGGATGGGTATGATGGGTATAAAGTTCTAGCTGGTTTGTTACATCCATTACCAGTACCAGAGTGGAAATGGGAACGGATAACTATGGATTTTGTGATGGGACTTCCGAGGACACCGAATAGTCATGATGTAGTATGGGTTATAGTTGACAGACTGACCAAGTCTGCTCACTTTTTGCTAGTCCGGATGGACTATAGGTTGGAAAGATTGGCCAGATTGTACATAAATGAGATTATAAAACTACATGGAGTGTCAGTATCGATTGTATCTGACAGAGATCCTAGATTCACTTCTAGATTCTGGGGTAGTCTACAGAGAGTCCTATGTAACACCCCTCATCCGTCTACAGTGTAGCCGTGCAAGGCGTGCTACACGGCGTGCTGGAGCACCTGATCTTATCTGATTTCATTACAGTTCTTGATTTATTTATTCAAAAACTTTATTTAAGGTTTAGGTTTTTTTTTTTTTTAGTTTTATCAAAATCTAATTAATTTGGAAATTTCAAAAATTTTAATGATAATCCGACAACGTGCCGGCTGTAATTTGGACTAGCAGTTCTTCTGAACCTGCCAAAAACAATTTCAATATATACTCAATTTCTCAAACTTAATAGTCTCAAAAATTTACAAACATAATGTATCTCAATACAGTATTTAGATTTCTCAGAAATCTCATCAGATTTTCAACATCTCAATATTCACAAGTACAATCTCTTTATAACTCAAATTCAATTCACATATTTAAAAAAACTTACTTTGAGTAGCTTCCATAATTCATAGGTTAATTACATGAGTTTATTTCGTACAAGATATACAAATAATTTACAATGTGCTAGGAATGAACAATATACATAACATGTATAAAATGAGCCCTATCTACATGCATTGCTGAGGAGGTGACAATCTTGAACTCTTCTGACACTTCTGCAGGTCTGGACTCCAAAAATCTCGATCGATACCATCTGGTTTTACCTTGAAGACTGCGCAAGGAAGCAATTCCATCGCGCTAAGCATTTCTGCTTAGTGGTGCAATAATATAACAAGAAATAATATATATAAGTAAAGAAAGAAATAAAATCATAATTCAGATACTCAGGAATCAATTTAATTTGGTATGGCATTTCTAGCATCAACGATCTCATATACTAGTTTGTTCCTCTTTGGAAGTGCTTAGTTTATAACTTTTCAGTAATACTACCCAGTATACAAATTATTCTAACTGTATTGTATTTCAAGTCTCTACGGTTCTGCAATTTATATTTTTGTTATGTTTCTTTTGCTAATCTCTTTTACTCATTCATTCAATACTTAACTTAATTATACTGAAATTTCATTATACTTAACTTAATTGCTTGAATTGAATAATATTTTAATTGATTGCCCGTGTAGCCTATACACTGACCAGACAGGATAAACGGATATACTAGCACTGGGTATCTAGTACGTCGGGCCGTCACACCATCGGTCACAATGTGTCTCCCAGTGTGCAAATAGTGTGGCTAAAAAGCCATATAATCAATCAGGCATTAAGCCGAGTATAATAACACAATCTATATAGCCATAGGCTATTAAGATCATAGTATGGCATAATAAGCCATAAAACACAGTATGACGTAAAGTCATTTACAGAACAGCTGTCAAAATCCTATTGGCATGCCAACCTATCCAAACTAGTCAACTAGGCAAATTAGGGCATATTACAATATTACATATTTAATTCTTTATTCATAGGGTTTATACATCTTTATGCCTTTCACTGGTCAATAAAATTATTGACCTTTTTATGCATCATGGATAGGTTGATTTTAGCATCAACATGTCACAATTTACAATTCAATATGTTGTCAATATAATGCAATTTACCCTTTTCACAAGTTGGCATTCATTGCCAAATCACTTCAAGCATCATTTTATGTAATTACCAATTTTAAATTTTAGTGTGCTAGATTGGTCTAGCTTAAAGTCCTATTTCCCTTGGTTTTTAGCATCTGGTCAAAGAAGCAAAATTGTAGCTCTATGTCTTATTGCACGCAGGGCAAAATTTCAGGTCATTCCGAGTTGTATAGACCAAGATATGGTCAATTTACTAAAGCTGGACAGATTATAACTTTGGTGCAAAATTGGGTTAATTTTGCAATTTTTGTGTGCTAGATTTGTCTAGCTTAAAGTCCTATTTCTCTTGGTACTATTCCCTTCAGTTCATTTCATTAGTCAACCTATAATGTTGACCCTTGATGCACTCTACGTGAGTCAATTCTAATGTTACCAATATGTCACATTTTATAGCTCTTTAGTATTGGTATATGCTACCAATTTCATTTCCAAGTGTATTGCATTTTATTGCAATTTACCGGATTTCGGTGTACTATTTTGACCTAGCCGGATGACCTAGTTCCCTCGGTTTTCGGGTTTCGATCCAAACTACAAACCTGTAGGTCTATGTCTTATGGAACGCGGGGCAAAATTTCAAGTCATTATGAGTTATGTAGACCAAGTTATGGTCATTTTACTATTGCTGGTCAAAATGTATCAAAATTGGTCACCTTAGGTCATTTTAGGTCATTTTAGGTTCGGCCAGTTTTTGGACCCGAACTTGTGCAAGCTTTTTGACTTGCTTATGGTCATTTCTAGGCTTGGGTGTCTTCATAATACTTGTAGATATAGGTCTTAACTATTCATGGTGAAACTTTCAGGTCAATTAGATCTGTTTTGAGTGAGTTATGGCCTAAACACTAACTGCTGCCCAAATGGTCAGTTTTCAGGCCTTAAATGCACTAATCCGGTTTTGGTCACTTTTTAAGGTCAGTTTCTAGGCAGAATTTTGGCAACCTTTCTACATGAAAATTGGCCTATTTGGTGTCTAGTTTCACCCCCAATTGGTCTCATACCAATTGGGTTCACAGTTTGGTACTTATGGCCTAATTTAGGTGATGCCTTCAATACACAACCTGCACAAAACTCATACACTCCCAATTTAATGTTCCTTCTCCTCCTCATTACTACAATATTCAATCAACAACACTTCTATATATATATTGTACACAGTTCCAGCAAGAATTCTAGGCAGAATACTCAAGGGCACAAGGCACACAATACACCATTAAACTTCAACATTTACATCCACCCAAATTCAATGTACATCAACACTTATGTTGCACAAACACTTCCATTTTAACTACACATGCTGCCCACAATTTAATACCATCACATCTCATCAATATATTACATAAATTCAAATACAATTCATAACATTATAGGCTGCCAATTTCAAGCTCAATTGTCCAAGTCTTCAAAATTTTGTTCAAAACCCACTTTCACATTGTCAACCTCACATGTACTCTTACAATTAAATTCTACCACTTATAATCACATAAATTGAGCATCATTTGTGACACCCCTTACCCGTGTACAGTATACCCGAGTAAGTAATGCCACCTGGTGTACCGGCACACTCTAATATTCCTCAATTAATTTAGACAATGCTTTTGCATATAATTTATGAAATACAATTTATTTAAACCATTTATCAAAAGTATCATTCATTTAAGGTTCCGAAAGTTTTAAAGAAAATCCGGCGGAGTACCGGCTAAAAATGGAGAAAACCGTTCTTCGGAACCTGTTAAAAACACTTCCAATAAACAAATTCATTCATTCTCAACTTCAATGTCATCACAAAACTCAATATCAAGATTTCAACAATTTTTCAGTTTCAGGTTTCAACAACCTTTTCTCATATACAAGCAATAAATACATGCTCAAATCTTGCATTCATAGTCATAACTTTCATTATTTACATAAACATCAAAATATATTACATGAGTTCAAATACATATGAGAAAATACAAATCTGCTACAAAATATCAAAATGACAAAATGACACCTAGTGCCCTACCGATGCACTGCAGGTAGTGAGGTGACACGGACACTGAGCAGAACTGTCAGATAGACTCACCCAGTCTGTGGTCTACTGGGCTCACGATCGGGATCTCCAGTACCTACGCGTGGCAAAAGCAACGCGCTAAGCAATAATGCTTAGTGGTGCAATAATATAATAGAAGAAAATAGCAAGAAAATAAATGTATAGTGAATGTGTATGATTCATTTGTTTAGTATGGTTATATATACATTAATTCAGTAACTTGGTTCATTTCATTCATTTGGTTGCCCAAGTAACCTACACTAGGCATCGATGGATAACGGGTAACCGGCCTTTGGGTACCTAGTACCTCGCCGTCACACCATCGGTCACATATGTATCTCCGGTGTGCATGAGCGGCTAACAAGCTGTAAATAATATCAGGCACAAGGCCAAGTCTCAATACAAAGTCAGAATGGCTAAAAGCCATGAAATCACAGAATGGCATTTTTGCCATGTGCAGTACTGCTAACTGAACCCTATTGGCATGCCAAACTATCCAAACCAATCTTGTTAGGTATACTAGGGCATTTGAAACTTTTAAATTCTTCAATTTGTGAATTTCAATTTTTTTTAGTGTCACTATTCATCATTGGTCAACAAAAATGTTAACTTTTAGCATAAAAATGTGTACATCAACTTTGGCACTCCCAACATACCACATTTGGTGTTTAAAACTTGTTGACATTAAGTGCTAAAACCATTCCAAAGTGAAACTCAAAACCAGCAGAATTTTCAGTTTTGGGAAGTCAAGTTCATTGTTCCATTTGACACTGTTACTGTTAGAATTTGAAGAAATGTTAAACATGAAAGTTGTTCCTTATTTTGTCTAGTTTAATTTCCTTTTTTGAATCACTCCATTTGGAGTTTTGTAGCTCCAGATATGGCTCAAAAACCCAGGCTGTCCGGATATGCAGTCTGCAGAAATTTACCATATCTACATTGCATGAACAGTGACTTGAGTCACTTGGTTGAATGGGTTCTGGCCATAATTTGGGGTAGGTTCCTTCATGAAAGTTGTTTGTCTATGTCTTAACTTGTTGCTGTAAAAATTTCAAGACCAATTGACCAAATCTACAGTGACTTATGGCCAAATGAACAGTTACTGTTCATTTGGTCAAATTCTGCAGAGGCAGTTTCAGGGTTCCGGATTGTGGCTGAGTTTTGACCTTTTGGCTTTGGTCTTTTGGGCATGGTTTCTTCAGCAAAAATGTGCCATTATAAGCCTAGTTTCATGTCCAATTGGCCAAACATCAATTGGACAAGCACAGCCCAAGTTATGGCAGTGCAAAGGGACTGAAATTTCAGTCCCTATGTCGCTGTCCATAGGGCGCTTTATACTTTCACTTTACCATCTCATTTTTCAGTTCTAATTAGGGTCAACCTACCTAAAATGGTCACTAATTGACCATTAAAAAGTTCCCTAACCATTTCCTAAGCTAAGTCACAATTTCACCTACACAACCCTAATGTCCAAACTCATTACTCATACACTTTGATTAACATACTTACTTAAGTCTCCATGCATATTAATACTTTAACCATGATTTCCAACCATTCTAAGCTTATCAAACAATCAACCTCAATCTCCCATAGGGCTGCCTAAATTCTTTGGTAGAGATACACATGGATTTGTTTCATTATTTCACAATTTTTCATTCATTACAAGCATAGATCATGGAACTAATGAGTTTTAAACTTCATATATGCACTAACCTTGTTTGGGCAGAATTTCCAAAGCCCTAAACACCAATTTCTTCCTTCTTCTAGGCTGCCAAGAGACCATGCAAGGTACTAGAACAAACTTTAGTGAAGCTAGGTTATGATTTTAGGGTGAAACAAGGTAGGAATTTGAGCTTGCTTATTTGAACTTCAATGGAGGTTTCTAGGTGTGTTTCGGCTGGGTAGGGAATGAGGAGGGGCTGCTGCAAATTTTGGTAAATTTAGTATTCATTTTGTCTTTTATTTAGTTAGTCAAAGGGTGGTTAAATTGTGATTGGTCCAAATAACCTTAATGACATCACCATGATGCCATAATTAAGCTTTTTTCCTTATTTTCTTTCCTTTTCTCCACTACTCATTTTCAATTTGATTTCTAGTAATGTTTATTCATATTTTATGTTATATTAATTATTTAGTCAACTGGGCAAGTCGGCCAAAAATCACCTCGGAAGGCGAAATGACCAAAATGCCCTCCGTTTGGCTTAACGGGTCAAAATTGTCTGTACCGTTTGAAAACTTTTTCTAGGTATTTTCTTGGCATTCTAATGCCATGGGAACCTCAATTACCCTTCTTTGGAGTCCCAAAAATTATTTTATAATTTTTTCCCCGGGTCTAGGGCTCCTCGTTGCGAGAACCGCAACTTCCCTCCGGTTACCCATCGCTAGGGCACCGGCTCGTTTAACTTGATTGTATTTTATTTCTAAAATTTTTACTAAATTTTTCTTATTAATATTTGAGTTAATTATGGTTCCTGACTTTAGTTTGAATATTTTTCCGGACATTCTAGCTGTCCGGACCGACACCGGTCACCGGAACAGTAGGATGTACGGAGTGGTTACCGGGAGGGTGTTACATCATTAATCAACAATAATATGCATAAATTAACCATTTTCATGCTTCTCAAGGCTGCCCCAATTCAACAATTATCCAAGGTCTTCAACAATTCTTTCAAACTCCTAATTCAATTACTCAATCTCAACATACACATAAAGTTAATTTGCTAGGACCTCTAATTACCTTAATCAATATCATTTCCCATCAACTACATGTAAAGATAATTCAAACCTCTTTAGGTTCCATGGCTGCCAAATTCAATCACCATTAAATATTCATCCAATCCTTCCAATTTTTCAATAATTCAACTCATCTCAACCTTAGTACAAAGTTTAATTAAGTGAGGTAAGGAAAACTAGCACTAACCTTTGTTTAGAGCTTGCTAAACCTTGAAATTTCTTCTTTTTCTTGCTGCCCAAAGCTTTCCCATGGTGTGGAGACAAAGTTTGATGAAGGGAACCTTGAGTTTTAAGTTGAAAATGGGGGAGGATTGAAGCTTGCATGATGAGTTCTCATGGAGGAAAAATGGAGACCCATATTCGGCCATGGAAGGGGAATTGAAGAAAATGAATGGTTTTCCTCATAAAATATGTCCCCTTAGTGCTTTTACACGTCCATAATGCTCCACTAATTAAGATTTATGAATATAATATATGCCACTCACTTTAGGTTAATATTAGTATAATTAAACTTATAGTTATTTCAATTATGTCCCCATAATTTCTTTTAATTACATTATGTATAAAACTTCTTATTTTCATGACATTTTCAAAATTTAATACTACTTATTTTTCATGGACATTTAGGTCAAAAGTCAACTCTAGGTGTCAATTGACCAAAATGACCCTCTTCGGGTCAAGTTCGGACTTTTTCGGTAACACCGATTTACTCCTTGTACCGCCGATTTCTTTAATTTTTATTTTTCGTTTATACTAACTTTCTAATTTTTCTTTGAAATTTTCTAAGTGTAATATCATTTATTTTTAATGGAGATTGAGGTCAAAAGGCAACACTATGTGTCAAATGACCAAAACACCCCACTTCGGGTTACATTCCCGATTTTTCGATAACACCGATTTTTGTCTGTTTCTCGATTTTTCGTTTTTCTTTATACTAATTTATTAATTTTTCTTTGATATTTCTAGTGTCAATTACATTTCAATAAACCTTTATTTATGTCTCAAAATTAGATTCAGAGGGTTCTCCACGGTCCTGGGGTCGACAACGGCCTTCCCGGTGCGGTCACCCATCGCTGTGGTGCCGGCTCGTTTAACTTAACTTCATTTTCTCTCTTTCATTTTTGTTTGATTTTTCTTGTATTTTATTTTTATTTATTTCATCATTGTATGTCTGTTCACTTTCACCAAAGTGTAGTTCCAGACATCCTGACTTGCCTGGACTGTTATTTGACTACTGGAGGCATAGAACATACAGAACACGTATAGGGAGGATGTTACAACTCTTCCCCTCTAAATAAAAATTTCGTCTTCGAAATTTACCTGATGTGAAGAGCTGAGGGAACTGTTGTCTCATTGTCTCCTCACTCTCCCATGTTGCCTCTTCCGTGTTGTGGTGTCTCCATAGGATTTTCACTAGTGGAATTGTCTTATTTCTGAGCTTTTTTACCTCTCATGCCAAGATTTTAATTGGTTCTTCTTCATATATCAGGTCAGGTTGTACCATAATGTCTTTTGCTGAGATGACATGTGAAGGATCTGATCTGTATCTTCTGAGCATCGAGACATAGAACACATTATGTATCTTGTCTAGCTCAGGTGGTAAGGCTAATCTGTAGGCTACTGGTCCCACACGTTCAATAACTTCATATGGGCTAATAAACCTAGGGCTTAAATTTCCCTTTTTCCCAAATCTCAACACTTTCTTCCACAGTGATACTCTGAGAAATACCTTATCGCCAACTTCATACTCAATGTCTTTTCTCCTCAAGTAAGCATAAGATTTCTGTCGGTCTGAGGCAATTTTCAAATTGGCCTTTATCAGTTTCACCTTTTCCTCTGTCTGATTTATCAGGTCTGGCCCCACTAGCTTATCTTCACCCAATTCAGTCCAACATACAGGTGTTCTGCATTTTCTCCCATACAGTGCTTCATAGGGTGCCATTTGTATGCTAGCTTGATAGCTATTATTGTATACAAATTCTGCCAGTGGAAGGTATCTGTCCCAACTTCCCTCAAACTCAATAACACAACTTCTCAACATATCCTCGAGGACCTATCACATATGTTCAGTTATTATTATCATTATCAGTTCAATTATTATTTACAATAACTCAATGAGTTTCAAAGTTTACCTAGATTATTCTTTTTGACTGTCCATCCGTCTGAGGATGAAAAGCCATACTAAAATGGAGTTTTGTGCCCAAGGATTCTTGTAATCTTCCAAAATCTAAATGTAAACCTTGGGTCTCTATCAGATATAATGGAAAGTGGAATTCCATTTAGTCTAACTATCTCACTGATGTACAATTCTGCTAGCTTTTTCGGTGAGTAGTTAGTTCTGACTGGCAGAAAATGTGCTGATTTGGTTAACCTATCCACAATCACCCATGCTGCATCATGCTTCTTCTGAGTGAGAGGTAGACCACTGACAAAGTCCATAGTGACTTGATCCCATTTCCATTCAGGTATGTTTATGGACTGTAACAAACCTGATGGAACTTGATGTTCTGCTTTAACTTGCTGACATGTTAAGCATCTAGTTACATAGTCAACTATGTCCTTCTTCATACTTGGCCACCAGTATCGGAGTTTCAGGTCATGGTACATTTTTGTGCTTCCTGGGTGCATAGCGTACACACTGTTATGTGCTTCTTTCAGAATATTGGTTTTCAATTCTTTATCATATGGAATACACACTCTTTCTTTATAGTACAGGCACCCATTTTCTTTCACTTCATATTCAGTTTCCTTCCCTTCAGTGATTTTGCCCATAACAACCATTAATTTCCCATCTGTCTTCTGCCCATCCTGTATCTGTTGTAACAGATTCGGCTTCACTTGCAGCTCAGCCAAAATAACTCCATCAATGGAAGGTATCTATTCTTGCTTCCGGAGAGAGCATCAATACAATTTCTAAATGTATTCTCAAACACCTACATCATTCCTTCCTGTCAAAAATATTAAAATACTGATAAGACTCCATATCAATGTCCAGATATCTTCATCCTCAAGGTGTTCTTTCTAATTTATAGCCATACTAGATTCTCTAAGCTCATAGCAATTTTTGTGGTAATGGTAGTCCACATTAGTGTAACCGAGTCACTTACTCTAGCTACTTTAGAAGTGTAGTCTTTCGATAGGCTAGTTATGAAGTTTTAAATTTTTGACTAGAATTTTCACATTTATTTCATGTAATAGTACTCTATTCGCGCGTAACTGTATCAAATTATAGATTACTTACAAATATTCTTAGTTTATTGTACCATGAGGAAGCACGTAGCTCTATACAATAATCCCATATCAGTACTGTAATCTACAGCTTACAATACAAACATCGAGAATATTACATAGTCACTACGTTATAACCTCATGATCTAGGTTTTCTACTTCTTTTTCTAATGCCCTCTGTGACTCTGAGTCCATATCTTAAGTTTGAATAATCAAAAGTAAACAGATCTGCATAGTGACACCTCGACTCTTATGAATGCAATGCATGTATGCACACTAGTTCTTTCTACTTTTCTTCGCCTAGGAACGCCTAAACCGTGCTCTGATACCACTAAATGTAACACCCCTCACCCGTCTATAGTGTAGCCGAGCAATGCGTGCTACACGGCGTGCCGAAGCACCTGATCTTATCTGATTTCATTACAATTCTTGATTTATTTATTAAAAAATGAGACCAATTGGGAATGAAAATAGACACAAAATGACACAATTTTATTTAGGAATCATGCCCAAAAAGTGACCAAAACCTAGTGAACAAATTGACTAAATCCGGATTTTCTTAATCTGACATGTACAAAAATGACCAAATGAACAGTGTTTGTCCATTTGGCCATAACTTGAGCTAGGCAGGTCTAAATGACCTGAAATTTTACCAGTGGACAGTTGATATATAGACCTAAAACTTTTATGAAGAACACAAACCAAATTATGCCATTAACCAAGTCATTTGGCCACCCAAAGTTGGTAACCTAAAACTGCCATAACCAGAATTTGCCCAGAAATCTGGGTTAAGTCCAATCCGGCAGCCATGATTCAAATGGCTATAACTTGAGCTACAAAACTGCAATTGGAGTGATCCAAAAATGAGAATAAAGTTAAGACAATAGGGAACATTTTCTATGAAGGACGTTTTGCCAAATTCTAACAGAAAAATGACCAATGGAATAGTGCAACTTAAGGCACCAAAACTGAAAATTTGTAAATTTGCCTAAAAGACTTAAAATTTGAGTAAACAACAAAAACCAACAAATTTAGTGACCAAAATGTGGTATGTGGGTGAAGTTGGAATTCCCATACCTATTAATCCTTAGAAAGTCAACAAATTGACTTGAATAGTATAGTGAATAGTAACCCCAAAACACAAAATTTGAAGAACGTCAAGTTTAGCACATTAGAGCTAGGTAAAAGTGAATTTAAATTTATTTTTGGATTTATGCTAAGTTATGATACTAAAACACTGTGAAACTATGTGCTTCAGTGGAAAAGAACACCGGGAAAGAAACCGAGGAATCGAGTCAAGGCCAAGAGGCGACTCGTTTAAGGTTTGTGCACAACGTATAATTTTTGTAAATTATCTTCTGCATATTATTTTGAATAATTTGAAATATTGAATTGTGACATTACTATGATGAAGTATTTATGATGCTTTTTATTTAAATTTTTGAAAGATATTTGTGTATGTTTGAAATGGCAATGTTTAGTAAATTGTTAAGATAAGTTTTGAAACCACAGCGTCATGACCATATATTTGAACACCTCACTAGCGTGACTAGTGGGGGTAATCAGTTTCGAATTTTGATTCCTTCTCTAGCTGAAGTGTTGAGGTGTGTGCCAGTAGAAGAAGAAATTGAATGGATATCCATATATTTGAGCTAGCTAGCCTTGTGATGTGACTTCTCCTTAGCCTCTGGCTATTGAGATTATATTTGTTTTGAATGGCATGATAGAACTGTGGGTTTTATGAAATTGGTTTTAACACTTCGAAATTAAATTGTTAGATTAAAATCTCATAATTCATGTTTTGTATTTAATTCTCATGTTCAGTCCAATTTTTGAATAAATGTTATTTAAATTCTGCATAAAGATTATTTTAGTATGTTGTGCACCACTGAGTCCTAGTACTCAGCGATAACTGTTATTGCTGTCGCAGATATAAAGACTAGAGGAGCAGCAGATTGAGCTGCTGAGGACAGAGGAGCTACCTGTTTTGAAGTTATCGGGTATAATTTATACCCTGATTGTAAATATTTATTTTGATGTATGTAATGCACGTAAATATATGGACATGTAAAATTGGTCTTGAGCAGCTTGTACAAAGTTTGTATAAAGTTTGTAATAAATTTTAGTTTGGATTTTCCTAATGTAAATTTTTAGTATGATGTATATATAAATTGTTTATCTTTAATGAAATATGAATGAATGAAATTGATTGATAGTATCTTGATGATTACTGAATTTTTGGAAATTGAGAAATGTAGATTGTTGAATTTTGAAACTTGAGAAATTGGTTGGGATTGTTGTGGAGTTGTTGAAATTGTTAAGATAAATTATTAGAAGTGCTTTTTACAGGTATTTGAAGAACAGTTTTCTCCAAATACAGACGACACTCTGTCGAAATTTTTATAAAATTTACGAAAAAATAAAATAGGCAAAAAATTTTAACTAGTTTTCAGTTTTGAATAAATAATTTTAATACCTATTAGAAAATGCTCACCACTTATAAAAGTAAGAAAATTGTTTTAAAATCCCTTGTAGGGTACTTAATGAATTATCGGTAGGTGAAGTTCGGTAGTTCTTAGGTATTCTACGGGATTATGTTATGCCTTACAGAGGGGTAAGGTGTGACAATTTCTATTTACAAAGTGTTTATAAATCATCAACAGATTTAATCATCATAAATTCATGCTCAAGGTTGGCAACACATCAAACTTAAAATTTACAATCCTCAAAACCATGCAATAAATCCTTAAATGCATAAGAAAATTTACATTTAATTTATACAATTTCATTCAACAAATTAAAATCCTCAACACAACAAAATTATAAATCATAAAATTAACTTGTTCAAATCAATTTAGAAGTGAAAAGTAACAAAATAGTTAGTTGTGCACAAACCTTATACGAGTCGCCTCTCGGCCTTGACTCAATGTCTTGGGTTCTTTCCCGGTATTCTTTTCCACTGAAACACACAGTTTCATTGTGTTTCAGTATCACCATTTATCAAAACTCCCAAAGTAAATTCAAATCTACTTATACCTAGCTTTAATATGCTAAACTTGACGTTCTTTAAATTTTGTATTTTGAGGTTACTATTCACGCACTATTCAAGTCAATTTGTTGACTTTCTAAGGCTTAATAGGTATGGGAATTCTAACTTCACCCACATACAACATTTTGGTTACTAAATTTGTTGGTTTTGGTTGTTTTATCAAATTTTAAGTCTTTTAGGCAAAATTACAAATTTTCAGTTTTGGTGTCCTATGTTGCACTATTCCATTGGTCATGTTGCTATTAGAATTTGGCTAAGTTTTCTTCATAGAAATTGTTCCTTATTATCTTACCTTTATTCTTCTTTTTGAATCACTCAAATTGGACTTTTGTAGCTCAAGTTATAGCCATTTGAATCATGGTTGCCGGATTGGACTTAACCCAGATTTCTAGGCACCAAACTGGTTCTGGCAGTTTTAAGTCACCAAATTTGGGTAGCTAAATGACTTAGTTAAGGGCATAATTTGGGTTTGTGTTCTGCATGAAAGTTTTAGTTCTATATGTCAGCTGTCCACTGGTAAAATTTCAGGTCATTTAGACTTACCTAGCCCAAGTTATGACCAAATGAACAAACACTGTTCATTTGGTCATTTTTGTACAGGTCAGACTGCATAAATCCGGATTTGGTCAATTTGTTCACTAGGTTTTGCTCACTTTTTGGACATGATTCCTAAATGAAAATTGTCTCATTTTGTGTCTATTTTCATTCCCAATTGGCCTCACACCAATTGGACTTGTAAATTTTTAGTTTTAGTCCCTCAAAGGGACCTTGGTCCTACTGCCTACAGCATGACCCTAAGCTTTCCGAATTTGCATGTGGTTCTAATACTTTTAACACACTCCAATTGGTCACAAATGACCATTTCTCACCTCAAACCAAGTCCAACACACCATTTAACACATTCTCACATTTTTGTCTTCTAAACCCTAGGTGCCAAACCCTAATTCACCAATATGTTGCATTTAACTACGACAATGCATCCCAACATCACTTCCATACTCATACCCACTTACCTACACTTTGAATTCAATCAAATTCATGCACATACACATCAAAACTCTAGCTGGCCAAATTTTCCTCTTGTCCACCAACAATTATTTTCTTTTAATTTTAAGTTAAAATCTAAGCTACTTGAACCAAAAACATAGAAATTAAACTAAGAAATGGAAGTTTGCTTACTAACCTTACTTTGAATTTTCACCTCTTCAAAACCTTTTCCTTTCTTCTTCTTTTTGTGTCAAGTTTTCTATCAAAGCTTGAAATCAAGATTTAATGATGGAAATTTAACTTTCTATGGTGGGATTTAACGTTTGATCAAGCTCAAAATGAGTTTTCATGGAATTTTGGTGAGGGAGAGGTGAGAGAGAGATGGTTCACGTTTTTTAAGAAGATGAAGTCTTTTTTTTTTCTTTTCTTTTCTTTTTCTTTTATGAATTTATCCTTTAGGAAGACCATAAATTAAATTAATTAAATTTTAATTATAATATTTATTGCATCATGCATGAGGTCATGCAAGATGTCATCACTTTTTACTTTTTTTTTCTTTTTTTTAAATTTATTTTTCTATTAGTTCTTTAATTTAATTCCCAATTCTAAAATTTTCTTTTCTCTGATTTTATTTGACGGTTTGGTCAGGAGTCAGCTCTCGGGGTCAATTGACAAAATTGCTTCTCGTCGGTTCAACCCGGTTTGCAAATCCCTGACCAAATTATTTGACTGGCTTAACAATTCTTTTTCGTGATTTTCTCTTTTCCAATGTGTTCATAATAGTCCTAAGGACCGCAGCGTCATATTTTATGGTTCGAAATTTGAGTTTAAAACGACTTCGCAGTCCTTCCCGAGAAGGTCACCCATCGCTGTGACTCTCGACTCGTTTAACTTCTTATGTTCTATTTTTCTTATTTATAGTTAACTAATTGACAATTACTAATTATTTGTGTTTATGGCTTATCTAGTTGTTTTAAGTGTGGTTCTAATCCCCTCAATTATCCGGACTGACACTGGTCACTGGAACAGTAACATATACCAGGCTATGTAAATAGGGGTGTTACAACTTTTCTAAAGAGATGTCTCCAAAGAAACTTGAAGAAAGAGATAAAATGGCCAGGATTCCATATGTTTCAACTATTGGAAGTTTAATGTATACAATATTTTGTACAAGGCTGGATATCGCATATGCTGTTAGTTTGACTAGTAGGTATCAATCAAATCCAGGTTTGGAACACTGAATAGCTGTCAAGAATATCCTTAAATACTTGAGAAGAACTAAGGATTTATTCTTGCTTTATAGAGGTGGAGACTTGAAATTGGATGGTTATGCTGATTCTGATTTCCAATCAGATATCGATGATAGAAAGTCTACCCCTGGCTATGTGTTCATTTATAATGGAGGTGCAGTCAATTGGAAGAGTTCCAAACAGAGTACGACTGTAAATTCCACTACCAAGGATGAGTATATTGCTACATCAAATGCTGCAAAGGAAGTTGTTTGGATAAAAAAGTTCATGACAGAACTTGCAATAGTTCCTTCCATTGAGTCAGTAGTTCCACTTCACTGTAACAACAATGGAGCAGTCATATAAGCTAAGGAACCTCGGTCTCATTAGAAATCCAAACACAAAAGAAGGCGCTACCACATTATCAGAGAAATAGTTGGACAAGGCGATGTAGCTATGCAGAAAATAGCATTAGCTAAAAATCTAGCTGATCTATTCACTAAGCCTATGTCACAGACTCAGCTAGACCGACATCTTGAGAAGATGGGTCTAAGATATCGTAATGAATGGCTCTAGTGCTAGTGGGAGATTGTTAGTAGTACACCGTAGAGCATATCATTTAGTATGTATCTTGCACATGTTTTTATTAATAAAAGGCATTTCCACTTTTCTGTTTGCATAATATATTTATGTGTAATAGAAAAGGTCCATTGATATTTTGTTAGAAATTTTATTCTTAAGTTGATAAGAATATGAGTGACAGTATTTCTAGTACAAAGTATCATAAATAGGTTCACAATCGAGGATACTTCACAATAAGGACATGACTTATCCATGAAGATTGTATTCATGTTTGTTCCCAAGTTATTTATATGAGATATAAATAAGATGGAATGGTGAGTCTCATGCCATATGACAAACATGATATGCACTTATACGTGATAAGTAGGTCGAACCAGTGACACTTATGACAAGCACATGGAGTTTACTCTTGTCAATGTATTGTCATAAATCATATCAGTGCATATAATCCTTAGACATTAGATAGCACAGTTATCTTGTATATAGGCGGTTTGAGTTTGATACTGCTTTCATACTTGTAATGTGTTTGGGTATATGGGCATGTGTTGGCTCCTACTAGTTATATATGGAGGTAGGTGTTGATCAAGATGGAATCTGTTCCTCTAAGTAAATAGGGATAAAATCCTATGTTCATTTAATTATTCTTGATGTTTCAAGTTCCTGGCCAGGGCAGATAGATTTAATCAGAAAAGAGTTTCTGATAAGAAAATCTTTTAATCAAGAACTGGAATTAAAAGAGAACATAATATTCATAGCAAATGGGATTTGACATAAACCATGACTCTAGCTTGAGTTGGAATTTTGTAACAGAGAGATTCTAGTGCATGGTAACATATGATTATAGGTTCATTTAAGGTAAACCTTACTACTAATTGGGTGGCCATGGCATGCTATGCTAGGTGTTAACCATAGTTTATGAGGTGCATAAAATTGTTTAGAGAAATCATTTATGGTAAGAAAGAGTTTTGATGATATTAAGAGTTGATATCATATCTCATTGCCAATTAGTAATGAGCCTAGTAAGTCACACACATACACAAGTAATCACCAAATTAAATATGATTTAATTAATTAATTAAAGAGTTTAATTGATTAATTAAATAGGTTTGGTTTGCAATTAGATTGCAAAGTCACTAGCATGACTTGAAGCTAAATCTAGATTATTGAATGTATAATATAAGTTAAATTTATATTTAAAGTGTTTAAATATGAATTTAATTAATGAGAAATTAATTAATAAAGATTAATTAATTGATTTATATTTGATATAAATTGATTAGAAGAAGAGAAATAATTATTTTGGGTTGAAAACTCTAAATTAAAACACAGGAGCATTTTAGTCATTTCACAGGGTGACATATGGCACCATGAGATAGAACCCCTATATTCGGTAATGCGTTCTACTGTTTTGATGACCAGTGTCTGTTCGAACAGCTAGGATACCTAGAATTACATTTAGATATTAGTGAGGAGACATAAAATAATGAAATACAAGAAAGGAAAATACAAGAAAAACAATGGAAAAATAATAGCAAGGAAATGTGACTAAGTTAAATGAGCCGAACCTGTAGCGATGGGTGATCGCACTGGGAAGTTACGGCGTGAACCGTTGACTAGCCCTAGACTGCGGGAAACCCTGAAAAATATTTTTAAGACTTAAATAAATATCTATTGAAGTATAATTGAAATGGAAAATGTCAAAGAAAAAAATTAATAAGTTAGTATAAACGAAAAACGAAAATTAAAGAAATCGGCAGTACAAGGAGTAAATGGGTGTTACCAAAAAAGTTCGAATTTAAACCGAAGAAGGGCATTTTGGTCATTTGACACCTAGAGTGGACTTTTGACTTAAATGTCCATGAAAAATAAGTGGTATTACACTTTGAAAATGCCATGAAAACAAGAAATATTACATATAATGCAATTAAAAGAATTATGAGGGCATTAGTGCAATTATGAAAACCTTAACTTATTATAATGCTTAAAGAGTTAGTGGAGGATTTAGTGGGATATATAAGCACTAAGGATAATGAACCAGCCACTTCACCCATCATCTTCATCATCTTCATTCTATTTTTCTGAAGTTATTTCTCTCCTAAAATCACCATGGCTGCCCACCATGCATGAGCTCCAATCCACCATTTCAAGCCATAATTTCTTCACTTGTTCTTCATTAAAGTTGCTCTACATAGCTTGGGCAGTATTTAGGCAGCAAAAGGAAGCAAGACTGGTGAGGTTTGATCAAGCTTCATAAAAGGTTAGTGCTAGTTTTCCTTACCTCACTTAATTACACTTTGAACTAAGGTTGTGGGTAGTTGAATTATGGAAGAATTTTTGAGGTTTGATGAATTGTTGGTGATGGAGCATTTTGGAAGCCATGGAACTTCATCATGTACAGCTTGTCTTTGCATATAAATGGTTGTTTGAGATGTTAAATTAAGTGTTTAAATGTATTGGAGTTGGTTTTCATGTATAAATTTTGATTTGTAAGCTTGAAAAGTGAAAATGGAAGTTGATGTGTATGTGTAATTTTTAGGCAGCCTCAAAATGGAAATTGGTAATGTTCAAATTCATGAAATGTTGTTGAGGTATTGTACAAAAAAATGGCAGCACATGTGTGTGGAATAGTAGTTATAGGGTATGTGAATTGATGATGGAAGTATGTGTGATAATTAGAAGTACATATGTGTATATATTGTTGGGATTGAACTTTGTGAATTGTGACTGCATTTGGTGTACTTTGAAGTGGCTATATTCTGTCCAAGTTGACCTATAATGTAGAGAATTGAATGGTTTTGGTTAGTGCCAAATGCAGAATGGTATGGAGAAGTGAAGATGTAGTTGGTAATTATGTGTTTGGTTTGGTGCTTGAAAGGCATATAGAAATGGGCCTATAACCCTAAGTGTATGACTCCAATTGGTATGAGGCCAATTGGAGGTGAAACTAGGCACAAAATGTGCCAACTTTCATCGAGAAAGCCTACCTAAATTCTGTCCAGAAAGTGACTTGAAAAATGACCAAATCCGGATTAGTGACTTGAAAGCCTGAAAATTGACTATTTAGGCAGCAGTTAGTGTTTTGGCCATAACTCACTCAAAACAGGTCCAAATGACCTGAAATTTTTACCATGAGTAGACTAGACCTAGAGATACAACTCTTATGAAGACACCAAAACTCAGAAATGACCATAAGCAAGTCAAATAGCTTGCACAAGTTCGGGTGTAAAAACTGCCAGAACCAGAAATGACATAAAAATGACCTAAAGTTGCCATCTTAGTGCAATCTGTCCAGCTTTAGTAAATTGACCATATCTTGGTCTATACAACTCAGAATGATGTGAAATTTTGCCCCGAGTGCAATAAGACATAGAGCTACAATTTTGCTTGTTTGACTAGAAGCTAAAAACCAAGAGAAATAGGACTTCAAGGTAGACCAATCTAGCACACAAAAATTGAGAGCTTGACATTTACATACAATGATGCTTGAAATAATTTGGCAATGAATGCCAACTTGTAAAAATGGTAAATTGCACTATATTGGTAGCATATTGAAATGAAAAATGTGACATATTGGTAACATTAAACCTAATTCACCTAGAGTGCATCAAGGGTTAACATTATAGGTTGACTAATGAAAGGAGTAGTATCAATAAAATTTAATTATGGAACCTTATGACTAGAAACAATTTAAATGAGTACTGAAACACTTTAAATTGTGTGTTTCAGTTGAGAAGGATATTGAGAAGCATAAGGGACATTGAGTCAAGGACTAAAGGCGACTCAAATCAGGTCTGTGCACAATACTTTTTATATTCACTGCTTTTACCAGAAAATTTATTTGGAGAAATGAGTTATGAATAATTTTTTATTGTTTTGACTTTGGGAATTTTATTTGGAAATTATTTTGTTGCCTACTTTACAAATGGAAATTTTGAGATAAAATGTGATTTGTGGTTTGTTTGAAATATTGTGATTTGGAATTGTTTTGATTCACACTTGGCATAACAATATTATTATGTTCCTCCTCTATTTATGGGGTGAGTATGGCCATATTCCTCCCTCTTTGACTTGTCAGTCTGAGGTGAGTATGGATGAGTTCTCATTAGCTAGCTAGCCACCTCCCTCATTTATTTCGATTAGTGGGGTGAGTATGTCTTGTCGTGGTGTACAATACGGCATGTTCGAAAAATTTGTGTCATGACCTAAATTGTGTTATTGATTGGCAACACTGTGTTATTCAATTGTTTGATCAAATTTGTGTTATATGAGCTTTGAAAATTGTGACATGAAATTGTGAATCATTGGAATTGTGAATTGTCAATAAAAGTTTTATATACCGCATTTTAAATTGTTATTGTGCACTAATGAGTAAATTTTACTTAGCGATAGCTTTTTCTTTGCTGTCGCAGGTAGACAGATAGATAGAGTAGCAGAGTAGGCTGCTTGTGCCACATTTTGAGATTTCGCCGGGTATATCAAGTATACCATATTGTGTAGTTTTTGTTGTAATATATGTGCACTGTATGTATATATTATACTTGGTCTTGAGCAGTTGCAAACTAAAATTGTAAATTATTTTGGCTTATAAAAATATTGTGACATATTTCTTTTATCTCATCTTTTGGAAACACTAGAAAATTGATTGTTGAACTAAGTTGATAAATGTTGAGAAATTATTGTGATGAACTGTTATTGGAGTTTGAGATTAAGAAAAATATTGGAAGTGCTTTTTACAGGTTTTTGATGAACTGTTTTATTCAAAATACAGATGGCACTCTGCCAAAATTTTTATAGAAATTATTGATACTCAGATTTGTTATTTGGTTTCACTTTATTAAAAGAAAAAAAAATATTAGAGGTGACAACCTTGAACACTTTGCAGATCAGAACTCCAAAATCTTTGTTTGGTATTCGCTGGGCTTTAACTTCAGTACCTGCGAGGAAACAAATCCATCGCGCTAAGCATTGCTGCTTAGTGGTGCAATAATATAACAAGGAAATAATATAATAAGTAAAAATAATTGGAGCATATTTTCTATACTCATGAATTTCACTGGGTTCATATGAAATTTTCTATACAATATATCTTCCATCATTTATGTTGCTCTCTAGAATCACTTTTTTCATAAGTTTACAATAATCATTTATATAATGTACAAATAAATCTAAAATTTATACTTATACTGATATTCTTATGAAAGTCACATTTGTAATGTTACTTAAGTTATAATACTTCTACTAGTTTTTTTATCACTTCCTTGATCCTTTCTAAGTTGTTTACAATCATTTTATAATATTTAAAATATTTAGAACTAGTTTAATTTACTTCAAATCATTATAAGGAACAAATTTTTGGAGCTAATCTAATTTAATTCAGAACTTCTTCTTATTTATCTACTTTCTAGCATTTTTAATTGCTAATATTCATAACTTATTTTAACAAATTAGACTGCCCAAGTAACCTACGACAGGTTGACTAAACTGGATAACGAGTTATTGGCACTGGATAGCACAGTGCCTCGAGCCGTCATACCATGGGACGCAGAACGTCAACCACGTATGCAGTCAGTATGGCTAAAAAGCCATGATAACACATAATCGGGCATTAAGCCATGAGTGCGGGCATAAAGCCATTAATATAGGCATAAAGCCTTTTGCAGTACTGCTAAATAATATCCTATTGGCATGCCAATCTATCCAACCTGACACACGTGTCTGGGCAATACATGGGCACACAGTACCATTAAGAGTTTATATGTTTCATCATTTCATTATATTTTTCGTTTTTATTTTATAGCATTCTAATTTTGTTAATAATGGAAACATAATTTCTAAATTCACATTTCCAGGTAATTTATGCATACATCGTAATATTCAAACTAATTACAATTCACATTTATTTAATCTCATGTACTATTCACATTCAAAACATCTTTCCTTTCTCTCTTGATGGGAACCTAAATCCCAAATGACACTTTCATCACATTTATTCATTCAACAATCTATTCATGTAAAGTACATTTCATACTTCAAGTTGCATTGCTAATATATTATGAACTCCATTGGTGTTGGGAGTATAAGTCTCAACAATCCATCTAGGTTAATTTTATTTCGTATTCAAGTGGTATCACTAATGTTTTTATTAGACCTACTAGTAATGGGATTACAAATCTTAATTATATATTCACATAACTTAAATGTTCATTAAGTCATTTAGGTAAATTACAATTTCTATTCCAAGTAATCCTTGAACATTTCATAGATTCCAAATTTCATACCTTAATTTTCTCTACCAATTTAGTTCTTACACTTTGTGTCTTTGTACTACTGTTCACTCAAATTGTTGACTTTTAATACATAATAAATTTATTGAACCTAAGTTCTCCAAGATACCACATTTTTCATTTTATTTTTGTTGTTATTGATTTCGAATACCATTTCAGAGCTTATCTTATGTTATTCAAAATTTTCAGATTTCATACCCTAAGTTTACTGTTCCATTGGTCATTTGTACAGTAGCAATTTGACAAAATTGTCTTCATAAAAGTTGTTTCTTATTGTGTTTAGTTATATTTCTTTTTTTGAATCACTCCATTTGGAGTTTTGTAACTCAAGTTATGGTCATTTTACCATAACTGGCCGGATTGACCTGTACCCAGAATTTCTGGGCAATTTGATTCTACCAGATTTGGTGACCTAAGTTTGGTTGGTAATTTTACTAGGTTATGGTCAGAATTTGGATTTATATTCTTCATGAAAGTTGTAGGACTGTGTCTCTACTCTCTTCTGGTAAAATTTTAGATCAATTGAACTTTTTTACACTAAGTTATGGCCATTTGAATAAATACAGTTCATTTGGTCATTTTCTAGGGACAGCATGTTGGTCAACTAGATTAGAGTAATTTTTAGGTCAACTTGGTTTGGTTTTATGGGCAGGGTTTTTTCATCAAAGTTGTGCCATTATGTGTCTAGTTTCATGTTCAATTAGCCTTGCACCAATTGAACCTATACAACTCAATTTATGGCTGCCGAAACCTGGTGGACTCACAACCAGTCCTGCAGGTTACCAAGGGCAGCATGCCTAAGTTTAACTCCAACACCCTTACTCACTTCAATTCCTCCTCACACACATTCAAATAGTCACTAATTGACCATTACGAGGTTAACATATCATTACATAAGCAAAAATCTAATTTTTCACAAAACCTAATTTCCAAAGTGTCCATTTCATACTATCCATGCCATCTAACACATCCAATCACAAATTTCTACTAAGCAACTCCAATAAACACAATTTATTTCTTTTAAATTCATCAATTCCCATAGGTACACATGTTGACCAAAATTCTTCTTCCATCAAACATGAATAATTTCTCAATTTTTTTCTTATAATTCTTTCCATTTTCATGCTCAAATTTAAGTTTACTAAAAGAATATGGAAGAAAGTAGCACTAACCTCTTTTAACCACTTTCTTGGCTTATTAAAACTTTGATCTTTCTTCAATTTTCTGCTACTTAAAGCTTCCTCAAGGTGTAAGATGAAATTTTAGTAAAGACAACTAGGAGTTTTGGGGTGAGATAAGGGAGAAAATGAAGCTTACAAGCTTCATCAATGGTGGAACCCCTTGTCTCTCTCTCTTTCTCTCTATGGTGCAGCTGTTTGAAAATGGGAGTGCAGATTAGTTTTTCATTTTGTCTCTTTTTAATTAGTTTTTATCTCTTTTAATTAGTTTGTGAAGTTGTGATTGGGTGGAGAATGTTTAATGACGTCATATGATGTCATAATTCCTAATTTCTTTCATTTTTCTTTCCTTTTCTTTTCTACTCATTTTCAATTCAATTTTTAGCAATATTTATTCATATTTTAGATCATAATAACTATTTACTTAACTAGACAAGTCAGCCAAAAATCATCTTTGAAGACGAAATGACCAAAATGCCCTCCGTTTGGCTTATTAGCCAAAATCGTCTGTACCAATCAAAAAATTTTTCTAAACCGTTTCTTGGCATTCTAATGCCATAGAAACCTCAATGACTCTTCTCTGGATTCTCAAAAATTATTTTACAAATTTTCTCCTAGGTTTAGGGCTTCTAGTTGTGAAGACCGCAACTTCCCACTGGGTTACCCATCGCTAGGGCACCGGCTCATTTTAACTTGGTTGTATTTTATTTCTAAAATTTTTCCTAAATTTTTCTTATTATTATTTGAGTTATTTATGACTCCTCACTCTAATCTAAATATTTTTTCTAGTTGTTCTAGCTATCCAGACTGACACCGATCACTGAAACAGTATAATGTACGAAATTGCTACAGTGAGGGTGTTACAGTAGGTGTTGATCAAGATGGAATCTGTTCCTCTAAGCAAATAGGGATAATGTAACACCCTCCCTGTACCAACTCCGTACATTCTACTGTTCCGGTGACCGGTGTCAGTCCGGACAGCTAGAACGTCCGAAAAAATATTTAAACTAAAGTCGGGAATCATAATTAACTCAAATATTAATAAGAAAAATTTAGTAAAAATTTTTGAAATAAAATACAACCAAGTTAAACGAGCCGGTGCCCTAGCGATGGTAACCAGAGGGAAGTTGCCGTTCTCGCAACAAGGAGCCCTAGACCCGGGGGAAAAATTATAAAATAATTTTTGGGACTCCAGAGAAGGGTTATTGAGGTTCCCATTGCATTAGAATGCCAAGAAAATACCTAGAAAAATTTTTCAATCGATACAGACAATTTTGACCCGTTAGGCCAAAGGGAGGGCATTTTGGTCATTTCGCCTTCAGAGGTGATTTTTGGCCGATTTGTCCAGTTGAGTAAATAATTAATATGACATAAAATAAGAATAAACATTACTAGAAATTAAATTGAAATTGAGTAGTGATGAAAAGAAAAGAAAAATCAAAGAAAAACTCATTTATGACATCTTGATGATGTCATTTAAAATTGCCAACCAATCACCATTAAGTAACCATTTGACTAACTAATAAAAGAGCTAAATAAAGACCAAGGAAGACCAAAAACCAGCTGCCTTCTCTTCAGCCAAAAACGTGAGTTTCTCTTCTTCCTCCCTCCATTGATGTTCAATCAAGCAAGCTTAATTTCCTACCTTGTTACACCACTAAACCCTAACCCCTTTCATTAAACCTTGACCATATCACTTGGGGAAGCTTTTGGCAGCCAAGAAGAAGAAGGAAAGTGAAGTTTTAGCTTGAAGAAATCTGCCCTACAAGAGGTTAAAGTGAGGTTAGTGCTATCCTTTCACTCTCACTCCTTTAATCCTTGTTAGAGCATCATTTTAAGTTAAGAAATTGTAAGAATTTGAAGTAAATTATATGTGTTAGGGCATCCTCAATTTTTGGCAGCCCTAAGGAAGGATGTGTTTGATTGTTTTAATGAATTTAGAATGGATAGAAATGATGTTTAAGGTATGAATATGCATGGATGTTGAATTAGTGTGCTAATTGAGGTTTATGGATAATTTAAATTGGACATTAGGGTTTTGAGAAGTGAAACTTGGATTTAGCTTATGAAATTGTGAAAGAACATTATAAGGGTCAATTAGTGACCATTTTAGGTATGTTGACCATGAATTGGACTGAAAAATAGTATAGCCAAGTGAATGTGTAGGCTGCCTTCTTAGTGCAGCAGAGTGACTGAAATTTCAGTCCACTTGCACAGCCATAACTTTGGCTGTATAGGTCCAATTGATTTTTGGCCAATTGGACATGAAACTAGGCTTATAATGGCACATTTTTTCTGAAGAAACCATGCCCAAAAGACCAAAGCAAGAGGACCAAAACTTGGCCCCAATCCGGACACACTGCAACAGCCTGCAGATTGACCAAATGAACAAGAATCGCTCATTTGGCCATAACTCACTGTAGATTTGGTCAATTGACCTGAAATTTTTACAGAAACAATTTAAGACATAGAAAAACAACTTTCATGAAGAAACCTACCCCAAACTATGGCCAGAACCTAACCTAAATGGCAGTGGCAGTCACTGTTCATGTTACTGTAGATATGGTAATTTCTGCAGAATGGAAATCCGGCCAGCTGTGGTTTTTGGACCATATCTGGAGCTACAAAACTCCAAATGGAGTGATTCAAAAAAGGAAATTCAACTAGACAAAATAAGGCATAACTTTCATGTTTGCCATTTCTTCAAATTTCCACTGTAACAGTTCCAAATGGAACAGTAAAGTTATGGTACAAAATCTGAAAAATCTGCTCCTTCTGTTTAATGCTTAGAAATGGTATTAACGCTCAATGCCAACAAGTTTTAAACTCAAAATGTGGTATGTTGGGAGTGCAAAAACCAATGTACCTAATTTCTACCTAAAAGTCAACATTTTAGTTGACCATAAAGGTGAATAGTAACACCGAAACTTGAAATTCAAAGATTAAAGAATTTCAAAGTATCGAATGCCCTAGTATACCTAACAAGATTGGTTTGGATAGTTTGGCATGCCAATAGGGTTCAGTTAGCAGTACTGCACATGGCAATATGCCATTCCGTGATTTTATGGCTTTTAGCCATTTTGACATTATATTGAGACTTGGCCTCGTGCCTAATATTATTTACAGCTTGTTAGCTGTTCTGTTGCACACCGGGAGATGCATATGTGACCGATGGTGTGACGGCCCGAGGTACTAGATACCCAGTGCCAGTTTACCCGTTATCCAGTCCAGTCGTCTAGTGTAGGTTACTTGGGGCAACCAAATGAATAAAAGTGGACAAAGTAAATGATATACAAATACAAAACAAATAAAACGTACACATTCACTACACATTTAATTTCTTGCTATTTTCTTTTATTATAATATTGCACCACTAAGCATTATTGCTTAGCGCGTTGCTTTTGCCACGCGTAGGTACTGGAGATACAAATCGTGAGCCCAGTAGACCACAGACTGGGTGAGTCCATCCTGCGACTACGCAGTGTCCGTGTCACCTCAACTTCTGCGGTGCATTGGTAGGACATTAGGTGTTATTTTGACATTTTGTAACTTAACTTTGTTTTTCTCCTATGTAATTAAACTTGTGTAATGTATATTGATGTTTATGTAAATTATGAAAATTGTACTTGTGAATGGAAAAGTAAATGTTTACTTGTGATTTATATGTGATCATCACATGTGATGGATGATTGAGAACTGGAATTGAAATGTTGTTGAGATCTTAATATTGAGATTTTGCTGATAAATTGAAGTTGGGATTGTTTAGTAATTATTTGGAAGTGTTTTTAACAGGTTCCGAAGAACTGTTTTCTCCTTTTTTAGCCGGTACTCCGCCGGATTTTCTTTAAAATTTTCGGAACCTCAAATAAATAATAATTTTGATAAATGGCTTAAATAAATTATATTTCACAAGTTATATTCAAAAGGAAGAATAAAAAAATGAATTAAGGTATATTTGAGTGCTCGGCACACTGAGTGGCATAACTTGCTCGGCTACACTGTAGTCGGGTAAGGGGTTTCAATTGCAAATTGAAGAGAATTTCTCTAAAAACTTCAGAGGGTAATGAGATCACAATTGTGGGGGAAAGGACAGATTTCATATCCAATGTCATCTCAGCCACAGTTGCAATAAGAATGATGAGAAAAGGCTGTGAAGCCTACCTAGCACATGTGGTGGATACTAGGCAGGCTAAGCCAAACCTGAGTGACATACCCACAGTAAGAGACTTCCCAGAGGTATTTCCTGAAGAGTTGCCTAGTTTGCCACCAGAAAGGGAAGTCGAATTTGCTATTGAGACACTGCCGGGTACAACACCCATTTCCATTGCTCCTTATAGGATGGCACCCACTGAATTGAGGGAGTTGAAAACTCAGTTGCAAGAGTTGCTTGATAAGGGGTTCATACGCCCCAGTGTGTCACCATGGGGAGCTCCAGTGCTGTTTGTGAAAAAGAAGGATGGCACTTTGAGGCTATGCATTGATTACCGGCAGTTGAATAAAGTGACGGTGAAGAACAAATATCCGTTGCCTAGAATTGATGATCTGTTTGATCAGTTGAAGGGAGCAGGAGTATTTTCTAAGATTGATCTCAGATCAGGGTATCATCAGTTGAGGGTGAAGGATGCAGATGTGCCAAAGACTGCATTCAGGACCCGGTATGGGCATTATGAGTTTCTGGTGATGCCCTTTGGCCTAATTAATGCACCAGCGGCATTCATGGACCTTATGAACCGTATCTTCCATCCATACCTAGATCGGTTCTTAGTGGTCTTTATTGATGATATTCTGGTGTATTCCAAGACCAGGGAAGAACATGATGAGCATTTGAGGATTGTTCTGCAAACCCTGTGAGAAAAGAAGCTGTATGCTAAGTTGTCCAAGTGTGACTTTTGGCTGAATGAGATTGCATTCCTTGGACACATAGTGTCAGCTGATGGGATTAGGGTGGATCCCAAGAAAATAGAAGCAGTGATGGAATGGAAGCCTCCCAGAAATACAACTGAGGTCAGAAGTTTCTTGGGGCTAGCTGGGTATTACAGAAGATTTGTGAAGGGATTTTCCCTAATAACTGCTCCAATGACCAAGCTGTTACATAAGAATGTCAGATTTGACTGGAATGACAAGTGTCAGACCAGTTTTGAGAAGTTGAAGGCTATGTTGACAGAGGCACCAGTGTTAACACAGCCAGTGTCAGGAAAAGACTTCGTGGTCTACAGTGATGCCTCACATAATGGGTTAGGGTGTGTATTGATGCAAGAGGGGAAAGTGATCGCCTATGCTTCCAGACAGTTAAGGCCACATGAACAGAACTACCCTACCCATGATCTAGAGCTTGCAACAATTATCTTCGCACTGAAGATATGGAGGCATTACTTGTATGGTGAAAAGTTCTATATTTACACAGACCACAAGAGCCTGAAATACTTGCCAACCCAGAAGGAGCTCAACCTTAGACAGAGGCGATGGATTGAGTTCTTGAAGGACTATGATTGTGTAATTGACTACCATCCTGGGAAGGCAAATGTAGTTGCAGATGCTTTGAGCAGAAAATCCATGACAGCCTTGAGATCATTGAATGCCCGTCTATCTTTGGTTCGAGATGGAGCTATTTTGGCTGAGTTGCAAGTGAGGCCAAACCTGCTACAGCAGATTTTAGATGGGCAAAAGGCAGATGAGAAGCTAAGGGCTGTTATGAGCAAAATCCCAGAAGGAAAAGCAACTGATTATGGGGTGAAAGCAGATGGGTGTCTGTACTACAAAGGAAGACTGTGTGTACCAGATGATGAGGAATTGAAGACCAGTATTCTAAAAGAGGCACACACCAGTGTATATGCTATGCACCCAGGAAGTACAAAGATGTATCATGATCTGAAGCTTCAATATTGGTGGCCTGGTATGAAGAAGGACATAGCTGACTATGTGACTAAATGCTTGACATGTCAGCAAGTCAAAGCAGAACATCAAGTTCCATCAGGTTTGCTACAGCCTATACGCATACCTGAATGGAAATGGGATCGGGTCACCATGGATTTTGTAAGTGGTCTACCTCTCACCCTAAGAAACATGATGCAAAGCATGGGTGATAGTGGATGATTAACGGTCAAGACACTTTCTCGCGATTAGACTGACTACTCACTGGAGAAGTTAGCAGAATTGTATATCAGTGAGATAGTTAGACTTCATGGAATTCCACTTTCCATCATATCTGATCGAGACCCAAGGTTTACATCAAGATTCTGGAAGAAGTTGCATGAATCCTTGGGTACACAACTCCACTTCAGCACGGCTTTCAATCCTCAGACGGATGGGCAATCGAGAAAAGAGTAATCGTAAACAATTGAACCAATTGAATTAATACAACTATTGAACTGAAATGATAACAATAACATGAAATATATGTCAGGTCCTTGAGGATATGCTGAGGAGTTTTGTCATTGAGTTTGAGGGAAGTTGGGATAGATATCTCCCACTGGCAGAATTTGCATACAACAATAGCTACCAAGCTAGCATCCAAATGGCCCCATATGAAGCACTGTATGGGAGAAAATGTAGAACTCAGCAGTCTTGGACTGAATTGGGCGAAGACAAATCGGTAGGGCTGGACACTGTGAAACAGCCGAGGAGAAGGTAAAATCAATCAAAGCCAACTTAAAGGTTGCCTCAGACAGACATAAATCTTATGCCGACCTGAAGAGGAAAGAAATAGAATATGTGGTTGGCGACAAAGTGTTCCTCAAGGTGTCACCATGGAAGAAGGTATTGAGGTTTGGAAGGAAAGGTAAGTTGAGCCCTAGGTTCATTGGCCCATATGAAATCATCGAACGTGTGGGTCAAGTGGCCTATAGGCTAGCTTTACCACCAGAGCTGGACAAGATCCACAATGTGTTCCACGTGTCTATGCTCAGAAGATACCGCTAAGATCCTTCACATGTCATCTCCAGAGAAGAAATTGAAATACAGCCAGATTTGACATATGAAGAAGAACCTCTACGAATCCTAGCTCGGGAAGTAAAAGAGTTGAGGAACAAGCAGATTCCACTGGTGAAAGTGCTTTGGAGGCACCACAACACCGAGGAGGCAACTTGGGAAAGTGAAGAGACAATGAGGCAACAGTTCCTTCAACTGTTTGCATCAGGTAAATTTCGAGGACGAAATTTAAATTAGAGGGGAAGAGTTGTAACACCTTCCCTTTACCAACTCCGTACATTCTACTGTTCCGGTGACCGGTGTCGGTCCAGACAGCTAGAATGTTCGGAAAAATATTTAAACTAAAGTCGGGAATCATAATTAACTCAAATATTAATAAGAAAAATTTAGTAAAAATTTTTGAAATAAAATACAACCAAGTTAAACAAGCCGGTGCCCTAGCGATGGTAACCAGAGGGAAGTTGTCGTTCTCGCAACGAGGAGCCCTAGACCCGGGGGAAAAATTATAAAATAATTTTTGGGACTCCAGAGAAGGGTTATTGAGGTTCCCATGGCATTAGAATGCCAAGAAAATACCTAGAAAAAATTTTCAATTGGTACAGACAATTTTGACCCATTAAGCCAAAGGGAGGGCATTTTGGTCATTTCGCCTTCAGAGGTGATTTTTGGCCGACTTGTCCAGTTGAGTAAATAATTAATATGACATAAAATATGAATAAACATTACTAGAAATTAAATTGAAATTGAGTAGTGATGAAAAGAAAAGAAAAATCAAAGAAAAACTCATTTATGACATCTTGATGATGTCATTTAAAATTGCCAACCAATCACCATTAAGTAACCATTTGACTAACTAATAAAAGAGCTAAATAAAGACCAAGGAAGACCAAAAACCAGCTGCCTTCTCTTCAGCCAAAAACGTGAGTTTCTCTTCTTCCTCCCTCCATTGATGTTCAATCAAGCAAGCTTAATTTCCTACCTTGTTACACCACTAAACCCTAACCCCTTTCATTAAACCTTGACCATATCACTTGGGGAAGCTTTTGGCAGCCAAGAAGAAGAAGGAAAGTGAAGTTTTAGCTTGAAGAAATCTGCCCTACAAGAGGTTAAAGTGAGGTTAGTGCTATCCTTTCACTCTCACTCCTTTAATCCTTGTTAGAGCATCATTTTAAGTTAAGAAATTGTAAGAATTTGAAGTAAATTATATGTGTTAGGGCATCTTCAATTTTTGGCAGCCCTAAGGAAGGATGTGGTTGATTGTTTTAATGAATTTAGAATGGATAGAAATGATGTTTAAGGTATGAATATGCATGGATGTTGAATTAGTGTGCTAATTGAGGTTTATGGATAATTTAAATTGGACATTAGGGTTTTGAGAAGTGAAACTTTGATTTAGCTTATGAAATTGTGAAAGAACATTATAAGGGTCAATTAGTGACCATTTTAGATATGTTGACCATGAATTGGACTGAAAAATAGTATAGCCAAGTGAATGTGTAGGCTGCCTTCTTAGTGCAGCAGAGTGACTGAAATTTTAGTCCACTTGCACAGCCATAACTTTGGCTGTGTAGGTCCAATTGATTTTTGGCCAATTGGACATGAAACTAGGCTTATAATGGCACATTTTTTCTGAAGAAACCATGCACAAAAGACCAAAGCAAGAGGACCAAAACTTGGCCCCAATCCGGACACACTGCAACAGCCCCCGCAGAATTGACCAAATGAACAGTAACTGTTCATTTAGCCATAACTCACTGTAGATTTGGTCAATTGACCTGAAATTTTTACAGAAACAAGTTAAGACATAGACAAACAACTTTCATGAAGAAACCTACCCCAAATTATGGCCAGAACCTAACCTAAATGGCAGTGGTAGTCACTGTTCATGTTACTGTAGATATGGTAATTTCTGCAGAATGGAAATCCGGCCAGCTGTGGTTTTTGGACCGTATCTGGAGCTACAAAACTCCAAATGGAGTGATTCAAAAAATGAAATTCAACTAGACAAAATAAGGAATAACTTTCATGTTTGCCATTTCTTCAAATTTCCACTGTAACAGTTCCAAATGGAACAGTAAAGTTATGGTACAAAATCTGAAAAATCTGCTCCTTTTGTTTAATGCTTAGAAATGGTATTAACGCTCAATGCCAACAAGTTTTAAACACAAAATGTGGTATGTTGGGAGTGCCAAAACCAATGTACCTAATTTCTACCTAAAAGTCAACATTTTAGTTGACCATAGAGGTGAATAGTAACACCGAAACTTGAAATTCAAAGATTGAAGAATTTTAAAGTATCGAATGCCCTAGTATACCTAACAAGATTGGTTTGGATAGTTTGGCATGCCAATAGGGTTCAGTTAGCAGTACTACACATGGCAATATGCCATTCCGTGATTTTATGGCTTTTAGCCAGTTTGACATTATATTGAGGCTTGGCCTCGTGCCTAATATTATTTACAGCTTGTTAGCTGTTCTGTTGCACACCAGGAGATGCATATGTGACCGATGGTGTGACGGCCCGAGGTACTAGATACCCAGTGCCAGTTTACCCGTTATCCAGTCCAGTCATCTAGTGTAGGTTACCTGGGGCAACCAAATGAATAAAAGTGGACAAAGTAAATGATATACAAATACCAAACAAATAAAACGTACACATTTAATTTCTTGCTATTTTCTTTTATTATATTATTGCACCACTAAGCATTATTGCTTAGCGCATTGCTTTTGCCACGCGTAGGTACTGGAGATACAGATCGTGAGCCCAGTAGACCACAGACTGGGTGAGTCCATCCTGCAGCTCTGTACAGTGTCCGTGTCACCTCAACTTCTGCGGTGCATTGGTATTACATTAGGTGTCATTTTGACATTTTGTAACTTAACTTTGTTTTTCTCCTATGTAATTAAACTTGTGTAATGTATATTGATGTTTATGTAAATTATGAAAATTGTACTTGTGAATGGAAAAGTAAATGTTTACTTGTGATTTATATGTGATCATCACATGTGATGGATGATTGAGAACTGGAATTGAAATGTTGTTGAGATCTTAATATTGAGATTTTGCTGATAAATTGAAGTTGGGATTGTTTGGTAATTATGTGGAAGTGTTTTTAACAGGTTCCGAAGAACTGTTTGCTCCATTTTTAGCCGGTACTCCGCCGTATTTTCTTTAAAATTTTCGGAACCTCAAATAAATAATAATTTTGATAAATGGCTTAAATAAAGTATATTTCACAAATTATATTCAAAAGCATGGTATAAAATAATTAAGGTATATTAGAGTGTGCCGGTACACCGTGTGTCATTACTTACTCGGGTATACTGTACACGGGTAAGGGGTGTCACAGATAAAATCCTATGTTCATTTAATTATTATTGATATTTCAAGTTCCTGGCCAGAATAGATAGATTTAATCAGAAAAGAGTTTTTGATGAGAAAATCTTTTAATCAAGAACTGGAATTAAAAGAGAACATAATATTCATAGCAAATGGGGTTTGACATAAACCATGACTCCAACTTGAGTTGGGATTTTGTAACAGAGAGATTCTAGTGCATGGTAACATATGATTATAGGTTCATTTAAGGTAAACCTTATTACTAATTGGGTGGTCATGGCATGCTATGCTAGGTGTTAACCATGGTCTATGAGGTGCATAAAATGGTTTAGAGAAATCATTTATGATAAGAAAGAGTTTTGATGATATTAAGAGTTGATAATCATATCTCATTGCCAATTAGTGATGAGCCTAGTAAATCACACATATATACAAGTAATCATCAAATTAAATATGATTTAATTAATTAATTGAAGAGTTTAATTGATTAATTAAATAGGTTTATTTGCAATTAGATTGTAAAGTCCCTAGCATGACTTGAAGCCAAATCTAGATTATTTGATGTATAGTGTAAGTTAAATTTATATTTAAAGTGTTTAAATATGAATTTAATTAATGAGAAATTAATTAATAAAAATTAATTAATTGATTTATATTTGATATAAATTGATTAGAAGAAGAGAAATAATTATTTTGGGTTGAGAACTCAAAATTAAGACATAGGGGCATTTTGGTCATTTCACAGGTTGACATGCAGCACCATGAGATGTTGACACATGGCACTACACATAAGCTTGCCAAATATCTTTTAATCATGTAAGATGATTAAAATTAAGATCAAATATAGGTTTGACACTTGGCACAATGTGATTGGGTCAATTAAATGTGGAGCCAATCATAAGGTGACATGTGGCAAGGGTCTTAAGTGGTGACCTAGCTATATAAGTGTTGTTATAAAAAAAAAATTACAATCAGCTGTTGTGTCCCTTTGTGCTGCCACCCTAGAGGCTCCCATTCTCTCTTCTTCTTCATCTCTTATCAATTCCAAGAAATTAGCAAACAATCTCTTGAATTAAAAATACTAGAAATTGTTTCTAGTGTCCTGTTTACATCTTTAATCTCTTAAAAGGAAAAACTTGATTTTCTTATTAATAGAAAAAGCTTTAGAAGCTGTTCAGGGGCTGCCATAGGTGATCTTGGTGTGGACAAGCTAGAGGGACAACATTTGGTGTCCTAAATAAGCATCCCAAAGGTGCCAAACACACTGCAGTGCATCAAGAGGTTAGTGCACTTATTCTTGATCTAATCTAGGGTTCTAAAATTAATCTGATTAATTCTAAAATCTTAAATGAAAAATACAGATCCAAAAACATATTAAAAGAGTTTTAATATGTTGTTTATCTTTGAAATCAAATAGATAAAAATAAATCTTACATGATGCATGTAACCCTAGGTGAAAATTTTTGAATTCAATGATATAAACTTGTGCTTTCCATGCTTCCGCTCCTTTAATTTGTATCAGAGCCACTATATTTGTCATTTAGATTATTCAATATGAGATTTGATTGTGTGATTTGCTCAAAAGTTGATCAATTCATTGTTGGTTGGAATGAACAAGGTGGTGGCATGGTGGAGTGCACCATGGGTGCGCATGGTTTGGCTCCTCCCACGGTGTGCATAAGGTTTGGCTTTTTAATTTGCAATTGTTGTATGATCTATAAGCTCATACTATGTCTAATTAAAGTGTTTAATTAGATTTTTAATCGCACAATTAAATTTTAATTCAAATCAAAATTTTAAAAATTGTTTGAATGTGATTCCAATCTGAATTTTAGAAGTTGTTTGAATGTGATTCAAAACTGAATTTTTAAAGTTGTTAGAATCATATTCAAATCTGATTTTTTAAAGTTGTTTGAATAATATTCAAATCTGAATTTTTTAAAAATTGTTTGTGTCACCTTACCCCTCTGTAATGTTAGTAGTATGCCCTAGAGCATATCATTTAGTATGTATCTTGTACATATTTTTATTAATAAAAGGCATTTTCACTTTTCCGTTTACATAATATAATTATGTGTAATAGAAAAGGTCCATTGATATTTTGTTAGAAATATTATTCTTAAGTTGTTAAGAATATGAGTGACAATATTTCTAGCACAAAGTATCATAAATAGGTTCGCAATCGAGGATACTTCATAATAAGGACATGACTTATCCAGAAAGATTGTATTCATGTTTGTTCCCAAGTTATTTATATGAGATATAAATAAGATGGAATGGTGAGTCTCATGCTATATAACAAACATGATAGGCACTTATAAATGATAAGTAGGCCAAACCAGTGACACTTATGACAAGCACATGGAGTTTACTCTTGTCAATGTTTTATCATAAATCATGTCAGTGCATATAATCTTTAGACCTGAGATAACATAGTTATCTTGTATATAGGTAGTTTGAGTTTGATACTGCTTTCATACTTGTACTATGTATGGGTATATGGGCATGTGTTGGCTCCTACTAGTTATATATGGAGGTAGGTGTTGATCAAGATGGAATCTGTTCCTCTAAGTAAATAGAGATAAAATCCTATGTTCATTTAATTGTTCTTGATGTTTCAAGTTCCTGGCCAGGACAGATAGATTTATTCAGAAAAGAGTTTCTGATGAGAAAATCTTTTTAATTAAGAACTGGAATTAAAAGAGAACATAATGTTCATAGCAAATGGAGTTTGACATAAACCATGACTCCAGCTTCAGTTGGGATTTTGTAACAGAGAGATTCTAGTGCATGGCAACATATGATTATAGGTTCATTTAAGGTAAACCTTATTACTAATTGGGTGGCCATGGCATGCTATGCTAGGTGTTAACCATGGTCTATGAAGTTCATAAAATGATTTAGAGAAATCATTTATGGTAAGAAAGAGTTTTGATGATATTAAGAGTTGATATCATGTCTCATTGCCAATTAGTGATGAGCCTAGTAAGTCACACACATACACAAGTTATCACCTATTTCAATATGATTTAATTAATTAATTAAAGAGTTTGATTGATTAATTAAATAGGTTTGGTTTGCAATTAAAATTGCAAAGTCCCTAGCATGACTTGAAACCAAATCTAGATTATTGGATGTATAGTATAAGTTAAATTTATATTTAAAGTGTTTAAATATGAATTTAATTAATGAGAAATTAATTAATAGAGATTAATTAATTAATTTATATTTGATATAAATTGATTAGAAGAAGAAAAATAATTATTTTAGGTTAAGAACTCAAAATTAAGACACAGGGGCATTTTGGTCATTTCACAGTGTGACACGTGGCACCATGAGATGGTGACACATGGGATTACACATAAGCTTGCAAAATGTTTTTTAATCATGTAAGATGATTAAAATCAAGATCAAATATAGGTTTGACACTTGGCACAATGTGATTGGGTCACTTAAACCTAGAGCTAATCAAAGGGTGACATGTGGCAAGGGTTTAATGTGTTAACCTAGCTATTTAAGTGTTGTTATGAAAAGAAAAGCAACCAGCAGCCACTCCTCTCCTTTGTCACGCCACTTTGAGGTTTTTCATCTATTCTTCTTCATCTCTCATCAATTCAAAGAGATTAGCCATCAATCTCTTGAATTAAGAACACTAGAAATTGTTTCTAGTGTCCTGTTTACATCTCTAATCTCTTAAAAGGCAAAACTTGAATTTCTAATTAATAGAAAAAGCTTTAGAAGCTGTTCAAGGGCTGCCATAGGTGTTCTTGGTGTGGACAAGCTAGAGGGACAACATCTGGTGTCCTGAAGATGAACCTCAAAGGCGCAGACATGCTGCAGTGTATCAAGAGGTTAGTGTAATCGTTTTTTATTTAATCTAGGGTTCTAAAATTAATCTGATTAATTTTAAAATCTTAAATGGCAAATACAGATCCAAAAACATATTAAAAGAGTTTTAATATGTTGTTTATCATTGAAATCAAATAGATAAAAATAAATCTTGCATGATGCATGTGACCCTAGGTGAAAAATTTTGAATTCAATGGTATAAACTTGTGTTTTTCATGCTTCCGTTCCTTCTATTGGTATCAGAGCCACTATATTTGCCATTTAGATTGTTAATTATATGATTTAATTGTGTGTTTGATCATGAGATCAAAAGATCATTGCTGGTTGCAAAGCAAGGTGGCGGCATACTTGAAAAAAGACCATCAATGGTGCGCATGGTTTGGCTACCATGGGTGGTTCAAGGTTTGGCTTTTAATTCTGCAATTGTTGCATGATCTAAGGCCTATTCTTTGACTAATTAAAGTGTTTAATTCGTAGTTTTAATCACACAATTAAATTATGATTCAAATCAGAATTTTAAAAATTGTTTGAATGTGATTCAAATCTGAATTTTAAAAGTTGTTTGAATGTGATTCAAATATGAATTTTTAAAGTTGTTTGAATCATATTTAAATCTGATTTTTTAAATTTTATTGAATAAAATTCAGATCTGATTTTTAAAAAAAATGTTTGAATGTGATTCAAATCTGATTTTTTAAAAAATGTTTGAATGTGATTCAAATCTGAATTTTTAAAGTTGTTTGAATGTGATTCAAATATGAATTTTTAAATTTGTTTGAATGAGATTCAAATCTGAATTTTTAAATTTATTTGAATCATATTCAAATCTGGATTTTTAAGTTGAATATGAGATATTCAATTTAATTTAAGTATGTATGTTTTATTTAATTATTAAATAGTGATATGCATGATGGATGATCATGGACTATAAAAGACCAATGTGATTGGATTTATTTCTTTTATGTTTCTTTGGGATTTTAAATTAATTAATTTATTTTAATTTATTTTGGGCATGTATTATTAAGTTTGTAATAATTTTTTGGGTTGTAATTTCATTTATTTATGTTCTTGTAAATTCGTCTTGGTATGCCAAGGATTACTATGTAATATTGGATTGCATGAAGTTCAAGGAGGTCAAGAGCATTGGTGGGACCAGAGGGAGGAATTCAAGATCAAGTGTTGATTATGTACTCCTTTAACAACTCTTGTAAAATGAATGAATGAATGAAATGCACTTAGGAATGCCCTGATTCAATTCTTGGTGGCTCATAATTGAATCCCTTAGAAAGTCCATGATCATACCATATTTATTGCTTATCCATGAATGCATGAGATGTATGGGAATGTATGCTATTATATGATATATGCATGCTAATTGGATAATGTGCAAAGTGAGACCTTAATAGTAATTAGAATGACCATAAAATCTTCCAAACAAATGATTAAGTTGGAAATGCTATAATTAAAGTAATTATAACATAAGCCCTCCATTGGGGCAATTATTTTAAGAAATTTTAAATAGTTGCATAAGATGCAATTAATTTAAGAGATTTTCTTAAGAATAATTGTTAAGCATGAGATGTTGTAAATATGTAAATGGTTTAGTGGCCAATATTGGATGTACCTCAGGACATTAAAATTATTTGCATAATTACTGGCTCAATGGGATCAACTTAACTAATGCAAGATAAGTCAATAATGGATGTACCTGAGATTTTGAGCATTAGGGGCTAGGTAAAGGATTGAACCTCACATGAGATGTGATGGGCAAGGAGTTGCTCACTTATAGTTTATTGTAATTCAAATAATGGATGTACCTGAGGATGATCAATAGAATTATAAGAATTTAATCACCCACTAGAAATCCATCCAACTAGGATTTCCGTTTTCTACTTTGGAAATGTAGGATTCGCTAAGTTAGTGGGAGGACCAATTTGATTAAAAGACCATAATCATTTTGGTTAATTACATGATACATTTACTAATTAATCTGGTTATTTTCGGCAATTAATTTTCTGATAAAAAATGAGCACAAAACAACCACCACCATCCAATATCCTTGCAAGCATACTTGATCACAATAGGTTGACAGGACCTAATCTGTCTGATTGGCTAAGAAATTTGAAACTTGTCCTGAACCTTGAACATATAGAATATGTTCTAGATTCAAATGTTTCTGGTCTCTTACCTCCAGAGGCCACACAAGAGGAACATGATACTTTGGAAAAGTGGAAGGAGCATGATATGAGAGCTAAGTGTTACATGCTTGCTTCCATGAGTAATGAGTTACAGAAGCAACATGAGAACATGCAGAGTGCGAGTGAGATCCTCCTTCACCTACAAGAGTTGTATGGTGAGCATAGCAGGAATGCTAGGTATGAGATATCTAGACAGCTATTCCGTATGAGGATGTCTGAGGGACATAATGTTGGGGATCATGTCCACAAGATGATTTGGCTGATTGAGCAGTTGGAACATCTTGACTTCAACATGGATTTCCAACTACAAACGGATTTGATCCTTCAGTCCCTTCCTGAGTCTTTTGGGAATTTTGTGATAAATTTCCATAAGACTAAACAGGAATGCACCTTAGCTGGTTCACTCAACATGCTGGTTATTGCCCAAAAGAAAATGCTAGGCAATAAAGGAAAAGAGGTAGCTTTGGTTGGATCTTCTTCTGCTGGAAAGTCCAACAAGAAGAAGAGCAATAAGAAAAAGAAACCTCAGATTCCTGGTCTTTCCAAGAAAATAGCTAAATAGAAAAGGAAGACTAAAGCTTATGGAGCCAAAGGAAAGTGTTTCCACTGCCAAAAGGATGGGCACTGGAAAAGGAACTACCCAGAGTATCTTGCTTCTCTGAAGGACAAGAAGGATACACCTTCGGAAGGTATGTCCATATCTTGTTATTTAGATTCTGATGAAACTCATAGTTCATCTACAGCTTGGGTTTTAGATACTGGTGCCAGTTTTCACATATCTAATGATATGTAGGAACTAGCAAACAGTAGCAGCTTGCGTTCTCAAGATATTAGAGTCCGGATTGGCAATGGTTCAACTATTGAAGCTTTAGCCATAGGATCTAAATCTTTTTAAATGTTTGGACATGTTTTGTGTTTGGATAATATTTTATATGTACCTGATGATGTTAAGAACATCATTTCTATATCTAGTTTGATTAGAAATGGCTATGAATTTCAGTTCACAGATGATGTTTGCAATTTTTATTTTGGAAATAAATATGTTGGTTCGGGTTATATGAATGATGGTCTTTATTATTTGGATAATAATGACAAACACAAATTGAATGTAAGTGATCTAAAAGAATGCAATGCCATGGTGAAAACCAACTCAAGTTCAAAATATATTTGGCACTTAAGGTTATGTCATGTTGCAGAAGATAGGATTGCAAAACTGGAGAAAATGGGGATTCTATCCTCATTGGGCTCTAAGCCTACTCCAACTTATGAATCTTGCCTTCAGGGCAAAATGACTAGATCACTCTTTATTGGACAAGGGCTAAGAGCTGAAAATATTTTGGAGCTAATACATAATGATGTATGTGGTCCATTTAAAGAAATGGCTAGAGGGGGTTTTCATTATTTTATTACCTTTACTGATGATAAATCAAGGTTTGGGTATTTATATTTGATGAAATACAAACATGAATCCTTTGAAAAGTTTAAGGAATTTAAATCTGAAATAGAAAATCAAACAGGAAAGAGTATTAAAGCTCTTCGATCAGATCGTGGAGGTGAATATTTGAGTACTGAATTTGATGAATACCTGAGAGAGCATGGCATTGTTTCTCACCGACTCTCCAGAATGCCACAGCTGAATGGTGTATCTGAAAGGAGAAATCATACCCTATTGGATATGGTACGTAGTATGATGAGCTATACTGATATGCCAATCTTCTTTTGGGGATTTGTATTAGAATCAGCTTTGTATATTCTGAATAGGATTCCATCAAAATCAGTTTCTTCCACACCTTATGAGATATGGCATGGAAGAAAACCAAGTCTTAAGCATGTTAATATTTGGGGTTGTCCAGCTTATATCAAAAAGCTGAACACTGATAAATTGGAGACCAGATCAGAAAAAGGTCGATTTGTTGGATATCCAAAAGATAGTTTTGGATATTATTTTTATTTGCCTACTTCACAAAATGTTGTGATAAGTAGAGATGCCACATTTTTTGAACAACAGTTTGTTCAAGAAGGAGGCAAAGGAAGGCAAATAGAGTTAGAATTGGAGAATTCTGACTAACCAACAGATCAGATGGATATAGATCCATCTAGTCAATCTATACCCGTTGATGAAACATCTACAGCTGTTCCTCGTAGAACAACCAGGGTATCTCATCCACCAGTGAGATATGGTTTTCTTCATGAAGAAGAACAAGAGTTTTCTACTCATAAAGAAGTAGATCATGGAGATGATCCACTTACCTATGAAGAAGCTATATCAGATATAGACTCTTCAAAATGGATTGATGCTATGAAATCCGAAATTGATTCCATGTATAAGAATCATGTTTGGGATCTTGTTGACCCACCTGAAGGTATTGTACCTATAGGGAACAAATGGTTTTTCAAGAAGAAAATTGGTTCTGATGGAAAGGTAGAGACCTATAAGGCAAGGCTAGTAGCGAAAGGGTTTCGCCAAAGGCAAGGAATTGACAATGAGGAGACTTTCTCGCCTGTTGCCATGCTTAAATCAATTAGGATTTTATTAGCAATAGCTGCATACTATGATTATGAGATTTGGTAGATGGATGTCAAAACAGCTTTTCTCAATGGATACATTGAAGAAAACATTTTCATGGAACAACCTAGGGGTTTTGAATCCCAAGATGGTTCCAAGGTATGCAAGCTAAAGCGATCCATTTATGGGTTGAAACAAGCTTCGAGGAGTTGGAACATCCGTTTTGATGAAGCCATTAAATCCTTTGGTTTTATCAAAAATGAGGATGAGCCATGTGTATATAAGAAGGTTAGTGACAGTGCTATCACTTTCCTTGTCTTATATGTGGATGACATACTGTTGATGGGTAATGACACAGGTATGTTGACGACTATAAAGGTATGTTTGTCAAATACATTCTCCATGAAAGACTTAGGGGAGGCAACCTATATTCTTGGGATTCGCATCTATAGAGATAGAGCGAAAAGAATAATTGGTTTATCTCAAAGTCTATTCTTGGAAAAGGTGTTAAAGAGGTTTAACATGCTTGATTCCAAGAGAGGATTGTTACCAGTGAGACATGGTATCCACCTTTCTAAAGAGATGTCTTCAAAGACACCTGAAGAAAGAGATAAGATGGCCATGACTCCATATGCTTCGGTTATTGGAAGTTTAATGTATGAAATGTTGTGTACTAGGCCGGATATCGCATATGCTGTTAGTTTGACTAGCAGGTATCAATCCAATCCAGGTTTGGAACACTGGATAGCTGTCAAGAATATCCTTAAGTACTTGAGAAGAACTAAGGATTTATTTTTGATTTATGAAGGTGGAGACTTGCAATTGGATGGTTATACTGATTCTGATTTCCAATGAGATATCGAAGATAGAAAGTCTATCTCTGGATATGTGTTCATTTGTAATGGGGGTGCAGTCAGTTGGAAGAGTTCCGAACAGAGCATGACTGCAGATTCCACTACAGAGACTGATTATATTGTTGCATCAGATGCTGCAAAGGAAGCTGTTTGGATAAAGAAGTTCGTGACAGAACTTACAGTAGTTCCTTCGATTGAGTTAGCAGTTCCTCTACACTGTGACAATAATAGAGCAGTCGTACAGGCTAAGGAACCAAGGTCTCACCAGAAATCCAAACACATAGAAAGGCACTACCACATTATCAGGGAAATAGTTGGGCGAGGCGATGTAGCCATGCAGAAAATAGCATCAGCTGAAAATCTAACTGATCCATTCACTAAGCCTATGTCACAGACTCAGTTAGACCGACACATTGAGAAGATAGGTCTAAGATATTGTAATGAATGGCTTTAGTGCTAGTGGGAGATTGTTAGTAGTATGCCCTAGAGCATATCATTTAGTATGTATCTTGCACATATTTTTATTAATAAAAGGCATTTTCACTTTTCCGTTTACATAATATATTTATGTGAAATAGAAAAGGTCCATTGATATTTTGTTAGAAATATTATTCTTAAGTTGTTAAGAATATGAGTGACAATATTTCTAGCACAAAGTATCATAAATAGGTTCACAATCGAGGATACTTCATAATAAGGACATGACTTATCCAGAAAGATTGTATTCATGTTTGTTCCCAAGTTATTTATATGAGATATAAATAAGATGAAATGGTGAGTCTCATGCCATATAACAAATATGTTAGGCACTTATAAATGATATGTAGGCCGAACCAGTGACACTTATGACAAGCACATGGAGTTTACTCTTGTCAATGTTTTGTCATAAATCATGTCAGTGCATATAATCTTTAGACCTGAGATAACATAGCTATCTTGTATATAGGTAGTTTGAGTTTGATACTGCTTTCATACTTGTACTATGTATGGGTATATGGGCATGTGTTGGCTCCTACTAGTTATATATGGAGGTAGGTGTTGATCAAGATGGAATCTGTTCCTCTAAGTAAATAGAGATAAAATCCTATGTTCATTTAATTGTTCTTGATGTTTCAAGTTCTCGGCCAGATAGATTTATTCAGAAAAGAGTTTCTGATGAGAAAATCTTTTTAATCAAGAACTAGAATTAAAAGAGAACATAATGTTCATAGCAAATGGAGTTTGACATAAACCATGACTCCAGCTTGAGTTGGGATTTTGTAACAAAGAGATTCTAGTGCATGGTAACATATGATTATAGGTTCATTTAAGGTAAACCTTATTACTAATTGGGTGGCTATGGCATGCTATGCTAGGTGTTAACCATGGTCTATGAAGTTCATAAAATGATTTAGAGAAATCATTTATGGTAAGAAAGAGTTCTGATGATATTAAGAGTTGATATCATGTCTCATTGCCAATTAGTGATGAGCCTAGTAAGTCACACACATACACAAGTTATCACATATTTAAATATGATTTAATTAATTAATTAAAGAGATTAATTGATTAATTAAATAGGTTTGGTTTGCAATTAAAATTGCAAAGTCCCTAGCATGACTTGAAACCAAATCTAGATTATTGGATGTATAGTAAAAGTTAAATTTACATTTAAAGTGTTTAAATATGAATTTAATTAATGAGAAATTAATAAATAGAGATTAATTAATTCATTTATATTTGATATAAATTGATTAGAAGAAGAAAAATAATTATTTTGGGTTAAGAACTCAAAATTAAGACACAGGGGCATTTTGGTCATTTCACAGTGTGACACGTGGCACTATGAGATGGTGACACATGGGATTACACATAAGCTTGATTTTTTTTAATCATGTAAGATGATTAAAATCAAGATTAAATATAGGTTTGACACTTGGCACAATGTGATTGGGTCACTTAAACCTAGAGCTAATCAAAGGGTGACATGTGGCAAGGGTTTAATGTGTTAACCTAGCTATTTAAGTGTTGTTATGAAAAGAAAAGCAACCAGCAGCCACTCCTCTCCTTTGTCACACCACTTTGAGGTTTTTCATCTATTCTTCTTCATCTTTCATCAATTCAAAGAGATTAGCCATCAATCTCTTGAATTAAGAACACTAGAAATTGTTTCTAGTGTCCTGTTTACATCTCTAATCTCTTAAAAGGCAGAACTTGAATTTCTAATCAATAGAAAAAGCTTTGGAAGCTGTTCAAGGGCTGCCATAGGTGTTCTTGGTGTGGACAAGCTAGATGGACAACATCTGGTGTCCTGAAGACTAATCTCAAAGGCGCAGACACGCTGCAGTGCATCAAGAGGTTAGTGTAATCGTTTTTTATTTAATCTAGGGTTCTAAAATTAATCTGATTAATTTTAAAATCTTAAATGGCAAATACAGATCCAAAAACATATTAAAAGAGTTTTAATATGTTGTTTATCATTGAAATCAAATAGATAAAAATAAATCTTGCATGATGCATGTGACCCTAGGTGAAAAATTTTGAATTCAATGGTATAAACTTGTGTTTTTCATGCTTTCGTTCCTTCATGTAAGGCATAACGTGATCCCGTAGAATACCTAATGAATTACCGAACTTCACCTACTGATAACTCATTAAGTACCCTACAAGAGATTTTAAAACAATTTTCTTACTTTTTATAAGTGGTGAGCATTTTCTAGTAGGTATCAAAATATTTAATTAGAGTTTGAAAAATAGTTATGATTTTTTTCCCATTTTATTTTTTAGCAAATTTTGTAAAAGTTTCGGCAGAGTGCCGTCTATATTTTGAGAAAAATATTCTTCAAATACCTATAAAAAGCACTTCAAATGATTTATATCATTAACTTCATCAATTCAACATCCATCCTGACCAATTTAAACATCATTTCTCAAATTCCAAAATTCAACATCATTAAAAATACTACTAAGTAATTTCATTCAAATTAAAACAAAATACTTCCATTTATATTTCATTTAAGATAAAACAATTTACATACATCATTCCAAAATTTAAATTAGGAAAATTCCAAACTAAAATTTATTATAAGTTTTATACAACTGCTCATGACCATTTTCTAAATGTACATACATTTACATAAATCAAAATAATTTTTACAATCAGGGTATAAAATATACTTGATGGAACTTCAGGAAAGGTGGCTCCACAATCCTTAGTAGCTCACTCTGCTGCTCCTCTAGTCTCTATATTTGTGACAGCAATAACAGCCATCGCTGAGTACTATGACTCAGTGGTGCACAACATACTAAAATAATCTTTATGCGGAATTTAAATCATACTTATTCACAAATTTAGCTGAACATGAGATATAAATTCAAAACATGATTTATAAAATTTTAATGCAAATAATTTCATTTCAAAAGTCTCAAAACAAATTTCATAAAAACACACAGTTATTTCATGCCATTCGAAACAATAATCATCTCAATAACCAGAGGCTTATGAGAAGTCACATCACAAGGCTAGCTAGCTCAAATATATGGGAACCCATTCTTTTTATTCTTCTATTGGTATACACGTCAACACTTCAGCCAGAGAAGGAATCAAAATTCAAAACTGATTTCCCCCACTAGTCGTGCTAGTGAGGTATTCAAATATATGGCTATGACACTGTGGTTTCAAAACTATCTTAACAATTTACTAAACATTTATTATCATTTCAAACACAAACAATTAATCCATTAACAATTTAAATCAAAAGCATAATAAACATTTCAATCCAATTGTGTCACAATTTAATATCTCAATTCATTTAAAAATAATTTGCAGAAGAAAATTTACAGAAATTATATGTTGTGCACAAACCTTATACGAGTCGCCTCTTGGCCTTGACTCGACACCTCAGGTTCTTTCCCAGTATTCTTTTCCACTGAAACACACAGTTTTACAGTATTCCAGTACCATAAATTATCATAAGTCTAAAAATAAATTTCAAATCTGACTTCATTATGCTTAATTTGACGTTCTTTGAAATTTGCATTTCAGGGTTACTATTTATGATACTATTCAAGTCAATTTGTTGACTTTCTAATGCTTAATAGGTATGGGAATTCTAATTTCACCCACATACCACATTTTAGTTACCTAACTTCTTGGTTTTGGTTATTTTCTCAAATTTTAAGTCCTTTAGGCAAAATTGCAAATTTTCAGTTTTGGAGTCTTATTTTCCACTGTTCCATTGGTCATGTTGCTGTTAGAATTTGGCTAAGTTTTCATCATAAAAATTGTTCCTTATTGTTTTAACTTTATTCTCCTTTTTGAATCACTCCAATTGGAGTTTTGTAGCTCAAGTTATAGCCATTTGAACATGGCTGGCCGAATTCACACCTAGTCCTCCAAAGTTGTTTTCAATTCATTTTAAGTATTTTTCTAGGTTTATTCAATTATAAACACAATTAATTCAACTAGAAATTCATGTTTAGCTTACTAACCTTGATATAGCTTTTCAATCTTCACTTCCTTCAACTTTTTTCTTCTTTCTTTCTCCTTTAATCTTCTTTTCTAGTTGCCCAAACAAAGTTTAATCATGGTAAGTGAATTTTCTATGGTGGGATTTTGGTTTCTTCAAGCTCACAAATGAGCTTTCATGGAGATTTTGAGAGGGAGAGAAGAGAGAGATGGGAGACAGTAAGAAGATGAAGACAATCCTTTTTTTTTTCCTTTTATAAATTTTTAATCTTTAGTAAGACAAAAAATTACCCTAAAATTTAAATTTTTAATTATAAGATTTATTGCATCATCCATGATGTCATGCATAATGTAATCACTTTTTCACTTTTTCTTTTTCCTCTTTTTTTTTTCATTTATTTTTCTTTAGTTCTTTAATTTAATTCCCGACTCTGAAATTTTCTTTTCTCCGATTTTATTTGACAATCAGGTCAGGAGTCAGCTTCAAGGGCCACTTGACCAAATTGTCCCTCTCCGACTAGACTCGATTTGCAAATAATTCAATATTTCTTCCGGATCCCTGAACTAATTATTTGACCAGCTTAATAATTCTTTTTCGTGGTTTTCTCTTTTCCACTATGTTCGCAATAGTCCTAAGGACCACATCATCACATTTTACGATTCGAAATTTGAGTTTAAATTGACTTCGCAGTCCTTCCCGAGAAGGTCACCCATCGCTGTGACTCTCGGCTCATTTAACTTCTTGTATTCTGTTTTTCTTATTTATATTTAACTATTTGACAATTACTAATTATTTGTGTTTAGGGCTTATATAGTTGTCTTAAGTGTGGTTCTAATCCCTTTACTTGTCTGGACCAACATCGGTCACCGAAATAGTAAAATATACCAGGCTATGCAAATAGAGGTGTTACAGTTTGAATGTGATTCAAATATGATTTTTAAACATTGTTTGAATGTGATTCAAATTTGAATTTTTAAGTTGTTTGAGTGTGATTCAAATCTGAATTTTTAAGTTGAATACGAGATATTCAATTTAATTTAAGTATGTATATTTTATTTTATTGTTAAAAAGTGATATGCATGATGGATGATCATGGACTATAAAAGACCAATGTGATTGGATTTTTTTCTTTTATGTTTCTTTGGAATTGTAAATTAATTAATTTATTTTAATTTATTTTGGGCATGTATTATTAAGGTTGTAATAATTTTGGGTTTTAATTTTATTTATTTAAGTTCTTGTAAATTCACCTTGGTATGCCAAGAATTACTATGTAATTGGATTGCAAGAAGATCAAGGAGGTCAAGAGCATTGGTGGGACCAGTGGGAGAAATTCAAGATCAAGTGTTGATTATGTACTTGTAGGAAGTGGGGCGTGAGGCGAAATATCATCCATTAGAATTATATAAAATGCACCAGGTAATGCCCAGGAAAGATGGTGGAGTCACAATGGTCTCACTTAAGTACCACCTCCTTAGACAGCATTTCCTAGACATGCACTTCATACAATCCTAATAGAATCAAACCACTAGTAAGTACCGTCTTCCCATAACACTACCACTAAGATTAAGGATTTATGCCACGAAGGCATAGATAGACAGAGTCGCCACCCGGTAATAACCGACATATTCTGTTTCTTTTGAGGGTCATGGATGGCAACTTACTCCTTGCGAGTTTCCACAACCGTCATTACCATAACCCAATGTCTAGGTTCGGATAGTGGGTGCGTAAGGGAAGGTGTTAGGCACCCTTACACTGGTCTAACCTCGTTAATTCGAGTGCCAGTCCTCTACTAATGTTTCTAGAAGTCTTGTTTATTATTCCTTTATTAAACTTTATCCTAAAAAATGCAATTCTAATCCTACACACGCAAGTAATTCACAAAAAGGGTTGTTGTTTACACACAATTTTCATACACAAGTAATTCCTATCTATGGGGTTGCTAATTATTTAAATGATATTTATCAGATGACTAAAATTAATTTATTATTGGGAATTTAATTTACAAACAAATTCAATTTCAAATAACCCTATGTTTCTATTTAACCTAAATAATTAATTTTCACCAAGTTACCCTAAGGATAATTGAACTAAGTTAATTATGTACATGTGTAATTTATTCTAATATCACATAAGTCCCAAACAATCACAACCTAATAAAGATTTCTAACATGCAAATTTATTTTACATGCCAATATTAGTTTAATTTACAAACAAGATTAATTTTAATTTACAAAGTATTTATTTAAATTAATTACATGCAAAAGTCAGTTAAATTAAAAACAAAGTTAATTTTAATTTACCAAATGAAAGTTCTATTATTATTACAATTTCATACCAATGGTTATTCGAGAAGTTTAGAGCTACTTACTTGTTGGTAAATGCAGTTGCCATTGGGGCAAGCTACCCTTCAAAAAGGGTCTTCTCTTCTAGTATGACAATGATATCCCTGGCTTACTCCCGTATAGCTCCATATAAGCTCCGCGCAAATGCCCTCTTTGGTACTTACCTTAGGGCTACTTACCAATTTTGTTTGTAATAAAAAAGTAAAGAAAATAAAGAAAAATAATAAAAGTACGAGAGACAGAAATTAAACATGTGCAGAGTTGTGTATCCCCCTCAAATTAAACATGATTACATGATCTATATGAACATATAAAATAAATTAAAGACAAAGAGCATAGAATTAAAATATTGCGTGGCATAGATCTTGAAAAGAAAACAATAAAAACTGACTTTCCAGAAATCTTGTATGAAAATCTTCTTGAAGAAAAAAAAAATAAGGAAGAACTCAAAGTGTCTTAAATATCTCTAAATTTCTTATAGCTCTGAATTTTCTCTTCCTCTTTCCTCCCATCATCCCTTATTCCCTTCTCTAGTAGGGTATTTATAGGGTTTTGGGAGAGAGGTGTGATAGGGTTTGGAGTCTTAGGATGATAAAGTTTAGATGACTTAAACAACTACAATTGCAGAATTCAAATAAGACTGGGATATGGGTGAGGTGTTTCAACCGATAGGAAAATAAGAAAAAATAGAAGGCACCAATAGGGAATGAGGAAGAGGTGTGGTAGGATTTGGAGTCTTAGGGTAATAAAGTTTTGATGACATAAACAACTACGATTGCAGAATTCGAATAAGACTGGGATATGGGTGAGGTGTTTCAACCAATAGGAAGATAGGAAAAAAATGGAAGGCACCAATAGGGAATGAGGAAAAGGTGTGGTAGGATTTGGAGTCTTAGGGTGATAAAGTTTAGATGACTTAAACAACTACGATTGCAGAATTCGAATAAAACTAGGATATGGGTGAGGTGTTTCAACCAATAGGAAGACAGGAAAAAATGGAAGACACCAATAGGGAGTGAGGAAGAGAGTGGGGCCAAGGAGGAGAGAGATATTTTATTATTTTAATTTTCAGAAAATAATTAAATGGGTCCCATTTAAAATTCCTAACTAGGCTTTCTTAGGCTCATGGAGCCCAATTAAACTTAATTAGATCTATTTGAGAACTACCCATATTAAATTTAAACAAAATAAAATTTTATTTAAATTTAATTAAATTAATTTTTCCAAAACTTTATTATTATTTTTATTTTTTCAAGATCATGTCACGGAATTAATAATTCAGCTCCATGCCTCCAATTACATCTTACAGTCATATAATTTTTCATCATCGGGTTTCCCACGGCCTCAATGCACATACTCATCACAAAATAAGGGTCTACAGTTTGCCCCCCAGTTTGGCGAAAGTTGAAATCAATGCGAAAGCACTGCTCAAGTTTCGTCAAAGTGAAACTTAAATTTCTAATAACTATGAAACATTGGCTATAAGGATCAAGTATATCTTGCTCGGTCGACATACTCTATGTTATGAGACTAGCTACGGTCTCATAACAGTAATAACTATGTCATGTGAAAAATGAGTATATCTTGCTCTGTCGATACACTCTGCGTTATAAGACTAGCTACGATCTCATAACAGTGATAACTGTGTCATGTGAAAATTGAGTGCATCTTGCTCTGTCGATACACTCTGTGTCATGAGACTAGCTACGGTCTCATAACAATGGCAACTGTGTGATTTGAAATATTGTGGATTCGTATTTAGGACCGCAGTCCTAAACTACCTACGTATCCTCCTCATTATCCTGAGGAAGAATTAGACCCACTCGTAGTTCGACACTTGAAACTGTGGTAATGCGTGTTCTTCTACGCCTTACACACCTACAGGTGACATGTTAATGCGTGTTCTTCTACGCCTTACACAACTATGCCATATGCCCTAAACAACGTCTAAGGACTTACCAAAAATATCTATCATGAAATATTGTGGGTTCGTATTTAGGACCGCAGTCCTAAACTACCTACGTATCCCCCTCGCTATCCTGAGGAAGAATCAGACCCCCTCGTAGTTCAACAATTGAAACTGTGGTGATGCATGTTATTCTACGCTTTACACACCCACAGATGACATGTTGATGCACGTTCTTCTATGCCTTACACAACTATGTCATATGCCCTAAACAACGTCTAAGGACTTACCAAAAAATATCTGTCATGATTTGAAAAATTTAGAATGATTGGGTCTCAAAATTCTCTCTGATTTTTATGTTTCCTGTATGCTACTTCCTATCATGGGCATGCTGATTTTACTAGAGATTCTAAAAAAACTTAGTCCTCTGGGGGACCTCTTTTTACAAAAACTTTCTTATAACCTCAAAATTTTTTAAAAGAACTGTTCACCAAAAAAGACTTCCTCAAGGTCACAATACAATTTCCCTCTGATTTTTCTTTTTCTTCTCTCCCCCATGCTTCATTATTCTACTGTTATTTCAAAACTTTTCTGCCTTGACTCCTTTATCTTCCATGAACTCAATTCTTTGTGCTCTAACTTTTACCTGAAATGCTCTTTCGAGTTTTCATTTCAGCGAGCTTGCTTTAACTTTTGCCTAAGCGGCCCTTTCGGGTTTTCCACTTAGCGAGCTCTCTTTTTTCTTTTCTTTTTCTTGTTCTTTTTCTCTTTTTGTTTTTTTTTTTTTTGAAATTAGACAATCACTAGGATATTCATATCAAGCACCTATTCTATCATGCTCATAAGGCAATAGGTTAAATTAAAACAATGCAGTTCAATTACTTAATCTTTTGATGTATCCTTCAAGACACAAACATTCACAATCATAATTAAATAAAACCTATTCCTGGTTAATGCAATAAAAACTTCTTTATTTATTCAAGTACACCATTACTCCCTCTTACATTTAGTTTTGCCAAATTTCTAACCTTCCAAAGTTAGAAATAAGCTTTATAACCTGCCGAATGGCCTTTTCAGGTTTTCCATCCAGATCTTCTCTCATCTCTCCTTTTGCCTAGATTGCTTTTTGCAGGTTTTCAATCTAGCATTTTGTCTTTTCTTTTCTTTTTTTTTTCTTTGACCCTTACTTTTGCCTAGACCATCTTTTGTAAGTTTTCAGCCTAGCGGGCCTATCTCACACAAAGTACCGTTTAAGCTTGTCTAAGTTGACGGATTCTTGAAATTCATTCCCATCCAGGTCTGATATTCTTACAGCACCTCTTAACAATATCTTTTTGACTATGTATGGACCATCCCAGTTTGGCTTAAACTTTTCTCTTGGATCAAAAGGGATGGGCCGAGCTTGTTTCAAAACCATGTCTCCCTCTTTGATCTTTCTTGGCTTCACCTTCTTATTAAAAGGCCCTTGCTATCTTTCTTTGATAAGCCTGCATATGATACAAGGCTCGCATCCTCTTCTCATCAATCAAAGCTAGTTCTTCATATCTTTTCTGGGCCCACTCATTTTCCAGAATCTTAGCTTCTAGTATCACTCTCAAGGATTTGACCTTTAGCTCAATGGGTAGCACTGCTTCAGTCCCATACACTAAAGAGAATGGGGTTGCCCCCGTAGATGTCCTTGCAGTACTACGATAACCTTACAACACATAAGGGAGTTTTTCAGGCCAATCCTTATATGTTTCGAATATTTTTTTTTTTCAACTAGAACCTTTCCATTCATATGGGGACCACACATCCCTACATGTACTTATTTCATTATTTGCTCAGCCTATTTTTCTATCACACATAAGAGTTTGTAGAATTGCCCCCCAGCTAAAGTAAGTTGAGCGGCTAATCTATGAATTGTTGCTCTATCTTTTTTGTTGGCTTATTGTGAGTATTCTCTCATTTCCAGAGACCTCCTTATGTCTTCATATCATTTTCCTTCTCCCTCTAGGTCCACATGTGCTACTACTAATCCTTCATAGCATAAAATTTTACTCCTCATTAGGATAACTAGCTAAGTCAACTTTTGATCACTCTTTTTCATATAGGGACACCAACGTGGCTTGGGAATCGGCCATCTGATTTTAAGCTCAAGGCATGTGCTTCTTGGTACTTTGTTAACAAGGCTATAAATTTATCTCTTTCTTCTTGGGTTAAATCTTCAGCTAACTTAATGTCTTTAGGACTATTTGGTGTACCGAAATTAATAAAGATCGATTTTGATGCATTAATAGAAATTGATTCTAAATAATCATGAATGCCATGCATATGCCCATTAGAATAAACATCAAACAAGTAAGCAGAAGGTCTGGTCATATTATTGATCTTCACCTTAAAATCAGCATCAAGTATATTAGAAATGGAAACGTCAGTACCACTACTGTGAGCATTACAAAAGACAAACTCCTTAGGGGTGTAGCTTTAGGTGCTTGGCTTTCATGTACTCTTTAAATCAATAGTGCTGATTTTCTGCTCTAATTCTTTCACATGTTGTAACCCCTAATCATATGTCAAGGTAATTGCCCCCTCTTTCAAGAACTTAAAAGGCTTTGGCTCTTTTTCCTCTTCTGTTGGCTCATAGCCCAAACCATGACTTGTGATCTGCCCCTTCATGTCAAGAAAAGTCACCAGACCATCTATACTTCCTCCTAGGTCTATGCTAAGAAAAAACTTCATCCCTTTCTTCATAGTAGCCACTTTTAGATCCCTCTAGTTTTCATAGATCCCAACAACTTAAAAATCAGACATTAGTGGAACTGAACCATCTAGTTATAATACAACTATCTCCTCATCAGAATTAATCCAGACATCCAAAGGACCTTCATCATAGCTAGAATTATCACAAATATCAACAACCATTATAGACTGAGGTTCATTAGGCTTTTGGATGGGTTGGATAGGTTCATTGGGCTTTTGGATGGGTTGGATAGGTTCATTGGGCTTTTGGATGGGCTGGATAAAGTCAATAATTCTGTTAGGGTTATTTGAGGTGATGGAGATCATATAGAGACCTGGTGTAGGTGAAAATTTTGGTTAGGTATGGGGCTAGTGTGGTTTTTTTTTTTATTGATTTTCTGGGTCAATTATCCTTTTGGCATCAATTAGGTCTTAGATATCATGCTTAAGTTGAAAGCATCAGTCGGTGTCATGACTGTGGGTTTGGTGGAACTGGCAGTATTGGTTGATATCATAGCTAGGTGGGAGTGGATTTGATAGTGGTCTGGGTGTTAAGAGCTATAGGAGGTCTTGAGCTTTGACACGCTCCAAAACTTTGGAAAAGGGTTGGCTGAATTGGAAATATCTCCTTTGGGTGTGGGACATAATTTGAACCTCAATAACTTTAATGCCACTTAACTAGCCAACCTCGGGGCCTCTTTCTAAAGTTGACCACAATTTTCTCTTCTAGCTAAAATATCTTAGCGTTTAATATTTCATCAAGCATGGCCATAGTTTCTTCCATCTTAAGTAGTGCAGGTGAAAATCTTTACTAGTCTCTTCCCTTCCCTAACCCAAGTGACCTGATTGGAAGTCTCTTTGGTGTGTTTTGAGGCTATGTTTTCTCAAAAAAAAAAAAAGGATTTAAGGATTAGCCTAAGCATGCTATGTACATGAATGCAATGCATGAATGGACCATTTTTCTTCTTTTTTTTCTTTTTTTTTTTGGCCTTTACTTTTACAAAACCAAAACTGAACCATACCAATAGAACGAGAACTGAACCAAAACCAGACCATATAAACTGAACTAAAATCGAACCAAAGACTGAATCAAAACTAAAAAAAAAAAAAAAAAATCTCTAGAACTGAATCTTCGCCCCCTTATACCTTTAACTCTCACGTGCAGGGCAAGAAAAAATTCTATCCTAGGCTATGGTACACTGGACACACCAACAGGGGGTGGTCCAGGACGATCCTTCCCTCACAAATAAAGGATTTATATCCTTAAAGTTTAACCATAAGTAAGCATCCTCTTGCTTAACATGGGTTTTGAAATGGACTTAGGCCTATACAGACATTGGGCCTATGCATAGGCCTAGGTTCATCTCAACTACCACTAGAACTTATGGTTTGAACAGTAAGGTTATAAATCTAGCACAATAAAAATCTATGGGGTACCTAAGGTTAAAATCTATGGCTCATGGGCTTCATCGGGCAGGAAAAGGGTCACCCATGCGAGAACTTGTCCATTAAGCACAACGGCTGGAGCTGTGGCTCTTTTATATACTCGAAGGTACGGGCATGGGGTGCTAGCATTCACCAATTCGTCATAGCTCGAGTAGAACCATGGTCTCCTTGGCTAGTACTAACGAGGCTAAAAGGGTAAGGGTGATCCGTGTGATAGTGTAGTGCAATGCAAAAAGTTTAAAAAAGGAATAATATTAGACTAATAGAAATATGTCGGAGTAACTATCCATTTAGTCCCCAGTGGAGTCGCCAAACTGTAGGAGGTGGGGCGTGAGGCGAAATATCATCCATTAGAATTATATAAAATGCACCAGGTAATGCCCAGGAAAGATGGTGGAGTCACAATGGTCGCACTTAAGTAACACCTCCTTAGACAACATTTCCTAGACATGCACTTCATACAATCCTAATAGAATCAAACCACTGGTAAGTACCGTCTTCCCATAACACTACCACGGTACTAAGGATTTATGCCACGAAGGCATAGATAGACAGGAGTCGCCACCCGGGTAATAACCGGGACATATTCAGTGTTTCTTTTGAGGGTTATGGATGGCAACTTACTCCTTGCAGAGTTTCCACAACCGTCATTACCATAACCCAATGTCTAGGTTCGGGATAGTGGGTGCGTAAGGGGAAGGTGCTAGGCACCCCTTACGCCTGGTCTAACCTCGTTAATTCGAGTGCCAGTCCTCTACTAATGTTTTTAGAAGTCTTGTTTATTATTCCTTTATTAAACTTTATCCTAAAAAATGCAATTCTAATCCTACACACGCAAGTAATTCACAAAAAGGGTTGTTGTTTACACACAATTTTCATACACAAGTAATTCCTATCTATGGGGTTGCTAATTATTTAAATGATATTTATCAGATGACTAAAATTAATTTATTATTGGGAATTTAATTTACAAACAAATTCAATTTCAAATAACCCTATGTTTCTATTTAACCTAAATAATTAATTTTCACCAAGTTACCCTAAGGATAATTGAACTAAGTTAATTATGTACATGTGTAATTTATTCTAATATCACATAAGTCCCAAACAATCACAACCTAATAAAGATTTCTAACATGCAAATTTATTTTACATGCCAATATTAGTTTAATTTACAAACAAGATTAATTTTAATTTACAAAGTATTTATTTAAATTAATTACATGCAAAAGTCAGTTAAATTAAAAACAAAGTTAATTTTAATTTACCAAATGAAAGTTCTATTATTATTACAATTTCATACCAATGGTTATTCGAGAAGTTTAGAGCTACTTACTTGTTGGTAAATGCAGTTGCCATTGGGGCAAGCTACCCTTCAAAAAGGGTCTTCTCTTCTAGTATGACAATGATATCCCTGGCTTACTCAGTATAGCTCCATATAAGCTCACGCAAATGCCATCTTTGGTACTTACCTTAGGGCTACTTACCAATTTTGTTTGTAATAAAAAAGTAAAGAAAATAAAGAAAAATAATAAAAGTACGAGAGACAGAAACTAAACATGTGCAGAGTTGTGTATCCCCCTCAAATTAAACATGATTACATGATCTATATGAACATATAAAATAAATTAAAGACAAAGAGCATAGAATTAAAATATTGCGTGGCATAGATCTTGAAAAGAAAACAATAAAAACTGACTTTCCAGAAATCTTGTATGAAAATCTTCTTGAAGAAAAAAAAAATAAGGAAGAACTCAAAGAGTCTTAAATATCTCTAAATTTCTTATAGCTCTGAATTTTCTCTTCCTCTTTCCTCCCATCATCCCTTATTCCCTTCTCTAGTAGGGTATTTATAGGGTTTTGGGAGAGAGGTGTGATAGGGTTTGGAGTCTTAGGATGATAAAGTTTAGATGACTTAAACAACTACAATTGCAGAATTCAAATAAGACTGGGATATGGGTGAGGTGTTTCAACCGATAGGAAGACAAGAAAAAATGGAAGGCACCAATAGGGAATGAGGAAGAGGTGTGGTAGGATTTGGAGTCTTAGGGTAATAAAGTTTAGATGACTTAAACAACTACGATTGCGGAATTCGAATAAGACTGGGATATGGGTGAGGTGTTTCAACCAATAGGAAGACAGGAAAAAAATGGAAGGCACCAATAGGGAATGAGGAAAAGGTGTGGTAGGATTTGGAGTCTTAGGGTGATAAAGTTTAGATGACTTAAACAACTACGATTGCAGAATTCGAATAAAACTGGGATATGGGTGAGGTGTTTCAACCAATAGGAAGACAGGAAAAAATGGAAGACACCAATAGGGAGTGAGGAAGAGAGTGGGGCCAAGGAGGAGAGAGATATTTTATTATTTTAATTTTCAGAAAATAATTAAATGGGTCCCATTGAAAATTCCTAACTAGGCTTTCTTAGGCTCATGGAGCCCAATTAAACTTAATTAGATCCATTTGAGAACTACCCATATTAAATTTAAATAAAATAAAATTTTATTTAAATTTAATTAAATTAATTTTTCCAAAACTTTATTATTATTTTTATTTTTTCAAGATCATGTCACGGAATTAATAATTCAGCTCCATGCCTCCAATTACATCTTACAGTCATATAATTTTTCATCATTGGGTTTCCCACGGCCTCAATGCACATACTCATCACAAAATAAGGGTCTACAGTACTCCTTTAACAACTCTTGTAAAATGAATAAATGAAATGCACCTAAGAATGCCCTGATTCGATTCTTGGTGGCTCATAATTGAATCCCTTAGAAAGTCCATGATCATACCATATTTACTGTTTATCCATGAATGCATGAGATGTATGTGAATGTATGCAAGTATATGATATATGCATGCTAAATGGATAATGTACAAAGTGAGACCTTAATAGTAACTAGGATGACCATAAAATCTTCCAAACAAATGATTAAGTTGGAAATGCTGTAATTAAAGTAATTATAATATGGGCCCTCCATTGGGGCAATTATTTTAAGAAATTTTAAATAGTTACATATGATGCAATTAATTTAAGAGATTTTCTTAAGAATAATTGTTAAGCATGAGATGCTGTAAATATGTAAATTGTTTGGTGGCCAATATTGGATGTACCTGAGGACATTAAAATTATTTGCATAACTACTGGCTCAATGGGATCAACTTAACTAATGCAAGATAAGTCAATAATGGATGTACCTGAGATTTTCAGCATTAGGGCTAGGTAAAGGATTGAACCTCACATGAGATGTGATGGACAAGGAGTTTCTCACTTATAGTTTATTGTTATTCTAATAATGGATGTACCTGAGGATGATCAATAGAATTATAAGAATTTAATCACCCACTAGAAATCCATCCAACTAGGATTTTCGTTTTCTACTTTGGAAGTGTAGGATTCGCTAAGTTAGTGGGAGGACCAATTTGATTAAAAGACCATAATCATTTTGGTTAGTTACATGATACATTTACTAATTAATCTAGTTATTTTCTATAGTTAATTTTCTGATAATAATGAGCACAGAACAACCACCACCATCTAATATTCTTGCAAGCATACTTGATCGCAATAGGTTGACAGGACCTAATCTGTCTTATTAGCTAAGAAATTTGAAACTTTTCCTGAACCTTGAACATATAGGATATGTTATAGACTCAAATGTTCCTGGTCCCTTACCTCTAAAGGCCACCCAAAAGGAACATGAAACTTTGGACAAGTGGAAGGAGCATGATATGAGAGCTAAGTGTTACATGCTTGCTTCCATGAGTAATGAGTTACAGAAGCAGCATGAGAACATGTAGAGTGTGAGTGAGATCCTCCTTCATCTATAAGAGTTATATGGTGAGCACAATAGGTATGCTAGGTATGATAAATTTCTATATAACTAAACAGGAATGCACCTTGGCTGGTTTGCTCAACATGCTGGTTATTACCCAAAAGAATATGCCAGGTAATAAAGGAAAAGAGGTAGCTTTGATTGCATCTTCTTCTACTAGAAAGTCCAAGAAGAAGAAGGGCAATAAGAAAAAGAAATCTCAGATTCTTGGTCCTTCTAAGAAGATAGCTAAACAGAAAGGGAAGACTAAAGATGATGGAGGCAAAGGAAAGTGTTTCCACTACCAGAGGGATGGGCACTAAAAAAGGAACTGCCCAGAGTATCTTGCTTCTCTGAAGGACAAGAAGGATAGACCTTCGAAAGGTATGTCCATATCTTGTTATTTAGATTCTGATGATACTCATAGTTCATCTACAGCTTAGGTTTTAGATACTGGTGCCAGTTCTCACATTTCTTATGATATGCAAGAATTAGCAAATAGTAGCAGCTTGTGTTCTCAAGATGTTAGAGTCCGGATTGGCAATGGCTCAAATGTTAAAGCTTTAGCCATAGGATCTAAATCTTTTTACATGTTTGGACATGCTTTGTGTTTGGATAACATTTTATATGTACCTTATGCTTTTGAGAACATTATTTCTATATCTAGTTTGACTAGAAATGGCTATGAATTTCAATTCACAGATGATGTTTGCAATATTTATTTTGGAAATAAATATGTTGGTTCGAGTTATATGAATGATGGTCTTTATAATTTATATAATAATGACAAACACCAAATGAATGCAAGTGATCTAAATGAATGCAATGCCATAGTGAAAATCAACTCAAGTATATATTTGGCACTTAAGGTTATGTCATGTTGTAGAAGATAGGATTGCAAAACTGGAGAAAATGGGGATTCTATCCTCATTGGGCTCTGAGCCTACTCCAACTTGTGAATCTTGCTTTAACGGCAAAATGACTAGATCACCCTTTGTTGGACAAGGGCTAAGGGCTGAAAATATTTTGGAGCTAATACATAGTGATTTATGTGGTCCATTTAAGGAAATGGCTGGAGGCAGTTTTCATTATTTTATTACCTTTACTGATGATAAATCAAGGTTTGGGTATTTGTATTTGATGAAATACAAACATGAATCCTTTGAAAAGTTCAAAGAATTTAAATCTGAAGTAGAAAATCAAACAGGAAAGAGTATTAAAGCTCTTCGATCAGATCGTGGAGGTGAATATTTGAGAACTAAATTTGGTGAATACTTGAGAGATCACGGCATTGTTTCCCAGCTGACTCCTCCAGGAACACCACAGCTGAATGGTGTATATGAAAGGAGAAATCGTACCCTATTAGATATAGTACTTAGTATGATGAGCTATACTGATATGCCAATCTCCTTTTGGGGATTTGCATTAGAATCAGCTTTGTATATTCTGAATAGGATTCCATCAAAATCAGTTTCTTCCACACCATATGAGATATGGCATGGAAGAAAACCAAATCTTAAGTGTGTTAAGATTTGGGTTATCCAGCTTATATAAAAAATCTGAATACTGATAAATTGGAAACCAGGTCAGAAAAGGGTCGATTTATTGGATATCCAAAAGATAGTTTTGGATATTATTTGTAATACCCCTATGTTCGGTAGTGCGTTCTACTGTTCCTGTGACCAGTGTTGTCCGGACAGCTAGGATGCCTAGAACTACACTTAGATATGGATGAGGAGACATAAAATTATGAAATACAAGAAAAGAAAATACAAGAAAAATAAAGGAAAAATAATAGCAATGAAATGTAACCAAGTTAAACGAGCCGAGAACCCTAGCAATGGGTGACCGCACCGGGAAGTTGCGGTGTGGACCGTTGACTAGCCCTGGTGTGACACCCCTTACCCGTGAACAGTATACCCGAGTAAGTAATGCCACACGGTGTACTGGCACACTCTAATATACCTTACTTAATTTGTGTCATGCCTTTGAAGCCAATTTATGAAATATGATTTATTTAAGCCATTTATCAAAATTATTATTCATTTGAGGTTCCGAAGATTTTAAAGAAAATCCGGCGGAGTACCGGCTAAAAATGGAGAAAACCGTTCTTCGGAACCTGTTAAAAACACTTCTAATATTTTTATTCCATCATCTCAAACTCCAATATCCAAAATCTCAACAATATTTCTCAATAGCAAATTCTCAATAATCTTTTCATTTCACAAACATCCATTTCTCATATACAAGCGATAAATACATGCTCAAATTTTGCATTCATAGTCATAACTTTCATTATTTACATGGACATCAAAATATATTACATGAGTTTAAATACACATGAAAAAGTAAAAATCTGCTACAAAATATCAAAATGACAAAATGACACCTAGTGCCCTACCAATGCACTGCAGGTAGTGAGGTGACACGGACACGGTGCAGAACTGCCGGATGGACTCACCCAGTCTGTGGTCTACTGGGCTCACGATCAGGATCTCCAGTACCTACGCGTGGCAAAAGCAACGCGCTAAGCAATAATGCTTAGTGGTGCAATAATATAATAAAAGAAAATAGCAAGAAACGAATATATAGTGAATGTGTATGATTCATTTGTTTAGCATGGTTATGTATACATTAATTCAGTAACTTGTTCACTTTCATTCATTTGGGTGCCCAAGTAACCTACACTAGACGACTGGACTGGATAACGGGTAAACTGGCACTGGGTACCTAGTACCTCGGGCCGTCACACCATCGGTCACATATGCATCTCCCGGTGTGCAACAGAACAGCTAACAAGCTGTAAATAATATCAGGCACAAGGCCAAGTATCAATGCAAAGTCAGAATGGCTAAAAGCCATGAAATCACAGAATGGCATTTTTGCCATGTGCAGTACTGCTAACTGAACCCTATTGGCATGCCAAACTATCCAAACCAATCTTGTTAGGTATACTAGGGCATTTGAAACTCTTAAATTTGTCAATTTGTGAATTTCAACTTTTTTGGTGTCACTATTCATCATTGGCCAACAAAAATATTGACTTTTAGAATAAAAATGTGTACATCAACTTTGGCACTCCCAACATACCACATTTGGTGTTTAAAACTTGTTGGCATTAAGTGTTTTTGCCATTCCAAAGTGTAACTCAACACAAACAGATTTTTCACTTTTGGTGAGTCAACTTCACTGTTCCATTGGACACTGTTACTGTTGGAATTTGAGGAAATGTAAAACATGAAAGTTGTTCCTTATTTTGTCTAGTTGAATTTCCTTTTTTGAATCACTCCATTTGGAGTTTTGTATCTCCAGATATGGCTCAAAAACCCAAGCTGTCCGGATATGCAGTCTGCAGAATTTTACCATATCTACAGTGCATGAACAGTAAGTTGAGTCACTTGGTTGAATGGGTTCTGGCCATAATTTGGGGTAGGTTCCTTCATGAAAGTTGTTTGTCTATGTCTTAACTTGTTTCTGTAAAAATTTCAGGCCAATTGACCAAATCTACAGTGAGTTATGGCCAAATGAACAGTTACTGTTCATTTGGCAAATTCTGCAGAATTCAGTGCAGGGCATCCGGATTGTGGCTGAGTTTTGACCCTTTTGCTTTGGTCTTTTGGGCATGGTTTCTTCAGCAAAAATGTGCCATTATAAGCCTAGTTTCATGTCCAATTGGCCAAACTTCAATTGGACTACCACTGCCCAAGTTATGGCAGTGCAAAGGGACTGAAATTTCAGTCCCTATGCTGTTGTCCATAGGGCAGTCTACAATCTCACCTTGCCATAGTGTTTTTCAGCCCCATTTATGGTCAACACATCTAAAATGGTCACTAATTGACCATTACAATATGCCCTAACAATTTCCTAAGCCAATTCACACTTTCACCTTTCCAAACCCTAAGGTTCAAATCAATTTATCCATAAACCTTGATTAACATACTTAGTTTAATCTCCATGCATATTAATACCTTAATTATGATTTCCAACCACTCTAAGTTTATTAAACAATCAAACTCAATCTCTCATAGGGCTGCTGAAATTTGAAAGTGCCCTTAACACATGTAATTTACCTTAATTATCTAAAAATCTCTTAACTCAAAATGGTGTTTTAACTAAAATTAAAAGAGTAAGAACAAATTGTAGCACTAACCTCTTTGCTCAACTTATTGAGCTTGTGAAACTCTTGATTTTCTCCTCTTTGTGGCTGCCTAGAGCTTGCTTAAGGTGTGTAGATTAATTTTAGTGAAGATGACTTAGGGTTTTGGGGTGAGGTTTGAGAGGTTTGAGAGCTTGAAAATGAAGAAAATAGAGGTTTGGCTATGGAATTTTTGAGAGCTACGGGTAGCTTTTGTGGGAGTGGTGGCTGCTGGAAATTTCTGGTGAATTTAGTCTTCTTTAGTCTCTTTTATTGTTTATTTAAATGGTTGTTAAATTATAATTGGTGGAGACTTTCACATGACATCATAATGATGTCATATTTGGCATTTTAGTGTATTTTCTTTTTCTTTTCATCACTACTCAATTTCAATTTAATTTCTAGTAATATTTCTTCATATTTTACGTTATATTAATTATTTACTCAACTGGACAAGTCGGCCAAAAATCACCTCGGAAGGCGAAATGACCAAAATGCCCTCCGTTTGGCTTAACGGGTCAAAATCGTCTGTACCGATTGAAAAATTTTTCTAAGTATTTTCTTGGCATTCTAATGCCATGGGAACCTCAATTACCCTTCTCTGGAGTCCCAAAAATTATTTTATAATTTTTCCCCTGGGTCTAGGGCTCCTCGTTGCGAGAACCGCAACTTCCCTCCGGTTACCCATCGCTTGGGCACCGGCTCGTTTAACTTGGTTGTATTTTATTTTTAAAATTTTTACTAAATTTTTCTTATTAATATTTGAGTTAATTATGGTTCCTGACTTTAGTTTAAATATTTTTCCGGACATTCTAGCTGTCCGGACTGACACCGGTCACCGGAACAGTAGGATGTACGGAGTGGTTATCGGGAGGGTGTTACAACTCTTCCCCTCTAATTTAAATTTCGTCCTCGAAATTTACCTGATGCAAACAGTTGAGGGAACTGTTGCCTCATCGTCTCTTCACTTTCCCAAGTTGCCTCCTCGGTGTTGTGGTGCCTCCATAGCACTTTCACCAATGGAATTTGCTTGTTTCTCAACTCTTTCACTTCCCGAGCTAGGATCCGTAGAGGTTCTTCTTCATATGTCAAATCCGGCTGTATTTCAATTTCTTCTCTGGAGATGACATGCGAAGGATCTGAGCGGTATCTTCTGAGCATGGACACGTGGAACACATTGTGGATCTTGTCCAGCTCTGGTGGTAAAGCTAGCCTATAGGCCACTGGACCCACACGTTCAATGACTTCATATGGGCCAATGAACCTAGGGCTCAACTTACCTTTTCTTCCAAACCTCAACACTTTCTTCCATGGTGACACCTTGAGGAACACTTTGTCGCCAACCACATATTCTATTTCTTTCCTCTTCAGGTCGGCATAGGATTTCTGTCTGTCTGAGGCAACCTTCAAGTTGGCTTTAATTAGTTTCACCTTCTCCTCAGCCTGTTTCACCAGGTCTGGCCCTACCAGTTTGTCTTCGCCCAATTCAGTCCAGCACACTGGAGTTCTACATTTTCTCCCATACAGCGCTTCATACGGGGCCATTTGGATACTAGCTTGGTAGCTATTGTTGTATGCAAATTCTGCCAGTGGGAGATATCTATCTCAACTTCCCTCAAACTCCATGACACAACTCCTTAGCATATCCTCAAGGACCTGACATATATTTCGTGTTATTGTCATCATTTTAGTTCAATGTTTGTATCAATTTCATGGGTTTCAATTGTTTACCTGGATTACTCTTTCAGATTGCCCATCCGTCTGAGGATGGAAAGCTGTGCTGAAATGGAGTTGTGTACCCAAGGATTCATGCAACTTCTTCCAAAATCTCGATGTAAACCTTGGGTCTCGATCAGATATGATGGAAAGTGGAATTCCATGCAGTCTAACTATCTCACTGATATACAATTCTGCTAACTTCTCCAGTGAGTAGTCAGTCCTAACTGGCAGAAAGTGTGCTGACTTTGTCAATCTATAAACTATCACCCATGCTGCATCATGCTTCTTCCGGGTGAGAGGTAGACCACTTACAAAATCCATGGTGACCCGATCCCATTTCCATTCAGGTATGCGTATAGGCTGTAGCAAACCTGATGGAACTTGATGTTCTGCTTTGACTTGCTGACATGTCAAGCATTTAGTCACATAGTCAGCTATGTCCTTCTTCATACCAGGCCACCAATACTGAAGCTTCAGATCATGATACATCTTTGTACTTCCTGGGTGCATAGCATATACACTGGTGTGTGCCTCTTTCAGAATACTGGCCTTCAATTCTCCATTATCTGGTACACACAGTCTTCCTTTTAAATACAGACACCCATCTGCCTTCGCCTCATAGTCAGTTGCTTTTCCCTCTGAGATCTTGCTCATAATAGCCATTAACTTCTCATCTGCCTTTTGCCCATCTAATATCTGCTGCTTGAGTTTGGCCTCACTTACCTTTCGGCCAAAATAGCTCCATCTCGAACCAAGGATAGACGGGCATTCAATGATCTCAAGGCTGTCATGGATTTTCTGCTCAAAGCATCAGCAACTACATTTGCCTTCCCAGGATGGTAATCAATTACACAGTCATAGTCCTTCAGGAACTCAATCCATCGCCTCTGTCTAAGGTTGAGCTCCCTCTGAGTTGGCAAATATTTTAGACTCTTGTGGTCTGTGTAAATGTAGCACTTTTCACCATACAAGTAATGCCTCCATATCTTCAGTGCGAAGATAATTGCTGCAAGCTCTAGATCATGGGTAGGGTAGTTCTGTTCATGTGGCATTAGCTGTCTGGAGGCATAGGCGACCACCTTTCCCTCTTGCATCAATACACACCCTAACCCATTATGAGAGGCATCACTGTAGACCACAAAATCCTTTCACGACCTTTGCTGTGTGCTGCTGGTGCCTCTGTCAACATAGCCTTCAACCTCTCAAAGCTGGTGCGACATTTGTCATTCCAGTCAAATCTGACATTCTTGTGTAACAACTTGGTCATTGGAGCAGCTATTAGGGAAAATCCCTTTACAAATCTCCTGTAATACCCAGCTAGCCCCAAGAAGCTTCTGACCTTAGTTGTATTCTTGGGAGGCTTCCATTCCATCACTGCTTCTATTTTCTTGGGATCCGCCCTAATCCCATCAGCTGACACTATGTGTCCAAGGAATGCAATCTCATTCAGCCAAAAGTCACACTTGGACAACTTAGCATCTGACTTCTTTTCCATGCAGGTTTGCGAACAATCCTCAAATGTTCATCATGTTCTTCCACTGGTCTTGGAGTACACGGAATGTCATCAATAAAAACCACTACGAATCGATCTAGGTATGGATGGAAGATACGGTTCATAAGGTCCATGAACGCCGCTGGTGCATTTGTTAGGCCAAAGGGCATCACCAGAAACTCATAATGCCCATACCGGGTCCTGAATGCAGTCTTGGGCACATCTACATCCTTCACCCTCAACTGATGATACCCTGATCTGAGATCAATCTTAGAAAATACTCCTGCTCCCTTCAACTGATCAAATAGATCATCAATTCTAGGCAACGGATATTTGTTCTTCACTGTCACTTTATTCAACTGCCGGTAGTCAATACAAAGTCTCAAAGTCCCATCCTTCTTTTTCACAAACAGCACTGGAGCTCCCCATGGTGACACACTGGGGCGTATGAACCCCTTATCCAGCAACTCTTGCAACTGAGTTTTCAACTCCCTCAATTCCGTGGGTGCCATCCTATAAGGAGCAATGGAAATGGGTGCTGTACCTGGCAGTGTCTCGATAGCAAATTCGACTTCCCTTTCTGGTGGCAAACCAGGCAACTCTTCAGGAAATACTTCTGGGAAGTCTCTCACTGTGGGTATGTCACTCAAGTTTGGCTTAGCCTGCCTAGTATCCACCACATGTGCTAGGTAGGCTTCACAGCCTTTTCTCATCATTCTTCTTGCAACAGTGGCTGAGATGACATTGGACAAGAAATCTGTCCTTTCCCCCACAACTGTGATCTCATTACCCTCTGAAGTTTTTAGAGAAATTCTCTTCAATTTGCAATCAACTATTGCCTGATGACATGACAACCAGTCCATTCCCAAGATCACGTCAAACTCGTGGAAAGGCAACTCAATCAGGTCGGCCAAGAATTCATACCCCTGAATCCTTAACGGGCAACTATTGTATACTTTGTTCACCACTACACTGTGGCCTAATGGATTAGTGACCAAAATGTCTTGGTCACTCTCCCCTACCAGTATCCCCCTTTCTACGGGTAGATTTATGTAGATGTATGAGTGAGTGGATCCTGGATCCACCAATGCATGCACAGGAGTATTGTAGAGGGAGAACGTACCCCTGATGACGTCCGGGGCATCTTGCTCCTCCTGAGCTCTCAAGGCATAATTTCTGGCAGGTGGTGCATTATCGGCCTCTCTTGGCTCGGATGCGAGCCTGCGAGATGGTCCCACAGCTTCGGATTTACCAGACCTTCTACCCCTTGGTGGTGCAGGAGCAGGTCTGTCTGCTTGTGTTGGAGCAGCTGTAGTAGTTCTGCGTGGGCAGTTTCTCAACTGATGCTCTGTTGACCCACATCTAAAGCAAGCACCAGTTACTCTCCAACATTCCCCCTTATGCCATTTCTGACAGTGTGGACATGCAGGAGATGCTGGGGCTGGTCCCCTGAACCCCATCCCTGGAGAGCTGCCCACTGATGGTGTGGACTGACCTCTCCTAGGGGTGAACTGTGGCCTGGGCCCCTGAGACTGACCCTGACCCTGTGGCTGAGCTGAACTTTGTGCAGGAGGACCCTTGAACTTCTTCCCTGATGCAGGAGCTGAACTCGACTGACCCGGTCCCCTCTTCTGCTGTCTCTCTCTTCTAGTCCACTCACTAATTCTTACTTTTTCAACCTTTATTGCCGCTTCCACTAACTTGCTAAATTCTGTGATTCCCAAGGCAGTGAGCTGTATCTTGATATTGTCATTCAGTCCCTCTTCAAATCTCTTGCACCTTTCAGCTTCATTAGGGACTATCTCCCTTCCATAACGGCTCAATCGGACAAACTCCTTCTCATACTCGGCCACTGACAGCTGTCTCTGTCTCAGATTAATGAACTCTCTTCTTCTCTCTTCCAGGTATACAGTACCCACATATTTCTTCTTGAATTCGGAGAGGAAGAAGTCCCAAGTTACAGCTTCTGGCTGCACTTCACTGGACACAGTGTCCCACCATCCGTAGGCATCGTCTTGTAACAAGGATATAGCAGCTTCTAAATTCTGCTCTGGGGTGCAGTGGAGTTGTTTTAAGACTCTGCCCGTTCTGTTCAACCAATTCTCGGCTGCAACAGAGTCATCTTCTCTCTTGCCATAGAAGTCCACAGCTCCAAACTTTCTTAGCCTTTCCAGGTGTGATTTTTGCTGTGGAGCTGGTGGTGGTGGTGGTGGTGGTGCTGGCATTACCCCAGCCATCTGTCTAAAGAAGTCGGCCATTTGTTGGAACATGGCCTGTGGAGGCTGAGCAGGCTCTGCTTGAGCTGGTGGAGCAGATTCTCTCATGCCCCGGTCTCTCACTGCAGTGGAGCATGACTCTCCACTTCCTCCTCAACGGCTCTCTGAGATGAAGGATCCATATCCTATTCAAAATAAGAAAGATAAACAGATCTGCGTTAGTGTCACCTCGACTCTTACAAATGCAATGCATGGTATGGACTCAATCTAGGCCCAGAAACGCCTAAACCTGGCTCTGATACCACTAAATGTGACACCCCTTACCCGTGAACAGTATACCCGAGTAAGTAATGCCACACGGTGTACTGGCACACTCTAATATACCTTACTTAATTTGTGTCATGCCTTTGAAGCCAATTTATGAAATATGATTTATTTAAGCCATTTATCAAAATTATTATTCATTTGAGGTTCCGAAGATTTTAAAGAAAATCCGGCGGAGTACCGGCTAAAAATGGAGAAAACCGTTCTTCGGAACCTGTTAAAAACACTTCTAATATTTTTATTCCATCATCTCAAACTCCAATATCCAAAATCTCAACAATATTTCTCAATAGCAAATTCTCAATAATCTTTTCATTTCACAAACATTCATTTCTCATATACAAGCGATAAATACATGCTCAAATTTTGCATTCATAGTCATAACTTTCATTATTTACATGGACATCAAAATATATTACACGAGTTTAAATACACATGAAAAAGTAAAAATCTGCTACAAAATATCAAAATGACAAAATGACACCTAGTGCCCTACCAATGCACTGCAGGTAGTGAGGTGACACGGACACGGTGCAGAAGCTGCGGATGGACTCACCCGATCGTGGTCTCACGGGCTCACGATCAGGATCTCCAGTACCTACGCGTGGCAAAAGCAACGTGCTAAGCAATAATGCTTAGTGGTGCAATAATATAATAAAAGAAAATAGCAAGAAACGAATATATAGTGAATGTGTATGATTCATTTGTTTAGCATGGTTATGTATACATTAATTCAGTAACTTGTTCACTTTCATTCATTTGGGTGCCCAAGTAACCTACACTAGACGACTGGACTGGATAATGGGTAAACTGGCACTGGGTACCTAGTACCTCGGGCCGTCACACCATCGATCACATATGCATCTCCCGGGGTGCCAGCGACTAACAAGTGTAAATAATATCGAGCACAAGGCCAAGTCTCAATGCAAAGTCGAATGGCTAAAAGCCATGAAATCACAGAATGGCATTTTTGCCATGTGCGATCGCTAATCGAACCCTATTGGCATGCCAAACTATCCAAACCAATCTTGTTAGGTATACTAGGGCATTTGAAACTCTTAAATTTGTCAATTTGTGAATTTCAACTTTTTTGGTGTCACTATTCATCATTAGTCAACAAAAATGTTGACTTTTAGAATAAAAATGTGTACATCAACTTTGGCACTCCCAACATACCACATTTGGTGTTTAAAACTTGTTGGCATTAAGTGTTTTTGCCATTCCAAAGTGTAACTCAACACAAACAGATTTTTCACTTTTGGTGAGTCAACTTCACTGTTCCATTGGACACTGTTACTGTTGGAATTTGAGGAAATGTAAAACATGAAAGTTGTTCCTTATTTTGTCTAGTTGAATTTCCTTTTTTGAATCACTCCATTTGGAGTTTTGTAGCTCCAGATATGGCTCAAAAACCCAAGCTGTCCGGATATGCAGTCTGCAGAATTTTACCATATCTACAGTGCATGAACAGTAACTTGAGTCACTTGGTTGAATGGGTTCTGGCCAAAATTTGGGATAGGTTCCTTCATGAAAGTTGTTTTTCTATGTCTTAACTTGTTGCTGTAAAACTTTCAGGCCAATTGACCAAATCTACAGTGAGTTATGGCCAAATGAACAGTTACTGTTCATTTGGCAAATTCTGCAGAATTCAGTGCAGGGCATCCGGATTGTGGCTGAGTTTTGACCCTTTTGCTTTAGTCTTTTGGGCATGGTTTCTTCAGCAAAAATGTGCCATTATAAGCCTAGTTTCATGTCCAATTGGCCAAACTTCAATTGGACTACCACTGCCCAAGTTATGGCAGTGCAAAGGGACTGAAATTTCAGTCCCTATGCTGCTGTCCATAGGGCAGTCTACAATCTCACCTTGCCATAGTGTTTTTCAGCCCCATTTATGGTCAACACATCTAAAATGGTCACTAATTGACCATTACAATATGCCCTAACAATTTCCTAAGCCAATTCACACTTTCACCTTTCCAAACCCTAAGGTTCAAATCAATTTATCCATAAACCTTGATTAACATACTTAGTTTAATCTCCATGCATATTAATACCTTAATTATCATTTCCAACCACTCTAAGTTTATTAAACAGTCAAACTCAATCTCTCATAGGGCTGCTGAAATTTGAAAGTGCCCTTAACACATGTAATTTACCTTAATTATCTAAAAATCTCTTAACTCAAAATGGTATTTTAACTAAAATTAAAAGAGTAAGAACAAATTGTAGCACTAACCTCTTTGCTCAACTTATTGAGCTTGTGAAACTCTTGATTTTCTCCTCTTTGTGGCTGCCTAGAGCTTGCTTAAGGTGTGTAGATTAATTTTAGTGAAGATGACTTAGGGTTTTGGGGTGAGGTTTGAGAGGTTTGAGAGCTTGAAAATGAAGAAAATGGAGGTTTGGCTATGGAATTTTTGAGAGCTACGGGTAGCTTTTGTGGTAGTGGTGGCTGCTGGAAATTTCTGGTGAATTTAGTCTTCTTTACTCTCTTTTATTGTTTATTTAAATGGTTGTTAAATTATAATTGGTGGAGACTTTCACATGACATCATAATGATGTCATATTTGGCATTTTAGTGTATTTTCTTTTTCTTTTCATCACTACTCAATTTCAATTTAATTTCTAGTAATATTTCTTCATATTTTACGTTATATTAATTATTTACTCAACTGGACAAGTCGGCCAAAAATCACCTCGAAAGGCGAAATGACCAAAATGCCCTCCGTTTGGCTTAACGGGTCAAAATCGTCTGTACCGATTGAAAAATTTTTCTAAGTATTTTCTTGGCATTCTAATGCCATGGGAACCTCAATTACCCTTCTCTAGAGTCCCAAAAATTATTTTATAATTTTTCCCCTGGGTCTAGGGCTCCTCGTTGCTAGAACCGCAACTTCCCTCCGGTTACCCATCGCTTGGGCACCGGCTCGTTTAACTTGGTTGTATTTTATTTTTAAAATTTTTACTAAATTTTTCTTATTAATATTTGAGTTAATTATGGTTCCTGACTTTAGTTTAAATATTTTTCCGGACATTCTAGCTGTCCGGACTGACACCGGTCACCGGAACAGTAGGATGTACGGAGTGGTTATCGGGAGGGTGTTACACCTGGACCACGAGGAACCCTGGAAAATATTTTTAGGACTTAAATAAACGTCTATTAAAGTATAAATACCATTAGAAATATCAAAGAAAAATTAATTAATTAGTACAAAGAAAAGTGAGAAATCGAAAAAATGACAAAACTCGGTGTTACCGAAAAATCGGGAATGCAACCCGAACAGGGGCATTGTGGTCAATTGACACCCGAGTTGTCTTTTGACCTAAATGTCCATTAAAAATAAATGATAGCACACTTTGAAAATATCATAAAAATTAAAATTGTGGTATATGATAATAATAGTGCAAGAAATGGGGTATAATTTGAGTAATTAAAACTTTAACATATAATATAATTAACTTATGATGAGTGCAGCACTATGGGGTTAAATAAATCATTAAGTGGACAGGTGTATAACCATTTCTCATCTTCTTCCTCATTAACTTCATCTTGGCCGAAATGAATCCCTTGGAAAACTCCATTGCCATCCCAAACCAAAGCTCCATCTCCACCATGAATAATCCATAACTGCCTTAAGTGCCTTCATTAAAAGTTGTCTACATACCTTGGGTAACATACTTGGAGCAAGAAGATCAAGTTTTGGTGAAGTTTTGAAGAGTTTCCAAAGTGGTAAGTAGGTATTTTTGATGCTTGCTTCATTAAAGTTTGTGTGGATGTTATGGATAATTGATTTGTGGAAAGCTTTTTGGAGTTTGATGTTTGAAGGGAGATGTATATTTTTGGCAGCCATGAAAAGTCCATAAGAACAGCTTATCCTTGTATGTAAATGGCAGATTATAGTGTTGATGAAGTGTTTATGTGTGTAGGAATATGTTGGGTGATGTATATTAGATGTATGCGAATGGATACTTGATTTTGGAAGCTTGGAAATTTATTCAAGGAGAGGTATGAATCGGCAGCTTGAAGTGTGGACCATAAAAATGTTGTTTCATGGTTTGGTTTGTGAAATATTATTGTTGAATTATGGTATTTGTTATGGCAGCTTGTACATGGGTATAAAGGTTTGAGTTTGGACATGTGAATGAGCTTGGTTATATAGTTAAATTGTGTGTAATTTGAACTTGGTAAATTCTGGACTATAAGGTGCATATTGAGTGCGGTTATAAGCTGCCAAAGTGATAAAAAATGTGTTATGAAATGTGTTTAGGTTATGATACAAACCAGAAATAGTTTGAATGTGTAACTTGGTAAGTGTTAAAAGTGTCCTTTGATGAGTAATGAACAAGGTGCAATAGGGCAGTATGTGTTTTGGCGTAGAACCTTAAGTGTGTGACTCCAATTGGTATGAGACCAATTGGAAGTGAAACTAGGCACAAAAAGTATCAACTTTCATGAAGGAAGCTTATCAAAATTCTGCTTGGAAGGTAACTTGAAAAATGACCAAATCCGGATTAGGGCATTTAAGGCCTGAAAATTAACCATTTGGGCAGCAGTTGATGTTTTGGCCATAACTCACTGAAATCAGGTCCAATTGACTTGAAATTTTTACCATGAATAGTTGAGACATATATCTACAAGTCTTATGAACACATCAAAGCCCATAAATGACCATAAGCAAGTCAAATAGCTTGCACAAGTTCGGGTCCAAAAATTGGCCGAACCTAAAATGACCTAAAATGACCTAAAGTGACCAATTTTGGCACATTCTGACCAGCAATAGTAAAATGACCATAGCTTGGTCTGCATAACTCAGAATGACCTGAAATTTTGCCCCGCGTGCAATAAGGCATAGATCTACAAGTTTGTAGTTTTGACCAAAACCCGAAAACCAAAGGAACTAGGTCATCCGGCTAGGTCAAATTAGTGTACCGAAATCCGACAAATTGCAATAAAACGCAATATACATGGAAATAAATTTGGTAATATGTACCAATACAAAAAGGCTACAAATGTGACATATTGGTGACATTAAACCTAATTCACCTAGAATGCATCGAGGGTCGACATCTTAGGTTGACTAAGGAAATAATAGAACTCAGTGAATTAATTATTAAGCATTATTGTTAGAGACAGCTTAAATGAGTACTGAAACACTTCAAATTGTATTTCTTAGTTAGCAACGACTTAGGGAAAGGGAAGGAAACACTAAGTCAGAGCTAAGAGGCATACATCAGAGATTTGTGCACAATAGTTATTCTTTTGAATTTTTCAATTGAAGTAAATTATGATTATTTGTATATTATTGTTTTAAATTGTGTTTGTGCACAATAATTTTGACTTCTCATCTTCTACTTAAAAATTTATTTGAACATTAGAGTTTTAAATTGTGTCTGAGCACAATACTTTTTATATTCACTGCTTTTACTAGAAAATTTATTTGGAGAAATGAGTTATGAATAATTTTTTATTGTTTTAGCTTTGAGAATCTTATTTGGAAATTATTATGTTGCCTACTTTGCAAATGGAAATTTTGAGATAAAATGTGATTTGGAAATTGTATGAAATATTGTGATTTGGAATTGTTTTGATTCGCACTTGGCATGACACTGTTATTATATTCCTCCCTCTTTGACTTACCCGTCTGGGGTGAGTGTGATTATGTTCCTCCCTCTTTGACTTGCCAGTCTGAGGTGAGTGTGGATGAGTACTCATTATTTAGCTAGCTTCCTCCCTCATTGATTTCGATTATTAGGGTGAGTGTGTCTTGTCGTGGTGTACAACATGGCATGTGTGGAAAAATTATGTCATGGCCTAAATTGTGTTATCGATTGGCAACACTGTATTCTTCAGTTATTTGATCAAACTGTGTTATTGATGGGTAAAACTGTGTTATTCAGTTATTTGATCAAATTGTGTTATTGATTGTCAAAATTGTATTGTTCAGTTATTTGATCGAATTGTGTTATCGATTGGCAACACTATATTCTTCAGTTATTTGATCAAATTGTGTTATTGATTGGCAAAACTGTGTTACTCAGTTATTTGATCAAATTTGTGTGATATGAACTTTGTAAATTATGAAATGGAATTGTGAATTATTTGATTTGTGAATTGTCAATAAAAGATTTACATATCACATTTCAAATTGTTATTGTGCACCACTGAGTAAATTTTACTCAGCGATAGCTTTTCATTCTTTATCAGTAGACAGATCGACGGCGAGACTAGGCGCTAGCGATAATCGAGAGATCATCGGGTATATTGAGTATACCATATTCTGCATTTTATATTGTAATGTATGTTCACTGTATGTATATAGTGTTCTTGGTTTTGAGCAGTTGTAAATTAAAATTGAACATTGAAGTTGTAAAATAAATTGTAAATTATTTTGGTTTGTAAAAATTGTAATATATTTCTTTTATCTCAACCTTTGAAATTACTGAAAAATTATTGTGGATTTAAGTTGACTAAATGTTGGAGTTTGAGATTGAGAAATATATTTAGAGTGCTTTTTACAGGTTTTTGAAGAACTATTTTATTCAAAATATATATGGCACTCTGCCAAAATTTTTACAGAAATTACTAATAATTCAAATGTGTTAGCTGTTTCACTTCAGTTCAAAAAAGTTTTTAACACCTGCAAATAGTGCTCACCACTGTAAAAGAAGTAAGAAAAGTTTTAAAATCCCTTGTAGTGTATTTAATGGGTTATTAGTAGATGAATTTGGTAATTCATTAGGTCTGCTATGGGATCATGTTATGCCTTACAGAGGGGTAGGGTGTGACATGTTTTAGTGGTATCAGAGCTAGTTTTTAAATTCTATTTTCACCTATAATTTGAATATTCTTTCTTCATAGTACAACTGCTCAATGTCATTGTTTGATACATACAGTACATTACATTATAAATATGCACTAACGGGAGGAAATCTCCTTGTGTTAATTGTTCAGGAGGTCCAAGATCCTCGAATTGACTATGGAAGAGGGTGATCGTTCAGTCGATCAATCTATAGAGGCTGAGGTACGAGGGGATGCCCCAACCCTACACAATGCCAGTGGATCGGCACACGGCTCCTCAATACCACGATTTCTGCTCGATTCGCTCGTGAGATGGCTGCAATGTTCCAACAAATGGCTAGTAATGTGCCTACTCAAGTCCCGCTACAGACAGTCTTCTGCTAGGCAATATGACAAAATGATGAAATATGGGGCTATTAAGTTCAAGAGGACAGTTGATCCTCTAGAGGCAGAACAGTGGTTAGAGAGAATGGATAGGGTGTTTAAGAAGCTACATTGTACAGAGGAGCTCATATTTGAATACTCAGTATCTCTGCTACAGGGGGATGCATATGACTAGTGGAAAACCATTCCCCACAGTCTGGTAGAACCGTTAGTGCTAACATGCAGTGATTTTCTACAGGAATTCAGATAAAAGTATGCCCCTAATACTTATGTGGACCAAAAGCTGCAAGAGTTCCTAAGTCTGAAACAGGGGAGTAGATCGGTGGCTGAATATGAAAGGGAATTTTGCATACTAAGCCATTATGTAGTAAGTCTACTTGCTACCAGCAAGGAGAGATATAAGAGGTTTGAAATCGACTTGAAGCCCAGTATCAGATTACAAGTAGTCGGATTCAAACATACTAACTTCTCAGAACTTATTTCTCAATCACTAGAGTTAGAAAGAATTGAATCTGAAGCGGCCCCTAAGAAAAAGAAATCAGACAAGACAGAAAAAGAGAGAAAGTCAGTAGAACAGAGTTTCAGTGGTCCTACTAGAAAGTGGAAAAACTTTGGGGGACACAACAGAGGTGGTAAGAAGTCCAGTAGAGATAGATCTTCTGGACAGAAACCACCCCAAATTGATCAACAAACTCAAAAGAAACTCATAAATGCGCTGTCAGATCGACTTTGTGAAACCTGTGGTAAACCACATGGTGAGGTAGGCTACAAGGCCATAGGAGCCTGTTATAATTGTGGAGGCATAAGACACTTTGCCAAGGACTACACCACTACTCGCAGAGTTAGACCATCTCCTACTACTGCAGAAGGGTCAGTTCAGAGCCCTGTCACCAGAGGTTCACAACCACCCAGCAGAGGTAGAGGCAAGGGTAGAGGTAGCCCAGCAGGCAGCCAAGGCACAGTGAAACAATCAGAGCAAGGTAGTGCTCCAGTCAGAGTCTATGCAATGAGATAGAGAGAAGAGGCCGAGACATCTGATGCTGTGGCTGGTACCTTCTCAACCTTTAATCAAGATGTGTTTGTGTTATTTAATCCGGGTTCTACCCATTCTTATATGAGTGCTAGCATCATTGATTGCATTGCTGTTTCATGTGCAAAAATGGGCTTTGAGGTGCTAGTAACAATTCTGTTTGGACAAGAGGTCAAGGTTAATAGAATGTATACGGATTGTCCTTTGGTGATCCAAGGACATACTTTTCTATCTGATTTCATTGAAATGCCCTTCAGAGATTATGATATCATCTTGGGCATGGATTGGTTAGCCAGTCATCACGCCATGATTGACTGTAGGTTGAAGACAGTCACTTTTGGTCTCCCTCAGTACAGTGAAGTGGTGATACATGGGGAGAGGCAGCTATTGCCATCAAACATCATTTCAACTGCACTAGCCAGAAAAATGATCAGAAAGGGGTGTGAAGCATACTTGGCACATGTGGTAGACACCCAAGCGGGGTGTTCAGCATTGAGGGACATCTCTACAGTATATGACTTTCCAGATGTGTTTCCTGATGAATTGCTAGGATTACCTCCAGAAAGAGAAGTGTAGTTTGAAATTAATGTTCTGCCTAGTGTGGATCCAATCTCCATAACACCATATAGAATGGCACTAGCAGAGTTGAAGGAGATGAAGGTACAGTTGCAAGAACTACTTGAACAGGGCTTCATCCGCCCTAGTGTGTCACCATGGGGAGCGCTAGTATTATTTGTTAAGAAAAGGGATGGCACTCTTCGTTTATGAATCATTTGACCTGGAATCTGCATACTTTTATGTTAGTGTTAGAACTATATGTTTTGTTGTTATTCCTTTACAGGGGAATAAATTTTGATGCATTAGTGATTAGTCCTTTAAGATAAGGATTGTGATAATAAGTGAAATTAGTTTTGAAAGAGTTTATCGGTGAAAAGTATGTTCTAACACACCATAAATTATAAAGCTAAATGGTAAGCCTACTTAATGTAAGGCAAGAGGACGTAAAAGTAAGTTACAGTAATAGAATTGCTCTAGATGAGGGCAAGGATGTTACTGTTAGTAATTGTTAATGGATATTGTAATCATAATAAGTTCAAGATATTAGTGAATTCGGAAAGGATAAAAGATAGGAAAGTTTGATCTATTGGGATATATCGTAGTAACTATGCAATGTTCTTGATGTTTATACTGTAAGCTGTAGATTACAGTACTCCCTTGAGATTATTGTGTAGAACTACGTACTACTCGATAGTACACCAAGATGAGAATAGTTATCAACGGCATCTGTTTTGGTATAGTTATGCCAGGATAGAATTTTATTGTTGGAAATAAGTTTGAAAATCCTACTTAGGGATTTAAAACTCAAAAGTTAGAATATCGAAAGGTTATAGTTCAGTACAAAAGGAAGTAAGTTATAGAATATTAATAGATAAAAAGAGTTGTGGAAGTAGAAATTTGAACTGTTGGTTCAGATATAACAAAGAAATGTTACGAATGTGAGGAAGACTATTGAATAGAATGGTCAGAGGACCAATGACTAGATAAATCATTCTAACATGACCTCAAGGGTCATTCGAGAAGGAACTTGAACCGAAATATTAGACAGCACAATACTAAGAGAAGATTGGTGTTATACAAACAAATTAAATGTTGTATTAGATTATTAAAAGTCTTATACAAATTCGAGGGAAAGAAGATTCTATGATCATATAAAAAGGAGAAAATAAACGTATGACTATTGTAAGATGGCTATTGGGTAAAATTTCAAGGACGAAATTTATTTTAAGGGGGGGGAGAATTGTAACACCCCTATGTTCGGTAGTGCGTTCTACTGTTCCTGTGACCAGTGTTGTTCGGACAGCTAGGATGCCCAGAACTACACTTAGATATGGATGAGGAGACATAAAATAATGAAATACAAGAAAAGAAAAGACAAGAAAAATAAAGGAAAAATAATAGCAATGAAATGTAACCAAGTTAAACGAGCCGATAACCCTAGTAATGGGTGACTGCACCGGGAAGTTGCGGTGTGGACCATTGACTAGCCCTGGACCACGAGGAACCCTGGAAAATATTTTTAGGACTTAAATAAATGTCTATTGAAGTATAAATACCATTAGAAATATCAAAGAAAAATTAATTAATTAGTACAAAGAAAAGTGAGAAATCGAAAAAACGACAAAACCCGGTGTTACCGAAAAATCAGGAATGCAATTTGAACAGGGGCATTATGGTCAATTGACACCCGAGTTGTCTTTTGACCTAAATGTCCATTAAAAATAAATGATAGCACACTTTGAAAATATCATAAAAATTAAAATTGTGGTATATGATAATAATAGTGCAAGAAATGGGGTATAATTTGAGTAATTAGAACTTTAACATATAATATAATTAACTTATGATGAGTGGAGTAGTATGGGGTTAAATAAATCATTAAGTGGACAGGTGTATAACCATTTCTCATCTTCTTCCTCATTAGCTTCATCTTGGCCGAAATGAATCCCTTGGAAAACTCCATTGCCATCACAAACTAAAGCTCCATCTCCACCATGAATAATCCATAACTTCCTCAAGTGCCTTCATTAAAAGTTGTCTACATACCTTGGGCAGCATGATTGGAGCAAGAAGATCAAGTTTTGGTGAAGTTTTGAAGAGTTTCCAAAGTGGTAAGTAGGTATTTTTTATGCTTGCTTCATTAAAGTTTGTGTGGATGTTATGGGTAGTTGATTTGTGGAAAGATTTTTGGAGTTTGATGTTTGAAGGGAGATGTATATTTTTGGCAGCCATGGAAAGTCCATAAGACCAGTTTATCCTTGTATGTAAATGGCAGATTACAGTGTTGATGAAGTGTTTATGTGTGTAGGAATAAGTTGGGTGATGTATATTAGATGTATGCGAATGTATACTTGATTTTGGAAGCTTGGAAATTTATTCAAGGAGAGGTATGAATTGGCAGCTTGAAGTGTGGACCATAAAAATGTTGTTTCATGGTTTGGTTTGTGAAATATTATTGTTGAATTATGGTATTTGTTATAGCAGCTTGTACATGGGTATAAAGGTTTGAGTTTGGACATGTGAATGAGCTTGGTTATATTGTTAAATTGTGTGTAATTTGAACTTGGTAAATTCTGGACTATAATATGCATATTGAGTGCGGTTATAAGCTGCCAAAGTGATAAAAAATGTGTTATGAAATGTTTTTAGGTTATGATACAAACCAGAAATAGTATGAAGGTGTAACTTGGTAAGTGTTAAAAGTGTCCTTTGATGAGTAATGAACAAGGTGCAATAGGGCAGTATGTGTTTTAGCTTAGAACCTTAAGTGTGTGACTCCAATTGGTATGAGACCAATTGGAGGTGAAACTAGGCACAAAAAGTGCCAACTTTCTTGAAGGAAGCTTACCAAAATTCTGCTTGGAAGGTAACTTGAAAAATGACCAAATCCGGATTAGGGCATTTAAGGCCTGAAAATTAACCATTTGGGCAGCAGTTGATATTTTGGCCATAACTCACTGAAATCAGGTCCAATTGACTTGAAATTTTTACCATGAATAGTTGAGCCATATATCTACAAGTCTTATGAAGACATCAAAGCCCAAAAATGACCATAAGCAAGTCAAATAGCTTGCACAAGTTCGGGTCCAAAAACTGGCCGAACCTAAAATGACCTAAAATGACCTAAAGTGACCAATTTTGGCACATTCTGACCAGCAATAGTAAAATGACCATAACTTGGTCTGCATAACTCAGAATGACCTGAAATTTTTCCCCGCGTGCAATAAGGCATAGATTAACAAGTTTGTAGTTTTGACCAAAACCCGAAAACCAAAGGAACTAGGTCATCCGGCTAGGTAAAATTAGTATGCCAAAATCCGACAAATTGCAATAAAACGCAATATACATGGAAATGAGTTTGGTAATATGTACCAATACAAAAATTCTACAAATGTGACATATTGGTGACATTAAAACCTAATTCACCTAGAATGCATCGAGGGTCGACATCTTAGGTTGACTAAGGAAATAATAGAACTCAATGAATTAATTATTAAGCATTATCGTTAGAGACAGTTTAAATGAGTACTGAAACACTTCAAATTGTGTTTCTCAGTTAGCAACGACTCAGGGAAAGGGAAGGAAACACTGAGTCAGAGCCAAGAGGCATACATCAGAGGTTTGTGCACAATAGTTATTCTTTTGAATTTTTCAATTGATGTAAATTATGATTATTTGCATGCTATTATTTTAAATTGTGTTTGTGCACAATAATTTTGACTTCTCATTTTCTATTTAAAAATTTATTTGAACATTATAGTTTTAAATTATGTCTATGCACAATACTTTTTATATTCACTGCTTTTACTAGAAAATTTATTAGGAGAACTGAGTTATGAATAATTTTTTATTGTTTTGGTTTTGAGAATCTTATTTGGAAATTATTGTTTTGCCTACTTTGTAAATGGAAATTTTGAGATAAAATGTGATTTGGGAATTGTATGAAATATTGTGATTTGGAATTGTTTTGATTCACACTTGGCATGACACTGTTATTATATTCCTCCCTCTTTGACTTATCAGTCTAGGGTGAGTGTGATTATGTTCCTTCCTCTTTGACTTGCCAGTCTGAGGTGAGGGTGGATGAGTACTCATCGTTTAGCTAGCTTCCTCCCTCATTGATTTCGATTATTGGGGTGAGTGTGTCTTATCGTGGCATACAACACGGCATGTGTGGAAAAATTGTGTCATGGCCTAAATTGTGTTATCGATATGCAACACTGTATTGTTCAGTTTTTTGATCAAATTGTGTTACTGATGGGTAAAATTGTATTATTCAGTTATTTGATCAAATTGTGTTATTTATTGTCAAAATTGTATTGTTTAGTTATTTGATCAAATTGTGTTATCGATTGGCAACACTGTATTCTTCAGTTATTTGATCAAATTGTGTTATTTATTGGCAAAACTGTGTTACTCAGTTATTTGATCAAATTTATGTGATATGAACTTTGTAAATTGTGAAATGGAATTGTGAATTATTAGATTTGTGAATTGTCAATAAAAGATTTATATATCGCATTTCAAATTGTTATTGTGCACCATTGAGTAAATTTTACTCAACGATAGCTTTTCATTGCTGTCGCAGGTAGACAGACTGACATGGCAGCAGACTAGGCTGCTAGTACTACACTGAGAGATCATCGGGTATATCGAGTATACCATATTCTGCATTTTATATTGTAATGTATGTATATAGCGTTCTTGGTTTTGAGCAGTTGTAAATTAAAATTGAACATTGAAGTTGTAAATTAAATTATAAATTATTTTGGTTTGTAAAAATTGTAATATATTTCTTTTATCTCAACCTTTGAAATTACTGAAAAATTATTGTGGATTTGAGTTGACTAAATGTTGGAGTTTGAGATTGGAAAATATATTTGAAGTGCTTTTTACAGGTTTTTGAAGAACTTTTTTATTCAAAATACAGATGGCACTCTGCCAAAATTTTTACAGAAATTACTAATAATTCAAATGTGTTAGCTGTTTCACTTCAGTTCAAAAAAGTTTTTAACACGTGTAAATAGTGCTCACCACTGTAAAAGAAGTAAGAAAAGTTTTAAAATCCCTTGTAGTGTATTTAATAAGTTATTAGTTGACGAAGTTGGTAATTCATTAGGTATACTACGGGATTATGTTATGCCTTACAGAGGGGTAGGGTGTTACATATTTTAGTGGTATCAAAGCTAGTTTTTAAATTCTGTTTTCACCTATAATTTGAATATTCTTTCTTCATAGTACAACTGCTCAATGTTATTGTTTGATACATAAAGTACATTACATTATAAATATGCACTAACGGGAGAAAATCTCCTTGTGTTAATTATTCAGGAGGTCTAACATCCTCGATTGACTACGGAAGAGGGTGATCGTTCAGTCGATCAATCTATAGAGGCTGAGGTACGAGGGGATGCCCCAGCCCTACACAATATCAGTGGATTAGCGGCAGGCCCCTCGATCTGCGATTTCCTACTCGATTCGCTCGATGAGATTTGTAATGTTCTAACAATTGGCTGGTAATGTGCCTACTCAAGTCCCAGTGGTACAACCGTGGTCTTCTGCTAGGCAGTTGACAAATTGATGAAATATGGGGCTATTGAGTTCAAGAGGACAGTAGATCCTCTAGAGGCAGAACAGTGGTTAGAGAGAATGGATAGGGTATTCAAGAAGCTACATTGTACAGAGGAGCTCAGATTTGAATACTCAGTATCTCTGCTACAGGGGGATATAAATGACTAGTGGAAAACCATTCCCCACAGTCTGGTAGAACCGTCAGGGCTAACATGGAGTGATTTTCTATGGGAATTCAGACAAAAGTATGTCCCTGATGCTTATGTGGACCAGAAGCTGCAAGAGTTCCTAAGTTTGAAATAGGGGAGTAGATCGGTGGCTGAATATGAAAGGGAATTTTTCATACTAAGCCATTATGCAGTAAGTCTACTTGCTACCAGCAGGGAGAGATGTAAGAGGTTTGAAACTAGCTTAAAGCTCAGTATCAGATTACTAGTGGTCGGATTCAAACATACTAACTTCTCTGAGCTTATTTCTCAATCACTAGAGTTAGAAAAAATTGAATCTGAAGTGGCCCCTAAGAAAAAGAAATCAGAGAAGACAGAAAAAGAGGGAAAGTCAGTAGAACAGAGTTCCAGTGGTCCTACTGGAAAGAGTAAAAACTTTGGGGCACACAACAGAGGTGGTAAGAACTTCGATAGAGATAGATCTTCTAGACAGAAACCACACCGATTTGATTAGCAAACTCAAAAGAAACCCATAAATGCGCTGTCAGATTGACTTTGTGAAACTTGTGGTAAACCACATGGTAAGGTATGCTACAAGGCCATAGGAGCCTGTTATAACTGTGGAGGCACAGGACACTTTGCCAAGGACTGCACCAGTACTCGCAGAGTTGGACCATCTCCTACTACTGCAGAAGGGTCAGTTTAGAGCCCTGTCACCAGAGGTTCACAACCACCCAGCAGAGGTAGAGGCAGGGGTAGAGGTAACCTAGTAGGCAGCCAAGGCATAGTGAAACAATCAGAGCAAGGTAGTGCTCCAGTCAGAGTCTATGCAATGAGACAGAGAGAAGAGGCCGAGACATCTGATGTTGTAGCTGGTACCTTCTCAACCTTTAATCAAGATGTGTTTGTGTTATTTGATCCGAGTTCTACCCATTCTTATGTGAGTGCTAGCATCATTGATTGCATTGCTGTTTCATGTACAAAAATGGACTTTGAGGTGCTAGTAACAAGTCCATTTGGACAAGAGGTCAGGGTTAATAGAATGTATAGGGATTGTCCTTTGGTGATCCAATGACATACTTTTCTATCTGATTTCATTGAAATGCCCTTCAGAGATTATGATATCATCTTGGGCATGGATTGGTTAGCCAGGCATCATGCCATGATTGACTGTAGGTTAAAGACAGTCACTTTTGGTCTCCCTCAGTACAGTGAAGTGGTAATACATGGGGAGAGGCAGCTATTGCCATCAAACATCATTTCAACTGCACTAGCCAGAAAAATGATCAGAAAGGGGTGTGAAGCATACTTGGCACATGTGGTAGACACCCAAGTGGGGAGTCCAGCATTGAGGGACATCCCTACAGTATATGACTTTCCAGATGTGTTTCCTAATGAATTGCTAGGATTACCTCCGGAAAGAGAAGTGCAGTTTAAAATTAATGTTCTGCTTGGTGTGGATCCAATCTCCATGACACGATACAGAATGGCACCAGTAGAGTTGAAAGAGCTGAAGGTACAATTGCAAGAACTACTTGGAAAGGGCTTCATCCACCCTAGTGTGTCACCATGGGGAGTGCTAGTATTGTTTGTTAAGAAGAAGGATGGCACTCTTCGTTTATGTATTGTTTGACCTAGAATCTGCATACTTTTACGTTAGTGTTAAAACTATATGTTCTATTGTTATTTCTTTACAGGGGAATAAATTTTGATGCATTAGTGATTAGTCCTTTAAGATAAGGATTGTGATAATAAGTGAAATTAGTTTTGAAAGAGTTTATCGGCGAAAAGTATGTTCTAACACGCCATAAATTATAAATCTAAATGGCAAGCCTACTTAATGTAAGGTAAGAGGACGTAAAAGTAAGTTACAGTAATAGAATTGCTCTAGTTGAGGGCAAGGATGTTACTGTTAGTAATTGTTAATAGATATTGTAATCATAATAAGTTCGGGATATTAGTGAATTCGTAAAGGATAAAAGATAGGAAAGTTTGATCTATTGAGATGTATTGTAGTAACTAAGCAACGTTCTTGATGTTTATACTGCAAGCTACAGATTACAGTACTGATTTGAGATTATTGTGTAGAACTACGTACTACTCGATAGTGCACCAAGATGAGAATAGTTGCCAACGGCATCTGTTTTGGTATAGTTATGCCAGGACAGAATTTTATTGTTGGAAATAAGTTTGAAAATCCTACTTAGGGATTTAAAACTCAAAAGTTAGAATATCGAAAGGTTATAGTTCAGTACAAAAGGAAGTAAGTTACAGAGTATTAATAGATAAAAAGAGTTGTGGAAGTAGAAATTTGAACAGTTGGTTCAGATATAACAAAGAAATGTTACGAATGTGAGGAAGACTAATGAATAGAATGGTCAGAGGACCAATGACTAGATAAATCATTCTAACATGACCTCAAGGGTCATTCGAGAAGGAACGTGAATCGAAATATTAGACCGCACAATAGTAAGAGAAGATTGGTGTTATATAAACAAATTAAATGTTGTATTAGATTATTAAAAGACTTATACAAATTCGAGGGAAAGAAGATTATACGATCATATAGAAAGGAGAAAACAAACGTATGACTATTGTAAGATGGCTATTGGGTAAAATTTCGTGGATGAAATTTATTTTAAGGGGGGGAGAATTATAACACCCCTATGTTTGGTAGTGCGTTCTACTGTTCCTGTGACCAGTGTTGTCCGGACAGCTAGGATGCCTAGAACTACATTTAGATATGGATGAGGAGACATAAAATATTGAAATACAAGAAAAGAAAAGACAAGAAAAATGAAGGAAAAATAATAGCAATAAAATTTAACCAAGTTAAACGAGCCGAGAACCCTAGCAATGGGTGACAGCACTGGGAAGTTGCAGCATGGACCGTTGACTAGCCTTGGACTGCGGGAAACCCTGAAAAATACTTTTAGGACTAAAATAAATGTCTATTGAAGTGTAAATACCATTAGAAATGTTAAAGAAAAATTAATTAATTAGTACAAAGAAAAGTGAGAAATCGAGAAAACGACAGAACCCGATATTACCGAAAAATTGGGAATGCAACCCGAACAGGGGCATTGTGGTCAATTGACACCCCGAGTTGTCTTTTGACCTAAATGTCCATTAAAAATAAATGATAGCACACTTTGAAAATATCATAAAAATTAAAATTGTTGTATATGATAATAATAGTGCAAGAAATGGGGTATAATTTGAGTAATTAAAACTTTAACATATAATATAATTAACTTATGATGAGTGGAGCACTATGGGGTTAAATAAATCATTAAGTGGACAGGTGTATAACCATTTCTCATTTTCTTCCTCATTAGCTTCATCTTGGCGAAAATGAATCCCTTGGAAAACTCCATTGCCATCCCTAACCAAAGCTCCATCTCCACCATGAATAAGCCATAACTTCCTCAAGTGCCTTCATTAAAAGTTGTCTACATACCTTGGGCAGCATGCTTGGAGCAAGAAGATCAAGTTTTGGTGAAGTTTTGAAGAGTTTCCAAAGTGGTAAGTAGGTATTTTTGATGCTTGCTTCATTAAAGTTTGTGTGGATGTTATGGTTAGTTGATTTATGGAAAGATTTTTGGAGTTTGATGTTTGAAGGGAGACGTATATTTTTGGCAGCCATGGAAACTCCATAGGAACAGTTTATCCTTGCATGTAAATGGTAGATTACAGTGTTGATGAAGTGTTTATGTGTATAGGAACAAGTTGGGTGATGTATATTAGATGTATGCGAATGTATACTTGATTTTGGAAGCTTGGAAATTTATTCAAGGAGAGGTATGAATTGGCAGCTTGAAGTGTGGACCATAAAAATGTTGTTTCATGGTTTGGTTTGTGAAATATTATTGTTGAATTATGGTATTTGTTATGGCAGCTTGTACATGGGTATAAAGGTTTGAGTTTGGACATGTGAATGAGCTTGGTTATGTAGTTAAATTGTGTGTAATTTGAACTTGGAAAATTCTATACTATAATGTGCATATTGAGTGTGGCTATAAGCTTTCAAAGTGACAAAAAATGTTTTGTGAAATGTGTTTAGGTTATGGTACAAACCAGAAATGGTATGGATGTGTAACTTGGTAAGTGTTAAAAGTGTCCTTTGATGAGTAATGAACAAGGTGCAATAGGGCAGTATGTGTGTTCGCTTAGAACCTTAAGTGTGTGGCTGCAATTGGTATGAGACCAATTAGATGTGAAACTAGGCACAAAAAGTGCCAACTTTCATGGAGGAAGCTTGCCAAAATTCTGCTTGGAAGGTAGCTTGAAAAATGACCAAATCCGGATTAGTGCATTTAAGGCCTGAAAATTGACCATTTGGGCAGCAGTTGATGTTTTGGCCATAACTCACTCAAAATAGGTCCAATTGACCTAAACTTTTTACCATGAATAGTTGAGACATATATCTACAAGTCTTATGAAGACACCAAAGCCCAGAAATGACCATAAGAAAGTCAAATAGCTTGCACTAATTCGGGTCCGAAAACTGGCCGAACCTAAAATGACCTAAAATGACCTAAAGTGACCAATTTTGTCACATTCTAACCAGCAATAGTAAAATGACCATAACTTGGTCTACATAACTCAGAATGACCTGAAATTTTGCCCCACATGCAATAAGACATAGATCAACAAGTTTGTAGTTTTGACCAAAACCAAAAAACTGAAGGAACTAGGTCATCCGGCTAGGTCAAATTAGTATACCGAAATCCGACAAATTGCAATAAAACGCAATATACATGGAAATGAATTTGGTAATATGCACCAATACAAAAAGGCTACAAATGTGACATATTGGTGACATTAAAACCTAATTCACCTAGAATGCATCGAGGGTCGACATCTTAGGTTGACTAAGGAAATAATAGACCTCAATGAATTAATTATTAAGCATTATCGTTAGAGACAGTTTAAATGAGTACTGAAACACTTCAAATTGTGTTTCTCAATTAGCAACGACTCAGGGAAAGGGAAGGAAACACTGAGTCAGAGCCAAGAGGCATACATCAGAGGTTTCTGCACAATAGTTATTCTTTTGAATTTTTCAATTGAAGTAAATTATGATTATTTGTATGTTATTGTTTTAAATTTTATTTGTGCATAATAATTTTGACTTCTCATTTTCTACTTAAAAATTTATTTTAACATTATAGTTTTAAATTGTCTGTGCACAACACTTTTTATATTCACTGCTTTTACTAGAAAATTTATTTGGAGAAATGAGTTATGAATAATTTTTTATTGTTTTGGCTTTGAGAATCTTATTTGGAAATTATTGTGTTGCCTACTTTGCAAAAGGAAATTTTGAGATAAAATGTGATTTGGGAATTGTATGAAATATTGTGATTTGGAATTGTTTTGATTCACACTTGGCATGACACTGTTATTATATTCCTCCCTCTTTGACTTATCAGTCTGAGGTGAGTGTGATTATGTTCCTCCCTCTTTGACTTGCCAGTCTGAGGTGAGTGTGGATGAGTACTCATTATTTAGCTAGCTTCCTCCCTCATTGATTTCGATTATTGGGGTGAGTGTATCTTGTCGTGGTGTACAGCACGGCATGTGTGGAAAAATTGTGTCATGGCCTAAATTGTGTTATCGGTTGGCAACACTGTATTTTTCAGTTATTTGATCAAATTGTGTTATTGATGGGTAAAACTGTGTTATTCAGTTATTTGATCAAATTGTGTTATTGATTGGCAAAATTGTATTGTTCTGTTATTTCATCAAATTGTGTTATCAATTGGAAATACTGTATTCTTCAGTTATTTGATCAAACTGTGTCATTTATTGACAAAACTGTGTTACTTAGTTATTTGATCAAATTTGTGTTATATGAACTTTGTAAATTATTAAATGGAATTGTGAATTATTTGATTTGTGAATTGTCAGTAAAAGATTTATATATCGCATTTCAAATTGTTATTGTGCACCACTGAGTAAATTTTACTCAATGATAGCTTTTCATTCTTTATCCAGATTAGACAGTGATAGAGGCGTGAGACTAGGCTGCTAGTACTACACTGAGAGATCATCGGGTATATTGAGTATACCATATTCTGCATTTTATATTGTAATGTTTGTTCACTTTATGTATATAGTGTTCCTGGTTTTGAGCAGTTGTAAATTAAAATTGTATATTGAAGTTGTAAAATAAATTGTAAATTATTTTGGTTTGTAAAAATTGTAATATATTTCTTTTATCTCAACCTTTGAAATTACTGAAAAATTATTGTGGATTTGAGTTGACTAAATGTTGGAGTTTGAGATTGAGAAATATATTTGAAGTGCTTTTTACAGGTTTTTGAAAAACTATTTTTTTCAAAATACAGATGGCACTCCGCCAAAATTTTTACAGAAATTACTAATAATTCAAATGTGTTAGCTGTTTCACTTCAGTTTAAAAAAGTTTTTAACACCTGTAAATAGTGCTCACCACTGTAAAAGAAGTAAGAAAAATTTTAAAATCCCTTGTAGTGTATTTAATAGGTTATCAGTAGACGAAGTTGGTAATTCATTAGGTATACTACGGGATCATGTTATGCTTTACAGAGGGGTAGGGTGTGACATTATTTTATTTGCCTACTTCACAAAAGGTTGTGGTAAGTAGAGATGCTACATTTCTTGAACAACAATTTATTCAAGAAGGAGGCAAAGGAAGGCAAACAGAATTAGAATTGGAGGATTCTGGCCAACCAATAGATCAGATGGATATAGATCCATCTAGTCAACCTACACCCATTGATGAAACATCTATAGCTATTCGTCGTAGAACAACCAGGTTGTCTCACCCACCGGTGAGATATGGTTTCCTTCATGAAGAAGAATAAGAGTTATCTACTCGTGAAGAAGTAGATCATGGAGATGATCCACCTATCTATGAATAAGCTATATAAGATATAGACTCTTCAAAATGGATTGATGCTATGAAATCCAAGATTGATTCCATGTATAAGAATCAAGTTTGGGATCTTGTTGACCCACCTTAAGGTATTATACCTATAAGGAACAAATGGGTTTTCAAGAAAAAAATTGGTTCTGATGGAAAGGTAGAGACCTATAAGGAAAGGGTTTCGCCAAAGGCAAGGAATCGACAATGAGGAGACTTTCTCGCCTGTTGCCATGCTTAAATCAATTAGGATTCTATAAGCAATAGCTGCATACTATGATTATGAAATTTGGCAGATGGATGTCAAAACAGCTTTTCCCAATGGATACATTGAAGAAAATATTTTCATGGAACAACCTAGGGGTTTTGAATCCCAAGATGGTTCTAAGGTATGCAAGCTAAAGAGATCCATTTATGGGTTGAAACAAGTTTCGAGGAGTTGGAACATCCGTTTTGATGAAGCCATTAAGTCATTTGGTTTTATCAAAAATAAGGATGAGCCATGTGTATATAAGAAGGTTAGTGACAGTGCTATCACTTTTGTTGTCTTATATGTGGATGACATACTGTTGATAGGTAATGACATAGGTATGTTGACAATTGTAAAGGTATGGTTGTTAAATACATTATCCATCAAAGACTTAGGGGAGGCAACCTATATTTGTAACACCCCTAAGTTCGGTAGTGTGTTCTACTGTTCCGGTGACCAGTGTTGTTCGGACAGCTAGGATGCCTAGAACTACACTTCGTTATGATTGAGGAGACATAAAATAATAAAATACAAGAAAAGAAAATACAAGAAAAGAAAAGCAAAAATAATAGCAAAGAAATGTAACCAAGTTAAGTGAGCCGAGAACCCTAGCGATGGGTGACCGCACCGGGAAATCACGTCGTGGACCGTTGACTAGCCCTGGACTACGGGGAACCCTGGAAAATATTTTTTGGACTTAAAGAGACATCAATTGAAGTATAAATACCATAAGAAATATTAAATAAAAATTAATTAATTAGTACAAAGAAAAGTGAGAAATCGAAAAACGGACAAAACCCAGTATTACCGAAAAATCGGGAATGCAATCTGAACAAGGGCATTGTGGTCATTTGACATCACGAGTTGTCTTTTGACCTAAATGTCCATTAAAAATACATGATATTATATTTGTAAAATGTCATGAAAAATTAAATTAGTGGTACCTAATTCAATAAGCAAAAATTAGGGACTTCATGTGGGAATATGGAAAGTTTAACATTTTTTATTATTAACCTATGTTAGTGGAGAACTAAGTAAATTATTATATACCATATAATACCCTAAGTGGACAGAAATGTCCACTAACATTCTGCAATTCATCTTCTCCACTTGAAAAATTCATTTGGAAGAATAAAAACTCTCAAACCACTCCCATGGCCGCACCATGCATGGAGCTTAAGTTCTCCATGATCAAGCCTTGATTTCTTGCAAGTGTCTTCATGAAAAATGATCCTCACACCATGTGCAGTAGATAGGCAGCAAGAAATGAAAGTTTTTGTGGAGTTTTGAAGAATTTCCAAAGTGGTAAGTTTGAGTTTTTTATTATTGTTTAATTAAAGTTTGTAAGGATGTTATGGGTGTTTGATTTATGGAGAAATTTTTGAGGTTTGATGTTGAATGGGGATGTGTACTTTTAGCAGCCATGGAAACACTTTGAAGGCAGTTTATTTTTGCTTGTAAATGATGAATTAAATGATTGATTAAATGTATATTGTGTAGGAAATTGTTTGGGTGATGTATACTTAGTATATGTAAATGTGAATTGAAATTTGAAGCTTGGAAATTAATGAAATGTAAATGTACCATTGTGGCAGTTTGTTAGCTTTTGAAGAAATCTGGAATTCATGCTTGGTTTATGGAATAATGATGTTAATTTGTGATAGGGGTTATGGCAGTTTGAGTGCAAGTATAATGGTGTGAAGTTGGACATGTAAATGAGCATGAATTGGTGATTGAATTGTTGTAAATTGAGTTGGACAAATTCTGCACTTGTTGGTGCACATTGAATGTAATTGTAAGCTGCCAAAATGACCTATAATATGTTGTAAATTATGTTTAGGTTGTGGTATAACCAGAAATAGTTTGAATGTTAAGTTTGGTAAGTTTTAAAAGTGATCCTTGATGTGTATTCAAAAAAATGCAATAAGGCAGTTTGTGTTTTAGGCCTATAACTTTAAGAGTGTGGCTCCAATTGGTATGAGACCAATTGGAGGTGAAACTAGGCACAAAATGTGCCAACTTTCATGAAGGAAGCTTGCCAAAATTCTGCTTGCAAGGTAGTTTGAAAAATGACCAAATCTGGATTAAGTGCAAATAAGGCCTGAAAATTGACCATTTGGGCAGCAGTTAGTGTTTAGGCCATAACTCACTCAAAACAGGTCCAATTGACCTGAAAATTTAAACATGAATAGTTAAGACCCATATCTACAAGTATTATGAAGACACCAAAGCCCAGAAATGACCATAAGCAAGTCAAACAGCTTGCACAAGTTCGGGTCCAAAAACTGGCCGAACCTAAAATGACCTAAAGTGACCTAAAGTGACCAATTTTAATGCTATTTGACCAGCAATAGTAAAATGACCATAACTTGGTCTACATAACTCAGAATGACCTGAAATTTTGCCCCGTGTTCCATAAGACATAGATCTACAAGTTTGTAGTTTTGACCGAAACCCGAAAACTGAGGGAACTAGGTTGTCTGGCTAGGTCAAACTAGTATCCCGGAATCCTGTAAATTGCAAGAAAATGGAGTATACACGGAAATGAACTTGGTAACATGTACCAACCCTAAAATACTACCGAATGTGACATATTAATAACATTAAAACCTAATTTACCTAGAATGCATCGAGGGTCGACATATTAGGTTGAATAAGCAAATATTAGAATTCAGTGAATTAATTATCAAGCATTATCGTTAGAGACAGTTTAAATGAGTACTGAAACACTTCAAATTATGTTTCTCAGTTAGCAAAGACTCAGGGAAAGGGAAGGAAACACTTAGTCAAGACCAGGAGACAGTTATCAAAGGTTTGTGCACAACAGTTATTTCTTTTGCATTTTTCAATTGAAATAAATTATGACTATTTGTATATTATTGTTTTTAATTATGGAAATGTGTTTGAATGGATACTTATTGCTTGAAAAGCATTTTTAATGGTTTGAAACTGTGGAAAATTTTGATTTAGTGTGATTTGTGAAAATTTGAAGTTAATTATGAATTGTGTTGCCATTTTGTTAATGAATTTATGACTTTAGAAATTTATTGGATTCTCACGAATCATTTGAATAAAATGTTTGGAATTGATTTTGTGTTCACACTTAGCATGACAGTATCATATCATTCCTTCTCCATTTATGGGGTTGTGATCGTTTATTTTCCTTCTCCATTTATGGAGTCGTGATCTTTTATTTTTCTCCCTCTCTGGTTTACCAGTTGAGGTGATCGGATGAGTACTAATTATATAGCTAGCTCCCTTCCTCATTGATTTCGATTAGTGGGGTTGTGATTGCTTTGTCGTGGTGTACAACGCGGCATTGATAAAAAATTTTGTGTCATGGCTTAAGTTGTGTATGAATTGGCAACACTGTGTTCGTAAATTATTTGACTAAATTGTGTTATTATGAGCTTTGATAATTTGTGAAATGGAGTTTAAATCCTTATTGACATTCACTGTCTTTTGAATTTAACTACGTTTTGATTACTGAGATTTATTGTGATATTGTGTTAAATTCCTTATGACATTCATTGTCTTGAATTTAACTATGGTTTTACGTGTCTATCATTTATATGATTTATGAACTGTGACTTAAAGTTGTATTTGGTTAATGTTGTGCACCACTGACACATTGTCTCAGCGATAGCTTTTCATTGCTGTCGCAGGTAGACAGACAGACAAGGCAGCAGACTAGGCTGCTAGTACATCCAGCGAGAGATTATCGGGTATAACGAGTATACCACATTTTGCATTTTGTACTGTAATGTATGACCACTGTATATATATATTGTTTTTGGTTTTGAGCAGTTGTAAATTAAAATTGTACATTGAAGTTGTAAAGTAAATTATGAGTTATTTTGACTTGTAAAATTTTTATTATATTTCTTTTATCTCATCCTTTGAAAATACTGAAAAATTACTGTGGATTTGAGTTGAAAAATATGTTGTGTTGAGAAATATGTTAGAGTTGAGATTTGGAAATATATTGAAGTGTTTTTTACAGGTTTTTGAAGAACTGTTTTATCCAAAATACAGATGGCACTCTGCCAAAATTTTTACAGAAATTCTAATAGTCTAAATGTGTTAACTGTTTCAAGTCAATTCATAAAAAGTTGTTAACACCTGTAAATAGTGCTCACCACTGTAAAATGAAGTAAGAAAAGTTTTAAAATCCCTTGTAGTGTATTTAATGGGTTATCAGTAGACGAAGTTGGTAATTCATTAGGTATACTACGGGATCATGTTATGCCTTACAGAGGGGTAGGGTGTAACATGTTTTAGTGGTATCAGAGCGAAGTTTTAAAATTCTATTTTCACCTGTTATTTGAATATTCTTTCTTCATAGTACAATTGCTCAATATCATTTTTTGATACATACAGTACATTACATTATAAATATGCACTAACAGGAGGAAATCTTCTTGTGTTAATTGTTCAGAAGGTCTAAGATCCTCGAATTTACAATGGAAGAGAGTGATCGGTCAGTCGATCAATCTTTTGAGGCTGAGGTACAAGTTAAGGCCCCAGCTCCACAAAGTGTCGAACGCCCGACTGTACCAATTTTACCGGTATAAATTACTGCATAAGTGGCCTAGCAAATGGCTACTTTCTTTCAGCAAATGGCTGATAATCTGTCAACCCAAGCCCAAGTACAGGCCCAACCCCCACAAGGGCAACATGAAATAGAGAAGATGGAGAAACCTATGGGTCAGAGCTCAAGCAGTAATTTGAGAAAGAGAAAAGAATTTGAGGAGCCCGAGCTTAGGGATATAACAGAGGTGGATCATCAAAGCAGAGACCACCAAGGTCCAATCGTCGAACAACTAGAAGTTTCTACCCTCCCTGCCAATGCGAAACTTGTGGTAGAAATCATGGTGGGATATGCTATAAGGCTATTGGAGCCTGTTATAACTATGGAGGCACAGGACACTTTGCCAAGGACTGCACCAGTAGTCGCAGAGTTGGACCACCTTCTACTACTGCAGAAGGGTCAGTTCAGAGCCCTGTCACCAGAAGTTCACAACCACCCTACAGAGGAAGAGGCAGGGGTAGAAGTAGCCCAGTAGGCAGCCAAGGCACAGTGAAACAGTCAGAGCAAGACAGTGCTCTAGTCAGAGTCTGTGCATTGAGACAGAGAGAAGAGGCCGAGACATTTGATGTTGAGGCTGGTACCTTCTCAACTTTTAATCAAGATGTGTTTGTGTTATTTGATCCGGGTTCTACTCATTCTTATGTGAGTGCTAGCATCATTGATTGCATTGCTATTCCATGTACACAAATGGACTTTGAGGTGCTAGTAACAAGTCCGCTAGGACAGGAGGTCAGGGTTAATAAAATATATAGGGATTGTCCTTTGGTGATCCAAGGACACACTTTTCTGTCTGATTTCATTGAAATGCCCTTCAGAGATTATGATATCATCTTGGGCATGGATTGGTTAGCTAGGCATCATGCCATGATTGATTTGTAGGTCAAGACAGTCACTTTTGGTCTCCTCGATGCTGATGATGTGGTAATACATGGGGAGAGGCAGTTATTGCCATCAGACATCATTTCGGCTGCACTAGCAAAAAAAAAAAATGATCAGAAAGGGGTGTGAAGCATACTTGGCACATGTGGTAGACACCCTAGTGGGGAGTCTAGCATTGAAGGACATCCCTACAGTATATGACTTTCCAGATGTGTTTCCTGATGAATTGCCAGAATTACCTCCGGAAAGAGAAGTGCAGTTTGAAATTAATGTTATGCCAATTGTGGATCCAATCTCCATAACACCATACAGAATGACACCAGCAGAGTTAAAGGAGTCTGAATACTTTCATGTTAGTGTTAGAATTATATGATCTGTTGTTATTCCTTTACAGGGGAATAAATTTTGTTGCATTAGTGATTAGTCCTTTAGGATAAGGATTGTGATAATAAGTGAAATTAGTTTTGGAAGAGTTTATCGGCGAAAAGTATTTTCTGACACACCATAAATTATAAAGCTAATTGGCGAGCCTACTTAATGTAAGGCAAGAGGACGTAAAAGTAAGATGCAGTAATGGAATTGCTCTAGATGAGGGCAAGGATGTTACTATTAGTAATTGCTGATGGATATTGTAATCAGAATAAGTTCGAATATCAGTGAATTCGAAAAGGATAAAGGATAGGAAAGTTTGATCTATTGGGATGTATTGTAGTAACTATGCAATGTTCTCGATGTTTATACTGTAAGCTGCAGATTACAGTACTAACTTGAGATTATTGTGTAGAGCTACGTACTACCCGATAGTACACCTAGATGAGAATAGTTGCCAACGGCATCTATTTTGGTATAGTTATGTCGGGACAGAATTTAATTGTTAGAAATAAGTTTAAAAATCCTACTTAGGGATCTAAAACTCAAAAGTTAGAATATCGAAAGGTTATAGTTCAGTACAAAAGGAAGTAAGTTATAGAATATTGACAGATAAAAAGAGTTATGGAAGTAAAGATTTGAACAGTTGATTCATATATAACAAAGAAATATTACGAATGTGAGGAAGACTATGACTAGAATGGTTAGAGGACCAATGACTAGATAAATGATTCTAACATGACCTCAAGGGTCATTCAAGAAGGAACGTGAACCGAAATATTACACAGCACAATAGTAAGAGGAGATTGATGTTATACAAATAAATTAAGCGTTGTATTAGATTGTTAAAAGTCTTATACAAATTTGAGGAAAAGAAGATTATACGATCGTATAGAAAGGAAAAAAATAAACGTATAACTATTGTAAGATGGCTATTGGATAAAATTTCATGGACGAAATTTATTTTAAGGGGGGAGAATTATAACACCCCTAAGTTCGGTAGTGCGTTCTACTGTTCCGGTGACCAGTGTTGTCCGGACAGCTAGGATGCCTAGAACTACACTTCGTTATGATTGAGGAGACATAAAATAATAAAATACAAGAAAAGAAAATGCAAGAAGAGCAAAGGAAAAATAATAGCAAAGAAATGTAACCAAGTTAAGCGAGCCAAGAACCCTAGCGATGGGTGGTGACGGCACCGGGAAATCACGGCGTGGACCGTTGACTAGCCTTAGACCGCGGGGAACCCTGGAAAATTTTTTTTGGACTTAAAGAGACATCAATTGAAGTATAAATACCATAAGAAATATTAAATACAAATTAATTAATTAGTACAAAGAAAAGTGAGAAATCGAAAAACGGACAAAACCCGGTATTACCGAAAAATCGGGAATGCAACCCGAACAGGGGCATTGTGGTCATTTGATACCCCAAGTTGTCTTTTGACCTAAATGTCCATTAAAAATACATGATATTATATTTGTAAAATGTCATGAAAAATTAAATTAGTGGTACCTAATTTAATTAACAAAAATTAGGGACTTAATGTGGGAATATAGAAAGTTTAACATTTTTTATTATTAACCTATGTTAGTGGAGCACTAAGTAAATTATTATACACCATATAATACCCTAAGTTGACAGAAATGTCCACTAACATTCTGAAATTCATCTTCTCCACTTGAAAAATTCATTTGGAAGAATGAAAGCTCTCAAACCTCTCACATGGCCGCACCATGCATGGAGCTCAAGTTCTCCATGATCAAGCCTTGATTTCTTGCAAGTGTCTTCATGAAAAATGATCCTCACACCATGGGCAGTAGATAGGCAGCAAGAAATGAAAGTTTTTGTGGAGTTTTGAAGAATTTCAAAAGTGGTAAGTTTGAGTTTTTGATTATTGTTTAATTAAAGTTTGTAAGGATGTCATGGGTGTTTGATTTATGGAGAAATTTTTGAGGTTTGATGTTGAATGGGGATGTGTACTTTTAGCAGCCATGGAAACACTTTGAAGGAAATTTATTTTTGCTTGTAAATGGTGAATTAAATGATTGATTAAATGTATATTGTGTAGGAAATTGTTTGGGTGATGTATACTTAGTATATGTAAATGTGAATTGAAATTTGAAGCTTGAAAATTAATGAAATGTAAATGTACCATTATGGCAGTTTGTAAGCTCTTGAAGAATGCTGGAATTCATGCTTGGTTTATGGAATAATGATGTTAATTTGTGATAGGGGTTATGGCAATTTGAGTGCATGTATGATGGTGTGAAGTTGGACAAGTAAATGAGCATGAATTGGTGATTGAATTGTTGCAAATTGAGTTGGACAATTTCTGCACTTGTTGGTGCACATTGAATGTAATTGTAAGCTGCCAAAATGACCTATAATATGTTGTAAATTGTGTTTAGGTTGTGGTACAACCAGAATTGGTTTGAATGTTAAGTTTGGTAAGTGTTAAAAGTGATCCTTGATGTGTATACAAAAAAATGCAATAAGGCAGTTTGTGTTTTTCGCCTATAACTTTAAGAGTGTGGCTCCAATTGGTATGAGACCAACTAGAGGTGAAACTAGGCACAAAATGTGCCAACTTTCATGAAGGAAGCTTGCAAAAATTCTCCTTGCAAGGTAGCTTGAAAAATGACCAAATCCGGATTAAGTGCAAATAAGGCCTGAAAATTGACCATTTGGGCAGCAGTTAGTGTTTAGGCCATAACTCACTCAAAACAGGTCCAATTGACCTGAAACTTTAACCATGAATAGTTAAGACCCATATATACAAGTCTTATGAAGAAACCAAAGCCCAGAAATGACCATAAGCAAGTCAAACAGCTTGCAGAAGTTCGGGTCCAAAAACTGGCCGAACCTAAAATGACCTAAAGTGACTTAAAGTGACCAATTTTGATGCAATTTGACCAGAAATAGTAAAATGGCCATAACTTGGTCTACATAACTCAGAATGACCTGAAATTTTGACCCGCGTTCCATAAGACATAGATCTACAAGTTTGTAGTTTTGACCGAAACCCGAAAACTGAGGGAACTAGGTTGTCCGGCTAGGTCAAACTAGATCCCGGAATCCAGCAAATTGCAAGAAAATGCAGTATACACGGAAATGAACTTGGTAACATGTACCAACCCTAAAATACTATTGAATGTGACATATTAATAACATTAAAACCTAATTTACCTAGAATGCATCAAGGGTCGACATATTAGGTTGACTAAGCAAATATTAGAATTCAGTGAATTAATTATCAAGCATTATCGTTAGAGACAGTTTAAATGAGTACTGAAAAACTTCAAATTGTGTTTCTCAGTTAGCAAAGACTTAGGGAAAGGGAAGGAAACACTGAGTCAAGACCAGGAGACAGTTATCAAAGGTTTGTGCATAACAGTTATTTCTTTTGAATTTTTCAATTGAAATAAATTATGACTATTTGTATATTATTGTTTTTAATTATGGAAATGTGTTTTAATGGATACTTATTGCTTGAAAAGCATTGTAAATGGTTTGAAACTGTGGAAAATTTTGATTTAGTGTGATTTGTGAAATTTTGAAGTTAATTATGAATTGTGTTGCCATTTTGTGAATGAATTTATGACTTTAGAAATTTATTGGATTCTCACGAATCATTTGAATAAAATGTTTGGAATTGATTTTGTGTTCACACTTAGCATGACAGTATCATATCATTCCTTCTCCATTTATGGGGTTGTGATTGTTTATTTTCCTTCTCCATTTATGGAGTCGTGATCGTTTATTTTTCTCCCTCTCTGGTTTACCAGTTGAGGTGATCGGATGAGTACTCATTATATAGCTGGCTCCCTTCCTCATTGATTTCGATTAGTGGGGTTGTGATTGCTTTGTCGTGGTGTACAACGCGGCATTGATCAAAAATTTTGTGTCATGGCTTAAGTTGTGTATGAATTGGCAACACTGTGTTCGTAAATTATTTGACTAAATTGTGTTATTATGAGCTTTGATAATTTGTGAAATGGAGTTTAAATTCTCATTGACATTCACTGTCTTTTGAATTTAACTACGTTTTGATTACTGAGATTTATTGTGATATTGTGATATTGTGTTAAATTCCTTATGACATTCATTGTCTTGAATTTAACTATGGTTTTACGTATCTATCATTTATATGATTTATGAACTGTGATTTAAAGTTGTATTTGGTTAATGTTGTGCACCACTGACACATTGTCTCAGCGATAGCTTTTCATTCTTTATGTGGTAGACAGACAAGCAGAGGCGTGACTAGGCTGCTAGTACATCCAGCGAGAGATTATCGGGTATAACGAGTATACCACATTTTGCATTTTGTACTATAATGTATGACCACTGTATGTATATATTGTTTTTGGTTTTGAGTAGTTGTAAATTAAAATTGTACATTTAAGTTGTAAAGTAAATTATGAGTTATTTTGACTTGTAAAATTTGTATTATATTTCTTTTATCTCATCCTTTGAAAATACTGAAAAATTACTGTGGATTTGAGTTGAGAAATATGTTGTGTTGAGAAATATGTTGGAGTTGAGATTTGGAAATATATTGAAGTGCTTTTTACAGGTTTTTGAAGAACTGTTTTATCCAAAATACAGATGGCACTCTGCCAAAATTTTTACAGAAATTCTAATAGTCTAAATGTGTTAACTGTTTCAAGTCAGTTCATAAAAAGTTGTTAACACCTGTAAATAGTGCTCACCATTGTAAAATGAAGTAAGAAAAGTTTTAAAATCCCTTGTAGTGTATTTAATGGGTTATCAGTAGACGAAGTTGGTAATTCATTAGGTATACTATAGGATCATGTTATGCCTTACAGAGGGGTAGGGTGTAACAATATTCTTGGGATTCACATCTATAGAGATACACCGAAAAGAATAATAGGTTTATCCCAACGTTTATACTTGGAAAAGGTGTTAAAGAGGTTTAACATGCTTGATTTCAAGAGAGGATTGTTGCCAGTGAGACATGGTATCCACCTTTCTAAAGAGATGTCTCCAAAGACACCTGAAGAAAGAGATAAAATGGCCAAGATTCCATATGCTTCAGCTATTGGAAGTTTAATGTATACAATGTTATGTACTAGACTGGATATCGTATATGCTGTTAGTTTGACCAGTAGGTATTAATCCAATCCAAGTTTGGAACACTGGATAGCTGTCAAGAATATCCTTAAATACTAGAGAAGAACTAAGGATTTATTCTTGCCTTATGGAGTTGGAGACTTGCAATTGGATGGTTATGCTGATTCTGATTTCCAATCAGATATCGATGATAGAAAGTCTACCCCTGGGTATGTGTTCATTTGTAATGGAGGTGCAGTTAGTTGGAAGAGTTCCAAACAGAGTACGATTGCAGATTCCACTACCGAGGCTGAGTATATTCCTGCATCAGATGTTGCAAAGGAAGCTATTTGGATAAAGAAGTTCGTGACAAAACTTGCAGTAGTTTCTTCCATTGAGTCAGTAGTTCCACTTCACTGTGACAACAATGGAGCAGTCATACAGGCTAAGGAACCCCGGTCTCACTAGAAATCCAAACACATAGAAAGGCACTACCACATTATCAGAGAAATAGTTGGACGAAGCGATGTAGCTATGCAAAAAATAACATCAGCTGAAAATCTAGCTGATCTATTCACTAAGCCTATGTCACAGACTCAGCTAGACTGACATCTTGAGAAGATGGGTCTAAGATATTGTAATGAATGGCTCTAGTGCTAGTGGGAGATTGTTAATAGTATGCCCTAGAGCATATCATTTAGTATGTATCTTGTACACGTTTTTATTAATAAAAGGCATTTCCACTTTTCCGTTTACATAATATATTTATGTGTAATAGAAAATGTCCATTGATATTTTGTTAGAAATTCTATTCTTACGTTGATAAGAATATGAGTAACAGTATTTCTAGTACAAAGTATCATAAATAGGTTCACAATTGAGGATACTTCATAATAAGGACATAACTTATCCAAAAAGATTGTATTCATGTTTGTTCCCAAGTTATTTATATGAGATATAAATAAGATGGAATGGTGAGTCTCATGCCATATGACAAATATGATAGGCACTTGTCATGATAAGTAGGTCGAACTAGTGACACTTATGATAAGCACATGGAGTTTACTCTTGTCAATGTATTATCATAAATCATATCAGTGTACATAATCTTTAGACCTGAGATAGCACAGTTATCTTGCATATAGGTGGTTTGAGTTTGATACTGCTTTCATACTTGTACTGTGTATGGGTATATGGGCATGTGTTGGCTCCTACTAGTTATATATGGAGGTAGGTGTAGATCAAGGTGGAATCTGTTCCTCTAAGTAAATAGGGATAAAATCCTATGTTCATTTAATTATTCTTGATGTTTCATGTTCTTGGCCAGGACAGATAGATTTAATTAGAAAAGAGTTTCTGATGAGAAAATCTTTTAATCAAGAACTAGAATTAAAAGAGAACATAATATTCATAGCAAATGGGGTTTGACATAAACCTTGACTCTAGCTTGAGTTTAGATTTTGTAACAGAGAGATTCTAGTGCATGGTAACATATGATTATAAGTTCATTTAAGGCAAACCTTATTACTAATTGGGTGGCCATGGCATGCTATGCTAGGTGTTAACTATAGTCTATGAGGTGTATAAAATGGTTTAGAGAAATCATTTATGGTAAGAAAGAGTTTTGATGATATTAAAAGTTGATATCATATATCATTGGCAATTAGCGATGAGCCTAGTAAGTCACACACATACACAAGTAATCACCAAATTAAATATGATTTAATTAATTAATTAAAGAGTTTAATTGATTAATTAAATAGGTTTGGTTTGCAATTAGATTGCAAAGTCCCTAGCATGACTTGAAGCCAAATCTAGATTATTAGATGTATAGTATAAGTTAAATTTATATTTAAAGTATTTAAATATGAATTTAATTAATGAGAAATTAATTAATAAAGATTAATTAATTGATTTATATTTGATATAAATTGATTAGAAGAAGAGAAATAATTATTTTGAGTTGAGAACTCAAAATTAAGACACAGGGGCATTTTGGTCATTTCACAGGGTGACATGTGGCACCATGAGATGATGACACATGGCACTACACATAAGCTTGCCAAATGTCTTTTAATCATGTAAGATGATAAAAATTAAGATTAAATATAGATTTGACACTTGGCACAATTTGATTGGGTCAATTAAACCTAGAGCCAATCAAAAGGTGACATGTGGCAAGGGTTTTAAGTTGTGACCTAGCCATATAAGTGTTGTTATAAAAAGAAAAAATTTACAATCAGCTACTGCCTCTCTTTGTGCCGCCACCCTTGAGGCTCCCATTCTCTCTTCTTCTTCATCTCTCATCAATTCCAAGAGATTAGCAAACAATCTCTTGAATTAAAAATACTAGAAATTGTTTCTAGTGTCTTGTTTACATTTTTAATCTCTTAAAAGGCAAAACTTAATTTTCTAATTAATAGAAAAGGCTTTAGAAGCTGTTCAAGGGCTACCATAGGTGACCTTGGTGTGGAGAAGCTAGAGGGACAACATCTGGTGTCCTAAAGACGCATCCCAAAGGTGCCAAATACATTGTAGTGCATCAAGAGGTTAGTGCACTTGTTCTTGATCTAATCTAGGGTTCTAAAATTGATCTGATTAATTCTAAAATCTTAAATGGCAAATATGAAGGAGTGGAAGCATGAAAAATACAAGTTTATATCATTGAATTCAAAAATTTTCACCTAGGGTCACATGCATCATTCAAGATTTATTTTTATCTATTTGATTTCAATAATAAACAATATATTAAAACTCTTTTAATATGTTTTTTGATCTGTATTTGCAATTTAAGATTTTTAAATTAATCAAATTAATTTTAGAACCCTAGATTAAATCAAGAACGATTACACTAACCTCTTGCTGCACTGCAGTGTGTCTGTGCCTTTGAGATTCGTCTTTAGGACACCAGATGTTGTCCCTCTAGCTTTTCCACACTAAGAACACCTATGACAGCACTTGAACAGCTTCTAAAGCTTTTTCTATTAATTAGAAATTCAAGTTCTGCCTTTTAAGAGATTAGAGATGTAAACAGGACACTACAAATAATTTCTAGTATTTTTAATTCAAGAGATTGATGGCTAATCTCTTAGAATTGATGAGAGATGAAGAGGAAGAGAGGGAGAGCTTCAAAAATGGCATGACAAAGGAGTGTGGTTACTAGCTGTATTTTATTTTCTCATAACAACACTTATATAGCTAGGTTAACACATTAAACCCTTGCCACATGTCACCCTTTGATTAGCTCTAGGTATAAGTGGCCCAATCACATTGTGCCAAGTGTCAAACCTATATTTAATCTTAATTTTAATCATCTTACATGATTAAAAGACATTTGGCAAGCTTATGTGTAATGCCATGTGTCACCATCTCATGGTGCCATGTGTCACACTGCGAAATGACCAAAATGCCCCTGTGTCTTAATTTTGAGTTCTTAACCTAAAATAATTATTTCTCTTCTTCTAATTAATTTATATCAAATATAAATTAATTAATTAATCTCTATTAATTAATTTCTCATTTATTAAATTCATATTTAAACACTTTAAATATAAATTTAACTTATACTATACATCCAATAATCTAGATTTGGTTTTAAGTCATACTAGGGACTTTGCAATCTAATTGCAAACCAAACCTATTTAATTAATCAATTAAACTCTTTAATTAATTAATTAAATCATATTTAAATAGGTGATAACTTGTGTATGCGTGTGACTTACTAGGCTCATCACTAATTGGCAATGAGACATGATATCAACTCTTAATATGATCAAAACTCTTTCTTATCATAAATAATTTCTCTAAATCATTTTATGCACCTCATAGACCATGGTTAACACCTAGCATAGCATGCCATGGACACCCAATTAGTAATAAGGTTTACCTTAAATGAACCTATAATCATATGTTACCATGCACTAGAATCTCTCTGTTACAAAATCCCAACTCAAGCTGGAGTCATGGTTTATGTTAAACTCCATTTGCTATGAATATTATGTTCTCTTTTTATTCCAATTCTTGATTAAAAAGATTTTCTCATCAGAAACTCTTTTCTGATTAAATCTATCTGTCCTGGCCAAGAACTTGAAACATCAAGAATAATTAAATGAACATAGGATTTTATCTCTATTTACTTAAAGGAACAGATTCCATCTTGATCAACACCTACCTTCATATATAACTAGTAGGAGCCAACACATGCCCATATACCCATACACAGTACAAGTATGAAAGCAGTATCAAACTCAAACTACCTATATATAAGATAACTGTGCTATCTCAGGTCTAAAGATTATATGCACTGATAAGATTTAAGACAAAACATTGACAAGAGTAAACTCCATGTGCTTGTCATAAGTGTCACTGGTTCGGCCTACTTATCATTTATAAGTGCCTATCATGTTTGCTATATGGCATGAGACTCACCATTCCATCTTATTTATATCTCATATAAATAACTTGGTAACAAACATGAATATAATCTTTCTGGATAAGTCATGTCCTTATTATGAAGTATCCTCGATTGTGAACCTATTTATGATACTTTATACTAGAAATACTGTCACTCATATTCTTAACAACTTAAGAATAGAATTTCTAACAAAATATTAATGGACCTTTTCTATTACACATAAATATATTATGTAAATGGAAAAGTGGAAATGCCTTTTATTAATAAAATATGTACAAGATACATACTAAATGATATGCTCTAGGGCATACTACTAACAATCTCCCACTAGCACTAGAGCTATTCATTACAATATCTTAGACCTATCTTCTCAAGATATCGGTCTAGCTGAGTCTGTGACATAGGCTTAGTGAATGGATCTGCAGGATTTTCAGCTGATGCTATTTTTTGCAAGGCTACATCACCTCGCCCAACTATTTCTCTGATAATGTGGTAGTGCCTTTCTATGTGTTTGGACTTTTGGTGAGACCTTGGTTCCTTAGCCTGTATGATTGCTCCATTGTTGTCACAGTGTAGTGGAACTGCTGACTCAATGGAAGGAATTGCTACAAGTTCTGTCACGAACTTCTTTATCCAAACAGCTTCCTTTGCAGCAACTGATGTAGCAATATACTCAGCCTCTGTAGTGGAATCTGTAGTCGTGCTCTGTTTGGAACTCTTCCAACTAACTGCACCTCCATTACAAATGAACACATATCCAGAGGTAGACTTTTTATCATCGATATCTGATTGGAAATCAAAATTAGTATAACCATCCAATTGCAAGTCTCCACCTCCATATATCAAGAATAAATCCTTAGTTCTTCTCAAGTACTTAAGGATATTCTTGACAGTTATCCAGTGTTCCAAACCTGGATTAGATTGATACCTACTAGTCAAACTAACAGTATATGCGATATCCGGCCTAGTACACAACATTGCATTTATTAAACTTCCAATAGCCAAAGCATATGGAATCGTGGCCATCTTATCTCTTTCTTAAGGTGTCTTTGTAGACATCTCTTTAGAAAGGTGGATACCATGTGTCACTGGTAATAATCCTCTCTTGGAATCAAGCATGTTAAACCTCTTTAACACCTTTTCTAAGTATAAACTTTGGGACAAACCAATTATTCTTTTCACTCTATCTCTATAGATGTGAATCCTAAGAATATAAGTTGCCTCTCCTAAGTCTTTCATGGAAAATGTATTTGACAACCATATCTTTATAGTTGTCAACATACCTGTGTCATTGCCCATCAACAGTATGTCATCCACATATAAGACAAGGAAAGTGATAGCACTGTCACTAACCCTCTTATATACACATGGCTCATCCTCATTTTTGATAAAACCAAAGGATTTAATGGCTTCATCAAAACGGATGTTCCAACTCCTCGAAGCATGTTTTAACCCATAAATGTTTTGCTTTAGCTTGCATACCTTAGAACCATCTTGGGATTCAAAACCCCTAGGTTGTTCCATGATAATGTTTTCTTCAATGTATCCATTGAGAAAAGCTATTTTGACATACATTTGCCAAATCTCATAATCATAGTACGCAGCTATTGCGAATAGAATCCTAATTGATTTAAGCATGGCAACAGGCGAGAAAGTCTCCTCACAGTCGATTCCTTGCCTTTGGCGAAACCATTTCGCTACTAGCCTTGCCTTATAGGTCTCTACCTTTCCATCAAAACCAATCTTCTTATTGAAAACCCATTTGTTCCCTATAGGTATAATACCTTCAGGTGGGTCAACAAGATCCCAAACTTGATTCTTATACATGGAATCAATTTTAGATTTCATAGCATCAATCCATTTTGAAGAATCTTTTATCTGATATAGCTTATTCATAAGTAAGTGGATCATCTCCATGATTTACTTTTTCATGAGTAGACAACTCTTGTTTTTCTTCATGAAGGAAACCATATCTCATTGGTGGGTGAGATACCCTGATTGTTCTACGAGGAACAATAGGTATAGGTTGTAGATGTTTCATCAACAGGTATAGGTTGACTAGATGGATCTATATCCATCTGACCTGTCGATTGGTTAGAATTCTCTAATTCCAACTCTATTTGCCTTCCTTTGCCTCCCTCTTGGACAAACTATTGTTCAAGAAATGTGGCATCTCTACTCACCACAACCTTTTGTGATGTAGGCAAATAAAAATAATATCTAAAACTATCTTTTGGATATCCAACAAATCGACCCTTTTCTGATATGGTTTCCAATTTATCAGTGTTCAGCTTTTTGATATAAGCTGGACACCCCAAATCTTAACATGCTTAAGACTTGGTTTTCTTCCATGCCATATCTCATAAGGTGTGGAAGAAACTAATTTTGATGGAATCCTATTCAGAATATACAAAGCTGATTCTAATGCAAATCCCCAAAAGGAGATAGGCATATCAGTAAAGCTCATCATACTACGTACCATATCCAATAGGGTACGATTTCTCCTTTCAGATACACCATTCAGCTGTGGCATTCCTGGAGGAGTCAACTGGGAAACAATGCCGTGCTCTCTCAATTATTCATCAAATTCAGTACTCAAATATTCACCTCCACGATCTGATCGAAGAGCTTTAATACTCTTCCCTGTTTGATTTTCTACTTCAGATTTAAATTCTTTGAACTTTTCAAAGGATTCATGTTTGTATTTCATCAAATACAAATACCCAAACCTTGATTTATCATCAGTAAAGGTAATAAAATAATGAAAACCGCCTCTAGCCATTTCCTTAAATGGACCACATACATCACTATGTATTAGCTCCAAAATATTTTCAGCTCTTAGCCCTTGTCCAATAAAAGGTGATCTAGTCATTTTGCCCTGAAGGCAAGATTCATAAGTAGAAGTAGGCTCAGAGCCCAATGAAGATAAAATCCCCATTTTCTCCAATTTTGCAATCCTATCTTCTACAACATGACATAACCTTAAGTGCCAAATAAATTTTGAATTTGAGTTGGTTTTCACCATGGCATTGCATTCTTTTAGATCACTTGCATTCAATTTGTGTTTTTCATTATTATCCAAATAATAAAGACCATCATTCATATAACCCGAACCAACATATTTATTTCGAAAATAAATATTGCAAACATCATTTGTGAACTGATATTCATAGCCATTTCTAGTCAAACTAGATATAGAAATGATGTTCTTAAAAGCATCAGGTACATATAAAATATTATCCAAACACAAAACATGTCCAAACATGTAAAAAGATTTAGATCCTATGGCTAAAGCTTCAACAGTTGAGCCATTGCCAATTCAGACTCTAACATCTTGAGAGCGCAAGCTTCTTCTACTTGCTAGTTCCTGCATACTATTAGAAATGTGAGAACTGGCACCAATATCTAAAGCCCAAGCTGTAGATGAACTATGAGTATCATCAGAATCTAAATAACAATATATGGACATACCTTCCGAAGGTTTATCCTTCTTGTCCTTCAGAGAAGCAAGATATTCTGGGCAGTCCCTTTTCCAGTGCCCATCTTTCTGGCAGTGGAAACACTTTCCTTTACCTCCTTCAGCTTTAATCTTCCCTTTTTGTTTAGCTATTTTCCTAGAAGAACCAGGAATCTAAGGTTTCTTTTTCTTATTACCCTTCTTCTTATTGGACTTTCCAGTAGAAGAAGATGCAATCAAAGCTACCTCCTTTCCTTTATTGCCCGGCATATTCTTTTGGGCAATAACCAGCATGTTGAGTAAACCAGCTAAGGTTCATTCCTGTTGAGTCATATGAAAATTTGTCACAAAATTCCCAAAAGAATCAGGAAGGGACTGAAGGATCAAATCCGTCTTTAGTTGGAAATCCATGTTGAAGTCAAGATGTTCCAACTGCTCAATCAGCCGAATCATCTTGTGAACATGATCCCCAACATTCTGTCCCTCAGACATCCTCATACAGAATAGCTGCCTAGATATCTCATACCTAGCATTCCTACTGTGCTCACCATACAACTCTTGTAGATGAAGGAGGATCTCACTCGCACTCTGCATGTTCTCATGCTGCTTCTGTAACTCATTACTCATGGAAGCAAGCATGTTACACTTAGCTCTCATATCATGCTCCTTCCACTTGTCCAAAGTTTCATGTTCCTCTCGAGTGGCCTCTGGAGGTAAGGGACCAGGAAAATATGAGTTTAGAACATATCCTATATGTTCAAGGTTCATGACAAGTTTCAAATTTCTTAGCCAATCAGAGAGATTAGGTCCTGTCAACCTATTGCGATCAAGTATGCTTCCAAGGATATTGGATGGTGGTGGTTGTTCTGTGCTCATTATTATCATAAAATTAACTGTAAAAAATAACCAGATTAATTAGTAAATGTATCAAGTAATTAACCAAAATGATTATGGTCTTTTAATCAAATTGGTCCTCCCACTAACTTAGCGAATCCTACACTTCCAAAGTAGAAAACGGAAATCCTAGTTGGATGGATTTCTAGTGGGTGATTGAATTCTTATAATTCTATTGATCATCCTCAGGTACATCCATTATTGGAATTACAATAAACTATATGTGAGCAACTCCTTGCCCATCACATCTCATGTGAGGTTCAATCCTTTACCTAGCTCCTAATGCTCAAAATCTCAGGTACATCCATTATTGACTTATCTTGCATTAGTTAAGTTGATCCCATTGAGCCAGTAATTATGCAAATAATTTTAATGTCCTTAGGTACATCCAATTTTGGCTACCGAACCATTTACATATTTACAACATCTCATGCTTAGCAATTATTCTTAAGAAAATCTCTTAAATTAATTGCATCTTATGCAACTATTTAAAATAATTGCATCTTATGCATTTCATTCATTCATCTTGTCACAAAATTCCCAAAAGACTCAGGAAGGGACTGAAGGATCAAATCCGTCTGTAGTTGGAAATCCATGTTGATGTCAAGATGTTCCAACTGCTCAATCAGCCGAATCATCTTGTGGACATGATCCCCAACATTCTGTCCCTCAGACATCCTCCTACGGAATAGCTGTTTAGATATCTCATACCTAGCATTTTAGCTGTGCTCACCATACAACTCTTGTAGGTGAAGGAGGATCTCACTCGCACTCTGCATGTTCTCATGTTGCTTCTGTAACTCATTACTCATGGAAGCAAGCATGTAACACTTAGCTCTCATATCATGCTCCTTCCACTTGTCCAAAGTATCATGTTCCTCTTGTGTGGCCTCTGGAGGTAAGGGACCAGGAACATTTGAATCTAGAACATATCCTATATGTTCAAGGTTCAGGACAAGCTTAAAATTTCTTAGCCAATCAGACAGATTTGGTCCTGTAAACCTATTGTGATCAAGTATGCTTGCAAGGATATTGGATGGTGGTTGTTTTGTGCTCATTTTTATCAGAAAATTAATTGCAGAAAATAACCAGATTAATTAGTAAATGTATCATGTAATTAACCAAAATGATTATGGTCTTTTAATCAAATTGGTCCTCCCACTAACTTAGCGAATCCTACACTTCCAAAGTAGGAAACTGAAATCCTAGTTGGATGGATTTCTAGTGGGTGATTGAATTCTTATAATTCTATTGATCATCCTCAAGTACATCCATTATTGGAATTACAATAAACTATAAGTGAGTAACTCCTTGCCCATCACATCTCATGTGAGGTTCAATCCTTTACCTAGCCCCTAATGCTCAAAATCTCAGGTACATCCATTATTGACTTATCTTGCATTAGTTAAGTTGATCCCATTGAGCCAGTAATTATGTAAATAATTTTAATGTCCTCAGGTACATCCAATATTGGCCACCAAACCATTTACATATTTACAACATCTCATGCTTAACAATTATTCTTAAGAAAATCTCTTAAATTAATTGCATCTCATGCAACTATTTAAAATTTCTTAAAATAATTGCCCCAATGGAGGGCCTATGTTATAATTACTTTAATTATAGCATATCCAACTTAATCATTTGTTTGAAAGATTTTATAGTCATTCTAATTACTATTAAGGTCTGACTTTGCACATTATCCATTTAGCATGCATATATCATATAATTACATACATTTCCATACATCTCATGCATTCATGGATAAGCAGTAAATATGGTATGATCATGGACTTTCTAAGGGATTCAATTCTGAGCCACCAAGAATTGAATCAGGGCATTCCTAGGTGCATTTCATTCATTCATTTTACAAGAGTTGCTGAAGGAGTACATAATCAGCACTTGATCTTGAATTCCTCCCACTAGTCCCACCAATGCTCTTGACCTCCTTGAACTTCTTGCAATCCAATATTACATAGTAATCCTTAGCATACCAAGGCGAATTTACAAGAACTTAAATAAATGAAATTACAACCCAAAAATTATTACAAACTTAATAATACATGCCCAAAATAAATTAAAATAAATTAATTAATTTACAATCCCAAAGAAACATAAAAGAAATAAATCCAATCACATTTGTCTTTTATAGTCCATGATCATCCATCATGCATATCACTATTTAACAATTAAATAAAACATACATACTTAAATTAAATTGAATATCTCATATTCAACTTAAAAATCAAGATTTGAATATGATTCAAATAAATTTAAAAATTCAGATTTGAATCTCATTCAAACAAATTAAAAAATTCATATTTGAATCACATTCAAACAACTTCAAAAATCCAGATTTGAATCACATTCAAGCATTTTTTAAAAAATCAGATTTGAATCACATTCAAACATTTTTTAAAAAATCAGATCTGAATTTTATTCAATCAATTTTAAAAAATCAGATTTAAATATGATTCAAACAACTTTAAAAATTTAGATTTGAATCACATTCAAACAACTTTTAAAATTTAGATTTGAATCACATTCAAACAAATTTTAAAATTCTGATTTGAATCATAATTTAATTGTTTGATTAAAAATCCTAATTAAACATTTTAATTAGTCATATGATGAACCTTTCATCATGCAACAATTGCAGAATTTAATAACAACCATGCGCACCATGATCTTCCAAAGCCATGCGCACCATGTTGGAGTTCATCAAGCATGCCACCACACCTCTTTATCCAACCAGCAATGGATCAATCATCTCATGATCAAATCACACAATTAAATCATATAATAAATAATCTAAATGGCAAATATAGTGGCTCTGATACCAATTGAAGGAACGGAAGCGTGAAAAACACAAGTTTATACCATTGAATTCAAAAATTTTCACCTAGGGTCACATGCATCATGCAAGATTTATTTTTATCTGTTTGATTTCAACGATAAACAACATATTAAAACTCTTTTAATATGTTTTTGGATCTGTATTTGCCATTTAAGATTTTAAAATTAATCAGATTAATTTTAGAACCCTAGATTAAATCAAGAACGATTACACTAACCTCTTGATGCACTGCAGCGTGTCTGCGCCTTTGAGATTCATCTTAAGGACACCAGATGTTGTCCCTCTAGCTTGTCCACACTAAGAACACCTATGGCAGCCCTTGAACAGCTTCTAAAGCCTTTTCTATTAATTAGAAATTCAAGTTCTGCCTTTTAAGAGATTAGAGATGTAAACAGGACACTAGAAACAACTTCTAGTGTTCTTAATTCAAGAGATTGATGGCTAATCTCTTTGAATTGATGAGAGATGAAGAAGAATAGAGGGCGGGCTGCAAAATGGCGTGACCAAGGAGTATGGCTGCTGGTTGTCTTTTTTTTTTTCTTCTCATAACAACACTTAAATAGCTAGGTTAACACATTCAACCCTTGCCACATGTCACCCTTTGATTAGCTTTAGGTTTAAGTGACCCAATCACATTGTGCCAAGTGTCAAACCTATATTTAATCTTGATTTTAATCATCTTACATGATTAAAAAATATTTTCCAAGCTTATGTGTTATGCCATGTGTCACCATCTCATGGTGCCACGTGTCACACTGCAAAATGACCAAAATGCCCCTGTGTCTTAATTTTGAGTTCTCAACCTAAAATAATTATTTTTCTTCTTCTAATTAATTTATATCAAATATAAATTAATTAATTAATCTCTTTTAATTAATTTCTCATTAATTAAATTCATATTTAAACACTTTAAATATAAATTTAACTTATATTATTCATCCAATAATCTAGATTTGGTTTCAAGTCATGCTAGGGACTTTGCAAACTAATTGCAAACCAAACCTATTTAATTAATCAATTAAACTCTTTAATTAATTAATTAAATCATATTTAATTAGGTGATAACTTGTGTATGTGTGTGACTTACTAGGCTCATCACTAATTGGCAATGAGACATGATATCAACTCTTAATATCATCCGAACTCTTTCTTACCATAAATGATTTCTCTAAATCATTTTATGAACCTCATAGACCATGGTTAACACCTAGCATAGCATGCCATGGCCACCCAATTAGTAATAAGGTTTACCTTAAATGAACCTATAATCATATATTACCATGCACTAGAATCTCTCTATTACAAAATCCCAACTCAAGCTGGAGTCATGGTTTATGTCAAACTCCATTTGCTATGAATATTATGTTCTCTTTTAATCCAGTTCCTGATTAAAATGATTTTCTCATCAGAAACTCTTTTCTGAATAAATCTATCTGTCCTGGCCAGGAACTTGAAACATCAAGAACAATTAAATGAACATAGGATTTTATCTCTATTTACTTAGAGGAACAGATTCCATCTTGATCAACACCTACCTCCATATATAACTAGTTGGAGCCAACACATACCCATATACCCATACACAGTACAAGTATGAAAGCAGTATCAAACTCAAACTACCTATATACAAGATAACTGTGCTATCTCAGGTCTAAAGATTATATGCACTGATATGATTTATGACAAAACATTGACAAGAGTAAACTCCATGTGCTTGTCATAAGTGTCACTGGTTCGGCCTACTTATCATTTATAAGTGCCTATCATGTTTGTTATATGGCATGAGACTCACCATTTCATCTTATTTATATCTCATTGTAGAAAGAGATGTTTCTCATTGATTTCAATTAATCTGTACATGGGTATTTATATACAATTGATTCATATAATTGTGTTATACTAATTAGGAAGAAATCCTAAATAAGAAATCCTAAATAGGAATACAGAGTACAAAATATACACAGAAATAATATAATGATTGACTTTCCATAACACTCCCCCTCAAGTTAGAGCATAGATGTTAATCATGCCCAACTTGTTACAAATGTAGTCAATCCTAGCTCCATTCAGGGCTTTTGTGAAAATATATCCTAACTGCTCTCCAGTTTTGATATGTCCTGTTGAGATGATCTGTTGTTGAATCTTTTCACGAACAAAGTGACAATCAATCTCAATATGTTTGGTCCGCTCATGAAATACCGGATTAGAAGCAATATGGAGAGCAGCTTGATTATCACACCACAATTTCGTAGGCTGGGGGGTCTTAAAACCTGTCTCATCTAGTAATTGAAATATCCACATTACCTCACATACTGATTGTGCCATGGCTCTGTATTCGGATTCAGCACTAGATCGAGAAACTACACTCTGCTTCTTGCTTTTCCAAGACACCAAATTTCCTCCAACAAAAACGCAATATCCAGTAGTTGACCTCCTATCAACCTTAGATCCATTGATCGGCATCTGAAAAACATTCAACATTCAAATGCCCATGATTACCATATAACAAACCTCTTCCTGGAGCTCCCTTCAGATAGCACAAGATTTGTCCCAAGGCTTCCCAATGAGCAACAGTTGGGGAAGACATAAACTGACTTACCACACTAACGACAAAAGCAATGTCAGGACGAGTGACAGTAAGGTAGTTCAATTTTCCTACCAATCTCCTGTATCTCTCTGGATCTTCAAACAACTCACTATCCCCTGCTAACATTTGTAAATTTGGAGTCTTTGGTGCACTACAAGGCTTAGCACCTAATTTTTCTGTCTCTGTCAATAGATCGATGACATATTTTCTTTGAGACAAGAAAATACCCTTCTTACTTCTCATAACTTCAATACCCAAAAAATACTTTAATAATCCCAAGTCTTTGGTGTGAAACTGGTTTTGGAGGAAGGTTTTAAGAGATGAAATACCTGCAGAGTCACTCCTAGTGATGATAATGTCATCTACATAGACTACCAGGAGAATTAGACCAGCCTCAGATTGCTTATAAAATACTGAGTGATCACACTTACTCTTTTGCATACCAAATACCTGCAGATTCACTCCCAATGATGATAATGTCATCCACATAGACTACCAGGAGAATTAAACCAGCCTCAGATTGCTTATAAAATACTGAGTGATCACACTTACTCTTTTGCATACCAAATTCCTGTACTGCTTCACTGAATCTCCCAAACCAGGCCCTAGGACTTTGTTTCAAGCCATAAAGAGACTTCCGAAGCCTACAAACTTTACCCAACTCCCCCTGAGCAACAAACCCAGGTGGTTGCTCCATATACACCTCCTTCTGAAGATCACCATGAAGGAAAGCATTCTTGATATCCAATTGGTGCAGGGGCCAATCATATGTAGCTGCTAAAGAGATAAACAAGCGAACAGAAGTAAGTTTAGCTACAAGAGAAAAAGTGTCAGAGTAATCAACCCCATATGTCTGAGCATATCCTTTTGCTACAAGGCGTGCTTTTAACTTAGCCACAGAACCATCAGGATTTACCTTTACTGTAAATACCCATTTGCAACCAATAGCTTTCATACCAGTGGGCAAAGGCAACAGTTCCCATGTACCATTAGCATCTAAAGCCTCCATTTCCTCTTTCATAGCAGCACATGCCTCACCAACAGTATTAGGGATAGGAACAGAGTCTAAAGAAGTAACAAAACACCGAGAACAAGAAGACAATTGATTATAAGAAACAAAAGAAGAGATAGGGTAAGTACATGAACGTTTACCTTTACGAAGAGCAATGGATAAATCTAGATCAGAATCATGATAAGTATGAGGTACAGGATCTCCCAACGAAGTAGCTGGTGGAGGATCTGAGTCAGTAATCTCCAATCTCCTGGAATAAACATGAACAACGGGAGGCCGAGTAGGTCTAGAGACAGAAGAAACAGGCTGTGAGAGAGGACTAGACATTGGTTGGACAGTATATATTAAGATATCATCCTCCTCCCCCTGACTCTCATACACAGATGATTGAGAAAAAAATGGAGTGGACTCAAAAAATGTGACATCTGCAGAAACAAGATAACGATTAAGAGTAGGAGAGAAATAGCGGTACCCTTTTTGAATCCGGGAGTACCCAAGGAAGACACATTTGAGAGACTTTGGATCCAATTTAGTAACTCATGACGAACATCACGTACAAAACAAGTACAACAAAAATACGGGTTCAATAGGAAACAAATATTTTGTAGGAACAAAGCAAAGATAAGGAATATCCCCATTAAGGATGTAAGACGGCATACGATTGATCAAAAAACATGCCAGAGAAAGCGCATCCGCCAAAAGTGTTTAGGAACTTTCATCTGAAAAAGAAGAGCACGAGTTACCTCAAGAAGATGCCGATTTTTTCTTTCGGCCACGCCATTTTGGGATGGGGTATCCACACAGGAAGACTGATGAAGAATGCCATTTTGTGTCATGTAAGACTGAAATTGTGCTGAAAAATATTCTTTAGCATTGTCACTTCTTAATATGCGCGTAAATATTAAATTGAGTTTTGATTTCATTACAAAAGGCATAAAAGATAGAAAACAACTCGTAACGATTCTTCATTAAATATAACCAAGTAACACGAGTAATCATCAACAAAAGTAACAAAATAACGAAATCCAGCTTTTAGAAGTAATGAACAAGGACCCCAAACATCAGAATGAACAAACTCAAAAGGGGATGAAGCTCGTTTATTGACTCTAGACACAGAAGGCAAACGATGATGTTTTGGAAACTGACACGACTCACATTCGAGTACTGATAAAGACTGAAACTGGGGACACAACTTCTTCATGGTAGACAAAGAAGGATGACCCAATCTACAATGAGCTTCAAGAGGTGTTACGGTACTGGAGCAAACAAGCGATCGCGGTACATGATTTTCCAGAATGTAGAGACCACCTGACTCACGTCCTCTACCAATAATCTGCTTCGTCGTAAGATCCTGAAACAAACAATGATCAGAAAAAAAGGAAATAGAACAATTTAAGGTACGAGTAAGTTTACTAACAGAAAGTAGATTAAAAGAGAAATTTGGTAGACACAAAACAGATGACAAAGAAATTGACGAAGTCAGATTCAGCCTGCAACCCATGACACAAGAAGTAGAACCATCAGCTAAAGTAACAGTAGAGGAAGTGGGATTAGACTGAAAAGCAGATAGAAGACTAGAATTACCTGTCATGTGATCTATTACACCAAAATCAATAACCCATTTGGATGAGGAAGACACAAGGCATGTAGTGGATTTACCTGACTCAGCGATCGCAGTGATAGGGGAACTGGTAGGCTTTAGAGATGCCTGATACTGGGAAAACTGTGCAAAATCCTCTGCAGATACCAAAATAGTTTTCTCAGAGGAAGATACTGTAGAATCCTCACGTGCCATATTTGCCATATGTAATCGCTGATTTTTCCTCTGAAGTTGCGGACAATTATATTTTGTATGGCTGTGCTCATGACAATAATAACAAATGACTCCTCTTGAGTCTGATTAGAACTAGCCTCTCCATTACGCGATTACATTGTTCTGTAATTCCTCCTCTACTTCCTCTTCTATTACCTGTTGTCCATTTGGATTACGGCTAATAAGAGCGATCTTGTGGTGTGAAGATTGGGTACTCTACGTATGAAGGACCCGTGTGAATGTTTCATGCAAAGAGGAAATCTCAATTGGAAAGAATCGAGATTTAGCGCCTCATACTCGAAGGAAGGCTCGCAAGAAAACTCATAATACCAGTTGCTCCGTTGGGCTCTTGAACTTTCACATCGTAACTAAAAGGCAACAATACATTAAGTTCCTCATATACCCGTTTAAAATCCATAAAATAAGCCGTGAGAGACTTATTCTCTTTCTCAAAGACGGTAGAATGCCTTACAAACATCATAAATACGGAGATATTCCCTTTACGAATACGTAAAATCTAAGTAATCCATCAATTCCTTAACAAATTCACGGTGATTAATTAAACTAATTACCTCACCTGTGAATCGATTTTCAAGCCGCAAAAACAACCGAGCATCCTCCTTAGCCAAATTTGTTGTGTATCATCGGTAGGTGGATCTTTAGTAAGGTGATCATCCTTATCAATGCTACGTAAATAGACCCTATGCCTTACTCCACCTGTAATTCGAACCATTAAGTTTGTGTTCCGTGATCCGAGTCATCATCGAATCACATCGAAATAACATTCTTATTGTCTGCCATTTGTTGAGACAAAGAAAACTAACCGAAACGCTAATCCAAAGTGCTGACAGCAACAAAATAATCCAAAATCACAAATCAAGTAAATACCAAAATAGGATCTGAGAGCCAAACCTCAGAAGCCCTTTAATGGTGTACTGGATCAGGCAACAGCACACAGTGGTGGAATGAGGGGATTGAGGCAACGCTGGCAATGTTGATCGGAGTCGAAACGGCCGGTCGGCGGCCAAGGTCTCTCCTGAGCTGGGTGGTGAGAACAAATAGTCACCCTAGATGGCCTGCTCTGATACCATGTAGAAAGAGATGATTCTCATTGATTTCAATTAATCTGTACATGGGTATTTATATACAATTGATTCCTATAATTGTGTTATACTAATTAGGAAGAAATCCTAAATAAGAAATCCTAAATAGGAATACAGAGTACAAAATATACACAGAAATAATATAATGATTAACTTTCCATAACACTCATATAAATAACTTGGGAACAAACATGAATACAATCTTTCTGGATAAGTCATGTCCTTATTATGAAGTATCCTCAAGATGTCGGTCTAACTGAGTCTGTGACATAGGCTTAGTGAATGGATCAGCTGGATTTTCAGCTGATGCAATTTTCTGCATGGCTACATCGCCTCGCCCAACTATTTCTCTAATAATGTGGTAGTGCCTTTCTATGTGTTTGGATTTTGTGTGAGACCTTAGTTCCTTAGCCTGTATGACTGCTCCATTATTGTCACAGTGTAGTGAAACTGCTGACTCAATGGAATGAACTACTGTAAGTTCTGTCACGAACTTCATTATCCAAACATCTTCCTTTGCAAAGATCTCGATGCAAAGAATATACTCGACCTGTAGTGGAATCTGCAATGTGCTCGCTTGGAACTCTTCCAACTGACTGCACCTCCATTACAAATGAACACATATCCAGAGGTAGACTTTCTATCATCGATATCTGATTGGAAATGAGAATCAGTATAACCATCCAATTGCAAGTCTCCACCTCCATAAATCAAGAATAAATCCTTAGTTCTTCTCAAGTACTTAAGAATATTCTTAACAGCTATCCGATGTTCCAAACTTGGATTGGATTGATACCTGCTAGTCAAACTAACAACATATGCGATATTCGGCCTAGTACACAACATTGCATACATTAAACTTCCAATAGCCAAAGCATATGGAATCCTGGCCATCTTATCTCTTTCTTCAGGTGTCTTTGGAGACATCTCTTTAGAAAGATGGATACCATGTCTCACTGGTAACAATCCTCTCTTGGAATCAGGCATGTTAAACCTCTTTAACACCTTTTCCAAGTATAGACTTTGGGATAAACCAATTATTCTTTTCGCTCTATCTCTATAGATGCGAATTCCAAGAATATAGGTTGCCTCCCCTAAGTCTTTCATGGAGAATGTATTTGACAACCATACCTTTATAGTCGTCAACATACCTCTGTCATTACCCATCAACAGTATGTCATCCACATATAAGACAAGGAAAGTGATAGCAGTGTCACTAACCTTCTTATATACACATGGCTCATCCTCATTTTTGATAAAACCAAAGGATTTAATGGCTTCATCAAAACGGATGTTCCAACTCTTAGAAGCTTGTTTCAACCCATAAATGGATCGCTTTAGCTTGCATACCTTGGAACCATCTTGGGATTCAAATCCCTTAGGTTGTTCCATGAAAATGGTTTCTTCAATGTATCCATTGAGAAAAGTTGTTTTGACATCCATCTGCCAAATCTCGTAATCATAGTATGCAGCTATTGCTAATAAAATCCTAATTGATTTAAGCATGGCAACAGGCGAGAAAGTCTCCTCATAGTCGATTCCTTGCCTTTGGCGAAACCCTTTCGCTACTAGCCTTGCCTTATATTTCCATCAGAACCAATTTTCTTCTTGAAAACCCATTTGTTCCCTATAGGTATAATACCTTCAGGTGGGTCAACAAGATCCCAAACTTGATTCTTATACATGGAATCAATCTCGGATTTCATAGCATCAATCCATTTTGAAGAGTCTATATCTGATATAACTTCTTCATAGGTAAGTGGATCATCTCCATGATCTACTTCTTCATGAGTAGACAACTCTTGTTCTTCTTCATGAAGAAAACCATATCTCACTGGTGGGTGAGATACCCTGGTTGTTCTACGAGGAACAGCTGTAGATGTTTCATCAACGGGTATTGGTTGACTAGATGGATCTATATCCATCTGATCTGTTGGTTGGTCAGAATTCTCCAATTCTAACTCTATTTGCCTTCCTTTGCCTCCTTCTTGAACAAACTATTATTCAAGAAATGTGGCATCTCTACTTATCACAACCTTTTGTGAAGTAGGCAAATAAAAATAATATCCAAAGCTATCTTTTAGATATCCAACAAATTGACCTTTTTCTGATCTGGTCTCCAATTTATCAGTGTTCAGCTTTTTGATATAAGCTGGACAACCCCAAATCTTAACATGCTTAAGACTTGGTTTTCTTCCATGCCATATCTCATAAGGTGTGGAAGAAACTAATTTTGATGGAATCCTATTCAGAATATACAAAGCTGATTCTAATGCAAATCCCCAAAAGAAGATTGGCATATCAGTATAGCTCATCACACTACGTACCATATCCAATAGGGTACGATTTCTCCTTTCAGATACACCATTCAGCTGTCGCGTTCCTGGAGGAGTCAGCTGAGAAACAATGCCATGCTCTCTCAAGTATTTATCAAATTAAGTACTCAAATATTCACCTCCACGATCTGATCGAAGAGCTTTAATATTCTTTCCTGTTTGATTTTCTACTTCAGATTTAAATTCTTTGAACTTTTCAAAAGATTCATGTTTGTATTTCATCAAATATAAATACCCAAACCTTGATTCATCATCAGTAAAGGTAATAAAATAACGAAAACCCTCTCTAGCCATTTCTTTAAATGGACCACATACATCACTATGTATTAGCTCCAAAATATTTTCAGCTCTTAGCCCTTGTCCAATAAAGGGTGATCTTGTCATTTTACCCTGAAGGCAAGATTCACAAATTAGAGTAGGCTCAGAGCCCAATGAGGATAAAATCCCCATTTTCTCCAATTTTGCAATCCTATCTTCTACAACATGACATAACCTTAAGTTCCAAAAATATTTTGAACTTGAGTTGGTTTTCACTATGGCATTGCATTCTTTTAGATTGTTATACTCTGGCCAGTGGAAACACTTTCTTACTGGCAATGGAAACACTTTCTTGTTGGCAGTGGAAACGCTTTCCTTTGCCTTTGACAGCTTTGGTCTTCCTTTCCTATTTAGCTATTTTCTTGGAAGGACCAGGAATCTGAGGTTTCTTTTTCTTATTGCCCTTTTTCTTGTTGGACTTTCCAGTAGAAGAAGATGCAATCAAAGCTACCTCTTTTCCTTTATTGCCTGGCATATTCTTTTGGGCAATAACCAGCATGTTGAGTAAACTAGCTAAGGTGCATTCCTGTTTAGTCATATGGAAATTTGTCACAAAATTCCCAAAAGACTCAGAAGGGATCAAGGATCAAATCCGTCTGTAGTTGGAAATCCATGTTGAAGTCAAGATGTTCCAACCGCTCAATCACCGAATCATCTTGTGGACATGATCCCCAACATTACGTCCCTCGACATCCTCATACGGAATAGCTGTCTAGATATCTCATACCTAGCATTTCTGCTGTGCTCACCATACAACTCTTGTAGGTGAAGGAGGATCTCACTCGCACTCTGCATGTTCTCATGTTGCTTCTGTAACTCATTACTCATGGAAGCAAGCATGTAACACTTAGCTCTCATATCATGCTCCTTCCACTTGTCCAAAGTATCATGTTCCTCTTGTGTGGCCTCTGGAGGTAAGGGACCAGGAACATTTGAATCTAGAACATATCCTGTATGTTCAAGGTTCAGGACAAGCTTCAAATTTCTTAGCTAATCAGACAGATTTGGTCCTGTCAACCTATTGTGATCAAGTATGCTTGCAAGGATATTGGATGGTGGTTGTTTTGTGCTCATTTTTATCAGAAAATTAACTGCAGAAAATAACCAGATTAATTAGTAAATGTATCATGTAATTAACCAAAATGATTATGGTATTTTAATCAAATTGGTCCTCCCACTAACTTAGCGAATCCTACACTTCCAAAGTAGGAAACGGAAATTCTTGTTGGATGGATTTCTAGTGGGTGATTGAATTCTTATAATTCTATTGATCATCCTCAAGTACATCCATTATTGGAATTACAATAAACTATAAGTGAGTAACTCCTTGCCCATCACATCTCATGTGAGGTTCAATCCTTTACCTAGCCCCTAATGCTCAAAATCTCAGGTACATCCATTATTGACTTATCTTGCATTAGCTAAGTTGATCCCATTGAGCCAGTAATTATGTAAATAATTTTAATGTCCTCAGGTACATCCAATATTGGCCACCAAACCATTTACATATTTACAACATCTCGTGCTTAACAATTATTCTTAAGAAAATCTCTTAAATTAATTGCATCTCATGCAACTATTTAAAATTTCTTAAAATAATTGCCCCAATGGAGGGCCTATGTTATAATTACTTTAATTATAGCATATCCAACTTAATCATTTGTTTGGAAGATTTTATGGTCATTCTAATTACTATTAAGGTCTCACTTTGCACATTATCCATTTAGCATGCATATATCATATAATTGCATACATTTCCATACATCTCATACATTCATGGATAAGCAGTAAATATGGTATGATCATGGACTTTCTAAGGGATTCAATTCTGAGCCACCAAGAATTGAATCAGGGCATTCCTAGGTCCATTTCATTCATTCATTTTACAAGAGTTGCTGAAGGAGTACATAATCAACACTTGATCTTGAATTCCTCCCACTGGTCCCACCAATGCTCTTGACCCCTTGAACTTCTTGCTATCCAATATTACATAGTAATCCTTGGCATACCAAGGCGAATTTACAAGAACTTAAATAAATGAAATTACAACCCAAAAATTATTACAAACTTAATAATACATGCCCAAAATAAATTAAAATAAATTAATTAATTTACAATCCCAAAGAAACATAAAATAAATAAATCCAATCACATTGGTCTTTTATAGTCCATGATCATCCATCATGCATATCACTATTTAACAATTAAATAAAACATACATACTTAAATTAAATTGAATATCTCATATTCAACTAAAAAATCCAAATTTGAATATGATTCAAATAAATTTAAAAATTCAGATTTGAATCTCATTCAAACAAATTTAAAAATTCATATTTGAATCACATTCAAACAACTTAAAAAATTCAGATTTGAATCACATTCAAGCATTTTTTAAAAAATCATATTTGAATCACATTCAAACATTTTTTAAAAAATCAGATCTGAATTTTATTCAATCAATTTTAAAAAATCAGATTTAAATATGATTCAAACAACTTTAAAAATTCAGATTTGAATCACATTCAAACAACTTTTAAAATTTAGATTTGAATCACATTCAAACAAATTTTAAAAATCTGATTTGAATCATAATTTAATTGTGTGATTAAAAATCCTAATTAAACATTTTAATTAGTCATATGATGAACCTTTCATCATGGAACAATTGCAGAATTTAATAACAACCATGCGCACCATGATCTTCCAAAGCCAAGCGCACCATGTTGGAGTTCATCAAGCATGCCACCACACCTCTTTATCCAACCAGCAATGGATCAATCATCTCATGATCAAATCACACAATTAAATCATATAATAAACAATCTAAATGGCAAATATAGTGGCTCTGATACCAATTGAAGGAACGGAAGCATGAAAAACACAAGTTTAGACCATTGAATTCAAAAATTTTCACCTTGGGTCACATGCATCATGCAAGATTTATTTTTATCTATTTGATTTCAACGATAAACAACATATTAAAACTCTTTTAATATGTTTTTGGATCTGTATTTGCCATTTAAGATTTTAAAATTAATCAGATTAATTTTAGAACACTAGATTAAATAAAAAACGATTACACTAACCTCTTGATGCAATCGCAAATGTTCGCGCTTTGAGATTCATCTTCAAGACACCAGATGTTGTCCCTCTAGCTTGTCCACACTAAGAATACCTATGGCAGCCCTTGAACAGCTTCTAAAGCCTTTTCTATTAATTAGAAATTCAAGTTCTGCCTTTTAAGAGATTAGAGATGTAAACAGGACACTAGAAACAACTTCTAGTGTTCTTAATTCAAGAGATTGATGGCTAATCTCTTTGAATTGATGAGAGATGAAGAAGAAGAGAGGGCGGGCTGCAAAATGGCGTGACCAAGGAGTATGGCTGCTGGTTGTCTTTTTTTTTTTTTCTCATAACAACACTTAAATAGCTAGGTTAATACATTAAACCCTTGCCACATGTCACCCTTTGATTAGCTCTAGGTATAAGTGACCCAATCACATTGTGCCAAGTGTCAAACCTATATTTAATCTTGATTTTAATCATCTTACATGATTAAAAAACATTTGGCAAGCTTATGTGTTATGCCATGTGTCACCATTTCATGGTGCCACGTGTCACACTGCAAAATGACCAAAATGCCCCTGTGTCTTAATTTTGAGTTCTCAACCCAAAATAATTATTTTTCTTCTTCTAATTAATTTATATCAAATATAAATTAATTAATTAATCTCTGTTAATTAATTTCTCATTAATTAAATTCATATTTAAACACTTTAAATATAAATTTAACTTATATTATACATCCAATAATCTAGATTTGGTTTCAAGTCATGCTAGGGACTTTGCAAACTAATTACAAACCAAACCTATTTAATTAATCAATTAAAATCTTTAATTAATTAATTAAATTATATTTAATTAGGTGATAACTTGTGTATGTGTGTGACTTACTAGGCTCATCACTAATTCGCAATGAGACATGATATCAACTCTTAATATCATCCGAACTCTTTCTTACCATAAATGATTTCTCTAAATCATTTTATGAACCTCATAGACCATGGTTAACACCAAGCATAGCATGCCATGGCCACCCAATTAGTAATAAGGTTTACCTTAAATGAACCTATAATCATATATTACCATGCACTAGAATCTCTCTGTTACAAAATCCCAACTCAAGCTGGAGTCATGGTTTATGTCAAACTCCATTTGCTATGAATATTATGTTCTCTTTTAATTCCAGTTCTTGATTAAAATGATTTTCTCATCAGAAACTCTTTTCTGAATAAATCTATCTGTCCTGGCCAGGAACTTGAAACATCAAGAATAATTAAATGAACATAGGATTTTATCTCTATTTACTTAGAGGAACAGATTCCATCTTGATCAACACCTACCTCCATATATAACTAGTTGGAGCCAACACATACCCATATACCCATACACAGTACAAGTATGAAAGCAGTATCAAACTCAAACTACCTATATACAAGATAACTGTGCTATCTCAGGTCTAAAGATTATATGCACTGATATGATTTATGACAAAACATTGACAAGAGTAAACTCCATGTGCTTGTCATAAGTGTCACTGGTTCGGCCTACTTATCATTTATAAGTGCCTATCATGTTTGTTATATGGCATGAGACTCACCATTTCATCTTATTTATATCTCATATAAATAACTTGGGAACAAACATGAATACAATCTTTCTGGATAAGTCATGTCCTTATTATGAAGTATCCTCAAGATGTCGGTCTAACTGAGTCTATGACATAGGCTTAGTGAATGGATCAGCTGGATTTTCAGCTGCTGCAATTTTCTGCATGGCTACATCGCCTCGCCCAACTATTTCTCTGATAATGTTGTAGTGCCTTTCTATGTGTTTGGATTTTGTGTGAGACCTTAGTACCTTAGCCTGTATGACTGCTCCATTATTGTCACAGTGTAGTGAAACTGCTGACTCAATGGAATGAACTACTGTAAGTTCTGTCACGAACTTCTTTATCCAAACATCTTCCTTTGCAAAGATTCGATGCAAAGAATATACTCAGCCTCTGTAGTGGAATCTGCAGTCGTGCTCTGTTTGGAACTCTTCCAACTGACTGCACCTCCATTACAACTGAACACATATCCAGAGGTAGACTTCCTATCATCGATATCTGATTGGAAATGAGAATCAATATAACCATCCAATTGCAAGTCTCCACCTCCATAAATCAAGAATAAATCCTTAGTTCTTCTCAAGTACTTAAGAATATTCTTGACAGCTATCCAGTGTTCCAAACCTGGATTAGATTGATACCTGCTAGTCAAACTAACAGCATATGCGATATCCGGCCTAGTACACAACATTGCATAAATTAAACTTCCAATAGCCGAAGCATATGGAATCCTGGCCATCTTATCTCTTTCTTCAGGTGTCTTTGGAGACATCTCTTTAGAAAGATGGATACCATGTCTCACTGGTAACAATCCTCTCTTGTAATCAGGCATGTTAAACCTCTTTAACACCTTTTCCAAGTATAAACTTTGGGATAAACCAATTATTCTTTTCGCTCTATCTCTATAGATGCGAATTCCAAGAATATAGGTTGCCTCCCCTAAGTCTTTCATGGAGAATGTATTTGACAACCATACCTTTATAGTCGTCAACATACCTCTGTCATTACCCATCAACAGTATGTCATCCACATATAAGACAAGGAAAGTGATAGCAGTGTCACTAACCTTCTTATATACACATGGCTCATCCTCATTTTTGATAAAACCAAAGGATTTAATGGCTTCATCAAAACGGATGTTCCAACTCCTCGAAGCTTGTTTCAACCCATAAATGGATCGCTTTAGCTTGCATACCTTGGAACCATCTTGGGATTCAAATCCCCTAGGTTGTTCTATGAAAATGTTTTCTTCAATGTATCCATTGAGAAAAGCTGTTTTGACATTCATCTACCAAATCTCATAATCATAGTATGCAGCTATTGCTAATAAAATCCTAATTGATTTTAGCATGGCAACAGGCGAGAAAGTCTCCTCATAGTCGATTCCTTGCCTTTGGCGAAACCCTTTCGCTACTAGCCTTGCCTTATAGGTCTCTACATTTCCATCAGAACCAATTTTCTTCTTGAAAACCCATTTGTTCCCTATAGGTATAATACCTTCAGGTGGATCAACAAGATCCCAAACTTGATTCTTATACATGGAATCAATCTCGGATTTCATAGCATCAATCCATTTTGAAGAGTCTATATCTGATGTAACTTCTTCATAGGTAATTGGATCATCTCCATGATCTACTTCTTCATGAGTAGACAACTCTTGTTCTTCTTCATGAAGAAAACCATATCTCACTGGTGGGTGAGATACCCTATTTGTTCTACGAGGAACAGCTGTAGATGTTTCATCAACGGGTATTGGTTGACTAGATGGATCTATATCCATCTGATCTGTTGGTTAGTCAGAATTCTCCAATTCTAACTCTATTTGCTTTCCTTTGCCTCCTTCTTGAACAAACTATTGTTCAAGAAATGTGGCATCTCTACTTATCACAACCTTTTGTGAAGTAGGAAAATAAAAATAATATCCAAAACTATCTTTTAGATATCCAACAAATTTGACCTTTTTCTGATCTGGTCTCCAATTTATCAGTGTTCAGCTTTTTGATATAAGCTGGACAACCCCAAATCTTAACATGCTTAAGACTTGGTTTTCTTCCATGCCATATCTCATAAGGTGTGGAAGAAACTAATTTTGATGGAATCCTATTCAGAATATACAAAGCTGATTCTAATGCAAATCCCCAAAAGAAGTTTGGCATATCAGTATAGCTCATCACACTACGTACCATATCCAATAGGGTACGATTTCTCCTTTCAGATACACCATTCAGCTGTGGCGTTCCTGGAGGAGTCAGCTGAGAAACAATGCCATGCTCTCTCAAGTATTCATCAAATTCAGTACTCAAATATTCACTTCCACGATCTAATCGAAGAGCTTTAATATTCTTTCCTGTTTGATTTTCTACTTCAGATTTAAATTCTTTGAACTTTTCAAAAGATTCATGTTTGTATTTCATCAAATATAAATACCCAAACCTTGATTTATCATCAGTAAAGGTAATAAAATAATGAAAACCCCCTCTAGCCATTTCTTTAAATGGACCACATACATCACTATGTATTAGCTCCAAAATATTTTCAGCTCTTAGCCCTTGTCCAATAAAGGGTGATCTTGTCATTTTACCCTGAAGGCAAGATTCACAAATTAGAGTAGGCTCAGAGCCCAATGAGGATAAAATCCCCATTTTCTCCAGTTTTGCAATCCTATCTTCTGCAACATGACATAACCTTAAGTGCCAAATATATTTTGAACTTGAGTTGGTTTTCACTATGGCATTGCATTCTTTTAGATTGTTATGCTCTGGCCAGTGGAAACACTTTCTTACTGGCAATGGAAACACTTTCTTGTTGGCAGTGGAAACGCTTTCCTTTGCCTTTGACAGCTTTGGTCTTCCTTTCCTATTTAGCTATTTTCTTGGAAGGACCAGGAATCTGAGGTTTCTTTTTCTTATTGCCCTTTTTCTTGTTGGACTTTCCAGCAGAAGAAGATGCAATCAAAGCTACCTCTTTTCCTTTATTGCCTGGCATATTCTTTTGGGCAATAACCAGCATGTTGAGTAAACCAGTTAAGGTGAAATCCTGTTTAGTCATATGGAAATTTGTCACAAAATTCCCAAAAGACTCAGGAAGGGACTGAAGGATCAAATCCGTCTGTAGTTGGAAATCCATGTTGAAGTCAAGATGTTCCAACTGCTCAATCAGCCGAATCATCTTGTGGACATGATCCCCAACATTCTGTCCCTCAGACATCCTCATACGGAATAGCTGTCTAGATATCTCATACCTAGCATTTCTGCTGTGCTCACCATACAACTCTTGTAGGTGAAGGAGGATCTCACTCGCACTCTGCATGTTCTCATGTTGCTTCTGTAACTCATTACTCATGGAAGCAAGCATGTAACACTTAGCTCTCATATCATGCTCCTTCCACTTGTCCAAAGTATCATGTTCCTCTTGTGTGGCCTCTGGAGGTAAGGGACCAGGAACATTTGAATCTAGAACATATCTTGTATGTTCAAGGTTCAGGACAAGCTTCAAATTTCTTAGCCAATCAGACAGATTTGATCCTGTCAACCTATTGTGATCAAGTATGCTTGCAAGGATATTGGATGGTGGTTGTTTTGTGCTCATTTTTATCAGAAAATTAACTGCAGAAAATAACCAGATTAATTAGTAAATGTATCATGTAATTAACCAAAATGATTATGGTATTTTAATCAAATTGGTCCTCCCACTAACTTAGCGAATCCTACACTTCCAAAGTAGGAAACGAAAATCCTAGTTGGATGGATTTCTAGTGGGTGATTAAATTCTTATAATTCTATTGATCATCCTCAAGTACATCCATTATTGGAATTACAATAAACTATAAGTGAGCAACTCCTTGCCCATCACATCTCATGTGAGGTTCAATCCTTTACCTAGCCCCTAATGCTCAAAATCTCAGGTACATCCATTATTGACTTATCTTGCATTAGTTAAGTTGATCCCATTGAGCCAGTAATTATGTAAATAATTTTAATGTCCTCAGGTACATCCAATATTGGCCACCAAACCATTTACATATTTACAACATCTCATGCTTAACAATTATTCTTAAGAAAATCTCTTAAATTAATTGCATCTCATGCAACTATTTAAAATTTCTTAAAATAATTGCCCCAATGGAGGGCCTATATTATAATTACTTTAATTATAGCATATCCAACTTAATCATTTGTTTGAAAGATTTTATAGTCATTCTAATTACTATTAAGGTCTTACTTTGCACATTATCCAGTTAGCATGCATATATCATATAATTGCATACATTTCCATACATCTCAAGCATTCATGGATAAGCAGTAAATATGGTATGATCATGGACTTTCTAAGGGATTTAATTCTGAGCCACCAAGAATTGAATCAGGGCATTCCTAGGTGCATTTCATTCATTCATTTTACAAGAGTTGCTGAAGGAGTACATAATCAGCACTTGATCTTGAATTCCTCCCACTAGTCCCACCAATGCTCTTGACCTCCTTGAACTTCTTGCAATCCAATATTACATAGTAATCCTTAGCATACCAAGGCGAATTTACAAGAACTTAAATAAATGAAATTACAACCCAAAAATTATTACAAACTTAATAATACATGCCCAAAATAAATTAAAATAAATAAATTAATTTACAATCCCAAAGAAACATAAAAGAAATAAATCCAATCACATTGGTCTTTTATAGTCCATGATCATCCATCATGCATATCACTATTTAACAATTAAATAAAACATACATACTTAAATTAAATTGAATATCTCATATTCAACTTAAAAATCCAAATTTGAATATGATTCAAATAAATTTAAAAATTCATTTTTGAATCTCATTCAAACAAATTTAAAAATTCATATTTGAATCACATTCAAACAACTTCAAAAATTCAGATTTGAATCACATTCAACCATTTTTTAAAAAATCAGATTTGAATCACATTCAAACATTTTTTAAAAAATCAGATCTGAATTTTATTCAATCAATTTTAAAAAATCAGATTTAAATATGATTCAAACAACTTTAAAAATTCAGATTTGAATCACATTCAAACAACTTTTAAAATTCAGATTTGAATCACATTCAAATAATTTTTAAAATTCTGATTTGAATAATAATTTAATTGTGTGATTAAAAATCCTAATTAAACATTTTAATTAGTCATATGATGAACCTTTCATCATGCAACAATTGCAGAATTTAATAACAACCATGCGCACCATGATCTTCCAAAGCCATGCGCACCATGTTGGAGTTCATCAAGCATGCCGCCACACCTCTTGATCCAACCAGCAATGGATCAATCATCTCATGATCAAATCACACAATTAAATCATATAATAAACAATCTAAATGGCAATTATAGTGGCTCTGATACCAATTAAAGGAATGGAAGCATGAAAAACACAAGTTTATACCATTGAATTCAAAAATTTTCACCTAGAGTCACATGTATCATGCAAGATTTATTTTTATCTATTTGATTTCATTGATAAACAACATATTAAAACTCTTTTAATATGTTTTTGGATCTGTATTTGCCATTTAAGATTTTGAAATTAATCAGATTAATTTTAGAACACTAGATTAAATAAAAAACGATTACACTAACCTCTTGATGCACTGCAGCGTGTCTGCGCCTTTGAGATTCATCTTCAAGACACCAGATGTTGTCCCTCTAGCTTGTCCACACTAAGAATACCTATGGCAGCCCTTGAACAGCTTCTAAAGCCTTTTCTATTAATTAGAAATTCAAGTTCTGCCTTTTAAGAGATTAGAGATGTAAACAGGACACTAGAAACAACTTCTAGTGTTCTTAATTCAAGAGATTGATGGCTAATCTCTTTGAATTGATGAGAGATGAAGAAGAATAGAGGGCGGGCTGCAAAATGGCGTGACCAAGGAGTATGGCTGCTGGTTGTCTTTTTTTTTTTTTCTCATAACAACACTTAAATAGCTAGGTTAACACATTAAACCCTTGCCACATGTCACCCTTTGATTAGCTCTAGGTATAAGTGACCCAATCACATTGTGCCAAGTGTCAAACCTATATTTAATCTTGATTTTAATCATCTTACATGATTAAAAAACATTTGGCAAGCTTATGTGTTATGCTATGTGTCACCATCTCATGGTGTCACTTGTCACACTGTAAAATGACCAAAATGCCCCTGTGTCGTAATTTTGAGTTCTCAACCCAAAATAATTATTTTTCTTCTTCTAATTAATTTATATCAAATATAAATTAATTAATTAATCTCTATAAATTAATTTCTCATTAATTAAATTCATATTTAGACACTTTAAATATAAATTTAACTTATATTATACATCCAATAATCTAGATTTGGTTTCAAGTCATGCTAGGGACTTTGCAAACTAATTGCAAACCAAACCTATTTAATTAATCAATTAAAATCTTTAATTAATTAATTAAATCATATTTAATTAGGTGATAACTTGTGTATGTGTGTGACTTACTAGGCTCATCACTAATTGGCAATGAGATATGATATCAACTCTTAATATCATCAGAACTCTTTCTTACCATAAATGATTTCTCTAAATCATTTTATGAACCTCATAGACCATGGTTAACACCTAGCATAGCATGCCATGGCCACCCAATTAGTAATAAGGTTTACCTTAAATGAACCTATAATCATATGTTACCATGCACTAGAATCTCTCTGTTACAAAATCCTAACTCAAGCTGGAGTCATGGTTTATGTCAAACTCCATTTGCTATGAATATTATGTTCTCTTTTAATTCCAGTTCTTGATTAAAAAGATTTTCTCATCAGAAATTCTTTTCTGAATAAATCTATCTGTCCTGGCCAGGAACTTGAAACATCAAGAACAATTAAATGAACATAGGATTTTATCTCTATTTACTTAGAGGAATAGATTCCATCTTGATCAACACCTACCTCCATATATAACTAGTAGGAGCCAACACATGCCCATATACCCATACACAGTACAAGTATGAAAGCAGTATCAAACTCAAACTACCTATATACAAGATGACTGTGCTATCTCAGGTCTAAAGATTATATGCACTGATATGATTTATGACAAAACATTGACAAGAGTAAACTCCATGTGCTTGTCACAAGTGTCACTGGTTCGGCCTACTTATCATTTATAAGTGCCTATCATGTTTGTTATATGGCATGAGACTCACCATTCCATCTTATTTATATCTCATATAAATAACTTGGGAACAAACATGAATACAATCTTTCTGGATAAGTCATGTCCTTATTATGAAGTATCCTCGGTTGTGAACCTATTTATGATACTTCGTGCTAAAAATATTGTCACTCATATTCTTAACAACTTAAGAATAATATTTCTAACAAAATATCAATGGACCTTTTCTATTACACATAAATATATTATGTAAACGGAAAAGTGGAAATGTCTTTTATTAATAAAAATATGTATAAGATACATACTAAATGATATGCTCTAGGGCATACTACTAACATACCGTACTTCGCCTACCGATAACCCATTAAATATATTACAAGGGATTTTAAAATAATTTTCGTTCACTTTTAAATTGGCGGGTAAAATTTTTCTCAGATATTAAAAACCTTTATTTAAAGTCCAATATAAATCTAATTTTTAGGTATTTAAAATCTCCGTAATTTTTACAAAAATTTCGGCAGAGTGCCGTCTGTATTTTGAGAAAACAGTTCTTCAAAACCTGAAAATAAAAACACTCTCAATATATTTCTCAATCACAACTCCATTAATCAATTTCATTTCCCAAATCAGCACAAGCAACTCAGTACACAATTTAAATTAAATCAAACATTGAAACCTCTCATTAAGGTAACAAAATTAATATTTATATTCATGGGATTATAAAAAATTTACTAGTGCAAAACTTTATAAATACATAAAATCTTAAGAGAATCTTATAATAATTTTTATTTATTTACAATCCAAAAATATATTACAAAAGAGTTGGTACAACTGCTCAAAGGAAATTGCATACATACAATTACAGAATTACATCAAAATCTAAAGTACAAGGGTATTCCTATGATATACCCGAAGATAGTCCCACTATGCCTTTTAGTAATCTTGCTCAGCTGCTTTATATTTTCTTTCACCTGCGACAGCATACAAAGCTATCGCTGAGTGGTGAACTCAGTGGTGCACAAACTAATAATTTAAAACTTAATACAAGTTATGCTTGACAATTTATAATAAATAAAAATTTAAAATTTCTAAATTCTTCAAAATTCATAACATTCAGAAATCAAAATTTTCATTCATGCAAATTATTCATTTGAATAACATTTTGATCAAATAGTAACTATTTATCTACATTTCTTTTAAATCCCAAAACAATACGAAAATATTTTGAATCACTGACAAATTATTTATTTCAACCACAATTTATCAAACTATGCATAATTTAAAGGGCGTTGCCAACAATTCACACAGTTGAACCCATGACCCAAAATTCAAATAGATGCCGTGTTGTACACCACGACATTTCACACTCTCCCAATAATCGAGGCTAAAAGGGAGGAACAAAGACTAGCTAGTATATATGAGTACTCATTTAAACTCTTCCCCAACTGGCAAGCCAGAGAGGAAGGAACTCGCCCCATCTAGTGGAGGAGATATCTCACTAGACAAGCTAATGAGAATTCATAACAAATTTTGCCATGTCAACTGTAGTTTCAAATCATATTCAAAACAATTTCTATTTACAAAGTGTTTACAAATCATCAACATATTTAATCATCATAAATTCATGCTCAAGGTTGGCAACACATCAAACTTAAAATTTTCAATCCTCAAAACCATGCAATAAATCCTTAAATGCATAAAAAAAAATTACATTTAATTTATATAATTTCATTCAACAAATTAAAATCCTCAACACAACAAAATTATAAATCATAAAATAAACTTGTTCAAATCAATTTAGAAGTGAAAAGTAACAAAATAGTTAGTTGTGCACAAACCTTATACGAGTCGCCTCTTGGCCTGGACTCGATGTTTCGGGTTTCTTCCCTGTATTCTTTTCCACTGAAACACACAGTTTTATAGTGTTTCAGTATCATAACTTAACATAAATCCAAAAATAAATTTCAATTTACTTTTACCTAGCTCTAATGTGCTAAACTTGACGTTCTTTAAATTTTGTTTTTCGAGGTTATTATTCACTACACTATTCAAGTCAATTTGTTGACTTTCTAAGACTTAATAGGTATGAGAATTCCAACTTCACCCACATACCACATTTTGGTTACCTAATTTGTTGGTTTTGGTTGTTTTCTCAAATTTTAAGTCTTTTAGGCAAAATTGCGAATTTTCAGTTTTGGTGTCCTATCAACATTATTCCATTGGTCATGTTGCTGTTAGAATTTGGCTAAGTTTTCTTCATAGAAATTGTTCCTTATTATCTTAACTTTATTCTCCTTTTTGAATCACTTCAATTAGAGTTTTGTAGCTCAATTTATAGCCATTTGAATCATGGCTACCGGATTGGACTTAACCCAGATTTCTGTGCACCAAACTGGTTTTGGTAGTTTTAGGTCACCAAATTTGGGTGGCCAAATGACTTGGTTAAGGGCATAATTTGTGTTTATTTTCTTCATAAAAGTTTTAGGTCTATATCTCAGCTGTATACTGGTAAAATTTCGGGTCATTTAGACCTACCTAGCCCAAGTTATGGTCAAATGAACAAACACTATTCATTTGATCATTTTTGTACAGGTGAGATTGCCTAATCCGGATTTGGTCAATTTGTTCACTAGGTTTTGGTCACTTTTTGGGCATGATTCCTAAATGAAAAATGTGTCATTTTGTGTCTAATTTCATTCCCAATTGGCCTCACACCAATTGGGCTTGTAAATTTTCAGTTTTGGTCCCTGAAAGGGACCTTGGTCCTGCTGCCTGTAGAATGACCATTTTCAATCCGAATTTAAACTCACTTCTAACACTTCTAACATACTCCAATTGGTCACAAATGACCATTTCTCAGCTCAAAGTAAGTCCAACACACCATTTAACACATCCTCACACTTTTGTCTTCCAAACCCTAGGTCCAAACCTTAATTTTCATAAAATTCAAACCTAATGCACTCTAAACATCTATCCATTGTCTACACACATAATTCAACTTAAACAACCATTCAAATGCATCAAATTCTTTCATTCTCAACCCTACATATTGCTGGCCAAAATTTATATAGTCCTTTAACATATCATTTTGTTTCATTTTTTAACAAATCATCACTCAATCAAGTTGCCTAAGTATAAATACAAAGATACAAAAAGAGAATTCAAACTAACCTTACTTGAAATTTTTTACCTCTTCAAAACTTCCTCCTTTCTTTTTCTTTTTGTTGACAAGCTCTTTATCAAGGTTTGAATACAAGATTTAATGATAGAAATTTAAGTTTTTATGGTGGAATTTAGAGTTTGATCAAGTTCAAAATGAGCTTTAATGGAGTTTTAAGGGTGAGGGAGCTTTGAGAGAGGGAGAGAGAGAAATGGATGGGAATGAAGAAGACTTTCCCCTTTTTTTTTTTTTCTTTTCTTTATCTTTTAGTCTTATGGAAGACCATAAAACCAACTTAATTAAATTTATTAATTATATATTTATTACATCATGCATGAGGTCATGCATGATGTCATCACTTTTTACTTTTCCATTTTCCTTTCTTTTTTTTTTTCCATTAGTTCTTTAATTTAATTTCGGATTCTGAAATTTTATTTTCTCTGATTTTATTTGACAGTTAGGTCAGGAGTCTGCTCTCAGGGTCAATTGACCAAATTGCCCCTCGCCGGTTCAACCCGGTTTGCAAATAATTCAATATTTCTTTTGGATCCCTGACTTAATTATTTGATCAGCTTAACAGTTCTTTTTCGTGACTTTTCTCTTTTCCACTGTGTTTGCAATAGTCCTAAGGACCGTAGCATCACATTTTACAGTTCGAAATTTGAGTTTAAATCGACTTCGCAATCCTTCCCGAGAAGGTCACCCATCGCTGTGACTCTCGGCTCATTTAACTTCTTATATTATGTTTTTCTTATTTATACTTAACTAATTGACAATTACTAATTATTTGTGTTCAGGGCTTATCTAGTTGTCTTAAGTGTGGTTCTAATCTCCTTAATTTTCCGGACCGATACCAGTCACCAGAACAATAACATATGCCAGGCTATGCAAATAGGGGTGTTAGAATTCTCCCCCCGCCTTAAAATAATTTCGTCCTCGAAATTTTACCTGGTATCAGTCTCTGAACAGTTGTGGGTGCTATCTCCTCATGTCCTATTCACAGTCCTAAATAGCTTCCTAGCCTAAATGATGGTTCCTTAGCACTTTAACCAATACTATTTACTCATCGATTGGTCACCTCGTGTGCCAAGTTTCTTATGAGCTTCTGTCATAAGTTAGATTCAAATTCATTTCAATTTTAGAGGTAAGCAAATCTATGTGCTAGTGGATCCACTCTTTCTAGAACCTCGTATGATCCTATGGGTGAGAACTTAGTTTTACTCTTTGCTTATCAAATCTCTTAATCATTTGATGCAACCTTTAGTTTAGTTTAGAATATTTTAGTCTTTTTTTGCTGTTGTTTTAGCAATTATTTTCCTTTGTAGTCTTTTTTTTAAATGACCTTGTTGGTCATATATGAACTGCTTATCTCTTTCTTGGCCATAGGTCCATAACCATTATCTTACCATCTCCATTTATGACCAAGGCCTATGTGCTTTTTTGCACTATCTTGTTTGCTTTTGTTTAACTTATTTCCTTCTTGATAAAATAGCTCGGGATATCATTACTCGTCTTAAGTAGGTTGTTTGCCCTGGTGGCAATTCCTCATCTAGTGTTTTTCTCATTTCTTACTATTCTATTTGTTTTTTTTTTTCCACAGCTTAACTTTAATTATTTTATTCCTCAATCTTATCTTCTTCCTTAACTTAACTGTCGAGTCATGATTTAGCACCTCTTATCATCCCTAATAAATCCACTATACTTCAATATTAATTTGATTTGGTCCTCTGACCATTCTAATCAACACTTTAACTAATATTCATAACGTTTCTTTATTACATTCACACCAACTATTCTAATTTTTACTTCCACAACTCTTTTATCTATCAATATTCTATAGCTTATTTTTCGCTGGTTTGGGATCATTACCCTTTTTTTTCCAACCATAAACAATTCTTTAATCTTAAGAAGGGAGTCTATCAGACTCTCCTGTTTCCCATGCAATTCAAAAGTTTCGCTTTAATTCTAACCTAATCCTTATGATCCGCACAATAAAATTGTGCTCTTCCTAAAGAATATCTGGCCAACTAGTTCCTATCGAATTACTGTTATCAGTAGAATATCATTTCTTAACTGTTTTATAAGTTATAATTGTCATCCATATCATCCTGTCTCTTCTAGGGGAACAAAATTATATTTTGTGTCTTACTGCTACACAAATAGAATAATGTTCCTTACTAAATTTTGAGCAAAAGATCCATTGCAATATCAAAACAACTATAAACCCCATATCGGAGACTGGATGACTTAGCCCTGTAGGTGTTATTTTTAAATTTTTACCATGCTAAAATCTCTAGTCTCATAACAATTCTTGATGTACTGTCATTCATGCTAGGGTAACGTATTCTTTAACTCGCACTACCTTGCAACCATGATCTTTTGATATTCTAATTATAGAGTTTTAAATCCCGAATTAGGATTTTCAAACTCAGTTTTAGTAATAAAACTCTATTCTAGTATTTGTACCAGAGCAAAAGTCATTTATAACTATTCTTATCCTTATGTACTATTGAGTAGTACGTAGCTCTACACAATAAATCTCAAGTCAATACTATAATCTGTAGCTTACAGCACAAACATCAAGAATATTGCATAGTTATTACGATACATCCTAATAGATCAAACTTCCCTATGTCTTATTTCTTTCAAATCCACAAATATCTTAAACTTATTTTGATTGTGGTACTTACTGACATCTATCAACAGTAATACCTTTACTTCCATCTAGGGTAGATATATTGCTATAACTTACTTTTTGGTCCTCTTGCCTTACCTAATTAGGCTTACTAATTAACTTTATAATTTATCGTAGTCTAGGAGATGTCTCTCACTAGAAACTTTTCCAAAATTAATTCCAATCACACTTATTATCACAAATTCTTATCCTAAAAGAATAATTACTAACACATTAAAATTTATCTCCATGCAAGGGAATAACAGTAGAACATATAATTTTAGCATTAGCATATAAACAAATAGAGCTGGAATCAAATAGTACATAATTATTCCTTTCACAAGTTAAGAACATACCGGCAACTACATCTGAAGTCTCTGCTTCTTCCCCTTGTTGCTTGGCGTTCCCTCTTTCTAATGTATTCCTCTGCTCGGATTGGTCCATTGTGCGAGGATTACCTGAAGTGCTGTTTCTACTTCTACCTCTACCCCTACTAACTATTAATGAACCTCTAAAATCAGAATCTTGAACTGATTCCTGTGGTGCAGTATGTGGCATAAATCGATGTGCACTAGTACAATCTCGGGCGAAATGTCCAATTCCACCACAATTGAAGCAGGCTCCAGTGACCCTATGACAAATACCCCCATGAAATTTTTCACAAACGTCACAAATATGGATAGGGTAGGAACTTCTGGTTCTTTGACGAATGGTTCTTGAATGCTTCCGCCCTGAAGATCTGCCTCTGTCATACTTAGGAGCTCGAGGTCCCTTAAAATCTTTTCTCTTTTCCAAATTACTACTCGAATTTTGACCGATGGGTTTCTCACTTTTCTCTTTTTCATGCTGCTCTTGAGGGGGTTGGGTTTGTACTTTGTCCTGGACTGATAGATTATCAGCCATTTGCTGAAAGAACATGGCTATCTACTGAGCCATTTGTGCAGTAATTTGTATAGGAGGGACTGGTGCAATTAGACCTCCAACGCTCTGCGAAACTAGGGCCTCTCATTGTACATTGGCTGTATCAGACTGCTCTACCGTTTTATCCCCCTTGTCCTTATCTATTCACAGGATTTTTTTTTCTATTTCCTATACAACCAACACAAGGAGATTTCTCCCCGTTAGTTCATATTTATGATGTAAATGTACTATATGTATCAAACATTCGAGCAGTTGTACTTATTAAAAAATATTTCAAATTCATAGTTCAAAATTTACTTTAAAAACTAGCTCTGATACCACTAAAACATGTAACACCGTACTCCTCGTAAGATGTAACATGCTCCTGTAGTACGCCTAATGAATTACCGTACTTCGCCTACCGATAACCCATTAAATATACTACAAAGGATTTTACAACAATTTTCATTCATTTTTAAATTGGTGGGTAAAATTTTTCTCAGATATTAAAAACCTTCATTTAAAGTCCAACATAAATCTAACTTTTAGGTATTTAAAATCTCCGCAATTTTTACAAAAATTTCGACAGAGTACAGTCTGTATTTTGAGAAAACAGTTCTTCAAAACCTGAAAATAAAAACACTCCCAATATATTTCTCAATCACAACTCCATGAATCAATTTCATTTCCCAAATCAGCACAAGCAACTCAATACACAATTTAAATTAAATCAAAAATTGAAACCTCTCATTAAGGTAACAAAATTAATATTTACATTCATGGGATCATAAAAAATTTAGTAGTGCAAAACTTTACAAATACATAAAATCTCAAGATAACCTTATAATAATTTGTATTTGATTACAATCCAAAAATATATTACAAAAGAGTTGGTACAAACTGCTCAAAGGAAATTTCATACATACAATTACAGAATTACATCAAAATCTAAAGTACAAGGATATACCTATGATATACCCGAAGATAGTCTCACTATGCCTTTTATTAATCTTGCTCAGCTGCTTTATATTTTCTTTCACCTGCGACAGCATACAAAGCTATCGCTGAGTGGTGAACTCAGTGGTGCACAAACTAATAATTTAAAACTTAATACAAGTTATGCTTGACAATTCATAATAAATAAAAATTTAAAATTTCTAAATTCTTCAAAATTCATAACATTCAGAAATCAATATTTTCATTCATGCAAATTATTCATTTAAATAACATTTTGATCAAATAGTAACTATTTATCTACATTTCTTTTAAATCCCGAAACAATACGAAAATATTTTGAATCATTGACAAATTATTTATTTCAAACACAATTTATCAAACTATGGATAATTTAAAGGGCGCTGCCAACAATTCACACAGTTGAACCCATCGCTGATGCATAATTTAAAGAGCATCACATTTTTCGGTTCGAAATTTGAGTTTAAATCGACTTCGCAATCCTTCCCGAGAAGGTCACCCATCGCTGTGACTCTCGGCTCATTTAACTTCTTATGTTCTATTTTTCTTATTTATACTTAACTAATTGGCAATTACTATTTATTTGTGTTCAGGGCTTATCTAGTTGTGTTAAGTGTGGTTCTAATCTCCTTAATTGTCCGGACCGATACCAGTCACCGGAACAGTAACATATACCAGGCTATGCAAATAGGGGTGTTACATCGATTATGAACTAATTTATGATACTTTATGCTAGAAATACTGTCATTCATATTCTTAACAACTTAAGAATAGAATTTCTAACAAAATATCATTGGACCTTTTCTATTACACATAAATATATTATGTAAACAGAAAAGTGAAAATGCCTTTTATTAATAAAATATGTACAAGATACATACTAAATGATATGCTCTAGGGCATACTGCTAACAATCTCCCACTAGCACTAGAGCCATTCATTACAATATCTTAGACCCATCTTCTCAAGATGTCGGCCTAACTATGCTCGTGATAAAAGCTTAGTGAATGGATTAGCAGGATTTTCAGCTGATGCTATTTTCTGCATGGCTATATCGCCTTGCCCAACTATCTCTCTGATAATGTGGTAGCACCTTTCTATGTGTTTGGATTTCTAGTGAGACCGGGGTTCCTTATATCTAAATAGCTTCTTTTGCAGCATTTGATGCAGCAATATGCTCTGCCTCTGTAGTGGAATCTGCAATCGTACTCTGTTTGGAACTCTTCCAACTAACTACACTTCCATTACAAATGAACAAAAACCTAGGGGTAGACTTTCTATCACCGATGTAACACCCCTATTTGCATAGCCTGGTATATGTTACTGTTCCGGTGACCGGTATCGGTCCGAACAATTAAGAGGATTAGAACTATGTTTAAGACAACTAGAAAAGCCCTAATAAAAAATAAATACTGATTACCAGATAGAAAAGTAAAAATAGGAAAAACAGAATATAAAAGGTTAAATGAGTCGGGAGTCACCGTGATGGGTGACCTTCCCGGGAAGCGACTGCGGTCCTTAGGACTATCGTAAAAACAGTTGAAAAGAGAAAATCATGAAAGAGAATTATTAAGCTAGTCAAATAATTAGGCCAGGGAGCCAAAAGAAATGTTGAATTATTTACAAACCGGGTTGAACCGATGAGGGGCAATTTGGTCAATTGACCCCGAGAGTTGACTCCCGACCTAACTGTTAAATAAAATTAGAGAAAAGAAAATTTCAGAATTAAAAATTAAATTAAAGAACTACTGAAAAATTAAAGAAAAAGAAAAATAATAAAAATGGGACTTATTACATCACCTTTTATGACATCATCATGATGTCAAAACTAATTTTAATTTTCCTACCTAAATTGACCAAGTCAAAAGCAATTTTAAAAGACCTTAAAACAGCAAAAATTGAAAGAAATTTCATTTTTTCCCTTTCTTCTTCTTCTTGCCGTGAACTCTCTTCTCTCTCATTTTTTTTTTCTTTTCCTTCCCTCCATTAAAGCTCACTTTGAGCTTTTGTAACCCTAAATTACCACATAAATCCCTTAGAAAACTTGTAGAAATCCTCAAATTGAGCTTCAAGAAAAATATTTGAGAGAGAAAATTTGAAGAAAATTGAAGAATTAAGAAGATTGGAAAGCTCAAGTGAGGTAAGAATTTAAATTAAAATTTTTAGTTTAAAACATATATTTTGAGTTAATTTAACTTAGATTTTAACTTAAATTCAAAAGAAAACTATTATGGGGGACCAAATAGAAATTTCATCCAGCTAGGATTAGGTTTGAAATGAATGAGTTTAATGGTTTTGAATGATTATTTGAGATGAATTAAGTGTATAGATGTTGATAATTCATTAATTGAATGCATTATTTAAGTTAGGGTTTTTGGCACCTAGGGTTTGCGAGACAAAAATGTGAGAATTGGTCAAATGGTGTGTTTGAACTTGTTTAAGATTAAAAATGGTCATTTGTGACCAATTGAGATGTGTTGGAAGTGTTAGAAATGAGTTTAAATTCAGATTGAAAATGGTCATTTTGCAGGTAGCAAGACCAAGGTCCCTTTCAGGGACCAAAACTGAAAATTTACAAGCCCAATTGGTATGAGGCCAATTGGAAATGAAACTAGACACAAAATGACACATTTTTCGTTAAGGAATCATGCCCAAAAAGTGACCAAAACCTAGTGAACAAATAGACCAAATCCGGATTAGGCAATCTGACCTGTACAAAAATGACCAAATGAATAGTGTTTGTTCATTTAAACATAACTTGGGCTAGGTAGGTCTAAATGACCTGAAATTTTACCAGTAGACAGCTGAGACATAGCCCTAAAACTTGCATGAAGAATACAAATCCAAATTATGCCCTTAACCAAGTCATTTGGCCACCCAAATTTGGTGACTTAAAACTGCCAGAACCAGTTTGGTGCCGAGAAATCTGGGTTAAGTCCAATTCTGCAGCCATGATTCAAATGGCTATAACTTGAGCTAAAAAACTCCAATTGGAGTGATTCAAAAAGGAGAATAAAGATAAGACAGTAGGGAAGATTTTCTATAAAGAAAGCTTAGCCAAATTCTAACAGTAAAATGACCAATGGAACAGTGCAATATAAGACACCCAAAACTAAAAATTTGCAAATTTGCCTAAAAGACTTAGAATTTAAGTAAACAACCAAAACCAACAAATTTAGTAACCAAAATGTGGTATGTGGGTGAAGTTGGAATTCCCATACCTATTAAGCATTAGAAAGTCAATAAATTGACTTGAATAGTATCATGAATAGTAACACCGAAATACAAATTTTAAAGAATGTCAACTTTGGCATATATAAGCTAGATAAAAGTGAATTTGAATTTATCTTTGATTTATGATAAATGGTGATACTGAAACACTGTGAAACTGTGTGTTTCAGTGGAAAAGAATACCAGGAAAGAACCCGAGACATCGAGTCAAGGCGAAGAGGCGACTCGTATAAGGTTTGTGCACAACTAACTATTTTGTTACTTTTCACTTCTAAATTGATTTGAGCAAGTTTATTTTATGATTTATAATTTTGTTGTGTTGAAGATTTTAATTTGTTGAATAAAATTGTATAAATTAAATGTAAATTTTCTTATGCATTTAAGGATTTATTGCATGATTTTGAGGATTGTAAATTTTAAGTTTGATATGTTGCCAACCTTGAGCATGAATTTATGATGATTAAATATGTTGATGATTTATAAACACTTTGTAAATAGAAATTATTTTGAATATGATTTGAAATCACAGTTGACAAGGCAAAATATGTTGTGAATTCTCATTAGCTTGTCTAGTGAGATATCTCCTCCACTAGATGGGGCGAGTTCCTTCCTCTCTGACTTGCCAGTTGGGGAAGAGTTTGAATGAGTACTCATATATACTAGGTAGTCTTTGTTCCTCCTTTTTAGCCTCGGTTATTGGGAGAGTGTGAAATGTCGTGGTGTACAACACGGCATCTATTTGAATTTTGGGTCATGGGTTCAACTATGTGAATTGTTGGCAACGCCATTTAAATTATGCATAGTTTGATAAATTGTGGTTGAAATAAATAATTTGTCAGTGATTCAAAATATTTTTGTATTGTTTTGGGATTTAAAAGAAATGTAGATAAATAGTTACTATTTGATCAAAATGTTATTCAAATGAATAATTTGCATGAATGAAAATATTAATTTCTGAATGTTATAAATTTTGAAGAATTTAGAAATTTTAAATTTTTATTTGTTATGAATTGTCAAGCATAACTTGTATTAAGTTTTAAATTATTAGTTTGTGCACCACTGAGTTCACCACTCAGTGATATCTTTGTATGTTGTCACAGGTGAAAGAAAATATAAAGCAGCTGAGCAATATTACTGAAAGGCATAGTGAGACTATCTTCGGGTATATCATAGGTATACCCTAGTACTTTAGATTTTGATGTAATTTTGTAATTATATGTATCAAATTTCCTTTGAGCAGTTGTACTAACTCTTTTATAATATATTTTTGGATTGTAATGAAATACAAATTATTATAAGGTTATCTTGAAATTTTATATATTTATAAAGTTTTGCACTACTAAATTTTTAATGATCCCATGAATGTAAATATTAATTTTGTTACCATAATGAGATGTTTCAATATTTGATTTGATTTAATCTGTGTATTGAGTTGCTTGTGTTGATTTGTAAAATGAAATTGATTAATGAAGTTGTGATTGAGAAATATATTGGGAGTGTCTTTATTTTCAGGTTTTGAAGAACTGTTTTCTCAAAATACAAATAGCACTCTGCAGAAATTTTTGTAAAAATTACGGAGATTTTAAATATCTAAAAATTTGATTTATGTTTGGACTTTAAATAAAGGTTTTTAATATCTGAAAAAAAAAATTACCCACCAATTTAAAAATGAACGAAAATTGTTTTAAAATCCCATGTAGTATTTTAATGGGTTATCGGTAGGCGAAGTACGGTAATTCATTAGGTGTACTACGGGAGCATGTTACATCTTACGAGGAGTAGGGTGTGTCATGTTTTAGTGGTATCAGAGCAAAGGTTTTAAAGTAAATTTTAAACTGTGAATTTGAAATATTTTTCGATAAGTACAATTGCTCGAATGTTTGATACATATAGTACATTTATATCATAAATATGAACTAATGGGCAGAAATCTCCTTGTGTTGGTTGTACAGGAAATAGAAAAAAAAAATCATGTGAATAGATATGGACAAAAGGGATAAAACGGTTGAGCAGTCTGATACAGCTAACATGCAAGGAGAGGCCCCAGTTCCACAGAGCGTTGGAGGTCCAACTGCACTAGTCCCTCCTATACAAATTACTGCACAAATGGCCCAGCAGATGGCCATGTTCTTTTAACAAATGGCTGATAATCTGTCAGCCCAAGCCCAAGTACAAACCCAACCCCCTCAAGAGCAGCATGAAAAAAAAGAAAAGTGGGAAATCTATCAGTCAAAGTTCAAGTAGTAATTTGGGAAAGAGAAAAGATTTTGAGGGACCCTAAGCTCCTAAGTATGACAGAGGCGGATCTTCAGGGCAGAAGCAATCAAGAACCATTCGTCAAAGAACCAGAAGTTCCTACCCTATCTGTATCTGTGACGTTTGTGGAAAATTTCATGGGGGTATTTGCCATATGGTCACTGGAGCCTGCTTCAATTGTGGTGGAATTGGACATTTCGCCCGAGATTGTACTAGCGCACATTGATTTATGCCACATACTACACCAGGGGAATCAGTCCAAGGTTCTGATTTTAGAGGCTCATTAATAGTCAGTAGGGGCAGAGGTAGAAGTAGAGACAATACTTTGGGTAATCCTCGCACAATGGACCAACCCGAGCAGAGGAATACACTAGAAAGAGGGAACGCCATGCATCAAGCGGAAGAAGCAGAGACTTCAGATGTAGTTGCCAGTATGTTCTTAACTTGTGAAAGGAATAATTATGTACTATTTGATTCTGGCTCTACTTATTTATATGCTAATGCAAAATTATATGTTCTATTATTATTCCCTTGCATGGAGATAAATTTTAATGTGTTAGTAATTAGTCTTTTAGGATAAGAATTACGATAATAAGCATGATTGGAATTAATTTTGGAAAAGTTTCTAGTGAGAGACATCTCCTAGACTACGATAAATTATAAAGTTAATTAGTAAGCCTAATTAGGTAAGGCAAGAGGACCTAAAAGTAAGTTATAGCAATATATCTGCCCTAGATGGAAGTAAAGGTATTACTGTTGATAATTGTCAGTAAATACCATAATCAAAATAAGTTTAAGATATTAGTGGATTTGAAAGAAATAACACATAGGGAAGTTTGATATATTGGGATGTATCGTAGTGACTATGCAATATTCTTGATGTTTGTGCTGTAAGCTGCAGATTATAGTATTGACTTGAGATTTATTGTGTAGAGCTATGTACTACCCAATAGTGCATAAGGATAAGAATAGTTATAAATGATTTTCGCTCTGGTACAAATATACTAGAATAGAGTTTTATTACTAGAACTGAGTTTGAAAATCCTAATTCGGGATTTAAAACTCTATAATTTGAATATCAAAAGATCATGATTGCAAGGTAGTAAGAGTTAAAGACTCCATTACCCTAGCATGAATTATAGTACATCAAGAATTGTTATGGGACTAGAGATTTTAGTATGGTCAAAATTTAAAAATAACACCTATAGGGCTAAGTCATCCAGTCTCCGATATGGGGTTTATAATTGTTCTGGTATTGCAATGGATCTTTTGCTCAAAGTTTAGTAAGGAACAGTATTCTATTTGTGTAGCAGTGAGACACAAAACATGATTTTGTTCCCATGGAAGAGACAGGATGCTATGGATGATAATTATAACTTATAAAATAGTTAAGAAATGATGTTCTACTGATAATAGTAATTCGATAGGAACTAGTTGCTCAGGTATTCTTTAGGAAGAGCACAATTTTATTGTGCGGATCATAAGGATTAGATTATGATTAGTGCGAAACTTTTGAATAGAATGGGAAAAAGGAGAGTCCAGTAGACTCCCTTCTTAAGGTTAAAGAATTGTTTATGGTTGAAAAAAAAATTGGTAATGATCGCAAACCAGTGGAAAATAAGTTATAGGATATCGGTAGATAAAAGAAAATATAGAAGTAAAAATTAGAATAGTTGGTGCAAATGTAATAAAGAAACATTATGAATATTAGTTAAAGTGTTGACTAGAGTTGTCATAGGACCAAATTAAAGTAATATTGAAGTATAGCAGATTTATTAGGGATAATAAGAGGTGCTAAATCATGACTCGACAGTCAAGTTAAGGAAGAAGATTAGATTAAGAAATAAAATAATTAAAGTTAAGTTGTGGAATGAAAGAAGGAAATAAATAGAACATTAAGAAATGAAAAAAACACTAGATGAGGAATTGCCACTAGGGTAAACAACCTACTTAAGACGCGTAATGATATCCCGAACTATTTTATGAAGAAGGAAATAAGTTAAATAAAAGCGAACAAAATAGTGCAAAATGGCACATAGGCCTTGGTCATAAATGGAGATGGTAAGATAATAGCTATGGACCTATGGCCAAGAAAGAGATAAGCAGTTCATATATGACCAACAAGGTCATTAAAAAAAAAAAAAGACTACAAAGGAAAATAATTGCTGAAACAACAACAAGAAAAGACTAAAATATTATAAACTAAATTGAAGGTTGCATCAAATGATCAAGAGATTTGAAAAGAAAAGAGTAAAACTAAGTTCTCATCTATAGGATCATACGAGGTCCTAGAAAGAGTGGATCCACTAGCACATAATTTGGTTACCTCTAAAATTGAAAGGAATTTGAATCTAACATATGACAGAAGCTCATAAGAAACTTAGCACACGAGGTGAGCAATCGATAAGTAAATAGTATTGGTTAAAGTGCTAAAGAACCATCATTCAAGCTAGGAAGCTACTTATGAGCATGAATAGGACATGTGGAGACAACACCCACAATTGTTCAGAGACTGATACCAGGTAAAATTTCGAGGACAAAATTATTTTAAGGGGGGGAGAATTGTAACACCCCTATTTGCATAGCCTGGTATATGTTACTGTTTCGGTGACCGGTATCGGTCCGGACAATTAAGAGGATTACAAATATGTTTAAGACAACTAGAAAAGCCCTGATAAAAAATAAATAGTGATTACTAGATAGAAAAGTAAAAATAGGAAAAACAGAATATAAAAGGTTAAATGAACCGGGAGTCACAGCGATGGGTGACCTTCCAGGGAAGTGACTGCGAGGTCAGTCTAAACTCAAATTTTGAATCGGAAAATGTGATGCTGCAGTCCTTAAGACTATTACGAACACAGTGGAAAAGAGAAAATCATGAAAAAGAATTGTTAAGCCAGTCAAATAATTAGGTTAGGGAGCCGGAAGAAATATTGAATTATTTGCAAACCGGGTTGAATCAGCGAGGGGCAATTTGGTCAATTAACCCCGACAGTTGACTCCCGACCTAACTGTCAAATAAAATCAGAGAAAAGAAAATTTCAAAATCAAAAATTAAATTAAAGAACTATTGAAAAATTAAAGAAAAAGAAAAAGAATAAAAATGGGACTTATTACATCACCTTTATGATATCATCATGATGTCAAAAATAATTTTAATTTTCCTACCTAAATTGACCAAGTCAAAAGCAATTTTAAAAGACATAAAAATAGCAAAAATTAAAAGAAATTTCATTTTTTCCCTTTCTTCTTCTTCTTACCGTGAACTCTCTTCTCTCTCATTTTTTTTTTCTTTTCCTTCCCTCCATTAAAGCTCACTTTGAGCTTTTGTAACCCTAAATTACCACATAAATCCCTTAGAAAACTTGTAGAAATCCTCAAATTGAGCTTCAAGAAAAAGATTTGAAAGAGAAAATTTGAAGAAATTTGAAGAATTAAGAAGATTGGAAAGCTCAAGTGAGGTAAGAATTTAAATTAAAATATTTAGTTTAAAACATATGTTTTGAGTTAACTTAACTTAGATTTTAACTTAAATTCAAAAGAAAACTATTATGGGGGACCAAATAGAAATTTCAGCCAGCTAGGATTAGGGTTTGAAATGAATGAGTTTGATAGTTTTGAATGATTATTTGAGATGAATTAAGTGTATAGATGTTGATAATTCATTAATTGAATGCATTGTGTAAGCTAGGGTTTTTGGCACCTAGGATTTGGGAGACAAAAATGTGAGATTTTGTCAAATGGTGTGTTTGACCTTGTTTAAGATGGAAAATGGTCATTTGTGACCAATTGGGATGTGTTGGAAGTGTTAGAAGTGAGTTTAAATTTGGATTGAAAATGGTCATTCTGCAGGCAGCAGGACCAAGGTCCTTTTCAGGGACCAAAACTGAAAATTTACAAACCCAATTGGTGTGAGGCCAATTGGGAATGAAATTAGACACAAAATGACACATTTTTCATTCAGGAATCATGCCTAAAAAGTGACCAAAACCTAGTGAACAAATTGACCAAATCCGAATTAAACAATCTGACCTGTACAAAAATGACCAAATGAACAGTGTTTGTTCATTTGGCCACAACTTGGGCTAGGTAGGTCTAAATGACCTGAAATTTTACCAATGGATAGCTGAGACATAGCCCTAAAACTTTCATGAAGAACACAAACCCAAATTATGCCTTTAACCAAGTCATTTGGCCACCCAAATTTGGTGACTTAAAACTGCAGGAACTAGTTTGGTGCCCAGAAATCTGGGTTAAGTCTAATCCGGCAGCCATGATTCAAATGGCTATAACTTGAGTTACAAAACTCCAATTGGAGTGATTCAAAAAGGAGAATAAACTAAAGACAATAGGGAACATTTTCTATATAGAAAGCTTAGCCAAATTCTAACAGTAAAATGACCAATGGAACAGTGGAATAGACACCCAAAATTGAAAATTTGCAAATTTTCCTAAAAGACTTAGAATTTGAGTAAACAACCAAAACCAACAAATTTAGTAACCAAAATGTGGTATTTGAGTGAAGTTAGAATTCCCATACCTATTAAGTATTAGAAAGTCAACAAATTGACTTGAATAGTATCATGAATAGTAACACCGAAATACAAATTTTAAAGAACATCAAGTTTAGCATATATAAGCTAGATAAAAGTGAATTTGAATTTATTTTGGATTTATGATAAATGGTGATACTGAAACACTGTGAAACTGTGTGTTTCAGTGGAAAAGAATACCAGGAAAGAATCTAAGACATCGAGTCAAGGCCAAGAGGTGACTCGCATACGGTTTGTGCACAACTAACTATTTTGTTACTTTTCACTTCTAAATTGATTTGAATAAGTTTATTTTATAATTTATAATTTTGTTGTGTTGAGGATTTTAATTTTTTGAATGAAATTGTATAAATTAAATGTAAATTTTCTTGTACATTTAAGGATTTGTTGCATGATTTTGAGGATTGTAAATTTTAAGTTTGATGTGTTGCCAACCTTGAGCATGAATTTATGATGATTAAATATGTTGACGATTTGTAAACACTTTGTAAATTCAAATTATTTTGAATATGATTTAAAACCACAGTTGACATAGCAAAATATGTTGTGAATTCTCATTAGCTTGTCTAATGAGATATCTCCTCCACTAGATGGGGCGAGTTCCTTCCTCTCTGGCTTGCCATGTCACACCCTACTCTCCTGTAAGATGTAGCATGATCCCATAGTATACCTAATGAATTACCGTACTTCGCCTACCGATAATCCATTAAATATACTACAAGGGATTTTAAAACAATTTTCATAAAATTTAAATCATCGATTAAAATCTGGTGTTATAAATTTTTTTTTTAAGCCAACACATTTGTACTATTAGTAATTTCTGTAAAAATTTTGGCAGAGTGCCATCTGTATTTTGGATAAAACAGTTCTTCAAAAACTGTAAAAAAGCACTTCAATATATTTCTCAATTCAAATCCACAATAATCAAATCAATCTCCTCATAAAAGAAACATTTCATTTATTACAAAACTCAAAATTTATATTTCAAAACTATTTAGATAAATGAAATCCCAAACTTGCATTTACAATAATTTACCTTTAATTACATACCAAAATATTTTACAAGAGTTTTTATACAACTCTCAAATAATTTACATACATATTATTACATGCTTACATCAAAACCTATGTACATGGGTATACCTATGATATACCTGGAGCTGATCTGAATGTGTCTTCAAAGAAAATTACTCACTGCTCTATGCTCTTCTTACCTACGACAGCGTACAAAGCTATCGCTGAGTGGTGAACTCAGTGTTGCACAACTATAATTTAAAACATAGTACAATATACATTAACAAATTTTACAGCAAATAATTTCAAAATCTGAATACTCATCAAATTCCAAAACTCAAAATATTCATGGCCAATAATGTAAATCATTTGTATAAAATGACTTTGATCGCAAAATTCAATTTATCAAATCATGACTAACCATTTAAGGTAGTTTTAACAAAATCAATTATACATAAATCATAACTGAAATCACAATTCTTTACTGTTCAAAAACATTCTGTGTCTCAAAAACCATGTTGTATCTCAAAAACCATGCTGTATCTCAAAAATCATGTTGTATCTCAAAAATCATTCATTATCTCAAAAATCATTCATTATCTCAAAAAAAATCATTCTTTATCTCAAAAATCATTCTTTATCTCACTAACTATGCAAGACTAATCCGAAAGGGCCATATTCGATGTGATTCTAACTCCTTATGGTCGAGGAGGTCGAATCAGATTCTAACTCCCTATGGTCGGGGAGGTCGAATCATCGTGCGCAGTACACACCACAATAATGAATCTTCTGCAAGGGCCATAACGATAAAAAAAACTTAGATCTAACCTCAAATCAGAGGAAAATCTAAGCCTGTGCACGTACCATGGTAATCAAAACACAACTAACTCCATTGTCTTCTCAACAAATGAGAGAGACGGGTAATAACCTAGTCAAGCATCTATAGTGAGATATAAAACAATATCACAATCCTTTTAGCGAGCATAAATCACAATACAATTCGATTCAAAGTCAATTCCAATATCCAATAATTTTTATGCTCATCACAATTCAAATCATAAATTTGCATTTTTCCATGAAAATTACCATCACAATTCAAAACATGTTCTATCACAATTTTCCAAAACATAATTTATTCAATCCATAACAATGCTTAATACTTGTGAAAATACCATTTCACAAAGCTAAATTTATACATACTATAACAATTTCAATAATCATTGAATTAAATCCAATGCTTGTTAAACACAATACATAAGAAAAATATGTCATTTAATCATATGAAATATTCCAAACAAAATCAGTTAAAAACTAGTTGTGCACAAACCTCTGATAACTGTCTCTTGGCTCTGACTCAGTGTTTCCTTTCCCTTCCCTGAGTCTTTGCTAACTGAAACACACAATTTGAAGTGTTTCAATACTCATTTAAACTGTCTCTAAGAATAATGCTTGATAATTAATTCACTGAATTCTATTATTTGCTTAGTCAACCTAATATGTCAACTCTCGATGCATTCTTGATAAATTAGGTTTTAATGTTACTAATATGTCACATTCAATAGTCTTTTAGGATTGGTACATGTTACCAAATTCATTTCTATGTATATTGCGTTTTATTGCAATTTGTCGGATCTCGGTATACTAATTTGACCTAGCTGGACGACCTAGTTCCCTCGATTTTTGGGTTTCGGTCAAAACTAAAAACTTGTAGATCTATGTCTTATTGCACGCGGGGAAAAATTTCAGGTCATTCTGAGTTATGTAGACCAATTTATGGTCATTTTACTATTGCTAGTCAAAATGCATCAAGATTGGTCACTTTAGGTCATTTTAGGTCAATTTTGGTTCGGCCAGTTTTTGGACCCGAACTTGTGTAAGCTGTTTGACTTGCTTATGGTCATTTCTGGGCTTTGGTGCCTCCATAAGACTTGTAGATATATGTCTTAACTATTCATGGTCAAAATTTCAGGTCAGTTGGTCCTATTTTGAGTGAGTTATGGCCTAAACACTAACTGCTGCCCAAATGGTAAATTTTCAGGCCTTAATTGCACTAATCCGGATTTGGTCACTTTTCAAGTTACCTTACAATCAGAATTTTGGCAAGCTTCCTTCATGAAAGTTGGCACATTTTGTGCCTAGTTTCACTTCCAATTGGTCTCATACCAATTGGAGTCACCAATTGTCACTTAAGGTTCAATTTACCTACTGCCTTCACAACACATAATCTGCATACAATTAACACTTTCAAATGACATTTCTCCTCCTTCCCAAAACTACCAACCTACATTCATAACACTTCTATATCATTCATCAAATCTCAAACATGTCCATTTGGACAGAATATACAAGTCTTAAAAATACAATACACAACCTTAGTTTCAAAAGTCAAAATCAACATCTTACACATGAAATTACTTAGCTAATACATATACTTCAATTAGCAACATACAATACACTTTTACTAATCCAATCAATACCATAATTTACCAATTAATTTCATGAAACTATCAACCTTCTAAGCTCATCAAGGCTGCCAAAATTTTTCACTTGTCCAAGGTCTTCCACAATTACTCAAATCCTACCTCAAAACATCAACATTTAACATACTCATGAAATAATCTTTTTAACTCACGCAATACCTTAATTTACATCACAAATTACCCATGAATAAATCAAAGTCTAAATTCTTCCTTGGCTGCCAAAAATTGTACACATCAATAACCCATTAAAATCTTCCAATTTCTTCACCATTCAACTCATTTCAACCTTAGTATAAAGTTTAATCAAGTGAGGTAAGGACAACTAGCACTAACCTTTTGTGGAGCTTGATCAAAACTCACCAATCTTGCTTCCATTTGCTGCCAAAATACTGCCCAAGCTATGTAGTGTAACTTTAATGAAGAACAAGTGAAGAAATTATGGCTTGAAATGGTGGATTGGAGTTCATGCATGGTGGGTGGCCATGGAGTCTTAAGGAGAGAAAATCAAATTCGGCAAGGTTGCTTGGAATGAAGAAATGAGGTGGTTTTTGGTAATGAAATCTGTCCACTTAGGTATTTATACACTCCACTAATTGAGATTAATAAATATAATATGTGCCACTAACATTAGATTAACATTATAATAATTAAACTTATGAATATCTCAATTATTTCCCCATAATTCCTTTAATTGCATTATGTGTAAAATTTCTTATTTTCATGACATTTTCAAAATTTTTATATCACTTATTTTTAATGGACATTTAGGTCAAAAGGCAACTCTAGGTGTCAAATCATCAAAATACCCCACTTCGGGTTATATTCCCAATTTTTCGGTAACACCGATTTTTGTCTATTTCTCGATTTTTCGTTTTTCTTTGTACTAATTAATTAATTTTTTCTTTGTTATTTCTAATGGTATTTATACTTCAATAGGTGTCTATCTAAGTCCTAAAAATATTTTTCAGGGTTTCCGCAGTCCAAGGCTAGTCAACGGTCCACGCCGCGACTTCCTGGTGCGGTCACCCATCGCTAGGGTTCTCGGCTCGTTTAACTTGGTTACATTTCATTGCTATTATTTTTCCTTTTTTTTCTTGTATTTTCTTTTCTTGTATTTCATTATTTTATGTCTCCTCACTCATATCAAAGTGTAGTTCTAGGCATCCTAGCTGTCCGGACAACACTGGTCACCGGAACAGTAGAACGCACTACCGAACTTAGGGGCGTTACATGCTAGTTGGGAAAGAGTTTGAATGAGTACTCATATATACTAGCTAGTATTTGTTCCTCCCTTTTAGCCTCAGTTATTGGGAGAGTGTGAAATGTTGTGGTGTATAACATGATATCTATTTGAATTTTGGGTCATGGGTTCAACTGTGTGAATTGTTGGCAACGCCCTTTAAATTATGCATAGTTTGATAAATTGTGGTTGAAATAAATAATTTGTCAGTGATTCAAAATATTTTTGTATTGTTTCGGGATTTAAAAAAAATGTAGATAAATAGTTACTATTTGATCAAAATTTTATTCAAATGAATAATTTGCATGAATGAAAATATTGATTTTTGAATGTTATAAATTTTGAAGAATTTAGAAATTTTAAATTTTTATTTGTTATGAATTGTCAAGCATAACTTGTATTAAGTTTTAAATTATTAGTTTGTGCACCACTGAGTTCACCACTCAGCGATATCTTTGTATGATGTCGCAGGTGAAAGAAAATATAAAGCAGTTGAGCAAGATTACTGAAAGGCATAGTGAGACTATCTTCGGGTATATCATAGGTATACCCTTGTACTTTAGATTTTGATGTAATTATGTAATTATATGTATGAATTTTCCTTTGAGCAGCTGTACCAACTCTTTTGTAATATATTTTTGGATTGTAATGAAATACAAATTATTATAAGGTTATCTTGAAATTTTATGTATTTATAAAGTTTTGCACTACTAAATTTTTAATGATCCCATGAATGTAAATATTAATTTTGTTACCATAATGAGATGTTTCAATATTTGATTTGATTTAAACTGTGTATTGAGTTGCTCGTGTTGATTCGTAAAATGAAATTGCATAATGAAGTTGTGATTGAGAAATATATTGGGAGTGTCTTTATTTTTAGGTTTTCAAGAACTGTTTTCTCAAAATACAGATGGCACTCTGTCAAAATTTTTGTAAAAATTACGGAGATTTTAAATATTTAAAAATTTGATTTATGTTTGGAATTTAAATAAAGGTTTTTAATATCTAAAAAAAAAATTTACCCACCAATTTAAAAATGAACGAAAATTATTTTAAAATCCCTTGTAGTATATTTAATGGGTTGCCGATAGGCGAAGTACGGTAATTCATTAGGTGTACTACGGGAGCATGTTACATCTTACGAATAGTAGAGTGTGAGAACTGATATCTGATTGGAAATCAGAATCAGTATAACCATCCAATTGCAAGTCACCAATTCCATATATCAAGAATAAATCCTTAGTTCTTCTCAAGTACTTAAGGATATTCTTGACAGCTATCTAGTGTTCCAAACTTGGATTGGATTGATACCTGCTAGTCAAACTAATAGCATATGCGATATCTGGCCTAGTACACAACATTGCATACATCAAACTTCCAATAGCCGAAGCATATGGAATCCTGGCCATTTTATCTCTTTCTTCATGTGTTTTTGGAGACATCTCTTTAGAAAGGTGGATACCATGTCTCACTGGTAACAATCTGCTCTTGGAATCAAGCATGTTAAACCTCTTTAACACCTTTTCCAAGTATAGACTTTGGGATAAACCAATTATTCTTTTCGCTCTATCTCTATAGATGTGAATTCCAAGAATATAGGTTGCCTCCCCTAAGTCTTTCGTGGAGAATGTATTTGACAACCATACCTTTTATAATTGTCAACATACTTGTGTCTTTACCTATTAACAGAATATTATCCACATATAAGACAAGGAAAGTGATAGCACTATCACTAACCTTCTTATATGCACATGGCTCATCCTCATTTTTTATAAAATCAAATGACTTAATGGCTTCATCAAAACAGATGTTTCAACTCCTCGAAGGTTGTTTCAACCCCATAAATGCATCGCTTTAGCTTGCACACTTTGGAACCATCTTAGGATGCAAAACCCCTAGGTTGTTCAATGAAAATGTTTTTATTCAATGTATCCATTGAGAAAAACTGTTTTGACATCCATCTGTCAAATCTTATAATCATAGTATGCAGCTATTGCTAATAGAATCCTAATTGATTTAAGCATGGCAACAAGGGAGAAAATCTCCTCATAGTCGATTCCTTACCTTTGGCGAAACCCATTCGCTACTAGCCTTGCTTTATAGGTCTCTACCTTTCAATCAGAACCAATTTTCTTCTTGAAAACCCATTTGTTCTCTATAGGTACAATACCTTCAGGTGGGTCAACAAAATCCCAAACTTGATTCTTATACATGGAATCAATCTCAGATTTCATAGCATCAATCCATTTTGAAGAGTCTATATCTGATATAGTTTCTTCATAGATAACTGGATCATCTCCATGATCTACTTCTTCATGAGTAGACAACTCTTGTTTTTCTTCATGAAGGAAACCATATCTCACTAGTGGGTGAGATACCTTGGTTGTTCTACGAGGAACAGCTGTAGATGTTTCATCAATAGGTGTAGGTTGACTAGATGGATCTGTATCCATCTGATCTGTTAGTTGGTCAGAATTCTCCAATTCCAACTCTATTTGCCTTCCTTTGCCTCCTTCTTGAACAAACTGTTATTCAAGAAATATGGCATCTCTACTTATCACAACCTTTTGTGATGTAGGCAAATAATATCCAAAACTATCTTTTGGATATACAACAAATCGACCCTTTTCTGATCTGGTTTCCAATTTATCAACGTTTAGCTTTTTGATAAAAGCTGGACAATCCCAAATCATAACATGCTTAAGACTTGGTTTTCTTCCATGCCATATGTCGCAACGGGATTTTGCGGTCGCCCGGACGATCACTCACCGAAGTGGGAAAAGTGAGGAGTCGCCACCTTAGTTTTGAGGGAAACTAAAGAAAACCATTTAGGGAGTTAAATTAAAAATGAAACCACTTCAAAACAGAGATTCTAGGTTCGGGGTCCATTAACGGGTGGGGAAGGTGTTAGGCACCCCACCTCGTCCCTTAACAAGGGTAAGTAGATTTAATTTTGTGTCATTTATAAATTAGTTAGAAGGGCTATAGTGGGAATGTTAATCCTTTTGGTAAAAGGAATGTTTGATTTTTCACTAATTAGGATTACCCAGATACATAAGTAAATGAGACACTTTAGTGAGTTGGCGTATTTAATTGTTCCGGGTTTTGGGATTATCTTGCATACGGTTGAAATTTGGTGTGAGAATAGGATAAGAACTCTCCTCCTATCTCTTTTAATATTTATTGTAATTTGAATAGAGACCTGATAAGAACTCTCCTCCGATCTCTACCGGATTATTTATTAAAATTTAATTGGCGGTCGGGTGAGGGGCCTCCTCCGATCTCTTTTAGGTATTTATTATCATTTCGAGATGGGAACCTGATAAGAATTCTACTCCGTTCCCTATTTAATAAAATTTTGAGTTGATAAAGGATAAGAACTCTACTCCGATCTATTTTAAATGTTTATTACAATTTGATTTAAGACCTGATAATAACTCTCCTCCTATCTCTTTTAAATTAGAAAGGTGCTCGAAAGGTATTTTTCCGATCTCCGTAATTTTGGTGCCCTAAGAACCTAGAGATAAGGATCCTCAAGTTTAAAGAGGTTGGGGATAGGACTTATCAATATCCTTCTGGCTAGACGGGAAAATGAGACTGATTTACCGACCTCTCATGTATTTATTTTACCAATATTTATTTATGACCAATCTACTCGCTTCTTTTACTTCCATTTTATGGCATCTTTGCCGAACTGTCGCTTATACACCTAATAGTTTGACTATCTTCCTTATGTATTATTCAGATTTTCCCTTTAAGAGAGATCTTTAGGTTGCGCTTACTCACGCCTTACTCCGACCATTTACACTCTACTAGGAACCGTAAAAGCTTGTATTCGTAAATGACGAAGATTAATAAAAGGCACACTAATCACTAAAGAGATGACTCGAGAATAACATTTCGGGTCTCTTTGCACGAGATGAACTTGGAGAAAAATCACATACGTAAAAAGGACAGAGACTACGAAAGAAATGAACGCAAACACTTAATAAACAAATGACGTGAGCTCTTACCGGGAGGAGCTGAATCAGAGGAATAATTATGGGGTGGCCACTAGAAACAAGACCGCTGACCGATTAGCTCGAGAGTTGATGTTCACCGTGAACTGGAGGGAGCTTAGCTATGATGTGATTAGGTCAAGATAACAACCGAGTGGGATTTGAGCTCCAAATGTATGGGATGAAAATAGAGATGATAAAGAGTTGAAAGTGAAGGCGTGATCAGTGATGAACAAGCCGGAAATGTAGAGTTCCAGTGTTCAAAATCCTTTTTCAAGAAACACTTAAAAACTAGTTTCAAAAGTCTTTCCAATCAATATTTCAAAGTAGCGTAATAACAAATCAATGAAATTTTCGTAGTTCTTCCGCTATAATAATAACCTTTCTTTTTTTTCGTCCGCCCTTTCCCTCCTTGAACAGCTTTTTCATGCAGTATTTATAGGAATCGTGCTCCCATGAAGGGTCAGATTCATTTTGAGGGAGATGGAGGGTCGATTTTGAAGTACATGATCGGATGTTCAGAATTAAAGAGAATCAAAACGAATGGTCGAGATCGCTTCTCAAAATATTTGTCCTTTTCCTCTTTTAATCCGACGGTCTTGAATCCTTTGTCCGAACGACCGGGGCCGAGAGTGAAAGACGCCGTATTGTCGCCTTCTCTTGATCCAAGGGTTCCGGATTCATCCTTACAAGTGAGATCAACGGTGGGGATTGGGATGTACAGGATCACCATGACATACCCCGCACTCACAAGATTATGGCGATTCTTAGGCGCGGTGGAGATCTCGTCGCCACGCTTTAACTACCTCTGGCTCGATTCTCGACGACGGTTATCGGAATTTGTCTTATTCTTTTTGTCTTCCGATCCTCCCTAGCTCCCATTCCGATCTCTCATGCGATCTCCTATCTCCGATCTCTTTTATCCCTTGATCACCGATTCGGTCCAAGCATTAATTACATCTCGATTTTCAAGCGCCCGCTGCTTTTCCGCCAAGATTAAATGCCCATTTTCCCTATATATACCCCTCTTGATAGTGGCATTTCCTTCATTCGATTTTTCTCTCTTTCACCATGTGACTTGGTTCTAGCTGTTCCGGGAAAGTTCCGCCACAATCGTGGTTTTGATCCTCTTCCGATGGAATTCCCTTTTCTCGACGGAAAATTTACGATCCTGATTGGATGGTCCTAATTGGCGATGGTGAGAGAACCGAATTTGACCGATCCGTATTGGGCTTCGGTTGTACCGATCTCGAGTTGCTCAACCGAGTTCATTCGGCTTCTCATCACATTGAGTGTTCCGACAATGATTCTCGATCCACATTGGGTGTTCCGACAGCGGATGAAGCATCCGGTCGGCAATATCCTTGGGATCAGTTATAAACTGATCTTTGGAACACCTGGGAGTATCCTTGGCATTAGTTATAAACTGATCCATGGATCTCCTGGGAGTATCCTTGGGATCAGTTATAAACTGGTCCTTAGATCAGCCTCTTCAGATAGGATTTTTCATGGGTCTCTAGAGATCACAGAAATGATGTAATTTTCAATGTAATCGATTCTAGAGATCGCCACATGATGTAGCTAGACATTTATTGTAATCCGATCCCTAGAGATCGCCCAAATGATGTAATCCTATCTTTTTGAAAATAAAGACTTTATTTTGCAGTTATCATCTTATTATTTTTTGCATTGATTATTTTCCGATCTCTAAGGTGGTTATCCGATCTGTTCTTTACTTGAATGACACTTGACCGATCCTTTATTCAAAATATTTAACTTGTTATGCCGATCTCCGATTAACCGATCTCTCAACATTCTGATATTTGAGAAAAGTGTCGTAATGTACCGCCGAGTCTCACCAATCGATGCGCCGCTTAGAACCTCGCGAGCATTAAATGCTCTGACTAGTATAAATAGGGAGGGTTAGCCGCTTGTTTTCTCATTTCATTTTCGTCTCCCGCTCATAGCTTCAAGTTCTCTCATTTTCTCGGTTTCTCCGACACCGATTAGACTCGTAAGGACTTTGATCTTCTTTTTGTTTAAGTTCTTTGTTTCTTTTGAAAATGAGCGTGCCAAGGTCGAGAGCGCGAGCCCTCCTTCCATTGAGTTCTCTTGGTCATCGTCCGATGAGGAAGAGGCGGCCGCCAAGCACGCAACCCGAACCTCTTAGGGTCCTCGCTCCAGTCGGGGCGGTCGTACTCATTAAGGCGCACGCGCTTCGTAGGGAGAATCTCCTATAGACGAGCTACGATCGGTTCTTCGAGAATCCGATCTTGGTCGCTTAGCCAAGAATATAACATTCGCCCGACTTGTACGAGCTAATCAAGTGCCATGACGACCTTCGTGTCAAACACTTCTTTGAAGAGAACGACATGGTTCTGGTGTACGAGGAACAATTAAAGGCCGCCTTCGGTTCCCCTCGGATGACTTCTACAAGGAGGTCTTAAAATTTCATCGAGCATCCATTGTTCAAATTCACCCCAACTCGTGGCGGATCTTGGTAGCTTTCCGAGGTCTATGCCGAGCTAAGGGAATCAGACTCACGGCTAAAGTGTTCGCCAAGCCGCACCGGCTAACTCACCGAAAGGACGATGACCATCGGTTCTTTCAGCGGCCTAGTTGCGGCTCTTTTCCGACCGCCTCGCCCCTTAAGAACTGGAAGAATCGCTTTCTTCATTGTGAGGAGCAAAGATCCGAGCCGCTTGAGGATTTCCGCACTGGTGGTACCAGTGGACCCTTGCTTCCAACCATATTACCTCGAGCGAAGAGGAAAGTTTGATAGTGATGGATCTCAAGAGTGAGGCTGCCACTAAAAGTATTCTTGTTTGGATTCGTGATCGCCGAGCCGCACCATTGGACTGTTTCAATCGCCACCGGCCAAGACCGCGAACTTCCGCTCTCTAACCTCGGCATCGGTATTTTCTATATCTCAATTCTCACGACCTTAGTGATCTCACTAACCTTTTCTTTGTGTGTATGGCGGGTGGTGAAGGTCATAGGAAGCGGAAGAAGGAAAGAGAGATCTTCCGAAAGTAAAGGAGATGAAGCGCTCGTAACGACTCCAAACACTGGTCGCGAGCCCGGGAGATACAAAGAGATCCTCCCAACCTTCGGTCCTCGACCACCGGCTACCCGATCTCCTCCTAGATCTAAGAGCAGCCTCGCATTCTTGCAGCTTGTCCCAAGCGCGAAAGGGGACCTACTCAAGCTTCGAGGACCTCCTCTGGGCGCCAGACATCGATCGACTCCTTGAAGGATAACCGAATCATAAGGAGAACCCCGCTTTGCTAAAGTCCCGGGTCTACCATCTTCTTTCAGAGGATCGGACAGCTATCCTGCAGTGGCCTTGATGACATATTGACTCGGACCATGAGCTTAAACGTGGAGTGTCCGTGAACTGCATCATGATCCGGAAAGGATTCAATACCGGGTAAGGAGATCGAAGAAGAACCAGAAGTGGATTCTCCGATCCGAACTCTCATCGCTCGGATTATATATCTCGTGTCGAGGGACGGCAAAGCTCCATGAAGACCGTTGGCCGAACAGAACCGTGATTTCTGGATGAGAGGGACCGCGCTTAAGGAAGTCCAGCGCCCACGCCAATGCATCCTCTCGTGTCGCCAACTTATAGAGGAACTCGAGGCGAAGGATAAGGAGCTTAAGGAGAGGGATGAGGAGATGGTGACGGAATAGCCGAGGCCTATGTGAAGGCTCACAAGGATCTCTTGGCCGCACTCCGTGAGCGCTACCTAAGAAGACTTTTCTTGGATGGACGACTGCACCGGGGCGATGGTGAAGATAGTGAGGATGAAGCCGAGGGTGAGAGGGAGAGAGGGAGTGATCCAACGTAGATCAGTCGGGGTGATCCTCACCAATAACTTTGTACAAATTATGACATGAAATGAAATGCCTTTTGTTCAATGAATGATTGTGATCGGAAAATTTTAAACCATTATTTGTCCGAGTATTTGATTGTATGAGCACAAAAAAACAAAAACTAAATGTGATTATTAATCTAAGTATGAGAGATCGGAAAGCACTCAACATGAGATCGGTAGGGAAGAAATGTCGAATGTAACTTGACCAAAATTTAACTCAACACTTAAGATCTAATCGAACCAACACTTTAGCTCTTAAACTTTCGGAAAGGAGGTCGGCAATAAACTGGTAGGAAAAGATCTAGTGCTAGTTCACTTCATTTATCAACAGAGATCGGAATATTCTTGATGTGTCCTAATCCGCAACGGGTTTGAAGGATCGGTAAATGATTTGAGAGATCGGCCGAGTTTCAAGGGATGCGAGGACTTATCATTGATTCACGCCTTTGCGAGGAGAGGTCGGAAATGTGACCGCCTACCAAAGAGGGATCGGAAACGTGATTAGCTACTCCGAGGAAACTTAGCACCGGGATCGGTTTCAAAGTATTTTAGATCGCCAAAATATGGTGTCGACACCGCCTCTTTACGTAATTTCTATTAAAGGAAAAATTTCCAGATAGGAATTATGTAAAGATTCGACTCATATTTTGGACGATTAGGTATTTGAAATTAGGGAACTAAAGCACACCTAAGTTAATGACCTAGAAAATTAAAATCAACTTAGATCTATAAACCAGAGGTTGATAATGTAAATTTAAATTGCATTAAATTAAAATAAACTTAGATCAATTAACCATATTTTTATAATAGTAAATGTAATTTTCATGAAATTAAAATAAACTTAGATAAAGTAACCATAGTTTGATAACTGGAAATTTAAATTGAATGAAATTAAAATCAACTTATATCAAGGAACCAGAGGTGGATGGTGGAATTGCAGAAAATAAAATCAACTGGGATCAAGGATCCTTAGTTTGTTGGTGGAATTGCAGAAAATAAAATCAACTTGGATCGTGGATCCGTAGATTGATGGTGGAATTGCAGAAAATAAAATCAACTTGGATCAAGGATCCAGAGGTTGATGGTGGAATTGCAGAAAATAAAATCAACTTGGATCAAGGATCCGTAGATTGATGGTGGAATTGCAGAAAATAAAATCAACTTGGATCAAGGATCCGTAGATTGATGGTGGAATTGCAGAAAATAAAATCAACTTGGATCAAGGATCCAGAGGTTGATGGTGGAATTGCAGAAAATAAAATCAACTTGGATCAAGGATCCAGAGGTTGATGGTGGAATTGCAGAAAATAAAATCAACTTGGATCAAGGATCCGTAGATTGATGGTGGAATTGCAGAAAATAAAATCAACTTGGATCAAGGATCCGAGATTGATGGTGGAATTGCAGAAAATAAAATCAACTTGGATCAAGGATCCGTAGATTGATGGTGGAATTGCAGGAAAATAAAATCAACTTGGATCAAGGATCCAGAGATTGATGGTGGAATTGCAGGAAAATAAAATCAACTTGGATCAATGATCCAGAGATTGATGGTGGAATTGCAGGAAAATAAAATCAACTTGGATCAAGGATCCAGAGGTTGATGGTGGAATTGCAGAAAATAAAATCAACTTGGATCAAGGATCCATAGGTTGATGGTGGAATTGCAGGAAAATAAAATCAACTTGGATCAGGGATCCAGAGATTGATGGTGGGAATTTAAATTGCAAGAAATTAAAATCAACTTACAAAACAAGTCTGACTTTGGCATATGAAGTTATTCCTCAAAGAGTGTACTCAACAAGATAACGAAGGCGACGATTAATGGAGGAGGAGTTGCAAGACTCGACCTATGATCTCATTCTTTCTGATGCCCCTTTTCATTCCCGACTTTTCTTCTTATTCTACGGAAAGCGCTCATGGGTTTTCACTTTCTTCGTCTATCTCGCTAGTTACTCTTTCTAAGTTTTTTAGTTTTTTTTTTTTTTTTTTTTTTTTTTTTTTTAAGGCCGCTATTCCGCAAATCTCATAGCAAAGTACGTGAGGTTATCAATTTCTAATTCAAATCTTATGGCAAAAATTTAACTAATTAATAGCACATTAAACAAAGAGAAAGGGCAGATAAAAGCTGGCAAAGTAAAAATAAGAGCGAAGGAATAAAGTATAACTTTATTATGGTCTTGAAAAACGAAGATAAACTTTCAAAGGGAAAGGCCATAGGGATAGATCTCACATATTCCTTATGGTTAATTTTGAAGTCTTTTAACCGCCATTATTTCGAAGTTCTTTGAAGTCGCATGTCGTAACGGCCTCTTTTCTATCCGTGGTTTCATGCCCTTCCTTATTCCTCCACTTCTGCTTGGGACGCCTTTTGGGTTTTCACCCCAAGATTTTTTTTTTTTTTTTTTTTTTTTTTTTTTTAAGACGCCTTCGGTTTTCATCCTTTCTCCTTTTCATGCATAGTATCTCTTGACAAAGGTTTCGGCATTCACAGTGTCTCGAATTCTTCACCGCCCATGTGAGTCAAGATCAAGGCTCCTCCGTAAAACGCCTTTTTAATCACATAAGGACCTCGTAGGTTGGTGACCATTTGCCCCGGGATCGCTTTTGGTTTGGCAAGATTTCTTCGTAACTAAGTCCCTGTGTTGAAATTCCTGCGGCGCACGCTTTTATCAAATGCCCCGCCATTCTTCTCTCGTATAATTGTCCGTGACATGTCGCGTTAACCTTTTCTCATCCAAAGAAATTCAATCGATCCAACCTTGATCGATCCATTCTCGACTCATCGATCCCCGATTCCTTCAAAATTCTTAGGACGGATTTCAACCTCAATAGGCAATACGCCTTCCATCCCGTAGACCAGCTGAGTATGGTGTTGCCCTGGCCGAGGTTCTTACTAAGTCCTGTATGCGTGGAGAGCGTAGGAAGCATATCATGCCAATCCCTATATGTGACCGCTATTTTCCGGATTATTCTCTTGAGGTTTTTGTTCGCGCTTCAACCGCTCCATTCATCCGGGGACGGTATGGGGAGGAATTGAGATGTCGGATTCGTATTGATCACACGCCTTCCGAATCTTCTGACTGCTCGTGTTCTTGGCGTTATCGCGACAATTTCATTCGAGACCATGCCGGCAGATGATATTGTTTCAAGAATTTGAGAAACGTGTTCTCGCGTGATGTGAGCATAGGATGTCGCCGACCCACTTGGAGAAATAGTCGATGGCTACAAGGATGAATCTGCGCTCATTGGATGCCTTGGGATTGATGGGACCAATCACATCTATGCCCCACATTGCAAAAGGCCACGGTGAGACGAGATTGAACAGCTTGTGAGGTGGCATATTTATCTGATCTCACAGAATCGACACTTGTGGCACTTCCGAAATACTCGATGCAATCCTTTTCCATTGTGGTCCAAAATACCCACGCCGCATGATTTGCTTCAGCCATCATGTGACCATTGGCGTGAGTGGCACAATTTCCTCATGCGCCTCAAAGAGGATTCTCTTAGCTTCTTTTGCATCTACGCATCTCGCACTCGCCGTTGGCGCTCCTCTTGTATAGGGTCTCTCCACCGAAAGTACCCTAATGCTAATCTCCGAATCATCTTCTTTTCATTCTTGCTTGCCCTCAAGGGAATTCTCCTGCTCTACAAGAGACTGTGATGTCATGATACCAAGGCTTTCCGTCGGGCTCTTCTTCAATCATGAGACAATAGGTCGCTCATCCCTTACCTTAATCTTGAACGCTCAAACGCTCGTCCTTCTTCGATTTGAGCCATAACAACAGAGTAGCTAAGGCATCCGCAAATTGATTCTCGCTCTACTCGATGAGTGAAAGAGATTTCTTCGAATTCCTTGATCATCTCCAAGAAGTGCTTCGATAGGGGATTAGCTTGGGATCCTTGGTTTGCCATTCTCCCTTAACTCGATAAATTATCGTGAGCCGAGTCTCCATACACCTCCAACTTTCTCGATTTTCATCTTTATAGCGGCATGTAGACCCATCACACAAGCTTCATATTCAGCGACATTGTTGGTGCAACAAATCCCAACTTAGCAGCCTATTGGGAAGTGCTTTCTTCCGGGGATACTAGTACGGCTCCGATTCCGCTCCCTGATAAATTGACCGCCTCCACAAAATACATTTCCCATACATTGGCTGGTTCCTTCTTCGCAGCCTACTTCATTAATATGCTCATCGTGGAACTCAAAATTCGTGAGCTTCATAATCCGATAGGGTTTTCTCGCTAGAGGTCAAGAATCACGCTACCTTTCACCGCTTCCGGTCATGTAGACTATATCATATTGGGAGAGTATAACCGCCACTTGGCTAACCTTCCTGGCACGAAGGGGCTCTCAAATACATCTCTGATCGGGTCCATCGTGGAGATGATCCATGGTTTGTGATGTAACATGTAGTGCTTAAGGCGATTTGTCGTCTGTGCCAACGCTACAGCAAGAAGTCTTTTCTAAGGAAGAGTACCTTGACTCACAATCATTGAACTTCTTGCTCAGTAATAAATGGCCCTCTCTTTCGCCAGATCATCATGTCGTCCCAAAACACATCCCATGGAATTCGTTGGACCGCCATGTACAGGATCGAGGCCTACCGCCATGTGGGACCACATCGTGGGTTTGACAGACATCGCTTGATTTTCTCAAAAGCCTCTTGACAAACCGAATCCCATTGAGTAGAGTTGTTTTTCCGAGTAATCAAAAATAGGCTCACTTTGGCAAAGTGAGATTAGAAATAAACCTCGAATGTAGTTCGCTTTTCCTAAAATCGCACCTCCCTTTCTCGCTTTTGGGGACGGCATTTCTTGAATAGCTCAACCTTGTCCGGATCTACTTCTATCCCTTTCTCGCTACTATGAATCCCAACAGCTTTTCCCGATCTAGCTCGAATATGCACTTAGCAGGTTCACTTCAATCGGTATTTCCGAGTCTTTCAAACACCCTCCTTATCACCCGAACGTGGCTCTCCTCTCCCGGATTTGATGATCATATCATCCACATACACCTCCACTTCTTTATGCATCATATCGTGGAATAATGTGACCATTGCGCTACCGGTAAGTAGCCCCGCATTCTTCAACCCAAGGGCATGACCCGAGCAGCGTATCACCCCCATTGGGTGATAAAAGCGCTTTATCCTTGTCTTCCTCGCCCATTGGGATCTGATTGTACTCGATGCCCCATCAATACACGAACATCCGCCCAAACCCGCTGCATTGTCAACTAACACATCAATGTGGGGAGAGGGAAATCGCTCTTTCAAACTAGCTTTATTAAGATCCTCGTAGTCAACACACACCCGACTCTCCCGCCTTTCTTCATCACCGGACGACGTTAGCCACCCATTGGGGATATTTGACCACTTCTAAGAACCCGCCATATCAAGCTTTTGACTTCATCCCGAACCTTGAGCAAGTTGTATCGGATTCATTCTCCTCGCCGCTTCACCGGATCGCTCCTAATTAAAGGAATCTTGTGCGCCACTATCCGAGGGTCCAAACCGACCATGTCATCATAGCTCCAAGAGAACACGCCGAGAAATTCCTGCTGCACCGATCATATCTCCCAACTCCTCACTCTCCACTATCTTAAGTTCCTTTTACTTCTTCCGTGCCTAAGTTTATTGTGCACGCTTCGCCTTCACAAGGCACGAGGGAGGGTTCATCTTTTCATTGCTTTCTTCCGTAAGGTCTTCCTGTAATTACTTGAAGTAATGGCGCTATGGGGATTTCAAAATTAACCAGAGGAATTTCGAGTCTATTGGATTATTAGGTGTTAATTGATGAATTGTCCTCAAGGAATAAAGAATAGAACATGTTATAAGGATTGAAAGAAAAACAGTATTGAATTAAAAATGCGATATTAAATCAATAATATTAATGCCATAAGAATAGTTCCATTTACAGGATTACACGTGTCACCATGGACAAAGTGATCAAGTTTAGATAACCAGAGGTACTTTACTCGAGATTGAGTACGTGGATATCCTCCGTTGTCCAGCTTGTCAAGCTCCCGCTTCTTCACCATTGGCGAAATTAGGGCCTCATACAAGGAATCCAGCTTGGATGACATCTATGGATGGATCATCAGTGATTCTTCCAGATTTGCTTGGATGTTGAATGACCGGTTTAGTGAAGATTTCCGTGATTCTCGGACTACTTTCACCTTTCCTATCTTCCGTCAAATCTCCGATCCCAAGCATTTTTCTCATCCGTAATCGCCCATCCACGAGGGCATCCTCCTCATATCCCAAACCACAACGGCCTATCTTCCGAATGGCCAGATAGGCTTGACAATCCCTTGTAATGTGGCGCCTAGGCCTTTACCCTCTTCATACCCGCTTCTTGACATTACTTTGGCCACCATAGCCATGGCCCTCCTTCCCAAAGATCTTGCAATTCAAGGGCCTCGGAAAGAACTTTCCAATGACTCTCTACCGCTTCCACATAAGGGAGTGATTGCGCTTGGTGACTAGTATGGCCTCTTCGCCTTCACCGTGATGATTTTGCCGCCCCAATGTATTTGATCTTCCGTGCAAAGTAGAAGGAACAAAGATTCGCAGAATGGATCCAAGGCCTCCTAACAAAGATGGTGTAAGCCGGCTCAATGTTCATCACTTGAAACGTGATATTGAAAGTACATGCACCGACTGATTGGCAAGTCAACGCCCCCAAAGACCTCTCTCTCCTTGTTCCGCCAAAAGCTCTCACCACCATAGTACTTTGACGTATGTCCGATTGGTCAACCGCAATCTAGCCAAGGTAGCGCTAGGCAATACATTGAGGGCTGATCCGTTATCGATGAGGACCTTGGCCACTATACGCCTTTTACATTTTACCGCTATATGCAGAGCTTTATTATGCCCTAAGCCCGCAGTGGTCTACCTCCTCTTCGTAAAAGGCTACAGAGCCGATGCCCGGATTTGTCCCACTAACTTCTCAAACCGCCTGAGTAATGTCGTGGTTGACAAAGGCCCGATCCAGATTCTCTCGCAAGGCTTGCTTGCACTTCCGAACTCAAAATCGATAACAAATAAATCCGAGCGGTGTGTCTTTCTCAACTGCTCCACCACGCCATACTCGCTCGCTTCATTATTTGGAGCAACAGCTTCTTCATCTTCTATGCTCAATGTGCTCGCTTCCCTCGCTTTCTCAACCTCCTCTTCCGTGTTTCTCGATGACTCTCCCATCTTTACTTTCCCTTTTCTCTTTTCTCTTTCCTCGTTCCCGTAACACCTCCCACTTCGGGTTATAAACTTGACTTCTTGCTCGTGTGGAGAGGGTTTTATTGCACTAATAGGTCTGGGACTTGTTTGGGGAGCGATGTTGCCGTGTGTCCAAAGATAAGTCATCCCAAGTGCTCGTGAGGAGCGAAACATGGCTTTGGTAGTGCCTGAGGTGAGGCGAGGCTAGGAGCTGATGTGCCGCTTGACGCCTCGAGTAAAAACTTGGAAATTATAGTTCCAAGGGACAGCATGAGTGTTGGTGATGGGGAGCCGTATGAGTCTCAATAATCATATCGTGGTGAGGCTACCGGGGTGAGAAGGTGATTCTGGGCTTGGAGTTAGAAGCAGTTTGGCTGAATCTTGTGGTGTTCACTTCCCTTCCGTTTTTGACCTCTTCCGACATCTCAACCCCTTAAAAGACAATAAGTTCCGGACCTCTTGCCTCGAACCCTCACAATCTCGCAGCCATGATCACCGCTCTCCATGGTAAGGACACCCCGTATTCTCCTCTAATCCCGCTGTTCGGGGGAAAGATAACCTTCCTCATTGCTATAGCAAAAATCTCCTCAAAGTATGGAACCACTTCATCCACTTCGTGTGTTGATCCCTTTCCTTAGATTCGATCATATTTACACCACTACCCGCATTATGGTTGGGCAAAGGATTTGAGGTGACATTGGGAGGGAACCATTCCTCAATTTTCAACCACCTGCTCCGGACAGAGCGCACTCTCCTCCGAGTGCCCCGCAGCTTGTCGGGCTGAATGCCCTTGTGCTCCTCCATGATACTCACAACGGTCAGGCATCATACCACCCGGGATATGGCTACCGGATTGGGTCTAAAGGGACTGGTACGATTTGGTTTATACCGACAAGGTATCGTGATATTTCACCGAGAGGGAGGGGAAGGTGGATCAGATTTCTTGGAGGTCTCGGGTTATTTTGTGGTGGTCGTGGTTGAGTTGGTGGAGGAGGTGGTCTTGGTTGGAAATTTGTGGGTGGGGCGATTGTGGGCGTGGTTGTGGATAATTAGGAAAGGAGGTGGAATGTTGGCATGGTTTGGCCATGAGAGGGGAATATGGCCGGTAGTTATTTTGGGGAAATTGGGGTAATTATTCGACGGTGATAGAGTGTACATCACCCTCCTTTTTCTTGCCAAAATTGGCGCTTTCTTTACAGTGGTTCTCACCAACTCCTCAGAGCCTTCCTATTCTCGCATTGGCTTCGATTCTCTCACCGCTTGATGATATCCGAGAAGTCGTTGGAGGTATTTCCGATCATCAAGTTGAAGTAGGAGCCTTCAACGCTTCGATGAATAGGAGCAAAGTTCATTGTCGGCCACCGGAGGATATACTTCGCAGCTTTCTCCTCCATCGCTGGGCGATCGCTTGAAACTTTCCCGCCTTCTGCACTGTGTTCCGAGGTCCTCCTTGTGGGTGCCGCATCACAATTGAATTTATATTGCTTCGTAAAAGTATCGCTAAATCCTTCCAGAGTGTAGCTTGCTCCCGCCCAATTGTATGCACCATCTCGTAGCCGCTCCGAGAGGCTCTCGTGAAAGAAGTGAATGAGAAGTCTATCGCCTTCCGTTAAGGCGCATATTTTGGCAATGTAGGTTGCCGTGGATGCGGGATCCGAGTTTCCTGTACTTGTCTAAATCCGAACCTTGAATTTGGGTGGTACCACCACATCCGCACCAATCTTAGTGATTTACACATCGATCGAACCATACATGTTCACCCTCTATTGCCCTCGCCTTTCTTCTAGGCGTATAGTTTCTCGTTATCTCTCGCCCTATGTTCTCCTTCCATCAGGTGATATGCTCCTCCAACCGGAGCCGAGGGGTGGAGTAAATCGATGGATCGGGATTGAAGGGTGAGGCTCGCATTTGAGACAAATGGTAATAGGAGAAAGGTGGGTCATTATTCATGCTCACCGGATTGACAAAGGACTGCCGGTCCGAATGGGAGACCGAAAGGTAAAAGAGGTTGAAGCTTGATGAGGATCATTTGTTGTAGGAGGCGGAGGAGGTAATGGTGGGTTAGGTTCTCAAGTAGGTTTGTTCTCGAGACATTTCCTTCATTAGTCTCATGATTTCGTAAAGTCGATCTTTCAATTCGAGACCCGCCAGTAGGTTCTGCATTTGCTCCCGATTTTCCATTATCTTTCTTGTTCGAGATCTTGTTAAGTACACTCGCTTGGGTTGAACTGTGCTTGGTCGACTTGCCTTGTTTGAATCAATATTGATTTCCGAGGAGTAAAAAAGAAAATCAAATAAAATTTGGATTTTTGCAGAAACTAAAAAGTCCCGGTCCGACGTAAGGATACAAAGGGCATTTGAGAGCCAAGTTGAAATCAGAAAAGGATAATTGCCTCACTTTATCATGGCATCGCTCGATAGTCCGACCGTGAATGACGAGATTGAGTGCGCATTTATGATACTTGTCCATACAACGATTTCAATTTTTCACATAACCCTAGCGAGGAAGTTCCTACGGAGTCATACTATTCATTCACAAATTTTGCTAAACAATGGTCCAAAATCACTTCATTAATCAATAATTTGTACATCGATCTTTTACATCGCCTAAGCTCGGGAGGTTCTTTATAATGAGATGACATTTTCTCGAGATACTCATATAACCTTCCTTCTTGCCCGGCAGATCGAATGCTTTCGTGGCGCACTTGATTCTCGTAATAATTCTTGTTTTCCTTGTGCTATTGTCCTCTCCACTGGTCTACATTCTCTTTCGCTTCTTGATAGAGGGCAGCTTGTTTTTCTTTTTCTTTTCTTTCTTTAGCACACTCTTTCAAGATATCGTTGATGAGGAGTGCCTGCTCTTTTAATTCAAGCTTCTTCTTCTTGTTTTCCTGCTTATACTCTTCAACGAGCACCTCTTGGTACTTCATCCTTTCCCAAGCTTACTATTCGCCTCTTTCATTTCTTTGACCTCACTGAGAGAGTTTCTTTCTTTTTCCCACTGCACTCTTGCTCTTCGAACCCTATCCTTTCGGCCCTTGCCTCTTCCTTGAGCTTTCTTACCCTTCTCTTAAGTTTCTGCTGGTCCTCCACTGCTTTATTTGTTCCCGCAATTGTGAGTTCTCAGATTTGCCTTTGTAGCGAGTCAACCAAAGCGACATCGCCTTCCTCTAATAAGGCGCCTTGGCGAGGGTTGTCGCCCTGAATTCTACAAGAGAGTGTTCTCGGTCCCCGCGCCCTCCATTTAAGATAATCGCCGAGGCACTTGGGCCTTTGGGTGATTTCTCTATCGTAACGATGCTTTCCCAAGACTTGCGAGCCATTTTCAACCCTTCTTCTTCCTTGAGTTCATGGTAGAAGTGTCCTTGGTGGTATTCTTCAATGTTGATCACAGATTGTGTTGAGCCAAACCGCCTTTGTTACCAGCTACTGGAGTGTAATTTGTATACCCTGCTATTCCAATTAGGGACACCGATCGAATACCTCCCGTACTAATCAAGACAGTTGGCTTGACGCCCACGCCTTCCTCCAACAAGAATCATGGCTATTGAAACTCGTAATCCGCTCCCGCCATCGCTTTTCATTCTTCGCTTATCACTAACCGGATCATCTTCTCAATGGGAGGCCGTCAAGGTACCAAGTCAATCCTTTTGTCTCCTCAGACACATGTGACCGATAGTCCGCAGGTATAATAACCGAGAGCAACACTTAATGGACCCTTTCCCCGTTGTCCGCAGTAGTTAGGTTAACAAGGTTTCAGCAAGGATTGCCAGATCGGGTTGATCCTCGCTTTCTACCGCCCAAAATACCTCTACCGCATCGCTAGTGATGATCCCCAATGGCCCCGGAACAGGATCGCACCATAGATTCCTCAAGGCGAAGTGCTACTAAGCTTGATCCCATCGCTTTCTTGGAGGCGATGATCTAACCGCTTTCAAGGTACGCCCAATACCATCCATACGTGTTCCTTTGATCGCTTTCTCGACTTTACTTCTTCCGGGGAAAACCCAACATGTGTGCCAACCGCTTCTGTGTCCGTTTATGCTCGAGGTGTAAGTAGATCCGCTCGCAAGGAGTATGGGATCCCTAGCAATGCCCGATATTCTTCCATAGTGGGGACCGTGTCAATATCATTGAAAGAGAATACTCTGCACTTAGGATTCCAAACCGACAACATGGCTTTTAATGCCGGATTTGGACCTTGACTTGCATTAAGGTTGCAATCCTTCCGCATTTTCTTCAAACTGCACTTTGACTCGATCGGAAGCGACCTCCATCTACTAGATGCACTTCGAGGTTGTTCATTTTGACCTCTATTTCATCCAAATCCAAAGTGAAGGTAGCGAGCTAGCGTGCGCCTTGAAAGCATCATTTTGGGAGGGTACGAACATGAGCCGATTCTGCACTCAAAGTTTAGCATTCTCAACCTTTTCTCACGATCGACTCGAGGATGCCATGATAAAAATGATGCCTATCCTTTGCTGCACTTCTGCTTGGTGATGCTCATGGAAGATTCGTTAGTAAGACAAATTAGGTAATTTTGAATCATACTGTTGACAGAGTGACACGCATACATTTATCAAAGTAGGAAAATGTGTAAGTGTTTCAAGAGAATTCAAGATTACCCTCACAAAATGAACGAAAAGAAATCGAAAGAGAGTAAGGTAAGAGTAAACATGTCCCCTTTGTCCTATAATAGGAGACTCGATACCTGTAAGCGCTACCTATCCGGATGGTTCTATCTTATGAGGCGCTTTACTACGCTTTCACCTATTGTGACGGTTTAGCTCAGATCTAATTTTTCTAATAGCCACAGTGTTCCCAAATTGCCCTCATCAGAACAAGAGAGCCCCATTCTACCCCCATGATATTGTCGGAAAATTCCACGAGTATCACAATGGATAGAACGAGTTTCAATTTGAGCAGAGCCTTCACTGATACTAACGGGTAAAACCCACTGCACCGCTTACATGACCCTCCTACTTTCCTAAAAGGGTAAGAAAGCCCTGTTAGGACTATAGTGTGTGAGGACATTGTGTAAGTGTTCGTGTGTGAAGGGACACTTTTACCTCTTCCCAATTCAGGGGATTTTATTTTTCCATTTTTCCTTTTTTCCTTTTTCTTTGAAATGAAGAGCATCGTAGGAGATAGAACAGCAAAACAAAATAGTTAGCAAAGAATAATAATTAGCATATAAGACATTGCCGAGTGAGCCCTCTAACTATAATTTGATCGCATAAAAATTAAGCCTACTTTTGGACCTCTAGATCAAGTTAGGATACATGTCCCCTGGAGTCGCTAAGTCGCAGAACGGGATTTTGCGGTCGCCTGACGATCACTCACCAAGTGGGAAAAGTGAGGAGTCGCCACCTTAGTTTTGAGGGAAACTAAAGAAAACCATTTAGGAGTTAAATTAAAAATGAAACCACTTCAAAACAGAGATTCTAGGTTCGGGGTCCATTAACTGGGGAAGGTGTTAGGCACTCCCACCTCGCCCCTTAACAAGGGTAAGTAGATTTAATTTTGTGTCCTTTATAAATTAGTTAGAAGGGCTATAGTGGGAATGTTAATCCTTTTGGTAAAAGGAATGTTTGATTTTTCACTAATTAGGATTACCTGTATACATAAGTAAATGAGACAAATTTTAGTGAGTTGGCATGCATTTAATTGTTCTGGGTTTTGGGATTATCTTGCATACGGGTTGAAATTTGGTGTGAGAATAGGATAAGAACTCTCCTCCTATCTCTTTTAATATTTATTGTAATTTGAATAGAGACCTGATAAGAACTCTCCTCCGATCTCTATGGATTATTTATTAAAATTTAATTGAGGTCGGGTGAGGGTCCTCCTCCGATCTCTTTTAGGTATTTATTAAAATTTCGAGATGGGAACCTGATAAGAATTCTCCTCCGATCCCTATTTAATAAAATTTTGAGTTGAGACCTGATAAGAACTCTCCTCCGATCTCTTTTAAATGTTTATTAGAATTTGAGTTAAGACCGGATAAGAACTCTCCTCCGATCTCTTTTAAATCAGAAAGGTGCTTGAAAAGTATTTTTCCGATCTCCAGAATTTTGGTGTCCTAAGGACCTAGAGATAAGGATCCTAAAGTTTAAAGAGGTTGGGGATAGGACTTATCAATATCTCTCGGCTAGACGGGGAAAATGAGACCCGATTTACCGACCTCTCGTGTATTTGTTTTACCACTATCTATTTATGACCAATCTACTCGCTTCTTTTACTTCCATTTTATGGCATCTTTGCCGAACTGTCGCTTATACGCCAAATTTAATAGTTTGACTATCTTCCTTATGTATTATTCAGATTTTCCCTTTAAGAGAGATCTTTAGGTTGCGCTACTCACGCCTTACTCCGACCATTTACACTCTACTAGGAACCGTAAAAGCTTGTATTCATAAATGACGAAGATTAATAAAAGGCACACTAATCACTAAAGAGATGACCTGAGAATAACATTTCTGGGTCTCTTTGCACGAGATGAACTTGGAGAAAAATCACATACGTAAAAAGGACAGAGAGACTACGAAAGAAATGAACGCAAACACTTAATAAAACAAATGACGTGAGCTCTTACCGGGAGGAGCCGAATCAGAGGAATAATTATGGGGTGGCCACTAGAAACAAGACCGCTGGATCGATTAGCCTCGAGAGTTGATGTTCACCGTGAACTGGAGGGAGCTTAGCTATGATGTGATTAGGTCAAGATAACAACCGAGTGGGATTTGAGCTCCAAATGTATGGGATGAAAATAGAGATGATAAAGAGTTGAAAGTGAAGGCGTGATCGTGATGAACAAGCCGAAATGTAGAGTTCCAGTTGTTCAAAATCCTTTTTCAAGAAACACTTCGAAAAACTAGTTTCAAAAGTCTTTCCAATCAATACTTTTCAAAGTAGCGTAATAACAAATCGAATGAAATTTTCGTAGTTCTTCCGCTATAATAACCTTTCTTTTTTTTTCGTCCGCCCTTTCCTCCTTGGAACAGCTTTTTCATGCAGTATTTATAGGAATCGTGCTCCCATGAAGGGTCGATTCATTTTGAGGGAGATGGAGGGTCGATTTTGAAGTACATGATCGGATGTTCAGAATTAAAGAGAATCAAAACGAATGGTCGAGATCGCTTCTCAAAATATTTGTCCTTTTCCTCTTTAATCCGACGGTCTTGAATCCTTTGTCCGAACGATCCGGGGCCGAGAGTGAAAGACGCCGGTATTGTCGCTTTCTCTTGATCCAAGGGTTCCGGATTCATCCTTACAAGTGAGATCAACGGTGGGGATTGGGATGTACAGGATCGCCATGACATACCCGCACTGCCAAAGATTATGGCGCATTCTTAGGCGTGCGGTGAGATCTCGTCGCCACGCTTTAACTACCTCTCGATTCTCGACGACGGTTATCGGAATTTGTCTTATTCTTTTTGTCTTCCGATCCTCCCTAGCTCCCATTCCGATCTCTCATGCCGATCTCCTATCTCCCGATCTCTTTATCCTCGATCACCGATTCGGTCCAAGCATTAATTACATCTCGATTTTCAAGCGCCCGCTGCTTTCCGCCAAAGATTAAATGCCCATTTTCCCTATATATACCCCGTTGATAGTGGCATTTCCTTCATTCGATTTTTCTCTTTCTCCTTGTTTCTTGGTTCTAGCTGCTCCGGGAAAGTTCCGCCACAATCGTGGTTTTGATCCTCTTCCGATGGAATTCTTTTCTCGACGGAAAATTTACGATCCGGTGATTGGATGGTCCTAATTGGCGATGGTGAGAGAACCGAATTTGACCGATCCAGATTATGGCTTCGTTGTACCGATCTCGAGTTGCTCAACCGAAGTTCATTCGCTTCTCATCACATTGAGTGTTCCGACAATGATTCTCGATCCACATTGGGTGTTCCGACAATGATGAAGCATCCGGCCGGCAATATCCTTGGGATCGCTTATAAACCGATCTTTGGAACACTGGGAGTATCCTTGGCATTAGTTATAACCGATCCATGGATCTCCGGGAGTATCCTTGGGATCGCTTATAAACCGGTCCTTAGATCACCTCTTCAGATAGGATTTTTCATCTGGCCTCTAGAGATCACGTAAATGATGTAATTTTCAATGTAATCGATCTCTAGAGATCGCCACATGATGTAGCTAGACCTTTATTGTAATCCGATCCCTAGAGATCGCCCAAATGATGTAATCCGATCTTTTGCAAATAAAGACTTTATTTTGCAGCTTATCATCTTATTATTTTTTGCATTGATTATTTTCCGATCTCTAAGGTGGTTATCCGATCCGGTTCTTTACTTGAATGACACTTGACGATCCTTTATTCAAAATATTTAACTTGTTATGCCGATCTCCGATTAACCGATCTCTCAACATTCTGGATATTTGAGAAAAGTGTCGAACAAATTGCCGAGTCTCACCAATCGATGCGCCGCTTAGAACCTCGCGAGCATTAAATGCTCTGACTAGTATAAATAGGGAGGGTTAGCCGCTTGTTTTCTCATTTCATTTTCGCCTCGCTCATAGCTTCAAGTTCTCTCATTTTCTCCGTTTCTCCGACACCGATTAGACTCGTAAGGACTTTGATCTTCTTTTTGTTTAAGTTCTTTGTTTCTTTTGAAAATGAGCGGTGCCAAGGTCGAGAGCGCGAGCCCTCCTTCCATTGAGTTCTCTTGGTCATCGTCGATGAGGAAGAGGCGTCGCCAAGCACGCAACCCGAACCTCTTAGGTCCTCGCTTCCAGTCGTGGTCGTACTCATTAAGGCGCACGCGCTTCTTCGTAGGGAGAATCTCCTATAGACGAGCTACGATCGGTTCTTCGAGAATCCGATCTTCGGTCGTTTAGCCAAGAATATAACATTCGGCCCGACTTGTACGAGCTAATCAAGTGCCATGACGACCTTCGTGTCAATCACTTCTTTGAAGAGAACGACATGGTTATGGTGTACGAGGAACAATTAAAGGCCGCCTTCGTTCCCCTCGGATGACTTCTACAAGGAGGTCTTAAAATTTCATCGAGCATCCATTGTTCAAATTCACCCCAACTCGTATGATCTTGGTAGCTTTCCGAGGTCTATGCCGAGCTAAGGGAATCAGACTCACGGCTAAAGTGTTCGCCAAGCCGCACCTGGCTAACTCACCGAAAGGACGATGACCATCGGTTCTTTCAGCGAAGCCTAGTTGCGGCTCTTTTCCGACCGCCTCGCCCCTTAAGAACCGGAAGAATCGCTTTCTTCATTGTGAGGAGCAAAGATCCGAGCCGCTTGAGGATTTCTCGCACTGGTGGTACTGTGGACCCTTGCTTCCAACCATATTACCTCGAGCGAAGAGGAAAGTTTGATAGTGATGGATCTCAAGAGTGAGGCTGCCACTAAAAGTATTCTTGTTTGGATTCGTGATCGCCGAGCCGCACCATTGGATCGTTTCAATCGCCACCGCCAAGACCGCGAACTTCCGCTCTCTAACCTCGGCATCGGTATTTTCTATATCTCACCTCACGACCTTAGTGATCTCACTAACCTTTTCTTTGTGCAGTATGGCGGGTGGTGAAGGTCATAGGAAGCGGAAGAAGGAAAGAGAGATCTTCCGAAAGTAAAGGAGATGAAGCGCTCGTAACGACTCCAAACACCGGTCGCGAGCCCGGGAGATACAAAGAGATCCTCCCAACCTTCGGTCCTCGACCACCGAGCTACCCGATCTCCTCCTAGATCTAAGAGCAGCCTCGATTCTGCAGCTTGTCCCAAGCGCGAAAGGGGACCTACTCAAGCTTCGAGGACCTCCTCTCTGGGCGCCAGACATCGATCGACTCCTTGAAGGATAACCGAATCATAAGGAGAACCCCGGTTTTGCTAAAGTCCCGGGTCTACCATCTTCTTTCAGAGGATCGACAAAGCTATCCTGCAGTGGCCTTGATGACATATTGACTCGACCATGAGCTTAAACGTGGAGTGTCCGTGAACTGCATCATGATCCGAAAGGATTCAATACCGGGTAAGGAGATCGGGAAGAAGAACCAGAAGTGGATTCCTCCGATCCGAACTCTCATCGGCTCGGATTATATATCTCGTGTCGAGGGACGGCAAAGCTCCATGAAGACCGGCTGGCCGAACAGAACCGTATTTCTGGATGAGAGGGACCGCGCTTAAGGAAGTCCAGCGCCCACGCCAATGCATCCTCTCGTGTCGCCAACTTATAGAGGAACTCGAGGCGAAGGATAAGGAGCTTAAGGAGAGGGATGAGGAGATGGTGACGGAATAGCCGAGGCCTATGTGAAGGCTCACAAGGATCTCTTGGCCGCACTCCGTGAGCGCTACCTAAGAAGACTTTTCTGGATGGACGACTGCACCCGGGGCGATGGTGAAGATAGTGAGGATGAAGCCGAGGGTGAGAGGGAGAGAGGGAGTGATCCAAATGTAGATCAGCCGGGGGTGATCCTCACCAATAACTTTGTACAAATTATGACATGAAATGAAATGCCTTTTGTTCAATGAATGATTGTGATCGGAAAATTTTAAACCATTATTTGTCCGAGTATTTGATTGTATGAGCACAAAGAAACAAAAACTAAATGTGATTATTAATCTAAGTATGAGAGATCGGAAAGCACTCAACATGAGATCGGTAGGGAAGAAATGCTGAATGTAACTTGACCGAAAAATTTAACTCGAACACTTAAGATCGGAATCGAACCAACACTTTAGCTCTTAAACTTTCTAAAGGAGGTCGGCAATAAAACTGGTAGGAAAAGATCTAGTGCTAGTTCACTTCATTTATCAACAGAGATCGGAATATTCTTGACAGTCCTAAATCCGCAACGGGTTTGAAGGATCGGTAAATGATTTGAGAGATCGGCTGAGTTTCAAGGGATGCGTAGGACTTATCATTGATTCACGTCTTTGCGAGGAGAGGTCGGAAATGTGACCGCCTACCAAAGAGGGATCGGAAACGTGATTAGCTACTCCGAGGAAACTTAGCACCGGGGATCGGTTTCAAAGTATTTTGGGGATCGGCCAAAATATGGTGTCGACACCATATCTCATAAGGTGTGGAAGATACTGATTTTGTTGGAATCCTATTCAGAATATACAAAGCTGATTCTAATGCAAATCCCCAAAAGGAGATTGGCATATCAGTATAGCTCATCATAGTATGTACCATATCCAATAGGGTACGATTTCTCATTTTAGATATACCATTCAGCTGTGGTGCTCCTGAAGGAGTAAGCTGGAAACAATGCCGTGCTCTCTCAAGTATTCATCAAATTCAGTACTCAAGTATTCACCTCCACGATTTGATCGAAAAGCTTTAATACTTTTTCCTATTTAATTTTCTACTTCATATTTAAATTCTTTGAACTTTTCAAAGGATTTATGTTTGTATTTCATCAAATACAAATACCTAAACCTTGATTTATAATTATTAAAGGTAATAAAGTAATGAAAATAGCCTCTAGCCATTTCTCTAAATAGGCCACATACATCACTATGTATTAGTACCTAAATATTTTTAGCTCTTAGTCCTTGTCCAACAAAGGGTGATCTAGTCATTTTGCCCTAAAAGCAGGATTCTCAAGTTGGAGTAGGCTCAGAGCCCAATAAGGATAAAATTCCCATTTTCTCCAGTTTTGCAATCCTATCTTCTGCAACATGACCTAATCTTAAGTGCCAAATATATTTTGAACTTGAGTTAGTTTTCATCATGGCATTGCATTCTTTTAGATTGCTATACTCTGGGCAGTTCCCTTTCCAGTGCCCATCCTGCTAGCAGTGGAAACACTTTCCTTTGCCTTTGTCAGCTTTGATCTTTGTTTTTCTGTTTGGCTATCTTCTTGGAAGATCCTAGAACTTGAGGTTTCTTTTTCTAATTGCCCTTCTTCTTGTTGCACTTTCCAGCAAAAGAAGATACAATCAAAGCTACCTCTTCTCCTTTATTGCCCGATATATTCTTTTGGGCAATAACCAGCATGTTGAGTAAACCAGCCAAGGTGCATTCCTGTTTAGTCATATGAAAATTTGTTACAAAATTTCCAAATGATTCAGGAAGGGACTGAAGGATCAAATCCGTTTGTAGTTGGAAATCCATGTTAAAGTTAAGATGTTTTAGCTACTTAATTAGCCGAATCATCTTATGGAAATGATCCCCAACATTCTATCCCTTAGACATCCTCGTGCGGAATAGTTGTCTACATATCTCATACCTAGCAATGCTGCTGTGCTCACCATACAACTCTCGTAGGTGAAGGATATAACACCCCTAAGTTCGGTAGTGCGTTCTACTGTTCTGGTGACCAGTGTTGTCAGGACAGCTAGAATGCCTAGAACTACACTTCGATATGAGTGAGGAGACATTAAATAATGAAATACAAGAAAAGAAAATACAAAAAAAAATAAAGGAAAAATAATAGTAAAGAAATGCAACTAAGTTAAGCGAGCCGAGAACCCTAGCGATGGGTGACCGCACCGGGAAGTCACAGCGTGGACCGTTGACTAGCCCTGGACCGCGGGGAACCCTGGAAAATATTTTTAGGACTCGAATAAATATTTATTGAAGTATAAATATCATTAGAAATATCAAAGAAAAATTAAATAATTAGTACAAAGAAAAGTGAGAAATCGAAAAACGGACAAAACCCGGTGTTACCGAAAAATCGGCAATGCAACCCGAACAGGGGCATTGTGGTCATTTGAGATCCTGAATTGTTTTTTGACCTAAATTTCCATTAAAAATAAATAATATTACACTTGGAAAATATAATGAAAAATTAATTTAGGGGTACCTAATGTAAATAGCAAAAATGGAGAGTAAATGGTGTAATTATCAATTAAAATATATAATATAGTTTAATTAAGGTGAGTGGACCACTATGGATTAAATTAAATACTCAATGGGCAGGTGTAAATCCACTAACCAATCTGCAAGTCATCTTCTTCAATTTAAAAGTTCCATTGCCGCATGAAAGCTTTCAAACCCTCCCATGGCCACCCACCTTCAAACCATTACAACTCCATGATCAAGCCATCTTTTCCCACACTTGTCTTCATTAAAGTTTATCCCCACATCACAAGGAAGAGTTTGATACCAAAATCAAAAAGTTTAGTGAAGATTTGAGAAGTCTCATCCATAGGTAAGATTGAGTTTTTGAATATTGCTTTGTTAAAGTTTGTAAGCATGTTATGGGTGTTTGATTTATGGAGGAATTTTTGAGTTTTGATGTTGAATGGGAATGTGCACTTTTGGCAGCCATGGAAGCACCTTGAAGGCAGTTTAATTGTGCTTGTAAATGGTGAATTAAATGATTGATTAAATATATATTGTGTAGGAAATTGTTTAGGTGATGTATACTTAGTATATGTAAAGGTAAAATGAAATTTAAAGCTTGGAAAGTAATGGAATGTAAGTGTACCATTGTGGCAGTTTGCTAACCCTTGAAGAATGCTGGAATTCATGCTTGGTTTATGGAATAATAATGTTAAAATGTGTTGGTTGTTATGGCAGTTTGAGTGTGTGTAAGATGGTGTGAAGTGGGACATGTAAATGAGCATAAAAAGGTGATTGAATTGTTGTAAATTGGATTGAAAAATTCTGCACTTGTTGGTGTATGTTGAATGTAATTGTAAGCTGCCAAAATGACCTATAATGTGTTGTGAATTATGTTTAGGTTGTGGTACAACCAGAATTGGTTTGAATGTTAAGTTTGGTGAGTGTTAAAAGTGATGCTTGATGTGTATGCAAGAATTTCAATAAGGCAGTTTGAGTTTTAGGCCTATAACATTAAGTGTGTGGCTCCAATTGGTATGAGACCAATTGGAGGTTAAACTAGGCACAAAATGTGCCAACTTTCATGAAGGAAGCTTGCCAAAATTCTGTTTGCAAGGTAGCTTGAAAAATGACCAAATCCGGATTAAGTGCAAATGAGACCTGAAAATTGACCATTTGGGCAGCAGTTAGTTTTTAGGCCATAACTCACTCAAAACAAGTCCAATTTACCTGAAATTTTAACCATGAATAGTTAAGACCCATATCTAAAAGTCTTATGAAGACACCAAAGCCCATAAATGACCATAAGTAAGTCAAACAGCTTGCACAAGTTCGGGTCCAAAAACTGGCCGAACCTAAAGTGACCTAAAGTGACCAATTTTGGTGCAATTTGACCAGCAATAGTAAAATGGCCATAACTTTGTCTACATAACTCAGAATGACCTGAAATTTTTCCCCGCGTGCAATAAGACATAGATCTACAAGTTTGTAGTTTTGACCGAAACCCGAAAACCGAGGGAACTAGGTGGTCCGACTAGGTCCAACTAGTATCCCAGAATCTAGCAAATCGCAAGAAAATGCAGTATACACGAAAATGAATTTGGTAACATGTACAAACCCTAAAAGACTATCGAATGTGACATATTAATGACATTAAAACCTAAATTACCTAGAATGTACCTAGGGTCGACATAGTAGGTTTGTAACACCCTCCCTGTAGCTACTCCGTACATTCTACTGTTCCGGTGACCAGTGTTGGTCCAGACAGCTAGAACGATCGGAAAAATATTTAAACTATAGTGAGGGACCATAATTAACTCAAATATTAATAAGAAAAATTTAGTAAAAATTTTAGAAATAAAATACAACTAAGTCAAATGAGTCGGTGCCCAAGCTATGGGTAACCCAGAGGGAAGTTGCGGTTCTCGCAACTAGGAGCCCTAGACCCGGGGAAAAATTCATAAAATAATTTTTGGGACTCCAGAGAAGGGTCATTGAGGTTCCTATGGCATTACAATGCCAAGAAAATATTTATAAAAATTTTTCAATCGGTACAGACAATTTTGACCCGTTAAGCCAAACGGAGGGCATTTTGGTCATTTCGCCTTCAGAGATGATTTTTGGCCGACTTGTCCAGTTAAGTAAATAATTATTATGATCTAAAATATGAATAAATATTGCTAAAAATTAAATTAAAAATGAATAGAAAAGAAAGAAAAAGAAAATGACTTAAATCCTTAATTATGACATCACTATGATGTCATTTAAATGCCCTCCACTAATCAACATTCAACAACATAACAAAAATTCTTTAAAAAAGGAAAAATGACAAATTAAGAAACCAATTTCTGGTTTCTTCTTCCTCTTCAAGCCGTGACCCTCTCTTCCATCTCCCTCCATTAAAATTTCTTTCATCACTTCCGTTTTCCCATGAATTTTCACTACAAAACCCTAGACATCTTTCATTAAAACTTGTCTATACCTCTTGGGGAAGTGTTTGGCAGCCTAGAAAAGGAAAGAAAGTGAAGTTTAAGCTTGAGAAAATTCTGCCCTACAAGAGGTTAGTGCCTATCTATACATAAATCTCTCTTATTCCATGTTAGAGACTTAAAATGAGTAAGGATTTGTGGATTAAATGAATAAAATTCATGTGTATGTACACCATGAATTTTGGCAGCCCTAAGGAAGGGATAAGATTGATTGTTTTTGATGGACATAGAGTGGACTAGAGATCATGTTTAAAGAATATATCTATATATGTGGATAATGAATTAGTGAGTTAATTAAGGTATCTTGTGTAAATTCATAATGGGAATTAGGGTTTTGGGAGTGAAACTTAGACTTTGTTCATGAAATGGTGAGTGAACATTCTAATAGTCATTTAGTGACCATTTGAATTAAGTTGACCATAATTTGAAGTGAATTAGAGTATTACAAACTGAATTGGTATGCTGCCTAGTGAGGGCAGCAGGTGAGGCTGTGAGTCTAGCCTGTTTGGACTGCCATAACTCTGGCTGTGTAGGTTCAATTGGTGTTTGGCCAATGACATGAAACTAGACATATAATGGCACAATTTTGGTGAAGAAATCATGCCCAAAAGACCAAAGCAAGTGGACCAAAAACTGGCCCCAATCCGGATGTCCTACAACCAGATTCTGCAGAATGACCAAATGAACAGTAATTGTTCATTTGGCCATAACTCATTGTAGAATGCCCAATTGACCTAACATTTTTACAGAAACAAGTTAAGATATAGACAAACAACTTTCATGAAGAAACCTACCCCAAATTATGACCAGAACCTATCCAACAAGGCAGTTGCGATTCAAGCATCAGATCTTGTAGATATGGTCAGTTCTGCAATTTTTCAATCCGGCCAGCTGTGGTTTTTGGACCATAACTGGAGCTACAAAACTTCAAATGGAGTGATTCAAAAAAAGAAATTCAACTAGACAAAATAAGGAATAACTTTAATGTTCATCATTTTCTCAAATTCTCACTGCAACAGCAACTAATGGAACAATAAATTTTAAGTATGAAAACTGAAAAATTCTGCTCCCTTAGTTTAAGCTTAGAAATGGTATTGTTGATTAATGCCAACAAGTTTTGAATGCAAAATGTGGTATGTTGGGAGTGTCAAAACCAATATACCTATTTTCTATGCAAAAGTCAACTTTTTTGTTGACTAATGAAGTGAATAGTAACATCAAAACTTGAAATTCAAAAATTGAAGAATTCTAAAGTATCAAATGCCCTAGTATACCTAACAAGATTGGTTTGGATAGTTTGGCATGCCAACATGGTTCAGTTAGCAGTACTGCACATGGCATTATGCCATTATGTGATTTTATGGCTTTTAGCCATTTTGACATTGTGTTGAGACTTGGCCTCGTGCCTCATATTATTTACAGCTTGTTAGCTGTTCTGTTGCACACCGGGAGATACATATGTGACCGATGGTGTGACGGCCCGAGGTACTTGATACCCAGTGCTAGTTTACCCGTTTATCCAGTCCAGTCGTTCAGTATAGGTTACTTGGGCAACCAAAAGAATGAAAGTGGATAAAGTTAACGAAGTAAATGATTATAACGAGTACAGAACAAGTAAAACATCGATACATTCAATGCATATTTATTACTGTTATTTCTTTTTATTTTATTATTGGCACCACTAAGCATATTTACTTAGCGCGTTGCTTTTGCCACGCGTAGGTTCTGGAGATACTGATCGAGAGCCCAGTAGACCGCAGACTGGGTGAGACCATCCTGGAGCTCTGCATAGTGTCCGTGTCACCTCACCATCTTCAGTGCATTGGTAGGACACTAGGTTTCATTTTGGTATTTTGTAACTAATTTTTATTTTCTCATATGTAATTGAACTTATGTAATGTATTTTGATGTCCATGTAAATAATGAAAATTGTGGTTATGAATGTAAAATTTGAGTATTTATTTATTGCTTGTATATGAGTATCATGAGAAATGAATGTTTGAGTAATGGAAAGGTTGTTGAAAATCATATTAAAACTTTGTTGATAAAATGGAGTTGGGATTGTTTGGAAATGATTTTGGAAGTGTTTTTCACAGGTTCCGAAGAACTGTTTTCTCCATTTTTAACCAGTACTCTGCCGGATTTTCTATAAAATTTTCGGAACCTCAAATAAATTATAATGTCAATAAATGACTTAAATGAATTATATTTCACAAGTTATATTCAAAACTATGATCAAAATTAATTAAGATAAAATAGAGTGTTCCGGTACACCGTGTGACATATCTTACTCGGATATACTGTAGACGGGTAAGGGGTGTCACATTTAGTGGTATCAGAGCACGGTTTAGGCATTTCTGGGCCTAGATTGAGTCCATACCATGCATTCCATTTGTAAGAGTCATGGTGACACTAATGCAGATCTGTTTGTCTTTCTTATTTTGAATAGGATATGGACCCTACATCTCGGAGGGCAGTTGAGGAGGAAGTGGAGAGTCATGCTCCACTGCGGCGTGAGATTGGGGTATGGGAGAACTGCTCCTTGACTCAAGCGAGCACTGCTCAGCCTCCACAGGCCATGTTCCAGCAAATGGCCAAATTCTTTAGACAAATGGCCGAGGTAATGCCAGCACCACCACCACCACCTCCACAACCAAAATCACACCTGGAAAAATTGAGAAAGTTTGGAGCAGTGGACTTCTTTGGCAAGAGAGAAGATGATTCTGTTGCAGCCGAGAATTGGTTGAACAGAACAGGCAGAGTTTTAAAACAACTCCACTGCACTCCAGAGCAAAATTTAGAAGCTGCCATATCTTTGTTGCAAGATGATGCATATGAATGGTGGGACACGGTATCCAGTGAAGTGCAGCCAGAAGTTATAACTTGGGACTTCTTCCTCTCTGAATTTAAGAAGAAATATGTGGGTAGTGTATACCTGGAAGAGAGAAGAAGAGAATTCATTAATCTGAGGTAGAGACAGCTGTCAGTTGCCGAGTATGAAAAGGAATTTGTTAGATTGAGCCGCTACGGAAGGGAGATAGTCCCTAATGAGGCTGAAAGGTGTAAGAGATTTGAAGAGGGACTAAATGACAACATAAAGATCATGATCACTGCCTTGGGAATTACTGACTTCACTAAGTTAGTGGAAGGCTGCGATAAAGGTTGAAAAAGTAAGAATCGGTGAAGCGGACTAGAAGGAAAGACAACAGAAGAGGGGCCCAGGTCAGTCTAGTTCATCTCCTGCATTTGGGAAGAAGTTCAAGGGTCCACCTGCACAGAGTTCAGGTCAACCACAAGGTCAGGGTCAGTCTCAAGGGCCCAGGCCACAGTTTACCCCTAGGAGAGGTCAGTCCACACCATCAGTGGGTAGCTCTCCAGGGATGGGGTTCAGGGGACCAGCCCCAGCATCTTCTGCATGTCCACATTGCCTGATGTGGCACAAGGGGGAGTGTTGGAGAGTGACTGGTGCCTGCTTAAGGTGTGGGTCAACAGAGCATCAGTTGTGGAACTGTCCACGCAGAACCACTATAGCTGCTCCAACGCTAGCAGACAGACCTGCTCCTGCACCACAAAGGGGTAGGAAATCTGGCAAATCTGAGGCAGTGGGATCATCTCAGAGGCCTGCATCTGAGCCAGCAAAGAGGCCTGATAACAGACCACCTGCCAGAGCTTATGCCATGAGAGCTCAGGAGGAGAAAGATGCCCCAGACGTCATCAGGGATACGTTCTCCCTGTACAATACATCTGTGCATGCATTGGTGGATCCAGGATCCACTCATTCATACATCTGCATCAACCTACCCATAGAAAGGGGGATACTAGTAGGGGAGAGTGACCAAGACATTCTGGTCACTAATCCATTGGGCCACAGTGTAGTGGTGAACAAAGTATACAAGGGTTGCCCGTTAAGGATTCAGGGGTATGAATTCTTGGCAGACCTGATTGAGTTGTCTTTCCATGAGTTTGATGTGATTTTGGGAATGGACTGGTTGTCATCAGGCAATAGTTGATTGCAAATTGAAGAGAATTTATCTGAAAACTTCAGAGGGTAATGAGATCACTGTTGTGGGTGAAAGGACAGATTTCCTGTCCAATGTTATCTCAGCCACGGTTGCAAGAAGAATGATGAGAAAAGGCTGTGAAGCCTACCTAGCACATGTGGTGGACACTAGGCAGGCTAAGCCAAACCTGAGTGATATACCCACAGTAAGAGACTTCCCAGAAGTATTTCCTGAAGAATTGCCTAGTTTGCCACCAGAAAGAGAAGTTGAATTTGCTATTGAGACACTGCCGGGTACAGCACCCATTTCCATTGCTCCTTATAGGATGGCACCCACTGAATTGAGGGAGTTAAAAACTCAGTTGCAAGAGTTGCTTGATAAGGGGTTCATACGCCCCAGTGTGTCACCATGGGGAGCTCTAGTGCTGTTTGTGAAGAAGAAGGATGGGACTTTGAGGCTTTGCATTGATTACCGGCAGTTGAATAAAGTGACTGTGAAGAACAAATATCCGTTGCCTAGAATTGATGATCTGTTTGATCAGTTGAAGGGAGCAGGAGTATTTTCCAAAATTGATCTCAGATCAGGGTATCATCAGTTGAGGGTGAAGGATGCAGATGTGCCAAAGACTGCATTCAGGACCCGGTATGGGCATTATGAGTTTCTGGTGATGCCCTTTGGCCTAACAAATGCACCAGCTGCATTTATGGACCTTATGAACCGTATCTTCCATCCATACCTAGATCGGTTCGTAGTGGTCTTTATTGATGATATTTTGGTGTATTCTAAGACCAGGGAAGAACATGATGAGCATTTGAGGATTGTTCTGCAAACCCTGAGAGAAAAGAAGCTGTATGCTAAGTTGTCCAAGTGTGACTTCTGGTTAAATGAAATTGCATTCCTTGGACACATAGTGTCAGCTGATGAGATTAGGGTGGATCCCAAGAAAATAGAAGTAGTGATGGAATGGAAGCCTCCCAGGAATACAATTGAGGTCAGAAGCTTCTTGGGGCTAGCTGGGTATTACAGGAGATTTGTGAAGGGATTTTCCTTAATAGCTGCTCCAATGACCAAGTTGTTACACAAGAACGTCAGATTTGACTGGAATGATAAGTGTCAGACCAGTTTTGAAAAGTTGAAGGCTATGTTGACAGAGGCACGGTGTGCTGGCCGATGTCGAGAAAGGACTTTGTGGTCTATAGTGATGCCTCTCATAATGGGTTAGGTTGTGTATTGATGCAAGAGGGAAAAGTGGTCACTTATGCTTCCAGGTAGCTAAGGCCACATGAACAGAATTACCCTACCCATGATCTAGAGCTTGTAACAATTATCTTCGCACTGAAGACATGGAGGCATTACTTGTATGGTGAAAAGTGCTACATTTACACAGACCACAAAAGCCTAAAATACTTGCCAACCCAGAAGGAGCTCAACCTTAGACAGAGATGATGGATTGAGTTCCTGAAGGACTATGATTGTGTAATTGACTACCATCCTGGGAAGGCAAATGTAGTTGCTAATGCTTTGAGCAGAAAATCCATGACAGCTTTGAGATCATTGAATGCCCGTCTATCTTTGGTTCGAGATGGAGCTATTTTGGCTGAGTTGCAAGTGAGGCCAAATCTGCTACAGCAGATTTTAGATGGCAAAAGGCAGATGAAAAGTTAATGGCTATTATGAGCAAAATCTCAGAGGGAAAAGCAACTGACTATGAGGTGAAAGCAGATGGGTGTTTGTACTACAAAGGAAGACTGTGTGTACCAGATGATGGGGAATTGAAGGCCAGTATTCTAAAAGAGGCACACATCAGTTTATATGCTATGCACCCAGGAAGTACAAAGATGTATCATGATTTGAAGCTTCAGTATTGGTGGCCTGGTATGAAGAAGGACATAGCTGACTATGTGACTAAATGCTTGACATGTCAACTAGTCAAGGCAGAACATCAAGTTCCATCAGGTTTGCTACAGCCTATACGCATACCTGAATAGAAATGGGATCGGGTCACCATGGATTTTGTAAGTGGTCTACCTCACCCAGAAGAAACATGATGCAGTATGGGTGATAGTTGATAGATTGACAAAGTCAGCACACTTTCTGCCAGTTAGGACTGACTACTCACTGGAGAAGTTAGCAGAATTGTATATCAGTGAGATAGTTAGACTGCATGGAATTCCACTTTCCATCATATCTGATCGAGACCCAAGGTTTACATCGAGATTTTGGAAGAAGTTGCATGAGTCCTTGGGTACACAACTCCACTTCAGCACAGCATTCCATCCTCAGACGGATGGGCAATCCGAAAGAGTAATCCAGGTAAACAATTGAACCAATTGAATTAATACAACTATTGAATTAAAATGATAATAATAACATGAAATATATGTCAGGTCCTTGAGGATATGCTGAGGGGTTGTGTCATTGAGTTTGAGGGAAGTTGGGATAGATACCTCCCACTGGCAGAATTTGCATACAACAATAGCTACCAAGCTAGTATCCAAATGGCCCCGTATGAAGCACTGTATGGGAGGAAATGTAGAACTCCAGTGTGCTGGACTGAATTGGGTGAAGACAAACTGGTGGGGCCAGATCTGGTGAAACAGACTGAGGAGAAAGTGAAACTAATCAAAGCCAATCTGAAGGTTGCCTCAGACAGACAGAAATCTTATGCCGACCTGAAGAGAAAAGAAATAGAATATACGGTTGGCGACAAAGTGTTCCTCAAGGTGTCACCATGGAAGAAAGTATTGAGGTTTGGAAGAAAAGGTAAGTTAAGCCCTAGGTTCATTGGCCCATATGAAGTCATTGAACGTTTGGGTCCAGTGGCCTATAGGCTAGCTTTACCACCAGAGCTAGACAAGATCCACAATGTGTTCCACGTGTCCATGCTCAGAAGATACCGCTCATATCCTTCACATGTCATCTCCAGGGAAGAAATTGAAATACAGCCGGATTTGACATATGAAGAAGAACCTCTACGGATCCTGGCTCGGGAAGTGAAGAAGTTGAGAAATAAGCAGATTCCACTGGTGAAAGTGCTTTGGAGGCACCATAACACCGAGGAGGCAACTTGGGAAAGTGAAGAAACGATGAGGCAACAGTTCCCTCAATTGTTTGCATCAGGTAAATTTCGAGGACGAAATTTAAATTAGAGGGGAAGAGTTGTAACACCTTCCCTGTAGCAACTCCGTACATTCTACTGTTCTGGTGACCAGTGTTGGTCCGGACAGCTAGAACGATCGAAAAAATATTTAAACTAAAGTAAGGGACCATAATTAACTCAAATATTAATAAGAAAAATTTAGTAAAAATTCTAGAAATAAAATACAACTAAGTCAAATGAGCCGGTGCCCAAGCGATGGGTAACCTAGAGGGAAGTTGCGGTTCTCGCAACTAGGAGCCCTAGACCCGGGGAAAAATTCATAAAATAATTTTTGGGACTCCAGAGTAGGGTCATTGAGGTTCCTATGGCATTACAATGCCAAGAAAATATTTAGAAAAATTTTTCAATCGGTACAGACAATTTTGACCCGTTAAGCCAAACGGAGGGCATTTTGGTCATTTCGCCTTCAGAGACGATTTTTGGCCAACTTGTCCAGCTAAGTAAATAATTATTATGATCTAAAATATGAATAAATATTGCTAAAAATTAAATTAAAAATGAATAGAAAAGAAAGAAAAAGAAAATGACTTAAATCCTTAATTATGACATCACTATGATGTCATTTAAATGCCCTCCACTAATCAACATTCAACAACACAACAAAAATTCTTTAAAAAGGGAAAAATGACAAATTAAGAAACCAATTTCTGGTTTCTTCTTCCACTTCAAGCCGTGACCCTCTCTTCCATCTCCCTCCATTAAAATTTCTTTCATCACTTCCATTTTCCCATGAATTTTCACTACAAAACCCTAGACATCTTTCATTAAAACTTGTTTATACCTCTTGGGGAAGTGTTTGGCAGCCTAGAAAAGGAAAGAAAGTGAAGTTTAAGCTTGAGAAAATTCTGCCCTACAAGAGGTTAGTGCCTATCTATACATAAATCTCTCTTATTCCATGTCAGAGACTTAAAATGAGTAAGGATTTATGGATTAAATGAATAAAATTCATGTGTATGTACACCATGAATTTCGGCAGCCCTAAGGAAGGGATAAGATTGATTGTTTTTTATGGACATAGAGTGGACTAGAGATCATGTTTAAAGAATATATATATATGTGGATAATGAATTAGTGAGTTAATTAAGGTATCTTGTGTAAATTCATAATGGGAATTAGGGTTTTAGGAGTCAAACTTGGACTTTGTTCATGAAATGGTGAGTGAACATTCTAATAGTCATTTAGTGACCATTTGAAGTAAGTTGACCATAATTTGAAGTGAATTAGAGTATTACAAACTGAATTGGTATGCTGCCTAGTAAGGGCAGCAGGTGAGGCTGTGAGTCCAGCCTGTTTGGACTACCATAACTCTGGATGTGTAGGTTTAATTGGTGTTTGGCCAATTGGACATGAAACTAGACATATAATGGCACAATTTTTGTGAAGAAACCATGCCCAAAAGACCAAAGCAAGTGGATCAAAAACTGGCCCCAATCCGGATGTCCTGCAACCAGATTCTGCAGAATGACCAAATGAACAGTAATTGTTCATTTGGCCATAACTCATTGTAGAATGGCCCAATTGACCTGAAATGTTTACAGCAACAAGTTAAGATATAGACGAACAACTTTCATGAAGAAACCTACCCCAAATTATGACCATAACCTATCCAACAAGGCAGTTGCAGTCACTGTTCACTGCACTGTAGATATGGTCAGTTCTGTAATTTTCCAATCCGGCCAGCTGTGGTTTTTGGACCATAACTGGAGCTAAAAAACTCCAAATGGAGTGATTCAAAAAAAGAAATTCAACTAGACAAAATAAGGAACAACTTTCATGTTTATCATTTTCTCAAATTCTCACTGCAACAGCAACTAATGGAACAGTAAATTTTAAGTATGAAAACTGAAAAATTCTGCTCCCTTAGTTTAAGCTTAGAAATGGTATTGGTGATTAATGCCAACAAGTTTTGAATGCAAAATGTGGTATGTTGGGAGTGTCAAAACCATTGTACCTATTTTCTATGCAAAATTCAACATTTTTGTTGACTAATGAAGTGAATAGTAACATCAAAACTTGAAATTCAAAAATTGAAGAATTCTAAAGTATCAAATGCCCTAGTATACCTAATAAGATTGGTTTGGATAGTTTGGCATGCCAACAAGGTTCAGTTAGCAGTACTGCACAAAGCATTATGCCATTCTGTGATTTTATGGCTTTTAGCCATTTTGACATTGTGTTGAGACTTGGCCTCGTGCCTCATATTATTTACAGCTTGTTAGCTGTTCTGTTGCACACCAGAAGATACATATGTGACCGATGGTGTGACGGCCCGAGGTACTTGATACCCAGTGCTAGTTTACCCGTTTATCCAGTCCAGTTATTCAGTATAGGTTACTTGGGCAACCAAAAGAATGAAAGTGGATAAAGTTAACGAAAAAAATGATTATAACGAGTACAAAGCAAGTAAAACATCGATACATTCAATGCATATTTATTACTGTTATTTCTTTTTATTTTATTATTGGCACCACTAAGCATATTTGCTTAGCGCGTTGCTTTTGCCACGTGTAGGTTCTGGAGATACTGATTGAGAGCCCAGTAGACCGCAGACTGGGTGAGACCATCCTGCAGCTCTGCATAGTGTCCGTGTCACCTCACCATCTTCAGTGCATTGGTAGGACACTAGGTTTCATTTTGGTATTTTGTAACTAATTTTTATTTTCTCATATGTAATTGAACTTATGTAATGTATTTTGATGTCCATGTAAATAATGAAAATTGTGGTTATGAATGTAAAATTTGAGTATATATTTATTGCTTGTATATGAGTATCATGAGAAATGAATGTTTGAGTAATGGAAAGGTTGTTGAAAATCATATTAAGACTTTGTTGATAAAATGGAGTTGGAATTGTTTGAAAATGATTTTGGAAGTGCTTTTCACAGGTTCCGAAGAACTGTTTTCTTCATTTTTAGCTGGTACTCTGCCGAATTTTCTATAAAATTTTCGAAACCTCAAATAAATTATAATGTCAATAAATGACTTAAATGAATTATATTTCACAAGTTATATTCAAAACTATGATCAAAATTAATTAAGATAAAATAGAGTGTTCCGGTACCCCGTGTGATATATCTTACTCGGATATACTGTAGACGGGTAAGGGGTGTCACAAGGTTGACTAAGCGAATAATTGAATTCAGTGAATTAATTATCAAGCATTATCGTTAGAGAGAGTTTAAATGAGTACTGAAACACTTCAAATTGTGTTTCTCAGTTAGCAAAGACTCAGGGAGGGGAAGGAAACACTGAGTCAGAGCCAAGAGACAGTTATCAGAGGTTTGTGCATAATAAGTAATTCTTTTGAATTTTTCAATTGAAATAAATTATGATTATTTCTATGTTATTATTTTAAATTGTGTTTGTGCACAACGGCTATTTCTTTTGAATTTTTCAATTGAAATGAATTATGACTATTATACATTATTGTTTTAAATTATGTTTGTGCACAATAAGTATTTCTTTTAAAATTTTCAATTGAAGTAAATTATAATTATTTATATGTTATTGTTTTAAATTATGTCCGTGCACAATACTTTTATATTCACTGCTTTTACTAGCAAATTTATTTGGAGAAATGAGTTATGAATAATTTTTTATTGCTTTGTTTTTAGGAATATTATTTGGAACTTATTGTGTTGCCAACTTTGCAAATGGAAATTTTGAGATAAAATGTGATTTATGGTTTGTATGAAATATTGTGATTTGAAATTGTTTTGATTCACACTTGGCATGACACTGTTACTATGTTCCTCCTCCATTTATGGGGTGAGTGTGATATTCCTCCCTCTTTGACTTATCAGTCTAGGGTGAGTGTGATTATGTTCCTCCCTCTTTGACTTGCCAGTCTAAGGTAAGTGTGGATGGGTACTCATTATTCAGCTAGCTTCCTCCCTCATTGATTTCGATTATTGGGGTGAGTGTGTCTTGTCCTGGAGTACAACACGGCATGTGTGGAAAAAATTGTGTCATGGCCTAAATTATGTTATCGATTGGCAACATTGTGTTACTCAGTTATTTGATCAAATTTGTGTTAGATGAATTTTGTAAATTGTGAAATGAAATTGTGAATCATTTGATTTGTGAACTGCCAATAAAAGATTTATATATCACATTTCAAATTGTTATTGTGCACCACTGAGTAAATTTTACTCAGCGATAGCTTTTCATTGCTGTCGCAGGTAGACAGACTGACAGGGCAGCAGACTAGGCTGCTAGTACTATATTGAGAGATCATCGGGTATATTGAGTATACCATATTATGCATTTTATATTATAATGTATGTTCACTGTATGTATATAGTGTTCTTGGTTTTAAGCAGTTGTAAATTAAAATTGTACATTAAAGTTATAAAGTAAATTATGAGTTATTTTGACTTGTAAAAAAAAATTGTATTATATTTCTTGTATCTCAGTCTTTGAAAAATTACTATGGATTTGAGTTGAGAAATATGTTGTGTTGAGAAACATATTGGAGTTGAGATTTGAAAATATATATTGAAGTGCTTTTTTACAGGTTTTTCTGAAGAACTGTTTTATCCAAAATATAGATGGCACTCTGCCAAAATTTTTATAGAAATTTCAAATAATTCAAATGTGTTAGTTCTATCACTTCAGTTCAAAAAGGTTTTTAACACCTGTAAATAGTGCTCACCACTATAAAAGAAGTAAGAAAAGTTTTTAAAATCCATTGTAGTGTATTTAATGGGTTATCAGTAGACGGAGTTGGTAATTCATTAGGTACACTACGGGATCATGTTATGCCTTACAGAGGGGTAGGGTGTGACATGTTTTAGTGGTATCAGAGCAAAGTTTTTTTAAATTCTGTTTTCATATGTTATTTGAATATTCTTTCTTTATAGTACAACTGCTCAATATCATTGTTTGATACATACAGTACATTACATTATAAATATGCACTAACGGGAGGAAATCTCCTTGTATTAATTGTCCAGGAGGTTTAAGATCCTCGCATTGACTATGGAAAAGGGTGATCATTCAGTCAATCAATTTATAGAGGCTGAGGTGTAAGGGGATGCCCCAGCCCTACATAATGTCAGTGGTTCAGCAACACCAGCCCCCGCAGTACCGCAGTTCCCTGCTCAATTCGCTCAGCAGATTGCTGCAATGTTCCAACAAATGGCTGGTAAAGTGCCTACTCAAGGCCCAATACAGACACTAGTGGTACAACCACAGTCTTCTGTTAGACAATATGACAAATTGATGAAATATGGGGCTACAGAGTTCAAGGGGATAGTAGATCCTCTAGAGGCAGAACAGTGGTTAGAAAAGATGGATAGGGTATTCAAGAAACTGCACTGCCCAGAGGAGCTCAGATTTGAATACTCAGTATCTTTGCTATAGGGGGATGCTTATGATTGGTGGAAAACCATTCCCCACAGTTTGGTAGAACCTGCAGTGCTAACCTGGAGTGACTTTCTCAGGGAATTCAGACAAAAATATGTCCCTAATGCTTATGCAGATCAGAAACTGCAAGAGTTCCTAAGTCTGAAACAGGGGAGTAGATCGGTGGCTGAATATGAAAGGGAATTTTTCCGCCTGAGCCATTATGCAGTAAGTCTACTTTCTACTAGTAGGGAGAGATGTAAGAGGTTTGAAACCAGCTTGAAGCCTAGTATCAGATTACAAGTGATCGGATTCAAACATAAAAACTTCTCTGAACTTATTTCTCAAGCACTAGAATTAGAAAGAATTGAATCTGAAGCGGCTCCTGAGAAAAAGAAATCAGAGAAGGCAGAAAAAAAGGGAAAGTCAATAGAACAGAGTTCTAGTGGTCTTACTGGAAAGAGGAAAAACTTTGGGGGATACAACAGAGATAGTAAGAAGTTCGGTAGAGATAGATATTTTGGACAGAAACCACCTCGATCCGATCAGCAAACTCAACAGAAACCCAGGAATGCGCTGTCAGATCGACTTTGTGAAACTTGTGGTAAACCACATAGTGGGGTATGTTATAGAGCCGTAGGAGCATGTTTTAACTGTGGAGAGACTGGCCATTTTGCTAGGGATTGTGTAAATTCAGGTCGTTCTGGATCATTTACTACACCAAAGGGATCAACCGAAGTTTCTACCCCAAAGAGTTCACCATCATTTAGTAGAGGCAAAGGTAGAGGTAGGGGTAGTACACCTAGAAGTCAGATCTTGTGAATCGGCGAGCAGGTGATGCTCAGTGGAGTATACGCTATCTGCAGAGAGAAGAGACTTAGACTTTTGATATTATTCTTGGTACTTTCTCAAATAGTAACTAAGATATATATATGTATTGTTTGACACAGGTGCATACTTTTATGTTAGTGTTAGAACTATATGTTCTATTGTTATTCCTTCTGAGGAATAAATTTTGATGCATTAGTGATTAGCCCTTTAAAATAAAGATTGTGATAATAAGTGAAATTAGTTTTGAAAGAGTTTATTGGCGAAAAGTATTTTCTAACACACCATAAATTATAAAGCTAATTGGCGAGCCTACTTAATGTAAGGCAAGAGGACGTAAAAGTAAGATGCAGTAATGGAATTGCTCTGGATGAGGGCAAGGATGTCACTGTTAGTAATTGTTAATGGATATTGTAATCATAATAAGTTCGGGATATTAGTGAATTCGAAAAGGATAAAAGATAGGAAATTTTGATCTATTGGGATGTATCATAGTAACTATGCAATGTTCTTGATTTTTATACTGTAAGCTCTGATTCTGATCTTGACTTGAGATTATTGTGTAGAGCTACGTACTGCAGATAGTACACCTAGATAAGAATAGTTGCCAACGGCATCTGTTTTGGTATAGTTATGCCATGACAGAATTTAATTGTTAGAAATAAGTTTGAAAATCCCACTTAGGGATCTAAAACTTAAAAGTTAGAATATCGAAAGGTTATAGTTCAGTACAAAAGAAAGTAAGTTATAGAATATTGATAGATAAAAAGAGTTATGGAAGTGAAAATTCGAACAGTTGGTTCAAATATAACAAAGAAATGTTACGAATGTGAGGAAGACTATGGACTAGAATGGTCAGAGGACCAATGATTAGATAAATGATTCTAACATGACCTCAAGGGTCATTCGAGAAGGGACATGAATCGAAATATTAGACAGGACAATAGTAAAAGAAGATTGGTGTTATACAAAGAAATTAAATGTTGTATTAGATTGTTAAAAGTCTTATACAAATTCGAGAGAAAGAAGATTATACGATCATATAGAAAGGAGAAAATAAACGTATGACTATTGTAAGATGGCTATTGGGAAAAATTTCGTGGACGAAATTTATTTTAAGTGGTGGAGAATTGTAACACCCTTAAGTTCGGTAGTGCGTTCTACTGTTCTGGTGACCAGTGTTGTCCGGACAGCTAGAATGCCTAGAACTACACTTCGATATGAGTGAGGAGACATTAAATAATGAAATACAAGAAAATAAAATATAAGAAAAATAAAGGAAAAATAATAGTAAAGAAATGCAACTAAGTTAAGCGAGCCGAGAACCCTAGCGATGGGTGACCGCACCGAGAAGTCACGGCCTGGACCGTTGACTAGTACTGACCATGGGAACCCTGGAAAATATTTTTAGGACTCGAATAAATATTTATTGAAGTATAAATATCATTAGAAATATCAAAGAAAAATTAAATAATTAGTACAAAGAAAAGTGAGAAATCGAAAAACGGACAAAACCCGGTGTTACCGAAAAATCGGCAATACAACCCGAACAGGGGCATTATGGTCATTTGACATCCCGAATTGTCTTTTGACCTAAATTTTCATTAAAAATAAATAATATTACACTTGGAAAATACAATAAAAAATTAATTTAGGGGTACCTAATGTAAATAGCAAAAATGAAGAGTAAATGGTGTAATTATCAATTAAAACATATAATATAGTTTAATTAAGGTGAGTGGACCACTATGGATTAAATTAAATACTCAATGGACAGGTGTAAATCCACTAACCAATCTGCAAGTCATCTTCTTCAATTTAAAAGTTCCATTGCCGCATGAAAGCTTTCAACCCCTCCCATGGCCACCCACCTTCAAACCATTACAACTCCATGATCAAGCCATGTTTTCCCACACTTGTCTTCATTAGAGTTTATCCCCACATCACAAGGAAGAGTTTGATACCAAAATCAAGAAGTTTAGTGAAGATTTGAGAAGTCTCATCCATAGGTAAGTTTGAGTTTTTGAATATTGCTTTGTTAAAGTTTGTAAGCATGTTATGGGTGTTTGATTTATGGAGGAATTTTTGAGTTTTGATGTTGAATGGGAATTTGCACTTTTGGCAGCCATGGAAGCACCTTGAAGGCAGTTTAATTGTGCTTGTAAATGGTGAATTAAATGATTGATTAAATGTATATTGTGTAGGAAATTGTTTAGGTGATGTATACTTAGTATATGTAAAGGTAAAATGAAATCTAAAGCTTGGAAAGTAATGGAATGTAAGTGTACCATTGTGGAAGTTTGTTAACCCTTGAAGAATGCTGGAATTCATGCTTGGTTTATGGAATAATGATGTTAAAATGTGTTGGTTGTTATGGCAGTTTCAGTGTGTGTAAGGTGGTGTGAAGTGGGATATGTAAATGAGCATAAAAAGGTGATTGAATTGTTGTAAATTGGATTGAAAAATTCTGCACTTGTTGGTGTATGTTGAATGTAATTGTAAGCTGCAAAAATGACATATAATGTGTTGTGAATTATGTTTAGGTTGTGGTACAACCAGAATTGGTTTGAATGTTAAGTTTGGTGAGTGTTAAATGTGATGCTTGATGTGATGCGAGAATTTCAATAAGGCAGTTTGAGTTTTAGGCCTATAACTTTAAGTTTGTGGCTCCAATTGGTATGAGACCAATTAGAGGTGAAACTAGGCACAAAATGTGCCAACTTTCATGAAGGAAGCTTGCCAAAATTCTGTTTGCAAGATAGCTTGAAAAATGACCAAATCCGGATTAAGTGCAAATGAGACCTGAAAATTAACCATTTGGGCAGCAGTTAGTGTTTAGGCCATAACTCACTCAAAAAAGGTCCAATTGACCTGAAATTTTAACCATGAATATTTAAGACCCATATCTACAAGTCTTATGAAGACACCAAATCCCAGAAATGACCATAAGTAAGTCAAACAGCTTGCACAAGTTCGGGTCCAAAAACTGGCCGAACCTAAAGTGACTTAAAGTGACCAATTTTGGTGCAATTTGACCAGCAATAGTAAAATGACCATAACTTTGTCTACATAACTCAGAATGACCTGAAATTTTGCCCCGCATGCAATAAGACAAAGATCTACAAGTTTGTAGTTTTGACCGAAACCCGAAAACTGAGGGAACTAGGTGGTCCAGCTAGGTCAAACTAGTATCCCGGAATCCAACAAATCGCAAGAAAATGCAGTATACATGGAAATGAATTTGGTAACATGTACCAACCCTAAAAGACTATCGAATGTGACATATTAATGACATTAAAACCTAAATTACCTAGAATGTACCAAGGGTCAACATAGTAGGTTGACTAAGCGAATAAATGAATTCAGTGAATTAATTATCAAGCATTATCGTTAGAGAGAGTTTAAATGAGTACTGAAACACTTCAAATTGTGTTTCTCAGTTAGCAAAGACTCAGGGAGGGGAAGGAAACACTGAGTCAGAGCCAAGAGACAGTTATCAGAGGTTTGTGCATAATAAGTAATTCTTTTGAATTTTTCAATTGAAATAAATTATGATTATTTCTATGTTATTATTTTAAATTGTGTTTGTGCACAACGGCTATTTCTTTTGAATTTTCCAATTGAAATGAATTATGACTATTGTACATTATTGTTTTAAATTATCTTTGTGCACAATAAATATTTCTTTTAAAATTTTCAATTGAAGTACATTATAATTATTTGTATGTTATTGTTTTAAATTGTGTCCGTGCACAATACTTTTATATTCACTGCTTTTACTAGCAAATTTATTTGGAGAAATGAGTTATGAATAATTTTTTATTGCTTTGTTTTTGGGAATATTATTTGGAACTTTTTGTGTTGCCAACTTTGCAAAATGGAAATTTTGAGATAAAATGTGATTTATGGTTTGTATGAAATATTGTGATTTGAAATTGTTTTGATTCACACTTGGCATGACACTGTTACTATGTTCCTCCTCCATTTATGGGGTGAGTGTGATATTCCTCCCTCTTTGACTTATCAGTTTGGGGTGAGTGTGATTATGTTCTTCCCTCTTTGACTTGCCAGTCTGAGGTGAGTGTGGATGGGTACTCATTATTCAGCTAGCTTCCTCCCTCATTGATTTCGATTATTGGGGTGAGTGTGTCTTGTCGTGGTGTACAACACGGCATGTGTGGGAAAAATTGTGTCATGGCCTAAATTATGTTATCGATTGGCAACATTGTGTTACTCAGTTATTTGATCAAATTTGTGTTAGATGAATTTTGTAAATTGTGAAATGGAATTGTGAATCATTTGATTTGTGAACTGCCAATAAAAGATTTATATATCGCATTTCAAATTGTTATTGTGCACCACTGAGTAAATTTTACTCAGCGATAGCTTTGCATTGCTGTCGCAGGTAGACAGGTTGACAGGGCAGCAGACTAGGCTGCTACTACTACATTGAGAGATCATCGGGTATATTGAGTATACCATATTCTGCATTTTATATTGTAATGTATGTTCACTGTATGTATATAGTGTTCTTGGTTTTGAGCAGTTGTAAATTAAAATTGTAGATTAAAGTTGTAAAGTAAATTATGAGTTATTTTGACTTGTAAAAAAAATTGTATTATATTTCTTGTATCTTAGTCTTTGAAAAATTACTATGGATTTGAGTTGAGAAATATGTTGTGTTGAGAAACATGTTAGAGTTGAGATTTGGAAATATATATTGAAGTGCTTTTTTATAGGTTTTTCTGAAGAACTGTTTTATCCAAAATATAGATTGCACTCTGCCAAAATTTTTATAGAAATTCCAAATAATTCAAATGTGTTAGTTCTATCACTTCAGTTCAAAAAGGTTTTTAACACCTGTAAATAGTGCTCACCACTGTAAAAGATGTAAGAAAAGTTTTTAAAATCCCTTGTAGTGTATTTAATGGGTTATCAGTAGACGGAGTTAGTAATTCATTAGGTGCACTACGGGGTCATGTTATGCCTTACAGAGGGGTAGGGTGTGACAAAGGAGGATCTCACTCGCACTTTGCATCTTCTCATGCTGCTTCTGTAACTCATTACTCATGGAAGCAAGCATGTAACACTTAGCTCTCATATCATGCTCCTTCCACTTGTCCAAAATTTCATGTTCCTTTTCAATGGCCTCTAGAGGTAAGGGACCAGGAACATTTGAGTCTAGAACATATCCTATATGTTTAAGGTTTAGGACAAGTTTCAAATTTCTTAGCCAATCAGACAGATTAGGTCCTGTCAACCTATTGTGATCAAGTATGCTTGCAAGGATATTGGATGGTGGTGGTTGTTCTGTGCTCATTATTATTAGAAAATTTAACTGCAAAAAATTATCAGATTAATTAGTAAATGTATCATGTAATTAACCAAAATGATTATGGTCTTTTAATCAAATTGGTCCTCTTACTAACTTAGCGAATCCTACACTTCCAAAGTAGAAAACGGAAATCCTAGTTGGATGGATTTCTAGTGGGTGATTGAATTCTTATAATTCTATCGATCATCCTCAGGTACATCCATTATTGGAATTACAATAAACTGTAAGTGAGCAACTCCTTGCCTATCACATCTCATGTGAGGTTCAATCCTTTACCTAGCCCCTAATGCTCAAAATCTCAGGTACATCCATTATTGACTTATCTTGCATTAGTTAAGTTGATCCCATTGAGCCAAGAATTATACAAATAATTTTAATGTCCTCAGGTACATCTAATATTGGCCACCAAACCATTTAGATATTTATAAAATCTCATGCTTAATAATTATTCTTAAGAAAATCTCTTAAATTAATTGCATCATATGCAAGTATTTAAAATTTCTTAAAATAATTGACTCAATGGAGGGCCCATGTTATAATTATTTTAATTATAACATATCCAACTTAATCATTTGTTTGGAAAATTTTGTGGTCGTCCTAATAACTATTATGGTCTCAATTTGCACATTATCCAATTAGCATGCATATATCATATACTTGCATACATTCTCATACATCACATGCATTCATGGATAATAAATAAATATGGTATGATCATGGACTTTCTAAGGGATTCAATTCTGAGCCACCAAGAATTGAATCAGGGCATTCCTAGGTGCATTTCATTCATTCATATTACAAGAGTTGCTGAAGGATTACATAATCAACACTTGATATTGAATTCCTCCCACTAGTCCCACGAATGCTCTTGACCTATTTGATCTTCTTGCAATCCAATTACATCGTAATCCTTAGCATACCAAGGCGAATTTACAAGAACTAAATAAATGAAATTATAACCCAAAATTATTACAACCTTAATAATACATGCTCAAAAATAAATTAAAATTAATTAATTAATTTAGAACCCAAAGAAACATAGAAGAAATAAATCTAATCACATTGGTCTTTTATAGTCCATGATCATCCATCATGCATATCACTATTTAACAATTAAATAAAATACACATGCTTAAATTAAATTGAATATCTCATATTCAACTTAAAAATCCAGATTTGAATATGATTCAAATAAATTTAAAAATTCAGATTTGAATCTCATTCAAACAAATTTAAAAATTCAGATTTGAATCACATTTAAACAACTTTTAAAAAATCTAATTTGAATCACATTCAAACAACTTTAAAAATTCAGATTTGAATCACATTCAAATAACTCTTAAAATTCCGATTTGAATCACATTCAAACAACATTAAAAATTTAGATTTGAATCACATTCAAACAACTTTAAAAATTCAGATTTGATTCATATTCAAAAAATTTTTAAAATTCAGATCTGAATCACAATTTAATTGTGTGAATAAAATAACTATTTAAACATTTTAATTAGTCATAGGATGAACCTTAGAACATGTAACAATTGCAAATTTCAAGGCCAAGCCTTGCGCACCACTTTGGAGACCATTGATGCGCACCATTGATGGTGTTCATCACCTAAGCCACCACCTTTCTTGCAACTAGTAATGGATCTATCATCTCATGATTATTCCACACAATTAAATCATATAATCAATAATCTAAATAGCAAATATAGTGGCTTTGATATCAATTGAAGGAGCGGAAGCATGAAAAATACAAGTTTATATCATTGAATTCAAAAATTTTCACCTAGGGTCACATGTATCATGCAAGATTTATTTTTATCTATTTGATTTCAATGATAAACAACATATTAAAACTCTTTTAATATGTTTTTGGATCTTTATTTGTCATTTAAGATTTTAGAATTAATCAGATTAATTTTAAAACCCTAGATTAGATAAAAAAACAAGTGCACTAACCTCTTGATACACTGTAGTGTGTTTGGCACCTTTGGGATGCGTCTTTAGGACACCAGATGTTGTCCCTTTAGCTTGTCCACACCAAGATCACCTATGATAGCCCTTGAACAACTTCTAAAGCTTTTTCTATTAATTAGAAAATCAAGTTTTGCTTTTTAAGAGATTAAAGATGTAAACAGGACACTATAAATAATTTATAGTATTTTTAATTCAAGAGATTGTTTGCTAATCTCTTGTAATTGATGAGAGATGAAGAAGAAGAGAGAATGAGAGCCTCAACGGTGGCAGCACAAAGGGAGGTAGCAGCTGGTTGTTATTTTTCTTTTTATAACAACACTTATATAGCTAGGTCACCACTTAAAACCCTTGCCAGATGTCACCTTCTGATTGGCTCTAGGTTTAATTGACCCAATCACATTGTGCCAAGTGTCAAACCTATATTTAATCTTAATTTTAATCATCTTACATGATTAAAAGACATTTGGCAAGCTTATGTGTAGTGCCATGTGTCACAATCTCATAGTGCCACATGTCACCCTATGAAATGACCAAAATGCCCCTGTGTCTTAATTTTGAGTTCTCAACCCAAAATAATTATTTCTCTTTTTCTAATCAATTTATATAAAATATAAATTAATTAATTAATATCTATTAATTAATTTCTCATTAATTAAATTTATATTTAAACACTTTAAATATAAATTTAACTTGTACTATATATCCAATAACCTAGATTTAGTTTCAAGCCATGCTAGGGACTTTGCAATCTAATTGCAAACCAAACCTATTTAATTAATCAATTAAACTCTTTAATTAATTAATTAAATCATATTTAATTTGGTGATTACTTATGTATGTGTGTGACTTACTAGGCTCATCACTAATTGGCAATGAGATATGATATCAACTCTTAATATCATCAGAACTCTTTCTTATCATAAATGATTTCTCTAAACCATTTTATGCACCTCATAGACCATGGTTAACCCCTAGCATAGCATGCCATGACCACCAAATTAATAATAAGGTTTACCTTAAATGAACCTATAATCATATGTTACCATGCACTAGAATCGCTCTGTTACAAAATCCCAACTCAAGCTGGAGTCATGGTTTATGTCAAACCCCATTTGCTATGAATATTATGTTCCCTTTTAATTCCAGTTCTTGATTAAAAGATTTTTTCATCAGAAACTCTTTTCTGACTAAATTTATCTGTCCTGGCCAGGAACTTGAAACATCAAGAACAATTAAATGAATATGGGATTTTATCTCTATTTACTTAGAGGAACAGATTCCATCTTGATCAATACCTACCTCCATATATAACTAGTAGGAGCCAACACATGCCCATATACCCATACACAGTACAAGTATGAAAGCAGTATCAAACTCAAACCACCTTTATACAAGATAACTGTGCTATCTCAGGTCTGAAAATTATATGCACTGATATGATTTATGACAATACATTGACAAGAGTAAACTCCATGTGCTTGTCATAAGTGTCACTCGTTCGGCCTACTTATCATATATAAGTGCCTATCATGTTTACTATATGGCATGAGACTCACCATTCTATCTTATTTACATCTTATATAAATAACTTGAGAATAAACATGATTATAATCTTTCTGGATAAGTCATGTCCTTATTATGAAGTATCCTCGATTGTGAACCAATTTATGATACTTTATACTATAAATACTGTCACTTAAACTCTTAACAACTTAAGAATAAAATTTCTAACAAAATATCAATGGACCTTTTCTATCACACATAAATATATTATGTAAATGGAAAAGTGAAAATGCATTTTATTAATAAAATATGTACAAGATACATACTAAATGATATGCTCTAGGGCATATTACTAACAAAATATTGATCCAAAAACATATTAAAAGAGTTTTAATATATTATTTATCATTGAAATCAAATAGATAAAAATAAATATTGCATGATGCATGTGACCCTAGGTGAAAATTTTTGAATTCAATAATATAAACTTGTGTTTTTCATGCTTCCACTCCTTCATAGTGAGGGTATAGGAATGTATGGGAGACTAGAGACACTTTCTAGCAAATTTTAATTCAAAGGAATCAAGGCTTTTCTTTTGAATCAATTGAGAAATGAAGAGAGAAAAATGGAACCTTGTTGCCATCCAAATGGAAGAGGAGGAAGAAGATGGTATTTCTCTTTCTTTCTTCATTTATATACATAACACAAAACTCACTTACTTACTTGCCACATGTCATGCTAGGATTGAATCTTGTTTTTAGTAAACTTAATCACATTAAGCCACTTGTCAAAGGTAGATTCAATCTTCATTTAATTATCTCTTATGATTATAAGACAATTGTCAAGCTAGTATGGTGTCATGTGTCACCATCTCATGGTGCCACATGTCACCATATGAAAAGACTAATTTGCCCTTATGTATATGCTTGAGTTCTCAACTCAAAAAATATTATTTCTCTTCTTCAAATTAATTTATATCAAATATTAATTAATTTCTATTAATTAATCTCATAATTAAATTCATATTTCAACACTTTAAACATAAATTTAATTTATAATGTACAACCAATAACCTAGATTTGGTTTCAAGTCATGCTAGGGACTTTGCAATCTTATTGCAAACCAAACCTATTTAATTAATTAATTGAACTCTTTAATTAATCAATTAAATGACATTTTACTTGGTGATTAATTTGTGTATATGTGTGACTTACTAGGCTCATTACTTATTGGCAATGAGAAATGATACTATCTCTTAATATCATCAGAAATTTTTCTTACCATAAATGATTTCTCTAAATCATTTTAGGCATCTCATAGACCATTGTTGACACCTAGCATAGCATGCCATGGCCACCCAATCAGTAATAATGAAAACCTTAAATGAACCTTTAATCATATGTTATCATGCACTAAAATGTCTTCATTACAAAATCCCAATTGTAGCACCCCAAAGTTCGGTAGTGCGTTCTGTTGTTCCGGTGACCAGTGTTGTCCGGACAGCTAGGATGCCTAGAACTACACTTCCATAGTCAATGCCTAGAACTACACATTTTGTGAACGATCACCCTCTTCCATAGTCAATGCTACAGGGGGATGCTTATGATTGGTGGAAAACCATTCCCCACAGTCTGGTAGAACCTACAGTGCTAACATGGAATGACTTTCTCAGGGAATTCAGGCAAAAATATGTCCCTGATGCTTATGTAGACCAGAAGCTGCAAGAATTCCTAAGTCTGAAACAGGGGGGCAGATCAGTGGCTGAGTATGAAAGGGAATTTTCCCGCCTAAGCCATTATGCAGTAAGTCTACTTTCTACCAGCAGGGAGAGATGTAAGAGGTTTGAAACCGGCTTGAAGCCTAGTATCAGATTACAAGTGGTCGGATTCAAACATAACAACTTCTCTGAACTTATTTCTCAAGCACTAGAATTAGAAAGAATTGAATCTGAAGTGGCCCCTGAGAAAAAGAAATCCGAGAAGGCAGAAAAAGAGGAAAGTCGATGAAACAGAGTTCTAGTGGTCCCTCTTGGAAAGAGGAAAAACTTTGGGGATCTGACGGAGATAGTAAGAAGTCCGGTAGAGATAGATCTTTTGGACAGAAACCACCTCGATCCGATCAGCAAACTCAACAGAAACCCAGAAATGCGCTGTCAGATCGACTTTGTGAAACTTGTGGTAAACCACATAGTGGGCTATGTTATAAAGCAGTAGGAGCATGCTTTAACTATGGAGAGACTGGTCATTTTGCTAGGGATTGTGTAAATCCAGGTCGTTCTGGATCATTTACTACACCAAAGGGATCAACCCAAGTTTCTACCCCAAATAGTTCACCATCAGTTAGTAGAGGCAAAGGTAGAGGTAGGGTAGTACACCTAGAAGTCGACTCTGTGAATCAGCCAAAACAGGGTGATGCTTCAACTAGAGTATACGCTATACGACAGAAAAGAGACTGAGACTTTTGACATCATTGCTGGTACTTTCTCAATTAGCAACTAAGATATATATATGTATTGTTTGACCTAGAATTTGCATATTTTTACGTTAGTGTTAGAACTATATGTTCTGTTGTTATTCCTTTACAGGGGAATAAATTTTGACGCATTAGTGATTAGCCCTTAAGATAAGGATTGTGATAATAAGTGAAATTAGTTTTGAAAGAGTTTATCGGCGAAAAGTATTTTCTAACACACCATAAATTATAAAGCTAATTGGCGAGCCTACTTAATGTAAGGCAAGAGAACGTAAAAGTAAGATCGATAATGGAATTGCTTTAGATGAGGGCAAGGAGGTTACTGTTAGAAATTGCTAATGGATATTGTAATCAGAATAAGATTCGAATATCAGTGAATTCAAAAAGAATAAAGGATAACAAAGTTTGATCTATTGGGATGTATCGTAGTAACTATGCAATGTTCTTGATGTTTATACTGTAAGCTGCAGATTACAGTACTGACTTGAGATTATTGTGTAGAGCTACGTACTACCCGATAGTACACCTAGATAAGAATAGTTGCCAACGGCATCTGTTTTGGTATAGTTATGCCATGACAGAATTTAATTGTTAGAAATAAGTTTGAAAATCCTACTTAGGGATCTAAAACTCAAAAGTTAAAATATCGAAAGGTTATAGTTCAGTAAAAAAGGAAGTAAGTTATAGAATATTGTCAGATAATAAGTGTTATGAAAGTAGAGAATTGAGCAGTTGATTCATGTGTAACAAAGAAATATTACAAATGTGAGGAAGACTATGGACTAGAATGGTGGAGGACCAATGACTGATGAATGATTCTAACATGACCTCAAGGGTCATTCAAGAAGGAACGTGAACCGAAATATTAGACAACACAATAGTAAGAGGAGATTGGTGTTATCCAAACAAAGTAAACATTGTATTAGATTGTTAAAAGTCTTATACAAATTTGAGAAAAAGAAGATTATACTATCATATAGAAAGGAGAAATAAACGTATGACTATTGTAAGATGGCTACTGGGTAAAAATTTCGTGGACGAAATTTATTTAAGGGGGGGAGAATTGTAACACCCCTAAGTTCGGTAGTGCGTTCTCATTCGGTGACCGGTCTTGACCAGGACAGCTAGGATGCCTAGAACCACACTTCAATGAGAGTGAGGAGACATAAAATAATGAAATACAAGAAAAGAAAGTACAAGAAAAACAAAGGAAAAATGATAGCAAAGAAATGTGATCAAGTTAAGCAATGGAAACCTAACGATGGGTGACCGCACTGGGAAGTCACGGCGTGGACCGTTGACTGGCCCTGGACTGCGGGGAACCCTGGAAAACATTTTTGGGACATAAATAGACCCTTATTGAAGTATAAATCTCATTAGAAGTATCAAAGAAAAATTAAATAATTAGTACAAAGAAAAGTGAGAAATCGAAAAACAGACAAAATCCGGTAATACCGAAAAATTGGGAATGCCACCCGAATAGGGGCATTATGGTCATTTGACATCCCGAAGTGTCTTTTGACCTAAATGTCCATTAAAAATAATTAATATTATACTTAGAAAATAGAATGAAAAATTAGTTTAGTGGTACCTAAAGTAAATAGCTAAAATCATGGGTTAATGTGGGATTAAGTGAAAGTTTAACATATTATATGATTAAGTGACTAAGTGGACCACTAAGGGAATTAATTAAACACATAGTGGGACATGTGTACACTTAATATGCAGCTGAAACTCCATCTTCTCCACATGAATTCAACATTGCCGAATTGAAGGAAATAAAAACCTCCATGGCCATTTTCTTCAAGCTCACCTAACTCCCTCCATTTCAACTCCAAATACTTAGATTTCTTCACAAAAATTTGTCCCCACATCACAAGGAAGAGTTTGATGCCAATTTCAAGAAGTTTAATCAAGGTTTGGCAAGTTCCAATCATAAGGTAAGTTTGTATTTATGAAGATTTCTTTGTTAAACTTGGTGTGCATGTTATGGGTGTTGGATTTGTGAAGGAATTTTGCAAGTTTGAAGAGTTATTGAAATGTCCATTTTGGACAGCCATGTGATCATGTATTTAATGATTTATTATGCATATAATTGATGAGAAATAATGTTGATCATGGTGATTTAATATCCTAGTGAATTATTTCACATATATATGTTGATTTATGCACTTGGATGGGAATTGGTTAATTTGTAGGGCACTTTGATGTTGGAGGACAATTTTCGGCAGCTTGGAAAACTTGAGTAAATGTATGTAGTCATGGAAGTGTAGGCAGAATATTGACCTAGAAGTATTGATGGATATGTATGTAGATTGATATTGTAAAGTGTATGTAAGATTTGTAATGGTTAGGTGTGTATGTAATGGTATTTAGAACTTGTGAATATGAATTATATTTGGTGTGTTGAGGGTAATTGTAATCTGCCCAAAGTAATGTTAATGTAAAGTAGAATATGCTTTTGGTAATGTACCAAAACAGATTGGTAGGGAAGTGAACAAATTGCAAGGTAAATGTGTGTTTGAATTGGGATTTGAAAGATATATAGAGGGCAGTGTACATTTTAGCCTATAACTTTAAATGTGTAACCTCAATTGGTATGAGACCAATTTGAGGTGAAACTAGGCACAAAATGTGCCAACTTTCATTGAGAAACCATACCAAAATTCTGCTTGCAAGGTGACCTAAGAAAATGACCAATTCGGATTAGGTGCAATTAGGACCTGAAAAATGACCAATTGGGCAGCAGTGAGTGTTTAGGCCATAACTCACTCAAAACAGGTCCAATTGACCTGAAATTTTAACCAAGAATAGTTAAGACCCATACCTACAAGTCTTATGAAGACACCAAAGCCCAGAAATGACCATAAGCAAGTCAAACAACTTGCACAAGTTCGGGTCCAAAAACTGGCCGAACCAGAATTGACCAATTTGACCTAAAATTGACCTAAAATGATACCGTTTGACCAGCAATAGTATAATGACCATAACTTGGTCTACTTAACTCGGATTGACCTGAAATTTTGCCCCGCGTGCAATAAGACCTAGATCTACAAGTTTGTAGTTTTGACCAAAACCCGAAAACCGAGGGAACTAGGCCGTCCGGCTAGGTCAAACCAGTATCCCGGAATCCAGCAATTTGCATTAAAGTGCACTAAGCAAGGAAATGACTTTGGTAAAACATACCAAACCTAAAACCCTATCGAGTGTCACATATTAACGACACTAAAACCTAATTTACCTAAAACGCATCGAGGGTCGGTATATTAGGTGATTAAGTAAATAATTGAGTTCAGTGCATTATTTACCAAACACCATCAATACAGACAATTTAATTTGGTACTGAAACACTTCGAATTGTGTTTCTCAGTTAACAAGGACTCAACAAAAGGGAAAGAAATACTGAGTCAGGACCAGGAGACAAATATCAGAGGTTTGTGCACAACAACTGTTTCTTTTGAATTATTTTCAATTGAAATAAATATTGACTATTTGTATATTATTGTTTTAAATTGTGGAAATGTGTTTGATGGACACTTATTGATTGAAAAACATTGTGAATGGTTTGAAACTGTGAAAAATTGTTTGAATGATATTGATGGATACTTATTGATTGAAAAGCACTGTAAATGGTTTTTGTGGAAATTGAAGTGAATTACGAATTGTGTTGCCATTTTGTGAATGAAATTATAACTTTGGAAATTTATTGGATTATTACGGATCATTTGAATAAAATGTTTGGAATTGTTTTGACTCACAATTGGCATGACACTGATACTATGTTCCTCCTCCATTAATGGGGTGAGTGTGGTTATTCCTCCCTCTTTGACTTACCAGTCTGGGGTGAGTATGATTATGTTCCTCCCTCTTTGACTTCCCAGTCTGAGGTGAGTATGGATGAGTACTCATTAGATAGCTAGCTTCCTCCCTCATTGATTTCGATTATTGGGGTGAGTATGTCTTGTCGTGGTGTACAACACGGCATATATGGAAAAATTTGTGTCATGACCTAAATTGTGTTATTGATTGGCAACATGATATTATTCAATTATTTGATCGAATTGTGTTATTGATTTGCAAAACGATATTATTCAATTATTTGATCGAATTGTGTTATTGATTTGCAAAACGATGTTATTCAATTATTTGATCGAATTGTGTTATTGATTTGCAAAACGATATTATTCAATTATTTGATCGAATTGTGTTATTGATTTGCAAAACGATATTATTCAATTATTTGATCGAATTGTGTTATTGATTTGCAAAACGATATTATTCAATTATTTGATCGAATTGTGTTATTGATTTGCAAAACGATATTATTCAATTATTTGATCGAATTGTGTTATTGATTTGCAAAACGATATTATTCAATTATTTGATCGAATTGTGTTATTGATTTGCAAAACGATATTATTCAGTTATTTGATCAATTGTGTTATCGATTTGCAAAAAGGTATTATTCAGTTATTTGATCAAATTGTGCATGAATTGACAATACGGTATTCTTAAACTATTTGACTAAATTGTGTTATTATGAATTTTGATAATTTGTGAATTAGAGTTTAAATTCCTTATGACATTCATTATCTTGAATTTAACCATGGTTTTAAGTATCCACTATTGATATGATTTAAGAATTGTGATTTAAAATTTGTATTTGGTTAATGTTGTGCACCACTGAGACAATTTCTCGTGATAGCTTTTATTCTTTGTCCGAGTAGACAGACAGATAGAGGCAGACTAGGTCGCTAGTACAGCCATCGAGAGATTTTTGGGTATAGTGAGTATACCGCATTTTGTATTTTGTAATGTAATGTATATTCACTGTATGTATATTTTGTTTTTGGTTTTGAGCAGTTGCAAATTCAAATTGTACCTTGAAGTTGTAAATTAATTATGAGCTATTTGACTTGTAAAAACTGTATTATATTTCCTTATCTCAGACTTTGAAAAATTTCTATGGAATTGAGTTGATAAATTGTTGTGTTGAGAAATGTATTGGAGTTGAGATTTGGAAAATTATTGAAGTGTCTTTTTACAGGTTTTCTGAAGAACTGTTTTATCCAAAATACAGATGGCACTCTGCCAAAATTTTTACAGAAATTCAAAATAAATCAAATGAGTTAATTGTTTCACTTCAGTTCACAAAAGTTTTTAATACCTGTAAATAGTGCTCACCACTGTAAAAGAAGTAAGAGAAGTTTTTAAAATCCCTTGTAGTGTACTTAATGGGTTATCAGTAGACGAAGTTGGTAATTCATTAGGTATACTACGGGATCATGTTATGCCTTACAGAGGGGTAGGGTGTGACAGTTTTGAGCAGTTGTAAATTAAAATTGTACATTGAAGTTGTAAAGAAAATTATGAGTTATTTTGACTTGTAAAAATTGTATTATATTTCTTTTATCTCAGTCTTTGAAAAATCACTGTGGATTTGAGTTGAGAAATGTGTTGTGTTGAGAAAAATGTTGGAGTTGAGATTTGGAAATCTATTGAAGTGTTTTTTTACAGGTTTTCTGAAGAACTGTTTTATCCAAAATACAGATGGCACTCTGCCAAAATTTTTACAGAAATTCCAAATAAGTCAAATGTGTTAGTTCTATCACTTCAATTCAAAAAGGTTTTTAACACCTGTAAATAGTGCTCACCACTGTAAAAGAAGTAAAAAAAATGTTTAAAATCCCTTGTAGTGTATTTAACGGATTATCAGTAGACGGAGTTGGTAATTCATTAGGTATACTACGGGATCATGTTATGCCTTACAGAGGGGTAGGGTGTGACACCAATTCTAGCTGGAGACATGGTTAATGTCAAACTCTATTTGCTATGAATGTTATATTCTCTTTTAATTCTAATTCTTGATTAATCAGACTTTCTTATCAGAAACTCTTTTTCGACTAAGTCTATCTGTCCTGGCCAGGAACTTGAATCATTAAGAATAATTAAATGAACATAGGATTTTATCCCTATTTATTTAGTGTAACGAATCCCATCTTGATCAACACTTATCTCCATATATAACTAGTAGGAGCCAACACATGTCCATATACAAATGCACAGTATGAGTATGAAAGCAGTATCAAACTCAAACCACCTATATACAAGATAACTGTGTTATCACAGGTCTAAAGATTATATGCACTGATATGATATATGACAATACATTAACAAGAGTAAACTCCACGTGCTTGTCATTAACATCACTGGTTCGGCCTACTTATCATATATAAGTGCCTATCATGTTTGTTATGTGGTATGAGACTCACCACTCTAACTTATTTATATCTCATATTAATACTTTAGGAACAAATATGATTACAATCTTTTTGGATAAGTCATGTCCTTTTTGTTAAGAATCCTCGATTGTGAACCAATTTATAATACTTTGTGCTAGAAAAGCTGTCACTCATATTCTTAACAACTTAAGAATAGAATTTCTAACAAAATATTAATGGACCTTTTCAATTACACATAAATATATTATGTAAATAAAAAAGTATAATTGCCTTTTATTAATGAAATATATACAAGATACATACAAAATGATATGCTCTAGGGCATACTACTAACAAATCTATGTTAAGCTTCTTTGGACAACCTAAATGGAGCTTGTATGCGATCCACTATTTAGAATGTGAATCTGACCTTGTGGGCTTAGATGGACCTTAGTTGATATATTTTAAGATGATATATGAAAAATGAGAGCAATTGGGCCAGATTATGAGTGTGTTTGAGTTCTTTAGGGTTAGTTATGTGGGACTAAGAGTTAGGGCCTTATTTGATGGGTTTAATTATTTTATTTAAGGCCCAAAATAAATAAAACAGTGGTGTATGGGTCCCCAAGGTCGTGAAAGTGGTACATCTATACAAGAAGAGTTGTTTTTAACTTGTTTTCCTACTTTAACTAGGATTCTTGTAACACCCTCACTGTAGCAATTCCGTACATTCTACTGTTCCGGTGATCGGTGTCGGTCCAGATAGCTAGAACGTTTGGAAAAATATTTAGATTAGAGTGAGTAGCCATAATTAACTCAAATATTAATAAGAAAAATTTAGGAAAAATTTTAGAAATAAAATACAACCAAGCTAAATGAGCTAGTGCCCTAGCGATGGGTAACCTAGTGGGAAGTTGTGGTCTTCGCAGCTAGAAGCCCTAAACCTGGGAGAAAATTCATAAAATAATTTTTGGGACTTTAGAGAAGAGTCATTGAGGTTTCTATGGCATTAGAATGCCAAGAAAAGGCTTAGAAAAATTTTTCAATCGGTACAGACAATTTTAGTCTGTTAAGCCAAACGGAGGGCATTTTGGTCATTTCGTCTTGTCTGTACCGATTGAAGTGAGCAGACTTGGTTAGTCTGTCAATTATGACCTATACTGCATCTTGACTATTCTGTGTCCTCGGCTTACAATGTTTCATAGGGTGCCACTCGTATGCTAGCTTGACACTTATTAATGTATACAAATTCTATTAGTGGGATGTATCTGTCCCATCTCCTCTCGGATTCAATGACACAAGTTCTCGATATATTCTTGAGGGCTTATCACATTTTACAGGTTATTTTTATCATTTCATTTCATTATTTATAGGAACTCAATGAGTTTCCGAATATACCTGAATTACTTGTTTCGACTGTCCATCCATTTGAGGATGATAAGTCATACTGACATCTTTAAGCTTATAGCAATTACTGTGGTACAGGTAATTCACATTAATATAACTGAGTCACTGACTCTAGCTACCTTACAAGTGTAGTCATTTGATAGGCTAGTTCTGAAGTCTTAAATTTCTGACTAAAATTTTCACATTTATTTCCAGTAATAGTATTTTATTCGGGTGCAACTGTATCAATTTATAGATTACTTACAAATATTCTTAATTTATTATACCATGAGGAAGCACGTAGCTCTACACAATAATCCCGTGTCGATCAGTGTCTGCGACTTACAATACAAACATCGAGAACATTATATAGTCACTACGTTATAACCTCATGGACTAGGTTTTCTAACATCTTATCTTTCTCGAATCCACTAATATCCCAAACCGATTCTGATTACAATTTCCTTTGACAATTACTAACAGTAACATTTTTGCCCTCATCTAGAGCAATTCTATTACTATAACTTACTTTTAGGTCCTCTTGCCATACATTAAGTAGGCTCGCCATTTAGCTTTATAATTTATGGTATGTTAGAAAATACTTTTAGCTAACAATTCTTCCAAAAGTAATATCAATCATACTTGTTATTATAGTTATTATCCTAAAGGACTAGTCACTAATACATCAAAATTCGTTCCCATGTAAAGGAATGACAACAGAACATATAGTTCTGACACTAACACACAACTAAGTAGTGCTGGGATCAAATAATAACTAAAATTAAGAACTTACCAGCAGCTACATCTGAAGTTTCTACTCCTTTTACTTGGCGCATAGTGGACACTCCGACTGGTGCGCTACTATATTCGGGTTGATTCACTGTGTTATAGTGGTGAGGAGTACCAACTCTATTTCTATCTTGACTCGATTGTGATGCTGTGAACTCCGGAGAGCAGATCAAGGTGGTTTAGCACAATCTTTAGCAAAGTGTCTAAGTTTTCCACAATTGTAACAGGCTCCAGAGGCCTTACGACAAATACCTCCATGATATCTTCTACAAGTTTCACATTGGCGGGAAGGGTAGGAACTTCTAGTTGTTCGACGATTGGACCTTGGTGGTCTCTCTCTTAATGATCCATCTCTATTGTATCTCTGAGCTCGGGGTTCCTCAAATTCTTTTCTCTTTCTCAAATTACTGTTCGAGCTCTGACCCATAGGTTTCTCCCTCTTTTCCATTTCACACTGCCCTTGTGGGGTTGGAGTGCATACTTGGGCTTGGGCTGACAGATTATCAGCCATTTGTTGGAAGAAAGTGGCCATTTGCTGGGCCATTTGTGCAGTAATTTGTACCGGTAAAACTGGTACAGTCAGGCCTTCGACACTTTGTGGAGCTGGGGCCTCAGCTTGTTCTTCTGCCATCACAGACTGTTCTATTGTCTCATTCTTCTCTTCCATATCTTTTCACAAGATTTTCTATTCCTGTACATCCAACATAAGGAGATTCCTCTCCATTAGTTCACATTTATGATGTAAATGTACTATATGTATCAAACATTTGAGCAGTTGTAGTTACCGACAAAAAGATTTCAAATTCACAGTTCAAAATTCACTTTAAAACCATTGCTCTAATACCACTAAAACATGTCACACCCTACCCCTCTGTAAGGCATAACATGATCCCGTAATATACCTAATGAATTACCAACTCCGTCTACTGATAACCCATTAAATACACTACAAGGGATTTTCAAAACTTTTCTTACTTCTTTTACAGTGGTGTGCACTATTTACAGGTGTTAAAACTTTTTTGAACTGAAGTGATAGAATTGACACATTTGAATTATTTGGAATTTCTATAAAAATTTTGGCAGAGTGCCCTCTGTATTTTGGATAAAACAGTTCTTCAGAAAACCTGTAAAAAGCACTTCAATATTTTTCCAAATATCAACTCTAACAAAATTCAACACAATATTTTTCTCAACTCAATCCACAACAATTTTTCAGTATTTTCAAAGGATGAGATAAAGGAAATATAATACAAATTTTACAAGTCAAAATAATTCATAATTCACTTTACAACTTCAATATACAATTTTAATTTACAACTGCTCAAATAATTTACATACATATTATTACATGCATACATCAAAACCTATGTACATGGGTATATCTATGATATACCTGGAGCTTATCTGAATGTATCTTCAATGATGTTTAGTCACTGCTCTATGCTCTTCTTACCTGCAACAGCATACAAAGCTATCGCTGAGTGGTGAACTCAGTGGTGCACAACTATAATTTAAAACATAGTACAATATACATTTACAAAATTTACAGTAAATAATTTGGAAATCTGAATACTCATCAAATTCCACAACTCAAAATATTCATTGCCAATAATGTAAATCATTTGTATAAATGACTTTGATCACAAAATTCAATTTATCAAATCATGACTATCCATTTAAATAATTCTAACGAAATCAATTATACATAAACCATAATTGAAATCAAAATTCCTTACCATTCAAAAGCCATTCTGTATCTCAAAAATCATTATGTATTTCAAAAATCATACTGTATCTCAAAAATCATACTGTATCTCAAAACTCATTCTTTATCTCAAAAATCATTCTTTATCTCACTAACCATGCAAGACTAATCCGAAAGGGCCATATTCGGTGTGATTCTAACTCCCTATGGTCGGGGAGGTCAAATCAGATTCTAACTCCCTATGGTCGGGGAGGTCGAATCATCGTGCACAGTACCATCACAATAATGAATCTTCCGCAAGGGCCATAATGATAAAATAAACTTAGATCTAACCTCAAATCAGAGGAAAATCTAAGCCTGTGCACGTACCATGGTAATCAAAACACAACTAACTTCATTGTCTTCTCAACAAATGAGAGAGACGGGTAATAACCTAGTCAAGCATCTATAGTGAGATATAAAACAATATCACAATCCATTTAGTGAGCATAAATCACAATACAATTCGATTCAAAGTCAATTTCAATATCCAATAAAGTTTTATGCTCATCACAATTCAAATCATACAATTGCATTTTTCCATGAAAATTGCCATCACAATTCAAAACATGTTCTATCATAATTTTCTAAAACATAATTTATTCAATCCATAACAATGCTTAATACTTATGGAAATACCATTTCACAAAGCTAAATTCATACCTACTATAACAATTTCAATAATCATTGAATTAAATCCAATGCTTGTTAAACATAATACATAAGAAAAATATGTCATTTAATCATATGAAATATTCAAAACAAAATCAGTTAAAAACTAGTTGTGCACAAACCTCTGATGACTGTCTCCTGGTCTTGACTCACTGTTTCCTTCCCTTTCCCTGAGTCTTTACTAACTGAGAAACACAATTTAAAGTGTTTCAGTACTAAATTAAATTGTCTCTATCGATAATGCTTGTTAAGTGGTTCACTGAAATCTATTATTTGCTTAATCACCTAATATACCGACCCTCAATATTTTCTAGGTAAATTAGGTTTTGGTGTCCTTAATATGTCACATTCGATAATGTTTTAGGATTGGTACGTGTTACCAAACTCAATTCTATGTATATTGCGTTTTCTTGCATTTCATTGCAAATTGCTGGATTTCGGGATACTAGTTTGACCTAGCCGGACGGCCTAGTTCCCTCGGTTTTCGGGTTTTGGTCAAAACTACAAACTTGTAGATCTATGTCTTATTGCACGTGGGGCAAAATTTCAGGTCAATCCGAGTTAAGTAGACCAAGTTATGGTCATTATACTATTTCTGGTCAAATGGCATCAAATTAGGTCAATTTTAGGTCAATTTGGTCAACTTTGGTTCGGCCAGTTTTTGGACCAGAACTTGTGCAAGCTTTTTGACTTGCTTCTGGTCATTTATGGGTTTTGGTGTCTTCATAAGACTTGTAGGTATGGGTCTTAAATATTCATGGTTAAAATTTCAGGTCAATTGGACCTGTTTTGAGTGAGTTATGGCCTAAACACTCACTGCTGCCCAATTGGTCATTTTTCAGGTCCTAATTGTACCTAATCCAAATTGGTCATTTTCTTAGGTCACCTTGCAAGCAGAATTTTGGTATGCTTTCTCAATGAAAGTTGGCACATTTTGTGCCTAGTTCCACCTCCAATTTGTCTCATACCAATTAAGGTTACACATTTAAACTTATTGGCTAAAATGTACACTGCCCTTGGTTACTTTGCTTAACACACATCAATTACACACATTTACCTTGCAATATGTTTACTTCCCTACCAAATCTGTTTTGGTACATTACCAAATCTGTTTTGGTACATTACCAAAACTATATATTACTTTACATTAACATCACTTTGGGCAGATTACAAATATCCTCAACATACCAAATATAACTCTAATTCCCAAAGTTCAAATACCATTACACATACACATAAACATCACTAGTTTTTACATACACTTTACACATCCTTAATGCCACAATTCTGCCCATATCTTCATGAACACATACACTTATCCAAGAGTTTCAAGGCTGCCGAAATTGTCCTTCAACGCCAAAGTGTCCTACAATTCATTAAATCCCATTCCAAGAGCAAAATTCACCATATACATGTGAAGTAATTCACTAGGTTATTAAATCATCATGATCAACATCATTTCTCATCAAATATATGCACAATTATTTCATCAATTACATGACTCCATGGCTGTCCAAAATGAACACAACAATAACTCTTCAAACTCAAAAATTTTCTTCACAAATCCAACACCCATAACATGCACACAAAACTTAACAAAGCTATCTTCAAAAATACTAACATACCTTATGGTTGAAACTTGCCAAACCTTGATTAAACTTCTTAAAATTGGTATCAAACTCTTCCTTGTGATGTGTAGACAATTTTTCATGAAGCTACTTAAGGGATTGGAGTTGAAATGAGAGAGTGGACCAAGCTTGCATGAACACGCCAATGGAGGTTTCTCCTCCCCTTCAATTCGGCTAGGTTTAGTACAATGAAGAAGATGAAGTTTCTACCTTGGATAATGGATGTACACCTGCCCCACTTAGTATATATTAATCCATTAATGGTCCACTAACTCCAAATAATCATATAATAAGCTAATTGTTCATTTATTCCACATTAACCCATGATTTTAGCTATTTACTTTAGGTACCACCAAATTAATTTTTCATTTTATTTTCTAAGTGTAATATTATTTATTTTTAATGGAAATTTAGGTCAAAAGACAATTCGGGATGTCAAATGACCATAATGCCCCTGTTCGGGTTGCATTCCCGATTTTTCGGTAACACCGGGTTTTCTGCATTTTCGATTTCTCACTTTTCTTTGTACTAATTATTTAATTTTTCTTTGATCTTTCTAATGAGATTTATTCTTCAATAAGGGTCTATTTAAGTCCTAAAAATTTTTTCCAGGGTTCCCCACAGTCCAGGGCTAGTCAACATTCCACGCCGTGACTTCCCGGTGCGGTCACCCATCGCTAGGATTCCCGGCTCGCTTAACTTGGCTACATTTCTTTGCTATTATTTTTCCTTTGTTTTTCTTGTATTTTCTTTTCTTGTATTTCATTATTTTATGTCTCCCCACTCATATTGAAGTGTAGTTCTAGGCATCCTAGCTGTCCAGACAACACTGGTCACCGGAGCAGCAGAACGCACTACCGAACTTAGGGGTGTTACACAAGTAGCCGGCTATCCATTAATTCCTCCATTTTCATCAAGCTTTGAGCTTGATTTTCCCCAAGTTTTCCACCCTAAAACCCTACACACTCTTCACAAAAATTAATCCCCACATCAAGAGTAACATTTTGATTGTCATACAGTGAAGAAAATTCAAAGTTTTAACAAGCCAAGAAAGTGGTTAAAAGAGGCTAGTGCCTATACTTACTTCCCTCTCTTTTTAATCTTTGTTAGGAAGACAAATTAGATGAGAATTTGTTGTAAAATTGAACAAAACATTATATTGAAGTATGTATGAAAATCGGCAGCCATGGGAGAAGGATGAGATTTGTTGATTTGTATGAATTGAATTGTTTAGAAGTGCTTCGTGATGAGAAAACTTGAGTTAGATGTTGAATTATGTGTGTTGGATGTGTTAGATGGCATGGATAGCATGAAATGGACACTTTGGGAATTATGGTTTGTGAAAAATTAGAGTTTTGCTTATATAATGGTATATTAACATTGTAATGGTCAATTAGTGACCATTTGAATGTGTGTGAGGAGGAATTGAAGTGAGTAAGGATAATGGAGTTGAGCTTAGGCATGCTGCCCTTGGTGACCTGCAGGACTGGGTGTGAGTCCAGCAGGTTTAGGCTGCTATAACTAGAGTTATATAGGTTCAATTGGTGCAAAGACAATTGGACATGAAATTAGAAGCATAATGGCACAACTTTGGTGAAGAAACCCTACCCAGAAAACCAAACCAAGTTGACCTAAAAATTACCCTAATCCGGGTGACCAACATGCTGTCCCTGGAAAATGACCAAATGAATAGTATTTGTTCAAATAGTCATAACTTAGTGTAGAAAAGTTTAATTGATCTGAAATTTTATCAGCAAAAAGCTGAGACATAGCCCTACAACTTTCATGAAGAAAACAAATTCAACTTTTGACTATAACATGCCCAAAAACTGACCTGCATTCAGTGAACAAAAACTGTAGAATTGATTCTGTCCAGAAAATCTAGAAAGTTACAATCCAGCCAGTTATAGTTTCTAGGCCATAACTTGAGTTATAAAACTCCAAATGGAGTGATTCAAAAAAAGAAATGTAACTAGACACAATAAGAAACAACTTTCATGAAGACAAATTTGTCAAATTCCTACTGTAGAAATGATTAATGGAACAGTAAACTTAGTGCTTGAAATCTAAAAATTGTAAAGTAACCAACACTAAGCTTTGAAATAGTATTGGCAACCAATAGCAACAACTTTAGAATGCAAAATGTGGTATCTTAGTGAAGTTAGGTTCAATAAATTTATTATGTATTAAAAAGTCAACAATTTGAGTGAATAGTAATATAAAGACACAAAGTGTAAGAACTAAATTGGTAGAGGAAATTAAGGTATGAAATTTGGAATCCATGAAATGTTTATGGATTACTTGGAATAGAAATAGTAATTCACTTAAATGAGTTAATGAACATTTAAGTTATGTGAGTATATATTTAAGATTTGTATTCCCATTACTAGTAGGTCTAATAAAACATAAGTGATACCACTTGAATATGAAATGAAATTAACCTAGATGGATTGTTGAGTATAAATGGGATGAGGTTTACATTAGGACTTATGTTTCCATTACAAATAAGATAATAACACCTTGTATGCGTTATGAATTCATATAAACATTGTAATGAATAAATGAATCACATGAAAATATGAATAGAACATTAGTTTTCTTTATGAGAGAAAGGAAGAACGTCTTGAGTACAATGGTACATGAACACCATTGTTGTGAATTGTGATAAATATGAATGATGTAAGGAATGTATGAATATTATAATGAATGTATAAATTATGGAATTTGTCATTAAATAATGAAGTCATAAAACACAATATATTAATATTTAATGATATTATGTGCCCTTGTATTGCCTAGACATGTGTGTCAGATTGGATAGATTGACATGCCAATAGGGCATTGTTTTAGCACTACTGTGAAAGGCTTTATGCCTGTATTCATGGCTTTATGCCCGGACTCATGGCTATATGTCTGCATTCATGGCTTTATGCCTGCATTCATGGCTTTATGCCTGCACTCATGGCTTTTACACTCGATTATGTGTTATAATAGCTTTTTAGCCATACTGATTGCATACGTGGTTGACGTTCTGCGTCCCATGGTATGACTGCCCAAGACACCGCGGTGTCTAGTGCCAACGACCCATTATCCAGTTTAGTCAGCTTGTCATAGGTTACTTGGGCAGAAAAAAATTTATTGAAATAAGTTAAAAATATTAAAAACTAAATAAATCAGTGAGAAAAATCCGAAAGGTATTAAACTAGTATTAAGAATTTAATAATTACGAAATTATCCACCACAAATAGAAAATATTAAGAGAGTAAATGAAAGACTAGCAAAATAAGCATAACATAAGTAATTATTAGAAATGCATCCTCCATAATAATATAAACATAAACTAAATATTCAGATTTATTTGTACATTATATAAATAATTATTGTAAACTTATGATAGAAGAGATTGTCACACCCTACTCACCCGTAAGATGTAACATGATCCCGTAGTACACCTAATGAATTACCATACTTCGCCTACCAATAAACCATTAGATATACTATAAGGGATTTTAAAACAATTTTCGTGAAATTTAAATCATCGATTAAAATCTGGTATTATAAAATTTTTTTTAAAATTTCAGCAGAGTGCCGACTGTATTTTGAGAAAACAGTTATTCAAACCTGAAAAAGAAAACACTCCCAATATGTTTTCTCAAATACAACTCCAAGAAACTTCATTTCATCTCACAATTCAATCTTAATAATCAATCATTTCATTTTCAAACTAACCTCATCATAAAAGAAACATTTCATTGATTACAAGACTCAAAAATTAATATTACAAAACTATTTAGGTAAATGAAACCTCAAATTTACATTTAAAATAATTTACATTTGATTACATACCAAAATATTTTACAAGAGTTTTTATACAACTGCTCAAATAATTTACATACATATTATTACATGCATACACCTGTGTACATGGGTATACCTGGAGCTGATCTGAATGTCTCTTTAAAGAAGCTTACTCAATTGTTCTATGCTCTTTTCACCTGCGACATCATACAAAGCTATCGCTGAGTGGTGAACTCAGTGGTGCACAACTATAACTTAAAACATAGTTCAATATACCTTAGTACAATTATAGCAAATAATTTGGAAATCAGGATACTCATCAAATTCTAAAAATCAAATTATTCATTGCCAATAACATAAATCATTTGTATGAAATGACTTTGATCGCAAAATTCAATTTATCAAATCACAACCAAACATTTAAGGTAATTCCAACGAAATCAATTATACATAAATCATAATTGAAATCATAATTCTTTACTATTCAAAACCATTCTTTATCTCAAAAGCCATTCTTTATCTAACTAACTATGCAAGACTAATCCGCAAGGGCCATCTTCGGGTTGATTCTAACTCCCTATGGTTGGGGAGGTCGAATCGAATTCTAGCTCCCTATGGTCGGGGAGGTCGAATCATCTTGCACAGTACACACCACAATAATGAATCTTCCGAAAGGGCCATAACATAAAAAAACTTAGATCTAACCTCTAATAAGAGGAGAATCTAAGCTTGTGCACGTACAATGTAATCAAAACACAACTAACTCCATTGTCTTCCCAACAAATGAGAGAGACGGGTAATAACCTAGTCAAGCATCTATAGTGAGATATAAAATAATATCACAATCCTTTTAGTGAGCATAAATCACAATACAATTCGATTCAAAGTCAATTCCAATATCCAATAATTTTTATGCTCATCACAATTCAAATCATAAATTTGCAATTTTCCATACAAATTGCCCATCACAATTTAAAATATGTTCTATCACAATATTTCAAAACATAATTTATTCAATCCACAACAATGCTTAATACTTGTGGAAATACCATTTCAAAAAGATAAATTCATACATACTATAACAATTTCAATAATCGTTGAATTAAATCCAATACTTGTTAAACATAATACATAAGAAAAATATGTCATTCAATCATATGAAATATTCAGAACAAAATCAGTTAAAAACTAGTTGTGCACAAACCTGATTTGAGTCGCTCCTAGGCCTTGACTCAATGTTCTTTATGCTTCTCAATATCCTTATCAACTGAAACACACAATTTAAAGTATTTCAGTACTCAATGAATTTGTTTCCAACCATAAAATCCAATATCTAAATTTTCTTGGTACTATTCCCTTCAATTTATTTCATTAGTCAACTTATAATGTTGACCCTTGATGCACTCTAAGTGATTGAATTCCAATGTTACCAATATGTCACATTTTAGAGCCCTTTAGTGTTGGTATATGTTACCAATTTCATTTTCAAGTGTATTGCATTTTATTGCAATTTATTGGATTTCGGTGTATTATTTTGACCTAGCCAGATGACCTAGTTTCCTCAGTTTTTGAGTTTTGGTCCAAACTACAAACTTGTAGGTCTATGTCTTATTGCACGAGGAGCAAAATATCAGGTCATTCTGAGTTTTGTAGGCCAAGATATGGTCAATTTACCAATGCTGGACAGAATGCACTAAAATGGTAGGCTTAGGTCATTTTTAGGTTACTTTTGGTTCAGCCAGTTTTTATACCCGAAATTGTGCAAGCTATTTGGCATGGTTCTGGCCATTTCTAGGCTTTGGTGTCTTCATAAGAATTGTAGATATATGTCTAAACTATTCATAGTAAAAATTTCAGGTCAATTGGACCTGTTTTGAGTAAGTTATGGTCAAAACACTAACTACTGCCTAAATGGTCAATTTTCAGGCTTTCAAGTCACTAATCCGGATTTGGTCATTTTTCAAGTCACCTTCTAGGCAGAATTTTGGTAAGCTTCCTTCATAAAAGTTGGCACATTTTGTGCCTAGTTTCACCTCCAATTGGTCTTATACCAATTGGAGTCACACACTTAAGGTTCTAAGCCAAAACACACACTGCCCTACTACACACTTCTCATCACTTACCAATTACATATTCAACACTTACCAAACTACTTCCTTCATGCCAATTCTGATTTGTACCTTACCATTAACACATTTAACAACACATTTTGGTCATTTTGGAGAGCTTGTAACCATTCTCAATATGCACACTATAAAACAGAATTTTCCAAAGTCCATTTACACCATTTAACCACATGAACACACCCCATTTACATACCCAAATCCAAACCATTATACACATATTGATGCTGCCATCAATAAAAACATCTTAAACAATCATAAACAAGTAAAGACAAGCTACATATACTGAATTTCCATGGCTGCCAAAATGTACATCTCTATTAAAACATCAAACTTCAAAAATTCTTCCATAAATCAACTACCCACAACCTTGGTTACACTTTTAATGAAACAAGAATTGAAAAAACTCACATACCACTTTTGAAGTTTTTCAAAACCTCACCAAAACTTAACTTTCTTGCTCCTAGTATGGAGGTCAAGTTTAATAAAGGGAGCTAGTGGAAAGAGTGACTTAACTAAGGTTGCATGGAGGTCCTTCAAGCTTGGCCATGGAGTTTTTCTCTCACTTTGTTTCGCCTGGTTTGTCCCAAGGTAGAAGATGACAAAATTTTCTATCCAAAGGTTGATTAAAGGTCCACTTAAGTGATGTTAGTGGAGCACTAATTGATTAAAAATCTATTTTAATGTTAAACTTTCCAATTTTTGCAATTTGGCCACCATACTTTCACTATTTACATTTTGTATCTCATTTTAATTTTTCATTGTATTTTCAGAGTTTAATATCATTTATTTTTAATGAAAATTTAGGTCAAAAGGCAGTTCAAAATCTCAATTGACCACAATGCCCCTATTCGGGTTGCATTCCCGATTTTTCGGTAACACCAAGTTTTGTCGTTTTCTCGATTTCTCATTTTTCTTTGTACTAATTAATTAAATTTTTTTTTGATATTTCTAACGATATTTATACTTAAATAAGTCTTTAATTATGTCTTGAAACTAAATTCCGAGGGTTCCCTATAGTCCTAGGGTCGACTATTGCTTGTGCCGTAACTTCCCTGTGCGGTTACCCATCGTTGCGGTGCTAGCTCATTTAACTTAGTTTCATTTCATTGCTATTATTTTTTCTTTGTTGTTCTTATATTTTTTTTTTCTTGTTTATCATTATTTTATGTCTCCTCACTAACTTTTAAATGTAGTTCTAGACATTCTAGCTGTCCGGATAGACACTGGTCACCGGAACAATAGAACGCACTACCGAACATAGGGGTGTTACAATTCTCTCCCACTTAAAATAAATTTCGTCTCGAAATTTTATCTGGTATCAGCCTCTGAACAGTTGTGGGTGCTGTCTCCTCATGTCCTCTTCTAAGGAGAAACTTTAAGGAATACCTTATTACCCACTACACATTCAATATCTCTTCTCTTCAAATCAACATAGGACTTCTGATGGTCTGATGCCGCCTTGAGTTGATCTCTGATCAATTTGAACTTTTCCTCTGTCTGCTGAATAATTTCTAGCCCAATCATCTTCTGTTCGCCTACTTCATCCCAACATAGGGGAATTCTACACTTTCTATCATATAAAGCTTCATATGGAGGCATCCCAATGCTTGATTGGTAGTTGTTGTTATAAGCAAACTCAATCAAAGGCAAGTGTATATCCCAACTACCTTCAAACTCAATCACACATGCCCTTAGCATATCCTCCAATATCTAAATTACCCTCTCAGACTGGCCATCTTTTTGTGGATGAAATGATGTGCTGAAGTTCAATCTAGTTCCTAGGGCTCTCTGAAGACTACCCCAAAATTTAAAAGTCAACCTAAGATCTCTGTTAGATACAATCGATACTTGTACTCCATGCAGTCTTACAATCTCATTTATGTACAATCTGGCCAATCTTTCCAGGCTATAGTCCATCCGGACTGGCAAAAAGTGAGCAAACCTGGTTAGTCTATCAACTATAACCCATGCTGCATCATGACTATTCTGTGTCCTCGGAAGTCCCATCACAAAATCCATAGTTATCCGTTCCCTTATAATGTGTCATAGGGTGCCGTTTGTATGCTAGCTTGACACTTATTATTATATACAAATTCTGTTAGTGGGAGGTATCTGTCCCTTCTCCCCTCGGATTCAAGGACACAAGTTCTCAGTATATTCTCGAGGGATTATTACATTTTACAGGTTATTATTATCATTTCATTTCATTATTTACAGAAACTCAATGAGTTTCAGAATTTACCTGAATTACTTATTTCGACTGTCCATCCATCTGAGGATGATAAGTCGTACTGATATCTCTAAACTTATAGCAATTACTGTGGTACAGGTAGTTTACATTATTGTAACCGAGTTACTGACATCGAACTACCTTACAAGTGTAGTCTTTCAACAGGCTAGTTCTGAAGTTTTAAATTTCTAACTGAAATTTTCACATTTATTTCCCGTAATAGTACTCTATTCGGGCGTAACTGTATCAATTTATAGATTACTTACAAATATTCTTATTTTATTGTACCACGAGGAAGCACGTAGCTCTACACAATAATCCTGTATCGGTATTGTAATCTGCAGCTTACAATACAAACTCGAGAACATTTCATAGTCACTACGTTATAACCTCATGGACTAGGTTTTCTAACATCTTATCTTTCTCAAATCCACTAATATCCTAAACCGATTCTGATTACAATATCCCTTGATAATTACTAACAGTAATATCTTTGCCCTCATCTAGAGCAATTTTATTACTATAACTTACTTTTAGGTCCTCTTGCCTTACATTAAGTAGGCTTGCCAATTAGCTTTATAATTTATGGTGTGTTAGAAAATACTTTTAGCTAATAATTCTTCCAAAATTAATGTCAATCATACTTGTTATTATAGTTTTTATCCTAAAGGACTAGTCATTAATACATCAAAATTCATTCCCATGTAAAGGAATAGCAACAGAACATATAGTTCTAACACCAGCACACAACTAAGTAGTGCTGGGATAAAATAATAACTAATTGTTTCTTTCAAAAATTAAAAACTTACCAGCAGCTACATCCGAAGTTTTTATTCTTTTCCCTTGGCGCATAGTGGACGCTCTGACTGGTGCGCTACTATATTCGGGTTGATTCATTATGTTATGGTGGTGAGGAGTATCAACTCTAATTCTATCTCGACTCTGACTGACTTTCTGTGAACTTCGGAGAGCAGATAGAGGTGCTCTAGTACAATTTCTAACAAAGTGTCCAAGCTTTCCATAATTGTAGCAGGCTCCAGAGACCTTACAACAAATACCTCCATATAGCTTACCACAAACATGGCAGAAATGGGCAGGATAGGAACTTCTGGTTGTTCAACGACTAGATGTTGGTGTTCTCTGCCCTGGTGATCTGCCTCTGTCATATCCTTGAGCTCGAGGTTCCTCAAATTTTTTTCTCTTCCGCAAATTACTACTCGAGCTCTGACCCATATGTTTCTCCCTCTTCTCCATTTCACACTGCCTTGTGGGGGTTGGGTTTGTGCTTGAGCTTGAGCTGACAGAGTATCAGCCATTTGTTAAAAGAAAGTGGCCATTTACTGGGCCATTTGCGTAGTAATTTGTACCGGTAAAATTGGTACAGTCGGGCCTTCGACACTTTGTGGGGCTGGGGCCTCAACTTGTACTTCTGCCATCACAGACTGTTTTATTGTCTCATTCTTCTCTTCCATATCTTTTCACAGGATTTTCTATTCGTGTACAACCAACACAAGGAGATTCCTCTGCATTAGTTCATATTTATGATGTAAATGTACTATATGTATCAAACATTTGAGCAGTTGTAGTTACCGACAAAAAGATTTCAAATTCACAGTTCAAAATTTACTTTAAAACCATTACTCTGATACCACAAAATATGTCACACCCTACTCCCTCGTGAGATGTAACATGATCCCATAGTACACCAAATGAATTACCATACTTTGCCTACTGATAACCCATTAGATATACTACAAGGGATTTTAAAATAATTTTTGTGAAATTTAAATCATCGATTAAAATTTGGTGTTATAAATTTTTTTTCAAAATTTTGGCAGAGTGTCGGCTGTATTTTGAGAAAACAGTTCTTCAAACCTGAAAAAGAAAACACTCCCAATATGTTTTCTCAAATACAACTCCAAGAAACTTCATTTCATCTCACAATTCAATCTCAATAATCAATCATTTCATTTTCAAACCAACCTCATCATAAAAGAAACATTTCATTGATTACAAGACTCAAAAATTAATATTACAAAACTATTCAGGTAAATGAAACCTCAAATTTACATTTACAATAATTTACATTTGATTATATACCAAAATATTTTACAAGAGTTTTTATACAACTACTCAAATAATTTGCATACATATTATTACATGCATACATCAAAACCTATGTACATGGGTAGACTTGGAGCTGATCTGAATGTCTCTTCAAAGAAGCTTACTCAATTGCTCTATGCTCTTTTCACCTGCGACAGCATACAAAGCTATCGCTAAGTGGTGAACTCAGTGGTGCACAACTATAACTTAAAACATAGTTCAATATACCTTAGCAAAATTGTAGCAAATAATTTGGAAATCAGGATACTCATCAAATTCCAAAAATCAAATTATTCATTGCCAATAACATAAATCATTTGTATGAAATGACTTTGATCGCGAAATTCAATTTATAAAATCACAACCAAACATCTAAGGTAATTCCAACAAAATCAATTATACATAAATCATAATTGAAATCACAATTCTTTACTATTCAAAACCATTCTTTATCTCAAAAGCCATTCTTTATCTCACTAACTATGCAAGACTAATCCGCAAGGGCCATCTTTGGAGTGATTCTAACTCCCTATGGTTGGGGAGGTCGAATCATCGTGCACAGTACACACCACAATAATGAATCTTCCGAAAGGGCCATAACATAAAAAAACTTAGATCTAACCTCTAATAAGAGGAGAATCTAAGCCTATGCATGTACCATGGTAATCAAAACACAACTAACTCCATTGTCTTCTCAACAAATGAGAGAGATGGGTAATAACCTAGTTAAGCATCTATAGTGAGATATAAAACAATATCACAATCCTTTTAGTGAGCATAAATCACAATATAATTCGATTCAAAGTCAATTCCAATATCCAATAATTTTTATGCTCATCACAATTCAAATCACAAATTTGCATTTTTCCATGCAAATTGCCCATCACAATTCAAAACATGTTCTCTCATAATTTTCTAAAACATAATTTATTCAATCCACAACAATGCTTAATACTTGTGGAAATACCATTTCACAAAGCTAAATTTATACATACTATAACAATTTCAATAATCATTGAATTAAATCCAATGCTTGTTAAACATAATACATAAGAAAAATATATCATTTAATCATATGAAATATTCAGAACAAAATCAGTTAAAAACTAGTTGTGCACAAACCTGATTTGAGTCGCTCCTAGGCCTTGACTCAATGTTCTTGATGCTTCTCAATATGCTTATCAACAGAAACACAATTTAAAGTGTTTCAGTACTCAATGAATTTGTTTCCAACCATAAAATCCAATATCTAAATTTTCTTGGTACTATTCCATTCAATTTATTTCATTAGTCAACTTGTAATGTTGACCTTTGATGCACTATAAGTGAGTGAATTCCAATGTTACCAATATGCCACATTTTAGAGCCCTTTAGTGTTAGTATATGTTATCAATTTCATTTTCATGTGTATTGCATGTTATTGCAATTTATTGGATTTCAGTGTACTATTTTGACCTAGCCAGACGACCTAGTTCCCTCAGTTTTTGGGTTTCGGTCCAAACTACAAACTTGTAGGCCTATGTCTTATTTCACGTAGGGCAAAATTTCAGGTTATTCTGAGTTGTGTAGGCCAAGATATGGTCAATTTACCAATGCTGGATAAAATGCACTAAAATGGTAGGCTTAGGTCATTTTTAGGTCACTTTTGGTTCGGCCAGTTTTTATATCCGAAATTGTGCAAGCTATTTGGCTTGGTTCTAGCCATTTCTGGGCTTTGGTGTCTTCATAAGAATTGTAGATATATGTCTAAACTATTAATGGTAAAAAGTTCAGGTCAACTGGACCTGTTTTGTGTAAGTTATGGTCAAAACACTAACTACTGCCCAAATGGTCAATTTTCAGGCTTTCAAGTCACTAATCCGAATTTGGTCATTTTTCAAGTCACCTTCTAGTCAGAATTTTGGTAAGCTTCCTTAATGAAAGTTGGCCCATTTTGTGCCTAGTTTCACCTCCAATTGGTCTCATACCAATTGTAGTCACACACTTAAGGTTCTAAGCTAAAACACACACTGCCCTACTACACACTTCTCATCACTTACCAATTACATATTCAACACTTAGCAAACTACTTCCTTCATGCCAATTTTGATTTGTGCCTTACCATTAACACATTTAACAGCACATTTTGGTCATTTTGGACAGCTTGTAACCATTCTCAATATGCACACTATAAAACAGAATTTTTCAAAGTCCATTTACACTATTTAACCACATGAACATACCCCATTTACATACCCAAATCCAAACCATTATACACATATCCATGCTGCCATCAATAACAACATCTTAAACAACCATAAACAAGTAAAAACAAGATACATATACTAAATTTCCATGGCTTCCAAAACGTACATCTCCATTAAAATATCAAACTTAAAAAATTCTTCCATAAACTAACTACCCACAACCTTGGTTACACTTTTAATGAAACAAGAATTGAAAACACTCACTTACCACTTTTGAAGTTCTTCAACACCTCACCAAAACTTAACTTTCTTGCTCCTAGTATGCTGCCCAAGGTGTGGAGTTCAAGTTTAATGAAGGGAGCTAGTGGAAAGAGTGACTTAACCAAGGTTGCATGGAGGTCCTTCAAGCTTAGCCATGGAGTTTTTCTCTCACTTTGTTTCGGCTGGTTTGTCTCAAGGTTGAAGATGAAAAAATTTTCTGTCCAAAGGTTGATTAAAGGTCCACTTAAGTGATCTTAGTGGAGCACTAATTGATTAAAAATCTATTTTGATGTTAAACTTTCTAATTTTTGCAATTTAGCCACCACACTTTCACTATTTACATAATGGATCTCATTTTAATTTTTCATGGTATTTTCAAAGTTTAATATCATTTACTTTTAATGGACATTTAGGTCAAAAGGAAACTCGGGATGTCAATTGACCACAATGCCCCTATTCTGATTGCATTCCAATTTTTCGGTAACACTGAGTTTTGTCATTTTCTCAATTTCTTGTTTTTCTTTGTATTAATAAATTAATTTTTCTTTGATATTTCTAATGATATTTATACTTCAATAAGTCTTTAATTATGTCTCGAAACTAAATTCCAAGGGTTCCCTTCAGTCCTAGGGTCGACTATTGCCTGCACTGAAACTTCCTCGTGTGGTCACCCATCGCTGCGGTGCTGGCTCGTTTAACTTAGTTTCATTTCATTGCTATTATTTTTCCTTTATTGTTCTTATATTTTTTTTCCTTGTTTTTCATTATTTTATGTCTCCTCACTAACTTTTAAATGTAGTTCTAGGCATTCCAGCTGTCCAGACAGACACTGGTCACCGGAACAGTAGAACACACTACTGAACATAGGGGTGTTACAGAGATTCTAGAGAGCAGCATAAATGACGAAAAATATACTGTATGAAAAATTTTATATGAACCCAGTAAAATTTTTGAGTATAGAAAATATACTCCAATTATTTTTTTATTTGTATACATTATTTCTTGTTATATTATTGCACCGCTAAGTAGCAATGCTTAGCGCGATGGAATTATTTCCTTCGTGCAGGTACTGAAGCTAAAACCCAATGGACATTTAACTGGGAATTTTGGGAGTCCAAATCTGTAGAGTGTCAAAGGTTGTCACCTCCTCAGTAATGCATGTAGCTAGGGCCCATGTATATCACTTTATGTATTTTGTATGTTATAAATATTTCGTATGTTGTAATTCGTATGTTGTATTGTAAATTAAGAATTTGTAAGTAATATTTATGTGATGTAAATTTATAAATTGATTATTTCATATGTAATTAAATTGTATATCATATAAATTAATGGTGATTGAAAATTATCATATATGAGTTGAGAATGAATGGAAATGAATATGAAATTGAATTATAAAGAGGATATTCGAATTGATGAGATAATTATGATTAGTATGGATAAGATTTTATTGTGAAAATATTATTGAATTTTCAAGCAGGTGAATAATGAAATGCACCAAATAGAAATAAAATAGGGGAAACTCTGTTAGTTTCTCCATAGAAAAATAATTGATATTAAATTAAACGAATTCAAAATTACTAAAATAATAAAGTAAGATAAGATAGGGTGCTCTGGCACCGAGTGTGACATGTCTCGCTCAGATACACTGTAGACGGGTGAGGGGTGTTACATTTATTGGTATTAGAGCACGGTTTAGGCATTCCTAGGCATTAATAGATAGAAATGAATAGTATGCATAACATGTATTGCATTCATATTAGTCGAGGTGACACTAATGCAGATATATTTTCTTGGTTATTTTAGGTTAAGGTATGGACTCAGAATCGTAGAGGGCAGTAGAAGAAGAAGTAGTAAGCCATATCCCGACTGGGAGTGATATTGGAAATCGGGGAGATCCTGCTCTACCAGTGCAAGAGGTGCCTGTACAACCCCAACAGGCCTTATTTAAGCAGATGACTGAATTCTTTCGACAGATGACTGTGGTTATTCCACCACCGCCTCAGCAGAAATCACCTCTAGGAAAAATTAGGAAGTATGGAGTTATAGATTTCAATGGTAGAAAGGAAGACGATTCTTCAGCGGCTGAGTATTGGTTAGAAAGGACTGAAAGAGTCCTATAGCAGCTCCATTGCACACCAGAACAGAGTTTGGAGTGTTCAGTTTCATTGTTACAAGAAGCTGCATATCAGTGGTGGAATGCTATAACTAAGGTAGTGCCACCAGCCAACGTAACTTGGAAATTCTTTCTGATAGAGTTCAAAAAGAAATATATTAGCTGTGTTCATGAAGAGGAACAGAAGAGTAGTGGTGATCAGCAAAAGAGGAAATTTGGACGGTCTAGTAATAAGAAGCCGAGAGAACAATTAAGTCAGACATCTGATCAAAGTAGGAGATCTAGATCCAAGCCTATACCCAGAAGAGATCAACCAAGAACACTAGTAGTGAGTGCGCTAAGACTAGCAAGAAAATGTGGCCATTGTACCAAGTGGCATAAAGGTGAATGTAGGAGATTGACTGGAGCCTGTTATAGATGTGGGGCCATAAACCATCATCCGAAAGATTGTCCAAAGAGGAATTTACCACAGACCTAGATAGAGGTCGTGGAAGGACCAAGTACAACAGTCACAGCATTTCCAAATGTCACCCAAGCCGGAGAGGAGCAAGAAGCCCCAAATGTGAATTTGAGGTAACGTATCCTTCCTTTATGATATGCCTAAGTGTATAATGATAGATTCAAAAAGACTAAATAATACCATATATATAAAAGGAGTAGACAGAGGGAGTAATAGAAAGGTAAAGGAATTATCTCAGATACCCCTTTATCTCAGATACCTACACCCGGTAAATTTCGAGGACGAAATTTTTGTTAGAGGGGAAGAATTGTAACACCCTCACTGTAGCAATTCCGTACGTTCTACTGTTTTGGTGACCGGTGTCGTTCGAGACAGCTAGAACATTTGGAAAAACATTTAGATTAGAGTGAGGAGCCATAATTAACACAAATATTAATAATAAAAATTTTGAAAAAATTTTAGAAATAAAATACAATCAAGTTAAATGAGCCGGTGCCCTAGCGATGGGTAACCCAGTGAGAAGTTACGATCTTCACAACTAGAAGCCCTAAACCAGAGAGAAAATTCATAAAATAATTTTTGGGACTTCAGATGTCACACCCTACCCCTCTGTAAGGCATAACATGATCCCGTAGTATACCTAATGAATTACCAACTCCGTCTACTGATAACCCATTAAATACACTACAAGGGATTTTCAAAACTTTTCTTACTTCTTTTACAGTGGTGAGCACTATTTACAGGTGTTAAAAACCTTTTTGAACTGAAGTGATAAAACTGACACATTTGACTTAATTGGAGTTTCTGTAAAATTTTGGCAGAGTGCCATCTGTATTTTGGATAAAACAGTTCTTCAGAAAACCTGTAAAAAGCACTTCAATATGTATTTGCAAATCTCAGCTCCAATATATTTCTCAACACAACATATTTCTCAATTCAAATCCATAGTGATTTTTCAAAGACTGAGATACAAGAAATATAATACAAAACTATTTAAGTAAATGAAATCTCAGATTTACATTCACGATAATTTACATTTAATTACATACCAAAATATTTTACAAGAGTTTCTATACAACTGCTCAAATAATTTACATACATATTATTACATGCTTACATCAAAACCTATGTACATGGGTATATCTATGATATACCTGGAGCTGATCTGAATGTATCCTCAAAGCAACTTAATCATCGCTCTATGCTCGCTTACTGCGACAAAGATACAAAGCTATCATTGAGTGGTGAACCTGGTGCACAACTATAATTTAAAACATAATACAATATACATTGACAAATTTTACAGTAAATAATTTGAGAATCTGAATACTGATCAAATTTCACAACTCAAAATATTCATTGCCAATAATGTAAATCATTTGTATAAATAACTTGGAGCACAAAATTCAATTTATCAAATCTTAACTATCCATTTAAGTAATTCCAACAAAATCAATTACACACAAACCATAATTGAAATCACCATTCCTTACCATTCAAAAGCCATTCTGTATCTCAAAAATCATTATGTATCTCAAATATCATATTGTATCTCAAAAGTCATTATGTATCTCAAAAATCATTATGTATCTCAAAAATCATTATGTATCTCAAAAATCAATATGTATCTCAAAAATCATTATGTATCTCAAAAATCAATCTTTATCTCACTAACTATGCAAGACTAATCCGAAAGGGCCATATTCGATGTGATTCTAACTCCCTATGGTCGGGGAGGTCGAATCTGATTCTAACTCCCTATGGTCGGGGAGGTCGAATCATCGTGCACAGTACCATCACAATAATGAATCTTCCGCAAGGGCCATAACGATAAAATAAACTTAGATCTAACCTCAAATCAGAGGAAAATCTAAGCCTGTGCACGTACCATGGTAATCAAAACACAACTAACTCCATTGTCTTCTCAACAAATGAGAGAGACGGGTAATAACCTAGTCAAGCATCTATAGTGAGATATAAAACAATATTACAATCCATTTAGTGAGCATAAATCACAATATAATTCGATTCAAAGTCAATTCTAATATCCAATAAATTTTTATGCTCATCACAATTCAAATCATAAATTTGCATTTTTCCATGAAAATTGCCATCACAATTCAAAACATGTTCTATCACAATTTTCCAAAACATATTTTGTTCAATCCATAACAATGCTTAATACTTGTGGAAATACCATTTCATAAAGCTGAATTCATACATACTATAACAATTTTCAATAATCATTGAATTAAATCCAATGCTTGTTAGACATAATACATAAGAAAAATATGTCATTTAATCATATGAAATATTCAAAGTAAAATCAGTTAAAAACTAGTTGTGCACAAACACAATTTAAAACAATAATGTACAATAGTCATAATTCATTTCAATTGAAAATTCAAAAGAAATAGCCGTTGTGCACAAACCTCTGATGACTGTCTCCCTGATCTGGACTCAGTGTTTCCTTCCCTTTTGCTGAGTCCTTGTTAACTGAGAAACACAATTTGAAGTGTTTCAGTACTAAATTAAACTGTCTCTATCGATGGTGTTTTGTAAATAATGCACTGAACTCAATTATTCACTTAATCACCTAATATACCGACCCTCATTGCGTTTTAGGTAAATTAGGTTTTAGTGTCGTTAATATGTCACATTCGATAGGGTTTTAGGTTTGGTACGTTTTACCAAAGTCATTTCCTTGTTTAGTGCATTTTAATGCAAATTGCTGGATTCCGGAACACTGGTTTGACCTAACCGGACGATCTAGTTCCCTCGGTTTTCGGGTCTTGGTCAAAACTACAAACTTGTAGATCTAGGTCTTATTGCACGCGGTGCAAAATTTCAGGTCAATCCGAGTTAAGTAGACCAAGTTATGGTCATTACACTCTTGCTGGTCAAATGGTACCATTTTAGGTCAATTTTAGGTCAAATTAGTCAATTCTGGTTCGGCCAGTTTTTGGACCCGAACTTGTGCAAGTTGTTTGACTTGCTTATGGTCATTTCTGTGCTTTGGTGTCTTCATAAGACTTGTAGGTATGGGTCTTAACTATTCTTGGTCAAAATTTCAGGTCAATTGGACCTGGTTTGAGTGAGTTATGGCCTAAACACTCACTGCTGCCCAATTGGTCATTTTTCAGGTCCTAATTGCACCTAATCCGAATTGGTCATTTTTTTAGGTCACCTTGCAAGCAGAATTTTGGCATGGTTTCTCAATGAAAGTTGGCACATTTTGTGCCTAGTTTCACCTCAAATTGGTCTCATACCAATTGAGGTTACACATTCAAGGTTATAGGCTAAAATATACACTGCCCTCAATATGCATTTCACACCCCAACTTCAAACACACACTTACCTTTGCCATTTGTTTACTTACCTACCAAACTGTTTTGGCACATTACCAAAAGCATTTTCTACATTACATTAGCATCATTTTGGGCAGATTCCAATCACCTTCAACACACCAATAATCATTCACAATTACAATTTCTAAGTACTATTACAAACACACCTAAACATTACAAACTTTACATACACTTTACAATGTTAATTTACATACATATCATCAATCTTTCTAGGTTAATATTCTGCCCACACTTCCTTCAATATATACCATTACTCAAGTGTCCACAAGCTGCCACAAACCATTCTTCAACATCACATTGCCGTCCCATATACCAATTTCCATCAAAGTGCATAATTCACCATATAAACATGAAATAATTCCCTAAGTTACTAAATCACCATGATTAACATTATTTCTCATCAATTATATGCACAAATACCTCATCAAAAACGTGACTCATGGCTGTCCAAAATGAAAACAACAATAACCCTTCAAACTCAAAATTTTCCTTCACCAAACTAATACCCATAACATGAACATAAACTTTAATAAAGAAATTCTCAAAAATGCAAACTTACCTTTAATTGTAACTTGTTAAACCTTCACCAAACTTCTCAAAATTTGTATCAATATCTTCCTTGTGATGTGTAGACCATTTTTCATAAAAGAACCTAAGTGAATGGAGTTGAAATGGAGGGAGAGATTGAAGCTCAAAGAAAACGTCAATGGTGGCTCTTTTTCACTCTTCAATTCGGCATGGATGAGCTAAGTGAGGAAGATGGACTTTTGAGTGGGAATAATCTGCCCACTAATGAGTATTTTTAATCCTTTTAATGTTATTAGTGGTCCACTAACAAATTTAATTCATATTTTAAGCTAACTATCCACTTATTCCACATTTAACCCATGATTTCCACTATTTATTTTAGGTACCACCAATTTAATTTTTTATTTTATTTTCTAAGTGTAATACTATTTATTTTTAATGGACATTTAGGTCAAAAGACACTTCGGGATGTCAAATGACTATAATGCCCCTGTTCGGGTGGCATTCTTGATTTTTCGGTAACACCGTATTTTGTCTGTTTTTTTGATTTCTCACTTTTCTTTGTACTAATTATTTAATTTTTCTTTGATCTTTCTAATGATATTTATTCTTCAATAAGGTTCTATTTATGTCCTAAAAATGTTTTCCAGGGTTCCCCGCAGTCCAGGGCTAGTCAACGGTCCACACCGTGACTTCCCAGTGCGGTCACCCATCGCTAGGTTTCCCGGCTCGTTTAACTTGATCACATTTCTTTGCTATGATTTTTTTCTTTGTTTTTCTTGTGTTTTCTTTTCTTGTATTTCATTATTTTATGTCTCCTCACTCATATCGAAGTACGGTTCTAGGCATCCTAGCTGTCCGGACAACACTGGTCACCGGAGCAGCAGAACGCACTACCGAACTTTGGGGTGTTACAATTCTCCCCCCCTTAAATAAATTTCGTCTCGAAATTTTACCTGGCATTAGTTTCTGAACAGCTGTGGGTGTTGTCTCCTCATATCCTCTTCACGTTCCCAAGTAGCTTCCTGGCCTGAATGATGGTTCCACAGCACTTTAACCAGGTGTATCTGTTTGTTTCTCAGCTGCTTCACCTCATAAGCCAGAATTTTTATGGGTTCTTCCTCATATGAGAGGTCTGGATTTACTTCAATCTCTTCAACTGTTAGTACATGAGATGGGTCTGACCTGTACCTCCTTAACATGGACACATGGAAGACACTGTGTATCCTTGCTAGCTCTGGAGGTAATGCCAACCGGTATGCTAAAGGACCCACTCTTTCCAAAACCTCATATGATCCGATGAAACGAGGACTCAGTTTCCCCTTTCTGCCAAATCTCATAATCCTCTTCCAAGGAGAAACTTTGACGACTACCTTATCACCCATTGCATACTCAATATCTCTTCTCTTCAGATCAACATAGGACTTCTGACGGTCTGACGCAGCTTTGAGTCTATCTCTGATCAATTTGATCTTTTCCTATGTCTGCTGAACAATTTCTGGCCCAATCATCTTTCTTTCACCAATTTAATCCCAACAGAGGGGAGTTCTGCACTTTCTGCCATACAAAGCTTCATATGGAGGCATCCCAATGCTTGATTGGTAGCTGTTGTTATAAGCAAACTCAATCAAAGGCAAGTGTGTATCCCAACTACCTTCAAATTCAATCACACAAGCCCATATCATATCCTCCAATATCTGAATAACTCTTTCAGGTTGGCCATCTGTCTGTGGGTGGAATGCTGTGCTAAAGTTCAATCTAGTTCCTAGGGCTCTCTGAAGACTACCCCAGAATCTAGAAGTGAACAAAGGATCTCTATAAGATATAATCGATACTGGCACTCCATGCAATTTTACAATTTCATATATGTAAAAATCTGGCCAATCTCTCCAACTATAGTCCATTTAGAATGGCAAAAAGTGAGTAGACTTGGTTAGTCTATCAATTATAACCCATACTGCATCATGACTATGATGTGTCCTCAAGTCTCATCACAAAATCCATAGTTATCTATTCCCTTATAATGTTTTCATAGGGTGCCACTTGTATGCTAGCTTGACACTTATTAATGTATACAAATTCTATTAGTGGGATTTATCTGTCCCATCTCCCCTCGGATTCAACGACACAAGTTCTCAGTATATTCTCGAGGGCTTATCACGTATTACAGGTTATTTTTATCATTTCATTTCATTATTTATAGGAACTCAATGAGTTTCCAAATTTACCTGAATTACTTGTTTCAATTGTCCATCTGTCTGAGGATGATACGTTGTACTGATATCTCTAAGCTTATAGCAATTCTTGTGGTCTTGGTAGTTCACATTATTGTAAGATTCTTGACTCGGCTACCTTACAAGTGTAGTCTTTCGATGTGCTAGTTACGAAGTTTTAAATTTCGACTAAAATTTTCATATTTATTTCGATAATAGTACCCTATTAAGTGCAAATTGTATCAATTTATAGATTACTTACAAATATTCTTACTTATTGTACCACGAGGAAACACGTAGCTCTACACAATAATCCGATTATCGATCTTGTAATCTGCGACTTACAATACAAACATTGAGAACACTATATAGTCACTACGTTATAACCTCATGGACTAGGTTTTCTAACATCTTATCTTTCTCGAATCCACTAATATCCCAAACCGATTCTGATTACAATTTCCTTTGACAATTACTAACAGTAACATCTTTGCCCTCATCTAGAGTAATTACATTCAGTAACTTACTTTTAGGTCCTCTTGCCTTACATTAAGTAGGCTCGCCAATTAGCTTTATAATTTACGGTATGTTAGAAAATACTTTTAGCTAACAATTCTTCCAAAATTAGTGTCAATCATACTTGTTATTGTAATTTTGATCCTAAAAGACTAGTCACTAACGCATCAAATTTATTCTCCTGTAAGGGAATAGCAACAGAACATATAGTTCGACACTAACACACAATTAAGTAGTCTTTGGGATCAAATAATAACTAATTGTTTCTTTCAAAATTAAGAACTTACCAAAGCTACATCCGAAATTTCTGCTCTTTCTCCTTGGCGCATAGTGGACGCCCCGATGGTGTGCTACCATATTCGGGTTGATTCAACGTGTTATAGTGGTGAGGAGTACCAACTCTATTTCTATCTTGACTCGATTGTGATGCTGTGAAATCCAGAGAGCGGTCGAGGTGGTTTAGTACAATCTTTAGCAAAGTGTCCAAGTTTTCCACAATTGTAGCAGGCTCCAGACGCCTTATAGCATATCCCACCATGATATCTTCTACAAGTTTCACATTGGCGGGAAGGGTAGGAACTTCTAGTTGTTCGACGACTGGACCTTGATGGTCTCTGTCTTACTGATCCACCTCTATCATATCTTTGAGCTCGGGGTTCCTCAAATTCTTTTCTCTTTCTCAAATTACTGTTCGAGCTCTGACCCATAGGTTTCTCCCTCTTTTCCATTTCACACTGCCCTTGTGGGGTTGGAGTGCATACTTGGGCTTGGTGACATTATCAGCCATTTGTTGGAAGAAAGTGGCCATTCTTTGGGCCATTTGTGCGATAATTTGTCTTGGTAAAGCTGGTACAGTCGGGCCTTCAACACTTTGTGAGTGGGGCCTCAACTTGTATACGCCATCATGGACTACGGTCTCATTTCTCATTTTTCTCTTCCATATCTTTCCACAAGATTCTCTATTATTCCTATACAACCAACACAAGGAGATTCCTCTCCATTAGTTCATATTTATGATGTAAATGTACTATATGTATCAAACATTTGAGCAGTTGTAGTTACCGACAAAAAGATTTCAAATTCACAGTTCGAAATTTACTTTAAAACCATTGCTCTGATACCACAAAACATGTCACACCCTACCCCTCTGTAAGGCATAACATGATCCCGTAGTATACCTAATGAATTACCAACTCCGCTTCATCGATAACCCATTAAATACACTACAAGGGATTTTCAAAACTTTTCTTACTTCTTTTACGATGGTGAGCACTATTTACAGTGTTAAAAACCTTTTTGAATCAAGTGATAAAGCGACACATTTGACTTAATTGGAGTTTCTGTAAAATTTTGGCAGAGTGCCATCTGTATTTTGGATAAAACAGTTCTTCAGAAAACCTGTAAAAAGCACTTCAATATGTATTTGCAAATCTCAGCTCCAATATATTTCTCAACACAACATATTTCTCAATTCAAATCCATAGTGATTTTTCAAAGACTGAGATACAAGAAATATAATACAAAACTATTTAAGTAAATGAAATCTCAGATTTACATTCACGATAATTTACATTTAATTACATACCAAAATATTTTACAAGAGTTTCTATACAACTACTCAAATAATTTACATATATATTATTACATGCTTACATCAAAACCTATGTACATGGGTATATCTATGATATACCTGGAGCTGATATGAATGTATCCTCAAAGCAACTTAATCACTGCTCTATGCTCTGCTTACCTGCGACAGCATACAAAGCTATCGCTGAGTGGTGAACTCAGTGGTGCACAACTATAATTTAAAACATAATACAATATACATTGACAAATTTTACAGTAAATAATTTGAGAATCTGAATACTGATCAAATTTCACAACTCAAAATATTCATTGCCAATAATGTAAATCATTTGTATAAATAACTTGGAGCACAAAATTCAATTTATCAAATCTTAACTATCCATTTAAGTAATTCCAACAAAATCAATTACACACAAACCATAATTGAAATCACCATTCCTTACCATTCAAAAGCCATTCTGTATCTCAAAAATCATTATGTATCTCAAATATCATATTGTATCTCAAAAGTCATTATGTATCTCAAAAATCATTATGTATCTCAAAAATCATTATGTATCTCAAAAATCAATATGTATCTCAAAAATCATTATGTATCTCAAAAATCAATCTTTATCTCACTAACTATGCAAGACTAATCCGAAAGGGCCATATTCGATGTGATTCTAACTCCCTATGGTCGGGGAGGTCGAATCTGATTCTAACTCCCTATGGTCGGGGAGGTCGAATCATCGTGCACAGTACCATCACAATAATGAATCTTCCGCAAGGGCCATAACGATAAAATAAACTTAGATCTAACCTCAAATCAGAGGAAAATCTAAGCCTGTGCACGTACCATGGTAATCAAAACACAACTAACTCCATTGTCTTCTCAACAAATGAGAGAGACGGGTAGTAACCTAGTCAAGCATCTATAGTGAGATATAAAACAATATTACAATCCATTTAGTGAGCATAAATCACAATATAATTCGATTCAAAGTCAATTCTAATATCCAATAAATTTTTATGCTCATCACAATTCAAATCATAAATTTGCATTTTTCCAGGAAAATTTCCATCACAATTCAAAACATGTTCTATCACAATTTTCCAAAACATATTTTGTTCAATCCATAACAATGCTTAATACTTGTGGAAATACCATTTCACAAAGCTGAATTCATACATACTATAACAATTTTCAATAATCATTGAATTAAATTCAATGCTTGTTAAACATAATACATAAGAAAAATATGTCATTTTATCATATGAAATATTCAAAGTAAAATCAGTTAAAAACTAGTTGTGCACAAACACAATTTAAAACAATAATGTACAATAGTCATAATTCATTTCAATTGAAAAATTCAAAAGAAATAGCCGTTGTGCACAAACCTCTGATCGTCTCCTGATCCGGACTCGGTGTTTCCTTCCCTTTTCTTTGAGTCCTTGTTAATCGAGAAACACAATTTGAAGTGTTTGATTACTAAATTAAATCGTCTCTATCGATGGTGTTTGGTAAATAATGCACTGAACTCAATTATTCACTTAATCACCTAATATACCGACCCTCATTGCGTTTTAGGTAAATTAGGTTTTAGTGTCGTTAATATGTCACATTCGATAGGGTTTTAGGTTTGGTACGTTTTACTAAAGTCATTTCCTTGTTTAGTGCATTTTAATGCAAATTGCTGGATTCCGGAACACTGGTTTGACCTAACCGGACGATCTAGTTCCCTCGGTTTTCGGGTCTCGGTCGAAACTACAAACTTGTAGATCTAGGTCTTATTGCACGCGGTGCAAAATTTCAGGTCAATCCGAGTTAAGTAGACCAAGTTATGGTCATTACACTCTTGCTGGTCAAATGGTACCATTTTAGGTCAATTTTAGGTCAAATTGGTCAATTCTGGTTCGGCTAGTTTTTGGACCCGAACTTGTGCAAGTTGTTTGACTTGCTTATGGTCATTTCTGGGCTTTGGTGTCTTCATAAGACTTGTAGGTATGGGTCTTAACTATTCTTGGTCAAAATTTCAGGTCGATTGGACCTGGTTTGAGTGAGTTATGGCCTAAACACTCACTGCTGCCCAATTGGTCATTTTTCAGGTCCTAATTGCACCTAATCCGAATTGGTCATTTTTAGGTCACCTTGCAAGCAGAATTTTGGCATGGTTTCTCAATGAAAGTTGGCACATTTTGTGCCTAGTTTCACCTCAAATTGGTCTCATACCAATTGAGGTTACACATTCAAGGTTATAGGCTAAAATATACACTGCCCTCAATATGCATTTCACACCCCAACTTCAAACACACACTTACCTTTGCCATTTGTTTACTTACCTACCAAACTGTTTTGGCACATTACCAAAAGCATTTTCTACATTACATTAGCATCATTTTGGGCAGATTCCAATCACCTTCAACACACCAATAATCATTCACAATTACAATTTCTAAGTACTATTACAAACACACCTAAACATTACAAACTTTACATACACTTTACAATGTTAATTTACATACATATCATCAATCTTTCTAGGTTAATATTCTGCCCACACTTCCTTCAATATATACCATTACTCAAGTGTCCACAAGCTGCCACAAACCATTCTTCAACATCACATTGCCGTCCCATATACCAATTTCCATCAAAGTGCATAATTCACCATATAAACATGAAATAATTCCCTAAGTTACTAAATCACCATGATTAACATTATTTCTCATCAATTATATGCACAAATACCTCATCAAAAACGTGACTCATGGCTGTCCAAAATGAAAACAACAATAACCCTTCAAACTCAAAATTTTCCTTCACCAAACTAATACCCATAACATGAACATAAACTTTAATAAAGAAATTCTCAAAAATGCAAACTTACCTTTAATTGTAACTTGTTAAACCTTCACCAAACTTCTCAAAATTTGTATCAATATCTTCCTTGTGATGTGTAGACCATTTTTCATAAAAGAACCTAAGTGAATGGAGTTGAAATGGAGGGAGAGGTTGAAGCTCAAAGAAAACGTCAATGGTGGCTCTTTTTCACTCTTCAATTCGGCATGGATGAGCTAAGTGAGGAAGATGGACTTTTGAGTGGGAATAATCTGCCCACTAATGAGTATTTTTAATCCTTTTAATGTTCTTAGTGGTCCACTAACAAATTTAATTCATATTTTAAGCTAACTATCCACTTATTCCACATTTAACCCATGATTTCCACTATTTATTTTAGGTACCACCAATTTAATTTTTTATTTTATTTTCTAAGTGTAATACTATTTATTTTTAATGGACATTTAGGTCAAAAGACACTTCGGGATGTCAAATGACTATAATGCCCCTGTTCGGGTGGCATTCCTGATTTTTCGGTAACACCGTATTTTGTCTGTTTTTCGATTTCTCACTTTTCTTTGTACTAATTATTTAATTTTTCTTTGATCTTTCTAATGATATTTATTCTTCAATAAGGTTCTATTTATGTCCTAAAAATGTTTTCCAGGGTTCCCTGCAGTCCAGGGCTAGTCAACGGTCCACACCGTGACTTCCCAGTGCGGTCACCCATCGCTAGGTTTCCCGGCTCGTTTAACTTGATCACATTTCTTTGCTATGATTTTTTTCTTTGTTTTTCTTGTGTTTTCTTTTCTTGTATTTCATTATTTTATGTCTCCTCACTCATATCGAAGTACGGTTCTAGGCATCCTAGCTGTCCGGACAACACTGGTCATCGGAGCAGCAGAACGCACTACCGAACTTTGGGGTGTTACATCAGAGACGAGTTATTGAGGTTTTTATGGCATTAGAATGCCAAGAAAAGGCTTAGAAAAATTTTTCAGTTGTAATAGACAATTTTAGTCTGTTAAGCCAAACAAAGGGCATTTTGGTCATTTCGTCTTCAGAGATAATTTTTGGCCGACTTGTCCAGTTAAGTAAACAATTATTATGATCTAAAATATGAATAAATATTGCCAAAATTTTAATTGAAAATGAGTAGAAAAGAAAGAAGAATAAAAATGAAGAAAATTAGAATTATGACATCATGATGATGTCATTTAAATTCTTTCCACCAATCACCATTTAACAAATTTATTTAAGAGATAAAATTATAGATAAATACACAAAATTTCAGCTCATCTTCTCACTTTCTCTCCCTCATGTCACACCTTACCCCTCTATAAGGCATAACATGATTCCATAGAATACCTAATGAACTACCGAACTTCACCTACCGATAACTCATTAAGTACCCTATAAGGAATTTTAAAACAATTTTCTTATTTTTGATAAGTGGTGAGCATTTTCTAATAGGTATTTAAAACATTTAATTAAAATTAAAACTAGTTAATATTTTTAGTCCATTTTATTTTTCCGCAAATTTTATAAAAATTTTGCTAGAGTTCCGTCAGTATTTTGAGAAAACAGTTCTTCAAATACCTAAAAAAAATCACTTCTAATAATTTTTCTCAACAACATCAAATTAACAATCATCTCAATCAATTTCAACACATTTAACAACCTCCAAAAATTCAAATCCACCATTTTCCATATCCAGCAATCACCAAATACCATTAATGAATTTCATTCAATTCAAAATAAATGCTACCATACATATTTCATTAATGACAAAGTAATTTATATACACTATTGCAAAAATTTACATCAAAAGAAATTCAAACAAAATTTTATTATAACTTTATACAAACTTTGTACAAGCTGCTCAAGACCAATTTTTACATGTCCATATATTTATGTGCAATAAATATATCAAAATAAATATTTACAGTTAGGGTATAAATTATACCCGATAGCTTCAAGGTAAGTACCTCCCCTGTCCTCAGCAGCTCAATCTACTGCTCCTCTAGTCTCTATATCTGCGACAGCAATAACAGCTATCGCTGAGTACTAGGACTTAGTGGTGCACAACATACTAAAATAGTCTTTATGCAGAATTTAAATCACATTTATTCAAAAATTTGACTGAACATGAGAATTAAATACAAAACATGAATTATGAGATTTTAATCCCAAACAATTTCATTTTAAAGTATCAAATCACATTTCATAAAGCCCACAGTTATATCATGCCATTCGAAAAAAATATAATCTCAATAGCCAGAGGCTAAGGAGAAGTCACATCACAAGGCTAGCTAGCTCAAATATATGGATATCTATTCAATTTCCTCTTCTATTGGCACACACCTCAACACTTCATCCAGAGAAGGAATCAAAATTCAAAACTGATTACCCCCACTAGTCATGCTAGTGAGGTGTTCAAATATATGGTCATGACACTGTGGTTTCAAAACTTATCTTAACAATTTGCTAAACATTGCCATTTCAAATATACACAATTAACTTTCAACAATTTAAATCAAAGCATCATAAATAATGTCACAATGTACTATTTCAAATTATTCAAAACGATATGCAGAAAATAATTTACAGAAATTATACGTTATGCACAAACCTCAAGCAAGTCGCCTCTTGGCCTTGACTCGATTCCTCGGGTTCTTTCTCGGTGTTCTTTTCAACTGAAACATACAATTTCATAGTGTTTCAATACCATAACTTAGCATAAATCCAAAAATAAATTTAACTTCACTTTTACCTAGCTCTAATGTGCTAAACTCGACGTTCTTTAAATTTTATGTTTCGGGGTTACTATTCACTACATTATTCAAGTCAAATTATTGACTTTTTAAGGCTTAGTAGGTATGGGAATTCCAACTTCACTCACATACCACATTTTGGTCACTAAATTTTTTCGGTTTTGGTTGTTTACTCAAATTCTAAGTCTTTTAGGCAAATTTGTTAAATTTTCAATTTCGGTGTCTAAGGTTGCACTATTCCATTGGTCATTTTAATGTTGAAATTTGGCAAAACTTTCTTCATAAAAAATGTTCCCTATTGTCTTAAGTTTATTCTCCTTTTCAAATCACTCCAATTGGATTTTTGTAGCTCAAGTTCTAGCCATTTGAACCATGGCTGTCGGATTGGACTTAACCCAGATTTTCTGGGCAATTTTTGGTTCTGGCAGTTTTAGGTCACCAAATTCGGGTAGCTAAATGACTTGGTTAATGGCATAATTTCGGTTTGTGTTCTTCATGAAAGTTTTAGGTCTATACCTCAACTGTCCATTGGTAAAATTTCAGGTCATTTGGACCTTCCTAGCTCAAGTTATGGCCAAATGAACAAACACTGTTCATTTAGTAATTTTGTACAGGGCAGACTGAGATTTCTCAAGTTTGGTCAATTTGTTCACTGTGTTTTGGCCACTTTTTGGGCATGCTTCCTAAATGAAAACTGTGTCATTTAGTGTCTATTTTCATGCCTAATTGGTCTTATACCAATTGGACTTGTAAATTTTCATTTTTGGTCCCTCAAAGGGACCTTGCAGCATGACCACACTCAATCCGAATTTGATCTCAACTCCAATACTTCCAACACACTTCATTTGGTCACCATTGACCATTTCCCACTTTAAACTAGGTCAAATATATTATTTACCAATTTCTCATATTTTTGTCTCTAAACCCTAAGTGTCCAAACCATAGTTTACTAATTCTGAAGGCATAACCAAGAACTCATAATGGCCATAGTGGGTTCTGAAGGCAGTTTTAGAAATGCTCTGCTCTTGTACTTTCAGCTGATAATAACCTGATCTCAGGTCAATTTTAGAGAACACAGCTGCACCCCTTAACTGATCAAACAAGTCATCAATGCGGGGTAATGGATATCTATTCTTTATTGGCACCTTATTCAACTACCGATAGTCAATACACAAGCGGAGCGTGCCATCCTTCTTCTTTACAAACAACACCGATGCTCCCCAAGGTGACACACTAGGGCGGATAAAGCCCTTGTCAAGCAGCTCTTGAAACTGCACTTTCAACTCTTTCAATTCTGCTGGTGCCATTCTATATGGCGTTATGGAGATTGGGTCCACACCAGGCATAACATCAATCTCAAACTGCACCTCTCTTTCTGGAGGTAATCCTGGCAATTCATCAGGAAACACATCTGGAAAGTCACATACAGTAGGGATGTCCCTTAGTGCTGGACTCCCCACTTGGGTGTCTATCACATGTGCCAAGTATGCTTCACACCCCTTTCTGATCATCCTTCTGGCTAGTGCAGCCGAAATGATGTTTGATGGCAGTAAATGCCTCTCCCCATGTATTACCACATCACCGTATAGAGGGAGACCAAAAGTGACTGTCTTCAGTCTACAGTCAATCATGGCGTGATGCCTGGCTAACCAATCCATGCCCAAGATGATATCATACTCTCTAAAGGGCATTTCAATCAAATCTAACAGGAAAACATGCCCTTGGATCACCAAAGGACAATCTTTATAAATTCTTTTGGCCCAGACCTCTTGTCCTAACGGACTAGTTACTAGCACTTCAAAACCCATTTTGACACACGGAACAGCAAGTGAACTGACTATGCTAGCACTAACATATGAATGGGTTGAACCCGGATCAAAAAACAAAAGCACATCTTGATCAGAGATAGAGAATGTTCTGGCTACCACATCAGAAGTCTAAGCCTCTTCTCGCTGTCTCTTCGTGTAAACTCGTCAAGCACTCCTCAGCCCGATCGATCAACAAGACTGATCATCAAGCAAAGGCTCTACCTCTGCCTCTTCCTCTTCCAACTGATTGTGAACCTCTGGGAGCAGGACTCAGAATAGATCCTTCAGCAGTAGTAGGAGCTGGACCATATTTAGGAGCACTAGTGCAGTCTTTTGCTAAATGGCCCTTGCCTCCACAGTTAAAATAGGCTCCAGTGGCCCAATAGCATTCCCCCCCATGAGTCTTGCCACAAGTCTCGCATGGGCGGGAAGAATATGAACCCTTGCTCGACTGCTGACCAGACCAAGGGGGTCTCTGTCTAGAAAATCTGCCCTTACCAAATCTTCCACCTCGACCCCTGCTGGGTCCACTAAATTTGTTCTTATTTCCAGAGGTACCACCAGAACTTGGTTCCACTGACTTTTCCCCCTTATCTTTTTCTGATTTCTCAGCTTTCTCTGATTTTTCTTTTGTTGGGGTCACTTCTGATTCAATCCTTTCTAACTCGAGTGCTTGAGACATGAGTTCTGAAAAATTGTTGTGTCTGAATCCCACTACTTGCATTCTCAAACTGGGCTTTAAACCAGTTTCAATTCTCTTGCACCTTGCCTTACTGGTAGAAAGGAGACTCCCAGCATAATGGCTTAAGTGGGAGAACTCCCTCTCATACTCTACCACTGATCGGTTCCCTTGTTTCAAACTCAAAAATTCTTGCAATTTCTGATCAACATATGCATCTGGGATGTATTTCTTACTGAATTCTCTGATGAAGTCATCCTAGGTCAGTACTAGTGGTTCAGCCAAGCTATGGGGGATGGTCTTCCACCAGTCATACGCATCCCCTTACAGTAGTGGCATAGAGTATTCAAACTTCAATTAATCTTGGCAGTGCAGCTTCTTGAACATTCTGTCCATTCTTTCAAGCCATTGCTTTGCCTCAAGCGGGTCTACTGTACCCTTAAATTCAGTAGCTCCATACTTCAATAACTTATCATACTGTCTGGCTGGAGGCTGTGGTTGTGCCACAGGTGTCTGGGGTGGAGTTTGAGCAGGCATACCCCCCAGCCATTTGTTGAAACATCGCAACCATATGTTGTGCAAACTATGCAGGAAACTGTGGCATTTGTGGGGCTGGTGCTACTGATCCACTAACATTCTGTAGTGCTGGGGCTTCTCCTTGTGCCTCAGCTTCAACAAACTGCTCAACTGAGCGATCCCTTCTTCCATTCCAGGCTGAAGTTGGGGCATCTCCTGAACAAATAACACAAGGAGATTTCCCTCCTTTAGTTCATATTTATGATGTAATGCACTGTATGTAACAAATATGGACATTGAGCAGTTGTACTTAACAAAGAAAAGACACAAATTCAAAAGTTAAAACATAATTCAAAAATTTGCTCTGATACCACTAAAACATGTCACACCTTACCTCTCTGTAAGGCATAACATGATCCCGTAGAATACCTAATGAACTACTGAACTTCACCTACCGATAACTCATTAAGTACCCTACAAGGGATTTTAAAACAATTTTCTTATTTTTTATAAGTGGTGAGCATTTTCTAATAGGTATTTAAAACATTTAATTACCACAACGGAAGTCTCAGCCTCTTCTCGCTGTCTCATCGTGTAAACTCTAGCTGAAGCACTCCCTTGTGCTGACTAACCAACATTACCCTGACTGCCTGAAGCAGTGCCTCTACCTCTGCCTCTTCCTCTGCCAACTGATTGTGAACCTCTGGGAGCAGGACTTTGAATAGATCCTTCAACAGTTGTAGGAGCTGGACCATATTTAGGAGCACTAGTGCTGTCTTTTGCTAAATGGCCTTGGCCTCCACAATTAAAACAGGCTCCAGTGGCCCAATAGCATTCCCCCCCATGAATCTTGCCACAAGTCTTATAGGGTCGAGCAGAATATGAACCCTTGATCGACTGTTGACCAGACCTAGGGGGTCTCTGTCCAGAAAATCAGCCCCTACTAAATCTTCCACCTCGACACCTGCTGGGTCCACTAAATTTCTTCTTCTTCCCAGAGGTACCACCAGAACTTGGTTCTACTGACTTTTCTCCCTTATCTTTTTCTGATTTCTCAGCTTTCTCTGATTTTTCTTTTGTTGGGGTTGCTTCTGATTCAATCCTTTCTAACTCGAGTGCTTGAGACATGAGTTCTGAAAATTACTGTGTCTGAATCCCACTACTTGCATTCTCAAACTGGGCTTCAAACCAGTCTCAAATCTCTTGCATCTTGCGTTGTTGGTAGAAAGGAGACTCCCAGCATAATGGCTTAAGCGGGAGAACTCCCTCTCATACTCTGCCACTGATCGGTTCCCTTGTTTCAAACTCAAAAAGTCTTGCAATTTCTGATCAAAATATGAATCTGGGATGTATTTCTGTCTGAATTCTCGGATGAAGTCATCCCAGGTCAGTATTGGTGGTTCAGCCAAGCTGTGGGGGATGGTCTTCCACCAATCATACTCATCCCCTTGTAGTAGTGACACAGAGCATTCAAACTTCAATTCATCTTGGCAATGCAGCTTCTTGAACACTCTGTCCATTCTTTCAAGCCATTGCTCTGCCTCGAGCGGGTTTACTGTACCCTTAAATTCAGTAGCCCCATACTTCAATAACTTATCATACTGTCTGGCTGGAGGCTGTGATTGTGCCACAGGTGTATGGGGTAGAGCTTGAGCGGGCATACCCCCAGCCATTTGTTGAAACATCGCAGCTGTAACACCCTCATTGTAGCAATTACGTATATTCTACTGTTCCGGTGACCGGTGTTGGTCCGGACAGCTAGAACGTCTAGAAAAATAATTAGACTAGAGTGAGGAGTCATAAATAACTCAAATATTAATAAGAAAAATGTAGGAAAAATTTTAGAAATAAAATACAACCAAGTTAAATGAGCCGATGTCCTAGCGATGGGTAACCCAGTAGGAAGTTGCAGTTCTCGCAACTAGGAGCCCTAGACCAGGGAGAAAATTCAAAAAATAATTTTTGAGACTCCAGAGAAGAGTCATTGAGGTTTCTATGACATTAGAATGCCAAGAAAAGGTTTAGAAAATTTTTTCAATCAGTACAGACAATTTTGGTCTGTTAAGCCAAACGGAGGGCATTTTGGTCATTTTGCCTTTCATAGGTGATTTTTGGCCGGCTTGTCTAATTAAATAAATAATTATTATGACACAAAATGTGAATAAACATTACTAAAAATTAAATTAAAAATGAGTAGAGAAGAAAAGAAAAGAAAATGAGAATAAATGTCAATTTTGACATCATATGATGTCATTTAAAGGAATTCCCTCCAATCACATTAAAGCATCACTTAAGTTAGTAATAAAAGAAGATAAATAACACCAAAAAAAAGGAAAAAACAATCTATTTCTTCACCAAATTAAAGACCAGCCGTCTCCCTTTTCTCCCATAGCCAAACCTCCATGAAAGCTCCACGAAAGCTTTATAACTCACCAAATCTCACCCCAAAACCCTAAACACCCTTCACAAAAATTAACCCCCACATCAAGAGCAAAGTTTTGATTATCATAAAGTGAAGAAATTCTAAGGTTTATACAAGCCAATAAAGAGACCAAAGAGGTTAGTGAATGTTAATTACTTAATCTTGTTTATTTCTTAAAACTTAGTTTGAATATGAATAAATAATTAAGAAATTAAGATAAATCATGTGTGAAATTGAGAATGGAATTTTGGCCAGCTTTATGGGAGTGGTAGTTAATGGTTTTGATGGATTTAAAATGGCTTAGAAATGGTGTTGATGTGTAGAAAAAAATTTGAAATGGATTAGTATGCCTAATTGACATGTGTTGTGTGAACCTTAAATTTGAGCTAGGGTTTGGACACAAAAACTTGGATCTTATTCATGTGTTGGCGAATGAAAGTTTAAATGATCAATTAGTGACCATTTGGCTATGTATGATGAAGAATTTAAGTGAGTTGTAGCTTGGGATTTGAGTTTGGCTAAGCTGCCTTGGGTGACCTGCAGGTTTGGATGTGAGTCCAGCCTGTTTGGGCAGCAATAACATGAATTATAGAGGTTCAATTGGTGCAAGGCCAATTGGACATGAAACTAGATACATAATGGCACAACTTTGATGAAGAAACCATGCCCAGAAAACCAAATCAAGTTAACCAAAAGTTTGCCTTAATCCGAGTGACCTGCAGTCTGCCTGGGCAAAATGACCAAATGAACACTATTTGGTCATTTGGCCATAACTTATTGTAGAAAGGTCCAATTGACCTGAGTTTACCAGCAACAAGCTGAGATATAGACCAACAACTTTCATGAAGAACACAAATCCAAATTCTTACCACAACCTAGTCAAATTGTAACCAAACTTAGGTCACCAAATCTGGCAGAACCAAATTGCTCAGAAAATCTGGGTATAGGTCACTCCGGCCAGTTATGGTAAAATGACCATAACTTGAGCTACAAAACTCCAAATGGAGTGATTCGAAAAAAGAAATTCAACTAGACAAAATAAGGAACAACTTTCATGTTCATCATTTTACCAAATTCCCACTGCAAAAATGACCAATGGAACAATAAAAACAAAGCATGAAAACTGAAAATTCTACCCAATTAACATTAAGCTTGGAAATGGTATTGGCAACCAACGCCAATAAATTTTGAATGCAAAATGTGGTATCTTGGAGAACTTAGGTCCAATAAATTTATTATGTATTAAAAAGTCAACAATTTGAGTGAATAGTAATGTGAATAGTAACACAAAGACACAAAGTATAATAACTAAATTGGTAGAGGAAATTAAGGTATGAAATTTGGAATCCATGAAATATTTATGGATTACTTGGAATAGAAATAGTAATTCACCTAAATGACTTAATGAACATTTAAGTTATGCGAGTATATAGTTAAGATTTATTCCCATTACTAGTAGGTCTAATAAAACATAAGTAATACCACTTGAATATGAAATGAAATTGACCTAGATGGATTGTTGAGTATAAATGGGATGAGGTTTACATTAGGATTTATGTTTCCATTACAAATAAGATAATAACACCTTGTATGAGTTATGAATCCATATAAATATTGTAATGAATAAATGAATCACATAAAAATATGAATGAAACATTAGTTCTCTTTATAAGAGAAAGGAAGAATGTTTTGAGTACAATGGTATATGAACACCAATGTTGTGAATTGTCATCAATATGAATGATGTAAGGAATGTATGAATATTATGATGAATGTATAAATTATGAAATTTATCATGAAATAATAAAGTCATAAAATACAATATATTAATATTTAATGATATTATGTGCCCTTGTATTGCCTATACATGTGTGTCAGATTGGATAGTTTGGCATGCCAATAGGGTATTATTTTAGCAGTACTACGAAAAGCTTTATCCCTGTATTCATGGCTTTGTGCCCGTATTCATGGCTTTATGCCCGCATTCATGGCTTTATGCCAACATTCATGGCTTTTATGCCTGATTATGTGTTATCATGGCTTTTTAGCCATACTGACTGCATACGTGGTTGACGTTCTGCGTCCCATGGTATGACGGCCCGAAACTCCGCGGTGTCCAGTGCCAACGACCCGTTATCTAGTTTAGTCAACCTGTCATAGGTTACTTGGGCAGTGAAATTTATTGAAATAAGTTAAGAATATTAGTAATTAAAAATATTAGAAATTAAATAAATGAGTAAGATGACCTAAAATAAATTAGAATAGTTATTTATTAGAAAGAATCGAAATGAACTGTACTGATATTAAAATTTACTTATTATGAAATAATCTGAGACAATCTAGAAAGTATTGAGAAAATGCTAAAAGATTAGCAAAGAAAATTATAACATACATAAATATTGCAAATGTGACTTACATAATAATATAAGCATAGATTTATTATTTTTAGATCATTTTTCTATGTACATTATTACTGTACATTGGCGAAATAAACACTTTCAAAGAAGACTAAATTAGGATAAAACATATTAAATTTTAGAAACCGCATGTGAAGTATAAATAAATCTTAATTATTTGAATTATGTTTTATTTCTATCTTTATTTGTATATTATTTCCTTGTTATATTATTGCACCACTAAGTAGCAATGCTTAGCGCGATGGAATTGTTTTCTCGCGCAGGTACTGAAGTTAAAGCCCAGCGAATACTAAACAGAGATTATAGAGTTCTGATCTGCAGAGCGTTCAAGGTTGTCACCTCCTCAGCAATGCATGTAGATGGAGCTCACAATCAGCATATTATTTTTTTTTGTGTATGTTATTTATTTCTTATATTGCCATGTAAATTAGCAAATTGTAATTAATTTGTATATCATGTAAATTAAGGATTTATTTAATTATTGCAAATGATGTAAATTAATGCAAATTTGAGAATTTTGCTATAAGAATGGAGCATGAATGAATTTGTACAAATGAGTATAGATTTGAATTACATAATGATTTTTCAAATGATGATATGAGTATGGATGAAATTATACATAGAAAATATTGGTGAATTTTCAAACAGGTGAATAGTAAAACATGTCAAACAAAAATAAAATAAGGGAAACTTCATTAGTTTCTCCGTCGAAAAATAATCGATATTAAATATAACAAGAACAAAATTTTTAAAGAAATAAAGTAAGATAAGTTAGGGTGCTCCGGCACCAATTGTAGCACGCCTTGCTCGGCTACACTGTAGTCGGGTGAGGGGTGTTACATTTATTAGTATCAGAACGTGATTTAGGCGTTCCTAGGCATAGATAGATAGAATAAGAATGTGTGCATGACATGCATTACATTCATATGAGTTGAGGTGACACTAATGCATATCTATTTTCTTGGTTATTTTGGGTTAAGGTATGGACTCAGAATTGCAGAGGGCAGTAAAAGAAGAAGTCGTAAGTCGTATCCCGACTGGGAGTGATATTGGAAATCAAGGAGATCCTGCTCCACCAGTGCAAGAGGTGCCTGTACAACCCCAACAGACCTTGTTTGAGCAGATGACTGAATTCTTTCGACAGATGACTGGGGTTATTCCACCACCGCCTCAACAGAAATCACCTCTAGGTAAAATTAGGAAGTATGGAGCTATAGATTTTAATGGTAGAAAGGAAGACGATTCTTCAGCGGCTGAGTATTGGTTGGAAAGGACTGAAAGAGTCCTGCAGCAGCTCCATTGCACACCATAACAGAGTTTAGAGTGTGTAGTTTCATTGTTACAAGAAGTTGCATATGAGTGGTGGGATGTTGTAACCAAGGTAGTGCCACCAACTGACGTAACTTGGGAATTCTTTCTAATAGAGTTCAGAAAGAAATATATTAGCTGTGTTCATGAAGAGGAACAAAAGAGGAGTGGCGATCAGCAAAAGAGGAAATTTGGACAGTCTAGTAATAAGAGGCCGAGATAATAGTTAAGTCAGACATTTGATCAAAGTAGGAGATCTAGACCCAGGCCTATACACAGAAGAGATCAACCAGAAACACTAGTAGTGAGTGCGCCAGGACTAGCAAGAAAATGTGGCCATTGTAACAAGTGCCATAAAGGTGAATGTAGGGGATTGACTGGAGCCTGTTATAGATGTGGGGCCATAGACCATCGTCTGAAAGATTGTCCGAAGAGAAATTTACCATGAACCCAGACAGAGGTCGGGGAGGGACCAAGTACAACAGTAACACCACTTTCAAATGTCACCCAAGCCAGAGAGGAGCAAGAAGCCCCAGATGTGAATTTGAGGTAAAGTATTTCCCTTATGATATGCCTAAGTGTATAATGATAGATTCAAAAAGACTAAATAGTACCATATATATATATATATAAAAGAAGTACACAGAGGGAGCAATAGAAAGGTAAAGAAATTATATCAGATACCTACACCCAGTACGAAATTTTTGTTAGAGGGGAAGAATTGTAACACCCTCACTATAGCAATTACGTACATTCTACTGTTTCGGTGATCGGTGTCGGTCCGGACAGCTAGAACGTCTAGAAAAATAATTAGACTAGAGTGAGGAGTCATAAATAACTCAAATATTAATAAGAAAAATTTGGGAAAAATTTTAGAAATAAAATACAACCAAGTTAAATGAGCCGATGCCCTAGCGATGGGTAACCCAGTGGGAAGTTGCGGTTCTCGCAACTAGGAGCCCTAGACCCGGGAGAAAATTCAAAAAATAATTTTTGAGACTCCAGAGAAGAGTCATTGAGGTTTCTATGACATTAAAATGCCAAGAAAAGGTTTAGAAAATTTTTTCAATCGGTACAGACAATTTTGGTCTGTTAAGCCAAACAGAGGGCATTTTGGTCATTTCGCCTTCAGAGGTGATTTTTGGCCGACTTGTCTAGTTAAGTAAATAATTATTATGACACAAAATGTGAATAAACATTACTAAAAATTAAATTGAAAATGAGTAGAGAAGAAAAGAAAAGAAAATGAGAATAAATGTCAATTTTGACATCATATGATGTCATTTAAAGGAATTCCCACCAATCACATTAAAGCATCACTTAAGTAAGTAACAAAAGAAGATAAATAACACCAAAAAAAGGAAAAAATAATCTATTTCTTCACCAAATTAAAGACCAGCCGTCTGTAACACCCCTCACCCGTCTACAGTATAGCCGAGCAAGGGGTGCTACAAGGCGTGCCGGAGCACCTAGTCTGTGATTATTTCATTTCTTGAACTCAATTTCATTTTAAGAAGTCTTTTATGTAATATTCATATCATGCTGATACTATTGTCATACTTTGATAAAATCAGTGTTTCAATATTGGTAATAAAAATTTGGCAAGGTGCCGTCTATATTTAGGACAAACTGTCCTTCTAAATCTGTTGAAAACAGTTTAATATGATTATATCAAAATCTCAAATATTTCACAGTCTCTATTTCTTAGTAAAGTCATTAGACTTTTACAGTCATTAAATAGTTCCATAATACAGTCCATAATAATTTAAATATATATAGAAAATCTCCATGTCATTTAATATGTACAAAATATTACAAACTTTAGAGCTTTCATAAGATTACAAAATACAAGGCTGAATTTCAAATATATAACAAAAGTACAAAATACAAGAATCCTAAGTCCTACCATGAATGCAATGCAGTGTAGATGACTCTGGACTCCTGTACAGATCTGATGTCTCACCCGATCGTAGGTCTGCTGGGCTCCCCAGCTGTGTCTCCAATACCTACGAGTTACAAAAGCAACGCGCTAAGCAATTTTGCTTAGTGGTGCCAAATATAAAGAAATATACAATAAAATAAAGTAAATAAAGTGTTTACGAATTTTTGGTGGTGCTGTATGTCAGTAGACTGGATTTAGGTATTTGAATTTAATAGTACTTGAATTACTACTCGTGTAGCCTATATACTGACCAGACTGGATAAACGGATATACTAGCACTGGGTACCTAGTACCTCGGGCCGTCACACCATCGGTGACAAAGTGTCTCCCGGTGTGCAAATAGCGTGGCTAAAAAGCCATATAGTTAATCTGGCGATAAGCTAAAAATAAATACACAATATGTATAGCCGCAGGCTATTAAAGTCACAGTGCAGCATAATAAGCCGTAAAAACACAGTATGGCATAAAGCCATTTACAGAACAGCTGTCAGAATCCTATTGGCATGCCAACCTATCCATACTAGTCAACTAGGCAAACTAGGGCACATTATTAATTAATTGTTTAATTCTTCAATTTTTGGAGTTTACTAACTATTATATAATTCACAAGTCAATGCACATATTGATCTTTTTAGGTAATATGAATAAGTTGTTTCTAGCATCAATATGTCACAATTTATATCTCAATATGCTGCCAATATAGTGCAATTTACCATTTTTACAAGTTGGCATTCATTGCCAAAATGCTTCAAGCATCATTGTATGCAAAATGTCAAATTCTCAATTTTTGTGTACTGGATTGGTCTAGCTTAAAGTCCTATTTTCCTTGGTTTTTAGCTTCTAGTCAAAGAAGTAAAATTGTAGCTCTATGTCTTATTGCACGTGGGGCAAAATTTCAGGTCATTCTGAGCTGTATAGACCAAGATATGGTCAATTTACTAAAGCTGGATAGATTGCACCTTTAGTGCAAAATTTGGTCAATTTTAGATCAGTTTTGGTTCGGCAGTTTTTGTACCCGAACTTGTGCAAGCAATTTGACTTGGTTCTGGCCATTTTTGGGCTTATTATACTAGCACTGGGTACCTAGTACCTCGGGCCGTCACACCATCGGTGACAAAGTGTCTCCCGGTGTGCAAATAGCGTGGCTAAAAAGCCATATAGTTAATCTGGCGATAAGCTAAAAATAAATACACAATATGTATAGCCGCAGGCTATTAAAGTCACAAGCAGCAAAGATAATAAGTCAGAAACACAAGATGGCATAAAGCCATTTACGTAGCAAATGTCAGAATCCTATTGGCATGCCAACCTATCCATACTAGTCAACTAGGCAAACTAGGGCACATTATTAATTAATTGTTTAATTCTTCAATTTTTGGAGTTTACTAACTATTATATAATTCACAAGTCAATGCACATATTGATCTTTTTAGGTAATATGAATAAGTTGTTTCTAGCATCAATATGTCACAATTTATATCTCAATATGCTGCCAATATAGTGCAATTTACCATTTTTACAAGTTGGCATTCATTGCCAAAATGCTTCAAGCATCATTGTATGCAAAATGTCAAATTCTCAATTTTTGTGTACTGGATTGGTCTAGCTTAAAGTCCTATTTTCCTTGGTTTTTAGCTTCTAGTCAAAGAAGTAAAATTGTAGCTCTATGTCTTATTGCACGTGGGGCAAAATTTCAGGTCATTCTGAGCTGTATAGACCAAGATATGGTCAATTTACTAAAGCTGGATAGATTGCACCTTTAGTGCAAAATTTGGTCAATTTTAGATCAGTTTTGGTTCGGCAGTTTTTGTACCCGAACTTGTGCAAGCAATTTGACTTGGTTCTGGCCATTTTTGGGCTTTGGTATCTTCATAAGAATTGTAGATCTATGTCTAAAATAACCATGATAAAAATTTCAGGTCAATTGGACCTGTTTTGAGTGAGTTATGGTCATCCAAACAATTACCATTCATATGGTCAAAAATCTGGGTTGCAAGGTTGCTAATCCGGATTTGTTCATTTTTAAGGTCAGTTTCTAGGCAGAATTTTGGCAACATTTCTACATGAAAGTTGGCCTATTTGGTGTCTAGTTTCACCTGCCATTGGCCTCATAACAATTGGGTTCATAGTTTGGCACTTATGGCCTAATTTAGGTACTACCTTCAATACATAACCTGCACAAAGCACATACACTTCCAATTTGGTATTCCTTCACCTCCTCATTACTTCAATATTCAATCAATAACACTTCCATATCTATATTGTACACAATTCCAGCAACACTTTTGGGCAGAATATTCAAGTGCTCAATGCACACAATTCACCATTAAGTTCAACACTCACTTCCACCAAAATTCAACATATCTCAATATCAATATTACACATACACTTCAACATAATCATACTTCAATGTAACTTACACTTGCTGCCCACAATTTAACATTAGCATATATCATTAATAACTACATGTTCACAAACAAATTCATGCTATTAGGGGCTGCCAAACATGGCAGTTTGCTCAAGGCATCAAAGTTCCATTTCACACCCTTAATTCAAACACTACATGCACATACTTAGATACAAGCTTACTACAACTTTCATTTGAATTAATTAACCTTCATTTTCATTCATTAGAAGTAAAAAAACTCAAGCTCAAGAAAGGTTCATGGCTGCCAAAAATGGACAAGTCCATTTCTCACTATTTCTTTCATTTCTCTTCACCAAAATACTCACCTCAACCTAAACACAAGGTTTACTAAACAAAGGGAGAGGTTTTGGACACTTACCACTTGTGAGCATTCTTCAAACTTCACCAAATCTTGTTTTTCTTGTTGCCAATATCTTCCCCAAGGTGAGTAGGCAAGCTTTAATGAAGGAACTAAGTAGAAAGGAGGGCTTGATCAATGGTGCATGGTGATGGAGGGAGTTTGGCCATGGTGGACTTCCATGGAAGTTAAATTCGTCCAAAACTTTAAAGGTTGAAGATGAAGATGATAATGAGTGCAATCTGCTGTCCCAAAGCATATTTTAGTGTCCCAATATTCAAGTTAGTGGAGCACTAAGCTCATTTTAATATTTAATTAGTTAAAGTTTCCTTATTTGCTCATTTAGCACCAGTCTTTTACTATTTACATATTGTATCCCATTTTATTTTTTTTCATGACATTTCTTAAGTGCAATATCATTTATTCTTAATGGACATTGAGGTCAAAAGGCAACACTATGTGTCAAATGACCAAAATACCCCACTTCGTGTTTTTTTCCTGATTTTTCGGTAACACCGATTTTTGTCTGTTTCTCGATTTTTCATTTTTCTTTGTACTAATCTATTAATTTTTCGTTGATATTTCTAGTGTCAATTACATTTCAATAAACCTTTATTTATGTATCAAAATTAAATTCAGAGGGTTCCTCATCCCGGGTCGGCAATGGCCTTCCCAAAGGCAAATACCCATCGTTAAGTGCGTTTACTGCTTAACTTAGCATCATTTTCTCTCTTTCATTTTTGTTTGATTTTTCTTGTATTTTCTTATTATTTATTTCATCATTATATGTCTGTTCACTATCACCGAAGTGTAGTTCTAGACATCCCGACTTGCTCGGATCGTTATTTGACTATCGAGCAATAGAACGCATGCAACACGTATAGGGAGGATGTTACAACTCTTCCCCTCTAAATAAAAATTTTGTCCTCGAAATTTACCTGATGTGAAGAGCTGAGGGAACTGTTGTCTCATTGTCTCCTCGCTCTCCCATGTTGCCTCTTCCGTGTTGTTGTGTCTCCATAGGATTTTCACTAGTGGAATTGTCTTGTTTCTGAGCTTTTTTACCTCTTGTGCCAAGATTTTAATTGGTTCTTCTTCATATGTCAGGTCAGGTTGTACTACAATTTCTTCTGCTAAGATGACATGTGAAAGATCTGATCTGTATCTTCTGAGCATCGAGACATGGAACACATTATGTATCTTGTCCAGCTCAGGTGGTAAGGCTAATCTGTAGGCTACTGGTCCCACACGTTCAATAACTTCATATGGGCCAATAAACCTAGGGCTTATTTTTCCCTTTTTCCCAAATCTCAACACTTTCTTCCACGGTGATACTCTGAGAAATACTTTCTCACCAACTTCATATTCAATGTCCTTTCTTTTCAAGTCAGCATAAGATTTCTGTCGGTCTAAGGCAACTTTCAAATTGGCCTTTATCAGTTTCACCTTTTCCTCTGTTTGTTTTATCAAGTCTGGCCCCACTAGCTTATCTTCACCCAATTCAGTCCAACATATAGGTGTTCTGTATTTTCTCCCATACAGTGCTTCATAGGGTGCCATTTGTATGCTAGCTTGATAGCTATTATTATATGCAAATTCTGCCACTCAGCATATCCTCGAGGACCTATCACATATATTCGGTTATTATTATCATTATCAGTTCAATTATTGTTTACAATAACTCAATGAGTTTCAAAATTTACCTGGATTATTCTTTCCGACTGTCCATCCGTCTGAGGATGAAAAGCCGTACTAAAATGGAGTTGTGTGCCCAAGGATTCTTGTAATTTCTTCCAAAATCTAGATGTAAACCTCGGGTCTCTATCAGATATAATGGAAAGTGGAATTCCATGTAGTCTAATTATCTCACTGATGTACAATTCTGCTAGCTTTTCCAAAGGAGTAGTCGGTTCTAATCGCGTAAAATGTGCTGATTTGGTTAACCTATCCACAATCACCCATACTGCATCATGCTTCTTCTGAGTGAGAGGTAGACCACTGACAAAGTCCATAGTGACTCGGTCCCATTTCCATTCAGGTATGTTTATGGGCTATAACAAACCTGATGGAACTTGATGTTCTGCTTTGACTTACTGACATGTCAAGCATCTGGTTACATAGTCAACTATGTCCTTCTTCATACCTGGCCACCAGTATCAGAGTTTTAGGTCATGGTACATTTTTGTGCTTCCTGGGTGCATAGCATACACACTGTTATGTGCTTCTTTCAGAATACTAGTTTTCAATTCTTTATCATCTGGAACACACACACTTTTTTTATAGTACAGGCACCCATTTTCTTTCACTTCATATTCAGTTTTCTTCCCCTCAGTGATTTTGCCCATAACAGCCATTAATTTCTCATCTGTCTTCTGCCTATCCTGTATCTGTTGTAACAGATTCGGCTTCACTTGCAACTCAGCCAAAATAACTCCATCATGAGTTAAGAAAGTTGGGCATTCAGAGATCTTAATGCTACAATAGATTTTCTGCTTAAAGCATCAACGACTACATTTGCCTTCCCAGGGTGGTAGTCAATCACACAATCATAATCTTTCAGGAATTCAATCCATCGCCTCTGTCTCAAATTAAGTTCCTTCTGGGTTGGCAGATACTTCAGACTCTTATGGTCTGTGTATATATAGCATTTTTCTCCATACAAGTAATGCCTCCATATCTTTAATGCGAAGATAATTGCTACTAACTCCAAATCATGAGTAGGGTAATTCTTTTCATGTGGCCTTAACTGTGACACCCCTTTCCCGTGTACAGTATACCCGAGTAAGCAATGCCACACGGTGTACCGGCACACTCTAATATACCTTAATTAATTTTTATAATGCTTTTGAATATAACTTGTGAAATATAATGTATTTGAGCCATTTATCGAAATTATAATTTATTTGAGGTTCCAAAAATTTTAAAGAAAATCCGGCAGAGTACCGGCTAAAAATGGAGAAAACAGGTCTTCGGAACCTGTGAAAAACACTTCCAATAACCATATTCAATCATCTCAAACTCCAATATCATCACAAACTCAATATTTTTCAACATCATGTTCTCAATCATCATTTCTCAGGGTACTCATATAAAAACAACAAATAAATACTCAAATTACTTTCATACATAACCATAAATCTTCATTATTTACATGAACCTCAAAATACATTACATGAGTTCATTTACATATGAGAAAATAGAAATTTAGTTACAAAATACCAAAATGACACCTAGTGTCCTACCAATGCACTGTAGATGGTGAGGTGACACGGACACTATGCAGAGCTGCAGGATGGACTCGGCCGATGGTCTCACTGGCTCACGATCGATTCTCGGAACCTACGCGTGGCAAAAGCAACGTGCTAAGCAATGATGCTTAGTGGTGCAATAATAAAATAAAAGAAAATAGCATAAAATAAATATGTATTGAATGTATATGTCTTATTTGTTTTGTATTTGTTATATTTATTTATTTCTTTAACTTTGTCCATTTTTATTCATTTAGTTGCCTAAGTAACCTATACTGGACGACTGGACTGGATAAACGGGTAAACTGGCACTGGGTATCAAGTACCTCGGGCCGTCACACCATCGGTCACATATGTATCTCCCGGTGTGCATCAGAATAGCTAACAAGCTGTAAATAACAATAGGCACAAGGCCAAGTCCCAACACAATATCAAAATGGCTAAAAGCCATAAAATCACAGAATGGCATATTGCCATATGCAGTACTGCTAACTGAACCCTATTGGCATGCCAAACTATCCAAACCAATCTTGTTAGGTATACTAGGGCATTTGATACTTTAAAATTCTTCAATTTTTGAATTTCAAGTTTTGGTGTCACTATTCACCTCATTGGTCAACAAAAATGTTGACTTTTTGATAGAAAATAGGTACATTGGTTTTGACACTCCCAACATATCACATTTTGCATTCAAAACTTGTTGTAATTAAGCATTAATACCATTTCTAAGTTTAAACCAAGGGAAGCAGAATTTTCAGTTTTTGTAGCCCAACTTTACTGTTCTATTGGGCACTGTTGCAGTGGGAATTTGAGGAAATGGTAAAGAAGAAAGTTGTTCCTTATTTTGTCTAATTGAATTTCTTTTCTTGAATCACTCCATTTGGAGTTTTTTAGCTCCAGATATGGTCCAAAAACCACAGCTGGCCGGATTTCAAACCTGCAGAATTTACCAAATCTACAGTACCATGAATAGTGACTACCACTGTCTTGTTGGATAGGTTCTGGTCCTAATTTGGGGTAGGTTTCTTCATGAAAGTTTTTTGTCTATGTCTCATCTTGTTGCTGTAAAAAGTTCAGGTCAATTGACCATATCTTCAGTGAGTTATGGCCAAATGAACAGTTACTGTTCATTTGGTCATTCTGCAGATTCTGGGTGCAGGGTATCCGGATTGGGGCCAACTTTTGGTCCACTTGCCTTGGTCTTTTGGACATGGTTTCCTCAGCAAAATTGTGCCATTATAAGTCTAGTTTCATGTCCAATTGGCCAAATACCAATTGAACATACACAGCCAAAGATATGGCAGTCCAAACAGGCTGGACTCACAGCCTCATTTCTGCTGTCTTTAGGCAGCCTACACATTTCACTTTGCCATGCATTAGTTCACTTCAAATTATGATTAACTTACCTCAAATGGTCACTAATTGACCATTAGAATGTTCACTCATCATTTCATAAGCAAACCCTAATTTTTGTTCAAGTCTCCAAGTTCTCAAAGTTCAATTTATACATTAAACTTACAATTTCAACTTAAATCATGTTCTTAAACATGAATTGAGTGAGAGAGAATAAATTGGGCACTAACCTCTTTTGATAACTTTTCCAAGTCTCCAAAAATCCCTTCTTCCTTCTTCTTTTTTCTGGCTAGAGGTTGTTCAAGTTGCAAAATCAATTTTTAGTGAAGCAAGGTTGTGGTTTCAAGGTGATTTGGTGGGTTGTCTCAAGCTTCCATTAAGCTTCCATGGAGGAATGGGTTTTGGGAGAGAGTGTAACGTTTTTTGGTGAGGAAGAGCAGATGGTATTTTGATTTCTTTTATCTCAATTATCACTTTTTATTAGTTAATTAAGTGGTTGTTTAAATGTGATTGGTGGGAACTTGTAATTGACATCATAATGATGTCATAATTTGCTTTTTATGGATTTTTCTTTTCTTTTCTTTTCTACTAGCTTTACATTAATTTTTCATCACCCTTAATTCATATTTTTTGTCATAATAATTATTTACTCAACTGGACAAGTCGGCCAAAAATCGTCTCTGAAGGCGAAGTGACCAAAATGCCCTCCGTTTGGCTTAACGGGTCATAATTGTCTGTACCAATTGAAAAATTTTTCTAAATATTTTCTTGGCATTCTAATGCCATAGGAACCTCAATGGCCCTTCTCTGGTGTCCCAAAAATTATTTTATAATTTTTCCTCCGGGTCTAGGGCTCCTAGTTGCGGGACCCGCAACTTCCCTCTGGGTTACCCATCGTTAGGGCACCGGCTCGTTTAACTTGGTTGTATTTTATTTCTAAAATTTTTCCTAAATTTTTCTTATTAATATTTGAGTTAATTATGGTTCCTCACTTTAGTTTAAATATTTTTCCGGACGTTCTAATTGCTCGACCGACATCGTCACCAAACAAGAGAATGTACGGAGTTGCTACCGGGAGGGTGTTACAACTCTTCCCCTCTAATTTAAATTTCGTCCTCGAAATTTACCTGATGCAAACAGTTGAGGGAACTGTTGCCTCATTGTCTCTTCACTTTCCCAAGTTGCCTCCTCGGTGTTGTGGTGCCTCCAAAGCACTTTCACCAGTGGAATCTGCTTATTTCTCAACTCTTTTACTTTGCGAGCCAGGATCCGTATAGGTTCTTCTTCATATGTCAAATCCGGTTGTATTTCAATTTCTTCCCTGGAGATGACATGTGAAGGATCTGAGCGGTATCTTCTGAGCATGGATACATGGAACACATTGTGGATCTTGTCCAGCTCTGGTGGTAAAGCTAGCCTATAAGCCACTGGACCCACACGTTCAATGACATCATATGGGCCAATGAACCTAGGGCTTAACTTACCTTTTCTTCCAAACCTCAATACCTTCTTCCACGGTGACACCTTGAGGAACACTTTGTCGCCAACCGCATATTCTATTTCTTTTCTCTTCAGGTCGGCATAAGATTTACCTGCATTTGAGGCAACCTTGATTGGATTTGATTAGTTTCACTTTCTCCTCATCTGCTTTCACTGTGTCCGGCCCTATCGCTTGTCTTCGCCAATTCAGTCCAAAGACACCGGAGTTCTACATTTTCTCCCATACGATTGCTTCATATGGGGCCATTTGGATGCTAGCTTGGTAGCTATTGTTGTATGCAAATTCCGCGATGGGAGGTATCTATCCCAACTTCCTCAAACTCAATGACACAACTCCTCAAAGATATCCTCAAGGACCTGACATATATTTCATGTTATTGTTATCATTTTAATTCAATATTTGTATCAATTCCATTGGTTTCAATTGTTTACCTGGATTACTCTTTCTGATTGCCCATCCGTCTGAGGATGGAAAGCTGTGCTAAAGTGGAGTTGTGTACCCAAGGACTCATGCAACTTCTTCCAAAATCTTGATGTAAACCTTGGGTCTCGATCAGATATGATGGAAAGTGGAATTCCATGCAGTCTAACTATCTCACTGATATACAATTCTGCTAACTTCTCCAAAGAGTAGTCGTCCTAATCGCGTAAAGTCCACGACTTTGTCAATCTATCCACTATCACCCATACTGCATCATATTTCTTCTGGGTGAGAGGTAGACCACTTACAAATTCCATGGTGACCTGATCCCATTTCCATTCAGGTATGCGTATAGGCTGTAGCAAATCTTATGGAACTTGATGTTTTGCTTTGACTTGTTGACATGTCAAGCATTTAGTCACGTAGTCAGCTATGTCTTTCTTCATACCAGGCCACCAATACTGAAGCTTCAGATCATGATACATCTTTGTACTTCCTGGGTGCATAGCATAAACACTAGTATGTGCCTCTTTCAGAATATTGGCCTTCAATTCCCCATTATCTGGTACACACAGTCTTCCTTTGTAATACAGACACCCATCTGCTAACACTCCATAGTCAGTTGCTTTTCCCTTTGAGATTTTGCTTATAATAGCCATTAACTTTTCATCTGCCTTTTGCCCATCTAAAATCTGCTGTAGCAGGTTTGGCCTCACTTGCAACTCAGCCAAAATAGCTCCATCTCGAATCAAAGTTAGACGGGCATTCAATAATCTCAAAGCTGTGATGGACTTTCTGCTCAAAGCATCAGCAACTACATTTGCCTTCCCAGGATGGTAGTCAATTACACAATCATAGTCCTTCAGGAACTCAATCCATTGCCTCTGTCTAAGGTTGAGCTCCTTCTGAGTTGGCAAGTATTTTAGGCTTTTGTGGTCCGTATAAATGTAGCACTTTTCACCATACAAGTAATGCCTCCATATCTTTAGTGCGAAGATAATTGCTGCAAGCTCTAGATCATGGGTAGGGTAATTCTGTTCATGTGGCCTTAGCTGCCTGGAAGCATAAGCGACCACCTTCCCCTCTTGCATCAATACACACCCTAACCCATTATGAGAGGCATCACTGTAGACCACGAAGTCCTTTCCTGACACTGGCTGTGTTAACACTAGTGCCTCTGTCAACATAGCTTTCAACTTCTCAAAACTGGTCTGACACTTGTCATTCCAGTCAAATCTGACATTCTTGTGTAACAACTTGGTCATTGGAGCAGCTATTAAGGAAAATCCCTTCACAAATCTTCTGTAATACCCAGCTAACCCCAAGAGCTTCTGACCTCAGTTGTATTCTTGGGAGGCATCCATTCCATCACTGCTTCTATTTTCTTGGGATCCACTCTAATCCCATCAGCTGACACTATGTGTCCAAGGAATGCAATCTCATTCAACCAAAAGTCACACTTGGACAACTTAGCATACACCTTCTTTTCTCTCAGGGTTTGCAGAACAATCCTCAAATGTTCATCATGTTCTTCCTTGGTCTTGGAATACACCAAAATATCATCAATAAAGACCACTATGAACCGATCTAAGTGTGGATGGAAGATACGGTTCATAAGGTCCATAAATGCTGCTGTGCATTTGTTAGGCCAAAGGGCATCACCACAAACTCATAATGCCCATACCGGGTCCTGAATGCAGTCTTTGGCACATCTACATCCTTCACCCTCAACTGATGGTACCCTGATCTGAGATCAATCTTAGAAAATACTCCTGCTCCCTTCAACTAATCAAATAGATCATCAATTATAGGCAACGGATATTTGTTCTTCACAGTCACTTTATTCAACTGCCGGTAATCAATGCATAGCCTCAAAGTCCCATCCTTCTTTTTCACAAACAGCATTGGAGCTCCCCATGGTGACACACTGGGGCGTATGAACCCCTTATCAAGCAACTCTTGCAACTGAGTTTTCAACTCCCTCAATTCAGTGGGTTCCATCCTATAAGGAGCAATGGAAATGGGTCTTTGTACCGTGATGTCTCAATAGCAAATTCAACTTCCCTTTCTGGTGGCAAACCAGGTAATTCTTCAGGAAACACATCTGGGAAGTCTTTTACTGTGGGTATGTCACTCAAGTTTGGCTTAGCCTGCCTAGTATCCACCACATGTGCTAGGTAGGCTTCACAGCCTTTTCTCATCATTCTTCTTGCAACTGTGGCTGAGATGACATTGGACAAGAAATCTGTCCTTTCCCCCACAACTGTGATCTCATTACCCTTAGGAGTTTTCAAAGAAATCCTCTTCAGTTTACAATCAACCATTGCCTGATGACGTGACAACCAGTCCATTCCCCTGAATCCTTAACGGGCAACCCTTGTATACTTTGTTCACCACTACACTGTGGCCCAATGGATTAGTGACCAGAATGTCTTGGTCACTCTCCCCTACTTGTATCCCCCTTTCTACGGGTAAGTTGATGCAGATGTATGAATGAGTGGATCCTGGATCCACCAATGCATGCACAGTTGTATTGTAGAGGGAGAACGTACCCCTGATGACGTCCGGGGCATCTTGCTCCTCCTGAGCTCTCAAGGCATAAGCTCTGGTAGGTGGTCTGTTATCTGGCCTCTCTCGGCTCGGATGCGAGCCTCGTGATGGTCCCACGCTTGATTTGCTAGATTTCCTACCCCTTTGTGGTGCGGAGCAGTGCATGCGCTTGTGTTGGAGCAGCTATAGTAGTTCTGCGTGGACAGTTCTTCAACTGATGCTCTGTTGACCCACACCTTAAGCAGGCACCAGTTACTCTCCAACACTCCCCCTTATGCCGCTTCAGGCAGTGTGGACATGCAGAAGTTGCTGCGGCTGGTCCCTTGAACCCCATCCCTGGAGAGCTGCCCACTGATGGTGTGGACTGACCTCTCCAAGGGGTAAACTGTGGCCTGGGCCCCTGAGACTGACCCTGACCTTGTGGTTGACCTGAACTCTGTGCAGGTGGACCCTTGAACTTCTTCCCGGATCACGGGGAGCTGAACTAGACGACTGGTCCCCTCTTCTGCTGTCTATCCCTTCTGGTCTGCTCACTGATTCTTACTTTTTCAACCTTTATTGCAGCTTCCACTAACTTGGTAAATTCCGTGATTCCCAAGGCAGTGAGCTGGATCTTTATGTTGTCATTTAGTCCCTCTTCAAATCTCTTGCACCTTTCAGCTTCATTAGGGACTATCTCCCTTCCATAGCAACTCAATCGGAAAAATTCCTTCTCATACTCGGCCACTGACAACTGTCTCTGCCTCAGATTAATAAACTCTCTTCTTCTCTCTTCCAGATATACAGTACCCACATATTTCTTCTTGAATTCTGAGAGAAAGAAGTCCCAAGTTATAGCTTCTGGCAGCACTTCACTGGATACCGTGTCCCACCATTCATAAGCATCATCTTGTAACAGAGATATGGCAGCTTCTAAGTTTTATTCAGGAGTGCAGTGGAGTTGTATTAAGACTCTGCCTGTTCTGTTCAATCAGTTTTCGGCTGCAACAGAATCATCTTCTCTCTTGCCAAAGAAATCCACTGCTCCAAACTTTCTTAGCCTTTTCAGGTGTGATTTCTGCTGTGGAGCTGGTGGTGGTGGTGGTGGTGGTGCTGGCATTACCCCAGCCATTTGTCTGAAAAATTCGACCATTTGCTGGAACATGGCCTGTGGAGGTGGCGAGCTCGCTTGAGTGGCGTGAGCGAGTTCTCCCATACCCCCAGTCTCAGCTGCTGCAGGTGGAGCATGACTCTCCACTTCCTCCTCAACTGCCCTCTGAGATGTAGGGTCCATATCCTATTCAAAATAAGAAAGACAAACAGATCTGCATTAGTGTCACCTTGACTCTTACAAATGCAATGCATGGTATGGACTCAATCTAGGCCTAGAAACGCCTAAACCGTGCTCTGATACCACTAAATGTGACACCCCTTTCCCGTGTACAGTATACCCGAGTAAGCAATGTCACACGGTGTACCGGCACACTCTAATATACCTTAATTAATTTTTATCATGCTTTTGAATATAACTTATGAAATATAATGTATTTGAGCCATTTATCGAAATTATAATTTATTTGAGGTTCCGAAAATTTTAAAGAAAATCCGGCAGAGTACCGACTAAAAATGGAGAAAACAGTTCTTCGGAACCTGTGAAAAACACTTCCAATAACCATATTCAATCATCTCAAACTCCAATATCATCACAAACTCAATATTTTTCAACATCATGTTCTCAATCATCATTTCTCAGGGTACTCATATATAAATAACAAATAAATACACAAATTACTTCCATTCATAACCATAAATCTTCATTATTTACATGAACCTCAAAATACATTACATAAGTTCATTTACATATGAGAAAATAGAAATTTAGTTACAAAATACCAAAATGACACCTGGTGTCCTACCAATGCACTGTAAATGGTGAGGTGACACGGACACTATGCAGAGCTGCAGGATGGACTCACCCAGTCTGCGGTCTACTGGGCTCACGATCAGTATCTCCAGAACCTACGCGTGGCAAAAGCAACGCGCTAAGCAATAATGCTTAGTGGTGCAATAATAAAATAAAAGAAAATAGCAGAAAATAAATATGTATTGAATGTATATGTCTTATTTGTTTTGTATTTGTTATATTTATTTATTTCTTTAACTTTGTCCATTTTCATTCATTTAGCTGCCCAAGTAACCTATACTGGACGACTGGACTGGATAAACGAGTAAACTGGCACTGGGTATCAAGTACCTCGGGCCGTCATACCATCGGTCACATATGTATCTCCCGGTGTGCATCAGAACAGCTAATAAGCTGTAAATAACAATAGGCACAAGGCCAAGTCCCAACACAATATCAAAATGGCTAAAAGCCATAAAATCACAGAATGGCATATTGCCATATGCAGTACTGCTAACTGAACCCTATTAGCATGCCAAACTATCCAAACCAATCTTGTTAGGTATACTAGGGCATTTGATACTTTAAAATTCTTCAATTTTTGAATTTCAAGTTTTGGTGTCACTATTCACCTCATTGGTCAACAAAAATGTTGACTTTTTGATAGAAAATAGGTACATTGGTTTTGACACTCCCAACATACCACATTTTGCATTCAAAACTTGTTGGAATTAAGCATTAATACCATTTCTAAGTTTAAACCAAGGAAGCAGAATTTTCAGTTTTTGTAGCCCAACTTTACTGTTCTATTGGGCACTGTTGCATTGGGAATTTGAGGAAACGGTAAAGAGAAAGTTGTTCCTTATTTTGTCTAATTGAATTTCATTTTTTGAATCACTCCATTTGGAGTTTTGAAGCTCCATATATGGTCAAAAAACCACAGCTGGCCGGATTTCAAATCTGCAGAATTTACCAAATCTATAGTACCATGAACAGTGACTGCCACTGTCTTGTTGGATAGGTTCTGGTCCTAATTTGGGGTAGATTTCTTCATGAAAGTTGTTTGTCTATGTCTCATCTTGTTGCTGTAAAAATTTCAGGTCAATTGACCATATCTACAGTGAGTTATGGCTAAATGAACAGTTACTGTTCATTTGGTCATTCTGCAGATTCTGGGTGCAGGGTATCCGAATTGGGGCTAACTTTTGGTCCACTTGCCTTGGTCTTTTGGACATGGTTTCCTCAGCAACATTGTGCCATTATAAGTATAGTTTCATGTCCAATTGGCCAAACACCAATTGAACATACACAGCCGAATATATGGCAGTCCAAACAGGCTGGACTCACAACCTCATTTCTGCTGTCTTTAGGCAGCCTACACATTTCACTTTGCCATGCATTAGTTCACTTCAAATTATGATTAACTTACCTCAAATGGTCACTAATTGACCACTAGAATGTTCACTCATCATTTCATAAGCAAACCCTAATTTTTGTTCAAGTCTCCAAGTTCTCAAAGTTCAATTTATACATTAAACTTACAATTTCAACTTAAATCATGTTCTTAAACATGAATTGAGTGAGAGAGAATAAATTGGGCACTAACCTCTTTTGCTAACTTTTCCAAGTCTCGAAAAATCCCTTCTTCCTTCCTCTTTTTTCTGGCTAGAGGTTGTTCAAGTTGCAAAATCAATTTTTAGTGAAGCAAGGTTGTGGTTTCAAGGTGATTTGGTGGGTTGTCTCAAGCTTCCATTAAGCTTCCATGGAGGAATGGGTTTTGGGAGAGAGTGTAACGTTTTTGGGTGAGGAAGAGCAGATGGTATTTTGATTTCTTTTGCCTCAATTATCTCTTTTTATTAGTTAATTAAGTGGTTGTTTAAATGTGATTGGTGGGAACTTTTAATTGACATCATAATGACGTCATAATTTGCTTTTTATGGATTTTTCTTTTCTTTTCTTTTCTACTAGCTTTACATTAATTTTTCATCACCCTTAATTCATATTTTTTTCATAATAATTATTTACTCAACTGGACAAGTCGGCCAAAAATCGTCTCTGAAGGCAAAATGACCAAAATGCCCTCCGTTTGGCTTAACGGGTCAGAATTGTCTGTGCCGATTGAAAAGTTTTTCTAAATATTTTCTTGGCATTCTAATGCCATAGGAACCTCAATGGCCCTTCTCTGGAGTCCCAAAAATTATTTTATAATTTTTCCCCCGGGTCTAGGGCTCCTAGTTGCGGGAACCGCAACTTCCCTCTGGGTTACCCATCGCTAGGGCACCGGCTCATTTAACTTGGTTGTATTTTATTTCTAAAATTTTTCCTAAATTTTTCTTATTAATATTTGAGTTAATTATGGTTCCTCACTTTAGTTTAAATATTTTTCTGGACGTTCTAGCTGTCCGGACCGACACTGGTCATCGGAACAGTAGAATGTACGGAGTTGCTACCGGGAGGGTGTTACGTTAACTGCCTGGAAGCATATGCGACCACTTTCCCTTCTTGCATGAGTACACTGAAGGAACGGAAGCGTGAAAAACACAAGATTATACCATTGAATTCAAAAATTTTCACCTAGGGTCACATGCACCATGCAAGATTTATTTTTATCTATTTGATTTCAATGATAAACAACATATTAAAACTCTTTTAATATGTTTTTGGATCTGTATTTGCCATTTAAGATTTTAAAATTAATCAGATTAATTTTAGAACCCTAGATTAAATCAAGAACGATTACACTAACCTCTTGATGTGCTGCAGCGTGTCTACGCCTTTGAGATTCGTCTTCAGGACACCAGATGTTGTCCCTCTAGCTTGTCCACACCAAGAACACCTATGGCAGCCCTTGAACAGCTTCTAAAGCCTTTTCTATTAATTAGAAATTCAAGTTCTGCCTTTTAAGAGATTAGAGATGTAATCATGACTATAGATACATTTTCTAGCGTTCTTAATTCAAGAGATTGATGGCTAATCTCTTTGAATTGATGAGAGATGAAGAGAAATAGCTGGAGAGGCTCAAAGTGGCGTGACAATTGAGAGGAGAGGCTGCTGGTTATGTTTTCTTTTCATAACCACACTTAAATAGCTAGGTTAACACATTAAACCCTTGCCACATGTCACCCTTTGATTAGCTCTAGGTTTAAGTGACCCAATCACATTGTGCCAAGTGTCAAACCTATATTTAATCTTGATTTTAATCATCTTACATGATTAAAAAACATTTGGCAAGCTTATGTGTTATGCCATGTGTCACCATCTCATGGTGCCACATGTCACACTGTGAAATGACCAAAATGCCCCTGTGTCTTAATTTTGAGTTCTTAACCCAAAATAATTATTTTCTTCTTATAATTAATTTATATCAAATATAAATTAATTAATTAATCTCTATTAATTAATTTCTCATCAATTAAATTCATATTTAAACACTTTAAATATAAATTTAATTTATACTACACATCCAACAATCTAGATTTGGTTTCAAGTCATGCTAGGGACTTTGTAATTTAATTGCAAACCAAATCTATTTAATTAATCAATTAAACTCTTTAATTAATTAATTAAATCATATTTAAATAGGTGATAACTTGTGTATGTGTGTGACTTACTAGGCTCATCACTAATTGGCAATGAGACATGATATCAACTCTTAATATCATCAGAACTCTTTCTTACCATAAATGATTTCTCTAAATCATTTTATGAACCTCATAGACCATGGTTAACACCTAGCATAGCATGCCATGGCCACCCAATTAGTAATAAGGTTTACCTTAAATGAACCTATAATCATATGTTACCATGCACTAGAATCTCTCTCACAAAATCCCAACTCAAGCCGAGTCATGGTTTATGCCAAACTCCATTTGCTATGAATATTATGTTCTCTTTAATTCCAGTTCTTGATTAAAAGATTTTTCTCATCGTAAACTCTTTTTGAATAAATCTATCTGTCTCCGCCAGAACTTGAAACATCAAGAACAATTAAATGAACATAGGATTTTAACTCTATTTACTTAGAGGAACAGATTCCATCTTGATCAACACCTACCTCCATATATAACTAGCAGAGCCAACACATGCCCATATACCCATACATAGTACAAGTATGAAAGCAGATCAAACTCAAACTACCTATATACAAGATAACTGTGCTATCTCGTGTCTAAAGATTATATGCATCGATATGATTTATGACAAAACATTGACAAGAGTAAACTCCATGTGCTTGTCATAAGTGTCACCGGTTCGCCTACTTATCATTTATAAGTGCCTATCAAGTTTGTTATATGGCATGAGACTCACCATTCCATCTTATTTATATCTCATATAAATAACTTGGGAACAAACATGAATACAATCTTTCTGGATAAGTCATGTCCTTATTATGAAGTATCCTTGATTGTGAACCTATTTATGATACTTTGTGCTAGAAATATTGTCACTCATATTCTTAACAACTTAAGAATAATATTTCTAACAAAATATCAATGGACCTTTTCTATTACACATAAATATATTATGTAAACGGAAAAGTGGAAATGCCTTTTATTATTAAAAATATGTACAAGGTACATACTAAATGATATGCTCTAGGGCATACTACTAACAATCTCCCACTAGCACTAGAGCCATTCATTACAATATCTTAGACCCATCTTCTCAAGATGTCGATCTAACTGAACTTGTGACAAAAGCTTAGTGAATGGATCAGCAGGATTTTTCAGCTGATGTTATTTTTCTGCATGGCTATATTGCCTTGCCCAACTATATCTCTGATAAAATGGTAGTGCCTTTCTATGTGTTTGGATTTTGGTGAGACCTTAGTTCCTTAGCTTGTATGACTGCTCCATTGTTGTCACAGTGTAATGGAACTGCTGACTCAATGGAAGGAACTACTGTAAGTTCTGTCACGAACTTCTTTATCCAAAGCGACTTCCTTTGCGACATCGATGCAAAGAATATACTCACCTCGATGAGTGGAATCTGCAATCGTGCTTTGTTTGGAACTCTTCCAACTGACTGCACCTCCATTACAAATGAACACATATCCAGAGGTAGACTTTCTATCATCGATATCTGATTGGAAATCAGAATCAGTATAACCATCCAATTACAAGTCTCCACCTCCATAAATCAAGAATAAATCCTTAGTTCTTCTCAAGTACTTAAGGATATTCTTGTGACTATCCATGTTCCAAACTTGATTGGATTGATACCGCTAGTCAAACTAATAAAGATATGCGATATCCGCCTAGTACACAACATTGCATACATTAAACTTCCAATAGCCGAAGCATATGGAATCCTGGCTATCTTATCTCTTTCTTCAGGTGTCTTTGGAGACATCTCTTTAGAAAGGTGGATACCATGTCTCACTGGTAACAATCCTCTCTTGGAATCAAGCATGTTAAACCTCTTTAACACCTTTTCAAAGTATAGACTTTGGGATAAACCAATTATTCTTTTCGCTCTATCTCTATAGATGCGAATCCCAAGAATATAGGTTGCCTCCCCTAAGTCATTCATGGAGAATGTATTTGACAACCATACCTTCATAGTCGTCAACATACCTGTGTCATTACCTATCAACAGTATGTCATCCATATATAAGACAAGGAAAGTGATAGCACTGTCACTAACCTTCTTATATACACATGGCTCATCCTCATTTTTGATAAAACCAAAGGATTTAATGGCTTCATCAAAACGGATGTTCCAACTCCTCGAAGCTTGTTTCAACCCATAAATGGATCGCTTTAGCTTGCATACCTTGGAACCATCTTGGGATTCAAATCCCTTAGGTTGTTCCATGAAAGTTTTCTTCAATGTATCCATTGAGAAAAGCTGTTTTGACATCCATCTGCCAAATCTCATAATCATAGTATGCAGCTATTGCTAATAAAATCCTAATTGATTTAAGCATGGCAACAGGCGAGAAAGTCTCCTCATAGTCTATTCCTTGCCTTTGGCGAAACCCTTTCGCTACTAGCCTTGCCTTATAGGTCTCTACCTTTCCATCAGAACCAATTTTCTTCTTGAAAACCCATTTGTTCCCTATAGGTACAATACCTTCTGTGGGTCAACAAGATCCCAAACTTGATTCTTATACATGGAATCAATCTCGGATTTCATAGCATCAATCCATTTTGAAGATTCTATATCTGATATAGCTTCTTCATAGGTAAGTGGATCATCTCCATGATCTACTTCTTCATGAGTAGACAACTCTTGTTCTTCTTCATGAAGAAAACCATATCTCACTAGTGGGTGAGATACCCGGTTGTTCTACGAGGAACAGTGTAGATGTTTCATCAATGGGTATAGGTTGACTAGATGGATCTATATCCATCCTGACCATTGGTTGGTCAGAATTCTCCAATTCTAACTCTATTTGCCTTCCTTTGCCTCCTTCTTGAACAAACTGCTGTTCAAGAAATGTGGCATCTCTACTTATCACAACCTTTTGTGAAGTAGGCAAATAAAAATAATATCCAAAACTATCTTTTGGATATCCAACAAATCGACCTTTTTCTGATCTGGTCACCAATTTATCAGTGTTCAGCTTTTTGATATAAGCTGGACAACCCCAAATCTTAACATGCTTAAGACTTGGTTTTCTTCCATGCCATATCTCATAAGGTGTGGAAGAAACTGATTTTGATGGAATCCAATTCAGAATATACAAAGCTGATTCTAATGCAAATCCCCAAAAGGAGATTGGCATATCAGTATAGCTCATCATACTACGTACCATATCCAATAGGGTACGATTTCTCCTTTCAGATACACCATTCAGCTGTGGCGTTCCTGGAGGAGTCAGCTGAGAAACAATGCCATGCTCTCTCAAGTATTCATCAAATTCAGTACTCAAATATTCACCTCCACGATCTGATCGAAGAGCTTTAATACTCTTTCCTGTTTGATTTTCTACTTCAGATTTAAATTCTTTGAACTTTTCAAAAGATTCATGTTTGTATTTCATCAAATACAAATACCCAAACCTTGATTTATCATTAGTAAAGGTAATAAAATAATGAAAGCCCCCTCTAGCCATTTCTTTAAATGGACCACATACATCACTATGTATTAGCTCCAAAATATTTTCAGCTCTTAGCCCCTGTCCAACAAAGGGTGATCTAGTCATTTTACTCTGAAGGCAAGATTCACAAGTTGGAGTAGGCTCAAAGCCCAATGAGGATAGAATCCCCATTTTCTCCAGTTTTGCAATCCTATCTTCTGCAACATGACATAACCTTAAGTGCCAAATATATTTTGAACTTGAGTTGGTTTTCATCATGGCATTGCATTCTTTTAGATTGCTATACTCTAGCCAGTGGAAACACTTTCTTACTGGCAATGGAAACACTTTCCTATTGGCAGTGGAAACACTTTCCTTTACCTTCATCAGCTTTAGTCTTCCTTTTCTGCTTAGCTATTTTCTTGGAAGGACCAGGAATCTGAGGTTTCTTTTCTTATTGCCCTTCTTCTTGTTGGACTTTCCAGCAGAAGAAGATGCAACCAAAGCTACCTCTTTTCCTTTATTGCCTGGCATATTCTTTTGGGCAATAACCAGCATGTTGAGTAATTCAGCTAAGGTGCATTCCTGTTTAGTCATATGGAAATTTGTCACAAAATTCCCAAAAGACTCGTGGAAGGGATCAAGGATCAAATCTGTTTGTAGTTGGAAATCCATGTTGAAGTCAAGATGTTCCAAGCTGCTCAATCACGAATCATCTTGTGGACATGATCCCCAACATTACATCCCTCGGACATCCTCATACGGAATAGCTGTCTAGATATCTCATACCTAGCATTCTCTTTGTGCTCACCATACAACTCTTGTAGGTGAAGGAGGATCTCACTCGCACTCTGCATGTTCTCATGTTGCTTCTGTAACTCATTACTCATAGAAGCAAGCATGTAACACTTAGCTCTCATATCATGCTCCTTCCACTTGTCCAAAGTTTCATGTTCCTCTTGTGTGGCCTCTGGAGGTAAGGGACCAGGAACATTTGAATCTAGAACATATCCTATATGTTCAAGGTTCAGGACAAGTTTTAAATTTCTTAGCCAATCAGACAGATTAGGTCCTGTCAACCTGTTGTGATCAAGTATGCTTGCAAGGATATTGGATGGTGATGGTTGTTTTGTGCTCATTTTTATCAGAAAATTAATTGCAGAAAATAACTAGATTAATTAGTAAATGTATCATGTAATTAACCAAAATGATTATGGTCTTTTAATCAAATTGGTCCTCCCACTAACTTAGCGAATCCTACACTTCCAAAGTAGAAAACGGAAATCCTAGTTGGATGGATTTCTAGTGGGTGATTGAATTCTTATAATTCTATTGATCATCCTCAGGTACATCCATTATTGGAATTACAATAAACTATAAGTGAGCAACTCCTTGCCCATCACATCTCATGTGAGGTTCAATCCTTTACCTAGCCCCTAATGCTCAAAATCTCAGGTACATCCATTATTGACTTATCTTGCATTAGTTAAGTTGATCCCATTGAGCCAGTAATTATGCAAATAATTTTAATGTCCTCAGGTACATCCAATATTGGCCACCAAACCATTTACATATTTACAACATCTCATGCTTAACAATTATTCTTAAGAAAATCTCTTAAATTAATTGCATCTCATGCAACTATTTAAAATTTCTTAAAATAATTGCCCAAATGGAGGGCTTATGTTATAATTACTTTAATTATACCATTTCCAACTTAATCATTTGTTTGGAAGATTTTATAGCCATCCTAATTACTATTAAGGTCTCACTTTGCACATTATCCATTTAGCATGCATATATCATATAATTGCATACATACCCATACATCTCATGCATTCATGGATAAGCGATAAATATGGTATGATCATGGACTTTCTAAGGGATTCAATTGAGCCACCAAGAATTGAATCAGGGCATTCCTAGGTGCATTTCATTCATTCATTTTACAAGAGTTGCTGAAGGAGTACATAATCAACACTTGATATTGAATTCCTCCCCCTGGTCCCACCAATGCTCTTGACCTCCTTGAACTTCTTGCAATCCAATATTACATAGTAATCCTTGGCATACCAAGGCGAATTTACAAGAACTTAAATAAATGAAATTACAACCCAAAAATTATTACAAACTTAATAATACATGCCCAAAATAAATTAAAATAAATTAATTAATTTACAATCCCAAAGAAACATAAAAGAAATAAATCCAATCACATTGGTCTTTTATAGTCCATGATCATCCATCATGCATATCACTATTTAACAATTAAATAAAACATACATACTTAAATTAAATAGAATATCTCATATTCAACTTAAAAATCCAGATTTGAATATGATTCAAATAAATTTAAAAATTCAGATTTGAATCTCATTCAAACAAATTTAAAAATTCAGATTTGAATCACATTCAAACAACTTCAAAAATTCAGATTTGAATCACATTCAAACATTTTTTAAAAAATCAGATTTGAATCACATTCAAATATTTCTTAAAAAATCAGATCTGAATTTTATTCAATCAATTTTAAAAAATCAGATTTAAATATGATTCAAACAACTTTAAAAATTCAGATTTGAATCACATTCAAACAACTTTTAAAATTCAGATTTGAATCACATTCAAACAATTTTTAAAATTCTGATTTGAATCATAATTTAATTGTGTGATTAAAACAACTAATTAAACACTTTAATTAGTCAAAGAATAGGCCTTAGATCATACAACAATTGCAGAATTAAAAGCCAAACCTTGAACCACCCAAGGAACCATTGTTGCCACCACCAATGGTGGCTTCACCATGTGTGACGCCACATCTCATGATCCAACCAGCAATGAATCTCTTGATCTCATGATCAAACACACAATTAAATTATATAATCAACAATCTAAATGGCAAATATAGTGGCTCTAATACCAATTAAAGGAACGGAAGCGTGAAAAACACAAGATTATACCATTGAATTCAAAAATTTTCACCTAGGGTCACATGCACCATGCAAGATTTATTTTTATCTATTTGATTTCAATGATAAACAACATATTAAAACTCTTTTAATATGTTTTTGGATCTGTATTTGCCATTTAAGATTTTAAAATTAATCAGATTAATTTTAGAACCCTAGATTAAATCAAGAACGATTACACTAACCTCTTGATGTGTCTGCGCTTTGAGATTCGTCTTGAGGACACGGATGTTGTCCCTCTAGCTTGTCCACACCAAGAACACCTATGGCAGCCCTTGAACAGCTTCTAAAGCCTTTTCTATTAATTAGAAATTCAAGTTCTGCCTTTTAAGAGATTAGAGATGTAAACAGGACACTAGAAACAATTTCTAGCGTTCTTAATTCAAGAGATTGATGGCTAATCTCTTTGAATTGATGAGAGATGAAGAGAAATAGCTGGAGAGGCTCAAAGTGGCGTGACAATTGAGAGGAGAGGCTGCTGGTTATGTTTTCTGTTAATAACCACACTTAAATAGCTAGGTTAACACATTAAACCCTTGCCACATGTCACCCTTTGATTAGCTCTAGGTTTAAGTGACCCAATCACATTGTGCCAAGTGTCAAACCTATATTTAATCTTGATTTTAATCATCTTACATGATTAAAAAACATTTGGCAAGCTTATGTGTTATGCCATGTGTCACCATCTCATGGTGCCACGTGTCACAATCGTGAAATGACCAAAATGCCCTCGTGTCTTAATTTTGAGTTCTTAACCCAAAATAATTATTTTCTTCTTCTAATTAATTTATATCAAATATAAATTAATTAATTAATCTCTATTAATTAATTTCTCATCAATTAAATTCATATTTAAACACTTTAAATATAAATTTAATTTATACTACACATCCAATAATCTAGATTTGGTTTCAAGTCATGCTAGGGACTTTGCAATTTAATTGCAAACCAAATCTATTTAATTAATCAATTAAACTCTTTAATTAATTAATTAAATCATATTTAAATAGGTGATAACTTGTGTATGTGTGTGACTTACTAGGCTCATCACTAATTGGCAATGAGACATGATATCAACTCTTAATATCATCAGAACTCTTTCTCACCATAAATGATTTCTCTAAATCATTTTATGAACCTCATAGACCATGGTTAACACCTAGCATAGCATGCCATGGCCACCCAATTAGTAATAAGGTTTACTTTAAATGAACCTATAATCATATGTTACCATGCACTAGAATCTCTCTCATACAAAATCCCAACTCAAGCCGAGTCATGGTTTATGCCAAACTCCATTTGCTATGAATATTATGTTCTCTTTTAATTCCAGTTCTTGATTAAAAGATTTTTCTCATCGTAAACTCTTTTACGAATAAATCTATCTGTCTGGCCAGAACTTGAAACATCAAGAACAATTAAATGAACATAGGATTTTAACTCTATTTACTTAGAGGAACAGATTCCATCTTGATCAACACCTACCTCCATATATAACTAGCAGGAGCCAACACATGCCCATATACCCATACATAGTACAAGTATGAACGCAGTATCAAACTCAAACTACCTATATACAAGATAATCGTGCTATCTCGTGTCTAAAGATTATATGCATCGATATGATTTATGACAAAACATTGACAAGAGTAAACTCCATGTGCTTGTCATAAGTGTCACTGGTTCGGCCTACTTATCATTTATAAGTGCCTATCAAGTTTGTTATATGGCATGAGACTCACCATTCCATCTTATTTATATCTCATATAAATAACTTGGGAACAAACATGAATACAATCTTTCTGGATAAGTCATGTCCTTATTATGAAGTATCCTCGATTGTGAACCTATTTATGATACTTTGTGCTAGAAGATACATACTAAATGATATGCTCTAGGGCATACTACTAACATACACACCCTAACCCATTGTGTGAGGCATCACTGTAGACTACAAAGTCTTTTCCAGACATTGGCTGTGTTAACACTGGTGCCTCTGTCAACATAGCCTTCAACCTCTCAAAACTGGCTTGACACTTGTCATTCCAGTCAAATTTCATATTCTTGTGTAGTAATTTGGTCATTGGAGCAGCTATCAGGGAAAATCCCTTTACAAATCTTCTATAATATCCAGCTAACCCCAAGAAATTTCTGATCTCAGTTGTATTTCTGGGAGGCTTCCATTCCATCACTGCTTCAATCTTCTTGGGATCCACTCTAATCCCTTCAGCTAATACTACATGTCCAAGGAATGCAATATCATTCAACCAGAATTCACACTTGGATAATTTAGCATACAATTTCTTCTCTTTTAGAGTCTACAGAACAATTCTCAAATGCTCATCATGTTCTGCTTTATCCTTGGAATACACCAGGATGTCATCAATGAAGACCACTACGAACTGATCTAAGTATGGATGGAAGATATGGTTCATAAGGTCCATGAATGCTGCTGGAGCGTTTGTTAACCCAAATGGCATCACCAGGAATTCATAATGCCCATACCGGGTTCCAAATGCAATCTTAGGCACATCTGCATCCTTAACCCTTAGCTGATGATACCCTAATCTGAGATCAATCTTAGAAAACACACCGGCTCTCTTCAATTTATCAAACAGATCGTTAATTCTAGGCAATGGATACTTGTTCTTCACTGTTACTATGTTTAACTGCCGGTAGGCAACACATAACCTCAGTGTCCCATCTTTCTTCTTTACAAATAGTACCGGAGCTCTCCAAGGTGACACACTGGGGCGTATGAACCCCTTATCTAGTAATTCTTGCAGCTGGATTTTTAACTCTTTCAATTCAGCAGGTGCCATCCTATACGGAGCAATTGAAATTGGAGCTGTACCTAGCATAATCTCAATAGCAAATTCAACTTCCCTTTCTGGTGGCAAACTAGGAAATTCCTCAAGAAATACCTCAGAGAAATCCCTTACTGTGGGTATGTCAAACAAGTCAAGTTTACCCTGCCTAGTGTCAACCACGTGTGCCAGATAGGCTTCACACCCTTTTCTCAGCCATCTCCTTGCAACTGTAGCTGAGATGACATTTGATAAGAAATCTGTCCTTTCACCCACTATTATTATTTCTTTGTTATTAGCAGTTTTCAGAGAGATTCTCTTCAATTTACAATCTATTATTGCCTGATGATGGGATAACCAGTCCATTCCCAAAATCACATCAAACTCATGGAAAGGCAATTCGATTAAGTCTGCTGAGAACTCTTTCCCTTGAATCTTCAATGGACAGCCCTTAAACACCTTGTTTACTACCACACTGTGGCCTAGCGGATTTGTGACCAAGATGTCTTGGTCACTTTCCTCCACTGGTATTCCCTTTTCTACGGGCAGCTTGATACAAATATATGAATGAGTAGATCCAGGATCCACTAATGCATGCACAGAAGTATTATAAAGGAGGAACGTACCCTTGATAACATCTGGAGCATCCTGTTCCTCCTGTGCCCTTATACCATAGGCTTTGGCTTGTTTTCTGCCTTCTGCTCTCTCCATAGACTCTGACATAGGTTTTTGTGAAGTACCAGCTGCCTCAGCCTTACCCGGCCTTCTACCCCTTGGAGCTTTAGGGGCAGGCCTATCAGTTGATACCGGAGTGGATGTAACAGTTCTGCGTGGACAATCTTGGACTAGGTGGTCTATAGATTCACACCGTAAACAAGCACCTATCATCCTCTAACATTCACCCTTATGCCATTTTTGGCAATGTGGGCAAGCAATAGATACTGTTGGGGCTAGTCCCCTGTACCCTGTTCCTAGAGAGCTAGCCATTGAAGGGGTGGATTGGCCTCTCCTTCGTGCAAACTGAGATTTGGGCCTCTGTGACTGACCCTGACTTGGTGCTCTACTAAAACTCTGAGTAGGCGAACCTCTGAATTTCTTACTAAGGGCAGAAGATGTACCGGTCTAACCCTGACCTCTTTTCTTCTGTCTGTCCCTTCTGTTCTGCTCATTCATTCTATTTTTTTCAACCTTCAGTGCAGCTTCCACCAACTTGGCAAACTCTGTAATCCCCAAGGCTGTAATCATTACTTTAATGTTATCATTGAGTCCTTCCTCAAATCTCTTGCATCTCTCTGCCTTATTAGGGACTATTTCCCGCCCATAGCGGCTCAGTCTAACAAATTCTCTTTCATATTCAGCCACTGTCAGCTATCTCTGGCGTAGAGTAATAAACTCCCTTCTCTTCTCTTCCAAGTATACACTGCCCACATACTTCTTTCTGAACTCAGTGAGAAAGAAATCCCAAGTCATTTGTTCTGGTGGCACCTCACTAGTTACTGTATCCCACCACTGGTATGCATCATCTTGCAGTAGTGATACAACAGCTTCAAAATTCTGCTCTGGAGTACAATGAAGTTGTTTCAACACTCTTCCAGTTCTGTCCAACCAGTTTTCAGCTGTGACAGAATCATCTTCTCTTTTGCCCAGAAAGTCCACTGCTCCAAACTTCCTGAGTCTCTCCATATGAGATTTTTGATGTGGAGGTGGTGGTGGTGGCATAACTCTTGCCATCTGTCTAAAGAACTCAGCCATTTTCTGAAATGTGGCTGGTGCATTTGGTACTGGTGGAACAGGTTCCCTCCTGTCTCCTAGTTCAGTCATAGATGGAGCATGACTTTCTACTTCCTCATCGACCGCTCTCTGCGATGTGGAGTCCATATTCTGGTCAAAATAACAAAACAAATCAAAAGATCTGCATTAGAGTCATCTTAACACTTACAATGCAATGCATGATATGCAATCTATCTAGGTCCAGAAACGCCTAAACCGTGCTCTGATACCACTAAATGTAACACCCCTCACCCGTCTACAGTATAGCCGAGCAAGGCGTGCTACACGGCGTGCCGGAACACATAGTCTGTGATTATTTCATTTCTTGAACTCAATTTGATTTTAAGAAGTCTTTTATGTAATATTCATATCATACTGATACTATTGTCATACTTTGATAAAATCAGTGTTTCAAGATTGGTAATAAAAATTTGGCAAGGTGCTGTCTATATTTAGGACAAACTGTCCTTCCAAACCTGTTGAAAATAGTTTCATATGATGATATCAAAATCTCAAATATTTCACAGTCTCTATATCTCAGTAAAGTCAATAGACTTTTACAGTCATTAAACAGTTCCATAATACAGTCCATAATAATTTAAATATATATAGAAAATCTCCATGTCATTTAATATGTACAAAATATTATAAACTTTAGAGCTTTCATAACATTACAAAATACAGGGCTGAATTTCAAATATACAATAAAAGTACAAAATACAAGACATCCTAAGTCCTACCATGTATGCAATGCAGTGCAGATGACTCTGGACTTCTTTGCAGATCTGATGTCTCACCCGGTCGTAGGTCTGCTGGGCTCCCCAGCTATGTCTCCAATACCTACGAGTTACAAAAGCAACGCACTAAGCAATTTTGCTTAGTGGTGCCAAATATAAAGAAATATACACCAAAATAAAGTAAATAAAGTGTTTACGAATTTTTGGTGGTGCTATATGTCAGTAGACTGGATTTAGGTGTTTGAATTTAATAGTACTTGAATTACTGCCCGTGTAGCCTATATACTGACCAGACTGGATAAACAGATATACTGGCACAGGGTACCTAGTACCTCGGGCGGTTACACCATCGGTCACAAAGTGTGTCTTGATGTGCAAATAGCGTGGCTAAAAAGCCATGTAGTTAATCTGGCGATAAGCCAAAAATAAATACACAATATGTATAACCGTAGGCTATTAAAGTCACAGTGTGGCATAATAAGCCGTAAAAACACAGTATGGCATAAAGCCATTTACAGAACAGCTGTCAGAATCCTATTGGCATGCCAACCTATCCATACTAGTCAACTAGGCAAACTAGGGCACATTATTAATTAATTGTTTAATTCTTCAATTTTTGGAGTTTACTAACTATTATATAATTCACAAGTCAATACATATGTTGACCTTTTTAGGTAATATAGATAAGTTGTTTCTAGCATCAATATGTCACAATTTATATCTCAATATGCTGCCAATATAGTGCAATTTACCATTTTTACAAGTTGGCATTCATTGCCAAAATGCTTCAAGCATCATTGTATGCAAAATGTCAAATTCTCAATTTTTGTGTGCTAGATTGGTCTAGCTTAAATTCCTATTTCCCTTGGTTTTTAGCTTCTGGTCAAAGAAGCAAAATTGTAGCTCTATGTCTTATTGCACGCGGGGCAAAATTTCAGGTCATTCTGAGTTATATAGACCAAGATATGGTCAATTTACTAAAGCTGGACAGATTGCACCTTTAGTGCAAAATTTGGTCAATTTTAGGTCAGTTTTGGTTCGGCAGTTTTTGTACCCGAACTTGTGCAAGCCATTTGACTTGGTTCTGGCCATTTCTGGGCTTTGGTGTCTTCATAATAATTGTAGATCTATGTCTAAACTAACCATGGTAAAACTTTCAGGTCAATTGGACCTCTTTTGAGTGAGTTATGGTCATCCAAAGGACTACTGTTCATATAGTAAAAATCTGGGTTGCAATGTTGCTAATCCGGATTTGGTCATTTTTAAGGTCAGTTTCTAAGCAGAATTTTGGCAACATTTCTACATGAAAGTTGGCCTATTTGGTGTCTAGTTTCACCCCCCATTGGCCTCATACCAATTGGGTTCATAGTTTGGTACTTATGGCCTAATTTAGGTACTGCCTTCAATACACAACCTGCACAAAAGCACATACACTTTCAATTTGGTATTCCTTCTCCTCCTCATTACTTCAATATTCAATCAATAACACTTCCATATCTATATTGTACACAATTCCAGCAACACTTTTGGGCAGAATATTCAAGTGCTCAATGCACACAATTCACCATTAAGTTCAACACTCACTTCCACCAAAATTCAACATATCTCAATATCAATATTACACATACGCTTCAACATAATCATACTTCAATGTAACTTACACTTGTTGCCCACTATTTAACATTAGCATATATCATTAATAACTACATGTTCACACATAAATTCATGCTATTAGGGGCTGCCAAACATGGCAGTTTGCTCAAGGCATCAAAGTTTCATTTCACACCCTTAATTCAAACACTACATGCACATACTTAGATACAAACTTACTACAACTTTCATTTGAATTAATTAACCTTCATTTTCATTCATTAGAAGTAAAAATAACTCAAGCTCAACAAAGGTTCATGGCTGCCAAAAATGGACAAGTCCATTTCTCACTATTTCTTTCATTTCTCTTCACCAAAATACTCACCTCAACCTAAACACAAGGTTTACTAAAGCAAGGGAGAGGTTTTGGACACTTTCCACTTGTGAGCTTCCTTCAAACTTCACCAAATCTTGTTTTTCTCTTCCCCAAGGTGAGTAGGCAAGCTTTAATGAAGGAACTAAGTAGAAAGGAGGGCTTGATCAATGGTGCATGGTGATGGAGGGAGTTTGGCCATGGTGGACTTCCATGGAAGTTAAATTCATCCAAAACTTTAAAGGTTGAAGATGAAGATGATAATGAGTGCAATCTACTGTCCCAAAGCATATTTTAGAGTCCCAATGTTCAAGTTAGTGGAGCACTAAGCTCATTTTAATATTTAATTAGTTAAAGTTTCCTTATTTGCTCATTTAGCATTAGTCTTTTACTATTTACATATTGTATCCCATTTTATTTTTTTTCATGACATTTCTTAAGTGCAATATCATTTATTCTTAATGGACATTGAGGTCAAAAGGCAACACTATGTGTCAAATGACCAAAATACCCCACTTCGTGTTTTTTTCCTGATTTTTCGGTAACACCGATTTTTGTCTGTTTCTCGATTTTTCATTTTTCTTTGTACTAATCTATTAATTTTTCGTTGATATTTCTAGTGTCAATTACATTTCAATAAACCTTTATTTATGTATCAAAATTAAATTCAGAGGGTTCCCCGCGGTCCTAGGGTTGGCAACGGCCTTCCTAGTGCAGTCGTCCATCGCTGCGGTGCCGGCTCGTTTAACTTAGCATCATTTTCTCTCTTTCATTTTTGTTTGATTTTTCTTGTATTTTTTATTTATTTATTTCATCATTATATGTCTGTTCACTATCACCGAAGTGTAGTTCTAGACATCCTGACTTGTCTGGACTATTATTTGACTACTGGAGCAATAGAACGTACAGAACACGTATAGGGAGGATGTTACACCATCTCCCTCTTCTCCCATAGCCAAAACTCCATGAAAGCTCCACCAAAGCTTTATAACTCACCAAATCTCACCCCAAAACCCTAAACACTCTTCACAAAGATTAACCCCCACATCAAGAGCAAAGTTTTGATTATCATAAAGTGAAGAAATTCTAAGGTTTATACAAGCCAATAAAGAGACCAAAGAGGTTAGTGCATGTTAATTACTTAATCTTGTTTATTTCTTAAAACTTAGTTTAAATATGAACAAATAATTAAGAAATTAAGATAAATCATGTGTGAAATTGAGAATGGAATTTTGGCCAGCTTTATGGGAGTGGTAGTTGATGGTTTTGATGGATTTAAAATGGCTTAGAAATGGTGTTGATGTGTAGACAAAAATTTGAAATGGATTAGTATGCCTAATTGACATGTGTTGTGTGAACCTTGAATTTGAGCTAGGGTTTGGACACAAAAACTTGGATCTTATTCATGTGTTGGTGAATGAAAGTTTAAATGATCAATTAGTGATCATTTGGCTGTGTATGATGAAGAATTGAAGTGAGTTGTAGCTTGGGATTTGAGTTTGGCTAAGCTGCCTTGGGTGACCTGCAGGTTTGGATGTGAGTCCAGCCTGTTTGAGCAGCAATAACTTGAATTGTAGAGGTTCAATTGGTGAAAGGCCAATTGGACATGAAACTAGATACATAATGGCACAACTTTGGTGAAGAAACCATGCCCAGAAAACCAAACCAAGTTGACCAAAAGTTTTCCCTAATCCGAGTGACCTGCAGTCTACCTGGGCAAAATGATCAAATGAATAGTGTTTGGTCATTTGGCCATAACTCATTGTAGAAAGGTCCAATTGACATGAAAGCTTACCAGAAATAAGCTGAGATATAGACCAACAACTTTCACGAAGAACACAAATCCAAATTCTGACCATAACCAAGTCAAATTGCCAACCAAACTTAGGTCACCAAATCTGGCAGAACCAAATTGCCTAGAAAATCTGGGTATAGGTCACTCCGGCCAGTTATGGTAAAATGACCATAACTTGAGCTACAAAACTCCAAATGGAGTGATTCAAAAAAAGAAATTCAACTAGACAAAATAAGGAACAGCTTTCATGTTGATCATTTTACCAAATTCCCACTGCAAAAATGACCAATGGAACAGTAAATACAAAGCATGAAAACTGAAAATTCTGCCCAATTAACATTAAGCTTGGAAATGGTATTGGTAACCAATACCAACAAATTTTGAATGCAAAATGTCGTATCTTGGAGAACTTAGGTCCAATAAATTTATTATGTATTAAAAAGTCAACAATTTGAGTGAATAGTAATGTGAATAGTAATACAAAGACACAAAGTATAATAACCAAATTGGTAGAGGAAATTAAGGTATGAAATTTGGAATCCATGAAATATTCATGGATTACTTGGAATAGTAATAGTAATTCACCTAAATGACTTAATGAATATTTAAGTTATGTGAGTATATAGTTAAGATTTATTCCCATTACTAGTAGGTCTAATAAAACATAAGTAATACCACTTGAATATGAAATGAAATTAACCTAGATGGATTGTTGAGTATAAAAGGGATGAGGTTTACATTAGGATTTATGTTTCCATTACAAATAAGATAATAACACCTTGTATGAGTTATGAATCCATACAAATATTGTAATGAATAAATGAATCACATGAAAAATATGAATGAAACATTAGTTCTCTTTATAAGAGAAAGGAAGAATGTTTTGAGTACAATGGTATATGAACACCATTGTTGTGAATTGTCATCAATATGAATGATGTAAGGAATGTATGAATATTATGATAAATGTATAAATTATAAAATTTATCATGAAATAATAAAGTCATAAAACAAAATATATTAATATTTAATGATATTATGTGCCCTTGTATTGCCTAGACATGTGTGTCAGATTGGATAGTTTGGCATGCCAATAGGGTATTGTTTTAGCAGTACTGCGAAAGGCTTTATGCCTGTATTCATGGCTTTGTGCCCGTATTCATGGCTTTATGCTCGCATTCATGGCTTTATGCCAACATTCATGGCTTTTATGCCTGATTATGTGTTATCATAGCTTTTTAGCAATACTGACTGCATACGCGGTTGACGTTCTGCGTCCCATGGTATAACGGCCCGAGACATCGCGGTGTCCAGTGCCAACGACCTGTTATCCAGTTTAGTCAACCTGTCATAGGTTACTTGGGCAGTGAAATTTATTGAAATAACTTAAGAATATTAGTAATTAAAAATATTAGAAATTAAATAAATGAGTAAGATGACCTAAAATAAATTAGAATAGTTATTTATTAGAAAGAATCGAAATGAACTGGACCGATATTAAAATTTACTTATTATGAAATAATCTGAGACAACCTAAAAAGTATTGAGAAAATGCTAAAAGATTAGCAAAGAAAATTATAACATACATAAATATTGCAAATGTGACTTACATAATAATATAAGCATAGATTTATTATTTTTAGATCATTTTTCTATGTACATTATTACTGTACATTGGCGAAATAAACACTTTCAAAGAAGACTAAATTAGGATAAAACATATTAAATTTTAGAAACCGCATGTGAAGTATAAATAAATCTTAATTATTTGAATTATGTTTTATTTCTATCTTTATTTGTATATTATTTCCTTGTTATATTATTGCACCACTAAGTAGCAAAGCTTAGCGCGATGGAATTGTTTCCTCGCGCAGATACTGAAGTTAAAGCCCAGCGAATACTAAACAGAGATTATAGAGTTCTGATCTGCAGAGCGTTCAAGGTTGTCACCTCCTCAGCAATGCATGTAGATAGGGCTTACATTAAGCATATCATGTATTTTGTGTATGTTATTTATTTCTTATATTGCCATGTAAATTAGCAAATTGTAATTAATTTGTATATCATGTAAATTAAGGATTTCTTTAATTATCGCAAATGATGTAAATTAATGCAAATTTGAGAATTTTGCTATAAGAATGGAGCATGAATGAATTTGTACAAATGAGTAAAAATTTGAATTACATAATGATTTTTCAAATGATGATATGAGTATGGATGAAATTATACTTAGAAAATATTGGTAAATTTTCAAATAGGTGAATAGTAAAACATGTCAAACAAAAATAAAATAGGGAAAACTGCGTTAGTTTCTCCGTCGAAAAATAATCGATATTAAATATAACGAGAACAAAATTTTTAAAGAAATAAAGTAAGATAAGTTAGGGTGCTCCGGCACCGATTGTAGCACGCCTTGCTCGGCTACACTATAGTCGGGTGAGGGGTGTTACAGCAACCATCTGCTGTGCAAACTGTGCAGGAAACTGCGGCATTTGTGGGGCTGGTGCTACTTATCCACTAACATTCTGTAGAGCTGGGGCTTCTCCTTGTGCCTCAGCTTCAACAGAATGCTTAACTGAGCAATCCCCTTCTTCCATTTCATGCTAAAGTTAGGGTATCTCCTGAACAAATAACACAAGGAGATTTCCCTCCGTTAGTTCATATTTATGACGTAATGCACTGTATGTAACAAATATGGACATTGAGCAGTTGTACTTAACAAAGAAAAGACACAAATTCATAAGTTAAAACATACTTCAAAAATTTGCTCTGATACCACTAAAACATGTCACACTTGACCCCTCTGTAAAGCATAACATGATCCCATAGAATACCTAATGAACTACTGAACTTTACCTACCGATAACTCATTAAGTACCCTACAAGGGATTTTAAAACAATTTTCTTATTTTTGATAAGTTGTGAGCATTTTCTAATAGGTATTTAAAACATTTAATTAAAATTAAAACTAGTTAATATTTTTGGTCCATTTTATTTTTCCGCAAATTTTATAAAAATTTTGCCAGAGTTTCATCAGTATTTTGAGAAAACAGTTCTTCAAATACCTAAAAAAAAGCACTTCTAATAATTTTTCTCAACAACTTCTTTAAATTCACAATCATCTCAATCAATTTTAACACATTTAACAACCTCCAAAAATTCAAATCCACCATTTTCCATATCCAACAATCACCAAATACCATTAATGAATTTCATTCAATTCAAAATAAATGCTACCATACATATTTCATTAATGACAAAGTAATTTATATACACTATTGGAAAAATTTACATCAAAAGAAATTCAAATTAAATTTTATTACAACTTTATACAAACTTTGTATAAGCTGCTCAAGACCAATTTTTACATGTCCATACATTTATGTGCAATACATACATCAAAATAAATATTTATAGTCAGGGTATAAATATACCCGATAGCTTCATGGTAAGTAGCTCCCCTGTCCTCAGCTGTTCAATCAGCTGCTACTTTAGTCCCTATATCTGCGACAGCAATAACAGCTATCGCTAAGTACTAGGACTCAGTGGTGCACAACATACTAAAATAATCTTTATACAGAATTTAAATCACATTTATTCAAAAATTAGACTGAACATGAGAATTAAATACAAAACATGAATTATGAGATTTTAATCCCAAACAATTTCATTTTAAAGTATCAAATCACATTTCATAAAATCCACAGTTATATCATGCCATTCGAAACAAATATAATCTCAATAGCTAGAGGCTAAGGAGAAGTTACACCACAAGGCTAGCTAGCTCAAATATATGGATATCCATTCAATTTCCTCTTCTACTGGCACACACCTCAACACTTCATCCGGAGAAGGAATCAAAATTCGAAACTCATTACACCCACTAGTCATGCTAGTGAGGTGTTCAAATATATGGTCATGACACTGTGGTTTCAAAACTTATCTTAACAATTTGCTAAACATTGCCATTTCAAATATACACAATTAACTTTCAACAATTTAAATCAAAGCATCATAAATAATGTCACAATTTACTATTTCAAATTATTCAAAACAATATGCAGAAAATAATTTACAAAAATTATACGTTGTGCACAAACCTTATGCGAGTCGCCTTTTGGCCTTGATTCGATTCCTCGGGTTCTTTCCCGGTGTTCTTTTCAACTAAAACACACAATTTCACAGTGTTTTAGTACCATAACTTAGCATAAATCCAAAAATAAATTTAACTTCACTTTTACCTAGCTCTAATGTGCTAAACTCGACGTTCTTTAAATTTTGTATTTCGGGGTTACTATTTACTACACTATTCAAGTTAAATTGTTGACTTTTTAAGGCTTAATAGGTATGGGAATTCCAACTTCACTCACATACCACATTTTGATCACTAAATTTGTTGGTTTTGGTTGTTTACTGAAATTCTAAGACTTTTAGGCAAATTTGATAAATTTTCAGTTTCGGTGTCTAAGGTTGCACTGCTCCATTGGTCATTTTAATGTTGAAATTTGGCAAAACTTTCTTCATAGAAAATGTTCTCTATTTTCTTAAGTTTATTCTCCTTTCTGAATCACTCCAATTGGAGTTTTGTAGCTCAAGTTATATCTATTTGAACCATGGCTGTCGGATTGGACTTAACCGAGATTTTCTGGGCAATTTTTAGTTTTGGTAGTTTTAGGTCATCAAATTTGGGTAGCCAAATGACTTGGTTAATGGCATAATTTGGGTTTGTGTTCTTCATGAAAGTTTTAGGTCTATACCTCAACTGTCCACTGGTAAAATTTCAGGTCATTTAGACCTTCCTAGCTCAAGTTATAGCCAAATGAACAAACACTATTCATTTAGTAATTTTGTACAGGGCAGACTGAGATTTTTCGAGTTTGGTCAATTTGTTCACTAGGTTTTGGCCACTTTTTAGGCATGCTTTCTAAATGAAAATTGTCTTATTTAGTGTCTATTTTCATTCCCAATTGGTCTCATGACCACACTCAATCCGAATTTGATCTCAACTCCAACACTTCCAACACACTTCATTTGGTCACCATTGACCATTTCCCACTTTAAACTAGGTCAAATATATCATTTTCCAATTTCTCACATTTTTGTCTCTAAACCCTAAGTGTCCAAACCCTAGTTTACTAATTCTTTGCATTTGATTGATTCAATGCCTATATACATGTTTCTTCATCTCAAACAAGATCACATATACTTTTAAATCTATCAAACCATGCAAATATACCCCCATACACATGCTGGCCAAAATTCAGCTTGGTCATTCAACAACTTATTTCATTCCATTTTAAGTTTATTTCTAAGTTAATTAAGCTATAAACACAACTAACAAATTAATTTTGCATCTTAAATCACTAACCTTGCTTAAAGGGTTTCTAAGCTTCCTTTTCTTCAAGTCTTTCTTCTTCATTTTGCTTTCTAATGCTTCCTCTATACTCTTCAAGATGCAAGGATGAGGATTAAGTGGAGAATTTTAGGGGAATCATGTTTAATTTAGGGTTTCAAAAGCTTAGTGAGGCTTATCAATGGTGGAGAATGAAATAAGAGAGAGGGAAGTGAGAGAGTGTATTTTGGCCAAATGAAGAAGACAACCCAACAATTTCTTTTTTATTTGTTTTTACATCTAATTATCTTAAATGTTGACTTAGTCAACTTTAATTAAATAAATTATAGTTTTGACATCATGTATGATGTCATTTGGTTGATGTCATAATTTATATTTCATTTTCTTTTCTTTTTCCTTTATTTTTCCATACTTCTTTAATTTAATTCCCGATTCCAAAGTTTTCTTTTCTCTGATTTTATTTGACAGTTAGGTAAGGAGTCAGCTCTCGGGGTCAATTGAGCAAATTGCCCCTCGCGGATTCAACCCAATTTGCAAATAATTCAATATTTCTTCTGGCTCCCTGACCTAATTATTTGACTGACTTAACAATTCTTTTTTGTGATTTTCTCTTTTCCACTATTTTTATAATAGTCTTAAGGACCGCGACGTCACATTTTACAGTTCAAAATTTGAGTTTAAATCGACTTCGCAGTCCTTCCCGAGAAGGTCACCCATCGCTATGACTCTCAGTTTGTTTAACTTCTTATGTTCTGTTTTTCTTATTTATACTTAACTAATTGACAATTACTAATTATTTGTGTTTATGGCTTTTCTAGTTGTCTTAAGTGTGGTTCTAATCCCCTTAATTGTCCAGACCAACTCCGGTCGCCAGAATAGTGAAATATACCAGGCTATGCGAATAGGGTTGTTACACCTCAAGTAGCCAGCCATCCATTAATTCCTCCATTTTCATCTAGCTTTGAGCTTGATTTTCCCTAAGTTTTCCACCCCAAAACCCTACACACCCTTCATAAAAATCAATCCCCACATAAGAGTAACATTTTGATTGTCATAAAGTGAAGAAAATTCAAAGTTTTAGCAAGCCAAAAAAGTAGTTAAAAGAGGTTAGTGCCTATACTTACTTTCATCTCTTTTTAATCTTTGTTAGGAAGGCAAATTAGATGAGAATTTGTTGTAAAATTGAACAAAACATTATATTGAAGTATGTATGAAAATTGGCAGCCATGGGAGAAGGATGAGATTTGTTGATTTGTATGAATTGAATTGTTTAGAAGTGGTTTGTAATGAGAAAACTTGAGTTAGATATTGAATTATGTGTATTAGATGTGTTAGATAGCATGGATAGCATGAAATGGACACTTTCGGAATTAGGGTTTATGAAAAATTAGAGTTTTGCATATGTAATGGTATATTAAAATTGTAATGGTCAATTAGTGACCATTTGAATGTGTGTGAGGAGGAATTGAAATGAGTAAGGATAATGGAGTTAAGCTTAGGCATGCTGCCCTTGGTGACCTGCAAGACTGGGTATGAGTCCAGCAGGTTTGGATAGCTATAACTAGAGTTGTATAGGTTTAATTGGTGCAAGGCCAATTGGACATGAAACTAGATACATAATTACACAATTTTTGTGAAGAAATCCTGCCCAGAAAATCAAATTAAGTTGACCTAAAAATTACCCTAATCCGGGTGACCAACATGCTGTCCCTGGAAAATGACCAAATGAACAGTATTTGTTTAAATGGTCATAACTCAGTGTAGAAAAGTTCAATTGATATGAAATTTTACCAGCAGAAAGCTGAGACATAGCCCTACAACTTTCATGAAGAAAATAGACCCAATGTTTGCCATAACATGCCCAAAAACTGACCTGCAATCAGTATACAAAAACTGTAGAATTGATTCTGCCCAGAAAATCTGAAAAATTGCAATCCGGCCAGTTATGGTTTTTAGGCCATAACTTGAGCTAAAAAACTCAAAATGGAGTGATTAAAAAAGGGAATGGAACTAGACACAATAAGGAACAACTATCATGAAGATAATTTTATCAAATTCGTACTGTACAAATGACCAATGGAACAGTAAACTTAGTGCTTGAAATCTGAAAATTGTAAAGTAACCAACACTAAGCTTTGAAATGGTATTGGCAACCAATAGCAACAACTTTAGAATGCAAAATGTGGTATCTTGGTGAACTTAGGTTCAATAAATTTATTATATATTAAAAAGTCAAAATTTTAAGTGAATAGTAATACAAAGACGCAAAGTGTAAGCACTAAATTAGTAGAGGAAATTAAGGTATGTAATTTGGAATCCATGAAATGTTCATGGATTACTTGGAATAGAAATAGTAATTCACCTAAATGACTTAATGAACATTTAATTTATGTGAGTATATAGTTAAGATTTGTATTCCCAATACTAGTAGGTCTAATAAAACATAAGTGATACCACTTGAATATGAAATGAAATTAACCCAGATGGATTGTTGAGTATAAATGGGATGAGGTTTACATTAGTACTTATGTTTCCATTACAAATAAGATAATAACACCTTGTATGAGTTGTAAATTCATATAAATATTGTAATGAATAAATGAATCACATGAAAATATGAATGGAACATTAGTTTTCTTTATGAGAGAAAGGAAGAACATCTTGAGTACAATGGTACATGAACACCATTGTTGTGAATTGTGATCAATATGAATGATGTAAGGAATGTATGAATATTATGATGAATGTATAAATTATGAAATTTGTCATGAAATAATAAAGTCATAAAATATAATATATTAATATTTAATGATATTATGTGCCCTTGTATTCCCTAGACATGTGTGTCAGATTGGATAGATTGGCATGCCAATAGGGCATTGTTTTAGCAGTACTGTGAAAGGCTTTATGCCTGTATTCATGGCTTTATACCCACACTCATGGCTTTATGCCAGCATTCATGGCTTTATGCCCACACTCATGGCTTTAATGCCCGATTATGTGTTATCATGGGTTTTTAGCCATATTAACTGCATACGTGGTTCACGTTTTGCGTCCCATGGTATGACGGCCCGAGGCACCACAGTTTCCAGTGCCAACGACCCGTTATCCAATTTAGGTAGCCTGTCATAAGTTACCTGGATAGAAAAAAATTTATTGAAATAAGATAAAAATATTAGAAACTAAATAAATCAGTGAGAAAAATCTAAAAGGTATTAAACTAGTATTAAGAATTTAATTATTACGAAATGATCTACAACACATAGAAAATATTAAGAGAGTATGTAACACCCCTAAGTTCGGTAGTGCGTTCTACTGTTCCTATGACCAGTGTTGTCCGGACAGCTAGGATGCCTAGAACTATACTTCGTTATGATTGAGGAGACATAAAATAATGAAATACAAGAAAAGAAAATACAAGAAAAGAAAATACAAGAAAAACAGAGGAAAAATAATAGCAAAGAAATGTAACCAAGTTAAGCGAGCCGAGAACCCTAGCAATGGGTGACCGCACCGGGAAGTCGCGGCGTGGACCGTTGACCAGCCCTGGACAGCGAGAAACCCTAGAAAATATTTTTAGAACTTAAATAGACACCTATTGAAGTACAAATACCATTAGAAATATCAAAGAAAAATTAATTAATTAGTACAAAGAAAAGTGAGAAATCGAAAAACGGATAAAACCCGGTGTTACCGAAAAATCGGGAATGCAACCCGAACAGGGGCATTGTGGTCATTTGACACTCTGAGTTGTCTTTTGAACTAAATTTCCATTAAAAATAAATAATATTACACTTGGAAAATATAATGAAGAATTAAATTAGGGGTACCTAATGTAAATAGCAAAAATGGGATTCAAATTGAGTAATTAACACATTTAACATATAATATTAATTAAATAAAGTTTAGTGGAGAGTTAGTGGGAATTATCTACACCTAAGTGGACAGCCACATCATTCAGCAACTTCATCTTATTCATTCCTCTCTTCCAGCCGAATTGGAATCCCTCCCAAAACCTCCATTGCCATCCATGTGTGGAGCTTCATCCACTCAAGATCAAGCCACAATTTCTTCAAGTCTCCTTCATTAAAGTTTGAGTACACACCTTGGGCAGTATTTTGGGAGCAAAAAGGGAGAGATTTGAAGAGGTTTGACAAGCTCCACTTGAGGTATATGTCCATTTCCTTCATCCTTGCTTCATTAAAGTTTGTGTGGGTGTTATGGGTAGTTGAATTGTGGAAGGAATTTTGGAGTTTAATGTTCTAAGGGAGATGTGTACTTTTGGCAGCCATGGAAACACCATGAAGACAGTTTATTTTTGCTTGTAAATGGTGGATTAAAGGATTGATTAAATGTATATATGTGTAGGAAATTATTTGGGTGATGTATACTTAGGATATATGAATGTCTATTGAAATTTGAATGCTTGGAAATTATGGAAATATAATGCATGAAATGGCAGCCTGGTTTGGTGAACCATAAGGATGTTATTTCATGCTTAGTTTATGGTATATTAATGTTGAATTGTGTTGGATGTTATGGCAGTTTGAGTGTATGTATGATGGTGTGAAGTTGGACATGTAAAAGTGTTATAGTTAGGTGCTTGAATTATTGTAAATTGAGTTTGACAAATTCTGCACTTTATGGTGTATGTTGAATGTGATTGTAAGCTGCCAAAATGACCTATAATATGTTGTGAATTATGTTTAGGTTATGGTACAACCAGAATTGGCTTGAATGTTGAGTTTGGTAAGTGTTAAAAGTGATCCTTGATGTGTATGAAAGAAATGCAATAAGGCAGTTTGAGTTTTAGGCCTATAACTTTAAGTGTGTGGCTCCAATTGATATGAGACCAATTGAAGGTGAAACTAGGCACAAAATGTGCCAACTTTCATGAAGGAAGCTTGCCAAAATTCTGCTTGCAAGGTAGCTTGAAAAATGACCAAATCAGGATTAAGTGCAATTGAGGCCTGAAAATTGACCATTTGGGCAGCAGTTAGTGTTTAGGCCATAACTCACACAAAACAGGTTCAATTGATCTGAAATTTTGACCATGAATAGCTAAGACCCATATCTACAAGTCTTATGAAGACACCAAATCCCAGAAATGACCATAAGCAAGTCAAACAGCTTGCTCAAGTTCGGGTCCAAAAACTGGCCGAACCTAAAATGACCTAAAGTGACCTAAAGTGACCAATTTTGATGCAATTTGACCAGCAATAGTAAAATGACTATAACTTGGTGTACATAACTCTGAATGAACTAAAATTTTTCCCCGCGTTCCATAAGACATAGATCTACAAGTTTGTAGTTTTGACCGAAACTTGAAAACTGAGGAAACTAGGTCGTCCGGCTAGGTCAAACTAGTATCCTAGAATCCAGCAAATTGCAAGAAAATGCAGTATACACGGAAATGAACTTGGTAATATGTACCAACCCTAAAAGACTATCGAATCTGAAATGCTAGTAACATTAAAACCTAATTTACCTAGAATGCATTGAGGGTCGATATATTAGGTTGATTAAGCAAATAATAGCATTCAGTGAATTACTTATCAAGCATTATCGTTAGAGACAGTTTAAATGAGTACTGAAACACTTCAAATTGTGTTTCTCAGTTAGCAAAGACTCAGGGAAAGGGAAGGACACACTGAGTCAAGGCTAGGAGATAGTTATCAGAGGTTTGTGCACAACAACTATTTCTTTTGAATTTTTCAATTGAAATGAATAATGACTATTTGTACATTACTGTTTTAAATTGTGAAAATGTGTTTGAATGGATATTTATCGCTCAAAAAGCACTGTAAATGGTTTGAAATTGTGAGAAATTGTTTGAATGATATTGATGGATACTTATTGATTGAAAAGCATTGGAAATGGTTTGAAACCACAGCTATCATGTATATTGATTGCATTCCTCACTAGCTTATCTAGTGGGACGAATTGAATTCCCTCTCTGGCTGAAGTGTTGAGGTGTGTGCTTGTTAAGGACGAATAGAATGAATACTCATATTTTTGCTAGCTAGCTATGTTATTCCTCATTAGTCATCGACTTTTGGGACGAATTGAACTTTGGAACATGATTAAGCTGTGTGTGATTTATTGATTTGTGTTATGAGATTGTGAAATAGAGTTAAATCCTTATTGACATTTACAATCTTTTGAAGTTAACTATGTTTTGATCTCTGAGATTTATTATGATATTGTGTTAAATTCCTTCTGACATTCATTGTCTTGAATTTAACTATGATTTTACGTATCCATCATTTATATGATTTATGAATTGTGATTTAAAGTTGTATTTGGTTAATGTTGTGCACCACTGAGACATTGTCTCAGCGATAGCTTTCCATTGCTGTCGCAGGTAGACAGACGGATAGGGTAGCAGACTAGGCTGCTAGTGCATTCAACGAGAGATCATCGAGTATATTGAGTACACCACATTTTGCATTTTATACTGTAATGTATGTTCACTGTATGTATATAGTGTTTTTGGTTTTGAGCAGTTATAAATTAAAATTGTACATTGAAGTTGTAAAGTAAATTATGAGTTATTTTGACTTGTAAAAATTGTATTATATTTCTTGTATCTTAGTTTTTGAAAAATCACTGTGGATTTGAGTTGAGAAATATGTTGTGTTGAGAAATATGTTGGAGTTGAGATTTGGAAATATATTGAAGTGCTTTTTACAGGTTTTCTGAAGAACTGTTTTATCCAAAATACAGATGGCACTCTACCAAAATTTTTACAGAAATTCCAAATAATTTAAATGTATTAGTTCTATCACTTCAATTCAAAAAGGTTTTTAATACCTGTAAATAGTGCTCACTACTGTAAAAGAAGTAAGAAAAGTTTTAAAATCCCTTGTAGTGTATTTAATGGGTTATCAGTAGACGAAGTTGGTAATTCATTAGGTGTACTACGGGATCATGTTATACCTTACAGAGGGGCAGGGTGTGACATGTTTTAGTGGTATCAGAGCAAAGTTTTTAAATTTTGTTTTCACATATTATTTGAATATTCTTTCTTCATAGTACAACTGCTCAATATCATTGTTTGATACATACAGTATATTACATTATAAATATGCACTAACGGGAGGAAATCTCCTTATGTTATTTGTTCAGCAGATCTAAGATCCTCGCATTGACCATGGAAGAGGGTGATCGTTCAGTTGATCAATCTATAGAGGCTGAGGTGCAAGGGGATGCCCCAGCCCTACATAATGTCAGTGGTTCAGTAGCACCAGCCCCTGCAGTACCGTAGTTTCCTGCTTAGTTCGCTCAGTAGATGGCTGAAATGTTCCAACAAATGGCTGGTAATGTGCCTACTCAAGTCCTAATACAGACACCAGTGGTATAACCACAGTCTCCTGCTAGGCAGTATGACAAATTGATGAAATATGGGGCTACATAGTTCAAGGGGACAGTAGATCCTCTAGAGGCTGAACAGTGGTTAGAAAGGATGGATAGGTTATTCAAGAAACTGCACTGCACAGAGGAGCTCAGATTTGAATACTCAGTATCTTTGCTACAAGGGGATGCTTATGACTGGTGGAAAACCATTCCCCACAGTTTGGTAGAACCTGCAGTGCTAACATGGAATGACTTTCGTAGGGAATTCAGACAAAAGTATGTCCCCGATGCTTGTGTAGACCAGAAACTACAAGAGTTCCTAAGTCTGAAATAGGGGAGCAGATCAGTGGCTGAGTATGAAAGGGAATTTTCCCGCCTGAGCCATTATGCAGTAAGTTTACTTGCTACCAGCAGGGAGAGATGCAAGAGGTTTGAAACCGGCTTGAAGCCCAGTATCAGATTACAAGTAGTCGGATTCAAGCACACTAACTTCTCTGAACTTATTTCTCAAGCCCTAGAGTTAGAAAGAATTGAGTCTGAAGCTGCTCCTGAGAAAAAGAAATCAGAGAAGACAGAGAAAGAGGGAAAATCAGTAGAACAGAGTTCCAGTGGTCCTACTGGAAAGAGGAAGAATCATGGGAACACAACAGAGGTGGCAAGAAGTCTGATAGGGGAAGATATTCAGGATTGAAGCCTCCTCTATCTGGTCAGCAGAGTACCAGAGGTTCTTACCCTCCCCGCCAATGTGAAAGTTGTGGAAGAAATCATGGTGGGATATGCTACAAGGCTATTGGAGCCTGTTATAACTATGGAGGCACAGGACACTTTGCCAAGGACTGCACCAGTAGTCGTAGAGTTGGACTACCTCCTAATACTGCAGAAGGGTCAGTTCAGAGCCCTGTCACCAGAAGTTCACAACCACCCAGTAGAGGTAGAGGCAGGGGTAGAGGTAGCCTAGTAGGCAGCCAAGGCACAGTGACACAATCAGAGCAAGATAGTGCTCCAGTTAGAATCTATGCAATGAGGCAGAGAGAAGAGGCCGAGACATTTGATGTTGTGGTTGGTACCTTTTCAACTTTTAACCAAGATGTGTTTGTGTTATTTGATCCGGGTTCTACCCATTCTTATGTGTGTGCTACCATCATTGATTACATTGCTGTTCCATGTACAAAAATGGACCTTGAGGTGCTAGTTACAAGTTCGTTAGGACAGGAGGTCAGGGTTAATAGAATGTATAGGGATTGTCCTTTGGTGATCCAAGGACACTTTTCTTTCTGATTTCATTGAAATGCCCTTCAGAGATTATGATATCATCTTGGGCATGGATTGGTTAGCTAGGCATCATGCCATGATTGACTGTAGGTTGAAGACAGTCATTTTTGGTCTCCCTCAGTACAGTGATGTGGTAATACATGGGGAGAGGCAGTTATTGCCATCAAACATCATTTCAGATGCACTAGCCAAAAAAAAAATGATCAGAAAGGGGTGTGAAGCATACTTGGCACATGTGGTTGACACCCAAGTAGGGAGTCCAGCATTGAAGGACATCCCTACAGTATATGACTTTCCAGATGTGTTTCTTGATGAATTGCCAAGATTACCTCCGGAAAGAGAAGTGCAGCTTGAAATTAATGTTATGCCTGGTGTGGATCCAATCTCCATAACACCATACAGAATGACACCAGTAGAGTTGAAGGAGTCTGAATACTTTTATGTTAGTGTTAGAATTATATGTTCTGTTGTTATTCCTTTACAGGGGAATAAATTTTGATGCATTAGTGATTAGTCCTTTAAGATTGTGATAATAAGTGAAATTAGTTTTGGAAGAGTTTATCGATGAAAAGTATTTTCTGACACACCATAAATTAAAAAGCAAATTGGCGAGCCTACTTAATGTAAGGCAAGAGGACGTAAAAGTAAGATGCAGTAATGGAATTGCTCTAGATGAGGGCAAGGATGTTACTATTAGTAATTACTAATGGATATTGTAATCAGAATAAGTTTCGGATATCAATGAATTCGAAAAGGATAAAAGATAGGAAAGTTTGATCTATTGGGATGTATCGTAGTAACTATGTAATGTTCTTGATGTTTATACTGTAAGCTGCAGATTACAGTACTAACTTGAGATTATTGTATAGTGTCACACCCTACCCCTCTGTAAGGCATAACATTATCCCGTAGTATACTTAATGAATTACCAACTTCGTCTACTGATAACCCATTAAATACATTACAAGGGATTTTAAAACTTTTCTTACTTCTTTTTACATTGGTAAGCACTATTTACAGGTGTTAAAAAAAATTTTTTGAACTTAAGTGAAAGAGGTAACACATTTGAATTATTAATAATTTCTGTAAAAATTTTGGCAGAGTGCCATCTGTATTTTGAATAAAACAGTTCTTCTAAAACTTGTAAAAAGCACTTCAAATATATTTTCCAATCTCAAATTCCAACATAATTCAACATAGTATTTTTTCCAACTCAAATCCACAATAATTTTTCAAAGACTGAGATAAAAGAAATACAGTACAAATTTTACAAGCCAAAATAACTCATAATTTACTTTACAACTTCAATGAGCAATTTTAATTTACAAATGCTCAAAAACAAGAACAATATATACATGCAGTGAACATACATTACAGTACAAAATGCAAAATGTGGTATACTCAATATACCCGATGATCTCTCAATATAGTACTAGCAGCCTAGTCTGCACTCACGATCTGTCTACTGCGATAAAGAATGAAAAGCTATGGCTGAGTAAAATTTACTCAGTGGTGCACAATAACAATTTGAAATGCGATATATATAAATCTTTTATTGACAATTCACAAATCAAATAGTTCACAAAATTTACAAACTTCATATAATACAAATTTGATCAAATAATTAAGTAACACAGTTTTTCCAATCAATAATACAATTTAATCAAATAACTGAATAATACAGTTTTGCCAATCAATAACACAATTTGATCAAATAACTAAACAATACAGTTTTGCCAATCAATAACACAATTTGATCAAATAACTGAATAATACAGTGTTGCCGATCAATATCACAATTTAAGCCATCACACAATTTTTCCACACATGCCTTGTTGTACACCACGACAAGACACTCACCCCAATAATCGAAATCAATGAGGGAGGAAGCTAGCTGAATAATGAGTACTCATCCACACTCACCTCAGACTGGGAAGTGAAAGAGGGAGGAACATAATCACACTTGAAGGAACGGAAGCGTGAAAAGCACAAGTTTATACCATTGAATTCAAAAATTTTCACTTAGGGTCACATGCATCATGCAAGATTTATTTTTATCTATTTGATTTCAATGATAAACAACATATTAAAACTCTTTTAATATGTTTTTGGATCTGTATTTGCCATTTAAGATTTTAAAATTAATCAGATTAATTTTAGAACCCTAGATTAAATCAAGAACGATTACACTAACCTCTTGATGCCTCGCAAATGTCTGCGCCTTTGAGATTCGTCTTTAGGACACCAGATGTTGTCCCTCTAGCTTGTCCACACCAAGAACACCTATGGCAGCCCTTGAATAGCTTCTAAAGCTTTTTCTATTAATTAGAAAATCAAGTTCTGCCTTTTAAGAGATTAAAGATGTAAACAGGACACTAGAAACAATTCCTAGTGTTCTTAATTCAAGAGATTGATGGCTAATCTCTTTGAATTGATAAGAGATGAAGAAGAAGAGATAAAAACCCTCAAAGTGGCGTGACAAAGGAGTGTAGCTGCTGGTTGTATTTTGTTTTCTCATAACAACACTTAAATAGCTAGGTTAACACATTAAACCCTTGCCACATGTCACCCTTTGATTAGCTCTAGGTTTAAGTGACCCAATCACATTGTGCCAAGTGTCAAACCTATATTTCATCTTGATTTTAATCATCTTACATGATTAAAAAACATTTGGCAAGCTTATGTGTTATGCCATGTGTCACCATCTCATGGTGCCACGTGTCACACTGGAAAATGACCAAAATGCCCCTGTGTCTTAATTTTGAGTTCTTAACCCAAAATAATTATTTTTCTTCTTCTAATCAATTTATATCAAATATAAATTAATTAATTAATCTCTATTAATTAATTTCTCATTAATTAAATTCATATTTAAACACTTTAAATATAAATTTAACTTATATTATACATCCAATAATCTAGATTTGGTTTCAAGTCATGCTAGGGACTTTGCAATCTAATTGCAAACCAAACCTATTTAATTAATCAATTAAACCCTTTAATTAATTAATTAAATCATATTTAATTAGGTGATAACTTGTGTATGTGTGTGACTTACTAGGCTCATCACTAATTGGCAATGAGATATGATATCAACTCTTAATATCATCAAAACTCTTTCTTACCATAAATGATTTCTCTAAATCATTTTATAAACCTCATACACCATGGTTAACACCTAGCATAGCATGCCATGGCCACCCAATTAGTAATAAGGTTTACCTTAAATGAACCTATAATCATATGTTACCATGCACTAGAATCTCTCTATTACAAAATCCCAACTCAAGCTGGAGTCATGGTTTATGTCAAACTCCATTTGCTATGAATATTATGTTCTCTTTTAATTCCAGTTCTTGATTAAAAAGATTTTCTCATCAGAAACTCTTTTCTGAATAAATCTATCTGTTCTGGCCAGGAACTTGAAACATCAAGAACAATTAAATGAACATAGGATTTTATCTCTATTTACTTAGAGGAACAGATTCCATCTTGATCAACACCTACCTCCATATATAACTAGTAGGAGCCAACACATGCCCATATACCCATACACGATACAAGTATGAAAGCAGTATCAAACTCAAACTACCTATATACAAGATAACTGTGCTATCTCAGGTCTAAAGATTATATGCACTGATATGATTTATGACAAAACATTGACAAGAGTAAACTCCATGTGCTTGTCATAAGTGTCACTGGTTTGGCCTACTTATCATTTATAAGTGCCTATCATGTTTGTTATATGGCATGAGACTCACCATTCCATCTTATTTATATCTCATATAAATAACTTGGGAACAAACATGAATACAATCTTTACGATAAGTCATGTCCTTATTATGAAGTATCCTCGATTGTGAACCTATTTATGATACTTCGTGCTAGAAATATTGTCACTCATATTCTTAACAACTTAAGAATAATATTTCTAACAAAATATCAATGGACCTTTTCTATTACACATAAATATATTATGTAAATGGAAAAGTGGAAATGCCTTTTTAATTAATAAAAATATGTACAAGATACATAATAGATGATATGCTCTAGGGCATACTACTAACAACACTCACCCCAAACTGATAGGTCAAAGAGGGAGGAATATATCACACTCACCCCATAAATGGAGGAGGAACATAGTAACAGTGTCATGCCAAGTGTGAATCAAAACAATTTCAAATCATAATATTTCATACAAACCATAAATCACATTTTATCTTAAAATTTCCATTTGCAAAGTTGGCAACACAATAATTTCCAATTAATATTCCCAAAACCAAAGCAACCAAAAATTATTCATAACTCATTTCTCCAAATAAATTTGCTAGTAAAAGCAGTGAATATAAAAGTATTGTGCACAGACACAATTTAAAACTATAATGTTTAATTAAATTTTTAAGTAGAAAATGAGAAGTCAAAATTATTGTGCACAAACATAATTTAAAACAATGACATACAAATAATCATAATTTATTTCAATTGAAAAATTTAGAAGAAATAACTATTATGCACAAACACAATTTAAAACAATAACATACAAATAATCATAATTTATTTCAATTGAAAAATTCAAAAGAAATACTTATTGTGCACAAACACAATTTAAAACAATAACATATAAATAATCGTAATTTATTTCAATTGAAAAATTCAAAAGAAATAACTATTGTGCACAAACCTTTGATATATGCCTCTTGGCTCTGACTCAGTATTTCCTTCCCTTTCCTCGAAGTCGTTATAATCGAGAAACACAATTTGAAGTGTTTCAGTACTCATTTAAATAGTCTCTAAGAATAAGGTTCAATAATTAATTTATCGAATTTTATTATTTCCTTAGTCAACCTAATATGTTGACCCTCGATGCATTCTAGGTAAATTAATTTTTAATGTTACTAATATGTCACATTCAATAGTCTTTTAGGGTTGGTACATGTTACCAAATTCATTTCCATGTATCTTGCATTTTCTTGCAATTTGCTGGATACCGGGATACTAGTTTGACCTAGCCGGACGACCTAGTTTCCTCGGTTTTTGGGCTTCAGTTGAAACTACAAACTTGTAGATCTATGTCTTATTGCACGTGGGGCAAAATTTCAGGTCATTCTGAGTTATGTAGACCAAGTTATGGTCATTTTACTATTGCTGGTCAAAATGCATCAAAATTGATCACTTTAGGTCAATTTTGGTTCGGCCAGTTTTTGGACCCGAACTTATGCAAGCTGTTTGACTTGCTTATGGTCATTTCTGTGTTAGTAGTATGCCCTAGAGCATATCATTTAGTATGTATCTTGTACATATTTTTATTAATAAAAGGCATTTCCACTTTTCCGTTTACATAATATATTTATGTGTAATAGAAAAGGTCCATTGATATTTTGTTAGAAATATTATTCTTAAGTTGTTAAGAATATGAGTGACAATATTTCTAGCACGAAGTATCATAAATAGGTTCACAATCGAGGATACTTCATAATAAGGACATGACTTATCCAGAAAGATTGTATTCATGTTTGTTCCCAAGTTATTTATATGAGATATAAATAAGATGGAATGGTGAGTCTCATGCCATATAACAAACATGATAGGCACTTATAAATGATAAGTAGGCCGAACCAGTGACACTTATGACAAGCACATGGAGTTTACTCTTGTCAATGTTTTGTCATAAATCATATCGATGCATATAATCTTTAGACACGAGATAGCACAATTATCTTGTATATAGGTAGTTTGAGTTTGATCTCGCTTTCATACTTGTACTGTATGGGTATATGGGCATGTGTTGGCTCTACTAGTTATATATGGAGGTAGGTGTTGATCAAGATGGAATCTGTTCCTCTAAGTAAATAGAGATAAAATCCTATGTTCATTTAATTGTTCTTGATGTTTCAAGTTCTGGCCAGACAGATAGATTTATTCGAAAAGAGTTTACGATGTGAAAATCTTTTAATCAAGAACTGGAATTAAAAGAGAACATAATATTCATAGCAAATGGAGTTTGACATAAACCATGACTCCAGCTTGAGTTGGGATTTTGTAACAGAGAGATTCTAGTGCATGGTAACATATGATTATAGGTTCATTTAAGGTAAACCTTATTACTAATTGGGTGGCTGTGGCATGCTATGCTAGGTGTTAACCATGGTCTATGAGGTTCATAAAATGATTTAGAGAAATCATTTATGGTAAGAAAGAGTTCTGATGATATTAAGAGTTGATATCATGTCTCATTGCCAATTAGTGATGAGCCTAGTAAGTCACACACATACACAAGTTATCACCTATTTAAATATGATTTAATTAATTAATTAAAGAGTTTAATTGATTAATTAAATAGATTTGGTTTGCAATTAGATTGCAAAGTCCCTAGCATGACTTGAAACCAAATCTAGATTATTGGATGTTTAATATAAGTTAAATTTATATTTAAAGTGTCTAAATATGAATTTAATTAATGAGAAATTAATTAATAGAGATTAATTAATTAATTTATATTTGATATAAATTGATTAGAAGAAGAAAATAATTATTTTGGGTTAAGAACTCAAAATTAAGACACAGGGGCATTTTGGTCATTTTGCAGTGTGACACGTGGCACCATGAGATGGTGACACATGGCATAACACATAAGCTTGCCAAATGTTTTTTAATCATGTAAGATGATTAAAATCAAGATTAAATATAGGTTTGACACTTGGCACAATGTGATTGGGTCACTTAAACCTAGAGCTAATCAAAGGGTGACATGTGGCAAGGGTTTAATGTGTTAACCTAGCTATTTAAGTGTTGTTATGAGAAAATAAAACACAACCAGCAGCCACACTCCTTTGTCACGCCACTTTGAGGGTTTTTATCTCTTCTTCTTCATCTCTTATCAATTCAAAGAGATTAGCCATCAATCTCTTGAATTAAGAACACTAGGAATTGTTTCTAGTGTCCTGTTTACATCTCTAATCTCTTAAAAGGCAGAACTTGAATTTCTAATTAATAGAAAAGGCTTTAGAAGCTCTTCAAGGGCTGCCATAGGTGTTCTTGGTGTGGACAAGCTAGAGGGACAACATCTGGTGTCCTGAAGACGAATCTCAAAGGTGCAGACACATGCGATTGCATCAAGAGGTTAGTGTAATCGTTCTTGATTTAATCTAGGGTTCTAAAATTAATCTGATTAATTTTAAAATCTTAAATGGCAAATATAAATCCAAAAACATATTAAAAGAATTTTAATATGTTGTTTATCTTTGAAATCAAATAGATAAAAATAAATCTTGCATGATGCATGTGACCCTAGGTGAAAATTTTTGAATTCAATGGTATAAACTTGTGTTTTTCACGCTTCCGTTCCTTCAATTGGTATCAGAGCCACTATATTTGCCATTTAGATTGTTGATTATATGATTTAATTGTGTGTTTGATTATGAGATCAAAAGTTCATTGCTGGTTGCAAAGCAAGTTGGCGGCATACTTGAATAAACACCATCAATGGTGCACATGGTTTGGCTTCCATGGGTGGTTTAAGGTTTGGCTTTTAATTCTGCAATTGTTGTATGATCTAAGGCCTATTCTTTGACTAATTAAAGTGTTTAATTAGTAGTTTTTAATCACACAATTAAATTATGATTCAAATTAGAATTTTAAAAATTGTTTGAATGTGATTCAAATCTGAATTTTAAAAGTTGTTTGAATGTGATTCAAATCTGAATTTTTGAAGTTGTTTGAATGTGATTCAAATCTGAATTTTTAAATTTGTTTGAATGAGATTCAAATCTGAATTTTTAAATTTATTTGAATCATATTCAAATCTGGATTTTTAAGTTGAATATGAGATATTCAATTTAATTTAAGTATGTATGTTTTATTTAATTGTTAAATAGTGATATGCATGATGGATGATCATGGACTATAAAAGACCAATGTGATTGGATTTATTTCTTTTATGTTTCTTTGGGATTGTAAATTAATTAATTTATTTTAATTTATTTTGGGCATGTATTATTAAGTTTGTTATAATTTTTGGGTTGTAATTTCATTTATTTAAGTTCTTGTAAATTCGCCTTGGTATGCCAAGGATTACTATGTAATATTGGATTGCAAGAAGTTCAAGGAGGTCAAGAGCATTGGTGGGACCAGTGGGAGGAATTCAAGATCAAGTGTTGATTATGTACTCCTTCAGCAACTCTTGTAAAATGAATGAATGAAATGCACCTAGGAATGCCCTGATTCAATTCTTGGTGGCTCAGAATTAAATCCCTTATAAAGTCCATGATCATACCATATTTACTGCTTATCCATGAATGCATGAGATGTATGGGAATGTATACAATTATATGATATATGCATGCTAAATGGATAATGTGCAAAGTGAGACCTTAATAGTAAATAGAATGACCATAAAATCTTCCAAACAAATGATTAAGTTGGAAATGCTATAATTAAAGTAATTATAACATAGGCCCTCCATTGGGGCAATTATTTTTAAGAAATAGTTGCATAAGATGCAATTTATTTAAGAGATTTTCTTAAGAATAATTGTTAAGCATGAGATGTTGTAAATATGTAAATGGTTTAGTGGCCAATATTGGATGTACCTGAGGATATTAAAATTATTTGCATAATTACTGGCTCAATGGGATCAACTTAACTAATGCAAGATAAGTCAATAATGGATGTACCTGAGATTTTAAGCATTAGGGGCTAGGTAAAGGATTGAACCTCACATGAGATGTGATGGGCAAAGAGTTTCTCACTTATAGTTTATTGTAATTCCAATAATGGATGTACCTGAGGATGATCAATAGAATTATAAGAATTCAATCACCCACTAGAAATCCATCCAACTAGGATTTCCGTTTTCTACTTTGGAAGTGTAGGATTCGCTATGTTAGTGGGAGGACCAATTTGATTAAAAGACCATAATCATTTTGGTTAATTACATGATACATTTACTAATTAATCTGGTTATTTTCTACAGTTAATTTTCTGATAAAAATGAGCACAAAACAACCACCACCATCCAATATCCTTGCAAGCATACTTGATCACAATAGGTTGACAGGACCTAATCTATCTGATTGGCTAAGAAATTTGAAACTTGTCCTGAACCTTGAACATATAGGATATGTTCTAGATTCAAATGTCCTGGTCCCTTACCTCCAGAGGCCACACAAGAGGAACATGAAACTTTGGACAAATGGAAGGAGCATGATATGAGAGCTAAGTGTTACATGCTTGCTTCCATGAGTAATGAGTTACAGAAGCAACATGAGAACATGTAGAGTGCGAGTGAGATCCTCCTTCACCTATAAGAGTTGTATGGTGAGCACAGCAGGAATGCTAGGTATGAGATATCTAGACAGCTATTCCGTATGAGGAAGTCTGAGGGATAGAATGTTGGGGATCATGTCCACAAGATGATTCGGATGATTGAGCAGTTGGAACATCTTGACTTTAACATGGATTTCCAACTACAGACGGATTTGATCCTTCAGTCCCTTCCTGAGTCTTTTGGGAATTTTGTGACAAATTTCCATATGACTAGACAGGAATGCACCTTAGCTGGTTTACTCAACATGCTGGTTATTGCTCAAAAGAATATGTCGGGCAATAAAGGAAAAGAGGTAGCTTTGGTTACATCTTCTTCTACTGGAAAGTCCAACAAGAAGAAGGGCAATAAGAAAAAGAAACCTCAGATTCCTGGTCCTTCCAAGAAAATAGCTAAACAGAAAAGGAAGACTAAAGCTGATGGAGGCAAAGGAAAGTGTTTCCACTGCCAAAAGGATGGGCACTGGAAAAGGAACCGCCTGAGTATCTTGCTTCTCTCAAGGACAAGAAGGATACACCTTCTAAGGTATGTCCATATCTTGTTATTTAGATTTACGATGATACCCATAGTTCATCTACAACTTGGGTTTTAGATATCGTGCGCTTCACATTTCTAATGATATGTGAACTAGCAAACAAGAGCGACTTGCGTTCTCAAGATATTAGAGTCCGGATTGGCAATGGCTCAACTGTTGAAGCTTTAGCCATAGGATCTAAATCTTTTTACATGTTTGGACATGTTTTGTGTTTGGATAATATTTTATATGTACCTGATGCTTTTAACAACATCATTTCTATATCTAGTTTGACTAGAAATGGCTATGAATTTCAGTTCACTACTGATGTTCGCAATATTTATTTTGGAAATAAATATGTTAGTTCGGGTTATATGAATAATGGTCTTTATTATTTGGATAATAATGAAAAACACAAATTGAATGCAAGTGATCTAAAAAAATGCAATGCCATGGTGAAAACCAACTCAAGTTCAAAATATATTTGTCACTTAAGGTTATGTCATGTTGCAGAAGATAGGATTACAAAATTGGAGAAAATGGGGATTCTATCCTCATTGGGCTCTGAGCCTACTCCAACTTGTGAATCTTGCCTTCAGGGTAAAATGACTAGATCACCCTTAGTTGGACAAGGGCAAAGAGCTGAAAATATTTTGGAGCTAATACATAGTGATGTATGTGGTCCATTTAAAGAAATGGCTAGAGGGGGTTTTCATTATTTTATTACCTTTACTGATGATAAATCAAGGTTTGGGTATTTGTATTTGATGAAATACAAACATGAATCTTTTGAAAAGTTCAAAGAATTTAAATCTGAAGTAGAAAATCAAACAGGAAAGAATTTTAAAGCTCTTCGATCAGATCGTGGAGGTGAATATTTGAGTACTGAATTTGATGAATACTTGAGAGAGCATGGCATTGTTTCTCACCGACTCTCCAGAACGCCACGGTGAATGGTGTATTTGAAAGGAGAAATCGTACCGATTGGATATGGTACGTAGTATGATGAGCTATACCGATATGCCAATCTCCTTTGGGGATTTGCATTAGAATCACTTTGTATATTCTGAATAGGATTCCATCAAAATCGCTTTCTTCCACACTTTATGAGATATGGCATGGAAGAAAACCAAGTCTTAAGCATGTTAAGATTTGGGGTTGTCCAAATTTATATCAAAAAGTCAACACCGATAAATTGGAGACCAGATCGTAAAAGGTCGATTTGTTGGATATCCAAAAGATAGTTTTGGATATTATTTTTATTTGCCTACTTCACAAAAGGTTGTGATAAGTAGAGATGCCACATTTCTTGAACAACGTTTGTTCAAGAAGGAGGCAAAGGAAGGCAAATAGAGTTAGAATTGGAGAATTCGACCAACCAATGCATCGATGGATATAGATCCATCTAGTCAACCTATACCCGTTGATGAAACATCTACAGCTGTTCCTCGTAGAACAACCAGGGTATCTCTCCCACCAGTGAGATATGGTTTTCTTCATGAAGAAGAACAAGAGTTGTCTCCTCATGAAGAAGTAGATCATGGAGATGATCCACTTACCTATGAAGAAGCTATATCAGATATAGACTCTTCAAAATGGATTGATGCTATGAAATCCGAGATTGATTCAATGTATAAGAATCAAGTTTGTGATCTAGTAGACCCACCAAAAGGAATTGTAACTATAGTGAACAAATTGGTTTTCAAGAAGAAAATTGGTTCTGATGGAAAGGTAGAGACCTATAAGGCAAGGCTAGTAGCGAAAGGGTTTCGCCAAAGGCAAGGAATCGACTATGAGGAGACTTTCTCGCCTGTTGCCATGCTTATATCAATTAGGATTTTATTAGCAATAGCTGCATACTATGATTATGAGATTTGGCAGATGGATGTCAAAATAGCTTTTCTCAATGGATACATTGAAGAAAACATTTTCATGGAACAACCTAAGGGTTTTGAATCCCAAGATGGTTCCAAGGTATGCAAGCTAAAGCGATCCATTTATGGGTTGAAACAAGCTTCGAGGAGTTGGAACATTCGTTTTGATGAAGCCATTAAATCCTTTGGTTTTATCAAAAATGAGGATGTGCCATGTGTATATAAGAAGGTTAGTGACAGTGCTATCACTTTCCTTGTCTTATATGTGGATGACATACTGTTGATGGGTAATGACACAGGTATGTTGACGACTATAAAGGTATGGTTGTCAAATACATTCTCCATGAAAGACTTAGGGGAGGCAACCTATATTCTTGGGATTCGCATCTATAGAGATAGAGCGAAAAGAATAATTGGTTTATCCCAAACTCTATACTTGGAAAAGGTGTTAAAGAGGTTTAACATGCTTGATTCCAAGAGAGGATTGTTACCAGCGAGACATGGTATCCATCATTCTAAAGAGATGTCTCCAAAGACACCTGAAGAAAGAGATAAGATAGCCAGGATTCCATGTGCTTCGGCTATTGGAAGTTTAATGTATGCAATGTTGTGTACTAGGCCGGATATCGCATATGTCGTTAGTTTGACTAGCGGTATCAATCCAATCCAGTTTGGAACATCGGATAGTTGTCAAGAATATTCTTAAGTACTTGAGAAGAACTAAGGATTTATTCTTGATTTATGGAGTGGAGACTTGCAATTGGATGGTTATCGATTACGATTTCCAATCGGATATCGATGATAGAAAGTCTACCTCTGGATATGTGTTCATTTATAATGGAGGTGCGATCGGTTGGAAGAGTTCCAAACCGAGCACGACTACGATTCCACTACAGAAGTCGAGTATATTCTCGCATCGAGATGCAAGGAAAGCTGTTTGGATAAAGAAGTTCGTGATAGAACTTACGGTAGTTCTTTCCATTGAGTCGAGTTCCACTACACCGTGACAATAATGGAGCGATCATACGAGCTAAGGAACCAAGGTCTCACCGAAATCCAAACACATAGAAAGGCGCTACCACATTATCGGAGAAATAGTTGGGCGATGTAGCCATGCAGAAAATAGCATCGGTGAAAATCCGGTGATCCATTCACTAAGCCTATGTCACAGACTCAGTTAGACCGACATCTTGAGAAGATAGGTCTAAGATATTATAATGAATGGCTCTAGTGCTAGTGGGAGATTGTTAGTAGTATGCCCTAGAGCATATCATTTAGTATGTATCTTGTACATATTTTTATTAATAAAAGGCATTTCCACTTTTCCGTTTACATAATATATTTATGTGTAATAGAAAAGGTCCATTGATATTTTGTTAGAAATATTATTCTTAAGTTGTTAAGAATATGAGTGACAATATTTCTAGCACGAAGTATCATAAATAGGTTCACAATCAAGGATACTTCATAATAAGGACATGACTTATCCAGAAAGATTGTATTCATGTTTGTTCCCAAGTTATTTATATGAGATATAAATAAGATGGAATGGTGAGTCTCATGCCATATAACAAACATGATAGGCACTTATAAATGATAAGTAGGCCGAACCAGTGACACTTATGACAGGCACATGGAGTTTACTCTTGTCAATGTTTTGTCATAAATCATATCAGTGCATATAATCTTTAGACCTGAGATAGCACAGTTATCTTGTATATAGGTAGTTTGAGTTTGATACTGCTTTCATACTTGTACTGTGTATGGGTATATGGGCATGTGTTGGCTCCTACTAGTTATATATGGAGGTAGGTGTTGATCAAGATGGAATCTATTCCTCTAAGTGAATAGAGATAAAATCCTATGTTCATTTAATTGTTCTTGATGTTTCAAGTTCCTGGCCAGGACAGATAGATTTATTCAGAAAAGAGTTTCTGATGAGAAAATCTTTTTAATCAAGAACTGGAATTAAAAGAGAACATAATATTCATAGCAAATGGAGTTTGACATAAACCATGACTCCAGCTTGAGTTGGGATTTTGTAACAGAGAGATTCTAGTGCATGGTAACATATGATTATAGGTTCATTTAAGGTAAACCTTATTACTAATTGGGTGGCTATGGCATGCTATGCTAGGTGTTAACCATGGTCTGAGGTTCATAAAATGATTTAGAGAAATTATTTATGGTAAGAAAGAGTTCTGATGATATTAAGAGTTGATATCATGTCTCATTGCCAATTAGTGATGAGCCTAGTAAGCCACACACATACACAAGTTATCACCTATTTAAATATGATTTAATTAATTAATTAAAGAGTTTAATTGATTAATTAAATAGGTTTGGTTTGCAATTAGATTCCAAAGTCCCTAGCATGACTTGAAACCAAATCAAGATTATTGGATGTAAAATATAAGTTAAATTTATATTTAAAGTGTTTAAATATGAATTTAATTGATGAGAAATTAAGTAATAGAGATTAATTAATTAATTTATATTTGATATAAATTGATTAGAAGAAGAAAATAATTATTTTGGGTTAAGAACTCAAAATTAAGACACAGGGGCATTTTGGTCATTTTGCAGTGTGACACGTGGCACCATGAGATGGTGACACATGGCATAACACATAAGCTTGCCAAATGTTTTTTTAATCATGTAAGATGATTAAAATCAAGATTAAATATAGGTTTGACACTTGGCACAATGTGATTGGGTCACTTAAACCTAGAGCTAATCAAAGGGTGACATGTGGCAAGGGTTTAATGTGTTAACCTAGCTATTTAAGTGTTGTTATGAGAAAATAAAACACAACCAGCAGCCACACTCCTTTGTCACGCCACTTTGAGGGTTTTTATCTCTTCTTCTTCATCTCTTATCAATTCAAAGAGATTAGCCATCAATCTCTTGAATTAAGAACACTAGGAATTGTTTCTAGTGTCCTGTTTACATCTCTAATCTCTTAAAAGGCAGAACTTGAATTTCTAATTAATAGAAAAGGCTTTAGAAGCTCTTCAAGGGCTGCTTCTTGGTGTGGACAAGCTAGAGGGACAATATCTGGTGTCCTGAAGACGAATCTCAAAGGCGCAGACACGCTGCAGTGCATCAAGAGGTTAGTGTAATCGTTCTTGATTTAATCTAGGGTTCTAAAATTAATCTGATTAATTTTAAAATCTTAAATGGCAAATACATATCCAAAAACATATTAAAAAAGTTTTAATATGTTGTTTATCATTGAAATCAAATAGATAAAAATAAATCTTGCATGATGCATGTGACCCTAGGTGAAAATTTTTGAATTCAATGGTATCAACTGTGTTTTTCACGCTTCCGTTCCTTCATTCTGGTCTTTGGTGTCTTCATAAGACTTGTAGATATGGGTCTTAGCTATTCATGGTCAAAATTTCAGGTCAATTGGACCTGTTTTGAGTGAGTTATGGTTTAAACACTAACTGCTGCCCAAATGGTCAATTTTCAGGCCTTATTTGCACTTAATCCGGATTTGGTCATTTTTCAAGCTACCTTGCAAGCAAAATTTTGGCAAGCTTCCTTCATGAAAGTTGGCACATTTTGTGCCTAGTTTCACCTCCAATTTGTTTCATACCATTTGGAGCCACACACTTAAGGTTCTAAGCCCAAAACACAAATTGCCTTATTGCATTTCTTTCATACACATAAAGGATCACTTTTAACACTTACCAAACTCAACATTCAAACCAATTCTGGTTGTACCATAACCTAAACATAATCCACAACATATTATAGGTCATTTTGGCAGCTTACAATCACATTCAACATACACCATTAAGTGCATAATTTGTCAAAATCAATTACAACAATTTAGTCGCCTATTCATGCTCATTTACATGTCCAACTTCACACCATCACACATATACCCAAACTGCCATCACAACTAACACAATTCAATATTAATATTCCATAATCCAAACATGAATTAACATCCTTGTGGTTCACCTAACCAGGCTGTCGATTCATGCATTACATTCCCATAATTTCCAAGCATTCAAATTTCAATACACATTCACATATACTAAGTATACATCACCCAAATAATTTCCTATACGCATAAATATTTAATCAATCCTTTAATCCACCATATACAAGCAAAAATAAACTGCCCTTAAAGAGTTTTCATGGCTGCCAAAAATAAACATCTCCCTTAGAACATCAAACTCCAAAATTCTTCTCACAATTCAAGTACCCATAACCTCCTTACTAACTTTAATGAAGCACTAACCAAAAACTCAAACTTACTACTTTGGAAACTCTTCAAAATCTCTCCAAAACTTGGTCTTCTTGCTGCCTATCTACTGCCCAAGCTATGTAGAGCAACTTTAATGAAGACAACTTGTGAAGATCATGGCTCGAAGGTGGTGTTTTTGCCCTTGCATGGTGGACACCATGGATGCTTCCATGGAAGAGAATTTCGGCTGGAATTTTAAGAAGTGAGGAAGAAGGTGATCTGCTGTCCAAATAAAGAGATAATGGTCCACTTTGATCGGTGAGTGGAGCACTAACCTTAATCTAATATTAATTTAATCTTAACTTTCATTTTCCCACCTTTAACTCTCCATTTTTGCTATTTACATTAGATACCACTAATTTATTTTTTTATGACATTTTCCAAGTGTAATATCATTTATTTTTAATGGAAATTTAGGTCAAAAGACAACTCGGGATGTCAAATGACCACAATGGCCTTGTTCGGGTTGCATTCCCGATTTTTCGGTAACACTAGGTTTTATCCGTTTTTCGATTTCTCACTTTTATTTGTACTAATTAATTAATTTTTCTTTGATATTTCTAATGATATTTGTACTTCAATCGATGTCTCTTTAAGTCCTAAAAATATTTTTCAGGGTTCCCCGCCGTCCAGGGCTAGTCAATGGTCCACGCCGTGACTTCCCGGTGCGGTCACCCATCGCTAGAGTTCTCGGCTCGCTTAACTTGGTTACATTTCTTTGCTATTATTTTTCCTTTGTTTTTCTTGTATTTTCTTTTCTTGTATTTCATTATTTTATGTCTCCTCACTCATATCGAAGTGTAGTTCTAGGCATCCTAGCTGTCCGGACAACACTGGTCACTGAAACATGAGCACTACCGAACATAGGGGTGTTACAATTCTCCCCCCCTTAAATAAATTTCGTCCGCGAAATTTTACCCAATAGCCATCTTACAATAGTCATACATTTATTTTCTCATTTCTATATGATCGTATAATCTTCTTTCTCTCAAATTTGTATAAGACTTTTAACAATCTAATACAATATTTAATTTGTTTGTATAGCACCAATCTTCTCGTACTATTGTGCTGTCTAATATTTCAGTTCATGTTCCTTCTTGAATGACCCTTTGAGGTCATGTTAGAATGATTTATCTAGTCATTGGTCCTCTGACCATTCTAGTCAATAGTCTTCCTCACATTCGTAATATTTCTTTGTTATATCTGAACTAACTGTTCAAATTTTTACTTCCCCAATTCTTTTTATCTATTAATATTTTATAACTTACTTCCTTTTGTATTAAACTATAACCTTTCGATATTCTAACTTTTGAGTTTTAACTCCCTAAGTAGGATTTTCAAACTTATTTCCAACAATTAAATTCTGTTCTGGCATAACTATACCAAAACATATGCCGTTGGAAACTATTCTCATCTTGGTGTACTATCGAGTGGTACGTAGCTCTACACACTAATCTCAAGTCAGTACTGTAATCTGCAGCTTACAGTATAAACATCAAGAACATTGCATAGTTACTACGATACATCCTAATAGATCAAATTTTATGATATTTTATCCTTTTCGAATTTACTGATTACAACATCCATTAGCAATTACTAACAGTAACATCCTTGCCCTCATCTAGAGTAATTCCATTACTGCATCTTACTTTTACGTCCTCTTGCCTTACATTAAGTAGGCTCGCCAATTAGCTTTATAATTTATGGTGTGTTAGAAAATACTTTTCGCTGATAAACTCTTTGAAAACTAATTTCACTTATTATCACAATCCTTATCTTAAAGAACTAATCAGTAATGCATCAAAATTTATTCCCCTGTAAAGGAATAACAACAGAACATATAGTTCTAACACTAACATAAAAGTATGCAAACTCCAGGTCAAACAATACATATATATATATCTTAGTTACTAATTGAGAAAGTACCAGCAACAATGTCAAAAGTCTCAGCCTCTTCTCTCTGCCGTATAGGGTATACTCTAGCTGAAGCATCACCTTATTCTGGCTGATTCACAGTACTCTGACTTCTAGGTGTACTACCCCTACCTCTACCTCTGCTTCTACTAACTGATGGTGAACTCTTTGGGGTAGAAACTTGGGTTGATCCCTTTGGTGTAGTAAATGATCCAGAACGACATGGATTTACACAATCCCTAGCAAAATGACCAGTCTCTCCACAATTAAAACATGCTCCTACGAATCTATAACATACCCCACTATGTTGTTTATCACAAGTTTCACAAAGTCGATCTGACAGCACATTTCTGGGTTTCTGTTGAGTTTGCTGATCGAATCGAGGTGATTTCTGTCCAGAAGATCTATCTCTACCGAACTTCTTACTACCTCGGTTGTATCCCCCAAAGTTTTTCCTCTTTCCAGTAGGACCACTAGAACTCTGTTCTACTGACTTTCCCTCTTTTTCTGTCTTCTCTGATTTCTTTTTCTCAGGAGCCGCTTCAGATTCAATTCTTTCTAATTCTAGTGCTTGAGAAATAAGTTCAGAGAAGTTAGTATGTTTGAATCCGACCACTTGTAATCTGATACTGGGCTTCAAGCCAGTTTCAAATCTCTTACATCTCTCCCTGCTGGTAGCAAGTAGACTTACTGCATAATGGCTTAGGTGGGAAAATTCTCTTTCATACTCAGCCACTGATCTGCTCCCCTGTTTTAGACTTAGGAACTCTTGCAGTTTCTGATCTACATAAGCATCAGGGACATATTTTTGTCTGAATTCCCTGAGAAATTCACTCCATGTTAGCACTGCAGGTGTAACACCCTCCCGGTAGCAACTTCGTACATTCTACTGTTCCGGTGACCGGTGTCGGTCCGGACAGCTAGAACGTCCGGAAAAATATTTAAACAAAAGTGAGGGACCAAAATTAACTCAAATATTAATAAGAAAAATATAGTAAAAATTTTAGAAATAAAATACAACAAAGTTAAACGAGCCGGTGCCCAAGCGATGGGTAACCAGAGGAAAGTTGCGGTTCTCACAACGAGGAGCCCTAGACCCGGGGAAAAAATCATAAAATAATTATTGGGACTCCAGAGAAGGGTCATTGAGATTCCTATGGCATTAGAATGCCAAGAAAATATTTAGAAAAATTTTTCAATCGGTACAGACAATTTTGACCCGTTAAGCCAAACGGAGGGCATTTTGGTCATTTCGCCTTCAGAGACGATTTTTGGTCGACTTGTCCAGTTGAGTAAATAATTATTATGACATAAAATATGAATTAATGTTGATGAAAAATTAATTTGAAGTTAGTAGAAGAGAAAAGAAAAGAAAATACAATAAAATGCCAATTATGACATATTATGAGGTCATTTAAAATTGTCCACCAATCACAATTAAGTAACCATTTGACTAATTAATAAAAGAGATAAATAAAGACCAAGGAAGACCAAAAACAAGCAGCCATCTTCTTCTTCAAAACGTGATCCTCTCCTCCATAACCCTCCATGGAAGTTTTCTTTAATTACTTCCATTTTCCCATGAATTTACACTATAAAACCCTAAGTCCCTTCACTAAAAGCTTGTCTCTACCTCTTGGGAAGTGTTTGGCAGCCTAGAAAGTGAAGGAAAGTGAAGTTTTGAGTTTGGAAAAATCTGCCTACAAGAGGTTAGTGCTTACTTTTACAAATATTTCTTTATTTCTATGTTAGGGACTTGAACTTAGTATGAAATTGTAAATTAAATGGACTAAACTCATGTGTATCTATACCATGAATTTCGGCTGCCCTAAGGAAGGAATAGGATTGATTGTTTTGATGGACTTAGAGTGGACTAAATATGATGTTTAAGGTATTTATATACATGGATAATGAGTTAGTGTATTAACTAGGGTAACTAGTGTGAATCACAATGGGAAACTAGGGTTTTGGAGAGTGAAATTTGGTTTTGGCTTTTGAAGTGGTAAGTGAACCTTATAAGGGTCAATTAGTGACCATTTGAGGTAAGTTCACCATAATTTGAAGAGATTTAGAGTGATGCAAACTGAATTGGTAGGCTGCCTAGGGTAACCAGTGGGGAGGCTGTGATTCCAGCCCACTTGGACTGCCATATCTTTGGCTGTGTTGGTTCAATTGGTGTTTGGCCAATTGGACATGAAACTAGGCTTATAATGGCACATTTTTGCTAAAGAAACCATGCCCAAAAGACCAAAGCAAGTGGACCAAAAGTTGGCCCCAATCCGGATACCCTGCAACAGCACCTACAGAAATGACCAAATGAACAGTAACTGTTCATTTGGCCATAACTCACTGTAGATATGGTCAATTGACCTGAAATATTTACAGCAACAAGATATGATATAGAAAAACAACTTTCATGAAGAACATCACCCCAAATTATGCCATTAACCCATTCAAATTATTGGGCAAATTTGAGTTATCAAACCTGCAACTCTGCAGATTTTCATTTGAGCAGTAATGTTTGGAGGACTATAACTCTCTCTAGAAAACTCGGATTTAGGCGATTCTTGAACCGATGGAAACCTAAGGTATGGTAGAATATTTCATAAGAAGAAAGTTAGACCAAATTATGAACTTAACTTGATCAAATTACTGACCAAAATTGGACCAAAAATATGCCAGACCCAAAATCTCAGCATGAACAGTGCACGTGAACAGTAAACTTATTTTGGCCATAACTTGAGCTACAAAACTCCAAATGGAGTGATTCAAAAAAGGAAATTCAACTAGACAAAATAAGGAACAACTTTCATGTTTACCATTTCCTCAAATTCCCACTGCAACAGTGCCCAATGGAGCAGTAAATTTGGGCTACAAAAACTGAAAATTCTGCTTCCCTTGGTTTAAACTTAGAAATGGTAATGGTGATCACTTCCAACAAGTTTTAAATGAAAGATGTGGTATGTTTGAAGTGCCAAAGCCAATGTACCTATTTTCTATCCAAAAGTCAACATTTTTGTTGACCAATGAGGTGAATAGTGACACCAAAACCAAAAATTGGCAATTTTGCCAAAATGACCTAAGCTTTGAGAAAGTGACCAAAACCAACAAGTTTTGAATACAAAATGTGGTATGTTGGGAGTACTAAAATCAATGTACCTATTGTTTATGCAAAAGTCAACATTTTAGTTGACTAATGAAATGAATAGTGACATGAAAACTTGAAATTCAAAAATTTGTGAAACTTAAAAGTGCAAAATGCCCTAGTAGGCCTAATGTGATTGGTTTGGATAGGTTGGCATGCCAATAGGGTATTGTTTTAGCAGTACTGCGAAAGGCTTTATGCCAGTATTCATGGCTTTTATGCCCGTATTCATGGCTTTTATGCCCGATTATGTGATATCATGGCTTTTTAGCCATACTGACTGCATACGTGGTTGACGTTCTGCGTCCCATGGTATGACGGCCCGAGGCACCGCGGTGTCCAGTGCCAACGACGTTATCGATCCGATCGTCCAGTATAGGTTACTTGGGCATGGAAAAGTATAACTGTAATTGAACTGATTGTTAAAGAAAATACGAAAATTAAATATCAGGAATGATTATGATAGAATACAAAGAAACTCAAGATCATGAAGAAAATAATTAACAAAATGCATGAAGAAGTTAATATCATAAAACGTAATTAGCCCTCGACTAAACATTAAGTTGGTAATTATTCAGTTCTTATGAACACAATGGCTAAGAAATTATGATTTTTATTTGCATATTATATTTTCTTGTATTATTGGCACCACTAAGCTTTATGCTTAGCACGTCGCTTTTGCAACGCGTAGGTACTGATGATTTGGATAGAGGGCCCAGTAGACCACAGATTGGGTAAGGCCGTTCACAGTTCTGCATAGTGTCTGTGTCACCTCACCGTCTGCAGTGCATTGGTAGGACACTAGGTGTCATTTTGGTATTTTGTAATTGATTTTATTTTCTCATGTGTAAATGAACTTATGAAATGTAATTTGATGTTCATATAAATAATGAGAATTGTGTTTATAAATGGAAAAGTGAATGTTTATCTGTAATTTATATATGATTATCACATGTGATGAATGATTGAGAATTGAAATTGAGAAATGAATGGTTGACAAATGTTGAGATGATGATTATTGGAGTTTGAGAGTAATTGAATACGAATATATGAATATTGGAAGTGTTTTTCACAGGTTCCGAAGAACTGTTTTCTCCATTTTTAGCCGGTACTCCGCCGGATTTTCTTTAAAATTTTCGGAACCTTAAATAAATAATACTTTTGATAAATGGCTTAAATAAATTATATTTCACAAGTTATATTCAAAAGGAAGAATAAAAATGAATTAAGATAAAATAGAGTGCTCGGCACACTGAGTGGCATAACTTGCTCGGCTACACTGTAGTCGGGTAAGGGGTGTCACAGCAGGTTCTACCAGACCATGGGGAATAGTTTTCCACCAGTCATAAGCATCCCCCTGTAGCAAAGATACTGAGTATTCAAATCTGAGCTCCTCTGTGCAATGCAATTTCTTGAATACCCTATCCATCCTCTCTAACCACTGTTCAACCTCCAGAGGATCTACTGTCCCCTTGAACTCTGTAGCCCCATATTTCATCAATTTGTCATACTGTCTAGCAGAAGATTGTGGTTGTACCACTGGTGTCTGTATTGGGACTTGAGTAGGCACATTACCAGCCATTTGTTGGAACATTGCAGCCATCTGCTGAGTGAACTGAGCAGGAAATTACGGTACTGCGGTGGCTGATGCTGCTGAACCACTGACATTGTGTAGGGCTGGGACATCCCCTTGCACCTCAGCCTCTATAGATTGATCGACTTAACGATCACCCTCTTCCATAGTCAATGCGAGGATCTTAGACCTCCTAAACAAATAACACATGGAGATTTTCTCCCGTTAGTGCATATTTATAATGTAATGTACTGTATGCATCAAACAATGATATTGAGCAGTTGTACTATGAAGAAAGAATATTCAAATAACATGTGAAAACAGAATTTAAAAACTTTGCTCTGATACCACTAAAACATGTCACACCCTACCCCTCTGTAAGGCATAACATGATCCCGTAGTATACCTAATGAATTACCAACTTCGTCTACTGATAACCCATTAAATACACTACAAGGGATTTTAAAAATTTTCTTACTTCTTCTTACAGTGGCGAGCACTATTTACAGGTGTTAAAAATTTTTTTTTGAACTTAAGTGAAAGAGGTAACACATTTGAATTATTAAAAATTTCTGTAAAAATTTTGGCGGAGTGCCATCTGTATTTTGAATAAAACAGTTCTTCTAAAACTTGTAAAAAACACTTCAAATATATTTCCCAATATCAAATTCCAACATAATTCAACACAGTATTTTTTTCAACTCAAATCCACAATAATTTTTCAAAGACTGAGATAAAAGAAATACAATACAAATTTTACAAGCCAAAATAACTCATAATTTACTTTACAACTTCAATGTACAATTTTAATTTACAACTGCTCAAAACCAAGAACAATATATACATACAGTGAACATACATTACAGTACAAAATGCAAAATGTGGTATACTCAATATACCCGATGATCTCTCAATATAGTACTAGCAGCCTAGCCTGCAGCCCTGTCAGTCTGTCTACCTGCGACAGCAATGAAAAGCTATCGCTGAGTAAAATTTACTCAGTGGTGCACAATAACAATTTGAAATGCGATATATATAAATCTTTTATTGACAATTCACAAATCAAATAGTTCACAAAATTTACAAACTTCATATAATACAAATTTGATCAAATAATTAAGTAACACAGTTTTGCCAATCAATAACACAATTTGATCAAATAACTGAACAATACAATTTTGTCAATCAATAACACAATTTGATCAAATAACTAAACAATACAGTTTTGCCAATCAATAACACAATTTGATCAAATAACTGAATAATACAGTGTTGCCGATCAATATCACAATTTAAGCCATGACACAATTTTTCCACACATGCCGTGTTGTACACCACGACAAGATACACTCACCCCAATAATCGAAATCAATGAGGGAGGAAGCTAGCTGAATAATGAGTACTCATCCACACTCACCTCAGACTGGGAAGTCAAAGAGGGAGGAACATAATCACACTCACCCCAGACAGATAGGTCAAAGAGGGAGGAATATATCACACTCTCCCCATAAATGGAGGAGGAACATAGTAACAGTGTCATGCCAAATGTGAATCAAAACAATTTCAAATCATAATATTTCATACAAACCATAAATCACATTTTATCTCAAAATTTCCATTTGCAAAGTTGGCAACACAATAATTTCCAAATAATATTCCCAAAACCAAAGCAACCAAAAATTATTCATAACTCATTTCTCCAAATAAATTTGCTAGTAAAAGCAGTGAATATAAAAGTATTGTGCACGGACACAATTTAAAACTATAATGTTCAATTAAATTTTTAAGTAGAAAATGAGAAGTCAAAATTATTGTGCACAAACATAATTTAAAACAATGACGTACAAATAATCATAATTTATTTCAATTGAAAAATTCAAAAGAAATAACTATTGTGCACAAACACAATTTAAAACAATAACATACAAATAATCATAATTTATTTCAATTGAAAAATTCAAAAGAAATACTTATTGTGCACAAACACAATTTAAAACAATAACATATAAATAATCGTAATTTATTTCAATTGAAAAATTCAAAAGAAATAACTATTGTGCACAAACCTTTGATATATGCCTCTTGGCTCTGACTCAGTGTTTCCTTCCCTTTCCCTGAGTCATTGCTAACTGAGAAACACAATTTGAAGTGTTTTAGTACTCATTTAAATAGTCTCTAAGAATAAGGTTCAATAATTAATTTATCGAATTCTATTATTTCCTTAGTCAACCTAATATGTTGACCCTCGATGCATTCTAGGTAAATTAGTTTTTAACTTTACTAATATGTCACATTCAATAGTCTTTTAGGGTTGGTACATGTTACCAAATTCATTTCCATGTATCTTGCATTTTCTTGCAATTTGCTGGATTCCGGGATACTAGTTTGACCTAGCCGGACGACCTAGTTTCCTCGGTTTTCGAGTTTCAGTCAAAACTACAAACTTGTAGATCTATGTCTTATTGCATGCGCGGCAAAATTTCAGGTCATTCTGAGTTATGTAGACCAAGTTATGGTCATTTTACTATTGCTGGTCAAAATGCATCAAAATTGGTCACTTTAGGTCAATTTTGGTTCGGCTAGTTTTTGGACCCGAATTTATGCAAGCTATTTGACTTGCTTATGGTCATTTATGGGCTTTGGTGTCTTCATAAGACTTGTAGATATGGGTCTTAACTATTCATGGTCAAAATTTCAGGTCAATTGGACCTGTTTTGAGTGATTTATGGCCTAAATACTAACTACTGCCCAAATAGTCAATTTTCAGGCCTTATTTGCACTTAATCCGAATTTGGTCATTTTTCAAGCTACCTTGCAAGCAGAATTTTGGCAAGCTTCCTTCATGAAAGTTGGCACATTTTGTGCCTAGTTTCACCTCCAATTGGTTTCATACCAATTGGAGCCACACACTAAGGGTTCTAAGCCCAAAACACAAACTGCCTTATTGCATTTCTTTCATACACATCAAGGATCACTTTTAACACTTACCAAACTCAACATTCAAACCAATTCTGGTTGTACCATAACCTAAACATAATCCACAACATATTATAGGTCATTTTGGCAGCTTACAATCACATTCAACATACACCATTAAGTGCAGAATTTGTCAAAATCAATTACAACAATTTAGTCGCCTATTCATGCTCATTTACATGTCCAACTTCACACCATCACACATATACCCAAACTGCCATCACAACTAACACAATTCAACATTAATATTCCATAATCCAAACATGAATTAACATCCTTGTGGTTCACCTAACCAGGCTGTCGATTCATGCATTATATTCCCATAATTTCCAAGCATTCAAATTTCAATACACATTCACATATACTAAGTATACATCACCCAAATAATTTCCTATACACATAAACATTTAATCAATCCTTTAATCCACCATATACAAGCAAAAATAAATTTCCCTTAAAGAGTTTTCATGGCTGCCAAAAATAAACATCTCCCTTAGAACATCAAACTCCAAAATTCTTCTCACAATTGAAGTACCCATAACCTCCTTACTAACTTTAATGAAGCACTAACCAAAAACTCAAACTTACCACTTTGGAAACTCTTCAAAATCTCTCCAAAACTTGGTCTTCTTGCTGCCTATCTACTGCCCAAGCTATGTAGAGCAACTTTAATGAAGACAACTTGTGAAGATCATGGCTTGAAGGTGGTGTTTTTGCCCTTGCATGGTGGACACCATGGATGCTTCCATGGAAGAGAATTTCGGCTGGAATTTTAAGAAGTGAGGAAGAAGGTGATCTGCTGTCCAAATAAAGAGATAATGGTCCACTTTGATCGGTGAGTGGAGCACTAACCTTAATCTAATATTAATTTAATCTTAACTTTAATTTCCCCACCTTTAACTCTCCATTTTTGCTATTTACATTAGATATCACTAATTTATTTTTTTATGACATTTTCCAAGTGTAATATCATTTATTTTTAATGGAAATTTAGGTCAAAAGACAACTCGGAATGTCAAATGACCACAATGGCCTTGTTCGGGTTGCATTCCCGATTTTTCGGTAACACCGGGTTTTGTCCGTTTTTCGATTTCTCACTTTTCTTTGTACTAATTAATTAATTTTTCTTTGATATTTCTAATGGTATTTATACTTCAATCGATGTCTCTTTAAGTCCTAAAAATATTTTCCAGGGTTCCCGCGGTCCAGGACTAGTCAATGGTCCACGCCGTGACTTCCCGGTGCGGTCACCCATCACTAGAGTTCTCGGCTCGCTTAACTTGGTTACATTTCTTTGCTATTATTTTTCCTCTGTTTTTCTTGTATTTTCTTTTCTTGTATTTCATTATTTTATGTCTCCTCACTCATATCGAAGTGTAGTTCTAGGCATCCTAGCTGTCCGGACAACACTGATCACCGGAACAGTAGAACGCACTACCGAACATAGGGTTGTTACATGTAGAGCTACGTACTACCCGATAGTACACCTAGATGAGAATAGTTGCCAATGGCATCTGTTTTGGTATAGTTATGCCAGGACAGAATTTAATTGTTAGGAATAAGTTTGGAAATCCTACTTAGGGATCTAAAACTCAAAAGTTAGAATATCGAAAGGTTATAGTTCAATACAAAATGAAGTAAGTTATAGAATATTGACAGATAAAAAGAGTTATAGAAGTAAAAATTCGAACAGTTGGTTCAGATATAACAAAGAAGTGTTACGAATGTGAGGAAGACTATGGATAAATTGGTCAGAAGACCAATGACTAGATAAATGTTTCTAACATGACCTCAAGGGTCATTCAAGAAGGAACGTGAACCGAAATATTAGACAGCACAATAATAAGAGGAGATTTGTGTTATACAAACAAATTAAGCGTTGTATTAGATTGTTAAAAGTCTTATACAAATTTGAGGAAAAGAAGATTATACAATCGTATAGAAAGGAAAAAAATAAACGTATGACTATTGTAAGATGGCTATTGGGTAAAATTTCGTGGACAAAATTTATTTTAAGGGGTGGAGAATTGTAACACCCCTAAGTTCAGTAGTGCGTTCTACTATTCCTATGACCAGTGTTGTTCGGACAGCTAGGATGCCTAGAACTATACTTCGTTATGATTGAGTAGACATAAAATAATGAAATACAAGAAAAGAAAATACAAGAAAAACAAAGGAAAAATAATAGCAAAGAAATGTAACCAAGTTAAGCGAGCCGAGAACCCTAGCGATGGGTGACCGCACCGGGAAGTCGCGGCGTGGACCGTTGACCAGCCCTGGACCGCGGGGAACCCTAGAAAATACTTTTAGGACTTAAATAGACACCTATTTAAGTACAAATACCATTAGAAATATCAAAGAAAAATTAATTAATTAGTACAAAGAAAAGTGAGAAATCGAAAAACGGACAAAACCCGGTGTTACCGAAAAATCGGGAATGCAACCCGAACAGGGGCATTGTAGTCATTTGACACTTCGAGTTGTCTTTTGACCTAAATATCCATTAAAAATAAATAATATTACACTTGGAAAATATAATGAAGAATTAAATTAGGGGTACCTAATGTAAATAGCAAAAATGGGATTCAAATTGAGTAATTAACACATTTAACTTATAATATTAATTAAATAAAGTTTAGTGGAGAGTTAGTGGGAATTATCTACACCTAAGTGGATAGCCACATCATTCAGCAACTTCATCTTCTTCATTCCTCTCTTCCAGCTGAATTGGAATCCCTCCCAAAACCTCCATTGCCATCCATGTGTGGAGCTTCATCCACTCAAGATCAAGCCACAAGTTCTTCAAGTCTCCTTCATTAAAGTTTGAGTACACACCTTGGGCAGTATTTTGGGAGCAAAAAGGGAGAGATTTGAAGAGGTTTGACAAGCTCCACTTGAGGTATATGTCCATTTCCTTCATCCTTGCTTCATTAAAGTTTGTGTGGGTGTTATGGGTAGTTGAATTGTGGAAGGAATTTTGGAGTTTAATGTTCTAAGGGAGATGTGTACTTTTGGCAGCCATGGAAACACCTTGAAGACAGTTTTTTTTTTTGCTTGTAAATGGTGGATTAAAGGATTGATTAAATGTATATATGTGTAGGAAATTATTTGGGTGATGTGTACTTAGGATATATGAATGTGTATTGAAATTTGAATGCTTGGAAATTATGGAAATGTAATGCATGAAATGGCAGCCTGGTTTGGTGAACCATAAGGATGTTATTTCATGCTTGGTTTATGGTATATTAATGTTGAATTGTGTTGGATGTTATGGTAGTTTGAGTGTATGTATGAAGGTGTGAAGTTGGACATGTAAAAGTGTTATGGTTAGGTGCTTTAATTGTTGTAAATTGAGTTTGACAAATTCTGCACTTTATGGTGTATGTTGAATGTGATTGTAAGCTGCCAAAATGACCTATAATATGTTGTGAAATATGTTTAGGTTATGGTACAACCAGAATTGGCTTGAATGTTGAGTTTGGTAAGTGTTAAAAGTGATCCTTGATGTGTATGAAAGAAATGCAATAAGGCATTTTAAGTTTTAGGCCTATAACTTTAAGTGTGTGGCTCCAATTGGTATGAGACTAATTGGAGGTGAAACTAGGCACAAAATGTGCCAACTTTCATGAAGGAATCTTGCCAAAATTCTGCTTGCAAGGTAGCTTGAAAAATGACCAAATCCGGATTAAGTGCAATTGAGGCCTGAAAATTGACCATTTGGGCAGCAGTTAGTGTTTAGGCCATAACTCACTCAAAACAGGTCCAATTGACCTGAAATTTTGACCATAAATAGTTAAGATCCATATCTACAAGTATTATGAAGACACCAAAGCCTATAAATGACCATAAGCAAGTCAAACAGCTTGCTCAAATTCGGTTCCAAAAACTGGCCGAACCTAAAATGACCTAAAGTGACCAATTTTGATGCAATTTGACCAGCAATTGTAAAATGACCATAACTTGGTGTACATAACTCAGAATGACCTAAAATTTTGCCCCGCGTTCCATAAGACATAGATCTACAAATTTGTAGTTTTGACCGAAACCCAAAAACCGAGGAAACTAGGTCGTCCGTCTAGGTCAAACTAGTATCCCGAAATCCAGCAAATTACAAGAAAATGCAGTATACACGGAAATGAACTTGGTAACATGTACCAACCCTAAAAGACTATCGAATGTGACATGTTAGTAACATTAAAACCTAATTTACCTAGAATGCATCGAGGGTCAATATATTAGGTTGATTAAGCAAATAATAGCATTTAGTGAATTACTTATCAAGCATTATCGTTAGAGACAGTTTAAATGAGTACTAAAACACTTTAAATTGTGTTTCTCAGTTAGCAAAGACTCAGGGAAAGGGAAGGAAACACTGAGTCAAGGCCAGTAGACAGTTATCAGAGGTTTATGCACAACAACTATTTCTTTTGAATTTTTCAATTGAAATGAACTATGACTATTTGTACATTATTGTTTTAAATTGTGGAAATGTGTTTGAATGGATATTTATCGCTTGAAAAGCACTGTAAATGGTTTGAAATTGTGAGAAATTGTTTGAATGATATTGATGGATACTTATTGATTGAAAAGCATTGGAAATGGTTTGAAACCACAACTATCATGTATATTGATTGTATTCCTCGCTAGCTTGTCTAGTGGGACGAATTGAATTCCCTCTCTGGCTGAAGTGTTGAGGTGTGTGCCTATTTAGGACGAATAGAATGAGTACTCATAATTTTGCTAGCTAGCTATATTATTCCTCATTAGTCATCGACTTTTGGGACGAATTGAACTTTGGAACATGATTAAGCTGTGTGTGATTTATTGATTTGTGTTATGAGATTGTGAAATGGAGTTAAATCCTTATTGACATTTACTGTCTTTTGAAGTTAACTATGTTTTGATCTCTGAGATTTATTATGATATTGTGTTAAATTCCTTCTGACATTCATTGTCTTGAATTTAACTATGATTTTACATATCCATCATTTATATGATTTATGAATTGTGATTTAAAGTTGTATTTGGTTAATGTTGTGCACCACTGAGACATTGTCTCAGCGATAGCTTTCCATTCTTTATCGCGAGTAAATGAGCGGATAGAGGCGTGAGACTAGGCTGCTAGTGCATTCAGCGAGAGATCATCGGGTATATTGAGTATACCACATTTTGCATTTTGTACTGTAATGTATGTTCACTGTATGTATATAGTATTTTTGGTTTTGAGCAGTTGTAAATTAAAATTGTACATTGAAGTTGTAAAGTAAATTATGAGTTATTTTGACTTGTAAAAATTGTATTATATTTCTTGTATCTCAGTCTTTGAAAAATCACTGTGGATTTGAGTTGAGAAATATGTTGTGTTGAGAAATATGTTGGAGGTGAGATTTGGAAATATATTGAAGTGCTTTTTATAGGTTTTCTGAAGAACTGTTTTATCCAAAACACAGATGGCACTCTGCCAAAATTTTTACAGAAATTCCAAATAATTTAAATGTGTTAGTTCTATCACTTCAGTTCAAAAAGGTTTTTAACACCTGTAAATAGTGCTCACCACTGTAAAAGAAGTAAGAAAAGTTTTAAAATCCCTTGTAGTGTATTTAATGGGTTATCAGTAGACGAAGTTGATAATTCATTAGGTATACTACGGGATCATGTTATGCCTTACAGAGGGATAGGGTGTGATAGAGTAAATGGAAGACTAGCAAAATAAGCATAACGTAAGTGAGTATTAGAAATGCATCCTCCATAACAATATACACATAAACTAAATATTTAGATTTATTTGTACATTATGTAAATGATTATTGTAAACTAATGATAGAAGAGATTCTAGAGAGCAACCTAAATGACGAAAAATATACTGTATGGAAAATTTCATATGAACCCAGTAAAATTCTTGAGTATAGAAAATATGCTCTAATTATTTTTTTATTTGTATACATTATTTCTTGTTATATTATTGCACCACTAAGCAGCAATGCTTAGCGCGATGAAATTGTTTCCTTTGCGCAAGTACTGAAGCTAAAACCCAATGGACATTTGACTGAGAATTTTGGGAGTCCAGATCTGTAGAGTGTTAAAGGTTGTCACCTTCTCAGCAATGCATGTAGCTAGGGCTCATGTATATCACTTTATGTATTTTGTATGTTATAAATATTTAATATGTTGTAATTCGTATGTTGTAATATAAATTAAGAATTTGTAAGTAATATTTATGTGATGTAAATTTATAAATTGATTTTTTCATATGTAATTAAATTGTATATCATGTGAATTAATGATGATTGAAAATTATCATATATGAGTTGAGAATGAATGGAAATGAATATGAAATTAAATTATAAAGAGGATATTCGAATTGATGAGATAATTATGATTAGTATGGATAAGATTTTATTGTGAAAATATTGTTGAATTTTCAAGTAGGTGAATAATGAAATGCGCCAAATAGAAATAAAATAGGGAAAACTCTGCTGGTTTCTCCATAAAAAAATAATTGATATTAAATTAAACAAGTTCAAAATTACTAAAATAATAAAGTAAGATAAGATAGGGTGCTCCTGCATCGAGTGTGACATGCCTCGCTTGGCTACACTATAGACGGGTGAGGGGTGTTACAATTCTTGGGAGAGTTTTAAGTCAGAATACAACTAGAACTTCCAAATCAGATTTGGAGTCTTAGTTAACCTATTTTTCTCTATAAAAGGAGTTTAAAATATAGATTTTAAGTTTTTTGATTCTCTTCTACTCATAATGACCAAATTCCCTCTTTGTGCATTCAAAGATATCAACTGCTTGATCAAATTGTTGGTGTGATTTCTTCTTCTTTTAGGTTATGGAGCACTTTTACATCCTTTGGAGTGTGTGTCATCATCTTCAGCATTAGATCCAAGTTCTTCAAATTACTTTTAAAAGGGGCAACATGCTTTTCTCTCTTCTTTTTTTACTTTGTTTATATTTAATATTTTTAGTTATGTGTGAGTAGTTTTGTAATTCAGTAGGGAGGTAGTTGAAGCCAAAGAACATGTCACCATGAGACATTGATTTAAGTTTAATAAAATCCGAATTTGTTCTATATTGAGTATCACTTATCTTTTGGTTTATATTATGAATGTTGAATGTATGGTTAGTTAGGGTGGCCAACTAATTAATTGTGCATGAAAACATATTACTAAGTTAAGATAATATAAGTACATAATAGCTTGAATAATTTGGCTACAAGTAGCACATAATGATTTATTTCATTATAAAGATAAGTGTCTAGGTTAAATGAATCATGTTAAGTGAGTTTGTTACCTTCAATTGAGATGTCTTTCTAATGATCAATGCTACCATTAAACTTAATTATAAGTTACTCTAGTCTTAGGTTGAGTATGATAGTAAGGGATTAATTGTAGAGCACTTCCTGATTAATCTAATATGTAAGGAAAGATACTGAAGTTGTTAACTTCTATAACCAATTCACTCAATTGAATAAATTTGCATCTTTAGTCAATGATTGATACATGTTACATGGTGGATACATTCTCTTTACTAAATTTGTTACAATCTAGTTGTGTTGAGTATTTATAAGTGTCATTAGCCTTAGTTTATATTCTAGCATTCTTAGTTTAACTTCAGTAGTTTAGCGAATGCAAATCAAAACTCCCTTTTATTTTAATTTGCAAAATCAGTTTGATAGATTAGGTGTTTATTTTATTTGTTTTAAGTTCCTTTTGTTTATTTATGTCTCTAAGATCTATTTTCTTATTTGCATTTACTCATTCCCTATGGAATTGACCTGTACTTGCCCTATATATAAGTAGTTTAGGTAGAGTTTTGTAATTAGTGCATTTGACACGCATCAAATTTTGGTGCTATTTTCGGAGAGTGATTGTTATTTGTTTTAAACTTGAATTCAGATTTGTTCTATTTAGTTTTTGTGTTTATTCTTAGGTTGTGTTTCTAAAGAAGAGCTTGATACAAGGTTTAAATGTATTAGGGGATTTGTCAAGCATTAAGTCGAATCATCCACTCAATTCATAGCTAAAACTTTTGTTAGAATGAACCACAAGTGATTCCTTCTCATCATTTTAAGCAAGAACCTTCAGATTCATCAAGCGGTCTAGAATTAGAAATCATTACTGCTAATACCAATGAAAATTGAACCATTAGGGAGTTCACAACTCTTGACATGAACTAACAACCATTATGCATTCAATATCCTACACTTATGGTACTTTTTGAATTGAAATATGGTACCTTTTTGAATTGAAATCTGGCTTAATTCACTTATTATCTACTTTTCGTGGTCTTTTAGGCGAGGATTCTCATAAACACCTCAAGGAGTTCCATATTGTGTCTTCAAGCATGAAACCTATAGGTATTACAGAGGAGCAAATTAAGTTGAGAGCATTCCCATTTTAATTAGGGCATGCAACTAAAGATTGGCTCTACTACTTACCTTATGGTTCCATAAACACATGGAATGACATGAAATGGCTATTCTTAGAGTAGGACTTACTAACTCCAAGGGTAGCTAACATCAGAAAAGATATTTGTGGCTTTAGGCAGTATAATGGGGATGTTAGTAGTATGCCCTAGAGCATATCATTTAGTATGTATCTTGTACATATTTTAATAATAAAAGGCATTTCCACTTTTCCGTTTACATAATATATTTATGTGTAATAGAAAAGGTCCATTGATATTTTGTTAGAAATATTATTCTTAAGTTGTTAAGAATATGAGTGACAATATTTCTAACACAAAGTATCATAAATAGGTTCACAATCGAGGATACTTCATAATAAGGACATGACTTATCCAGAAAGATTGTATTCATGTTTGTTCCCAAGTTATTTATATGAGATATAAATAAGATGGAATGGTGAGTCTCATGCCATATAAAAAACTTGATAGGCACTTATAAATGATAAGTAGGCCGAACCAGTGACACTTATGACAAGCACATGGAGTTTACTCTTGTCAATGTTTTGTCATAAATCATATCAGTGCATATAATCTTTAGACCTGAGATAGCACAATTATCTTGTATATAGGTAGTTTGAGTTTGATACTGCTTTCATACTTGTACTATGTATGGGTATATGGGCATGTGTTGGCTCCTGCTAGTTATATATGGAGGTAGGTGTTGATCAAGATGGAATCTGTTCCTCTAAGTAAATAGAGTTAAAATCCTATGTTCATTTAATTGTTCTTGATGTTTCAAGTTCCTGGCCAGGACAGATAGATTTATTCAGAAAAGAGTTTCTGATGAGAAAAATCTTTTAATCAAGAACTGGAATTAAAAGAGAACATAATATTCATAGCAAATGGAGTTTGACATAAACCATAGTTGGGATTTTGTAACAGAGAGATTCTAGTGCATGGTAACATATGATTATAGGTTCATTTAAGGTAAATCTTATTACTAATTGGGTGGCCATGGCATGCTATGCTAGGTGTTAACCATGGTCTATGAGGTTCATAAAATGATTTAGAGAAATCATTTATGGTAAGAAAGAGTTACGATGATATTAAGAGTTGATATCATGTCTCATTGCCAATTAGTGATGAGCCTAGTAAGTCACACACATACACAAGTTATCACCTATTTAAATATGATTTAATTAATTAATTAAAGAGTTTAATTGATTAATTAAATAGATTTGGTTTGCAATTAAATTGCAAAGTCCCTAGCATGACTTGAAACCAAATCTAGATTATTGGATGTGTAGTATAAATTAAATTTATATTTAAAGTGTTTAAATATGAATTTAATTGATGAGAAATTAATTAATAGAGATTAATTAATTAATTTATATTTGATATAAATTAATTAGAAGAAGAAAATAATTATTTTGGGTTAAGAACTCAAAATTAAGACACAGGGGCATTATGGTCATTTCACAGTGTGACACGTGGCACCATGAGATGGTGACACATGGCATAACACATAAGCTTGCCAAATGTTTTTTTAATCATGTAAGATGATTAAAATCAAGATTAAATATAGGTTTGACACTTGGCACAATGTGATTGGGTCACTTAAACCTAGAGCTAATCAAAAGGTGACATGTGGCTAGGGTTTAATGTGTTAACCTAGCTATTTAAGTGTGGTTATGAAAAGAAAACATAACCAGCAGCCTCTCCTCTCATTTGTCACACCACTTTGAGCCTCTCCATCTATTTCTCTTTATCTCTCATCAATTCAAATAGATTAGCCATCAATCTCTTGAATTAAGAACACTAGAAATTGTTTCTAGTGTCCTGTTTACATCTCTAATCTCTTAAAAGGCAGAACTTGAATTTCTAATTAATAGAAAAGGCTTTAGAAGCTGTTCAAGGGCTGCCATAGGTGTTCTTGGTGTGGACAAGCTAGAGGGACAACATCCGGTGTCCTAAAGACGAATCTCAAAGGCGCAGATACGCTGCAGCACATCAAAAGGTTAGTGTAATCGTTCTTGATTTAATCTAGGGTTCTAAAATTAATCTGATTAATTTTAAAATCTTAAATGGAAAATACAGATCCAAAAACATATTAAAAGAGTTTTAATATGTTGTTTATCATTGAAATCAAATAGATAAAAATAAATCTTGCATGGTGCATGTGACCCTAGGTGAAAATTTTTGAATTCAATGGTATAAACTTGTGTTTTTCACGCTTCCGTTCCTTCAATTGGTATCAGAGCCACTATATTTGCCATTTAGATTGTTGATTATATAATTTAATTGTGTGTTTGATCATGAGATCAAGAGATTCATTGCTGGTTGGATCATGAGATGTTGCGTCACACATGGTGAAGCCACCATTGGTGGCGGCAACAATGGTTCCATGGGTGGTTCAAGGTTTGGCTTTTAAATTCTGCAATTGTTGTATGATCTAAGGCCTATGCTTTGACTAATTAAAGTGTTTAATTAGTTGTTTTAATCACACAATTAAATTATGATTCAAATCAGAATTTTAAAAATTGTTTGAATGTGATTCAAATCTGAATTTTAAAAGTTGTTTGAATGTGATTCAAATCTGAATTTTTAAAGTTGTTTGAATCATATTTAAATCTGATTTTTTAAAATTGATTCAATAAAATTCAGATCTGATTTTTAAAAAAATATTTGAATGTGATTCAAATCTGATTTTTTAAAAAATGTTTGAATGTGATTCAAATCTGAATTTTTGAAGTTGTTTGAATGTGATTCAAATCTGAATTTTTAAATTTGTTTGAATGAGATTCAAATCTGAATTTTTAAATTTATTTGAATCATATTCAAATCTGGATTTTTAAGTTGAATATGAGATATTCAATTTAATTTAAGTATGTATGTTTTATTTAATTGTTAAATAGTGATATGCATGATGGATGATCATGGACTATAAAAGACCAATGTGATTGGATTTATTTCTTTTATGTTTCTTTGGGATTGTAAATTAATTAATTTATTTTAATTTATTTTGGGCATGTATTATTAAGTTTGTAATAATTTTTGGGTTGTAATTTCATTTATTTAAGTTCTTATAAATTCACCTTGGTATGCCAAGGATTACTATGTAATATTGGATTGCAAGAAGTTCAAGGAGGTCAAGAGCATTGGTGGGACCAGTGGGAGGAATTCAATATCAAGTGTTGATTATGTACTCCTTCAGTAACTCTTGTAAAATGAATGAATGAAATGCACCTAGGAATGCCCTGATTCAATTCTTGGTGGCTCAGAATTGAATCCCTTAGAAAGTCCATGATCATACCATATTTACTGCTTATCCATGAATGCATGAGATGTATGGGAATGTATGCAATTATATGATATATGCATGCTAAATGGATAATGTGCAAAGTGAGAACTTAATAGTAAATAGAATGACCATAAAATCTTCCAAACAAATGATTAAGTTGGAAATGCTATAATTAAAGTAATTATAACATAGGCCCTCCATTGGGGCAATTATTTTAAAAAATTTTAAATAGTTGCATAAGATGCAATTTATTTAAGAGATTTTCTTAAGAATAATTGTTAAGCATGAGATGTTGTAAATATGTAAATGGTTTAGTGGCCAATATTGGATGTACCTGAGGACATTAAAATTATTTGCATAATTACTGGCTCAATGGGATTAACTTAACTAATGCAAGATAAGTCAATATTGGATGTACCTGAGATTTTGAGCATTAGGGGCTAGTAAAAGGATTGAACCTCACATGAGATGTGATGGGCAATGAGTTGCTCACTTATAGTTTATTGTAATTCCAATAATGGATGTACCTGAGGATGATCAATAGAATTATAAGAATTCAATCACCCACTAGAAATCCATCCAACTAGGATTTCCGTTTTCTACTTTGGAAGTGTAGGATTCGCTAAGTTAGTGGGAGGACCGATTTGATTAAAAGACCATAATCATTTTAGTTAATTACATGATACATTTACTAATTAATCTGGTTATTTTCTGCAGTTAATTTTCTGATAAAAATGAGCACAAAACAACCACCACCATCCAATATCCTTGTAAGCATACTTGATCACAACAGGTTGACAGGACCTAATCTGTCTGATTGGCTAAGTGAAACTTGCCCTGAACCTTGAACATATAGGATATGTTCTAGATTTAAATGTTCCTGGTCCCTTACCTCCAGAGGCCACACAAGAGGAACATGAAACTTTGGACAAGTGGAAGGAGCATGATATGAGAGCTAAGTGTTACATGCTTGCTTCTATGAGTAATGAGTTACAGAAGCAACATGAGAACATGCAAAGTGCGAGTGAGATCCTCCTTCACCTACAAGAGTTGTATGGTGAGCACAGCAGGAATGCTAGGTATGAGATATCTAGACAGCTATTCCGTATGAGGATGTCTGAGAGACAGAATGTTGGGGATCATGTCCACAAGATGATTCGGCTGATTGAGCAGTTGGAACATCTTGACTTCAACATTGATTTCCAACTACAAACGGATTTGATCCTTCAGTCCTTTCCTGAGTCTTTTGGGAATTTTGTGACAAATTTCCATATGACTAAACAGGAATGCACCTTAGCTGAATTACTCAACATGCTGGTTATTGCCCAAAAGAATATGCCAGGCAATAAAGGAAAAGAGGTAGCTTTGGTTGCATCTTCTTCTGCTGGAAAGTCCAACAAGAAGAAGGGCAATAAGAAAAAGAAACCTCAGATTCCTGGTCCTTCCAAGAAAATAGCTAAACAGAAAAGGAAGACTAAAGCTGATAAAGGCAAAGGAAAGTGTTTCCACTGCCAGCAAGAAAGTGTTTCCATTGCTAATAGGAAAGTGTTTCCATTGCCAGTAAGAAAGTGTTTCCACTAGCCAGAGTATAGCAATCTAAAAGAATACAATGCCATGGTGAAAACCAACTCAAGTTCAAAATATATTTGGCACTTAAGGTTATGTCATGTTGCAGAAGATAGGATTGCAAAATTGGAGAAAATGGGGATTCTATCCTCATTGGGCTCTGAGCCTACTCCAACTTGTGAATCTTGCCTTCAAGGCAAAATGACTAGATCACCCTTTGTTGGACAAGGGCTAAGAGCTGAAAATATTTTGGAACTAATACATAGTGATGTATGTGGTCCGTTTAAAGAAATGGCTAGAGGGGGCTTTCATTATTTTATTACCTTTACTGATGATAAATCAAGTTTTGGGTATTTGTATTTGATGAAATACAAACATGAATCCTTTGAAAAGTTCAAAGAATTTAAATCTGAAGTAGAAAATCAAACAGGAAAAAATATTAAAGCTCTTCGATCAGATCGTGGAGGTGAATATTTGAGTACTGAATTTGATGAATACTTGAGAGAGCATGGCATTGTTTCTCAACTGACTCCTCCAGAACGCATACGGTGAATGGTGTATCTGAAAGGACAAATCGTACCCTATTGGATATGGTACGTAGTATGATGAGCTATTCTGATATGCCAATCTCCTTTTGGGGATTTGCATTAGAATCAGCTTTGTATATTCTGAATAGGATTCCATCAAAATCAGTTTCTTCCACACCTTATGAGATATGGCATGGAAGAAAACCAAGTCTTAAGGATGTTAAGATTTGGGGTTGTCCACTTATATCAAAAGTGAACAACGATAAATTGGAGACCAGATCGAGAAAAGGTCGATTTGTTGGATATCCAAAAGATAGTTTTGGATATTATTTTTATTTGCCTACTTCGCAAAAGGTTGTGATAAGTAGAGATGCCACATTTCTTGAACAACAGTTTGTTCAAGAAGGAGGCAAAGGAAGGCAAATAGAGTTAGAATTGGAGAATTCGACCAACCAATGATCGAGATGGATATAGATCCATCTAGTCAACCTATACCCATTGATGAAACATCTACAGCTGTTCCTCGTAGAACAACCAGGGTATCTCACCCACCAATGAGATATGGTTTTCTTCATGAAGAAGAACAAGAGTTGTCTACTCATGAAGAAGTAGATCATGGAGATGATCCACTTACCTATGAAGAAGCTATATCAGATATAGACTCTTCAAAATGGATTGATGCTATGAAATCCGAGATTGATTCCATGTATAAGAATCAAGTTTGGGATCTTGTTGACCCACCTGAAGGTATTGTACCTATAGGGAACAAATGGGTTTTCAAGAAGAAAATTGGTTCTGATGGAAAGGTAGAGACCTATAAAGCAAGGCTAGTAGCGAAAGGGTTTCGCCAAAGGCAAGGAATAGACTATGAGGAGACTTTCTCGCCTGTTGCCATGCTTAAATCAATTAGGATTTTATTAGCAATAGCTGCATACTATGATTATGAGATTTGGCAGATGGATGTCAAAACAGCTTTTCTCAATGGATACATTGAAGAAAACATTTTCATGGAACAACCTAGGGGATTTGAATCCCAAGATGGTTCCAAAGTATGCAAGCTAAAGCGATCCATTTATGGGTTGAAACAAGATTCGAGGAGTTGGAACATCCGTTTTGATGAAGCCATTAAATCTTTTTGTTTTATCAAAAATGAGGATGAGCCATGTGTATAAGAAGGTTAGTGACAGTGCTATCACTTTCCTTGTCTTATATGTGGATGACATACTGTTGATGGGTAATGATACAGGTATGTTGACGACTATAAAGGTATGGTTGTCAAATACATTCTCCATGAAAGACTTAGGGGAGGCAACCTATATTCTTGGGATTCGCATCTATAGAGATAGAACGAAAAGAATAATTGGTTTATCCCAAAGTCTATACTTGGAAAAGGTGTTAAAGAGGTTTAACATGCTTGATTCCAAGAGAGGATTGTTGCCAGTGAGACATGGTATCCACCTTTCTAAAGAGATGTCTCCAAAGACACCTGAAGAAAGAGATAAGATGGCCAGGATTCCATATGCTTCGGCTATTGGAAGTTTAATGTATGCAATTTTGTGTACTAGGCCGGATATCGCATATGCTGTTAGTTTGACTAGCAGGTATCAATCCAATGCAGGTTTGGAACACTGGATAGCTTTCAAGAATATCCTTAAGTACTTGAGAAGAACTAAGGATTTATTCTTGATTTATGGAGGTGGAGACTTGCAATTGAATGGTCATACTGATTTTGATTTCCAATCAGATATCGATGATAGAAAGTCTACCTCTGGATATGTGTTCATATGTAATGGAGGTGCAGTCAGTTGGAAGAGTTCCAAACAGAGCACGACTGCAGATTCCACTCATCGAGGTGAGTATATTCTGCATCGAGATCTTGCAAAGAAGTCATTTGGATAAAGAAGTTCGTGTGAGAACTTACAGTAGTTCCTTCCATTGAGTCGCGGTTCCACTACACCGTGACAACAATGGAGAGCGATCACTGAGCTAAGGAACTAAGGTCTCACCCAAAATCCAAACACATAGAAAGGCACTACCACATTATCAGAGATATAGTTGGGCAAGGCGATATAGCCATGCAAAAAAATAACATCAGCTAAAAAATTCAGCTGATCCATTCACTAAGCTTTTGTCACAAGTTCAGTTAGACCGACATCTTGAGAAGATAGGTCTAAGGTATTGTAATGAATGGCTCTAGTGCTAGTGGGAGATTGTTAGTAGTATGCCCTAGAGCATATCATTTAGTATGTATCTTGTACATATTTTAATAATAAAAGGCATTTCCACTTTTTCGTTTACATAATATATTTATGTGTAATAGAAAAGGTCCATTGATATTTTGTTAGAAATATTATTCTTAAGTTGTTAAGAATATGAGTGACAATATTTCTAGCACAAAGTATCATAAATAGGTTCACAATCGAGGATACTTCATAATAAGGACATGACTTATCCAGAAAGATTGTATTCATGTTTGTTCCCAAGTTATTTATATGAGATATAAATAAGATGGAATGGTGAGTCTCATGCCATATAACAAACTTGATAGGCACTTATAAATGATAAGTAGGCCGAACCAATGACACTTATGACAAGCACATGGAGTTTACTCTTGTCAATGTTTTGTCATAAATCATATCAGTGCATATAATCTTTAGACTGAGATAGCACAGCTTATCTTGTATATAGGTAGTTTGAGTTTGATACTGCTTTCATACTTGTACTATGTATGGGTATATGGGCATGTGTTGGCTCCTGCTAGTTATATATGGAGGTAGGTGTTGATCAAGATGGAATCTGTTCCTCTAAGTAAATAGAGTTAAAATCCTATGTTCATTTAATTGTTCTTGATGTTTCAAGTTCTGCCAGACAGATAGATTTATTCGTAAAAGAGTTTCTAATGAGAAAATCTTTTAATCAAGAACTGGAATTAAAAGAGAACATAATATTCATAGCAAATGGAGTTTGACATAAACCATGACTCAAATTGAGTTGGGATTTTGTAACAGAGATTCTAGTGCATGGTAACATATGATTATAGGTTCATTTAAGGTAAATCTTATTACAAATTGGGTGGCCATGGCATGCTATGCTAGGTGTTAACCATGGTCTATGAGGTTCATAAAATGATTTAGAGAAATCATTTATGGTAAGAAAGAGTTCTGATGATATTAAGAGTTGATATCATGTCTCATTGACAATTAGTGATGAGCCTAGTAAGTCACACACATACACAAGTTATCACCTATTTAAATATGATTTAATTAATTAATTAAAGAGTTTAATTGATTAATTAAATAGATTTGGTTTGCAATTAAATTGCAAAGTCCCTAGCATGACTTGAAACCAAATCTAGATTATTGGATGTGTAGTATAAATTAAATTTATATTTAAAGTGTTTAAATATGAATTTAATTGATGAGAAATTAATTAATAGAGATTAATTAATTAATTTATATTTGATATAAATTAATTAGAAGAAGAAAATAATTATTTTGGGTTAAGAACTCAAAATTAAGACACAGGGGCATTTTGGTCATTTCATACAGACACGTGGCACCATGAGATGGTGACACATGGCATAACACATAAGCTTGCCAAATGTTTTTTTAATCATGTAAGATGATTAAAATCAAGATTAAATATAGGTTTGACACTTGGCACAATGTGATTGGGTCACTTAAACCTAGAGCTAATCAAAAGGTGACATGTGGCTAGGGTTTAATGTGTTAACCTAGCTATTTAAGTGTGGTTATGAAAAGAAAACATAACCAGTAGCCTCTCCTCTCATTTGTCACGCCACTTTGAGCCTCTCCATCTATTTCTCTTCATCTCTCATCAATTCAAAGAGATTAGCCATCAATCTCTTGAATTAAGAACACTAGAAATTGTTTCTAGTGTCCTGTTTACATCTCTAATCTCTTAAAAGGCAGAACTTGAATTTCTAATTAATAGAAAAGGCTTTAGAAGCTGTTCAAGGGCTGCCATAGGTGTTCTTGGTGTGGACAAGCTAGAGGGACAACATCTGGTGTCCTAAAGACGAATCTCAAAGGCGCAAATACGCTGCAGCACATCAAAAGGTTAGTGTAATCGTTCTTGATTTAATCTAGGGTTCTTAAATTAATCTGATTAATTTTAAAATCTTAAATGGCAAATACAGATCCAAAAACATATTAAAAGAGTTTTAATATGTTGTTTATCATTGAAATCAAATAGATACAAATAAATTTTCCATGGTGCATGTGACGCTAGGTGAAAATTTTTGAATTCAATGGTATAAACTTGTGTTTTTCACGCTTCCGTTCCTTCAGGGGAGTCATTGCATGAGTATTGGGAGAGATTCAAGAGATTGCATGCAAGCTGTCCACATCATCAAATAAGTTGCCAACTACTCATTCAATATTTTTATGAAAGTTTGAGGCATGGCAAATGCAGCTAGTGGATATGCTTTGGTAGACAAAACACCTGAATCAGCAAAGAACTTGATATAAAACATGGTTGCAAAATCACAACAGTTTGGATTAAGGAATGATCCACTTACAAGAAGAGTCAATGAGGTAAGAACATCTTCCTTAGAAAATCAAATAGTTAATTTGACTTCTCTTGTTAGCTAGTTGGTTGTAGGAAATGTGTAATATGTGAAGACATATGGTATATGTTTAGTACAAGGACATCCAACTGATATGTGTCTTAAATTGTAAAAGGATTCTATTGAGCATGCAAATGCAATTGGAGGATTTCCTAGTCTACCAATCAAGGATAGAGGGATTATCCTAAACTTAGCTATGGTAATCAAGCGCAAAGGAACACCTTTCCTAGTCGACCCCTTAGTTTTAACCAACTGTAACCTTAGTTTCAACTAGCAGCTCAAGATCAAGGTATGTCTTTAGAAGATATTGTCAAATCTCTTACTACTAATATTATGAATTTTTAGAAAGAGATAGGGGCAAGTATCCAGAATTTGGAGAATCAAATGAGCTAGCTAGCCACATCAGTTAGCAAATTGGAAGCATAAGGGTCTAGTAAGCTTCCTTCTCAACCAATTAAGAACCCAAAAGAGAATGTATGTGCAATTGTGTTGAGAAGTGGAAAGGAAGTGGAAGCACTAAGTAAGGAGACTCCAGCTGAACAAAAGGTCAACCATAGAGTTGAAAAAGAAAAAGTGGTTGACAAAACAAGGAAGAAAAGCAAGAGGCAGAAGTCCATTCAAAGGTAAGTCCTTTTTCACCTCTCTCAGATTATAAGCTTATACCTCCCTTTCTTAGCAAGTTTGCAAAAGCGAAGAAAGAAGAGCAAGAATAGGAGATTTTGGATATGCTCAGAAAGGTGGAGATCAACATTCCTTTTTTAGATGCAATCAAGCAACTGCCAAGATATGCAAAATTTCTCGAAGAGCTATGCACATCCAAAAAAAAGCTAAAAGATAACGTGAAGGTAAATGTGGGGGAGAATGTCTCTACTGTGATACAAAAGAAATTACCTCCCAAATGCAAAGATCTAGGTATGTTTACTATTCGATGTAAAATTGATAATACTAGATTTGAGAGGGCTATGCTAGATTTAGGAGCATTTATTAATTTCACGCCTAGATCCATTTATGCTTCTTTAAATCTTGGTCCTTTAAAAGAAACTGGTGTTATCATACAGTTAGCTGATAAATCTAATGCATATCCTGATATGGTAATTGAGAATGTTTTGGTTCAAGTCAATGAATTGGTTTTCCCTATTGATTTTTATATTTTAGATATGGAGGATGATAATTCTCCTAATACTGCACCTATATTGTTAAGAAGATCATTCTTGAGTACTTTTAGAACTAAGATTAATGTGCATGGTGGTTCACTCACCATAGAATTGATGGTGAAATTATGCTTTTCAATATTTTTTATGCATGAGATATCCTAGTGATGTTCATTCTGTTTGTCATGTTGACATTATTAATCCATTAGTGCAATAAACTTTTAAGTTAGATGGTGAAGACAAGCTGAATGTAGCTATTAGCTATAATGTGGAGAAAGAAAGCAAGACCAATTCACTAAGAGAGCTTGCCATTGGTAAAGAGTGGGAGGAGATTTTGAAGTTCTTTGATTTTGGATAAAAAAAAAAAGGCTTAAAGTTGAGCATGAGACTCTAAACAAATGTACTGCGTGGGAGGTAACCCCAGAAACAACTAGATTTGGATTTCTATCTCCCTACTTTTTATTTTCTTGTTTTTAGTTTCTTTTCTTTGCATGATAACTCACATTGGAGCAATGTAAGATTTGAGTGTGGGGGAGAGTTTCTATGTGTTTAGTTCATTTAGTCAATTAGTCAATAATTTTTTTTCTTTTGAAAATTATGGGTTTTTGTATTTTTAGGTTCTTTCCATAGATTGATGAACTTATACATGTTTTGAGTATAGATTGATCAAGTTTGATAGGAGCATGAATAGAATGGACATATTGACTTGCAACTTAGGTTTTCTTAAAGTGGTAATTGAATTGAAAGATTAAATATGCTAATATGGAAGATTATACCTTTTGTGAGCTTTTGAGCGTATGATTGAAACTTCAATATCAATCTATTTCTTTGTTGTGTGGATATTCATTCCTTGATTATGTATCTCTAGAACTTACTTTAAATCTTTTTAAGATTAGAAGAATATATGCATGCATTTATGTGATGAAGGGAAATTATATGTAACCACTTGAGCTTAAATTGCCAAACCTTTGACAACGAAAAGTTGTCCCTTTAGTAAGCCAATTTTGAGCCTATATTATTCCTATTCTTTGTGATTGAGCCTTAATTATAAGCCTTAGCCTATAAAACAAGTGTTTCTACCCTAACCATAGGATTAGTAGAGCATTTCAAACTTTTTGAATAGATTTTGTTTGGAATGTTTGTAAAAGTGGTAATGAATAGGGGATATGAGTTCAAAAGTATACAGTTGATATTCTTGTGAATTAAAAAGTAAAGTGAAGAGTATGGATTGAAATGCAAAAAGTTTAGAGAAAAAAATGTGAAAAAAAAGAAATAAAAAAGTGAATTTGCATTCATTCCTATAATGAGAGGGCATCAATTATTATACTTATTGTTGTTGAAAAGGTGTGAACAAGAAAGTTGAAGCTAGAAAAGAGCTTATTTGTAACGTGATGAGTTCTGGTTGGTATTTGTTTAATTTTGTGAATTATAAGTTTTTTATGCTTTACTTGTTTCTTTGGTTCTTTAACTTGATAAATGATACGCTTGTAACATATAGATATTTTAAGATACTATTGCACTACATTTCATAGCATTTAGGTAGTTAATTGCATGCATTTTACTTAGTTTCACTAGTTTTTATTAATTTGGTTAATCTTTGCTTAATTTCATGTTTTCTATATCTTTTTCTGGTGTTTTAAAGGAAGTCCAAGGTATGGGAGTCAATTAGACAAGTTTGGAAAGTAGAAAAAGCAAGAAAAACTGCTGCACAACATTACACGGGTTGTGTAAGCATGGAGCCTGGCCCGTGCAACCTTCTAGCCAAAGAGAACTAAAGAAAACTTGAAGAAGCCATAGCACACGGGTCATGTAAGTTACCCCGTATACCTCACATTACCCCGTACACCTCATATTCCCCTATGTAAGTCTCTGAAAATAAAAACATGGAAAGCCACAGAGATGTGATAGTACACAAGCCGTGCACTATGACCTGTGTAAACTTCAACACCCTCGTGTAACTTGCTATCTCCCACTTGAACGAAGGATAATTTTATCTAGAAACTTACATGGCCCAGGGTTGTGTAGTTCTACATGGGCCATGTATGTAACACCCCTATATTCGGTAGTGCGTTCTACTGTTCTGACAACCAGTGTCTGTCCGAATAGCTAGAATGCCTGGAACTACACTTAAATGTTAGTGAGGAGACATGAAATAATGAAATACAATAGAGCAAAATACAAGAAAAACAAAGGAAAAATAATAGCAATGAAATGTAACTAAGTTAAAAGAGCCAAAAACCGTAGCGATGGGTAACCACACCGGAAAGTTGCGGCATGGACCATTAACTAGCCCTGGACCACAGGAAACCCTGAGAAATATTTTTAAAACTTAAATAAACATCTATTGAAGTATAAATGACATTGGAAATGTCAAAGAAAAATTAATTAATTAGTACAAAGAAAAAAGAGAAATCGAGAAACTGATAAAAATCGGTGTTACAGAAAAATTCAAAATGCAACCCGAAGAGGGACATTTTGGTCTTTTGATACCCCAAGTTGCCTTTTAACCTAAATTTCCATTAAAAATAAATGATATTAAACTTTGAAAATGTCATGAAAATTAAAATTATGGTACATTGTAGGAATAGTAAAAGAATTGAGGTAAAATGTGTGAATTATGAAACTTTGGATTATTAAATCTTAAAACTAAGTTAGTGCTCCACCAAGGGGAATTAAGGGACATTAAAATACAACATTTGGGACAGAAGATATCATCATCTTCAACCTTTGGACCAACCAGCCGAAACTAGAGCTCCCAAATCCTCCATGGCCGAACCTCCCACAAGCTTCATGCAATTCACTTTAAGCCATCTTCTCCACTAAGTTCTTTCATTAAAGTTATTCACAACATCACAAGGAAGAATTTGATAGTAATTTTAAGAGGAATAGGTGAAGTTTAGCGAAGCTCACAAGAGGTAAGTAACCATTTCTTCATCCTTTCTTTGTTAAAGTTTGTGTGGGCGTTGTGGTGAGTTGATTTATGAAGAAACTTTGAGATTTTAATGAGTTATTGGAAGGTACTATTTTTGGCAGCCATGGAATATCAAGGTTAATGAATTATTTCTTCATGTAAATGGTGTTTTGAGGTGTTGAATTAAGTGTTTAAATGTATAGGAATGATTTACATGTATATAGTTTGAATTGAAAGTTTGAAAAGTTAAAGTGGAAGCTTGATGTATATGTGTTACTTGGGCAGCCTCATGGTGAAGATTGAAAGTGTTTAAATTCATGAAAATTTTGTAGAATTATGGTACTAAAAGTGGCAGCATATGTATATGATATAGTAGTGAAAATGTATGTAATTTGGTAGTGGAAATTGTATGTAATAATTAGGAGTCTTTATGTGTATATATTGTTGGGTTTAGACTTTGTGAATTAGGATTACATTTGGTGTATTGTGAGTTGTTATATTCTGCCCAAGTTGACCTAAATGTGATGTGTTGAGTGATTATGGTTAGTAGCAATTTAGAATTTGGTAGAGAAGTGGACTTATAACAAGGTTAATAAGTATTTGGATTGGTGTTTGAGAGACATGTAAAGGGCAGTATGCAAATGAGCCTATAACCCTAAGTTTGTGACGCCAATTGGTATGAGGCCAATTGGAGGTGAAACTAGGTATAAAATGTGCCAACTTTTATGTTGGAAGCCTACCTAAATTCTATCCAGAAAGCGACACGAAAATTGGCCAAATCCGGATTAGTGACATTGCAAACCTGAAAACTGACCATTTGAATAGTAGTTAGTCTTTTGGCCATAACTCACTCAAAACAGGTCCAAATGACCTAAAATTTATATGGTTAGAAATCTTAGACATAGGGCTACATCTTTTGTAGAGATAAAAAAACCCAGAAATGACAATAAGCAAGTCAAAATGCTTGCACAAGTTCTGGTATAAAAACTGCCAGAATCGAAAATGACCTAAAAATGACCTAAGTTTGCTATTTTAGTGCAATCTGTCTAGCAATAGTAAAATGATCATACTTGGTCTAGTAAACTCCAAATGACCTAAAATTTGTGGCAAAAGTTCACTAAGACATAGACCTATAAGTTTGTAATTGGGACCAGAACTGGAAAACCGAGGGAACTAGGTCATCCGGATAGGTCAAAAGAGCATACCAAAATCCGATAAATTCCAATAAAATAAAATTCACTTGAAATAAAAATTGGTAACATATACCAACACTAAAGGACTATAAAATGTGACATATTGGTAACATCAAAATTTATTCCCCTAGAGTACATCAAATGTCAACATTATAGGTTGATTAATGAAAACTATAGTATTAAATAAATTTAATTATTGAACCTTATTGTTAAAAATAATTTAACTGAGCACTGAAACACTTTAAGTTGTGTGTTTCAGTTAGCAAAGACTCAGGGAAGGGGAAAGAACCACTGAGTCAAGGCCAAGAGGCATTAATCAGAGGTTTGTGCACAACAGTTATTTCTTTTGAATTTTCAATTGAAATAAATTATGACAATTTGTATGTTATTGTTTAAATTGTGGAAACTTGTTTGAATGAAATTTGATGGATACTTATTGCTTGAAAAATATTGCAAATAGTTTGAAACCACAGCTATCATGTGTATTTAATTGAATTCCTCGCTAGCTTATCTAGTGGGACGAATTGGCTTTGAATTCCCTCTATGGCTGAAGTGCAGAGGTGTGTGCCAGTTGAGGATGAATAGGATGAGTACTAATATAATTGCTAGCTAGCTATGTTATTCCTCATTAGCCATTGGCTTTTGGGACGAATTGGACTTTAGAAACATGATTAAGCTGTGTGTGTGATTTATTGATATTCATTGATACATTGTGAATTGGAGTTTAATTCTTTATGACATTATCTGTGTTTTGAATTTAACTATGATTTTAAATATCCATAGTTCATATGATTTATGGTTTATGGTTTTAAATTGTATTTTCTTAACGTTATGCACCATTGAGGCATTAGCTCAGTGATAGCTTTTTCATTGCTGTCGCAGGTAGACAGACTGATAGAGCAGCAGAGTAGGCTACTTGTGCTACATTTTGGGATTCTACCGGGTATATTGAGTATACCAACTTTTTGTAATTTTTGTTCTAATGTATGTGAACTGTATGTATATATTGTATTTGGTCTTGAGCAGTTGTAAATTAAAGTTGTAATATATTTATTTCTTATCTCAGCTTTTGAACTACTCAGTCATTTTGTAGTCTATCTTTGGAAATACTAGAAATTGATGTTGAATTGAGTTTGACAAATGTTGAGAAATTGATTTGTGTTGAACCATATTAGAGTTTAGGATTGAACAAATATGTTGGAAGTGCTTTTTATAGGTTTTAAAGAACTATTTTATTCAAAATAAGGATGGCACTCTGCCAAAATTTTTACAAAAATTACTGATACTTCATATGTGTTATTTGGTTTCACTTCAGTTAAAAAAAAAAAATTTAACACCTATCAAAAGTGCTCACCACTGTAAAAAGAAATAAGAAAAGTCCTAAAATCCCTTATAGTATATTTAATGGGTTACCAGTAGACGAAGTTTGGTAACTCATTAGGTATACTACGGGATCATGTTATGCCTTATGGAGGGTAAGGTGTGATAGTGTACTTTGTAGTAGGCAAACTTCTATTGTGACTCAAATTCTTTTCACTTGTTTTGAGTAGACTTCTTATGCTTTTGGGAGTCTAAAACATGACTTTGAGGCACCCGATATAAATACCAGAAGAATGAAACAATAAGAGGGACCTTTTTCCATGAAGTCTTTTAAGTTAGAATTAGCTTTAGTTACAAACCCTAGTTCTCTAAGTCATTTGAAGAGAATTTGCATCATCATCAAGGAGAAGAGCTCTCAGCTGATGTTTCAAAAGTTCAAAGTTGTGGAATCATTATTCTGGGTTCTTTTTTTTTTTTATTTCTTCAAATTGCTTTCTATTTTTTTTATTTCAATTATATTATGTTTGTTAAACTCACAATGAGTGAGTAGTTTCTTTAATTCTAGAATTAGAAGAGTAGCACTATAACACTCCTATGTTCAGTAGTGCGTTCTGCTGTCCCGGTGACCAGTGCTGTCCGGACAGCTAGGATGCCTAGAACCGTACTTTGATATGAGTGAGGAGACATAAAATAATGAAATACAAGAAAAGAAAGTACAAGAAAAACAAAGGAAAAATGATAGCAAAGAAATGTAACCAAGTTAAGTGAGCCGATAACCCTAGCGATGGGTGACCGCATCGGAAAGCCACGGCGTGGACCGTTGACTAGCCCTGGACTGCGGGGAACCCTGGAAAATATTTTTAGGACTTAAATAGACCCTTATTGAAGTATAAATATCATTAGAAAAATCAAAGAAAAATTAAATAATTAGTACAAAGAAAAGTGAGAAATCAAAAAACGGACAAAACCCGGTATTACCGAAAAATCGGGAATGCAACCCAAACAGGGGCATTATGGTCATTTGACATCCCGAAGTGTCTTTTGACCTAAATTTCCATTAAAAATAAATAATATTACACTTAGAAAATAAAATTAAAAATTAATTTGGTGGTACCTAAAGTAAATAGTGAGAATTAAGGGTTTAATGTGGGATTAAGTGAAAGTTTAACATATTATATGATTAAGTGAGTAAGTGGACCACTAAGGAAATAAAATAAACACATAATGGGGCAGGTGTAAGTCCATAATGCAGCTGAAATGTTCATCTTCCTCACTTGGTCCTCCCATGCCGAATTGAAGAAGAAAAATCCTCCATGGCCATTTTTTCAATCAAGCTCTCTTAACTCCTCCATTTCAACTCCAATCTCTTAGGTTCCTTCATGAAAAATTGTCTACACATCATAAGGAAGAGTTTGATACCAAATTTGAGAAGTTTAATGAAGGTTTGGCAAGTTCCAACCATAAGGTAAGTTTACATTTTTGAACTTTGCTTTGTTAAACCTTGTGTACATGTTATGGGTGTTGGATTTGTGAAGAAAATTTGCAAGTTTGAAGAGTTATTGAAATGTCCATTTTGGACAGCCATGGAGTCATGTATTTAATGATTTATTGTACATATATTTGATGAGGAATGATGTTGATTATGGTGATTTAATATCCTAGTAAATTATTTCACATATATATGGTGATTTTTGCATTTGGATGGAAATTGATGAATTGTAGGACACTTGGGTATTGAGGAGGATTTTCGGCAGCCTTGAACCTCTTGGATAAGTGTATGTGTTCATGAAGATATAGGCAGAATTGTAGCATTAAGGATTGATGGATATGTATATGAATTTGTTGTGTAAAGTATATGTAAAAAAACTAGTAATGTTTATGTGTATGTGTAATTGTATTTGGACTTTGGAAATTAGAGTTATATTTGGTGTGTTGAGGATAATTGTAATCTGCACAAAGTGACTTTAAAGTGAAGTGGAGTATGGTTTTGGTAATGTACCAAAACAGATTTGGTAGGGAAGTAAACATATTGCAAGGTAAATGTGTAATTGATGTGTGCTAAACAAGGTAACTAAGGGCAGTGTACATTTTAGCCAATAAGTTAAAATGTGTAAGCTCAATTGGTATGAGACCAATTGGAGGTGAAACTAGGCACAAAATGTGCCAACTTTCATTGAGAAAACATACCAAAATTCTGCTTGCAAGGTGACCTAAGAAAATGACCAATTCAGATTAGGTGCAATTAGGACCTGAAAAATGACCAATTGGGCAGCAGTGAGTGTTTAGGCCATAACTCACTCAACAGGTCCAATTGACCTGAAATTTTAACCATGAATAGTTAAGACCCATACCTACAAGTCTTATGAAGACACCAAAGCCCAGAAATGACCATAAGCAAGTCAAACAACTTGCACAAGTTCGGGTCCAAAAACTGGCCGAACCAGAGTTGACCAAATTGACCTAAAATTGACCTAATTTGATGCCATTTGACCAGCAATAGTATAATGACCATAAATTGGTCTACTTAACTCGGAATGACCTAAAATTTTGCACCGCGGTCCATAAGACATAGATCTACAAGTTTGTAGTTTTGACTGAAACCCGAAAACCGAGGGAACTAGGTCGTCCGGCTAGGTCAAACTAGTATTCCGGAATCCAGCAAGTTGCATTAAAATGCACTAAACAAGGAAACGAGTTTGGTAAAACGTACCAACCCTAAAATACTATTGAATATGACATATTGATAACGTTAAGACCTAATTTACCCAGAACACATTGAGGGTCAATATATGGGTTGATTAAGCAAACAAAGGTATTCAGTGAATTGTTTATCGAACATTATTGTTAGAGGCAAATTAAATTAGCACTGAGACACTTCAAATTGTGTTTCTCAGTTACTAAAGACTCAGGGAAAGGGAAGGAAACACTGAGTCCAGACCAGGAAGACAGTCATCAGAGGTTTGTGCACAACAACTATTTCTCTTGAATTTTTCAATTGAAATAAATATTGACTATTTGTATATTATTGTTTTAAATTGTGGAAATGTGTTTGATGGACACTTATTGATTGAAAAACATTGTGAATGGTTTGAAACTGTGAAAAATTGTTTGAATGATATTGATGGATACTTATTGATTGAAAAGCACTGTAAATGGTTTTTGTGGAAATTGAAGTGAATTACGAATTGTGTTGCCATTTTGTGAATGAAATTATAACTTTGGAAATTGATTGGATTCTTATGGATCATTTGAATAAAATGTTTCGAATTGTTTTGACTCACAATTGGCATGACACCGATACTATGTTCCTCCTCCATTAATGGGGTGAGTGTGATTATTCCTCCCTCTTTGACTTATCAGTCTGGGGTGAGTATGATTATATTCCTCCCTCATTGACTTCCTAGTCTGAGGTGAGTGTGGATGAGTACTCATTATTCAGCTAGCTTCCTCCCTCATTGATTTTGATTATTGGGGTGAGTGTGTCTTGTCGTGGTGTACAACACGGCATGTACGGAAAAAAAATTGTGTCATGGCTTAAATTGTGATATTGATTGGCAACACTGTATTCTTCAATTATTTGATTGAATTGTGTTATTAATTGACAAACGATATTATTCAGTTATTTAATCGAATTGTGTTATTGATTTGCAAAATGATATTATTCAGTTATTTGATCGAATTGTGTTATTGATTTGCAAAACGATATTATTCAGTTATTTGATCGAATTGTGTTATTGATTTGCAAAACGATATTATTCAGTTATTTGATCAAATTGTGATATTGATCGGCAACACTGTGTTATTCAGTAATTTGATCAAATTGTGTATGAATTGGCAATACGATATTCTTAAACTATTTGACTAAATTGTGTTATTATGAATTTTGATAATTTGTGAATTGGAGTTTAAATTCCTTATGACATTCATTGTCTTGAATTTAACTATGGTTTTACGTATCCACTATTTATATGGTTTATGAGTTGTGATTTAAAGTTGTATTTGGTTAATGTTGTGCACCACTGAGACATTGTCTCGTGATAGCTTTATTCTTTATCGCAGTGAGAGACAGACAGAGGCGTGAGACTAGTTTGCTAGTACCTCCAATGAGAGATTTTTGCATTATAACGAGTATACCGCTTTTTGCATTTTGTACTGTAATGTATGACCACTATATGTACATATTGTTTTGGTTTGAGCAGTTGTAAATTCAAATTGTAACTTGAGGTTGTAAAATAATTATGAGTTATTTTGACTTGTAAAAATTGTATTATATTTCCTATATCTCATCTTTTGAAAAATCACTGTGGATTTGAGTTGAGAAATATGTTGTATTGAGAAAAATGTTGGAGTTGAGATTTGGAAAATAATTGAAGTGCTTTTTACAGGTTTTCTGAAGAACTGTTTTATCCAAAATACAGATGGCATTCTGCCAAAATTTTTACAGAAATTCTAAATAATTCAAATGTGTTAGTTCTATCACTTCAGATCAAAAAGGTTTTTAACACCTGTAAATAGTGCTCACCACTGTAAAAGAAGTAAGAAAAGTTTTTAAAATCCCTTGTAGTATATTTAATGGGTTATCAGTAGACGGAGTTGGTAATTCATTAGGTATACTACGGGATCATGTTAAGCCTTACAGAGGGGTAGGGTGTGACATGTTTTAGTGGTATCAGAGCAAAGTTTTTAAATTCTATTTTCACATGTTATTTGAATGTTCTTTCTTCACAGTACAACTGCTCAATATCATTGTTTGATACATACAGTACATTACATTATAAATATGCACTAACGGGAGGAAATCTCCTTGTATTATTGTTCAGGAGATCTAAAATCCTCGCATTGACTGTGGAAGAGGGTGATCGTTCAGTCGGTCAATCTGTTGAGGCTGAGGTGCAAGGGGATGCCCCAGGCCTACATAATGTTAGTGGTTCAGAAGACCACTCGCAGCATCGCAGCTCAGTTCGCTCAGCAGACGGCTGCAATGTTCCAACAAATGGCTGGTAATGTGCCTACTCAAGTCCCAATATAGACACCAGTGGTACAACCACAGTCTTCTGCTAGACAATATGACAAATTGATGAAATATGGGGCTACAGAGTTCAAGGGGACAATAGATCCTCTAGAGGCAGAACAGTGGTTAGAAAGGATGGATAGGGTATTCAAGAAACTGCACTGCACAGAGGAGCTTAGATTTGAATACTCAGTATCTTTGCTACAGGGGGATGCTTATGACTGGTGGAAAACCATTCCCCATAGTCTGGTAGAACCTGCAGTGCTAACATGGAATGACTTCCTCAGGGAATTCAAGCAAAAATATGTCCCTGATGCTTATGTAGACCAGAAGCTGCAAGAGTTCCTAAGTCTGAAACAGGGGAGCAGATCAGTGGCTGAATATGAAAGGGAATTTTTCCGCCTGAGCCATTATGCAGTAAGTCTACTTTCTACCAGTAGGGAGAGATGTAAGAGGTTTGAAACCGGTTTGAAGCCTAGTATCAGATTAGAAGTAGTCGGATTCAAACATAACAACTTCTCTGAACTTATTTCTCAAGCACTAGAATTAGAAAGAATTGAATCTGATGCGGCTCTTGAGAAAAAGAAATCAGAGAAGACAGAAAAAGAGGGAAAGTTAGCAGAATAGAGTTCTAGTGGTCCTACTAGAAAGAGGAAAAACTTTGGGGGATACGATAGAGATAGTAAGAAGTCCGGTATAGATAGATCTTTTGGACAGAAACCACCTCGATCAGATCAGCAAACTCAACAGAAACCCAGGAATGCGCTGTCAGATCGACTTTGTGAAACTTGTGGTAAACCACATAGTGGGGTATGTTATAGAGCCGTAGGAGCATGTTTTAACTGTGGAGAGACTAGCCATTTTGCTAGGGATTGTGTAAATCCAGGTCGTTCTGGATCATTTACTACACCAAAGGAATCAACCCAAGTTTCTACCCCAAATAGTTCACCATCAGTTAGTAGAGGCAGAGGTAGAGGTAGGGGCAGTACACCTAGAAGTCAAAGTACTGTGAATCAGCCAGAACAAGGTGATGCTTCAGCTGGAATATACGCTATACAGCAGAGAGAAGAGGCTTAGACTTTTGACATTATTGCTGGTACTTTCTCAATTAGCAACTAAGATATATATATATGTATTGTTTGACCTGGAGTTTGCATACTTTTATGTTAGTGTTAGAACTACATGTTCTGTTGTTATTCCTTTACAGGGGAATATATTTTGATGCATTAGTGATTAGTTCTTCAGATAAGGATTGTGATAATAAGTGAAATTAGTTTTGAAAGAGTTTATCGGCGAAAAGTATTTTCTAACACACCATAAATTATAAAGCTAATTAGTGAGCCTACTTAATGTAAGGCAAGAGGACGTAAAAGTAAGATGCAGCAATGGAATTGCTCTTGATAAGGGCAAGGAGGTTACGGTTAGGAATTGCTAATGGATATTGTAATCAGAATAAGATTTGAATATCAGTGAATTCAAAAAGGATAAAAGATAGGAAAATTTGATCTATTGGGATGTATCGTAGTAACTATGCAATGTTCTTGATGTTTATACTGTAAGCTGCATATTACAGTATTGACTTGAGATTATTGTGTAGAGCTACGTACTACCCGATAGTATACCTAGCTAAGAATAGTTACCAACGGCATCTGTTTTAGTATAGTTATGCCAGGACAGAATTTAATTGTTAGAAATAAGTTTGAAAATCCTACTTAGGGATCTAAAACTTAAAAGTTAGAATATCGAAAGGTTATAGTTCAGTACAAAAAGGAAGTAAGTTGTAGGATATTGACAGATAAAAAGAGTTATGGAAGTAGAGATTTGAACAGTTGATTCATATATAACAAAGAAATATTACGAATGTGAGGAAGACTATGGACTAGAATGGTCAGAGGACCAATGACTGATGAATGATTATAACATGACCTCAAGGTTCATTCAAGAAGGAACGTGAATCGAAATATTAGACAACACAATAGTAAGAGGAGATTAGTATTATACAAACAAATTAAACGTTGTATTAGATTGTTAAAAGTCTTATACAAATTTGAGGAAAAGAAGATTATACGATCATATAGAAAGGAGAAAATAAATGTATGACTATTGTAAGATAGCTATTGGGTAAAATTTTGTGGACGAAATTTAATTAAGGGGGGGAGAATTGTAACACCCCTATGTTCGGTAGTGCGTTCTGCTGTCCCGGAGACCAGTGTTGTCCGGACATCTAGGATGCCTAGAACCGTACTTTGATATGAGTGAGGAGACATAAAATAATGAAATACAAGAAAAGAAAGTACAAGAAAAACAAAGGAAAAATGATAGCAAAGAAATGTAACCAAGTTAAGCGAGCCGATAACCCTAGCGATGGGTGACCGCACCGGAAAGCCACGGCGTGGACCGTTGACTAGCCCTGGACTGCGGGGAACTCTGGAAAATATTTTTAGGACTTAAATAGACCCTTATTGAGGTATAAATATCATTAGAAAAATTAAATAATTAGTACAAAGAAAAGTGAGAAATCAAAAAACGGACAAAACCCGGTATTACCGAAAAATCGGGAATGCAACCCGAACTGGGGCATTATGGTCATTTGACATCCCGAAGTGTCTTTTGACCTAAATGTCCATTAAAAATAAATAATATTACACTTAGAAAATAAAATTAAAAATTAATTTGGTGGTACCTAAAGTAAATAGTGAGAATTAAGGGTTTAATGTGGGATTAAGTGAAAGTTTAACATATTATATGATTAAGTGAGTAAGTGGACCACCAAGGAAATAAAATAAGCACATAATGGGGCAGGTGTAAGTCCATAATGCAGCTGAAATGTTCATCTTCCTCACTTGGTCCTCCCATGCCGAATTGAAGAAGAAAAATCCTCCATGGCCATTTTTTCAATCAAGCTCTCTTAACTCCTCCATTTCAACTCCAATCTCTTAGGTTCCTTCATGAAAAATTGTCTACACATCATAAGGAAGAGTTTGATACCAAATTTGAGAAGTTTAATGAAGGTTTGGCAAGTTCCAACCATAAGGTAAGTTTACATTTTTGAACTTTGCTTTGTTAAACCTTGTGTACATGTTATGGGTGTTGGATTTGTGAAGAAAATTTGCAAGTTTGAAGAGTTATTGAAATGTCCATTTTGGACAGCCATGGAGTCATGTATTTAATGATTTATTATACATATATTTGATGAGGAATGATGTTGATTATGGTGATTTAATATCCTAGTAAATTATTTCACATATATATGGTGATTTTTGCATTTGGATGGAAATTGATGAATTGTAGGACACTTGGGTATTGAGGAGGATTTTCGGCAGCCTTGAACCTCTTGGATAAGTGTATGTGTTCATGAAGATATAGGCAGAATTGTAGCATTAAGGATTGATGGATATGTATATGAATTTGTTGTGTAAAGTATATGTAAAAAAACTAGTAATGTTTATGTGTATGTGTAATTGTATTTGGACTTTGGAAATTAGAGTTATATTTGGTGTGTTGAGGATAATTGTAATCTGCCCAAAGTGACTTTAAAGTGAAGTGGAGTATGGTTTTGGTAATGTACCAAAACAGATTTGGTAGGGAAGTAAACATATTGCAAGGTAAATGTGTAATTGATGTGTGCTAAACAAGGTAACTAAGGGCAGTGTACATTTTAGCCAATAAGTTAAAATGTGTAAGCTCAATTGGTATGAGACCAATTGGAGGTGAAACTAGGCACAAAATGTGCCAACTTTCATTGAGAAAACATACCAAAATTCTGCTTGCAAGGTGACCTAAGAAAATGACCAATTCGGATTAGGTGCAATTAGGACCTAAAAAATGACCAATTGGGCAGCAGTGAGTGTTTAGGCCATAACTCACTCAAAACAGGTCCAATTGACCTGAAATTTTAACCATGAATAGTTAAGACCCATACCTACAAGTCTTATGAAGACACCAAAGCCCAGAAATGACCATAAGCAAGTCAAACAACTTGCACAAGTTCGGGTCCAAAAACTGGCCGAAACAGAGTTGACCAAATTGACCTAAAATTGACCTAATTTGATGCCATTTGACCAGCAATAGTATAATGACCATAACTTGGTCTACTTAACTCGGAATGACCTAAAATTTTGCACCGCGGTCCATAAGACATAGATCTACAAGTTTGTAGTTTTGACTGAAACCCGAAAACTGAGGGAACTAGGTCGTCCGGCTAGGTCAAACTAGTATTCCGGAATCCAGCAAGTTGCATTAAAATGCACTAAACAAGGAAACGAGTTTGGTAAAACGTACCAACCCTAAAATACTATTGAATATGACATATTGATAACGTTAAGACCTAATTTACCCAGAACACATTGAGGGTCGATATATGGGTTGATTAAGCAAACAAAGGTATTCAGTGAATTGTTTATCGAACATTATTGTTAGAGGCAAATTAAATTAGCACTGAGACACTTCAAATTGTGTTTCTCAGTTACTAAAGACTTAGGGAAAGGGGAGGAAACACTGAGTCCAGATCAGGAAGACAGTCATCAGAGGTTTGTGCACAACAACTATTTCTCTTGAATTTTTCAATTGAAATAAATATTGACTATTTGTATATTATTGTTTTAAATTGTGGAAATGTGTTTGATGGACACTTATTGATTGAAAAATATTGTGAATGGTTTGAAACTGTGAAAAATTGTTTGAATGATATTGATGGATACTTATTGATTGAAAAGCACTGTAAATGGTTTTTGTGGAAATTGAAGTGAATTACGAATTGTGTTGCCATTTTGTGAATGAAATTATAACTTTGGAAATTTATTGGATTCTTACGGATCATTTGAATAAAATGTTTGGAATTGTTTTGACTCACAATTAGCATGACACCGATACTATGTTCCTCCTCCATTAATGGGGTGAGTATGATTATTCCTCCCTCTTTGACTTATCAGTCTGGGGTGAGTATGATTATGTTCCTCCCTCATTGACTTCCCAATCTGAGGTGAGTGTGGATGAGTACTCATTATTCAGCTAGCTTCCTCCCTCATTGATTTCGATTATTGGGGTGAGTGTGTCTTGTCGTGGTGTACAACACGGCATGTACGGAAAAAAAATTGTGTCATGGCTTAAATTGTGATATTGATTGGCAACACTGTATTCTTCAATTATTTGATTGAATTGTGTTATTAATTGACAAACGATATTATTCAGTTATTTGATCGAATTGTGTTATTGATTTGCAAATGATATTATTCAGTTATTTGATCGAATTGTGTTATTGATTTGCAAAATGATATTATTCAGTTATTTGATCGAATTGTGTTATTGATTTGCAAAACGATATTATTCAGTTATTTGATCAAATTGTGATATTGATCGGCAACACTGTGTTATTCAGTAATTTGATCAAATTGTGTATGAATTGGCAATACGATATTCTTAAACTATTTGACTAAATTGTGTTATTATGAATTTTGATAATTTGTGAATTGGAGTTTAAATTCCTTATGACATTCATTGTCTTGAATTTAACTATGGTTTTACGTATCCACTATTTATATGGTTTATGAGTTGTGATTTAAAGTTGTATTTGGTTAATGTTGTGTACCACTGAGACATTGTCTCAGCGATAGCTTTTTATTGCTGTCGCAGGTAGACAGATAGACAGGGCAGCAGACTAGGCTGCTAGTACCTCCAGCGAGAGATTTTTCGGGTATAACGAGTATACCGCTTTTTGCATTTTGTACTGTAATGTATGACCACTGTATGTACATATTGTTTTGGTTTGAGCAGTTGTAAATTCAAATTGTAACTTGAGGTTGTAAAATAATTATGAGTTATTTTGACTTGTAAAAATTGTATTATATTTCCTATATCTCAGCTTTTGAAATATCACTGTGGATTTGAGTTGAGAAATATGTTGTATTGAGAAAAATGTTGGAGTTGAGATTTGGAAAATAATTGAAGTGCTTTTTACAGGTTTTCTGAAGAACTGTTTTATCCAAAATACAGATGGCATTCTGTCAAAATTTTTACAGAAATTCCAAATAATTCAAATGTGTTAGTTCTATCACTTCAGATCAAAAAGGTTTTTAACACCTGTAAATAGTGCTCACCACTGTAAAAGAAGTAAGAAAAGTTTTTAAAATCCCTTGTAGTATATTTAATGGGTTATCAGTAGACGGAGTTGGTAATTCATTAGGTATACTACGGGATCATGTTATGCCTTACAGAGGGGTAAGGTGTGACAAGCACTCTTAATTTTTGTTATGGATGCATACTGAGTTTATTTAATGGATTTGAGTTTTGTTCATGGATTCAATCTTCTATGTTCTTAATGCATGCTCTGTGTTAGTACCTACTTAATCATGATATAAGATACTAGTTGAAGAACTAAAAGGTGAAGATTAGTATTGAAAATTAGGATTTTGAACCTAGGAGATTTGACTTAGAGATAGGCTGACATCCTCTATGAAATTTCATAATTAATCAAAGAACTTAAAGGATTTTGGTTAAAACTGATCATTAATTAAAATACACCTTATGTGCCTTAAGAGAGGACCTATAATATCTTAAGATTAATTTCCATCAAAGTAACAATTCTCAATCTGTCAAATAGGTGAAGTTGATCCCATAATAGAGTTAAAGAGTGAAATCTTAATTCTGGAATTCTTTAGTCAATTGATTTCTAAATTTATAGCTTTGCTTTCCTTTAATTCTTGATGTTATTAGTTTAGAATAAATCTCTCAATACATTTGGTAGTTTAAATAGTCAAAATTACTGTCTAGCTTGGTACTTGCGCCTATAAATTTTTTATGGAAACGATACTCTACTCATGACTATATTACTTATTCACGATCTATGAACTTGCGAGGTTGTAAACCAGTAAACAATTTTTTTTTTGGCGCCATTGCTAGGGAATTTCAGTAATATTAAGCAATAGGCAATTTATCTAGTTTAGACATTTATCTTTGTTATTTTATCTATTTAATTCAGTTTTACTTTTTATTTTTTTTTAGGTTCTCTATTTAATTTATGGTCAGAATGAAGCCTAAAGAAGAATTGCTTAAATTGGATCCTAAAATAGACAAGATTTTATGAGCCATCAAGAGATGAAGGAGATATCAAGAACCAGAACCTGCAGTTTTTAAAACCCCAGTCATGGCCAAAAATAACAATCAATCAAGACCCTTAAGGGACTATAGAGCCCTGACTATCCTAGGATTCCAATTCAGTGTTAGCAAGCCCACGGTGGAGGCCAACAATTTTAAACTCAAACCGGCATGGCTCCAGATGATTCAGCAGACTCAATGTGGAGGCTCACATACAGAAGATCCACAGAATCACCTATAGTACTTTCTTGCTTTGTGTGACACCTTTAAGATGAATGGGGTCTCTGATGTAGCCATTAGACTCAGAGCATTTCCATTCTCTCTCAGAGATAAGGCAAGAAAGTGGCTAGTCTCTCAACCAGCTAGAACTTTCACCATCTGGGAGGATCTTTCACAAGCCTTCTTAGCAAGGTACTTCCCACCTGCAAAGACTATAAAATTGAGAATATAACTAAATATTTTCAGGAAAAGGGAAGGAGAATCACTCTATGATGCATGGGAGAGGGACAAAGAGTTACAAAGAGAATGTCCACACCATAGCATAAAAGATTGGCTCCTAGTTCAAAACTTTTATAATGGTTTGCTACCATCTACAGTGAGTACAATTGATTCTACAGTAGGAGGATAACTCATGGAAAATACAATCACTAATGCTCTTGAACTTCTGGAGAGGGTTGCTTATCACAATTTTTAGTGGTCAAATGAGAGGGGAGATATGAGAAGGATAGCAGGGATCCTAGAGTTGGATGCCTTAAGGATGATTAATGCTTAGTTTGACCAACTTATAATGAGACTTGATAAGATGTAAGCCAATGTAGTACGGTCAAGCAATCAACACTATGATAATTTAGGAGCATGCCACATGACTTTAGAATGCAGTAATTATGGCGAACCTTCCATAGAATAAAGGAACTATGTGAATAATGGAGGAAACTTCAACCAGAGGTAGATTAATAATCCATACTCAAACACTTATAACCCTGGATAGAGGAACCACCTCAACTTCACATGGTATAATTCAAAAAATTAGCAGAACCAACCCATAAACAAATAGTAGGGATATAGACCACCACCTCCTCTTGGTTTTCAGAATAGAGGACAGAACTTAGTACAGCCACCACTAGCTCCTCCACCTCAATAGCCAGAATCTAAGTTGAATATAAAATCTATAATGGAAAGCTTCTTGATAACGTAACAGCAATAAAATGAAATGATAAAGCAATTAACTTTCAGGATGGACTAGTTAGCTACCCATAACAAGATGCTTGAAAACCAAATTGCCCAGCTAGCTAGTTATTCAAGCAAAGCCATAGGTAAACTACCGAGTTAACCGGAGATGAACCCTAGAGAGCATTATAAAGTAGTTACTTTAAATAGTGGCAAAATCTTGTAAGATCAAGCACCAGAAGAAAAAAAAAAACCAATAGAGGAAACTTCTGGTAATTTTGATAACTAAAAAGAAGAGGAAGGGAAGGAAACTAAAAAGGACAAAGAAGAGGAGAAGAATAAGAAAAAGAAGCTACCTGAACCATACCAGCCCCCTCTACCTTTTTCTCAAAGATTCTAAAAAGCCAAGTTGGACAATTAGTTTAGGAAGTTTTACAGAAACTTTATATTAATATTCCCTTTACAGAAGCACTATCTCAAATGCCATCCTATTCCAACTTCTCAAAGAAAATCCTTTCCAAGAAGAGAAAGCTGGAGGATTATGAGACTATTGCTTTAACAGAGGAATACAGTGCCATCTTGCAAACCAAGCTGCCTCCAAAACTCAAGCACCATGGAAGCTTCTCTATACTTTGTCTCATCTACAAAATGAACATAGACAAGGCCCTCTGCAATCTTGGTGCCATTATGAGTCTGATGCCCCTATCAATATGCCAAAAGCTAAATGTTGGAGAGCTTAAACCAACTACCATCTCATTATAATTGGCAGACAGGTCTGTCAATTACCCAGTTGGCATCTTGAAGAACATCCCCATCAAAGTAGGCTTGTTCTTTATTGCTATTGACTTCATTGTCCTAGAGATGGAAGAAGATGATCAAATTCCCATTATATTAGGAAAGCCTTTCTTAACAACCATCAAAGTTATCATAGATGTCAAAAATGGGCAGTTAACTCTCAATGTAAGAGAAAAGGAAGTAGAATTCAACCTATTCAGAGCAATGAAACACAAATAAGATCTTGATGAATGCTTGAGTGTTGATATAATAAATAAGGTAGTTGAAGAGGAATTCCAAAAGAGATATCCTGAAGATCTTCTTGAAGCATGCATAGTGCACAGCAACATAGTGAATGATGATAATAAGGAAATTACAACCTATGCATGATCTTTGGAAGCTAGCCCACCTCTACCCTTAGCTCAAGCACTACAAGTGGAAAAGCTAAAGGAGTCACAACCCAAGGGTGAATCATAAGAAGCTAAGAAACAAGTAGAACTGAAACCTCTTCCTTATACTCTAAGGTATGTATTTCTGGACTTAAACTCCAATTATCCTATTGTAATAAATGCTAGCCTAACTAGTGTACAAGATGAAAAACTTTTAAGGGAGATTAGGACCCATAGTAAAACTATAAGGTATATAATAGAAAACCTTAAAGGGATTAGCTTTTCCATTTGTATGCATAGAATACCTATGGAAGAAAATAATAAGCCTACCATTGAACATCAAAGAAGACTGAACCCTAACATGAAAGAGGTAACTAAAAAGAAATTTTAAAACTATTAGATGCAGGTATAATATACCCAGTCTCTGATAGTAAATGGATTAGTCCGGTATATGTAGTACCTAAAAAGGGTAGGACAACTATAATTAAAAATAAAAATAATGAGCTAATCCCTACTAAGACAGTTACTGGTTAGCATATCTGCATTGATAATAAAAAACCAAATAGTGTTACTAGAAAGGATCATTTTCCTCTTCCATTAATAGACCAAATGCTAGAAAGGCTAGCAAAACATTCCTATTTCTGTTATCTAGATGGGTATTTAGGATTTTTCCAAATCCCAATTCGCCTAGAAGATCAAGAAAAGACCACGTTTACCTATCCCTATGGTACTTTTGCCTATAGGAGATGCCTTTTGGTCTTTCTAATGCCCCAACCACTTTTCAAAGATGCATGATGGCCATTTTTTCTGATTTTATTGAAAATATAATGAAAGTTTTTATGGATGATTTCTCTATTTATGGAACCACTTTTGATCAGTGTTTAGCTAACTTATCTAAAGTGCTATAAAGATGTGAGGAGCCAAACCTGATCCTAAATTGGGAAAAATGCCATTTCATGGTAAGAGAGAGCATAGTACTTGGTCACCTTGTATCAGAAAGAGGAATTGAAGTGGACAAGGCAAAGATTGAGATAATTGAGAAAATGCCACCACCTTTATCAGTCATAATGCAACCACCAAATTGGGAGCTGCCATTTGAGGTGATGTGCAATACAAGTGACTATGTAGTAAGAGCAGTACTTGGACAAAGGAAGGACAAAAAAGTTTATGCTACCTTTTATGCAAGTAAGACCCTTGACGATGCATAGGTCAACTATGCAACCACAGAAAAAGAACTCTTTGCAATAGTATTTGCATTTGACAAGTTCAGATCCTACTTAGTTAGGTCCAAAGTCTTTGTACACATAGACCATGCCACTATCTGGTACCTCTTGAGCAAAAAAGAAGCAAAACTAAGGTTGATTTGATAGATTCTTCTTCTATAGGAATTCTATCTTGAAATTAAAGACAAAAAGGGGGCTGAGAATGTGGTAGCTAACCACCTCTCCAGACTTAAGCAGGAAGACATAGGGGACTCTATCGAAGACTTGCCAATTGATGACTCCTTTTTGGACAAACACTTGTTAGCAATCTCCTAAACCCCTTGGTATGCTGACATTGTTAATTATCTTGTATGTAGTTTTTCCACCCAATATGTCCTACCAATAGAAGAAGAAATTTTTACATGACATAAGCGACGACACCTAGGAAGAACCTTTGCTGTGCAAGAGATGCAATAATGGGCTGATTAGAAGATGCAAACTAGAGTAGAAAATAGATAGTGTGCTACAATAGTGCCATTCATCACCCTATAAAGGACACTTCAACACAGCCAAAACAGCAGCCAAGATATTACAAGCAGGATTCAACTAGCCAAACTTGTTTAAATATGTAAGAAACTTTGTGCGGATATGCAATTAGTGCCAAAGAGCAGGAAACATTTCAAGAAGGAACGAGATGCCACTTTATGGTATACTTGAAGTTAAACTGTTAAATGTTTGGGACATAGACTTTATGGGTCCATTCCATCCTCATTTGGTAATAAGTACATCCTAGTTGGTATAGATTATGTACCAAAATAAGTAGAAGCAATACCAACAAATGATGCCAGGGTAATGATCAAGTTCCTCAGGAAATACATCTTCACAAGATGTGGCACACCAAGGGCAATTATTAGTGATGGGGGAAGTCACTCCTGGAACAACTAGTTTGAAATATTACTAAGGAAATATGGAGTGATTCACAAAGTGGAAACACCATACCATCCTTAAACAAGTGGACAAGTTGAGATCTCAAATAGGGAATTGAAGAGGATCCTTGAGAAGACAGAAAATTACTCAAGGAAGGACTAGTCCTTAAAATTAGATGATGCATTATGGGCCTACGACACTGCTTTCAAAACTTTTATTGGAACCACCCTTTTTTACTTGGTATATGGGAAATCATGCCACCTACCTATCAAACTTGAACATAAAGCCTATTGGGTAATTCGAACCCTTAAATTTGATCTGAAATTTGCTGGAGACAAGAGGCTTCTATAGCTCAACGAATTGGAAGAGGTTAGGTAAGATGCCTATGAAAATGCAAAGATCTTTAAGGAGAGGAATTAAAGCTGGCATGACAAGAACATAACGAGAAGAGAAATTAAGGAAAGAGATATTGTCTTGCTCTTTAACTCTAGACTGAAGCTATTCCTCGAAAAGCTAAGGCCTAGGTGGTCTGGCCTCTTTAAGGTCATACAAGTCTTCCCACATAGAACAGTAGAAGTATGGAGTGAGACCTCGAGAACTTTGAAGGTTAATGGGTAAAGGCTAAAGCCATACTTCTCAGGAGAGCCAATAAAAAAAGGAGCCACACACTCCATTTGCAACTTATCTGTATAGCCATAAGCCAAGAGGAATAGTCAAGCTAAAGACTATAAACAAATGCTCCTTGGGAGGTAATCCAAGACTGTAAATTTCTTTAAGTTTATTTTATCATCATTTCTTTTAAGTTTTATAGGAACCCCATACCCTAACTTTAGAAACAAGGAAAGGATGGAACTAGCAAGTCAAAACCATACAAGAGAGAAAATTACAAAATTAGGGAAGTATTTCTGTTGCTAACATCTATTATGTATCTCATTCATATATTTAGAAATATGTTAGTATCAAAACTTGGAAAGATAGGAAAAGAAAGCACTTAAAATACCCCAAAATACTGGAACAGAAAGTTACATGGGCCCCATACAAAACCACACAGCCCGTACAACCTACTGGACCCATGAATACACATATGAATACACTGTAGAAAGTTACATGGGATGACTCGTGCAATGACACATGACTCATGTAACTAAGATGGGAGAAAAAGGAATAGGATTTTCAAGAACAGAAACTTACACTGGGTGCCCTGTGCACTTGTACACAGAACCCTATAAATGGAATAGGCTAAAATGAGAAGGAGAAAAGGGAGGTAGAAGGTTACACGGGTCTGACCCATGTAGTGATACACGGCCCATGTAACATGCCAAAGTTTGAAAAAAAAAATACACAGAAGGTTACACAGGGTGACCTGTGTATTGACACACAGTTCTATGTAATTCTTTGTAGATCTAATACTGAAGAGGCACGAAAAAATTCTAAAAGGACGCGCCCATCCCTTTAAATACTTCTTAAATGTTACAAAATGCATTCCCATTCCATAAAATCCTTTCTTCTCTAAGAACCCCTCATAAACCCTCTTCTTCTCTTGATTTTCTCTCACAAACCCTAACCCTTTCTTGATTTTCTTTCAATGGCACCTACCAAAAAATCTATAAGAAGAATAGGTTATTCTTTAAGGGGAGGAATGATTCACAATCACTACCCCAGAGGTCAAAAAGTTAGTAGTATGCCCTAGAGCATATCATTTAGTATGTATCTTGTACATGTTTTATTAATAAAAGGCATTTTCACTTTTTCGTTTACATAACATATTTATGTGTAATAGAAAAGGTCCATTGATATTTTATTACAAATTCTATTCTTAAGTTGTTAAGAATATGAGTGACAGTATTTCTAGCACAAAGTATCATAAATTGGTTCACAATCAAGGATACTTCACAATAAGAACATAACTTTATCCAAAAAGATTATAATCATGTTTGTTCCCAAGTTATTTATATGAGATGTAAATAAGATGGAATGGTGAGTCTCATGCCATATAACAAACATGATAGGCACTTATGCATGATAAGTAGGCCAAACCAATGATACTTATGACAAGCACATGGAGTTTACTCTTGTTAATACATTGTCATAAATCATATCAGTGCATATAATCATTAGACTTGAGATAACACAGTTATCTTGTATATAGGTGGTTTGAGTTTGATACTGCTTTCATACTTGTACTGTGTATGGGTATATGGGCATGTCTTGGCTTTTACTAGTTATATATGGAGGTAGGTGTTAAAATTTCCATGTAAAAACACCAAAAATTCCTAGATTTCTTCATAAAAACTTGTTTGTGCACCTTGGAGAAGTGATTGGTTGCCAAGAATTGAAGAGAAAGTGAAGTTCTAGCAAGCTTGGAAAACATTAATTAAGGTATGTGCAACAATTAAACTTAGCTTCTTAAAATTTCCTTGAGTTTAAGTTTAATTGCACTAAGTTTTCATGATAAATTGATGAAAATAATGTTTTGGTGAGGAAGGCATAAATTCAGCCAATATGGAGTAGCTTAGGGTTTGATGAATTGGTGAAGATAAAAGTGTTTGCTAGTGTTGCTCAACAAGTTTATATGAGTAGTATATTTATTTGTAGGTGTTGTGTATGAATTGTGATTATGGAAGTTAGGGTTTTGGGAGAAATGGGGGGTTTTTATGCCTTGATGTTTAATTGTGATTGTTAACGTCAAATATTGACCATTTTATGTGAATTGATGGAGTTTTGAAGTTTGTTGTGGGATTGAATTAAGTAATTGGAAGTGTTGCCTTTGTGTTGGAAATTCTGGACTTTGAGTCTAGTAGGTTTGGGTAGCCATAAGTTGAATTGTGTAGCTTCAATTGGTGTAAGGGTAATTGGAGGTGAAACCAAGTACATAATATCACATTTTTCATGAAGAGACCCTGCCTAGAAAACTAACACAAAGTGACCTAAAATTTATTAGAATCTGGGTAACCAAAATCTGGATCTAAAAAAATGATCATATGAACAGTGATTATTCAAATGGACCTAACTTTGTGTAGGAAGGACCAAATGACCTGAATCTTATGAAGGAGCAGAAGCATGAAAAACACAAGTTTATATCATTGAAATTCAAAACTTTTCATCTAGGATCACATGCATCATGCAAGATTCACTTTTATCTATTTGAATTCAGTGATAAATAGCATATTAAAACTCTTTTAATATATTTTTGGATCTACATTTGCCATTTAAGATTTTAGAATTAACAGATTAATTCTTTAGAACCCTAGATTAGATCAAGAACAAGTACACTAACCTTTTTAATGCACTACAGTGTATTTGGCACCTTTAGGATGTATCTTGGACACCAAATGTTGCCCCTCTAGCTTGTCCACACCAAGATCACCTATGACAGCCCCTTGAACAGCTTTTAAAGCTTTTTCTATCAATTAGAAAATCAGGTTTTGCCTTTTGAGAGATTACAAATATAAACAGGACACTAGAAACAATTTCTAGTATTTTTAATTTAAGAGATTGTTGGCTAATCTCTTTGAATTGATGAGAGATGAAGAAGAAAAGAGAGGAGATGTTCTTCAGGTGGCGGCACCAAAGAAGAACAGCAGCCACACATTTTACTCTTTCATAACAACACTTATATAGCTAGGTCACCACTTAAAACCCTTGCCACATGTCACATTCTGATTGGCTCTAGATTTAATTGACCCAATCACATTGTGCCAAGTGTCAAACCTATATTTAATCTTGACTTTGATCATCTTACATGATTAAAAGACATATTGCAAGCTTATGTGTAGTGCCATGTGTCACCATCTCATGGTGCCACATGTCACCCTGTGAAATAACCAAAATGCCCATGTGTTTTAATTTTGAGTTCTCAACCCAAAATAATTATTTATCTTCTTCTAATCAATTTATATTAAATATAAATTAATTAATTAATCTCTATTAATCAATTTTTCATTATTTAAATTCATATTTAAACACTTTAAATATAAATTTAACTTATACTATACATCCAATAACCTAGATTTGGTTTTAAGCTATGCTAGGGACTTTGCAATCTAATTGCAAATCAAACCTATTTAATTAATCAATTAAACCCTTTAATTAATTAATTAAATCACATTTAATTTGGTGATTACTTGTGTATGTGTGTGACTTACTAGGCTCATCACTAATTGGCAATGAGACATGATATCAACTCTTAATATAGTCAGAACTCTTTCTTATCATAAATAATTTCTCTAAATCATTTTATGCACCTCATGGACCATGGTTAACACCTAGCATAGCATGCCATGGCCACCCAATTAGTAATAAGGTTTACCTTAAATGAACCTATAATCATATATAACCATGCACTAGAATCTCTCTATTACAAAATTCCAATTCGAGCTGGAGTCATGGTTTATGTCAAACCCCATTTGCTATGAATATTATGTTCTCTTTTAATTCCAGTTCTTGATTAAAAAGATTTTCTCATCAGAAACTCTTTTCTGATTAAATCTCTTTGTCCTGGCCAGGAACATGAAACATCAAGAATGATTAAATGAACATAGGATTTTATCCCTATTTACTTAGAGGAATAGATTCCATCTTGATCAATACCTACCTCTATATATAACTAGTAGGAGCCAACACATGTCCATATACCCATACACAGTATAAGTATGAAAGCAGTATCAAACTCAAACCACCTATATACAAGATAACTGTGCTATCTCAGATCTAAAGATTATATGCACTGATATGATTTATGACAATACATTGACAAGAATAAACTCCATGTGCTTATCATAAATGTCACTGGTTCGGCCTACTTATCATGCATAAGTACCTATTATGTTTGTTATATAGCATGAGACTCACCATTCCATCTTATTTACATCTCATATAAATAACTTGGGAACAAACATGATTACAATCTTTCGCGATAAGTCATGTCTTTATTGTGAAGTATCCTCGATTGTGAATCAATTTATGATACTTTGTGCTAGAAATACTGTCACTCATATTCTTAAGAACTTAAGAATAGAATTTCTAACAAAATATCAATGGACCTTTTCTATTACACATAAATATATTATGTAAACGGAAAAGTGAAAATGCCTTTTATTAATAAAACATGTACAAGATACATACTAAATGATATGCTATAGGACATACTACTAACAATCTCCCACTAGCACTAGAGCCATTCATTATAATATCTTAGACCCATCTTCTCAAGATGTCGGTCTAACTATGCTTGTGACAAAGGCTTAGTGAATGGATCAGCTAGATTTGCAGCTGATGCTATTTTCTGCATGGCTATATCGCTTTGCCCCACTATCTCTCTAATAATTTGGTAGCGCCTTTCTATGTGTTTGGACTTCTGGTGAGACTGGGGTTCCTTATATCCAAACAACTTCTTTTGCAGTATCTGATGCAGCAATATACTCGGCCTCTGTAGTGGAATCTACAGTCGTACTCTGTTTGGAACTCTTCCAACTGACTGCACCTCCATTACAAATGAACACATACCCAGAGGTAGACTTTCTATCATCGATATCTGATTGGAAGTCAAAATCAGTATAACAATCCAATTGAAAGTCACCACCTCCATATATCAAGAATAAATTCTTAGTTCTTCTCAAGTACTTAAGGATATTCTTGACAGCTATCCAATGTTCCAAACCTGGATTGGATTGATACCTGCTAGTCAAACTAATAGCATATGCAATATCCGACCAAGTACACAATATTACATACATCAAACTTTCAATAGCTGAAGCATATGGAATCCTAGCCATTTTATTTCTTTCTTCAAGTGTCTTTGGAGACATCTCTAGAGAAAGGTGGATACCATGTCTCACTGGTAACAATCCTCTCTTGGAATCAAGCATGTTAAACCTCTTTAACACCTTTTCCAAGTATAAACTTTGAGATAAACCAATTATTCTTTTTGCTCTATCGCTATAGATGCGAATCCCAAGAATATAGGTTGCCTCCCCTAAGTCCTTCATGGAGAATGTATTTGACAACCATACCTTTACAGTTATCAACATACCTATGTCATTACCCATCAACAGAATATCATCCACATATAAGACAAGGAAAGTGATAGCACTGTCACTAACCTTCTTATATACATATGGCTCATCCTCATTTTTGATAAAACCAAATGACTTAATGGCTTCATCAAAACGGATGTTCCAACTCCTCGAAGCGTGTTTCAACCCGTAAATGGATCGTTTTAGCTTGCATACTTTGGAACCATCTTGGGATTCAAAACCTCTAGATCGTTCCATGAAAATATTTTCTTCAATGGATCCATTGAGAAAAGCTGTTTTGACATCCATCTGCCAAATCTTATAATCATAGTATGCAGCTATTGCTAATAGAATCCTAATTGATTTAAGCTTGGTAACAGGTGAGAAAGTCTCTTCGTAGTCGATTCCTTGCCTTTGGCAAAACCCTTTCGCTACTAGCCTTGCCTTATAGGTCTCTACCTTTCCATCAGAACTAATTTTCTTCTTGAAAACCCATTTGTTCCTATAGGTACAATACCTTCAGGTGGGTCAACAAGATCCCAAACTTGATTATTATACATGGAATAAATCTCGGATTTCATAGCATCAATCCATTTTAAGGAGTCTATATCTGATATAGCTTCTTCATAGGTAAGTGGATCATCTCCATGATCTACTTCTTCATGAGTAGACAACTCTTGTTCTTCTTCATAAATGAAACCATATCTCACTGGTGGGTGAGATACCCTAGTTGTTCTACGAGGAACAGTTGTAAATGTTTCATTAATAGGTGTAGGTTGACTAGATGGATTTATATCCATCTGATCTGTTGGTTGCTCAGAATTCTCTAATTCTAACTCTATTTGCCTTCCTTTGCCTCCTTCTTGAACAAATTGTTGTTCAAGAAATGTGCCATCTCTACTTACCACAACCTTTTGTGATGTAGGCAAATAAAAATAATATCCAAAACTATCTTTTGGATATCCAACAAATCGACCCTTTTCTGATATGGTTTCCAATTTATCAATGTTCAGCTTTTTAATATAAGCTGGACAATCCCAAATCATAACATGCTTAAGACTTGATTTTCTTCTATGCCATATCTCATAAGGTGTGGAAGATACTGATTTTGATGGAATCCTATTCAGAATATGCAAAGCTAATTCTAATACAAATTCCCAAAAGGAGATTGGCGTATCAGTATAGCTCATCATACTTGGTACCATATCCAATAGAGTATGATTTCTCTTTTCAGATACACCATTTAGTTGTGGTGTTCCTGGAGGAGTCAGCTGGGAAACAATGCCATGCTCTCTCAAGTATTCATCAAATTCAATACTCAAGTATTCACCTCCACGATCTGATCAAAGAGCTTTAATACTTTTTCTTGTTTGATTTTCTACTTTAGATTTAAATTCTTTGAACTTTTCAAAGGATTCATGTTTGTATTTCATCAAATACAAATAGCCAAATCTTGATTTATCATCAGTAAAGGTAATAAAGTAATGAAAATTGCCTCTAGCCATTTCTCTAAATGGGCCACATACATCACTATGTATTAGTTCTTAAATATTTTTAGCTCTTAGTCCTTGTCCAACAAAGGGTGATCTAGTCATTTTGCCCTAAAGGCAGGATTCACAAGTAGAAGTAGGCTCAAAGACTAATGAGGATAAAATCCCCATTTTCTCCAGTTTTGAAATCCTATCTTCTGTAACATGACCTAATCTTAAGTGCCAAATATATTTTGAACTTCAGTTGCTTTTCATCATGGCATTGTATACTTTTAGATTGCTATACACTGGGCAGTTCCCTTTCCAGTGCCCATCCTGCTGGCAGTGGAAACACTTTCCTTTACCTTTGTCAACTTTGATCTTTGTTTTTCTGTTTGATTATCTTCTTGGAAGATCCTGGAACTTGAGGTTTCTTTTTCGAATTGCCCTTCTTCATGTTGGACTTTCCAGCAGAAGAATATGCAATCAAAGCTACCTCTTCTCCTTTATTGCCTGGCATATTCTTTTGGGTAATAACCAGCATGTTGAGTAAACCAGCCAAGGTGCATTCCTATTTAGTCATATGGAAAATTGTCACAAAATTCCCAAATGTCTAAGGTAGGGACTGAAGGATCAAATCCATCTGCAGTTGAAAATCCATGTTAAAGTTAAGATGTTCCAGCTGCTTAATCAGCCGAATCATCTTGTGGACATGATCCCCAACATTCTGTCCCTCAGACATCCTCATGCAGAATAGCTGCCTAGATATCTCATTGAAGGAACAGAAGCATGAAAAACATAAGTTTATACCATTGAATTCAAAAATTTTCATCTAGGGTCACATGCATCATGCAAGATTTATTTTTATCTATTTGATTTCAATGATAAACAACATATTAAAACTCTTTTAATATGTTTTTGGATCTGTATTTGCCTTTTAAGATTTTAAAATTAATCATATTAATTTTAGAACCCTAGATTAAATCAAGAACGATTACACTAACCTCTTAATGCACTGCAGCGTGTCTGTGCCTTTGAGATTCGTCTTCAGGACACCAAATGTTGTCCCTCTAGCTTGTCCACAGCAAGAACACCTATGGTAGCCCCTGAATAGCTTCTAAAGCTTTTTCTATTAATTAGAAATTCAAGTTCTGCTTTTAAGAGATTAGAGATGTAAACAGGATATTAGAAACAATTTCTAGTGTTCTTAATTCAAGAGATTGATGGCTAATCTCTTTGAATTGATGAGAGATGAAGAAGAATTGATGAGAGATGAAGAAGAATAGATGGAGAGCCTAAAATTGGCGTGACAAAGGAGAGGAGTGGCTGCTGGTTCTTTTTCTTTTTCATAACAACACTTATATAGCTAGGTTAACACATTAAACCCTTGCCACATGTCACCCTTTGATTTGCTCTAAGTTTAAGTGACCCAATCACATTGTGCCAAGTGTCAAACCTATATTTAATCTTGATTTTAATCATCTTACATGACTAAAAAACATTTGGCAAGCTTATGTGTAATCCCATGTGTCGCCATGTCATGGTGCCTGTAACACCCCAAAGTTCGGTAGTGCGTTCTGCTGCTTCGGTGACTAGTGTTGTCCGGACAGCTAGGATGCCAAGAACCGTACTTCGATATGAGTGAGGAGACATAAAATAATGAAATACAAGAAAAGAAAGTACAAGAAAAACAAAGGAAAAATGATAGCAAAGAAATGTGATCAAGTTAAGCAGTAGGAAACCTAACGATGGGTGGCCTTGCAGGAAGTCACGGAGTGGACCGTTGACTAGCCCTGGACTGCGGGGAACCCTGGAAAACATTTTTAGGACTTAAATAGACCCTTGTTGAAGAATAAATATCATTAGAAATATCAAAGAAAAATTAAATGAATAGTACAAAGAAAAGTGAGAAATCAAAAAACAGACAAAACCGGTATCTAGAAAAATCGGAACGTAATCGACAGGGCATTATGGTCATTTGACACCCCGAATTGTCTTTTGACCTAAATGTCCATTAAAAATAAATAATATTACACTTAAAAAAATGAAATGAAAAATTAAAAGAGGGGTACCTAATACAAATAGCTAAAAGTGGGGTAAAAATGTGTAAATAATACATTTAAGCTTAAAATATGATTTAATTTTTTAGTGGACCACTAAGAACATTAAAATGGTTAAATATATTCATTAGTGGGCAGATTATTCCCACTCAAGAGTCATCTTCCTCATTTGAGTTCCTTCATGCCGATTTGAGAAAGAAAAGAATCACCATTGACGTTTTTCTCAAGCTTCACTTAACTCTCCATTTTCAACTCCAACCTCTTAGGTTTCTTCATTAAACTTTGTCTACACATCACAAGGAAGATATTGATACCAAATTTGAGAAGTTTGGTGAAGGTTTAGCAAGTTACAATCAAAGGTAAGTTTACATTTTTGAGAATTCCTTTGTTAAGTTTTGTGTGCATGTTATGGGTATTGGTTTTGTGAAGGAAAATTTTGAGTTTGAAGAGTTATTGTTGTTTTCATTTTGGACAGCCATGGAGTCACGTTTTTGATGAGATAATTGTGCATATAATTGATGAGAAATAATGTTGATCATGGTGATTTAATATCCTAGTGAAGTATTTCACATTTATATGGTGATTTTGGCACTTGGATGAGTATGGATGAATTGTAGGGCAATGTGGTGGTGAAGGACAATTTTCGGCAGCTTGGGAACCCTTGAATAATTGTATGTATTGATGGAAGTGTAGGCAGAATATTGACCTAAAAGGATTGATGGATATGTATGTAGATTGATATTGTAAAGTGTATGTAAAATTTGTAATGGTTAGATGTGTATGTAATGGTACTTAGAAATTGTAAATGTGAATTATAATTGGTGTGTTGAGGTTAATGGTAATCTGCCCAAAGTAATGTTGATGTAATGTAGAAAATGCTTTTGGTAATGTACCAAAACAGATTGGTAGGGAAGTAAACAAATTGCAAGTTAAATATGTGTTTGAATTGGAGTTTGAAAGGCATATAGAGGGCAGTGTGCAAATAGACCAATAAGTTTAAATGTGTAACCTCAATTGGTATGAGACCAATTGGAGGTGAAACTAGGCACAAAATGTGCCAACTTTCATTGAGAAAACATACCAAAATTCTGCTTGCAAAGTGACCTAAGAAAATGACCAATTCGGATTAGGTGCAATTAGGACCTGAAAAATGACCAATTGGGCAGCAGTGAGTATTTAGGCCATAACTCACTCAAAACAGGTCCAATTGACCTGAAATTTTAACCATGAATAGTTAAGACCCATACCTACAAGTCTTATGAAGACACCAAAGCCCAGAAATGACCATAAGCAAGTCAAACAACTTGCACAAGTTTGGGTCCAAAAATTGGCCGAACCAGAGTTGACCAAATTGACCTAAAATTGACCTAAATTGGTACCATTTGACCAGCAATAGTATAATGACCATAACTTGGTCTACTTAACTCGGATTGACCTGAAATTTTTCCCCGCGTGCAATAAGACCTAGATCTACAAGTTTGTAGTTTTGACCAAAACCCAAAAACCGAGGGAACTAGACCGTCCGGCTAGGTCAAACTAGTGTCCCAGAATCCAGCAATTTGCATTAAAATGCACTAAACAAGGAAATGACTTTGGTAAAACGTACCAAACCTAAAACCCTATCGAATGTGACATATTAACGACATTAAAACCTAATTTACCTAAAACGCAACGAGGGTCGGTATATTAGGTGATTAAGTGAATAATTGAGTTCAGTGCATTATTTACCAAACACCATCGATAGAGACAGTTTAATTTAGCACTGAAACACTTCAAATTGCGTTTCTCAGTTAACAAGGACTCAGCAAAAGGGAAAGAAATACTGAGTCAGGACCAGGAGACAAATATCAGAGGTTTGTGCACAACAATTGTTTCTTTTGAATTATTTTCAATTGAAATAAATATTGACTATTTGTATATTATTGTTTTAAATTGTGGAAGTGTGTTTGATGGACACTTATTGATTGAAAAATATTGTGAATGGTTTGAAACTGTGAAAAATTGTTTGAATGACATTGATGGATACTTATTGATTTAAAAGCATTGGAAATGGTTTGAAACCACAGCTATCATGTATATTGATTGTATTCCTCATTAGCTTGTCTAGTGGGACGAATTGAATTCCCTCTCTGGCTGAAGTGTTGAGGTGTGTGCCTATTGAGGACGAATTGGATTAGTACTCATATTTTTGCTAGCTAGCCATGTTATTCCTCATTAGTCATCGACTTTTGGGACGAATTGAATACCTCATTAGCCATCGGCTTTTGGGACGAATTGAACTATGGATCATGATTAAGCTGTGTGTGATTTATTGATGTTTATTGTGAGATTGTGAAATGGATTTAAACTCTCATTGACATATACTGTCTTTTGAATTCAAACATGACCTGACTTATGAAAATATATTGTGATATTGAGAAATGGAGTTTAAATTCTTATTGACCTTTATTGTCTTAAATTTGACTATGGTTTTAAGTATCCACTATTTACATGATTTATGAATTGTGATTTAAATTGTATTTGGTTAATGTTGTGCACCACTGAGACATTGTCTCGTGATAGCTTTTATGGTATCGCGGTAGAGAGACAGAGCAGGCAGACTAGATTGCATATACATCCAATGAGGATTACCTGGTATTATGAGTATACCAGTATTTTGCATTTTGTACTGTAATGTATGACACTGTATGTACATTTTGTTTTTGGTTTTGAGCAGTTGTAAATTCAAATTGTACCTTAAAGTTGTAAAATAATTATGAGCTGTTTTGACTTGTAAAAGCTGTATTATATTTCCTTATCTCAGACTTTGAAAAATTTCTATGGAATTGAGTTGATAAATTGTTGTGTTGAGAAATATATTGGAGTTGAGATTTGGAACATTATTGAAGTGCTTTTTACAGGTTTTCTGAAGAACTGTTTTGTCTAAAATACAGATGGCACTCTGCCAAAATTTTTACAGAAATTCCAAATAAATCAAATGAGTTAGTTGTTTCACTTCAGTTCACCAAAGTTTTTAACACCTGTAAATAGTGCTCACCACGATAAAAGAAGTAAGAAAAGTTTTTTTAAAATCCCTTGTAGTATATTTAATGAGTTATCAGTAGACGGAGTTGGTAATTCATTAGGTATACTACGGGATCATGTTATGCCTTACAGAGGGGTAGGGTGTGACAGTGCCACGTGTCACACTGTGAAATGACCAAAATGCCCCTGTGTCTTAATTTTGAGTTCTCAATCCAAAATAATTATTTCTCTTCTTCTAATCAATTTATATCAAATATAAATTAATTAATTAATCTCTATTAAATAATTTCCCATTAATTAAATTCATATTTAAACACTTTAAATATAAATTTAACTTATACTATACATCCAATAATTTAGATTTGGTTTCAAGTCATGCTAGGGACTTTGCAATTTAATTGCAAAACCAAACCTATTTAATTAATCAATTAAACTCTTTAATTAATTAATTAAATCATATTTAAATAGGTGATAACTTGTGTATGTGTGTGACTTACTAGGCTCATCACTAATTGGCAATGAGACATGATATCAACTCTTAATATCATCAGAACTCTTTCTTACCATAAATGATTTCTCTAAATCATTTTATGAACCTCATAGACCATGGTTAACACCTAGTATAGCATGCCATGGCTACGCAATTAGTAATAAGGTTTACCTTAAATGAACCTATAATCATATGTTACCATGCACTAGAATCTCTCTGTTACAAAATCCCAACTCAAGCTGGAGTCATGGTTTATGTCAAACTAGATTTTTTATGAATATTATGTTCTCTTTTAATTCCAGTTCTTGATTAAAAAGATTTTCTCATCAGAAACTCTTTTCTGAATAAATCTATCTGTCCTTGCCAGGAACTTGAAACATCAAGAACAATTAAATGAACATAGGATTTTATCTCTATTTACTTAGAGGAACAGATTCCATCTTGATCAACACCTACCTCCATATATAACTAGTAGGAGCCAATAGATGCCCATATACCCATACACAGTACAAGTATGAAAGCAGTATCAAACTCAAACTACCTATATACATGATAACTATGCTATCTCAGGTCTAAAGATTATATGCACTGATATGATTTATGACAAAACATTGACAAGAGTAAACTCCATGTGCTTGTCATAAGTGTCACTGGTTCGGCCCTATTTATCATTTATAAGTGCCTATCATGTTTGTCATATGGCATGAGACTCACCATTCCATCTTATTTATATCTCATATAAATAACTTGGTAACAAACATGAATATAATCTTTCTGGATAAGTCATATCCTTATTATGAAGTATCCTCGATTGTGAACCTATTTATGATACTTTGTGCTAGAAATAATGTCACTCATATTCTTAACAACTTAAGAATAGAATTTCTAACAAAATATCAATGGACCTTTTCTATTACACATAAATATATTACGTAAATGGAAAAGTGGAAATGCCTTTTATTAATAAAAATATGTATAAGATACATACTAAATGATATGCTCTAGGGCATACTACTAACAATCTCCCACTAGAACTAGAGCCATTCATTGCAATATCTTAGGCCTATCTTCTCAAGATGTCGGTCTAGCTGAGTCTGTGACATAGGCTTAGTGAGTGGATCAGCTGCATTTTCAGCTGATGCTATTTTCTGCATGGTTACATCGCCTCGCCCAACTATTTCTCTGATAATGTGGTAGTGCCTTTCTATGTGTTTGGATTTCTGGTGAGACGTTGGTTCCTTAGCCTGTATGACTGCTCCATTGTTGTTACAGTGTAGTGGAAATGCTGACTCAATGGAAGGAACTACTGTAAGTTCTGTCACGAACTTCTTTATCCAAACAGCTTCCTTTGCAGCATCTGATGTAGCAATATACTCGGCCTCTGTAGTGGAATCTGCAGTCGTACTCTGTTTGGAACTCTTCCAACTGACTGCACCTCCATTACAAATGAACACATATCCAGAGGTAGACTTTCTATCATCGATATCTGATTGGAAGTCAGAATCAGTATAACCATCCAATTGCAAGTCTCTACCTCCATAAATCAAGAATAAATCCTTGGTTCTTCTCAAGTACTTAAGGATATTCTTGACAGCTATCCAGTGTTCCAAACCTGGATTGGATTGATATCTGCTAGTCAAACTAACAGCATATGTGATATCCGGCCTAATACACAACATTGCATACATTAAACTTCCAATAGCCGAAGCATATGGAATCTTGGCCATCTTATCTCTATTTTCAGGTGTCTTTGGAGACATCTCTTTAGAAAGGTGGATACCATGTCTCACTGGTAACAATCCTCTCTTGGAATCAAGCATGTTAAACCTCTTTAACACCTTTTCCAAGTATAGACTTTGGGATAAACCAATTATTATTTTCGCTCTATCTCTATAGATGCGAATCCCAAGAATATAGGTTGCCTCCCTTATGTCTTTCATGGAGAATGTATTTGACAACTATACCTTTATAGTTATCAACATACCTGTGTTATTACCCATAAATAGTATGTCATCCACATATAAGACAAGGAAAGTGATAGCACTGTCTCTAACCTTCTTATATACACATGGCTCATCCTTATTTTTGATAAAACCAAAGGATTTAATGGCTTCATCAAAACGGATGTTCCAACTCCTCGAAGCTTGTTTCAACCCATAAATGGATCGCTTTAGCGTGCACACCTTGCAACCATCTTGGGATTCAAAACCCCTAAGTTGTTCCATGAAAATGTTTTCTTCAATGTATCCATTGAGAAAAGCTGTTTTGACATCCATCTACCAAATCTCATAATCATAGTATGCAGCTATTGCTAATAAAATCCTAATTGATTTAAGCATGGCAACAGGCAAGAAAGTCTCCTCATAGTCGACTCCTTACCTTTGGCGAAACCCTTTTGCTACTAGCCTTGTCTTATAGGTCTCTACCTTTCCATCAGAACCAATTTTCTTCTTGAAAACCCATTTGTTCCCTATAGGTACAATACCTTCAGGTGGGTTAACAAGATCCCAAACTTGATTCTTATAAATTGAATCAATCTCGGATTTCATAGCATCAATCCATTTTGAAGAGTCTATATCTGATATAGCTTCTTCATAGGTAAGTGGATCATCTCCATGATCTACTTCTTCATGAGTAGACAACTCTTGTTCTTCTTCATGAAGGAAACCATATCTCACTGGTGGGTGAGATACCTTGGTCGTTCTACGAGGAACAGCTGTAGATGTTTCATCAATGGATATAGGTTGAGTAGATGGATCTATATATCCTTCTGATCTGTTGATTGGTCAGAATTCTCCAATTCTAACTCTATTTGCCTTTTTTTGCCTCCTTCTTGAACAAACTATTGTTCAAGAAATGTGACATCTCTACTTATCACAACCTTTTGTGAAGTAGGCAAATAAAAATCCAACAGATCGACCTTTTTCTGATCTGGTCTCCAATTTATCAGTGTTCAGATTTTTTATATAAGTTGGACAACCTTAAATCTTAACATGCTTAAGACTTGGTTTTCTTCCATGCCATATCTCATAAGGTGTGGAAGAAATTGATATTGATGGAATCCTATTCAGAATATACAGAGCTGATTCTAATGCAAATCCCCAAAAGGAGATTGGCATATCAGTATAGCTCATCATACTACGTACCATATCCAATAGGGTACGATTTCTCCTTTCAGATACACCATTCAGCTGTGGCGTTCCTTGAGGAGTCAGCTGAGAAACAATGCCATGCTCTCTCAAGTATTCATCAAATTCAGTACTTAAAAATTCACCTCCACGATCTGATCGAAGAGCTTTAATACTCTTTCCTGATTGATTTTCTACTTCAGATTTAAATTCTTTAAACTTTTCAAAGGATTCGTGTTTGTATTTCATCAAATACAAATACCCAAATCTTGATTTATCATCAGTAAAGGTAATAAAATAATGAAAGCCCCCTCTAGCCACTTCTTTAAATGGACCACATACATCACTATGTATTAGCTCCAAAATATTTTTAGCTCTTAGCCCTTGTCCAACAAAGGGTGATCTAGTCATTTTGCCCTGAAGGCAAGATTCACAAGTTGGAGTAGGCTCAGAGCCCAATGAGGATTGAATTCCCATTTTCTCCAATTTTGCAATCCTATCTTCTGCAATATGACATAACCTTAAGTGCTAAATATATTTTGAACTTCAGTTGGTTTTCACCATGGCATTGCATTCATTTAGATTACTATACTCTGGCCAGTGGAAACACTTTCTTACTAGCAATGGAAACACTTTCCTGTTGGCAATGGAAATACTTTCCTGTGCCTCCATCAGCTTTAGTCTTCCTTTTCTATTTACCTATTTTCTTGAAAGGACCAGGAATCTGAGGTTTCTTTTTCTTACTGCCCTTCTTCTTGTTGGACTTTCCAGCAGAAGAAGATGCAATCAAAGCTACCTCTTTTCCTTTATTGCCCTGCATATTCTTTTGGGCAATAACCAGCATGTTGAGTAAACCAGCTAAGGTGCATTCTTGTTGAGTCATATGGAAATTTGTCACAAAATTCCCAAAAGACTCAAGAAGGGACTAAAGGATCAAATCCGTTTGTAGTTGGAAATCTATGTTGAAGTCAAGATGTTCCAACTGCTCAATCAGCCAAATCATCTTATGGACATAATCCCCAATATTCTGTCCCTTAGACATCCTCATACGGAATAGCTGTCTAGATATCTCATACCTAACATTCCTGCTGTGCTCAACATACAACTCTTATAGGTGAAGGAGGACCTCACTCACACTCAACATGTTCTCATGTTGCTTTTGTAACTCATTACTCATGGAAGCAAGCATGTAACACTTAGCTCTCATATCATGCTCCTTCCACTTATCCAAAGTTTCATGTTCCTCTTGTGTGGCCTCTGGAGGTAAGGGACCAGGAACATTTGAATCTATAACATATCCTATATGTTCAAGGTTCAGGACAAGTTTCAAATTTCTTAGCCAATCAGACAGATTAGGTCCTGTCAACCTATTGCGATCAAGTATGCTTATAAGGATATTGGATGGTGGTGGTTGTTCTGTGCTCATTTTTATCAAAAAATTAACTGCAGAAAATAACCAGATTAATTAGTAAATGCATCATGTAATTAACCAAAATAATTATGGTCTTTTAATCAAATTGGTCCTCCCACCAACTTAGCGAATCCTACACTTCCAAAGTAGAAAATGGAAATCCTAGTTGGATGGATTTCTAGTGGGTGATTGAATTCTTATAATTCTATTGATCATCCTCAGGTACATCCATTATTGGAATTACAATAAACTATAAGTGAGCAACTCCTTGCCCATCACATCTCATGTGAGGTTTAATCCTTTACTGTAACACCCTCTTATAGCAACTCCGTACATTTTACTGTTCCGGTGACCATTATTGGTCTGGACAGTTAGAATGTCCGGAAAAATATTTAAACTAAAGTGAGGAACTATAATTAACTCAAATATTAATAAGAAAAGTTTAGGAAAAATTTTAAAAATAAAATACAACCAAGTTAAATGGGCCGGTGCCCCAGCGATGGGTAACCTAGTGAGAAGTTGCGGTTCTCGCAACTAAGAGCCCTAGACCCGGGGGAAAAATTATAAAATAATTTCTAGAACTCCAGAGAAGGGTTATTGAGGTTCTTATGGCATTAGAATGCCAAGAAAATACTTAGAAAAAATTTTCAATCGGTACAGACAATTTTGGCCCGTTAAGCCAAATGGAGGGTATTTTGGTCATTTTGCCTTCAGAGGTGATTTTTGGCCGACTTGTCCAGTTAAGTAAATAATTATTATGACATAAAATGTGAATAAATATTACTAAAAATTGAATTGAAAATGAGTAGAAAAGAAAAGAAAAAAAATGAATTAAATGGGAATTTATGACATCACATGATGTCATTAGTGTGCCTTCACCCAATTACATGGTGACACATGGCATAACTTTATTTAAAATAGACTTAATGGGCTGGAAATGGAAGAAAAATCAGAATTCCCTTTCTTCTTCATTTCCTTGCCGTAAACCATTCTTCCCTAACCTCCATGGACAAGCTTTTTCAAGCTTAATTTTCCCTAGCTTCCACACCATAAAAGCCCTAGTTGTCTTCTCAAAAAATTCACCCCACACCTTGAGGAAGCTTTGGGCAGCAAAATTTTGAAAAAAAATTAAAGTTTTGGTTGGCTTGGATTTGAGCTAAAAGAGGTTAGTAACTTAAACTTATGTTTCTCTTCAAATTTATGTTGAGTAAGTATAAATGAGTGTAAATTACAAAGAAAAATTGTTGAATACCAATTGTATGTAAACCCTAAATTTTTGGCAGCCATGGTTAGGGTTTGTTTATGATGATTTAATGAAGTTAAAAGGTTATTATGGCTGCCCTTAATGTTCATTTTTTAAGTGGATTGAAGAAATGCAATGAAAATGCATGAATGGTGATGTTTGAGTTAGGGTTTGGGGTGGAGAAATGGGACTTTGTCCATGTGATGATGAAAATTGGTATTAATGGCCAATTAGTGACCATTTAGTTCTGTTTAAACCAAAAATGAAGTGTGTTGAGTGATGGGATTTAGGTTTAGTGTGGCTGCCCTAGGTGACCTGCAGAATTGGACATGAGTCTAGCGGGTTTGGGCAGCCATAACTTGAATTGTAGAGGTTCAATTGGTGTTTGGCCAATTGGACATGCAATTAGACACATAATGGCACAACTTTGGTGAAGAAACCATGCCCATAAGACCAAACCAAGTGGACTAAAAGCTTGCCCCAATCTGGGTGACCTGCAATCTGTTTCTGCATAATGACCAAATGAATAGTATTTGGTCATTTGGCCATAACTCAGTGTAGAATGGTCCAATTGACCTGAAATTTTACCCACAACAAGCTGAGATATAGACCAACAACTTTCATATGGAAACCTAACCCAAATTATGACCAGAACCTATCCAACAAGTGAGTTGAAGTCACTGTTCACTGCACTGTAGATATGGTCCGTCCAGAAAAATTTCAATCCGGCCAGTTGTGGTTTTTGGACCATAACTTGAGCTACAAAACTCCAAATGGAGTGATTAAAAATAAGAAATTCAACTAGACAAAATAAGGAACAACTTTTATGTTTATCATTTTTCCAAATTCCCACTGCAACAATAACTAATAGAACAGTAAACCCAAAGCTTGAAAACTGAAAATTCTGTCCAATTCACATTAAGCTTAGAGATAGTATTGGCAACCAATACCAACAAGTTTAAAATACAAAATGTGGTATGTTGATGATATTTAAACTAATTTACCTATTTCTAATGCAAAAGTCAACATTTTGGTTGACCAATAAAATGAATAGTAATAATAAAAATTCAATTTCAAAGAATTACATAAATGAAAAATGTTAAATGCCCTAGTAGGCCTAATGTGATTGGTTTGGATAGGTTGGCATGCCAATAGGGTTCTGTCGCAATGGATTTTGCGGTCGCCTGGACGATCACTCACCGAAGTGGGAAAGAGTGAGGAGTCGCCACCTTAGTTTTGAGGGAAACTAAAGAAAACCATTTGAGAAGTTAAATTAAAAATGAAACCACTTCAAAACAGAGATTCTAAGTTCGGGGTCCGTAAACGGGTGGGGAAGGTGTTAGGCACCCCACCTCGTCCCTTAATAAGGGTAAGTAGATTTAATTCTGCGTCCTTTATAAATTAGTTAGGAGGGCTTAGACGGCAATGTTAATCCTTTTGGTAGAAGGAATATTTGATTTTTCACTAAATTTGGATCACCCAGATACATAAGTAAATGAGACAACCTTAGTGAACGGGTGTGAGAATCGGATAAGAACTCTCCTCCGATTTCTTTTAAGTTGTTTATTAAAATTTTGAGGGGAGACCGGATAAGAACCCTCCTCCGATCTCCTTTAGAGTTATTTATTAAAATTTTGGGGGGAGACCGGATAAGAACCCTCCTCCGATCTCTTTTAAGTTATTTATTAAAATTTTGAGGGGAGACCGGATAAGAACCCTCCTCCGATCTCCTTTAGAGTTATTTATTAATGTTTTGAGTTGAGACCGGATAAGAACTCTCCTCCGATCCCTATTTAATGTTTATTAAAATTTTGAAGGGAGACCGGATAAGAACTCTCCTCCGATCTCTTTTTACGTTTATTTAAATTTTGGATTGAGACCGGACAAGAACCCTCTTCCGATCTCTTTCAGATTAACAGGAGCCTGGAAGGGATTTCTCCGATCTCCCGGATTTTTAATTTCAACTACATGACATAAGAACCTAAAGCTAAGGATTCTGGCGTTCTAAGATGCTGGGGATAAGGCTTCTCGATATCTTTTGACTAGATAGGGAAAACTAGACTTGATTTACCGACCTTCCATGCGTTCATTTTACCAATATCTATTAATGACCGATCTACTCTGTTTCGTTTACTTTGGTCTTATTCCATTTTATGACATCTTTGTCGAATTGCTGTTTACGTCAGCCTAATAGTTTGGCTATCTTCCTGACGTGTTATTCATGTTCTCTCTTTTAAAAGAGACCCCTAAGTTGCAGTTACCTATGTTTACCCAACCACTTACATACTACTAGGAATTAGAAAACTTGCTTTCAAAAAAGATGAAGATTAACAAAAATGAACTAATCACTAAATAGATGGTTTGGGAGTGTCATTCTTTGGGGATCGTTTGTGCAAAAATAGTCTTGAAGAAAGTTGCAGATGTAAGAAGAACACAGGAAAATGCGGAAAGTAAATGCAGACACTTGATAAAACAGTGATATGAGCTCTTACAGTAACATTCTTTGGGGATCGTTTGTGCAAAAGTAGAAAGTCACAGATGTGAGAAGAACAAAGAAAATGCAGAAAGTAAACGTAAGCACTTAATAAAACAGTAGTATGAGCTCTTACCTGTAAGGAGCCAAATCTACTAAAATAACTATGGGGTGTCAAATAGTGACAAGGCAACGGAGTGATTGGCCTGAGGGGTGGTGTTCCTCGTGAACGGGAGGGTGCTTAGCTAAAATGCGATCAGATCAAGATGAAAAGAACCAAGTGGAATGAAGTTGAGTTTGCGCAATAAAAACAGAGATGATAAAAGGCAGAAAGTGAGAGTGTGACCAGATAATGAACAAACTGGAAATGTATAGTTCCAGTATTCAGAATCTTTTCAAGAAAAACACTTCGGAAAACTAGTTTCAAAAGTCTTTTGATTGACACTTCTAAGTAGCAGAGTAGCAAACTAAATGAAATTTCAGAGTTCCTCTGCTATAATAATAGCCTATTGTCTATTTTTTTTGCCCCCCTCTTGAACAGTTTTTATGCAGGTATTTATAGGAATCGGGTGCTCTTCGTGAAGGGTCAGGATTTATTTTGAGGGAGATGGAGGGTCAAGATTTCGAAAGACATGATCGGAGGTTCAGGAATTAAAGAGAATCAAAATGAATGGTTGAGATCACTCTTCATAATATTTGTCCTTTTCTTCTTTCCATCTGACGGTCCCAAATTTCCTTGTCCGGAACGATCCGAGGGTTAAGAGCGAAAGACGCTGGTATTGTCGTCTTCTCTCTTGATCTAAGGGTTCCGGGTTTGTCCTTACAAGTGGGATCAACGGTGGAGATTGGGATGTACAGGACTGTCATGACATACCCTGGCACCTGTCAGCATTGCGGGCGATTCTTAGGCGTGCGGTGAGATCTCGTCTGCAACGCCTTAACTACCTCGGCTCTGATTCTGACGACGGTTATTGGAATTTGTCTTATTCTTTTTGCCTACCGATCCCTCCTCTTTCTGATCTCTTTCACATGTTCTTTCCGACCTTTCATGCTGGTCTCCCACCTTCCGATCTACTATTCCGATCTTTTCCCTTCTTCAGGTCCGGTCTGGTCAAAGTATTAATTGTCCCTCGATTCCCGAAGCGTTCGCTTCGTTTTCTGCTCAGCAATAAATGCTCATTTTCCCCTATATATACTCCTGTCGACAGAGACATTTCTTTCATCTGATTTTCCTCTCTTCCTTTCTTACTTTCCCTGTTCTAGCTGCTCCGGTGGAAGTTCTGGCTATAACTGTGGCTTTGATCTTTTTCCGATGGACTTCTTTACTCACCGACTGAAAATTTACGATCCCGGTGATCGAATGACCTTAACTGACGATGGTGAGAGGACTGGATTTGACCGATCTGTATTGCGGACCTTGGTTGTACCGATCTCGAGTCGCTCAACTGAGTTCATTCGGTTTCTCATCACATTGAGTGTTCCGACAGCGGCTTTCCTCCACATTGGGTGTTCCGACAGCGGGTCGGTTTCGGGTGGTAACATCGGTGACGATGTCTCTCATCTTCATGGGAGTCATAGTCACCCCATCTGAGCTGCACATCTATCCGATGTCAACAGCCGGTCTCCTGGTCAAACACGTCTTTTGATTCAGCCACGAGACTAGGCTTTGACATAGGCCTTTTAGATAGGATGTTCCACCGGTCTCTAGAGATCGCCCAAATGATGTAATCCTAAAATGTAATCAGATCTCTAGAGATCGCCCAAATGATGTAGTTAGACCTTTATTGTAGTCCGTTCCCTAGAGATCACAGAAATGATGTGATCCAATTTTAGTGTAATCCGATCCCTAGAGATCGCCCAAATGATGTAATCCGATCTTTTGAAAATAAAGACTTTATTTTGTCGGTTATCATCTTATTTTTGCATTGATTATTTTCCGATCTCTAATGTGGTTATCCGATCTGGTTCTTTACCTGAATGACACTTAACTGATCCTTTATTCAAAATATTTAACTTATTATGCCGATCTCCAATTAACCGATCTCTGAACATTCGGATATTTGAGAGAAGTGTCAGAACAGCTATCGAGTCCCACCAATCGATGCGCTGCCTAGAACCTCGTGAGCATTAAATGCTCGGACTAGTATAAATAGGGGTGGGAGGGTTAGCCAGTTGTTCTCTCATTCCATTTTCAATCCCCTGCTCACAACTTCGAAGTTCTCTCGCTTTCTCAAGTTCTTCCGACGCCGATCAGACTCCGGTAAGGGCTTTGATCCTCTTTTAGTTTAAATTCTTTGTTTCTTTTGAAAATGAGCGGTGCCGAAGGTCAGAGAGCGGCGAGCCCTCCTTCCATTCAGTTCTCGTGGTCATCGTCTGATGAAGAAGAGGCGATGCCAAGCGTTCAACAAGGACCTCCCAGGGTCTCCGCTCCAACTCGGGGGCGGGTCATACCATCAAGGCTCGCACCTTCTTCAGGGAGAGAGACTCTCCCTATAGACGAGCTACCGTCGGTTCTTCGTGAATCCGATCTGCAATCGTTTAGCCATGAATATAACATTCGGCCTGATTCGTACGAGCTAATCAAGTGCCACGGCGATCTTCGTGTCGATCACTCCTTTGAAGAGAATGACATGGTTATGGTGTACGAGGAACAGTTAAAGGCCGGTCTGAGATTCCCTCTAGACGATTTCTATAAGGAGGTCCTAAAACTTCACCGAGCGTGCATTGCTCAAATTCACCCTAACTCGTGGCGGATCTTGGTAGCCTTCAGAGGTCTATGCCGATCTAAGGGAATCAGACCTACGGCTAAAGTGTTCGCCGAGCTGCACAGACGAACTCGCCGAAAGGATGACGAACACTGGTTCTTTCAGGCGAAGCCTCATTGCGGACTCTTTTCCGATCTGCCCTCATCCCTTAAGAATTGGAAGAACCGTTTCTTTATTCTGAGGAGCAAAGATCCGAGTTGCTTTGAGGACTTCTCTCGTAGCTGGTGGTACCAAGGGCCCTTGCTTCCGAGGCATATTACCCTGAGTCAGGAGGAAGAGTTAATAGTGATGGATCTGAAGAGTCTGGCCGCCACTCAAAAGTATTCTTGTTTGGATGCGGTGACTGCTGAGCTGCACCATTGGACTATTCAATTGCTCACCGGCCAAGACCGCGAACTTCCGCTCTCTGACCTCGGCATTGGTATTTTCTATATCTCAGATCTCAGGACCTTAGCGGTCTCACTGACCTTTTCTTTGTGCAGGTATGGCGGGTGGTGAGGGTTCTAGGAAGCGGAAGAAGGAAAGGGAGATCTCCCGGAAGATAAAGGAGATGAAGCGTTCGGAACGACTTCAAACACCCGGTCATGAGCCTGGGGAGATACAAAGAGACCCGCCTCAACCTTCGGGTCCGCCGACCTCAGAAGTTGTCCGATCTCCTCCTAGAATGGAAGAGCAGCCTCCACCTCTCCCAATTGTTCCAAGCACAGAAAGGGGGCCTACTCAAGCTTCTGGGAGGACCTCTTCTCGTGGCGCTCAAATACTGATCGACTCCTTGAAGAATAACCGATCGTTAGAGAGAACCCCGATTTTGCCAAAGTCCCGGGTCTACCATCTTCTTTCAGAGGATCGGACAAAGCTATCCGGAATGGTCTCGATGATATCTTGACTCGATCCATGAGCCTAAACGTAGAGTGTCTGGTGAACCAGACCATGGTTCGGGAAAAGAATCAGCGTCTGGGTAAGGAGATCGGGAAGAAGAATGAGGAAGTGGCTTCCCTCCGATCCCAACTCTCATCCGCTTGGGATTATATATCTCAAGTTGAGGGACGGGCAAAGTTCCATGAAGACAGGCTGGCCGAACAGAATCATATTTTGGCTGAGAGGGAACGTGCTCTTGGGGAAGTCCAGGCACTTCACGCCAACGAAGCCGCTCAGGTCGCTCAACTTATAGAGGAACTCAAGGAGAAAGACGAGGAGCTTAAGGCGAAGGATGAGGAGCTTAAGGAGAAAGACGAAGAGATGGTGACAGGGATAGCCGGAGCCTATGTGAATGCTCACAAGGACCTCTTGGCCGAACTCCAGAAGCGCTACCCTGAAGAGGACTTCTCCTGGATGGCCGACCTGGCTCCTGAGGGCGATGATGAGGACAGTGAGGAGGAAGCCGAGGGTGAGAGAGAGAGTGAGCAGAATGTAAATCAGGCTGGGGGTGATCCCCCAGCCGAATAACTTGTACAAATTATGAAATGAAATGGAATGCCTCCTTGTTCAATGAAGGGTTGTGGTCGGAAAATTTTAAACCATTGTTTGTCCAAGTATTTGATTGTATGAGCACAGCAAGACAAAAATGCAATTATTAATCTAAGTATAAAAGATCGGAAAGCATAATAAGCATGAGATCGGTGGGGAAGAAATGCTGAACGGGACTTGATTAAAATTGAAAATTTAACTTGAAAACTTAAGATCGGAACCCTCGTTAAACCGAACCAAAACCTTAGCTCTTGATCTTCCGAAAAGGAGATCGGCAATAAAACTGGTAAGAAAGGATCTAATGCTAGTTCACTTCATTTATCAACAGAGATCAGGGATATACCCGACGGGTCCGGAAATTCGACAGCGGGTTTGAGAGATCGGTAAATGATTTGAGAGATCGGCGGGGCTTTAACGAATGTTAGGACTTAGCATTGATTCAATTCCTTTTAAGGAGAGTTCGGAAATATGGTCATCTGGTAAAGAAAAATAAAGAGGAATTGGAAATGTCATTGGCTGGCCCAGGGAGACCTAGAGCTGGGGATCGGCTTCAAAGTCTTGTTGATCTTGGGGATCGGCCAAAATATGGTGTCGACAGCTGCCCCTCTTTACATAATTTCTATTAAAGGAAAGAAATTTCCGTGGAATTATGTAAAGATTCAGACTCATATTTTGGACGATTAAGTGTTTGAAATTAGGGAACTAATGACCTAGAAATTGTTAACAGAAGTTGAAGTACCAGAAAATTAAAATCAACTTAGATCAAGGAACCAGAGGTTGATAACAGAAATGTAAATTGCAAGAATTTAAAATCAACTTAGATCAAGGAACCAGAGGTTGATGACAGGAAATGTAAATTGCATGAAATTAAAATCAACTTAGATCAAGGAACCAGAGGTTGATGACAGGAATGTAAATTGCATGAAATTAAAATCAACTTAGATCAAGGAACCAGAGATTGATAACAGGAATGTAAATTGCATGAAATTAAAATCAACTTAGATCAAGGAACCAGAGGTTGATGACAGGAATGTAAATTGCATGAAATTAAAATCAACTTAGATCAAGGAACCAGAGGTTGATGACAGGAAATGTAAATTGCATGAAATTAAAATCAACTTAGATCAAGGAACCAGAGGTTGATAACAGGAAATTTAAATTGCTGGAAATTAAAATCAACTTAGATCAAGGAACCAGAGGTTGATAGCAGAAATGTAAATTGCAAGAATTTAAAATCAACTTAGATCAAGGAACCAGAGGTTGATGACAGGAAATGTAAATTGTATGAAATTAAAATCAACTTAGATCAAGGAACCAGAGGTTGATAGCAGGAAATTTAAATTGCATGAAATTAAAATCAACTTAGATCAAGGAACCAGAGGTTGATAACAGGAAATTTAAATTGCATGAAATTAAAATCAACTTAGATCAAGGAACCAGAGGTTGATAGCAGGAAGTTTAAATTGCATGAAATTAAAATCAACTTAGATCAAGGAACCAGAGGTTGATAACAGAAATTGTAAATTGTATGAAATTAAAATCAACTTAGATCAAGGAACCAGAGGTTGATAACAGGAATGTAAATTGCAAGAATTTAAAATCAACTTACAAGGCAAGTCTAACCCTGACACATGAAGTTCTTCCCCGATGAAGTGTACTTAACAAGATACCGAAGGCCGATGATTAGTGGAGGAGGAGTTGCAAGACTTGACCCATGATCCCATTCCTTCGGATGCCCCTTTTCTGTTCCCGACTTTCTCCTTACTTTACGGAAAGCGCCCTTGCGGGTTTTCACTTTCTTTTCATCCATTCGACCAGAAGCGCCCTTTCGGGTTTTCACCTCTAGTTTTTTTTTTTTTTTTTTTTTTTTTTTTTTTTGTGAAGGCCACTTCCTGCAAATCTCATAATAAAGTACGTGAGGTTATCAACTTTCGAATTCAAATCTTATGGCAAAAATTTTAACTAATCAATAGCGCATTAAACAAAGAGAAAGGATAGTATTATAAGTGAGTAAACAGGAAAACAAAAGTAGAAGGAATGAAGTATAACTTTATTAGGAAAAATAGACTTTCAAAGGAAAAGAAAAAGGTACAAAGATAGATCTCACATATTCCTTTTAGTTGGTTTTGAAGTCTTTTAATTGTCATTATTTCAAGTTCTCTGCAGCCTCATGCCATAATGGTCTCTTCTCCATCCTTGGTTTCATACCCTCTTCCTTATTTCTCCACTTTGGTTCTTGGGGCGCCCCTTCGGCTTTTCACCCCAAGTTTTTTTTCTTTTTTTTTTTTTTTTTTTTTTTTTTTTTTTGGACGCCCTTTCGGGTTTTCATCCTTCACTCGTTTATGCATAATACCTCTTGACAGTGTCGGCATTCACAGGTCTCTGAAACTCTTCGCCGTCCATTTGGGTCAAGATCAAGGCTCCTCCGGAAAATGCCTTTTTAACCACATAAGGTCCCTCGTATGTTGGTGACCATTTGCCCCGTGGATCGTTTTGGTTTGACAGCACTTTCTTCAGAACTAAGTCCCCGGGTTGGAATTCGCGTGGGCGAACGCCTTTGTCAAATGCCCTAGCCATTCTCCTCTGGTATAATTGCCCATGACATGCTGCTGTTAACCTTTTTTCGTCCAGCAAATTTAACTGATCCAACCTTGACTGGATCCATTCTGATTCATCAATCCCTGATTCCTTCAGAATCCTAAAGGAAGGAATTTCGACCTCAATAGGTAATACTGCTTCCATCCCGTAGATCAGTGAGTATGGAGTTGCCCCGGTTGAGGTTCTTATGGAAGTTCGGTATGCGTGAAGAGCATAGGGAAGCATATCATGCCAATCCCTATATGTGACCGTCATTTTTCGGATTATCCTCTTTAGATTTTTGTTTGCGGCTTCTACTGCTCCATTCATCTGGGGGCGGTACGGGGAGGAATTGAGATGCCGGATTTTGTATTGATCACATAATTTCTGAATCTTCGGACCATTCAAGTTCTTGGCATTATCAGTGACAATTTCATTCGGGAGACCATGCAGGCAGATGATATTACTTCTGAAGAATTTGAGAAACATGTTCTGTGTGATGTGAGCGTATGACGTTGCTTCGACCCACTTGGAGAAATAGTCGATGGCCACAAGGATGAATCTGTGCCCATTGGATGCCTTGGGATTAATGGGACCAATCACATCGATGCCCCACATTGCGAAAGGCCATGGTGAGACGAGGTTGAACAACTTGTGAGGTGGCACATTTATCGGATCTGCATAGATCTGACACTTATGGCATTTCCGGAAGTACTCGATGCAATCCTTCTCCATTGTGGTCCAAAAATACCCACGTCGCATGATTTGCTTAGCCATCATGTGTCCATTGGCGTGAGTTGCACAATTTCCCTCATGAGTCTCAAAAAGGATTCTCTTCGCCTCTTTTGCATCTACACATCTCAATAATTCGCCGTTGGAGCTCCTCTTGTATAGGGTTTCTCCACTGGGGAAGTATCCCAATGCTAATCCCCGAATCATCTTCTTTTCATTTTTGCTTGCCCCTGAGGGGAATTCTCTGGTTCTGCAGTAGACCAGGATGTCATGACACCAGGGCTTTCTATCGGGCTCTTCTTCAATCATGAAGCAGTAGGCTGGTTCATCCCTTGCTTTAATCTTCAATGCTTGAGTCGTCTGCCCTTCTTCGATTTGAGCCATAACAGCTAGAGTAGCTAAGGCATCAGCAAATTGATTCTTGTCTCTACTAAGATGGGTGAAAGAGATTTCTTCGAATTCCTTGATTAGCTCCAGTAAGTACTTCTGATATGGGATCAACTTGGGATCCTTAGTTTGCCATTCTCCCTTGACTTGATAAATTATCAGAGCCGAGTCTCCGTACACCTCCAACTTTCTGATTTTCATTTCGATAGCAGCTTGTAGACCCATCACACAAGCTTCATACTCTGCGACATTGTTGGTACAGTCAAACCTCAACTTGACAGCTATTGGGAAGTGCTTCCCATCAGGGGATATCAATACTGCTCCAATTCCATTACCTGACAAATTGACAGCTCCGTCGAAATACATTCCCCATACATCGGCTGGCCCCCCTTCTTTGTAGTCTACTTCATTAATGTGCTCATCAGGGAACTCAAAATCCAGAGCTTCATAATCCTGGATAGGATTTTCTGCTAGGAGGTCAGCAATCACGCTACCTTTCACCGCTTTCCGGGTCATATAGACTATGTCATATTGGGAGAGTATAACCTGCCACTTGGCTATCCTACCTGGCACGAATGGGCTTTCAAATACATACTTGATAGGATCCATCCTGGAGATAAGCCATGTCTTGTGATTCAACATGTAGTGTTTGAGGCGATTTGCTGTCCAGGCTAACGCGCAGCAAGTCTTTTCTAAGAAAGAGTACCTTGACTCACAATCATTGAACTTCTTGCTCAGGTAATAAATGGCCCTCTCTTTTCGGCCGGTATCATCATGCTGTCCCAAAACACATCCCATAGAATTCTGTTGGACTGCCATGTACAGGATCAGAGGCACGCCACAAAGTGACCAATACTGGTGGGTTTGACAAATACTGCTTGATTTTCTCAAAAGCCTCTTGACAAACTGAATCCCATTGAGTAGAGTTGTTTTTCCGGAGTAATCTGAAAATAGGCTCAGCTTTGGCAGTAAGATTAGAAATAAACCTCGAAATGTAGTTCAGCTTTCCCAGAAAACTGCGCACCTCCCTTTCTGTTTTTGGGGATGGCATTTCTTGAATAGCTCGAACCTTGTCTGGATCTACTTCTATCCCTTTCTTGCTTACTATGAATCCCAACAACTTTCCCTATTTAGCTCCGAATATGCATTTAGCAGGGTTCAGCTTCAAGTGGTATTTCCTGAGCCTTTCGAATACCCTCCTCATCACCTGAACGTGGCTCTCTTCTCCCCTGGATCATATCATCCACGTACACCTCCACTTCTTTATGCATCATGTCATGGAATAATGTGACCATTGCGCGCTGGTAAGTAGCCCCTGCATTTTTCAATCCGAAGGGCATGACCCGATAGCAGAATACTCCCCATTGAGTGATGAAAGCAGTTTTATCCTTGTCTTCTTCGTCCATTGGGATCTGATTGTACCCTGATGCCCCATCAATGCACGAACACCTACCCAATCCCGCAGCATTGTCAACTAGCACATCAATGTGGGGGAGAGGGAAATCGTCTTTCAGGCTAGCTTTATTAAGATCCCGGTAGTCAACGCACACTCTGACTCTCCCGTCTTTCTTCATTACCGGAACGACGTTAGCCACCCATTGGGGATATTTGACCACTTCCAAGAATCCGGCGTCATACTGTTTCTTGACTTCATCCCGAACCTTGAGCAGTGTGTCGGGATTCATTCTCCTTAGTTTCTGCTTCACCGGAATTGTCCCTGGGATTAAGGGAATTTTGTGCGTTACTATCTGAGGGTCCAAACCCACCATATCATCATAGCTCCAGGAAAACACGTCGAGGAATTCTTTAAGCAGACCGATCATATCTCCCAATTCCTCACTCTCCACTACCTTAAGTTCCCTTTTTACTTCCTCCGTGCCTAAGTTTATTGTGCGCGTTTCGTTTTCACAAGGCACGAGGGAGGGTTCATCTTTTTCATCGTCTTCTTGTGTAAGTTCTTCCTCAGAATCACTTGAAGTAATGGCAGTTATGGGGATTTCAAAATTAACCAGAGGAATTTCTGAGTCTATTGGATTATTAGGTGTTAATTGATGAATGGTCCTGAATGAATAAAGAATAGAACATGTTATAAGGATGGAATTAAAAGGAAAGAAAGAGAGTATTGGATTTAAAATGCGCTATCAACTCATTAATATTAATGCCATAAGAAAAGGTCCATTTACAGTATTACACTTGTCATCATGGACAAAATGATCAAGTGTAGATAACCAAAGGTACTTTACTCGAGATTGAGTACAGGGATATCCTCCATTGTCCAGTTATCCAGCTCTTGCCCCTCAGTCATTGGCGAAACTAGGGCCTCATACAAGGAATCCAGTTGGATGACATCTATGGATGGATCATCGAGTGATTCTTCTGTACTTGCCGGATGTTGAATGACCGGTTTAGTGAAGATCTCCGTAATTCTCGGGACTATTTTCATCTTTCCCATCTTCTGGTTAAACCTCTGATCCCGAGGACATTGTGTGGCTCGGCATTTGAGATAGCCGGGTAATAGGAAAAAGGTAGGTCATTATTTATGGTCACCGGATTGACAGTGACTGTCGGGTCCGGGATTGATGGCTGGAAAGTGAAGGAGGTTGAAGCGTAGTGAGAATCAACCGTTGTAGGAGGTGGGGGAGGTAATGGTAGGTTAGGGTCTGAAGTGGGCCTATTTTGGGACATCTCCCTCATCATCTTCATAAGTTCTGAAATCTGGTCTTTTAGTTCAGACACTTGCCCCTGTAGGTTCTGTACTTGTTCCTGGTCTTCCATTAGTTTTCTTGTTCGAGATCTTGTTAAGTACACTCGCTGGGGTTGAACCGTGTGCTTGGTCAGACTTGCGTTGTTAGAAGCAATATTGATTTCCTGTAAGGAGTAAAAAAAGAAAATTTTAAATAAACTTCGAATTTTGCAAAGAAACTAAAAGTCCTGGTCTGGATGAAGGATACAGTGGCATTTGAGAGCCAGGTTGAAATCTGTAAAAAGGATAATCGTCTCAGCTTTATCATGGCATCGTTAGATAGTCTGACCGTGAATGACGGGATTGAATGCGCATTTATGATACCTGTTCATATGGCGCATTTCAATTTTTCACATAACCCTAGCGAGGAAGTTCCTACGGGAATCATACTATTCATTCACAAATTTTGCTAAACAATGGTCCAAAAATCACTTCATTAACTGAGTAATTTGTACATCGTATCTTTTACATTGGCCTAAGCTCTGGAAGGTTCTTTATAATAAGATGACATTTTCTGAGATACTCATATAACCTTTCTTCTTGCTTGGCGGGGTCAAATGCTTTCGTATGCACTCGATCTGTGTAATAATTCTTGTTTTCCCCGTGCTATCGTTCTTTCCAGCTGGTCCACATTCTCTTTCAACTCTTGATAGAGAGCAGTTTGTTTTTCCTTTCCCTTTCTTTCCTTAGTACACTCTTTCAAGATATCATCGATGAGTTGTGCCTGTCCTTTCAATTCGAGCTTCTTCTTTTTGTTTTCTTGCTTATATTCTTCAACGAGTACCTCTTGGTATTTCATATTTTCCTGAAGCTTATTATTCTGCACTTTCATCTCTTTTACCTCAGCTTGGAGAGATTCTCTTTCCCATTCCCACTGTACCTCTTGCTCCTAGATCCACATACTTACGGCCCTTCCCACTTAATTAAGTCTTCTTACTTTCATTTTAAGTTTTTGATGTTGGTCCTTCAAATTGCTTTATTTGTTCCTGCAGTTGTGAGGTCTCAGGAGTAGCCTCTTGAAGTGAGTCATCCAGATGGCCATTCGCTTCTTCTAATAGGACATCTCGAGCGGTTCTTTCTTGAATTTCACAGTTGAATGTTCTCGATCCCTGTCAGCTCTCCATTTAAGATAATCGCCCGAGGTGCTTGAGCCCTTAGGCGATCTCTCCATCAGAGTGACGTTTTCCCACGATTTGCGAGCCTTTTTCAACCCTTCTTCTCCTTTGAGCTCGTGGTAGAAGCGACCTTGGTGGTACTCCTCAATGTTGATCACAGACTGTGTTGAGCCGAACTGCCTCATTACCAATGCCGGAGTGTAACTTGTGTATCCGGTTACTCCGATCAGGGACACCGACTGAATACCCCCTGTACCGATCAAAACGGGTTGGCTTGACGTCCACAGCTTCCTCCAACAGTAATCATGGCTATTGAAACTCAAAATCTGTTCCCACCACTATTTTTCATTCTTCGGGCTGATCACTAATCGGATCATCTTCTCAATGGGAGGCTGGTCAAGGTACCAAGTCAATCCTTTTATCTCCACAGGACACATGTGACTGATAATCCAGAGGTATAACAGTTGAGAACAACACTTAAGGGATCCTCTGCCCTGTTGTCTGCAGTAGGTAAGGGTTAATAAAGTCTCCGCAAGGATTGCAGGTATTGGATTAATCTGCTGCCTTTCCACCGTCCAGAACACTTCCACCGCGTTGCAAGTTATGATTCCCAATGGTCCCGGGAACAGAATCAGACCGTAGATTCCCAAAGCGAGAGCTACTGAAACCCGGTCCCACTGTTTCTCATGGAGGCATTGATCTAAACATTTCTGGAGATATGTCCAATACCAACCATGTGTTTTTCCTTTGGCCGTTTCTTTGGACTTTACTTCTTCTGGGGGAGAACCCAACATATGTGCCAACCGTTTCCAGGTTTGCCTATGCTCGAGGTGTAAGTAGATCCGGCTCTGCAATGAGTATGGGATCCCCAGCAATGCCTGATATTCTTCCATAGTGGGGACCGTATCAATGTCATTGAAAGAGAATACCCCGTACTTAGGATTCCAAGCCGACAACATGGCTTTTAATGCCGGGATTTGGACCTTGACTTGCATTAAGGTTGCAATCCTCCCGTACTTCTCTTCAAAACGTACCTTGGCCTGATCGGGAAGCGACCTCCATCCGTTAGACAGACCCTCTAGGCTGTTCATTCTGACCTCTATTTTATTCAGATCCAGCGAAGGTAGCGAGCTAGCAGGTGCCTCGGAAGCATCATTTTGCGAGGGTACCGGACTATGAGCTGATTTGGACCAAAGTTTAGCATTCTGAACCTTTTCTGCCGACTGACTCGAGGATGCCATGATATAAATGATGCCTATCCTTTTACAGACTCTTGGTTTGGTAACGCCTGCGGAAAAATTCATTAGCAAGATAAATTGGGGTAATTTTGAATCATACTGTTGACAAGGTGACACATACACATTTATCGAAGTAGGAAAATGTGTAGGTGTTCCAGTAGAATTCAAGATTACCCTTATAAGATGAACAAAAGGAAATCAAAGCAGAGTAAGGTAAGAGTAAACATGTCCCTTTTGTCCTATAATAGGGAGACTCACGATCTGATAAGCGCTACCTATTTGGGATAGTTCTATCTTATAAGGTAGCTTACTACGGCTTTCAGCTATGGTGATAGTTAAGCTCAGGATCTAATTTTCTAATAGCCACAGGTTCCCAAATTGCCCCTACTGTAAACAGTAGAGCCCCATTCTATCCCCATGATATTTTCGGGAAAATTCCACGGATATCACGGTAAATAGAACGAGTTTCAATTTGAGCAGAAGCCTTCACGGATACTAACGGGGTAAAACCCACGGGTACCGCTACATGACCCCCTCCTACTTTCCTAAAAGGGTAAGAAAGCCCGGGTTAGGACCATAGTGTGTGAGGACATTGTGTAAGTGTTCAGTGTGTGAAGGGACACCTTTACCTCTTCCCAATTCGGGGGATTTTATTTTTTTCATTTTTCCCCTTTTTTGAAACGAAGAGCACTGTGAGGATAGGACAGGTAAAACAAACAAAATAGTTAGTAGCAATAATAATTAACGCATACAACATCACCGAATGAGCCTATCTAACTATAATTTGACCGGGCAAAATTTGATCGGACAAAATTAAATCTACTTTTGGACCACTAGACCGGGATCACTTCCCCAGCGGAGTCGCCAAGCTGTCGCAATGGATTTTGCGGTCGCCTGGACGATCACTCACCGAAGTGGGAAAGAGTGAGGAGTCGCCACCTTAGTTTTGAGGGAAACTAAAGAAAACCATTTGAGAAGTTAAATTAAAAATGAAACCACTTCAAAACAGAGATTCTAAGTTCGGGTCCAGAACGGGTGGGGAAGGTGTTAGGCACCCCACCTCGTCCCTTAATAAGGGTAAGTAGATTTAATTCTGCGTCCTTTATAAATTAGTTAGGAGGGCTTAGACGGCAATGTTAATCCTTTTGGTAGAAGGAATATTTGATTTTTCACTAAATTTGGATCACCCAGATACATAAGTAAATGAGACAACCTTAGTGAACGGGTGTGAGAATCGGATAAGAACTCTCCTCCGATTTCTTTTAAGTTGTTTATTAAAATTTTGAGGGGAGACCGGATAAGAACCCTCCTCCGATCTCCTTTAGAGTTATTTATTAAAATTTTGGGGGGAGACCAGATAAGAACCCTCCTCCGATCTCTTTTAAGTTATTTATTAAAATTTTGAGGGGAGACCGGATAAGAACCCTCCTCCGATCTCCTTTAGAGTTATTTATTAATGTTTTGAGTTGAGACCGGATAAGAACTCTCCTCCGATCCCTATTTAATGTTTATTAAAATTTTGAAGGGAGACCGGATAAGAACTCTCCTCCGATCTCTTTTTACGTTTATTAAAATTTTGGATTGAGACCGGACAAGAACCCTCTTCCGATCTCTTTCAGATTAACAGGAGCCTGGAAGGGATTTCTCCAATCTCCCGGATTTTTAATTTCAACTACATGACATAAGAACCTAAAGCTAAGGATTCTGGCGTTCTAAGATGCTGGGGATAAGGCTTCTCGATATCTTTTGACTAGATAGGGAAAACTAGACTTGATTTACCGACCTTCCATGCGTTCATTTTACCAATATCTATTAATGACCGATCTACTCTGTTTCGTTTACTTTGGTCTTATTCCATTTTATGACATCTTTGTCGAATTGCTGTTTACGTTGGCCTAATAGTTTGGCTATCTTCCTGACGTGTTATTCATGTTCTCTCTTTTAAAAGAGACCCCTAAGTTGCAGTTACCTATGTTTACCCAACCACTTACATACTACTAGGAGTTAGAAAACTTGCTTTCAAAAAAGATGAAGATTAACAAAAATGAACTGATCACTAAATAGATGGTTTGGGAGTGTCATTCTTTGGGGATCGTTTGTGCAAAAATAGTCTTGAAGAAAGTTGCAGATGTAAGAAGAACACAGGAAAATGCGGAAAGTAAATGCAGACACTTGATAAAACAGTGATATGAGCTCTTACAGTAACATTCTTTGGGGATCGTTTGTGCAAAAGTAGAAAGTCACAGATGTGAGAAGAACAAAGAAAATGCAGAAAGTAAACGTAAGCACTTAATAAAACAGTAGTATGAGCTCTTACCTGTAAGGAGCCAAATCTACTAAAATAACTATGGGGTGTCAAATAGTGACAAGGCAACGGAGTGATTGGCCTGAGGGGTGGTGTTCCTCGTGAACGGGAGGGTGCTTAGCTAAAATGCGATCAGATCAAGATGAAAAGAACCGAGTGGAATGAAGTTGAGTTTGGGCAATAAAAACAGAGATAATAAAAGGCAGAAAGTGAGAGTGTGACCAGATAATGAACAAACTGGAAATGTATAGTTCCAGTATTCAGAATCTTTTCAAGAAAAACACTTCGGAAAACTAGTTTCAAAAGTCTTTTGATTGACACTTCTAAGTAGCAGAGTAGCAAACTAAATGAAATTTCAGAGTTCCTCTGCTATAATAACAGCCTCTTGTCTATTTTTTGCCCCCCCTTGAACAGTTTTTATGCAGGTATTTATAGGAATCGGGTGCTCTTCGTGAAGGGTCAGGATTTATTTTGAGGGAGATGGAGGGTCAAGATTTCGAAGGACATGATCGGAGGTTCAGGAATTAAAGAGAATCAAAATGAATGGTTGAGATCACTCTTCATAATATTTGTCCTTTTCTTCTTTCCATCTGACGGTCCCAAATTTCCTTGTCCGGAACGATCCGAGGGTTAAGAGCGAAAGACGCTGGTATTGTCGTCTTCTCTCTTGATCTAAGGGTTCCGGGTTTGTCCTTACAAGTGGGATCAACGGTGGAGATTGGGATGTACAGGACTGTCATGACATACCCTGGCACCTGTCAGCATTGCGGGCGATTCTTAGGCGTGCGGTGAGATCTCGTCTGCAACGCCTTAACTACCTCGGCTCACGATTACGGCGGCGGTTATTGGAATTTGTCTTATTCTTTTGCCTACCAATCCCTCCTCTTTCTGATCTCTTTCACATGTTCTTTCCGACCTTTCATGCTGGTCTCCCACCTTCCGATCTACTATTCCGATCTTTTCCCTTCTTCAGTCCGTCCGTCAAAGTATTAATTGTCCTCGATTCCCGGCGTTAAGCCGTTTTACGCTCGACAATAAATGCTCATTTTCCCCTATATATACTCCTGTCGACAGAGACATTTCTTTCATCTGATTTTCCTCTCTTCCTTTTCTTACTTTCCCTGTTCTAGCTGCTCCGGTGGAAGTTCTGGCTATAACTGTGGCTTTGATCTTTTTCCGATGGACTTCTTTACTCACCGACTGAAAATTTACGATCCCGGTAATCGAATGACCTTAACTGACGATGTTGAGAGGACTGGATTTGACCGATCTGTATTCTTGACCTTGGTTGTACCGATCTCGAGTCGCTCAACTGAGTTCATTCGGTTTCTCATCACATTGAGTGTTCCGACAGTGGCTTTCCTCCACATTGGGTGTTCCGACAGCGGGTCGGTTTCGGGTGGTAACCTCGGTGACGATGTCTCTCATCTTCATGGGAGTCATAGTCACCCCATCTGAGCTGCACATCTATCCGATGTCAACAGCCGGTCTCCTGGTCAAACACGTCTTTTGATTCAGCCACGAGACTAGGCTTTGACATAGGCCTTTTAGATAGGATGTTCCACCGGTCTCTAGAGATCGCCCAAATGATGTAATCCTAAAATGTAATCAGATCTCTAGAGATCGCCCAAATGATGTAGTTAGACCTTTATTGTAGTCCGTTCCCTAGAGATCACAGAAATGATGTGATCCAATTTTAGTGTAATCCGATCCCTAGAGATCGCCCAAATGATGTAATCCGATCTTTTGAAAATAAAGACTTTATTTTGTCGGTTATCATCTTATTTTTGCATTGATTATTTTCCGATCTCTAATGTGGTTATCCGATCTGGTTCTTTACCTGAATGACACTTAACTGATCCTTTATTCAAAATATTTAACTTATTATGCCGATCTCTAATTAACCGATCTCTGAACATTCGGATATTTGAGAGAAGTGTCAGAACAGCTGTCGAGTCCCACCAATCGATGCGCTGCCTAGAACCTCGCGAGCATTAAATGCTCGGACTAGTATAAATAGGGGTGGGAGGGTTAGCCAGTTGTTCTCTCATTCCATTTTCAATCCCCTGCTCACAACTTCGAAGTTCTCTTGCTTTCTCAAGTTCTTCCGACGCCGATCAGACTCCGGTAAGGGCTTTGATCCTCTTTTAGTTTAAATTCTTTGTTTCTTTTAAAAATGAGCGGTGCCGAAGGTCAGAGAGCGGCGAGCCCTCCTTCCATTCAGTTCTCGTGGTCATCGTCTGATGAAGAAGAGGCAGTCGGGCCAAGCGTTCAATAAGGACCTCCCAGGGTCTCCGCTCCAACTCGGGGGCGGGTCATACCATCAAGGCTCGCACCTTCTTCAGGGAGAGAGACTCTCCCTATAGACGAGCTACCGTCAGTTCTTCGTGAATCCGATCTGCAATCGTTTAGCCAAGAATATAACATTCGACCTGATTCGTACGAGCTAATCAAGTGCCACGGCGATCTTCGTGTCGATCACTCCTTTGAAGAGAATGACATGGTTATGGTGTACGAGGAACAGTTAAAGGCCGGTCTGAGATTCCCTCTAGACGATTTCTATAAGGAGGTCCTAAAACTTCACTGAGCGTGCATTGCTCAAATTCACCCTAACTCGTGGCGGATCTTGGTAGCCTTCAAAGGTCTATGCCGATCTAAGGGAATCAGACCTACGGCTAAAGTGTTCGCCGAGCTGCACAGACTAACTCGCCGAAAGGATGACGAACACTGGTTCTTTCAGGCGAAGCCTCATTGCGGACTCTTTTCCGATCTGCCCTCATCCCTTAAGAATTGGAAGAACCGTTTCTTCATTCTGAGGAGCAAAGATCCGAGCTGCTTTGAGGACTTCTCTCGTAGCTGGTGGTACCAAGGGCCCTTGCTTCCGAGGCATATTACCCTGAGTCAGGAGGAAGAGTTAATAGTGATGGATCTGAAGAGTCTGGCCGCCACTCAAAAGTATTCTTGTTTGGATGCGGTGACTGCCGAGCTGCACCATTGGACTATTCAATTGCTCACCGGCCAAGACCGCGAACTTCCGCTCTCTGACCTCGGCATTGGTATTTTCTATATCTCAGATCTCAGGACCTTAGCGGTCTCACTGACCTTTTCTTTGTGCAGGTATGGCGGGTGGTGAGGGTTCTAGGAAGCAGAAGAAGGAAAGGGAGATCTCCCGGAAGATAAAGGAGATGAAGCGTTCGGAACGACTTCAAACACCCGGTCATGAGCCTGGGGAGATACAAAGAGACCCGCCTCAACCTTCGGGTCCGCCGACCTCAGAAGCTGTCCGATCTCCTCCTAGAACGGAAGAGCAGCCTCCACCTCTCCCAATTGTTCCAAGCACAGAAAGGGGGCCTACTCAAGCTTCTGGGAGGACCTCTTCTCGTGGCGCTCAAATACTGATCGACTCCTTGAAGAATAACCGGACTGTTAGAGAGAACCCCGATTTTGCCAAAGTCCTAGGGTCTACCATCTTCTTTCAGGAGGATCGGGACAGGCTATCCCGGAATGGTCTCGATGATATCTTGACTCGATCCATAAGCCTAAACGTAGAGTGTCCGTGAACGGACCATGGTTGAGAAAAGATTCAGTGCAGGTAAGGAGATCGGGAAGAAGAATGAGGAAGTGGCTTCCCTCCGATCCCAACTCTCATCCGCTCGGGATTATATATCTCAAGTTGAGGGACGGGCAAAGTTCCATGAAGACAGGCTGGCCGAACAGAATCATATTTTGGCTGAGAGGGAACGTGCTCTTGGGGAAGTCCAGGCACTTCACGCCAACGAAGCCGCTCAGGTCGCTCAACTTATAGAGGAACTCAAGGAGAAAGACGAGGAGCTTAAGGCGAAGGATGAGGAGCTTAAGGAGAAAGACGAAGAGATGGTGACAGGGATAGCCGGAGCCTACCCAAACTTTAATCGAATGATATTGCAATAAATATTTAAAATTAAGTCTACCCAAAAATGTAAACATACATTCTGCATACATGTTATTATTTTATTTATTTTATTTTATATTGTCACCACTAAGCAAAATTACTTAGCTCTTCGCTTTTGCCATGCGCAGGTACTGGAGACATAGCTGGAGAGTCCAGCAGGCCACATACAGGGTGAGTTTTCAGATCTGCACTCAGAGTTCAAAGTCACCTCACAAATTGCAGTGCATTGGTAGGACATTGGGCTACCTAAGTCTTTTGTATTTGTAAACTTTTGTTATGTATATTATAAACTCATGTAATCATATTTTTGCTGTAATTACCTATGAGCTGTGTTCAGAAATAAATATGAGTATTTCTCATTGAATTGGGTGTGATATGAGATGAATGTGAATTTTGAAATACTGAATTGATTTGAGAAATTGTTAAAAAAATGTTGGTGGTTGACTGAGATTGAGATTATAATTATATTGGAAGTTTTTTTAAACAGGTTCAGAAGAACTGTTTTCCAATTTATAGCCGGCACTCTGCCGGATTTTCTATAAAATTTATAGAAAAAAAAATTAGATTTATCAAAAATTATAAATAAAGGAATAAAAGGGGATTAATTGAAATTGAAACATGAATTGGTGTTCCGACACACTGAGTGGCATAACTTGCTCGGCTACACTGTAGACGGGTAAGGGGTGTCACATTTAGTGGTATCAGAGCACGGTTTAGGCGTTTCGGGCCTAGATTGAGTCCATACCATGCATTGCATTTGTAAGAGTCGAGGTGACACTAATGCAGATCTGTTTGTCTTTGTTATTTTGAATAGGATATGAACCCTACATCTCAGAGGGCAGTTGAGGAGGAAGTGGAGAGTCATGCTCCACCTGCAGCAGCTGAGACTGGGGGTAGGGGAGAACCTGCTCTGCCAGCTCAAACAGAGCCAGCTCAGCCTCCACAGGCCATGTTCCAGCAAATTGCTGAATTCTTTAGACAAATGGCTGGGGTAATGCCAGCACCACCACCACCACCACCACCACCTCCACAGCGGAAATCACACCTGGAAAGACTAAGAAAATTTGGAGTAGTGTACTTCTTTGGCAAGAGAGAAGATGATTCTGTTGCAGCCGAAAAATTGGTTGAACAGAATAGGCAGAGTTTTAAAACAACTCCACTGCACTCTTGAACAAAATCTAGAAGCTGCTGTATCTCTGTTGCAAGATGATGCATATGAATGGTGGGATACGGTGTCTAGTGAAGTACAACCAGAAGTAATAACTTGGGACTTCTTCCTCTCAGAATTCAAGTAGAAATATGTGGGTAGTGTATACCTGGAAGAGAGAAGAAGAGAGTTCATTAACTTGAGGCAGAGACAGCTGACAGTGGCCGAGTATGAAAAGGAATTTGTCAGATTGAGCCGCTATGGAAGGGAGATAGTCCCTAATGAGGCCGAAATGTGTAAGAGATTTGAAGAGGGATTAAATGACAAAATAAAGATCATGATTACTGCCTTGGGAATCACTAACTTCATCAAGTTAGTGGAAGCTGCAATAAAAGTTGAAAAGGTTAGAATAAGTGAGCAGACTAGAAGGGAGAGACAGTAGAAGAGGGGCCCGGGTCAGTCTAGTTCATCTCCTGTACCTTGGAAGAAGTTCAAGGGTCCACCTACACATAGTTCAGGTCAACCACAAAGTCAGGGTCAGACCCAAGGGCCCAGGCCACAGTTCACCCCTAGGAGAGGTCAGTCCACACCATCAGTGGGCAGCTCTCCAGGGACCGGGTTTTGGGGACCAACCCCAGCATCTTCTGCATGTCCACATTGTCTAAAATGGCATAAGGGGGAGTGTTGGAGAGTGACTGGTGCCTGCTTAAGTTGTGGGTCAACAGAGCATCAGTTGAGGAACTGTCCATGCAGAAGTACTACAGCTGCTCCAACACAAGTAGACAGACCTGCTCCTGCACCACAAAGTGGTAGGAAATCTAGCAAATCTAAGGCAGTGGGACTATCACAGAGGCCTGCATCTGAGCCAGCAGAGAGGCCTGAGGGAAGACCACCTGCCAGAGCCTATGCCATGAGAGCTCAGGAGGAGCAAGATGCCCCGGACGTCATCAAGGGTACGTTTTCCCTCTACAATACATCTGTGCATGCATTGGTGGATCCAGGATCCACTCATTCATATATCTCCATCAACCTACCCATAGAAAGGGGGATACTAGTAGGGGAGAGTGACCAAGACATTCTGGTCACTAATCCATTGGGCCACAGTGTAGTGGTGAACAAAGTGTATAAGGGTTGCCCATTAAGGATTCAGGGGTATGAATTATTGGCAGACTTGATTGAGTTGCCTTTCCATGAGTTTGACATGATTTTGGGAATGGACTGGTTGTCACGTCATCAGGCAATGGTTGATTGTAAACTGAAGAGGATTTCTTTGAAAACTCCTGAGGGTAATGAGATTACAGTTGTGGGGGAAAGAACAGATTTCTTGTCCAATGTCATCTCAGCCACAGTTGCAAGAAAACTGATGAGAAAAGGCTGTGAAGCCTACCTAGCACATGTGGTGGATACTAGGCAGACTAAGCTAGATCTGTGTGACATACCCACAGTAAAAGACTTCCCAGATGTGTTCCCTGAAGAATTGCCTGGTTTGCCATTAGAAAGGGAAGTTGAATTTGCTATTGAGATTCTGCCGGGTACAGCACCAATTTCCATTGCTCCTTATAGGATGGCACCCACTGAATTGAGGGAGTTGAAAACTCAATTGCAATAGTTGCTTAATAAGGGGTTCATACGCCCGAGTGTGTCACCATGGGGAGCTCCAGTGCTGTTTGTGAAAAAGAAGGATGGGACTTTGAGGTTATGCATTGATTACCGGCAGTTGAATAAAGTGACAGTGAAGAATAAGTATCCATTGCCTAGAATGGATGATCTGTTTGATCAATTGAAGGGAGCAGGAGTATTTTCAAAAATTGATCTCAGATCAGGGTATCATCAGTTGAGGGTGAAGGATGCAGATGTGCCAAAAATTGCATTCAGGACCCGGTATAGGCATTATGAGTTTCTGGTGATGCCCTTTGGCCTAACAAATGCACCAGCGGCATTCATGGACCTTATGAACCGTATCTTCCATCCATACCTAGATCGTTTCGTAGTGGTCTTTGTTGATGATATTTTGGTGTATTCCAAGACCAGGGAAGAACATGATGAGCATTTTAGAATTGTTTTGCAAACCTTGAGAGAAAAAAAGCTGTATGCTAAGTTGTTAAAGTGTGATTTCTGGTTAAATGAAATTGCATTCCTTGGACACATAGTGTCGGCTGATGGGATTAGGGTGGATCCCAAGAAAATAGAAGCAGTGATGGAATGGAAGCCTCCCAGAAATACAACTGAGGTTAGAAGCTTCTTGGGGCTAGTTGGGTATTACAGGAGATTTGTGAAGGGATTTTCCTTAATAGCTGCTCCAACAACCAAGTTGTTACTCAAGAATGTCAGATTTGACTGGAATGACAAGTGTCAGACTAGTTTTGAGAAGTTGAAGGCTATGTTGACAGAGGCACCAGTGTTAACACAGCCAGTGTCAAGAAAGGACTTTGTGGTCTACAGTGATGCCTCTCATAATGGGTTAGGGTGTGTATTGATGCATGAGGGGAAGGTGGTCGCTTATGCTTCCAAACAGCTAAGGCCACATGAACAGAATTACCCTACCCATGATTTAGAGCTTACAGCAATTATCTTCGCACTGAAGATATGGAGGCATTACTTGTATGGTGAAAAGTGCTACATTTACACATACCACAAAAGCCTGAAATACTTGCCAACCCAGAAGGAGCTCAACCTTAAACAGAGGCGATGGATTGAGTTCCTGAAGGACTATGATTGTGTGATTGACTACCATCATGGGAAGGCAAATGTAGTTGCTGATGCTTTAAGTAGAAAATCCATCACAACTCTGAGATCATTGAATGCCCGTCTATCTTTGGTTCGAGATGGAGCTATTTTGGCTGAGTTGCAAGTGAGGCCAAACCTGCTACAGCAGATTTTAGATGGGCAAAAGGCAGATGAAAAGTTAATGGCTATTATGAGCAAAATCTCAGAGGGAAAAGCAACTGACTATGAGGTGAAAGCAGATGGGTGTCTGTACTACAAAGGAAGAGTATGTGTACCAGATAATGGGGAATTAAAAGCCAATATTCTGAAAGAGGCACATGCCAGTGTTTATGCTATGCACCCAGGAAGTACAAAAATGTATCATGATTTGAAGCTTAAGTATTGGTGGCCTGGTATGAAGAAGGACATAGCTGACTATGTGACTAAATGCTTGACATGTCAGCAAGTCAAGGCAGAACATCAAGTTTCATCAGGTTTGCTACAGCCTATACGCATACCTGAATGGAAATGCGATTAGGTCACCATGGATTTTGTAAGTGGTCTACCTCTCACCCAAAAGAAGCATGATGCAGTATGGGTGATAGTAGATAGATTGACGAAGTCAGCACACTTTTTGCCAGTTAGGACTGACTATTCACTAGAGAAATTAGCAGAATTGTATATCAGTGAGATAGTTAGATTGCATGGAATTCCACTTTCCATCATATCTGATCGAGACCCAAGGTTTACATCGAGATTCTGGAAGAAGTTGCATGAGTCCTTGGGTACACAAGTCCACTTTAGCACAGCTTTCCATCCTCAGACGGATGGGCAATTAGAAAGACTAATGCAGGTAAACAATTGAAACCAATTAAACTAATACACATATTGAACTGAAATGGTAATAATAATGTGAAATATATGTCAGGTCCTTGAGGATATGCTGAGGAGTTGTGTCATTGAGTTTGAGGGAAGTTGGGATAGATACCTCCCACTGGCAGAATTTGCATACAACAATAGCTACCAAGCTAGTATCCAAATGGCCCTGTATGAAGAACTGTATGGGAGGAAATGTAGAACTCCAGTGTGCTGGACTGAATTGGGCGAAGACAAACTGGTAGGGCCAGACTTAGTGAAACAGACTGAGGAGAAAGTAAAACTAATCAAAGCCAATCTAAAGGTTGCCTCAGATAGATAGAAATCTTATGCCGACCTGAAGCGAAAAGAAATAGAATATACGGTTGGCGACAAAGTGTTCCTCAAAGTGTCACCGTGGTAGAAGGTACTGAGGTTTGGAAGAAAAGATAAGTTGAGCCCTAGGTTCATTGGCCCAAATGAAGTCATTGAACGTGTGGGACCAATAGCCTACAGGCTAGCTTTACCACCAGAGCTAGACAAGATCCACATTGTGTTCCACGTGTCTATGCTAAGAAGATACCGCTCAGATCCTTCACATGTCATCTCCATGGAAGAAATTGAAGTACAACCGGATTTGACATATGAAGAAGAACCCATACAGATCCTGGCTCGGGAAGTGAAAGAGTTGATAAATAAGCAGATTCCACTGGTGAAAGTGCTTTGGAGGCACCACAACACCGAGGAGGCAACTTGGGAAAGTGAAGAGATGATGAGGCAATAGTTCCCTCAACTGTTTGCATCAGGTAAATTTTGAGGACGAAATTTAAATTAGAGGGGAAGAGTTGTAACACCCTCCCTATAACAACTCCGTACATTCTACTGTTCCGGTGACCAGTGTCGGTCTGGATAGTTAGAACGTCCGGAAAAATATTTAAACTAAAGTGAGGAACTACAATTAACTCAAATATTAATAAGAAAAATTTAGGAAAAATTTTAGAAATAAAATACAACCAAGTTAAATGAGCCGGTGCCCTAGCGATGGGTAACCTAGTGAGAAGTTGCGGTTCTCGCAACTAGGAGCCCTAGACCTGGGGGAAAAATTATAAAATAATTTATGAGACTTCAGAGAAGGGTTATTGAGGTTTTTATGGCACTAGAATGCCAAGAAAATACTTAGAAAAAATTTTCAATTGGTACAGACAATTTTTGCCCGTTAAGCCAAACGGAGGGTATTTTGGTCATTTCGCCTTCAGAGGTATTTTTGGCTGACTTGTCCAGTTAAGTAAATAATTATTATGACATAAAATGTGAATAAATATTACTAAAAATTGAATTGAAAATGAGTAGAAAAGAAAAAAAAAATGAATTAAATGGGAATTTATGACATCACATGATGTCATTGGTGTGCCTTCACCCAATTGCATGGTGACACATGGCATAACTTTATTTAAAATAGACTTAATGGGCTAGAAATGGAAGAAAAATCCGAATTCCCTTTCTTCTTCATTTCCTTGCCGTAAACCATTCTCCCCTAACCTCCATGGACAAGCTTTTTCAAGCTTGATTTTCCCTAGCTTCCACACCATAAAAGCCCTAGTTGTCTTCACAAAAAATTGACCCCACACCTTCAGGAAGCTTTGGGCAGCAAAATTTTGAAGAAAAATTAAAGTTTTGGTTGGCTTGGATTTAAGCTAAAAGAGGTTAGTGACTTAAACTTATGTTTCTCTTCAAATTTATGTTAAGTATAAATGAGTGTAAATTACAAAGAAAAATTATTGAATACCAATTGTATATAAATCCTAAATTTTTGGCAACCATGGTTGGGGTTTGTTTATGATGATTTAATGAAGTTAAAAGGTTATTATGGCTGCCCTTAATGTGCATTTTCTAAGTGGATTGAAGAAATGCATTGAAAATGCATGAATGGTAATGTTTGAGTTAGGGTTTGGGGTGGAGAAATGGGACTTTGACTATGTGATGATGAAAATGGGTATTAATGGTCAATTAGTGACCATTTAGTTCTGTTTAAACCAAAAATGAAGTGTGTTGAGTGATGGGATTTAGGTTTAGTGTGGCTGCCCTAGGTGACCTACACAGTTGGACATGAGTCCAGCAGGTTTGGGCAGCCATAACATGAATTGTAGAGGTTCAATTAGTTTTTGGATAATTGTACATGAAACTAGACACATAATGGCACAACTTTGGTGAAGAAACCATGCCCATAAGACCAACCTATGTGGACCAAAAGCTTGCCCCAATCTGGGTGACCTGCAATCTATTTCTGCAGAATGACCAAATGAACAGTGTTTGGTCATTTGGCCATAACTCAGTGTAGAATGGTCCAATTGACCTGAAATTTTACCCACAATAAGCTAAGATATATACCAACAACTTTCATGAAGAAACCTAACCCAAATTATGACCAGAACCTATCCAACAAGGGAGTTGAAGTCACTGTTTACTGCACTGTAGATATGGTCAGTCCAGAAAAATTTCAATCCCGCCAGTTGTGGTTTTTGGACAATAACTTGAGCTAAAAAACTCCAAATGGAGTGATTCAAAAAAAGAAATTCAACTAGACAAAATAAGGAACAACTTTTATGTTTATCATTTTTCCAAATTCCCACTACAATAGTAACAAATAGAACAGTAAACCCAAAGCTTGAAAACTGAAAATTCTATCCAATTCACATTAAGCTTAGAGATGGTATTGGCAACCAATACCAACAAGTTTAAAATACAAAATGTGGTATGTTGATGATATTTAAACTAATTTACCTATTGCCAATGCAAAAGTCAACATTTTGGTTGACCAATAAAATGAATAGCAATCATAAAAATTCAATTTCAAAGAATTACATAAATGAAAAGTGTTAAATGCCCTAGTAGGCCTAATGTGATTGGTTTGGGTAGGTTGGCATGCCAACAGGGTTTTGTTAACAGTACTGCATATGGCTTCATGCCATTCTGTATTTCATGGCTTTCCATGCCATTCTGTGACATAATAGCCTTTGGCTATGATATTGAGTTGTTATGCTCGGGTTTAATGCCCGATAATTATTACAGCTTATTAGCTGTTCTGTTGCACACCGGGAGATACATATGTGACCGATGGTGTGACGGCCCGAGGTACTTGATACACAGTGCCAGTTTACTCGTCTATCCAGTCCAGTCAACTAGTATAGGTTACTTGGGCAATATTAATAAATCTTACCAAACATTAATCGAATGATATTGTAATAAATATTTAAAATTAAGTCTACCAAAAAATGTAAACATACATTCTGCATACATGTTATTATTTTATTTATTTTATTTTATATTATCACCACTAAGCAGAATTGCATAGTGCGTCGCTTTTGCCACGCGCAGGTACTAGAGACATAGCTGGGGAGTCCAGCAGACCTCATACACGGTGAGTTTTCAGATTTGCACTCAAAGTTCAAAGTCACCTCACAAATTGCAGTGCATTGGTAGGATATTGGGCTACCTAAGTCTTTTGTATTTGTAAACTTTTGTTATGTATATTATAAACTCATGTAATCATATTTTTGCTGTAATTACCTATGAGCTGTGTTCAGAATTAAATATGAGTATTTCTCATTGAATTGGGTGTGATATGAGATGAATGTGAATTTTGAGATACTGAATTTATTTAAGAAATTGTTAAAAAAATGTTGGTGGTTGACTGAGATTGAGATTATAATTATATTGGAAGTGTTTTTAAACAGGTTCAGAAGAACTATTTTCCAATTTATAGCCGGCACTCTGCCGGATTTTCTATAAAATTTGAGGAAAAAAAATAGATTTATCAAAAATTATAAATAAAAGAATAAAAAGGGATTAATTGAAATTGAAACATGAATTGGTGTTCCGACACACTGAGTGGCATAACTTGCTCGGCTATACTGTAGACGGGTAAGGGGTGTCACATTTACCTAGCCCCTAATGCTCAAAATCTCAGGTACATCCATTATTTACTTATCTTGCATTAGTTAAGTTGATCCCATTGAGCCAGTAATTATGCGAATAATTTTAATGTCCTCAGGTACATCCAATATTGGCCACTAAACTACTTATATATTTACAACATCTCATGCTTAACAATTATTCTTAAGAAAATCTCTTAAATTAATTGCATCTTATGCAACTATTTAAAATTTCTTAAAATAATTGCCCCAATGGAGGGCCTATGTTATAATTACTTTAATTATAACATTTCTAACATAATCATTTGTTTGGAAGATTTTATAGTCATCTTAATTACTATTAAGGTCTCACTTTGCACATTATTCATTTAGCATGCATATATCATATAATTGCATACATTCCCATACATATCATGCATTCATGGATAAGCAGTAAATATGGTATGATCATGGACTTTCTAAGGGATTCAATTATGAGCCACCAAGAATTGAATCAGGGCATTCCTAGGTGCATTTCATTCATTCATTTTACAAGAGTTGCTGAAGGAGTACATAATCAATACTTGATCTTGAATTCCTCCCACTGGTCCCACCAATGCTCTTGACCTCCTTGAACTTCTTGCAATCCAATTATATAGTAATCCTTGGCATACCAAGGCGAATTTATAAGAACTTAAATAAATAAAATTACAACCCAAAAATTATTACAAACTTAATAATACATGCCCAAAATAAATTAAAATAAATTAATTAATTTACAATTACAAAGAAACATAAAAGAAATAAATCCAATCACATTGGTCTTTTATAGTCCATGATCATCCATCATGCATATCACTATTTAACAATTAAATAAAACATACATATTTAAATTAAATTGAATATCTCATATTCAACTTAAAAATCCAGATTTGAATATGATTCAAATAAATTTAAAAATTCAGATTTGAATCTCATTCAAACAAATTTAAAAATTCAGATTTGAATCACATTCAAATAACCTTAAAAATTCAGATTTGAATCACATTCAAACATTTTAAAAAAAATCAGATTTGAATCACATTCAAACATTTTTTAAAAAATCAGATCTGAATATTATTCAATCAACTTTAAAAAATCAGATTGAAATATGATTCAAACAACTTTAAAAATTCAGATTTGAATCACATTCAAACAACTTTCAAAATTCAGATTTGAATCACATTTAAACAATTTTTAAAATTCTGATTTGAATCATAATTTAATTGTGTGATAAAAATGACTAATTAAACACTTTAATTAGTCAAAGAATAGGCCTTAGATTATACAACAATTGCAGAATTAAAAGCCAAACCTTGAACCACCCATGGAAGCCAAACCATGCGCACCATTGATGGTGTTTTTCAAGCATGCCGCCACACCTCCATTGCAACCAGCAATGGATAAATCATCTCATGATCAAAACACACAATTAATTATATAATCAACGATCTAAATGGCAAATATAGTGGCTCTAATACCAATTAAAGGAACGAAAGCGTGAAAAACACAAGTTTATACCATTGAATTTAAAAATTTTCACCTAGGGTCACATGCATCATGCAAGATTTATTTTTATCTATTTGATTTCAATGATAAACAACATATTAAAACTCTTTTAATATGTTTTTGGATCTGTATTTGCCATTTAAGATTTTAAAATTAATTAGATTAATTTTAGAATCCTAGATCAAGAACGATTACACTAACCTCTTGATGCACTGCAGCGTGTCTGTGCCTTTGAGATTCATCTTCAGGACACCAAATGTTGTCCCTCTAGCTTGTCCACTATGGCAGCCCTTGAACAGCTTCTAAAGCCTTTTCTATTAATTAGAAATTCAAGTTCTGCCTTTTAAGAGATTAGAGATGTAAACAGGACACTAGAAACAATTTATAGTGCTCTTAATTCAAGAGATTGATAGCTAATCTCTTTGAATTAATGAGAGATGAAGAAGAATAGATGGAGAGCTTAAAATTGGAGTGACAAAGGAGAGGAGTGGCTGCTGGTTCTTTTTCCTTTTCATAACAACACTTATATAGCTAGGTTAACACATTAAACCCTTGCCACATGTCACCCTTTGATTAGCTCTAGGTTTAAGTGACCCAATCACATTGTGCCAAGTGTCAAACCTATATTTAATCTTGATTTTAGTCATTTTACATGATTAAAAAACATTTGGCAAGCTTATGTGTAATCCCATGTGTCGCCATCTCATGGTGCCACGTGTCACACTATGAAATGACCAAAATGCCCCTGTGTCTTAATTTTGAGTTCTCAACACAAAATAATTATTTCTCTTCTTCTAATCAATTTATATCAAACATAAATTAATTAATTAATCTCTATTAATTAATTTCTCATTAATTAAATTCATATTTAAACACTTTAAATATAAATTTAACTTATACTATACATCCAATAATCTAGATTTGGTTTCAAGTCATGCTAGGGACTTTGCAATTTAATTGCAAACCAAACCTATTTAATTAATCAATTAAACTCTTTAATTAATTAATTAAATCATATTTAAATAGGTGATAACTTGTGTATGTGTGTGACTTACTAGGCTCATCACTAATTGGCAATGAGACATGATATCAACTCTTAATATCATCAGAACTCTTTCTTACCATAAATGATTTCTCTAAATCATTTTATGAACCTCATAGACCACGGTTAACACCTAGCATAGCATGCCATGGCCACGCAATTAGTAATAAGGTTTACCTTAAATGAACCTATAATCATATGTTACCATGCACTAGAATATCTCTGTAACAAAATCCCAACTCAAGCTGGAGTCAAGGTTTATGTCAAACTCCATTTGCTATGAATATTATGTTCTCTTTTAATTCCAGTTCTTGATTAAAAAGATTTTCTCATCAGAAACTCTTTTCTGAATAAATCTATCTGTCCTGGCCAGGAACTTGAAACATCAAGAACAATTAAATGAACATAGGATTTTATCTCTATTTACTTAGAGGAGCAGATTCCATCTTGATCAACACCTACCTCCATATATAACTAGTAGGAGCCAACATATGCCCATATACCCATACACAGTACAAGTATGAAAGCAGTATCAAACTCAAACTACCTATATACATGATAGTTGTGCTATCTCAGGTCTAAAGATTATATGGACTGATATGATTTATGACAAAACATTGACAAGAGTAAACTCCATGTGCTTGTCATAAATGTCACTGGTTCGGCCCTACTTATCATTTATAAGTGCCTATCATGTTTGTCATATGGCATGAGACTCACCATTCCATCTTATTTATATCTCATATAAATAACTTGGTAACAAACATGAATACAATCTTTCTGGATAAGTCATGTCCTTATTGTGAACTATCCTCGATTGTGAACCTATTTATGATACTTTGTGCTAGAAATAATGTCACTCATTGTAACACCCTCCCGGTAGCAACTCCGTACATTCTACTGATCCGGTGACCAGTGTCGGTCCGGACAGCTAGAACGTCCGGAAAAATATTTAAACTAAAGTGAGATACCATAATTAACTCAAATATTAATAAGAAAAATTTAGGAAAAATTTTAGAAATAAAATACAACCAAGTTAAATGAGTCGGTGCCCAAGCGATGGGTAACCCAGAGGGAAGTTGCAGTTCTCGCAACTAGGAGCCCTAGACCCGGGGGAAAAATTATAAAATAATTTTTGGGACTCCAGAGAAGGGCCATTGAGGTTCCTATGGCATTAGAATGCCAAGAAAATATTTAAAAAATTTTTTCAATCGGTACAAACAATTCTGACCCGTTAAGCCAAACGGAGGGCATTTTGGTCATTTTGCCTTCAGAGACGATTTTTAGCCGACTTTTCCAGTTGAGTAAATAATTATTATGACATAAAATATGAATTAAGGGTGATGAAAAATTAATGTAAAGCTAGTAGAAAAGAAAAGAAAAGAAAAATCCATAAAAAACAAATTATGACATCATTATAATGTCAATTAAAAGTTCCCACCAATTGCATTTAAACAACCATTTAACTAACTAATAAAAGAGATAAATAAAGACCAAAGAAAACAAAAAGTAAACAGCCATCTTCTTCCCAAATCCCAGGCGCACCATAGCCAAGAAACCCTCTATTTTTTCTTATTCATTCAAGCTTAAAAATCTCTCAAACCTCACCTCAAAACCCTAAGTCACTTTCACTAAAATTTATCCTTGCACCTTGCATAACCTTTTGGCAGCTAAGAAAAGGGAAGGAAGTGAAGTTTAAGCTTGGAAAATTCTGCCCTACAAGAGGTTAGTGCACATATATAGCTAAAACTCTTTATTTCCATGTTAGAGACTTAAAAAGGAGTAAGAATTTGTAAGCCAAATGAATACAATCTATGTGTATGTTTACCATGAATTTCGGCAGCCCTAAGGAAGGAACAAGACTGAGTGTCTTAATGGACTTGGAGTGAACTAGAGATCATATTTAAAGTATGTAAATATAAGGATAATGAATTGGTTAGTTAAATAAGGTAACATGGGTGAACCTTGAATTTGGGCTAGGGTTTGGGAGTGAAAAATTTGACTTGAGTTATGAAATTGTTAACGAACATTCTAATGGTCAATTAGTGACCATTTGAGGTAATTTGACCATAATTTGGACTGAAATATAGCATGGCAAAGTGAAATGTGTATGCTGCCTAGTGAGTGTAGCAGGGTGGCTGTGATTCCAGCCCACTTAGATAGCCATAACTTTGGTTGTGTAGGTCCAATTGGTGTTTAGCCAGTTGGACATGAAACTAGACTTATAATGGCACAATTTTTCTGAAGAAACCATGTCCAAAAGACCAAAGCAAGTGGACCAAAAATTGGCCCCAATCCGGATACCCTGCAATTAAATTCTGCAGAATGACCAAATGAACAGTAACTGTTCATTTGGCCATAACTCACTGTAGAATTGTCTATTTGACCTGAAATTTTTACAGCAACAAGATGAGATATAGACAAACAAATTTCATGAAGAAACCTACCCCAAATTATGACCAGAACCTATTCAACAAGGCAGTGGCATTCATTGTTCATTGTACTGTAGATTTGGTAAATTCTGCAGTTTTCCAATCCCGCCAGCTGTGGTTTTTGGACCATATCTGGAGCTATAAAACTCCAAATGGAGTTATTCAAAAAAAGAAATTCAACTAGACAAAATAAGGAACAACTTTCATGTTTACCATTTCCTCAAATTCCCACTGCAACAGTGCTTAATGGAACAGTAAATTTAGGGTTGAAAAACTACAAATTCTGCTCTCTTGGATTTAAGCTTAGAAATAGATTTGGTGATTAATTCCAATAAGTTTTAAATGTAAAATGTGGTACATTGGGAGTGTTAAAAGCAACACACCTATTTTCTATCCAAAAGTCAACATTTTTGTTGACTAATGAAGTGAATAGTGACATTGAAATTTGAAATTCACAAATTGAAGAATTTTAAAGTATCAAATGCCCTAATATACCTAACAAGATTGGTTTGGATAGTTTGGCATGCCAATAGGGTTCAGTTAGCAGTACTGCACATGGCAATATGCCATTCTGTGATTTTATGGCTTTTAGCCATTTTGATACTGTGTTGGGACTTGGCCTTGTGCCTATTGTTATTTACAGCTTGTTAGCTGTTCTGATGCACACCAGGAGATACATATGTGACCAATGGTGTGACGGGCCGAGGTACTTGATACCCAGTGCCAGTTTACCCGTTTATGCAGTCCAGTCGTCCAGTATAGGTTACTTGGGCAACTAAATGAATGAAAATGGACAAAGTTAAAGAAATAAATAAATATAACAAATACAAAACAAATAAGATATATACATTCAATACATATTTATTTTCTGCTATTTTATTTTATTTTATTATTGCACCACTAAGCATCATTGCTTAGCGCGTTGCTTTTGCCACGCGTAGGTTCTAGAGATACGGATCGTGAGCCCAGTAGACCGCAGACTGGGTGAGTCCATCCTGCAGCTCTGCATAGTGTCCGTGTCACCTCACCACCTACAGTGCATTAGTAGGACACTAGGCTTCATTTTGGTATTTTGTAATTGATTTTTATTTTCCTTTGTGTAAATGAAACTTATGTAATGTATTTTAATTTTCATGTAAATAATGAAAATTGTGTTTGTGAATGGAAAAGTAAATGTTTATCTGTGATTATACATGATATCACACGAGATGAATGATTGAGAAATGAAATTGAAAAATGTTGAGATTCTGATATTGGAGTTTGAGAGTGATGAGATATGAATATTGGAAGTGTTTTTCACAGGTTCCGAAGAACTGTTTTCTCCATTTTTAGCCGGTACTCCACCGGATTTTCTATAAAATTTTCGGAACCTCAAATAAATTATAATTTCAATAAATAACTTAAATAAATAATATTTCACAAGTTATATTCAAAACCATGATAAAAATTAATTAAGGTAAAATAGAGTGTGCCGGTACACCGTGTGACATTGCTTGCTCGGATATACTGTACACGGGTATTGGGTGTCACATTTAGTGGTATCAGAGCACGGTTTAGGCATTTCTGGGCCTAGATTGAGTCCATACCATGCATTGCATTTGTAAGAGTCGAGGTGATACTAATGCAGATCTGTTTGTCTTTCTTATTTTGAATAGGATATGGACCCTACATCACAGAGAGCAGTTGAGGAGGAAGTGGAGAGTCATGCTCCACCTGCAGCAGCTGAGACTGGGGGTATGGGAGAACTCGCCCGCCACTCAAGCGAGAGCTCGCCACTTCCACGTGCCATGTTCCAACAAATGGCCGAATTCTTCGCACAAATGGTCGGGTAATGCCAAGAAGAAGAAGACCTCCACCACCACCTCCACAACCAAAATCACACCTGGAAAAATTGAGAAAGTTTGGAGCAGTGGATTTCTTTGGCAAGAGAGAAGATGATTCTGTTGCAGCCGAAAATTGGTTGAACAGAACAGGCAGAGTTTTAAAATAACTCCAATGCACTCCAGAGCAAAATCTAGAAGCTGCTGTATCTCTGCTGCAAGACGATGCATATGAATGGTGGGATACTGTGTCCAGTGAAGTACAGCCAGAAATAGTAACTTGGGACTTCTTTCTCTCTGAATTCAAGAAGAAATATGTGGGTAGTGTATACCTGGAAGAGAGAAGAAGAGAGTTCATTAACCTGAGGAAGAGGCAGCTGTCAGTGGCCGAGTATGAGAAGGAATTCGTTAGATTAGGCCGCTATGGAAGGGAAATAGTCCCTAATGAAGCTGAAAGGTGCAAGAGATTTGAAGAGGGACTAAATGACAATATAAAGATCATGATCACTGCCTTGGGAATCACAGACTTTACCAAGCTAGTGGAAGCTGCAATAAAGGTTGAAAAAGTAAGAATCAGTGAGCAGACTAGAAGGGAAAGACAGCAGAAGAGGGGCCTAGGTCAGTCTAGTTCATCTCCTGCATATGGGAAGAAGTTCAAGGGTCCACCTGCACAGAGTTCAGGTCAGCCACAAGGTCGTGGTCACCTCAGGGCCTGTGCCCAGCCACGCTTACCCCTAGGAGAGGTCAGTCCACACCATCAGTGGGCAGCTTTCCAGGGATGGGGTTCAGGGGACCAGCCACAGCATCTTCTGCATGTCCACACTGTCTGAAGTGGCACAAGGGGGAGTGTTGGAGAGTGACTGGTGCCTGCTTAAGGTGTGGGTCAACAGAGCATCAGTTGAGGAACTGTCCACGCAGAACTACTACAATGCCCAACGCAGCATGCACCGCTCCTACACCACAAAGGGGTAGGAAATCTGGCAAATCTGAGGCAGTGGGATCATAACAGAGGCTCAGATTCGAGCGCAGAGAGGCTCGATAATGCACCACCTGCCAGAGCCTATGCCATTAGAGCTCAGGAGGAGCAAGATGCCCCGGACGTCATCAGGGGTACGTTCTCCCTCTACAATACATCTGTGCATGCATTAGTGGATCCAGGATCCACTCATTCATACATCTGCATCAACTTTTCCATAGAAAGGGGGATACAAGTAAGGGAGAGTGACCAAGACATTTTGGTCACTAATCCATTGGGCCACAGTGTGGTAGTGAACAAAGTGTACAAGGGTTGCCCGTTAAGGATTCAGGGGTATGAATTCTTGGCAGACCTTATTGAGTTGCCTTTCCATGAGTTTGACGTGATTTTGGGAATGGACTGGTTGTCACGTCATCAGGCAATAGTTGATTGCAAATTGAAGAGAATTTCTTTGAAAACTCCTGGGGATGATGAGATCACAGTTGTGGGGGAAAGGACAGATTTCTTGTCCAATGTCATCTCAGCCACAGTTGCAAGAATAATGATGTGAAAATGCTGTGAGGCCTACCTAGCACATGTGGTGGATACTAGGCAGGCTAAGCCAAACCTGAGTGATATACCCACAGTAAGAGACTTCCCAGAGGTATTTCCTAAAGAGTTGCCTGGTTTGCCACCAAAAAGGGAAGTTGAATTTGCTATTGAGACACTGCCGGGTACAACACCCATTTCCATTGCTCCTTATAGGATGGCACCCACTGAATTGAGGGAGTTGAAAACTCAGTTGCAAGAGTTGCTTGATAAGGGGTTCATACGCCCCAGTGTGTCACCATGGGGAGCTCCAGGTCGCTTTGTAAAGAAAAAGGATGGGACTTTGAGGCTATGCATTGATTACTGGCATTGAATAAAGTGATCAGAAGAACAAATATCCGTTGCCTAGAATTGATGATCTGTTTGATCAGTTGAAGGGAGCAGGAGTATTTTCTAAGATTGATCTCAGATCAGGGTATCATCAGTTGAGGGTGAAGGATGCAGATGTGCCAAAGACTGCATTCAAGACCCGATATGGGCATTATGAGTTTCTAGTGATGCCCTTTGGCCTAACAAATGCACCAGCAGCATTCATGGACCTTATGAACCGTATCTTCCATCCACACTTAGATCGGTTCGTAGTGGTCTTTATTGATGATATTTTGGTGTATTCCAAGACAAGGGAAGAACATGATGAGCATTTGAGGATTGTTCTGCAAACCCTGAGACAAAAGAAGCTGTATGCTAAGTTGTCCAAGTGTGACTTTTGGTTGAATGAGATTGCATTCCTTGGACACATAGTGTCATCTGATGGGATTAGGGTGGATCCCAAGAAAATAGAAGCAGTGATGGAATGGAAGCCTCCCAGGAATACAACTGAGGTCAAAAGTTTCTTGGGGCTAGCTGGGTATTACAGGAGATTTGTGAAGGGATTTTCCTTAATAGCTGCTCCAATGACCAAGTTATTACACAAGAATGTCAGATTTGACTGGAATGACAAGTGTCAGACCAGTTTTGAGAAGTTGAAGGCTATGTTGACAGAGGCACCAGCAGCACACCAAAGGTCGTGAAAGGACTTTGTGGTCTACAGTGATGCCTCTCATAATGGGTTAGGGTGTGTATTGATGCAAGAGGGGAAGGTGGTCGCTTATGCTTCAAGGTAGCTAAGGCCACATGAACAAAATTACCTTACCCATGATCTAGAGCTTGCAGCAATTATCTTCGCACTGAAGATATGGAGGCATTACTTGTATGGTGAAAAGTGCTACATTTACACAGACCACAAAAGCCTGAAATACTTGCTAACCCAGAAGGAGCTCAACCTTAGACAGAGGCGATGGATTGAGTTCCTGAAGGACTATGATTGTGTAATTAACTACCATCCTGGGAAGGCAAATGAAGTTGCTGATGCTTTGAGCAGAAAATCCATAACAGCTTTGAGATCATTGAATGCCCATCTATCTTTGGTTCGAGATGGAGCTATTTTGGCTGAGTTGCAAGTGAGGCCAAACCTGCTACAGCAGATTTTAGATGGGAAAAGGCAGATGAAAAGCTAATGGCTATTATGAGCAAAATCTCAGAGGGAAAAGCAACTGACTATGGGGTGAAAGCAGATGGGTGTCTGTACTACAAAGGAAGAGTATGTGTACCAGATGATGGGGAATTAAAGGCCAGTATTCTAAAAGAGGCACACACCAGTGTATATGCTATGCACCCAGGAAGTACAAAGATGTATCATGATCTGAAGCTTCAGTATTGGTGGCCTGGTATGAAGAAGGACATAGCTGACTATGTGACTAAATGCTTGACATGTCAACAAGTCAAGGCAGAACATCAAGTTCCATCAGGATTGCTACTGCCTATACGCATTCCTGAATGGAAATGGGATCGGGTCACCATGGATTTTGTAAGTGGTTTACCTCTTACCCAGAAGAAACATGATGCAGTATGGGTGATAGTTGATAGATTGACAAAGTCAGCACACTTTCTGCCAGTTAGGACTGACTACTCACTGGAGAAGTTAGCAGAATTGTATATCAGTGAGATAGTTAGACTGCATGGAATTTCACTTTCCATCATATCTGATCGAGACCCAAGGTTTACATCGAGATTTTAGAAGAAGTTGCATGAGTCCTTGGGTACACAACTCCACTTCAGCATAGCTTTCCATCCTCAGACGGATGGGCAATCAGAAAGAGTAATCCAAGTAAACAATTGAAACCAATTAAACTAATACACATATTGAACTGAAATGGTAATAATAATGTGAAATATATGTCAGGTCCTTGAGGATATGCTGAGGAGTTGTGTCATTGAGTTTGAGGGAAGTTGGGATAGATACCTCCCATCGCGTAATTTGCATACAACAATAGCTACCAAGCTAGTATCCAAATGGCCCCGTATGAAGCAATCGTATGGGAGGAAATGTAGAACTCAGCAGTCTTTGGACTGAATTGGGCGAAGACAAACCGGTAGGGCGGACTTGGTGAAACAGATCGAGGAGAAAGTAAAACTAATCAAAGCCAATCTGAAGGTTGCCTCGCATGCATGTAAATCTTATGCCGACCTGAAGAGAAAAGAAATAGAATGTGCGGTTAGCGACAAAGTGTTCCTCAAGGTGTCACCGTGGAAGAAGGTATTGAGGTTTGGAAGAAAAGGTAAGTTAAGCCCTAGGTTCATTGGCCCATATGAAGTCATTGAGCGTGTGGGTCCAGTGGCCTATAGGCTAGCTTTACCACCAGAGCTAGACAAGATCCACAATGTGTTCCACGTGTCCATGCTCAGAAGATACCGCTCAGATCCTTCACATGTCATCTCTAGGGAAAAAATTGAAATACAACCGGATTTGACATATGAAGAAGAACCTCTACGGATCCTGGCTCGGGAAGTGAAAGAGTTGAGAAATAAGCAGATTCCACTGGTGAAAGTGCTTTGGAGGCACCACAACACCGAGGAGGCAACTTGGGAAAGTGAAGAGACGATGAGGCAACAGTTCCCTCAACTGTTTGCATCAGGTAAATTTCGAGGATGAAATTTAAATTAGAGGGGAAGAGTTGTAACACCCTCTCGGTAGCAACTCCGTACATTCTACTGATCCGGTGACCAGTATCGGTCCGGAAAGCTAGAACGTCCGGAAAAATATTTAAACTAAAGTGAGGAACCATAATTAACTCAAATATTAATAAGAAAAATTTAGAAAAAATTTTAGAAATAAAATACAACCAAGTTAAATGAGCCGGTGCCCAAGCGATGGGTAACCCAGAGGGAAGTTGCGGTTCTCGCAACTAGGAGCCCTAGACCCAGGGGAAAAATTATAAAATAATTTTTGGAACTCCAGAGAAGGGCCATTGAGGTTCCTATGGCATTAGAATGCCAAGAAAATATTTAAAAAAAGTTTTCAATCGGTACAGACAATTCTGACCCATTAAGCCAAACGGAGGGCATTTTGATCATTTCGCCTTCAGAGACGATTTTTGGCCGACTTGTCCAGTTGAGTAAATAATTATTATGACATAAAATATGAATTAAAGGTGATGAAAAATTAATGTAAAGCTAGTAGAAAAGAAAAGAAAAGAAAAATCCATAAAAAGCAAATTATGACATCATTATGATGTCAATTAAAAGTTCCCACCAATTACATTTAAACAACCATTTAACTAACTAATAAAAGAGATAAATAAAGACCAAAGAAAACAAAAAGTAAACAGCCATCTTCTTCCCAAATCCCAGCCGCACCATAGCCAAGAAACCCTCCATTTTTTCTTCTTCATTCAAGCTTAAAAATCTCTCCAACCTCACCTCAAAACCCTAAGTCACTTTCACTAAAATTTATCCTTACACCTTGCATAACCTTTTGGCAGCCAAGAAAAGAGAAGGAAGTGAAGTTTAAGCTTGGAAAATTCTGCCCTACAAGAGGTTAGTGCACATATATAGCTAAAACTCTTTATTTCCATGTTAGAGACTTAAAAAGGAGTAAGAATTTGTAAGCCAAATGAATACAATCTATGTGTATGTTTACCATGAATTTTGGCAGCCCTAAGGAAGGAACAAGATTGAGTGTCTTGATGGACTTGGATTGAACTAGAGATCATATTTAAAGTATGTCAATATAAGGATAATGAATTGGTTAGTTAAATAAGGTAACATGGGTGAACCTTGAATTTGGGCTAGGGTTTGGGAGTGAAAAATTTGACTTGGCTTATGAAATTGTTAAAGAACATTCTAATGGTCAATTAGTGACCATTAAAGGAAAGTTGACCATAATTTGGACTGAAATATAGCATGGCAAAGTGAAATGTGTATGCTGCCTAGTGAGTGCAGTAGGGTGGCTGTGATTCCAGCCCACTTAGACAGCCATAACTTTGGCTGTGTAGGTCCAATTGGTGTTTGGCCAATTGGACATGAAACTAGACTTATAATGGCACAATTTTTCTGAAGAAACCATGTCCAAAAGACCAAAGAAAGTGGACCAAAAATTTGCCCCAATCCGGATACCCTACAATTAAATTCTGCAGAATGACCAAATGAACAGTAACTGTTCATTTGGCCATAACTCACTGTAGAATGGTCCATTTGACCTGAAATTTTTATAGCAACAAGATGAGATATAGAAAAACAATTTTCATGAAAATACCTACCCCAAATTATGACCAGAACCTATTCCACAAGGCAGTGGCAGTCACTGTTCATTGTACTATTGATTTGGTAAATTCTGCAGTTTTCCAATCCGGCCAGCTGTGGTTTTTAGACTATATCTGGAGCTACAAAACTCCAAATGGAGTGATTCAAAAAACGAAATTCAACTAGACAAAATAAGGAACAACTTTCATGTTTACCATTTCCTCAAATTCCCACTGAAACGGTGCTTAATGGAACAGTAAATTTAGGGTTCAAAAACTATAAATTCTGCTCTCTTGGATTTAAGCTTAGAAATGGATTTGGTGATTAATTCCAACAAGTTTTAAATGCAAATTGTGGTACATTGGGAGTGTTAAAACCAATAAACCTATTTTCTACCCAAAATTCAACATTTTTGTTGACTAATGAAGTGAATAGTGACATTGAAATTTGAAATTCACAAATTGAAGAATGTTAAAGTATCAAATGCCCTAGTATACCTAACAAGATTGGTTTGGATAGTTTGGCATGCCAATAGGGTTCAATTAGCAGTACTGCACATGGCAATATGCCATTCTGTGATTTTATGGCTTTTAGCCATTTTGATATTGTGTTGGGACTTGGCCTTGTGCCTATTGTTATTCTGACTTGTTAGGTACATCGATGCACACCGGGAGATACATATGTGACCGACGGTGTGACGGCCCGAGGTACTTGATACCCAGTGCCAGTTTACCCATTTATCCAGTCCAGTCGTCCAGTATAGGTTACTTGGGCAACTAAATGAATGAAAATGGACAAAGTTAAAGAAACAAATAAATATAACAAATACAAAACAAATAAGGCATATACATTCAATACATATTTATTTTCTGCTATTTTCTTTTATTTTATTATTGCACCACTAAGAATCATTGCTTAGCCCATTGCTTTTGCCACGCGTAGGTTCTGGAGATACTGATCGTGAGCCCAGTAGACCGCAGACTGGGTGAGTCCATCCTGCAGCTGTGCATAGTGTCCGTGTTACCTCACCACCTACAGTGCATTGGTAGGACAATAGGCTTTATTTTGGTATTTTGTAATTGATTTTTATTTTCCTTTGTGTAAATGAAACTTATGTAATGTATTTTGATTTTCATGTAAATAATAAAAATTGTGTTTGTGAATGGAAAAGTGAATGTTTATCTGTGATTATACATGATATCACACGAGATGAATGATTGAGAAATGAAATTGAAAAATGTTGAGATTCTGATATTAGAGTTTGAGAGTGATGAGATATGAATATTGGAAGTGTTTTTCACAGGTTCCGAAGAATTGTTTTCTCCATTTTTAGTCGGTACTCCGCCGAATTTTCTATAAAATTTTCAGAACCTCAAATAAATTATAATTTCAATAAATGACTTAAATAAATAATATTTCACAAGTTATATTCAAAACCATGATAAAAATTAATTAAGGTAAAATAGAGTGTGCCGGTACACCGTGTGACATTGCTTACTCGGATATACTGTACACGGGTATGGGTTGTCACACTCATATTCTTAACAACTTAAGAATAGAATTTCTAACAAAATATCAATGGACCTTTTCTATTACACATAAATATATTATGTAAACGGAAAAGTGGAAATGCCTTTTATTAATAAAAATATGTATAAGATACATACTAAATGATATGCTCTAGGGCATACTACTAACACTCATACCCAGCATTCCTACTGTGTTCACCATACAACTCTTGTAGGTGAAGAAGGATCTCACTCGCACTCTGCATGTTCTCATGCTACTTCTGTAACTCATTACTCATAGAAGTAAGCATGTAACACTTGGCTCTTATATCATGCTCCTTCCACTTGTCCAACGTTTCATGTTCTTCTTGAGTGGCTTCTAGAGGCAAGGGACCAGGAACATTTGAGTCTAGAACATATCCCATATGTTCAAGGTTCAGGACAAGTTTCAAATTTCTTAGCCAATCAGATAAATTAGGTCCTGTCAATCTATTGCAATCAAGTATGCTTGCAAGGATATTGGATGGCGGTGGTTGTGGTGTGCTCATTATTATTAGAAAATTAATTGTAGAAAATAACTAGATTAATTAGTAAGTGTATCATATAATTAACCAAAATGATTATGGTCTTTTAATCAAATTGGTCCTCCCACTAACTTAGCGAATCCTACACTTCCAAAGTAGAAAACGAAAATCCTAGTTGGATGGATTTCTAGTGTGTGATTGAATTCTTATAATCCTATTGATTATCCTTAGGCACATCCATTATTGGAATAACAATAAATTATAAGTGAGCAACTCCTTGCCCATCACATCTCATGTGAGGTTCAATCCTTTACCTAGCCCCTAATGCTCAAAATCTCAGGTACATCCATTATTTGACTTATCTTGCATTAGCTAAGTTAATCCCATTAAGCCAGTAATTATGCAAATAATTTTAATGCCCTTAGGTACATCCAATATTGGCCACCAAACCATTTACATATTTACAACATCTCATGCTTAACAATTATTCTTAAAAAAATCTCTTAAATTAATTATATCATATGCAAGTATTTAAAATTTCTTAAAATAATTGCCTTAATGGAGGGCCCATGTTATAATTATTTTAATTATAACATATCCAACTTAATCATTTGTTTGGAAGATTTTGTGGTCGTCCTAATTACTATTAAGGTCTCACTTTGCACATTATCTAATTAGCATGCATACATCATATACTTGCATACATTCCCATACATCTAATGCATTCATGGATAACAAATAAATATGGTATGATCATGGACTTTTCTAAGAGATTCAATTCTGAGCCACCAAGAATTGAATCAGGGCATTCCTAGGTGTTTTTCATTCATTCATATTACAAGAGTTGCTAAAGGAGTACATAATCAACACTTGATACTGAATTCCTCCCACTGGTCTCACCAATGCTCTTGACCTCCTTGATCTTCTTGCAATCCAATTACATAGTAATCCTTGGCATACCAAGGCAAATTTACAAGAACTAAATAAATGAAATTACAACCCAAAATATTACAACCTTTATAATACATGCCCAAAATAAATTAAAATAAATTAATTAATTTACAACCCAAAGAAAACATAAAAGAAATAAATCTAATCACATTGGTCTTTTATAGTCCATGATCATCTATCATGCATATCACTATTTAACAATTAAATAAAACGTACATAATTAAATTAAATTGAATATTTCATATTCAACTTAAAAATCCAGATTTGAATATGATTCAAACAAATTTAAAAATTTAGATTTGAATCACATTCAAACAACTTTAAAAATTCATATTTGAATCATATTCAAACAACTGTTAAAATTCAGATTTGAATCACATTCAAATAACTATTAAAAATTCAGATTTGAATATAGTTTAAACAACTTTAAAAAATTATATTTGAATCACATTCAAACAACTTTTAAAATTCATATTTGAATCACATTCAAATAATTTTTAAAATTCAGATCTGAATCAAAATTTAATTGCGTGATTAAAACACCTTATTAAACACTTTAATTAGTCATGGGCCTAATTATGGGCCTTGGAACAAAGCCCACAAACATACCCGAACAGCCATGCGCATGGTTGAATGAATCAAGCCATGCGCATGGTGGTGTAGTTCATCAAGCCGCCAGCTTTGTTGGTCCAACTAGCAATGGATCTATCATCTCATGATCAAATCACACAATTAAATCATATAATCAACAATCTAAATGGCAAATATAGTGGCTCTGATATCAATTGAAGGAGCGGAAGCGTGAAAAACTCAAGTTTATATCATTGAAATTCAAAATTTTTCATCTAGGGTCACATGCATCATGCAAAATTCATTTTTATCTATTTGATTTCAATGATAAACAATATATTAAAACTCTTTTAATATATTTTTGGATCTACATTTTCCATTTAAGGTTTTAGAATTAACAGATTAATTCTTTAGAACCCTAGATTAGATCAATAACAAGTGCACTAAACTTTTTGATGCACTGCAGTGTATTTGGCAACTTTGGGATGTGTCTAGGACACTAGATGTTGTCTCTCTAGCTTGTCCACACTAAGATCACCTATGGCAGCCCCTTGAATAGCTTCTAAAGCTTTTTCTATCAATTAGAAAATCAGATTTTTCCTTTTGAGAGATTACAGATGTAAACAAGACACTAAAAACAATTTCTAATATTTTAAATTCAAGAGATTATTGGCTAATCTCTGTGAATTGATGAGAGATGAAGAAGAAAAGAGAGGAAATGTTCTTCGGATGGCGGCACCAACGAAGAACAGTAGCCACACGTTTTACTCTTTCATAACAACACTTATATAGCTAGGTCACCACTTAAAACCCCTGCCGCATGTCACCTTCTGATTGGCTCTAGGTTTAATTGACCCAATCACATTGTGCCAAGTGTCAAACCCATATATAATCTTGACTTTGATCATCTTACATGATTAAAAGACATATTGCAAGCTTATGTGTAGTGCCATGTGTCACCATCTCATGGTGCCACATGTTACCCTATGAAATGACCAAATACCCCTGTATTTTAATTTTGAGTTCTCAATCCAAAATAATTATTTCTCTTCTTCTAATCAATTTATATCAAATATAAATTAATTAATTAATCTCTACTAATTAATTTCTCATTAATTAAATTCATATTTAAACACTTTAAATATAAATTTAACTTATACCATACATCCAATAACCTAGATTTGGTTTCAAGCCGTGCTAGGGACTTTGCAATCTAATTGCAAAGCAAACCTATTTAATTAATCAATTAAACTCTTTAATTAATTAATTAAATCATATTTAATTTGGTGATTACTTGTGTATGTGTGTGACTTACTAGGCTCATCACTAATTAGCAATGAGACATGATATCAACTCTTAATATCGTCAGAACTCTTTCTTATCATAAATGATTTCTCTAAATCATTTTATGCACCTCATAGACCATGGTTAACACCTAGCATAGCATGCCATGGCCACCTAATTAGTAATAAGGTTTACCTTAAATGAACCTATAGTCATATTTTACCATGCACTAGAATCTCTCTGTTAGAAAATCCTAATTCAAGTTGGAGTCATGGTTTATGTCAAACCCCATTTGCTATGAATATTATGTTCTCTTTTAATTCCAGTTCTTGATTAAAAAAATTTTCTCATCAGAAACTCTTTTCTGATTAAATCTATCTGTCCTGGCCAGGAACATGAAATATCAAGAACAATTAAATGAATATAGGATTTTATCCCTATTCACTTAGAGGAACAAATTCCATTTTGATCAACACCTACCTCCGTATATAACTAGTAAGAGCCAACACATTCCCATATACCTATACACAGTACAAGTATGAAAGCAGTATCAAACTCAAATCACCTATATACAAGATAATTGTGCTATCTCAGGTCTAAAGATTATATGCACTCATATAATTTATGACAATACATTGAGAATAGTGAACTCTATATGCTTATCATAAATGTCACTGGTTCGACCTACTTATCATGCATAAGTGTCTATCATGTTTGTTATATGGCATGAGACTCACCATTCCATCTTATTTACATCTCATATAAATAACTTGGGAGCAAACATGATTATAATATTTATGGATAAGTCATGTCCTTCTTGTGAAGTATTCTCGATTGTGAACCAAATTATGATACTTTGTGCTAGAAATACCGTCACTCATATTCTTAACAACTTAAGAATAGAATTTCTAACAAAATATCAATGGACCTTTTCTATTACACATAAATATATTATGTAAATGGAAAAGTGAAAATACCTTTTATTAATAAAACATGTACAAGATACATACTAAATGATATGCTCTAGGGCATACTACTAACATCTTGAACCCATGGAAAGCTTAGGCATAGTAGAACAACTTTCATGCATAACTGAAATCCAAATTTTGACCACAAACTAATCAAATTGCTAACCAAATTTAGCTATCAAAACTGCTAGAATCAAAACTACCCAGAAAATTCTGGACATTGACCAATCCGACCAGTTATGGTAAAAATGCCATAACTTGAGAATTAAAAAAAAACTCCAAATGGAGTGATTCAAAAAGAGAATTAAAGTATAGACATTAAAGAAAAACTTTGATGAAGAAAAGTTAGTCAAAATCCCACTGTAGATTAGTCCAATGGAACAGAAAACTTAGGTTGAAAAAATTGAAAATTTTAAAATGCTTCTAGGAAGACTTGAATTGTGGTTGGTAATTAATGCCAACAACTTTATAAACCAAAATGTGGTTTGAGCATGAATGTGGAAATTGTGTTCTTATTATTGAGGGAATAATAAAAAAAAATTAGTGTGAATAGTAATGTGAATAGTAACCACTATGATACAAAATGCAAAAAACAAATACCTAAGATGCAAATATGCCCATGTATGTCTTGTTATGATTGGTTTGGATAGGTTGACATGCCAATAGAGTTCTGACTGTAGCACTGCTTATGGCTCTATGCCATTTCATAATTTATGGCTTTTATTGCCATTTCGTGATTCATGGCTTCTGGCCATTTTGTTATTCTTTGACATACATGGCTTTATGCCCGATTAATATTATGGCTTGTTAGCCATTCTGTTGCAAACCTGGCAGACACTATGTGATCGATGGTGTGACGGCCCAAGGTTCTTGGTACCTAGTGCCAGTTTACCCATTTATCTAGTCCAGTCAACTAGTATAGGTTACTTGGGCAACTAAAATAAATCTTAAAATTTTACTGATAAATACTAAAATGTAGAAACCAATAAATTAAATATAATTTAAGTAATTATCAAAAATACTTCTGGTATGGCATAATAATGTATTTTTTTATTTTCAATTATTTATTTTATTTTTATATTATATTTGCACCACTAAGTTTTATACTTAATGCATTGCTTTTTGCTATATGTAAGTACTGGAGACCAGGAAAGAGAGCCTAGTAGACCATAGATTGGGATTATTTTTGGGAGTCTAGATCTTTACTTGAGTCTGGTGTCACATCCTCTACGGTGTATTTTGGTAGGACCCACTAAGCTTGTTAGTAGTTTTGTATTTTGTAGTTAGATATTGATTATGTCATGCAAATTATGAACTCATGTAGTTATTTGTAAATTATGTAAATTAATGAAAATTGAGTGTTTTATTTATGAATGTGAGTATGATTTTATTTATGCATGGAATGAATGAATTTATGAGTTTGAGATATTAAGATGAAGCATTGAAATTATGAAAAATTTTTTATTATTGAGATTTTAAACAGGTGGAAAATCATCAAATTGTGAATAAATTAGGGGAAACTCCGTTAGTTTCTTCGATTGATTAATTGAACCTAAGTAAATAAAATTAAATGTGATTACTAAGAAATGCAATAAGATAAGTTAAGGAGCTCCGACACCGAGTGTGACATGCCTTGCTCGGCTACACTGTAGACGGGTAAGAGGTGTTACACTTTAGGCCTAAATATGACTATAAAATGTCCAAATGGCTGGACCAATTTGGGATTCCAAAATCTACCTGGTTCTAGAACAGTAATGAGTCAATGGACCAATCTTAGAAAATTGACCATAACTTGAGTTCTAAAATTGCAAATGACATGATTTAAAAAGGAAAATAAAGATAAGACATAGAGGAACAACTTCCATGAGGAAGTGTGGCCAAACAGAGTGTACAACTTGACCAATTTGCTAGGTGAAATTAAGAAACCAATCCTAGATTCATGAAATCTTTTACAAAATAACTTAAGTTGTAAATACTATTTACCCTACATGGGTTAATGAACACATAAGGGTTGTAAATATGTACTTGAGACTTATGTTTTCCATTACAAGTAACATGAAAATGTTATGAAACATAAATAGTGCATAACATGAAATAATAAAACTATAAGTGCTTAAAATTACTAATTTGCCCAATGTTTACCTAGACTTATGTGTATAGGCTGGATCAATTGGTATACCAATTAGAGATTACAGATTACAGTACTGCCCATATGAATGATCATTGATAGACAATATATATCTGATTGACATGATATGCTTATTGGCTTTTATGCCTAACATGACTTCTGGCTTTATGCCTGCCTGCTGGCCTTGTGCCTGACACAACATGATTTCTACTTGGTAGACACACAGGATGTCTAACTAGTGTACTCCCATGTATCCAGTCTTAAAAATCTGTTATAGGTTACTTGGGCATTGAAATGAATTAAAAAAAAAAAAGATTGTATTTAGAAACCCAAGAAAAATGAAAATACAGTGACAGTAACATATGAATAGATAAAAAATCCCAATGAATTAGAACACTCCTACACAGCAACAAGAATACGCAGTGACATATAATTAATAAATATGCACTTTCTTTTTATATATATATATAACACTACACACATAAAATAATTTCTCGTATTTATTTTGTTTATTTTTATTTTATTTTGTACACCACTAAGCATATCGCTTAGAGCGTTGGTTTTCCACACGTAAGTACTGGAGAGACTGACCAGTAGAGTCCAGATTGAGATTTTGAGCAAATCTGCACTAGAGTGGGAGTCACCTTAGCAGTGTATATTGGTAGGGCCTATGGTTACCAATTGTATATTCATTTTGTTCATTGTATGTAAGAAAGCTTGCAACCATATTTTGGGCTTGTATAATAAATTATAAACTATGTACATGAATTTTGTTAATGAAATGAAATGTATTTTATAAGAAATGTTATATGAGTGATCGATGATATGAAATGGATTTGTACTTGAGATATTGAAATATTAATATGATGAAAATTATAAACAGGTATTTTTTATCAGGTGAATAGTGAAATACACCAAATGCTAATAAAATAGGGAAGACTTTATCCATTTCTCCATTAAAAAAAAAAATTCCAACACATGGAATAATACTAATAAATGGAATTTAAATTGATAATGTACATAACAAGATAAGATAGGGTGCTCCGGCACCGAATGTGGCACCCATTGCTCAGCTACACTATAACGCCCTCACCATAGGTAGTCCGTACGTTCTACTGTTCCGACGACTAATGTCTGTCCGGACAGCTAGGATGTTTGAAACTACACTTGAATGATAGTGAGGAGATATAAAATTATGGAATATATGATAAGAAAATACAAGAAAAATTAAGAGAAAATAAAAGAAAGGAAATGCAACTAGGTTAAACGAGCCAAAACCTTAGCGATGGTGACCTCACCGGGAAGTCACTGCGTAGATAGTTGACAACCCTAGGACCATGAGGAACCCTAGGAAATAATTTCAGGACATAATTAAAGTTTTACGAAAGTACAAATGACATTGAAAATGTCAAAGAAAATTTATTGAATCAGTACAGACAAAAATGAAAAATTAAAGAAATCGGCGGATCAGGAATTTAATCGGTAGTACTGAAAAAGTGGGACTACAACCTGAAGAGGGGCATTTTGATCATTTGACACCTAGAGTTGAATTTTGACCTAAATGTCTATTAAAAGTAAGTGATATAAAATTTTGAAAACCCCATGCAAAATAAAATTTCATGTGTAGTGTAAATAAAGGAAATATGGTGGGTGTAATTAGAAATACTAAAGTTTAATTATTATAATGAATATTTAAATGGTTAGTGGGGGTATTTAAACACACAAAGTGCTAAATCCCACCACTTCACTCATCTTCTTCCTTTTACTTCTTCAATGGCTGAATTCCTTGTTCTCCAAATTCCTCCATGGGCGTCCCACATGCAAGCTCCCAATTCACCACTTCCATGCCATATTTCTTACAACTCTCTTCTGAAAAGTGATCCTCACACAATGGGCAGATCATAGGTAGCAAAAGGGAGAAGAAATTCTAAGGTTTTAACAAGCTCAAGAAAAGGTTAATGCTAGTTTTCTCTTCCTTTCTTAGTGAAACTTGGAAGTGAGGTTGTAATGAGTTAAAATAAAGTGAACTTTGAAGAAATTGATGAGTAACTGTAAGTCTTCAATTCAGCAGCCAAGAAATTCATGGGATTTTGATGTGTTTAAATGATGTAAATGAGTTTAAAGATGATGTTTGGTATGGGTATATATACGGGAAGTGATAGGAATTGAATTGATTGAGATTGAGAAATTTGAATTAGGGTTTTGATTTTAATTTGGAGACTTTGTGTGTAATTGCTTGAATTTGGCAAGGCTTGTGTAATTGTTGAATTTTGGGCAGCCTTGATAAGCATGGATATTGATTAAATTGTACATGAAAAAGGGTGATTAGTGATGTTGAGTAAAGTGATTAAGAGTATTAGAATTTAATTGTATATATATTATTGACTTTGACACTTTGAATTAGGGCTTTGAGTAAATTGTAAGGGACTAGTGAAACTGCCCAAGTATGGTAGCCTTGAGGAACTTAGGAGATGGATAATTTCATGAATTAAATAATGATTAATGGTGTTCATGGATATAGGGAAGTGAATTAGATGTTGATAGTTGAAGTTACATATGTTAGCAATTATTTCATGTGCATATTGTTGTTGAATTTGACCATTTGAAGTAGGGTTTTAAACTGACTATTATAGACTTGTGTATACTGCTGAAAATTGATTGTATTAAGATCATTGATAATATTTAGAAGTGCTTGAAGGAGCAAAAGCATGAAAAATTATTAGATTATAACAATGAATTCAAAAATTTTCTTCTAGGGTCTCATGCATCATGAAAGATTCAATTTTTACCTATTGATTTCAATGTTCAATTGCATATTAAAACTCTTTTAATATGTATTAAGATCTATGTTTGCCATTTAAGATTTTTAGAATTAACAGATTAATTCATTAGAACCCTAGATTAAATTAAGAACATGTGCACTAACCTTTTGATACATTGTAGTTGTGTTTGGTACCTTTGGGATGCACCTAGGACACCAGATATTGTCCCTTTAGCTTGTCCACACCAAGATCACCAATGGCAACCCCTTGAACAGCTTCTTAAGTGTCACACCTTACCCTCCGTAAGGCATAACATGATCCCGTAGTATACCTAATGAATTATCAAACATCGTCTACTAATAACCCATTAAATATACTATAAGGGATTTTAAACCTTTTCTTATTCCTTTTTATAGTGGTGAGCACTTTAGACAGGCTTTAAAAAATTTTTAACTGAAGTAAAACCAAATAACAAATCTGAAGTATCAGTAATTTCTGTAAAAATTTCGGTAGAGTGTCGCCTGTATTTTGAATAAAACAGTTCTTCACAAACCTGTAAAAAGCACTTTCAATATATTTGTTCAATCCCAACTCCAATAATAGTTCAACACAAATAAATTTGTCAACATTTGTCAAACTCAATTCAACATCAATTTTCAGTATTTCCAAAGATAGACTACAAAATGACTGAGTAGTTCAAAAGCTGAGATAAGAAATAAATATATTACAACTTTAGTTTATAACTGCTCATAACCAAGTACAATATATACATACAGTGCACATACATTATAACAAAAATTACAAAAAGATGGTATACTCAATATACCCGATAAAATCCCAAAATGTAGCACAAGCAGCCTGCTCTACTGCTCTGTTTGTCTGTCTACCTGTGACAGCAATGAAAAAGCTATCGCTGACCCAATGTCTCAGTGGTGCACAACATTAAGAAAATGAAATTTAAAACCATAAACCATAAATCATATAAACTATGGATACTTAAAATTATAGTTAAATTCAAAAGACAGAGAATGTCATAAAGAATTTAAACTTCATTTCACAATGTCTCAATGAATATCAATAAATCACACACACAGCTTAATCACGAATCCAAAGTCTAATTCGTCCTAAAAGCCAATGGCTAATGAGGAATAACATAGCTAGCTAGCAATTATATGAGTACTCATCCTATTCGTCCTCAACTGGCACACACCTCAACACTTTAGCCAAAGAGGGAATTCAAAGCCAATTCGTCCCACTAGACAAGCTAGTGAGGAATTCAATCAAATATACATGATAGCTGTGGTTTCAAACCATTTACAATATTTTTTAAGCAATAAGTATCCATCAAATTCCATTCAAACAAATTTTCCACAATTTAAGCAATAACATGCAAATTGTCATAATTTATTTCAATTGAAAATTCAAAAGAAATAATTGTTGTGCGCAAACCTCTGATGAGTAGCCTCTTGGCCTTGACTCAGTGTTTCTTTTCCCTTCCCTGAGTCTTTGCTAATTAAAACACACAATTTAAAGTGTTTCAGTACTCAGTTAAATTGTCTCTAACAATAAGGTCCAATAACTAAATTTATTTAATATTATTTCTTTCATTAGTCAACCTATAATGTTGACCTTTGATGAACTATAGGGGAATAAATTTTAATATTACCAGTATGTCACATTTTATAGTCCTTTAGTTCTGGTACATGTTACTAATTTCATTTTGAAGTTTATTGCATTCTACTACAATTTATTGGATTTTGGTATGCTATTTTGACCTAGCCGGATGACCTAGTTTCCTCGGTTTTTAGGTTCTGGTCTAAATTACAAACTTGTAGGTCTATGTCTTAGTGAACTTTTAGGTAATTTGGAGTTTATTAGACCAAGTTATAGTCATTTTACCAATGCTGGATAGATTGCACTAAAATGGCAAACTTAGGTCATTTTTCGGTCATTTCCAATTCTGATAGTTTTTATACCCGAATTTGTGCAAGCATTTTGACTTGCTTATGGTCATTTATGGGTTTTGTGATCTCTATAAAAGATGTATCCCTATGTCTAAGCTTGCCAACTATATAAATTTCAGGTCATTTGGACCTGTTTTTAGTGAGTTATGGCCAAAATACTGAGTGTTGTTCAAATGGTAAATTTTCAGGTTTGCAAAGTTACTAATCCGGATTTGGTCAATTCTCATGTCACTTTCTGGACAGAATTTAGGTAGGCTTTCTTCATGAAAGTTGGCACATTTTGTGCCTAGTTTCACCTTCAATTGGCCTCATACAAATTGGAGTTACACACTTAGGGTTATAGGCTCATTTGCATACTGCCCTTTATATGTCTCTCAAACACCAATCCAAATACACATTAACCTTGTTATAAGTTCACTTCTCTACCAAATTCTGAATTGGTACTAACCATAATCACTCAACACATCACATTTAGGTCAACTTGGGCAGAATATAACAACTCACAATACGCCAAATGCAATCCTAATTCATAAAGTCCAAACCCAACAATATATACACATAAACACTCCTAATTATTACATACAATTTCCACTGCCAAATTACATACATTTTCACTACTATATCATATACATATGCTGCCACTTCTAGTACCATAATTCAACAGCTTTTCATGAATTTAAACACTTCCAATCTTCACCATGAGGCTACCCAAGTAACACATATACATCAAGCTTCCATTTCAACTTTTTAAACTTACAATTCAAACTATATACATGGTAAATCATTCCTATACATTTAAACACTTAATTCAACACCTCAAAACACCATTTATATGAAGAAATAATTCATTAACCTTGATATTCCATGGCTGCCAAAAATAGTACCTTCCAATAACTCATTAAAATCTCAAAGTTTCTTCATAAATCAACTCACCGCAACTCCCACACAAACTTTAACAAAGAAAGGATGAAGAAATGGTTACTTACCTCTTGTGAGCTTGGCTAAACTTCACCTATTCCTCTTAAAATTACTATCAAATTCTTCCTTGTGATGTTGTGAATAACTTTAATGAAAGAACATAGTGGAGAAGATGGCTTAAAGTGGATTGCATGGAGCTTGGTTGTGAGGTGGCCATGGGAGGATGTTGGGAACTTTAGTTGTAACACCCCTATGTTCGGTAGTGCGTTCTACTGTTCCAGTGACCAGTGTTGTCCGGACAGCTAAAATGCCTAGAACTACACATCGATATGAGTGAGGAGACATAAAATAATGAAATACAAGAAAATAAAATACAAGAAAAACAAAGGAAAAATAATAGCAATAAAATGTAACCAAGTTAAACGAGCCGAGAACCCTAGCGATGGGTGACCGCATCGGGAAGTCGCAGCGTGGACTGTTGACTAGCCCTGGACTGCGGGAAACCCTGAAAAATTTTTTTAGGACTTAAATAGACCCCTATTGAAGTATAAATACCATTAGAAATATGAAAGAAAAATTAATTAATTAGTACAAAGAAAAGTGAGAAATCAAAAAATGGACAAAACCCGGTGTTATTGAAAAATCGGGAATGCAACCCGAACAGGGGCATTGTGGTCATTTGACACCCCGAGTTGTCTTTTGACCTAAATGTCCATTAAAAATACATGATATTACACTTGGAAAATATAATGAAAAATTAAATTAGTGGTATCTAATGTAAATAGCAAAAATGGGGAGTTAAATGTGGGAAAATGAAACTTATGAATAAACTAATATTAAACAACCCTTAGTGCTCCACTCACCCACCAAAGTGGACCACTTATTCATCAATTTGGACAGCAGATTCAACTTCATCTTCAAGCTCTCAAATTCAGTCAAAATTGCTCCCAACAAACCTCCATTGCCGCATAACTTGGAAGCTCCATGCAAGTGAGATTCAAGCTCCTTTCTTGATACTTTCCTTCATTAAAAGTTATCCATACACCTTGGGCAGTAGATAGGCAACAAGAAGACCAAGTTTTGGAGAGGTTTTGAAGAGTTTCCAAAGTGGTAAGTTTGCTTTTTTGGTTATTGCTTCATTAAAGTTAGTAAGAATGTTATGGGTACTTGAATTATGAAGAGATTTTTGAGGTTTGATTTTAAAGGGAGAGGTGTATTTTTGGCAGCCATGGAAACTCCTTAAGGGCAGTTTATTCTTACTTGTAAATGGTAGATTAAAGGGTTGATTATGTGTTTATATGTGTAGGAATAAATTGGGTGATGTATACTAGGTATATTGTGAATGTATACTTGAATTTCGAATCTTGGACATTAATGGAGAGAGGTGTATGAATCGGCAGCTTGAATGGTGAACCATAAAAATGTTATTTCATGTTTGGTTTATGGAATGTTAATGTTGAATTGTGGTACTTGTTATGGCAGCTTGTATATATGTATGATGGTGTGAGGTTGGACATGTAAATGAGCTAGGTTAGGTGATTGAATTGTTATAATTTGACCTTGAAAAATTTTGTACTATATGGTGCATATTAAGTGTGATTATAAGCTGCCAAAATGACCAAAAATATGTTGTGAAATGTGTTTAGGTTATGGTACAAACCAAAATTGGCATGAATGTGTAGTTTGGTAAGTGATAAAAGTGTCCTTTCATGAGTAATGAATAAAATGCAATAGGGCAGTTTATGCTATGGGCCTAGAACCTTAAGTGTGTGGCTCCAATTGGTATGAGACCAATTGGAGGTGAAACTAGGCACAAAAAGTGCCAACTTTTATGAAGGAAGCTTACCAAAATTCTACTTATAAGGTAACTTGAAAAATGACCAAATCCGGATTAGTGCAATGAAGGCCTGAAAATTGACCATTTAGGCAGCAGTTAGTGTTTTGGCCATAACTCACTCAAAACAGGTCCAATTGACCTGAACTTTTTACCATGAATAGTTAAGACTTATATCTACAAGTCTTATGAAGACACCAAAGCCTAGAAATGACCATAGGCAAGTCAAAAGCTTGCACAAGTTCGTGTCTAAAAACTGGCCGAACCTAAAATGACCTAAGATGACCAAAAGTGACCAATTTTGATGCATTTTGACCAGCAATAGTAAAATGACCATAACTTGGTCTAGTAAACTCAGAATGACCTGAAATTTTGCCCTGCGTGCAATAAGACATAGATCTACAAGTTTGTAGTTTTGACCGAAACCTGAAAACTGAGGAAACTAGGTTGTCCGGCTAAGTCAAACTAGTATCCCGGAATCTAGCAAATTGCAATAAAACGCAATATACATGGAAATGAATTGGGTAACATGTACCAACCCTAAAAGGCTACAAACGTGACGTATTAGTAACATTAAAACATAATTTACCTAGAATGCATCGAGGGTCGACATATTAGGTTGACTAAGCAAATAATAGAATTCAGTGAATTAATTATCAATCATTATCGTTAGAGACAGTTTAAATGAGGACTGAAACACTTCAAATTGTGTTTCTTAGTTAGCAAAGACTCAGGGAAAGGGAAGGAAACACTGAGTCAAGGCCAGGAGACAGTTATCAGAGGTTTGTGCACAATAGTTATTTCTTTTGAATTTTTCAATTGAAATAAATTATGATTATTTGTATGTTATTGTTTTAAATTGTGTTTATGCACAATAATTTTGATTTCTTATTTTCTACTTAAAAATTTATCTGAACATTATATTTTTAAATTGTGTCTGTGCAGAATACTTTTATATTCACTGCTTTTACTAGCAAATTTATTTGGAGAAATGAGTTATGAATAATTTTTTATTGTTTTAGCGTTGAGAATCTTATTTGGAAATTAGTGTATTGCCTACTTTGCAAATGGAAATTTTGAGATAAAATATGATTTGTGGTTTGTATGAAATATTTAAATATTGTGATTTGGAATTGTTTTGATTCACACTTGGCATGACACTGTTACTATGTTCCTCCTCCATTTATGGGGTGAGTGTGATTATATTCCTCCCTTTTTGACTTATCAGTCTGGGGTGAGTGTGATTATTTTCCTCCCTCTCTTATTTACCAGTTGAGGTTTTAGATCGGATGAGTACTCATTAGCTAGCTAGCCACCTCCCTCATTGATTTTGATTAGTGGGGTTGTAGATTGCTTTGTCATGGTGTACAACACGGCATTGATCGGAAATTTTGTGTCATGGCTTAAGTTGTGTATGAATTGGCAACACTGTGTTTATTAAATTATTTGACTCAAAATTTTTCTATAATGAGCTTTGATAATTTGTGAAATGTAATTGTGCAGCATTTAAATTGTGTTATTGATTTGCAAAACTGTATAATTCAGTTATTTGATCAAATGGTATTATTGATTGGCAAAACTGTATTATTCAGTTATTTGATCAAATTGTGTTATTGATTTGCAAAACTGTATTATTCAGTTATTTGATCAAATGGTGTATTTACTGGCAAAACTGTATTATTCAGTTATTTGATAAAATTGTGTTATTGATTGGCAAAACTGTATTATTCAGTTATTTGATCAAATTGTGTTATATGAACTTGTAAATTGTAAAATGGAATTGTGAATTATTTGATTTGTGAATTGTCAATAAAAGATTTATATATAGCATTTCAAATTGTTATTATGCACCACTGAGTAAATTTTACTAAGGGATAGGCTTTCATTGCTGTCGCACGTAGACAGACTGACAGGGCAGCAGACTAGGCTGCTAGTACTACACAGAGAGATAATTGTTTATATTTAATATACCATAGTTTGCATTTTATATTGTAATGTATGTTCACTATATGTATATAATGTTCTTGGTTTTGAGCAGTTGTAAGTTGAAAATTGAACCTTGAAGTTGTAAAATAAATTGTGAGTTATTTTGGCTTGTAAAATTTGTACTATATTTCTTTTATCTCAGCTTTGAAAATGCTGAAAAATTACTAAGGATTTGAGTTGAGAAACATATTGAGTTGATCAATTATTGGAGTTGAGATTGAGAAATATATTTGAAGTGCTTTTTTTACAGGTTTTTGAAGAGCTATTTTATTCAAAATACAGATGGCACTCTAACAAAATTTTTATTGAAATTGTTAATTCTTCATAGGTGTTAGCTGTTTCACTTCAATTTAAAAATTTTTTTAACACCTGTAAATAGTGCTCACCACTGTAAAAAGAAGTAAGAAAAGTTTTAAAATCTCTTGTAGTGTATTTAATGGGTTATCAGTACACGAAGTTGGTAATTCATTAGGTATACTACGGGATCATGTCATGCCTTACAGAGGGATAGGGTGTGACATTAGTTTCGGCTGGTTTGTTTGTGAGGTTGAAGATGACAGAATTTTGGTCCCAAAATGCTGTACATAGGTCCACTAAAATGATGTTAGTGGAGCACTAACTTAGCTTAAGGTTTAACTAAATCAAAGTTTCACAATTTTGCAATTTTACCACCACACTTCCACTGTTTATAATATGTACCACACTTTTAATTTTCATGACATTTTTAAAGTTTAATAGCATTTATTTTTAATGGACATTTAGGTCAAAAGGAAACTCGGGATGTTAATTGTCACACCTTGCCCCTCTGTAAGGCATAACATGATCCCGTAGTATACCTAATGAATTACCAACTTCATCTACTGATAACCCATTAAATACATTACAAGGGATTTTAAAACTTTTCTTACTTCTTTTTACAGTGGTGAGCACTATTTATAGGTGTTAAAAAAATTTTGAACTTAAGCGAAAGAGCTAACACATTTGAATTATTAGTAATTTCTATAAAAATTTTGGCGGAGTGCCCTTTGTATTTTGAATAAAACAGTTCTTCAGAAAAACCTGAAAAAAGAACTTCAAATATTTTTCTCAATTCAAATCCACAATAAATTTTTTCAATATTTTCAAAGGATGAGATAAAAGAAATACAGTACAAATTTTACAAGTCAAAATAACTCATAATTTATTTTGCAACTTCAATGTACAATTTTTAATTTACAACTGCTCAAAACGAAGAACAATATATACATACAGTGAACATACATTATAGTACAAAATGCAAAATGTGGAATACTCAGTATACCCGATGATCTCTCGCTGAATGCACTAGCAGCCTAGTCTGCTGCCCTATCCGTCTGTCTACCTGCGACAGTAATGAAAAGCTATCGCTGAGACAATGTCTCAGTGGTGCACAACATTAACTAAATACAACTTTAAATCACAAATCATAAGTCATATAAATAGTGGATACTTAAAACCATAGTTAAATTCAAAGACAATGAATGTCAATAAGAATTTAAACTCCATTTCACATTATCACAATAATTCTCAATAAATCAAAACATAGTTAAATTCAAAAGACAGTGAATGTCAATAAGAATTTAAACTCCATTTCACAAATTATCAACACTTATAATAACACAATTTAGTCAAATAATTTAAGAACACAGTGTTGCCAATTCACACACAACTTAAGCCATGACACAAATTTCCGATCAATGCCGCGTTGTACACCACGACAAAGCAATCTACAACCCCACTAATCGAAATCAATGAGGGAGGAAGCTAGCTATATAATGAGTACTCATCCGATCTACAACCTCAACTGGTAAACTAGAGAGGGAGGAAAATAAACGATCTCAACCCCATAAATGGAGGAGGAATAATGTGATACTGTCATGCTAAGTGTGAACACAAAATCAATTCTAAACATTTTATTCAAATGATTCGTGAGAAATCCAATAAATTTCCAAAGTCATAATTTCATTCACAAGATGGTAACACAATTCACAATTAACTTCAATTTTCACAAATCACACTAAATCAATTTTTCCATAGTTTCAAATCATTTACAATGCTTTTTAAGCAATAAGTATCCATTCAAATACATTTCCATAATTGAAAACAATAATATACAAATAGTCATAATTTATTTCAATTGAAAAATTCAAAAGAAATACTTGTTGTGCACAAACCTCTGATAACTGTCTCCTAGCCTAGACTCAGTGTTTCCTTCCCTTTCCCTGAGTCTTTACTAACTAAGAAACACAATTTGAAGTGTTTCAGTACTCATTTAAACTGTCTCTAACGATAATGCTTGATAATTAATTCACTGAATTCTATTATTTGCTTAGTCAACTTAATATGTCGACCATTGATGCATTCTAGGTAAATTAGGTTTTAATGTTACTAATATGTCACATTCAATAGTCTTTTAGGGTTGGTACATGTTACCAAATTCATTTCCATGTATTTTGCGTTTTATTGCAATTTGCTGGATTCCGGGATACTAGTTTAACCTAGCCGGACGACCTAGTTCCCTCGGTTTTCGGGTTGTGGTCAAAACTACAAACTTGTAGATCTATGTCTTATTGCACGCGGGGCAAAATTTCAGGTCATCCTGAGTTATGTAGACCAAGTTATGGTCATTTTACTATTGCTGGTCAAAATGCATCAAAATTTGTCACTTTAGGTCATTTTAGGTTCGGCCAGTTTTTGGACCTGAACTTGTGCAAGCTGTTTGACTTACTTACGTTCATTTCTGGGCTTTAATGTCTTCATAAGACTAGTAGGTATAGGTCTTAACTATTCATGGTCAAAATTTCAGGTCAATTGGACCTGTTTTGAGTGAGTTATGGCCAAAAAACTAACTGCTGCCCAAATGGTCAATTTTCAGGCCTTAATTGCACTAATCCAGATTTAGTCATTTTTCAAGTTACCTTAGAAGCAGAATTTTGGTAAGCTTTCTTCATGAAAGTTGGCAAATTTTGTGCCTAATTTCACCTCTAATTGGTCTCATGCCAATTGGAGCCACACACTTAAGGTTCTAGGCTCAAAACATAAACTGCCCCATTGCATTTCATTCATTACTCATCAAGGTCACTTTTAACACTTATCAAACTAAACATTCATGCCAATTCTGGTTTGTACCATAACCTAAACACAATTTTCAACATATTGTTGGTCATTTTTTCAGCTTATAATCACACTCAACATGCACCATATAGTGCAGAATTTTTCAAGCTCAAATTACAATAATTCAATCACCTAACCTAGCTCATTTACATATCCAACTTCACACCATCATACATGTACCCAAGCTGCCATAACAACTACCACAATTCAACATTAATATTCCATAAACCAAACATGAAATAACATTTTTATGGTTCACCAAATCAAGCTGCCGATTCATACATCACACTCCATTAATTTCCAAGTTTCCAAATTCAAGTACACATTTACATATACTTAATATACATCACACAAATAAATTCCTACACACATAAATATTTAATCAACCCTTTAATCTACCATTTACAAGCAAGAATAAACTGTCCTCAAGGAGTTTCTATGGCTGACCAAAAATACACCTCTCCCTTTAAACATCAAACCTAAAAAATCTCTCCATAATTCAAGTACCCATAACATCCCTACTAACTTTAATGAAGCAATAACCCAAAAACACAAACTTACCACTTTGGAAACTCTTCAAAATCTCTCCAAAACTTGATCTTCTTGCTGCCTACCTACTACCCAAGTGGTGTAGAATAGTTTTTGTGAAGTAAGCTAGTGAAAAATATGGCTAAATCATGGTTGCATGGCTTGGTTAAGCTTTGGCCATGGAGTTTCTTCAATAGAGGCTCACGGCTGGTTCTTTGCAAGGTGAAGAAGAAGATGCAATCTACCCAAATGAGGAGATAGTGGTCCACTTTGATGGGTGAGTGGAGCACTAAGCTTAATTTTATATTAGTTTAACCTTAATTTTCCTTATTCCCACAATTAACTCCCCATTCTTGCTATTTACATTATGTACCAATATTTTAATTTTTCATTATATTTTCCAAGTGTAATATCATGTATTTTTAATGGACATTTAGGTCAAAAGATAACTTGGGTGTCAAATGACCACAATACCCCTGTTCGGGTTGCATTCCTGATTTTTCGGTAACACCGAGTTTTGTCCGTTTTTCAATTTCTCACATTTCTTTATACTAATTAATTAATTTTTCTTTGATATTTCTAATGGTATTTATACTTCAATAGGTGTCTATTTAAGTCCTAAAAATATTTTCCAGGGTTCCCCGCGGTCCAGGGCTAGTCAACGGTCCACGCCGCGACTTCCCGGTGCGGTCACCCATCGCTAGGGTTCTCGACTCACTTAACTTAGTTACATTTCTTTGTTATTATTTTTCCTTTATTTTTCTTGTATTTTCTTTTCTTGTATTTCATTATATTATGTCTCCTCACTCATATCGAAGTGTAGTTCTAGGCATTCTAGCTGTCCGGACAACACTGGTCACCGGAATAGTAGAACGCACTACCGAACATAGGGGTGTTACAATTCTCCCCCCCTTAAAATAAATTTCGTCTCGAAATTTTTACCTGGCATTAGTCTTTGAACAGCTGTGGGTGCTGTCTCCTCATATCCTCTTCACGTTCCAAGTAGCTTCCTAGCCTGAATGATGGTTCCACAGCACTTTAACCAGGTGTATCTGTTTATTCCTCAGCTGCTTCACCTCATCAGCCAGAATTTCTATGGGTTCTTCCTCATAGGAGAGGTCTGGATTTACCTCAATCTCTTCCAAGGAGAAACTTTGAGGAATACCTTATCACCCACTGCATATTCAATATCTCTTCTCTTCAGATCAACATAGGACTTCTGACGGTCTGATGTAGCCTTGAGTCTATCTCTGATTAATCTGATCTTTTCCTCTGTCTGCTGAATAATTTTTGGCCCAATCATCTTCCTTTCACCTACTTCATCCCAACATAAGGGAGTTCTGCACTTTCTGCCATGCAAAGCTTTATATGGAGGCATTCCAATGCTTGATTGGTAGCTGTTGTTATAAGCAAACTCAATCAAAGGCAAGTGTGTATCCCAACTACCTTCAAACTCAATCACACAAGCCCGTAGCATATCTTCCAATATTTGAATAACCCTTTCGGACTGGCCATCTGTATGCGGGTGGAATGTTGTGCTGAAATTCAATCTAGTTCCTAGGGCTCTCTGAAGACTACCCCAGAATCTAGAAGTGAACCTAGGATCTCTGTCAGACACAATTGATACTGGCACTCTATGCAGTTTTACAATCTCATATATATGTACAATCTGGCCAATCTTTCCAGGCTATAGTCCATCCGAACTGGAAAAAAGTGAGCAGACTTGGTCAGTCTGTCAACTATAACCCATACTGCATCATGACTATTCTGTGTCCTTGGAAGTCCTGTAACAAAATCCATAGTAATTCGTTCCCATTTCCACTCTGGTACTGACAAAGGATGTAAGAAACTAGCTGGAACTTGATGTTCTGCCTTTACTTGCTAACAAGTTAGGCATTTGGAAACAAATTCAGCTAATCCCTCTTCATACCCATCCACCAGTAATGCTCTTTCAGCCCTCTGTACATTTTAGTTCCACCAGGGTGCATAGCAAAAGGAGACTCATGTGCTTCCTTCATAATGATCTGTCTCAATTCAACATCATTAGGAATGTACATTCTGCCCTGATGTAGCAATAAACCATCATCTCTCACAGAGAATTCAGGTTTCTTGCCTTGTTGGACTTCTTTCAGTAGCTTCTGATATTTTTCATCCCTCTAAGTAGCCATTCTGATCTAATCAATCAATACTGGTTGTACATGCCATGCAACTACTGTCTGTCCCTCATCATCAGTCTCTAAACTGGTATGCTGTGCTTTCAATTCATATACCATGGACAAAGGAGAAACTCTGAGACTTGCCATAGTCTTCCTCACATTCGTAACATTTCTTTGTTATATCTAAAACAACTATTCAAATTTTTTATTTTTTACTTTTTTTTACTTCCATAACTCTTTTTATCTGTCAATATTCTATAACTTACTTCCTTTTGTACTGAACTATAACCTTTCAATATTCTAACTTTTGAGTTTTAGATCCTTAAGTAGGATTTTCAAACTTATTTCTAACAATTAAATTCTGTACTGGCATAACTATACCAAAACATATGCCGTTGGCAACTATTCTCATCTAGGTGTACTATTGGGTAGTACGTAGCTCTACACAATAATCTCAAGTCAGTATTATAATCTGCAGCTTACAGTATAAACATCAAGAACATTGCATAGTTACTACAATACATCCCAATCTATCAAATTTTCTGATATTTTATCCTTTTCGAATTTACTGATATCCGAAACTTATTCTGATTACAATATTTACTGATAATTACTAACTGTAACATCTTTGCCCTCATTTAGAGCAAGTCTATTACCACAACTTACTTTTACTTTCTCTTGCCTTACATTAAATAGGCTTGTTGTTTAGCTTTATAATTTATGGTGTGTTAGAAAATACTCTTCGCCGATAAACTTTTTCAAAACTAGTTTCACTTATTATCACAATCCTTATCTTAAAGGACTAATCACTAATGCATCAAAATTTATTCCCCTGTAAAGGAATAATAATAGAACATATAGTTCTAACACTAACATAAAAGTATGCAGAACCCAGGTCAAACAATACATAAATGAAGAGTGCCATCCTTCTTCTTAACAAACAATACTAGCGCTCTCCATGGTGATACACTAGAGCGAATGAAGCCCTTTTTAAGTAGTTCTTGCAACTGTACCTTCAACTCCTTCAACTCTTCTGGTGCCATTCTGTATGGTGTTATGGAGATTGGATCCACACCAGGCATAACATTAATTTCAAACTGCACTTCTCTTTCCGGTGGTAATCCTAGCAATTCATCAGGAAACACATCTGGAAAGTCATATACTGTAGGGATGTCTCTCAATGCTGGACTCCCCACTTGGGTGTCCACCACATGTGCCAAGTATGCTTCACACCCTTTTCTGATCATTTTTCTGGCTAGTGCAGCCGAAATGATATTTGATGGCAATAGCTGCCTCTCCCCATGTATTACCACATCACTGTACTGAGGGAGACCAAAAGTGACTGTCTTCAGCCTATAGTAAATCATGGCATGATGCCTGGCTAACCAATCCATGCCCAAGATGATATCATAATCTCTGAAGGGCATTTCAATGAAATCAGACAGAAAAGTGTGTCCTTGGATCACCAAAGGACAATCCCTATATATTTTATTAACCCTGACCTCCTGTCCTAGCGGACTTGTTACTAGCACCTCAAAGTCCATTTTTGTACATGGAACAGCAATGCAATCAATGATGCTAGCACTCACGTAAGAACGGGTAGAACCCGGATCAAATAATACAAACACATCTTGATTAAAGGTTGAGAAGGTACCAGCCACAACATCAGATGTCTCAGCCTCTTCCCTCTGTCTCATTGCGTAGACTCTAACCGGAGCACTGTCTTGCTCTGATTGTTTCACAGTGCCTTGGCTGCCTGCTGGGTTACCTCTACCCCTGTCTTTACCTCTGCGGGGTGGTTGTGAACCTCTGGTGACAGGGCTCTGAACTAACCCTTCAGCAGTAGTAGAAGGTGGTCTAACTCTAACAGCACTGGTGCAGTCCTTAGCAAACTGTTCTATGCCTCCATAGTTATAACAGGCTCCTATGGCCTTGTGGCATACCCCACCATGATTTCTACCACAAGTTTCGCATTGGCAGGGAGGGTAGAAACTTTTAGTTGTTCGACGACTGGACCTTGGTTGTCTCTGCCTTGATGATTCACCTCTATTATATCCCTGAGCTCGGGGCTCCTCAAATTCTTTTCTCTTTCTCAAATTACTACTTGAGCTCTGACCCATAGGTTTCTCCCTCTTTTCTATTTCATGTTGCCCTTGTGGGGGTTGGGCTTGTACTTGAGCTTGAGCTGACAAAGTATCAGCCATTTGTTAAAAGAAAGTGGCTATTTACTGGGCCATTTATGCAGTAATTTTTACCGGTAAAACTGGTACAGTTGGGCCTTCGACACTTTGTGGAGCTGGGGCCTCAACTTATACCTCAGCCTCTATTGATTGATCAACTGAACGATCACCCTCTTCCATAGTCAATTCAAGGATCTTAGACCTCCTGAGCAATTAACACAAGGAGATTTCCTCCCGTTAGTGCATATTTATAATGTAATGTACTGCATGTTTCAAACAATGACATTGAGCAGTTGTACTATGAAGAAAGAGTATTCAAATTATAGGTGAAAACAGAATTTAAAAACTAGCTCTGATACTACTAAAACATGTCACACCCTACCCCTTTGTAAGGCATAACATGATCCTGTAGTATACCTAATGAATTACTAACTTCGTCTACTGATAACCCATTAAATACACTACAAGGGATTTTAAAACTTTTCTTACTTCTTTTTACAGTGGTGAGCGCTATTTATAGGTGTTAAAAAATTTTTGAACTTAAGCGAAAGAGCTAACACATTTGAATTATTAGTAATTTCTATAAAAATTTTGGCGAAGTGCCCTCTGTATTTTGAATAAAACAGTTCTTCAGAAAAACCTGTAAAAAGCACTTCAAATATATTTCTCAATTCAAATCCATGATAAATTTTTTCAATATTTTCGAAGGATGAGAAAAAAGAAATATAGTACAAATTTTACAAGTCAAAATAACTCATAATTTATTTTACTACTTCAATGTACAATTTTAATTTACAACTGCTCAAAACCAAGAATAATATATACATACAGTGAACATACATTACAGTACAAAATGAAAAATGTGGTATACTCAGTATACCCGATGATCTCTCGCTGAATGCACTAGCAGCCTAGTCTGCTGCCCTGTCCATCTGTCTACCTGCGACAGCAATGAAAAGCTATCGCTGAGACAATGTCTCAGTGGTGCACAACATTAACCAAATACAACTTTAAATCACAAATCATAAGTCATATAAATAGTGGATACTTAAAACCATAGTTAAATTCAAAGACAGTGAATGTCAATAAGAATTTAAACTCCATTTCACAATATCACAATAATTCTCAATAAATCAAAACATGGTTAAATTCAAAAGACAGTGAATGTCAATAAGAATTTAAACTCCATTACACAAATTATCAAAGTTCACAATAACACTATTTAGTCAAATAATTTAAGAACACAGTGTTGCCAATTTACACACAACTTAAGCCATGACACAAATTTCCGATCAATGCCGCGTTGTACACCACTACAAAGCAATCTACAACCCCACTAATCGAAATCAATGAGGGAGGAAGCTGGCTATATAATGAGTACTCATCCGTTCTACAACCTCAACTGGTAAACCAGAGAGGGAGGAAAATAAACGATCTCAACCCCATAAATGGAGGAGGAATAATGTGATACTGTCATGCTAAGTGTGAACACAAAATCAATTCCAAACATTTTATTCAAATGATTCGTGAGAAATCCATTAAATTTCCAAAGTCATAATTTCATTCACAAGATGGCAACACAATTCATAATTAACTTCAATTTTCACAAATCACACTAAATCAATTTTTCCATAGTTTCAAACCATTTACAATGCTTTTCAAGCAATAAGTATCCATTCAAACACATTTCCATAATTGAAAACAATAATATACAAATAGTCATAATTTATTTCAATTGAAAAATTCAAAAGAAATACTTGTTGTGCACAAACCTCTGATAACTGTCTCCTAGCCTAGACTTAGTGTTTCCTTCCCTTTCCCTGAGTCTTTGCTAACTGAGAAACACAATTTGAAGTGTTTCAGTACTCATTTAAACTGTCTCTAACGATAATGCTTGATAATTAATTCACTGAATTCTATTGTTTGCTTAGTCAACTTAATATGTCAACCATAGATGCATTCTAGGTAAATTAGGTTTTAATGTTACTAATATGTCACATTCAATAGTCTTTTAGGGTTAGTACATGTTACCAAATTCATTTCCATATATTTTGCATTTTATTCCAATTTGCTGGATTCTGGGATACTAGTTTGACCTAGACGGACGACCTAGTTTCCTCGGTTTTCGGGTTTTGGTCAAAGCTACAAACTTGTAGATCTATGTCTTATTGCAAGCGGGGCAAAATTTCAGGTCATCCTGAGTTATGTAGACCAAGTTATGGTCATTTTACTATTGCTGGTCAAAATGCATCAAAATTTGTCATTTTAGGTTCAACCAGTTTTTGGACCCGAACTTGTGCAAGCTGTTTGACTTGCTTATGGTCATTTATGGGCTTGTGGGTCTTCATAAGACTTGTAGATATAGGTCTTAATTATTCATGGTCAAAATTTCAGGTCAATTGGACCTGTTTTGAGTGAGTTATGGCTAAAACACTAACTACTGCCCAAATGGTCAATTTTCAGGCCTTAATTGCACTAATCCAAATTTGGTCATTTTTCAGGTTACCTTACAAGCAGAATTTTGCTAAGCTTTCTTCATGAAAGTTGGCACATTTTGTGCCTAGTTTCACCTCCAATTGGTCTCATACCAATTGGAGCCACAGACTTAAGGTTCTAGGCCTAAAACATAAACTGCTTTATTGCATTTCATTCATTACTCATCAAGGTCACTTTTAACACTTATCAAACTAAACATTTATGCCAATTTTGGTTTATACCATAACCTAAACACAATTCACAACATATTGTTGGTCATTTTGGCAGCTCATAATCACACTCAACATGCACCATATAGTGCAGAATTTTTCAAGCTCAAATTACAACAATTCAATCACCTAACCTAGCTCATTTACATGTCCAACTTCCCACCATCATGCATATACCCAAGCTGCCATAACAACAAACAATTCAACATTAATATTCCATAAACCAAACATGAAATAACGTTTTTATGGTTCACCAAATCAAGCTGCCGATTCATACATCACACTCCATTAATTTCCAAGTTTCCAAATTCAAGTACACATTTACATATACTTAATATACATCACCCAACACATAAACATTTAATCAACCCTTTAATCTACCATTTACATGCAAGAATAAACTGTCCTCAAGGAGTTTCCATGGCTGACCAAAAATACACCTCTCCCTTCAAACATCAAACCTAAAAAATCTCTCCATAATTCAAGTACCCATAACATTCCTACTAACTTTAATGAAGCAATAACCTAAAAACACAAACTTACCACTTTGGAAACTCTTCAAAATCTCTCCAACACTTGATCTTCTTGCTGCCTACCTACTGCCCAAGTGGTGTAGAACAGTTTTTGTGAAGTAAGCTAGTGAAAGATATGGCTAAATCATGGTTACATGGCTTGGTTAAGCTTTGGCCATGGAGTTTCTTTAATGGAGGCTCACGGCTGGTTCTTTGGCAAGGTGAAGAAGAAGATGCAATCTGCCCAAATGAGGACATAGTGGTCCACTTTGATGGGTGAGTGGAGCACTAAGCTTAATTTAATATTAGTTTAACCTTAACTTTCCTTATTCCCACAATTAACTCCCCATTTTTGCTATTTACATTATGTACCACTAATTTAATTTTTCATTATATTTTCCAAGTGTAATATCGTGTATTTTTAATGGACATTTAGGTCAAAAGACAACTCGGGGTGTCAAATGAGCCCAATGCCCTTGTTCGGGTTGCATTCCTAATTTTTCGGTAACACCGGGTTTTGTCTGTTTTTCGATTTCTCACTTTTCTTTTTACTAATTAATTAATTTTTCTTTGATATTTCTAATGGTATTTATTCTTCAATAGGTGTCTATTTAAGTCCTAAAAATATTTTCCAGAGTTCCCCGTGGTCCAGGACTAGTTAACGGTCCACATCGCGACTTCCCGGTGCGGTCACCCATTGCTAGGGTTCTCGGCTCGCTTAACTTGGTTACATTTCTTTGCTATTATTTTTCCTTTGTTTTTCTTGTATTTTCTTTTCTTGTATATCATTATTTTATGTCTCCTTACTCATATCGAAGTGTAGTTCTAGGCATTCTAGCTGTCCGGACAACACTGGTCATCGAAACAGTAGAACGCACTACCGAACATAGGTGTGTTACATCAATTGACCAAAATGCCCCTATTCGGGTTGTATTCTTGACTTTTCGATAACACCAATTTTTTATCGATTTCTCGATTTCTCATTTTTCTTTATACTAATTAATTAATTTTTCTTTGACATTTCCAATTTTATTTATACTTCAATAGATGTTTATTTAATTCTTAAAAATATTTCCCAGGGTTCCCCACGGTCCAGGGTTAGTCAACGGTCCTTGCCGCAACCTCCCGGTGCAGTCACCCATCGCTACGATTTTTGGCTCGTTTAACTTAGTTACATTTCATTGCTATTATTTTTCCTTTTTTTCTCTTGTATCTTCCTCTATTGTATTTCATTATTTCATATCTCCTCACCAATATTTAAATATAATTCCAAGCATTCTAGTTGTCCGGACAGACACTAGTCACTAGAACAGTAGAACGCACCAACGAATATAGGGGTGTTACCCCTTCAAATAAATTTCATCTCGAAATTTTACCTGGCATCAGTCTCTGAACAGCTATGGGTGTTGTCTCCTCATGTCCTCTTCACGTTCCCAAGTAGCTTCTTGGCCTGAATGATGGTTCCACAACACTTTAACCAAAGGTATCTGTTTATTCCTTAGTTGCTTCAGCTCATATGCCAGAATCTCCATGGGTTCTTCCTCATATGAGAGGTCTGAATTTACCTCAATATCTTCAATTGATAGAACATGAGATTGGTCAGATCTGTACCTCCTTAACATGGACACATGGAAGACACTGTGTATCCTTTCTAGCTCTGGAGGCAATGCCAACCGATATGCCAAAGGACCCACTCTTTCCATAACCTCATATAGTCTGATAAAATGAGGCCTCAGTTTCTCCTTTTTGCTAAATCTCATAATCCTCTTCCAAGGAGAAACATTGAGGAATATCTTATTACCTGCTGCATATTCAATATTTCTTTTCAAATTAATATAGAACTTTTGATGATCTGATACAGCCTTGAGTCGATCTCTGATCAATCTGATCTTTTTCTCTATCTACTAAACAATTTCTGACCCAATCATATTTCTTTCACCTACTTCATCCCAACATAGGGGAGTTCTGCATTTTCTGCCATACAAAGCTTCATATGGAGGCATCCCAATTCTTGATTGGTAGCTGTTGTTATAAGCAAACTCAATCAAAGGCAAGTGTGTATCCTAACTACCTTCAAACTTAATCACACAAGCTCGTAGCATATCCTCCAAGATCTGAATTACTCTCTTAGACTAGCTATCTATCAGTGGGTGGAATGCCGTGCTGAAGTTCAATCTAGTTCCTAGGGCTCTCTGAAGACTACCCCAGAATCTAGAAGTGAACCTAGGATCTCTGTCTGATACAATCGATACTGGCACTCCATGCAGTCTTACAATCTTATTTATGTATAATCTGGCCAATCTTTCCAGGCTATAGTCCATCCGGACTGGCAGAAAGTGAGCAGACTTGGTCAGTCTGTCAACTATAACCCATACTGCATCATGACTATTCTGTGTCCTTGGAAGTCCCATCACAAAATCCATAGTTATCCGTTCCCATTTCCACTCTGGTACTAGCAATGGATGTAACAAAATAGCTGGTACTTGATGTTCTGCCTTCACTTATTGACAAGTTAGGCATTTGGAGACAAAATCAGCTACATCCCTTTTCATACCCATCCACCTGTAATACTCTTTCAGCCCTCTATACATTTTAGTTCCACCAGGATGCATAGCAAAAGGAGACTCATATGCTTCCTTCATGATGATCTGTCTCAAGTCAACATCATTAGGAATGCACATTCTGCCCTAATGTAGCAATAAACCATCATCTCTCATAGAGAATTCAGGTTTCTTACCCTGCTGGACTTCTTTCAGTAGCTTCTGATATTTTTCATCATTACGCGACCATTACGATCTGATCAATCAACACTGGCTGTACATGCCATGCAACTACTGTCTGTCCCTCATCATCAATCTCCAAACTGGCATGTTGCGCTTTTAACTATGCACCATGGATAAAGGAGAAACTATGAGACTTGCCATAGTCTTGCGACTTAAGGCGTCAGCCACTACATTTAGTTTCTGTGGCTGATAGTCTATTAGACAATCATAGTCTTTAATCAGTTCTTACCATCTCCTCTATCTCAAGTTCAATTCCTTCTGGGTGCCCAAGTACTTCAAGCTCTTGTGATCTGTGTAAATATAACACTTCTCCCCATATAAGTAATGTCTCCAGATCTTCAGAGCAAAAACAATAGCTGCTAGCTCCAAGTCATGTATCGGATAGTTCCTCTCATGTGGTTTTAGCTGGCGTCATACATAAGCAATGACATTCCGATCTTGCATCAGTACATAGCCTAACCCATTGTGAGAAGCATCACTATAAACTGTGTATTCTTTACCTAGGGTAGGTAAAGTAAGGACTGGAGCTTCAGTCAAACACCTCTTCAATTCATTAAAACTTTGCTGGCATTTATCCGTCCACTGAAATTTCACATCTTTCCGAAGAAGCTTGGTCAGTGGAGAAGCTAACATAGAAAATCCTTTCACAAATCGGCAGTAGTATCCAGCTAAACCCAGAAAACTGTGAATTTCAGTGATATTCCTGGGTGGCTTCCAATTAAGGATAGCTTCTACCTTGCTGGAATCTACCTTGATCCCTTCAACTGACACAACATGTCCCAAGAAAGAGATTTCTTTCAGCCAAAATTCACATTTTGACAATTTTGCGTATAGCTATTTCTCTCTTAAGGTCTGTAGTACAATCCACAGATGTCTTGTAACACCCTCACTGTAGCAATTCCGTACATTCTACTGTTCCGGTGACCAGTGTCGGTCCGGACAGCTAGAACATCTGAAAAAATATTTAGACTAGAGTGAGGAGTCATAAATAACTCAAATAAGTGTAAGAAAAATTAAGAAAAAAATTTAGAAATAAAATACAATCAAGTTAAATGAGCCGGTGCCCTAGTGATGGGTGACTGTATGGGGAAGTATCGGTAAAGACAGTTACCGGCCCCAGACTCGAGAGAAAATTCATGAAATAATTATTGGGACTCCAAAGAAGAGTCATTGAGATTTCTATGGCATTAGAATGCCAAGAAAAGGTTTAGAAAAATTTTTCAATCAGTATAGACAATTTTAGTCTATTACGCCAAACGGAGGGCATTTTGGTCATTTCGTCTTCAGAAATGATTTTTGGCCTACTTGTCAAGTTAAGTAAATAATTATTATGATCTAAAATATGAATAAATATTGCTAAAAATTGAATTGAAAATGAGTAGAGAAAAGAAGAAAAGAAAATAAAAGAAAATACCTAATTATGACATCATATGATGTCATTAAAAACCTATCCACCAATCATACTTTGACAAGAACATATAAAAAAACAAAAAAAAAAGGAAATAAACCAAAAATTCATTCATCTTCTTCATTTCTCAAAAGTGTGCCGAATTTCCAACCAAAAAAAAAAGTCTCCTCCATTTTTAGTTCTTAAAAGCTTTAATTTCCATGCTTTCCTCACCCTAAAAGCCCTAACCACCTTCACTAAAAATTACACCCACACCAAGGAGAAGTGTTTGGCTGCCAGGAAATTTGAAGAAAGTGAAAAAAATTCTAAGGTTTCAACAAGCCAAGAGAGTGGTTAAAGAGGTTAGTGCACTAACCATACCCTTTATCGTTCCTAAGCATGAAAAGCATGCTTGATTAAGTTGAAATGGCATGAAAAGAAAAGAAAACTTGGAATATGTTGAAGTTTCAATTTGTGGCAGCCCTAGGAAGTAAATGAATTTGATGGTTTTGATGATTTTGTTTTAGTTAGTGAAGTTGATTAATGAAGTTTAAGGCACTAGAAATCAAATTGCATGGATGTATGATTGAGATTGAAATTATAAGTTAGGGTTTTGACCTAACTTAGTTTTTGTATTATTGCTTATAATTTAATGATGTTGAGATGATTTAATGACCATTAGAAGTGCCAAATATGTCAAATGAAGTTTGTGGAGTTGGGAGAATTGAATTTGGGAGTGTTGATTCTTATGCAGGAAATTTAGACTGTTGAGTCCAATGTATTGTTTGAGCTATAAATGGAGTTTTATAGGTTCAATTGGTGCAAGAATAATTGGACATGAAAGTAGACACATAATGGCACAACTTTGGTGAAGAAACCCTACCCAGAAAACCAAACTAAGTTGACCTAAAAATTACCCTAATCCGGGTGACCAACATGCTGTCCCTAGAAAATGACCAAATAAATAGTATTTGTTCAAATGGTCATAACTCAGTGTAAAAAAGTTCAATTGATCTGAAATTTTACCAACAGAACGCTGAGACATAGCCCTACAACTTTTATGAAGAACATAAATCCAAATTTTTACCATAACCTAGTCAAATCGCCAACCAAACTTAGGTCACCAAATTTGGCAGAACCAAATTGCTAAGAAATTCTAGGTACAGGTCAATCCGGCCAGTTATGATAAAATTACCATAACTTGAGCTACAAAACTCCAAATGGAGTGATTCAAAAAAAGAAATGTAACTAGACACAATAAGGAACAACTTTCATGAAGATAATTTTGTCAAATTCCTACTGTGCAAATAACCAATGGAACAATAAACTTAAGGTATGAAATTTGAAAATTTTGAATAACATAAAATAAGCTATGTAATGGTATTGGAAATCAATACCAACAAAAATAAAATGCAAAATGTGGTATCTTGGTAAACTTTGGTTCAATAAATTTATTATGTATTAAAAAGTCAATAATTTGAGTGAATAGTAATGTAAGTAGTAGTACAAAGACACAAAGTGTAAGAACTAAATTGGTAGAGGAAGTTAAGGTATGAAATTTGAAATCCATGAAATGTTCATGGATTACTTGGAATAGAAATAGTAATTTACCTAAATGACTTAATGAACATTTAAGTTATGTGAGTATATAGTTAAGATTTATATTCCCATTACTAGTAGGTCTAATAAAATATAAGTGATACCACTTGATTATGAAATGAAATTAACCTAGACGGATTGTTGAGACTTATACTCCCAACACCAATGGAGTTCATAATATATTAGCAATATAACTTGAAGTATGAAATGTACTTTGCATGAATAGATTATTGAATGAATAAATGTGATAAAAGTGTCATTTGGGATTTAGGTTCCCATCAAGAGAGAAAGGAAAGATATTTTGAATGTGAATGGTACATGAGATTAAATGAATGTGAATTGTAATTAGTATGAATATTACGATGACTGCATAAATTACCTAAAAATGTGAATTTGGAAATTATGTTTCCATTATAAACAAAGTTAGAATGCTATAAAAATATAAACGAAAAATAAAATAAAATGATGAAACATATAAACTCTTAATGGTATTATGTGCCCTTGTATTGCCTAGACATGTGTGTCAGATTGGATAGATTGGCATGCCAATAGGATATTGTTTTAGCAGTACTGTGAAAGGCTTTATGCCTGTATTTATGGCTTTATGCCTGCACTCATGGCTTTTATGCCCGATTATGTGTTATCATGGCTTTTTAGCCATACTGACTGCATACGTGGTTAACGTCCTGCGTCTCATGGTATGACGGCCTGAGGCACTGCAGTGTCCAATGCCAATGACCCATTATCTAGTTTAGTCAGCCTGTCGTAGGCTACTTGGGTAGTCTAATTTGTTAAAATAAGTTACGAATATTAGTAATTAAAAATGTTAGAAAGTAAATAAATGAGAAGAAGTTCTGAAATAAATTAGATTAGCTCCAAAAATTTGTTCCTTAGAATGATCTAAAATAAATTAAATTAGTTCTAAAAATTTTAAATATTACGAAATGATTGTAAACAACTTAGAAAGTATCAAGGAAGTGATAAAAAGACTAGTAGAAGAATTATAACTTAAATAACATTACAAATGTGACTTTCATAAGAATATAAGTATAAGTATAAATTTTAGAATTATTTATACATTATATAAATGATTATTGTAAACTTATGAAAGAAGTGATTCTAGAGAACAACATAAATGACGAAAGATATATTGTATGGAAAATTTCATATGAACCCAGTAAAATTCTTGAGTATAGAAAATATGCTCCAATTATTTTTACTTGTTATATTATTTCCTTGTTATATTATTGCACCACTAAGCTGTAATGCTTAGTGCGATGGATTTGTTTCCTCGCGCAGGTACTGAAGTTAAAGCCCAGCGAGTACCAAATAGAGATTTTGGAGTTCTGATCTACAGAGTGTTCAAGGTTGTCACCTCCTCAGTAATGCATGTAGATAGGGTCCATATAGATTATATTATGTATTTTGTACATTATAATTAATTAATATTTGTAATGTAAACTATGAATTGTATGTTGAAATATAGATTATGGAACTGTAATTAATTTGTAGATCATGTAAATTATGAATTTATGTAATCAGTCTTTAAATCATGTAAATTAATGAAACTTGAGAACTTATATATATAAATTGTGCATGAATGGAAATGCATGGGAATGAATATGAAATTGAGATATATGAATGAGATGTGAATTATGAGATGGTTATGAGAATAATTGATGAGACTTTTATTTTAAAATATTATTGAAAATTTCAAACAGGTGAATAGTAAAACACGTCAAACAATAATAAAATAGGGAAAACTCCATTAGTTTCTCCGTAAAAAATAATCGATATTAAATATAACGAGAACAAAATTTTTAAAGAAATAAAGTAAGGTAAGTTGGGGTGCTCCGGCACCGAATGTAGCACGCCTTGCTCGGCTATACTGTAGTCGGGTGAGGGGTGTTACATGTCTGTCATGCCCCTTTGCATTCCTCGAATATATCAAAATATCATCAATAAATACCATCACAAATTGGTCGAGGTATGGTCTGAAGATAGTATTCATCAGATGCATAAAAGTGACAGGAGCATTAGCTAACCTGAATGGCATTACCAGAAACTCATAGTGGCCATATCGAGTTCTTAAAGTAGTTTTTGGAGTACTCTGCTCTTGCACTTTCAACTGATAATAACTACATTGCAAATCAATTTTGGAGAACACAGCTGCACCCTTCAACTGATCAAACAGATCATCAATGCTAGGCAATGGATATCTGTTCTTTATTGTCACCTTATTCAACTACCGATAGTCAATACATAAGCGGAGAGTGTCATCTTTCTTCTTAATAAATAATACTAGCGCTCTCCAAGGTGACACACTAGGGCAGATGAAGCCCTTTTCAAGTAATTCTTGCAACTATACCTTCAACTCCTTCAATTTTGATAGTGCCATTCTGTATGGTGTTATGGAGATTGGATCCACACTAGGCATAACATTAATCTCAAACTGCACCTCTCTTTCTGGAGGAAATCCTGGCAATTCATCAGGAAACACATCTGGAAAGTCATATACTGTAGGGATGTCCCTCAATGTTGGGCTCCCCACTTGGGTGTCTACCACATGTGCCAAGTATGCGTCACACCCCTTTCTAATCATTTTTCTGGCTAGTGCAGCCGAAATGATGTTTGATGGCAATAGCTACCTCTCCCTGTGTATTACCACATCACTATACTGAGGGAGACCAAAAATGACTGTCTTCAATCTACAGTCAATCATGGCGTGATGCCTGACTAACCAATCCATGCCCAAGATGATATCATAATCTCTGAAGGGTATTTCAATGAGATCAGAAAGAAAAGTATGCCCTTGGATCACCAAAGGACAATCCTTATACATTCTATTGACCTTGACCTCTTGTCCTAGCGGACTTGTTACTAGCACCTCAAAGTCCATTTTTATACACGGAACAACAATGCAATTAATGATGCCAGTACTCACATAGGAGTGGGTAGAACCCGGATCAAATAATACAAACACATCTTGATTAAAAGTTGAGAAGGTACCAGCAACAATATCAAATGTATCAGCCTCTTCTCTCTGTCTCATTGTGTAGACTCTGGCTGAAGCACTGCCTTCCTCTAACTGATTCACTGTGCCTTCCTGCTTGCTAGACTACCTCTACCCCTGCCTCTACCTCTGCTAGGTGGTTGTGAACTTCTGGTGGCAGGATTCTGAACTGACCCTTCTGCAATAGTAGGAGGTGGCCTAATTTTATGGGCACTGGTGCAGTGTTTAGCTAAGTGTCCTATGCCTCCACAGTTAAAATATGCTCCTGTGGCCTTATAGCATACCCCACCATGATTTCTTCCACAAGTTTCACATTGACGGGGAGGGTAGGAACTTTTGGTAGTTTGCTGACCAGATGGAGGAGGTCTCTATCCCGAAAATCCTCCCCTACCAGATTTATTACCACCCCTGCTTTGTCCCCTAAAGTTCTTTCTCTTTCCAAGAGGACCACTAGAACTCTGATCTACTGACTTCCCCTCCTTCTCTTTTTCTATCTTCTCTATTTTCTTTTTCTCTGGGGCTGCTTCTGACTCAATTCTTTCTAATTCAAGTGCTTGAGAAATAAGCTCAGAGAAGTTATTATGTTTGAATCCGACCACTTGTAGTCTGATACTAGGCTTCAAGCTGGTTTCAAAACTCTTACATCTTTCCCTACTGGTAGAAAGGAGACTTCTTACATAGTGGCTCAGGTGGGAAAATTCCCTTTCATATTTTTTCGCTGATCTACTTCCCTGTTTCAGACTTAAGAACTCCTGTAGCTTCTAGTCCACATAGGCATCTAGGACATATTTTTGTTTGAACTCTCGAAGAAAATCATTCCAGGTTAGCACTGGAATGGTTTTCCGCCAGTCATATGCATCCCCCTGTAGTAGTGACACTGAATACTCAAATCTTAGCTCTTATGTACAGTGTAGTTTCTTGAACACCCTATCCTTTCTCTCCAACCATTGTTCTGCCTCTAGTGGATCTATTGTCCCCTTGAACTCAGTAGACCCGTATTTAATCAGCTTGTCATACTGCCTAGCTGAAGGCTGTGGTTGTACCACTGGTGTCTGTAGTGGGGCTTGAGTAGGCATATTAATAGCCATCTGTTGGAACATTGTAGCCATTTGCTGAGCAAACTAAGTAGGGAACTATGGTACTGAGGGGCCTAGTGTAGCTGATCCACTCACATTATGAAGGGTTGGGGCTTCCCCTTGTATCTTAGCCTCTAATGATTGATCAACTGAATGGTCCACTTCTTCCATAGTCAATTAGAGGATACTATACCTCCTAAACAAATAACACAAGGAGATTTCCTCCTGTTAGTGCATATTTATAATGTAATGTACTGTATCTATCAAACCATAACATTGAGCAGTTGTACTATGAAGAAAGAATATTCAAATTACAGGTGAAAATAGAATTAAAAAAAAAAAACTAGCACTAATACCACTAAAACATGTCACACCTTACCCCTCCGTAAGGCATAACATGATCCCGTAGTATACCTAATGAATTGCCAAACTTCGTCTACTAATAACCCATTAAATATACTATAAGGGATTTTAAACATTTTCTTATTCCTTTTTATAGTGGTGAGCACTTTAGACAGGTTTTAAAAAAATTTTAACTGAAGTGAAACCAAATAACAAATCTGAAGTATCAGTCATTTCTGTAAAAATTTCGGCAGAGTGCTGTCTGTATTTTAAATAAAACAGTTCTTCAAAAATTTGTAAAAAACATTTCCAATATATTTGTTCAATCCCAACTCCAATAATAGTTCAACACAAATAAATTTCTCAACATTTGTCAAACTCAATTCAACATCAATTTTCAGTATTTCGAAAGATAGACTACAAAATGACTGAGTAGCTTAAAAGCTCAGATAAGAAATAAATATATTATAACTTTAGTTTACAACTACTCAAGACCAAGTACAATATATACATACAGTGCACATACATTATAACAAGAATTACAAAAAATGGTATACTCAATATACCCAGCAGAATCCCAAAATGTAGCACAAGTAGCCTACTCTGTTTGCTCTGCATGCAATGCATCTACTGCGACAATGAAAAAGCTATCACTGAGCCAATGTCTCAGTGGTGCACAACATTAAGAAAATGCAAATTAAAACCATAAACCATAAATCATATAAACTGTGGATACTTAAAATCGTAGTTAAATTCAAAAGACAGAGAATGTCATAAAGAATTTAAACTCTATTTCACAATGTCTTAATAAATATCAATAAATCACACACACAGCTTAATCATGAATCCAAAGTCCAATTCGTCTCAAAAGCCAATGGCTAATGAGGATAACATAGCTAGCTAGCAATTATATGAGTACTCATCCTATTCGTCCTCAACTGACACATATCTCAACACTTCAGCCAGAGAGGGAATTCAAAGCCAATTCGTCCCACTAGACAAGCTAGCAAGGAATTCGATCAAATATACATGATAGCTGTGGTTTTAAACCATTTACAATATTTTTCAAGTAATAAGTATCCATCAAATTCCATTCAAACAATTTTTCCATAATTTAAGCAATAACATATAAATTGTCATAATTTATTTCAATTGAAAATTCAAAAGAAATAACTGTTGTGCGCAAACCTCTGATGAGTAGCCTCTTGGCCTTGACTCAGCATTTCTTTTCCTTTCCCTGAGTCTTTGCTAACTGAAACACACAATTTAAAGTGTTTCAGTACTCAGTTAAATTGTCTTTGTAACACCCTCACTGTAGCAACTTCGTACATTCTACTGTTCCGGTGACCGGTGTCGGTCCAAACAGCTAGAACGTCCGGAAAAATATTTAAACTAAAGTCAGGAACCATAATTAACTCAAATATTAATAAGAAAAATTTAGGAAAAATTTTAGAAATAAAATACAACCAAGCCAAATGAGCCGGTGCCCAAGCGATGGGTAACCAGAGGGAAGTTGCGGTTCTCGCAACGAGGAGCCCTAGACCGGGGGAAAAATTCATAAAACAATTTTTGGGACTCCAGAGAAGGGTCATTGAGGTTCCTATGGCATTAGAATGCCAACAAAATATTTAGAAAAATTTTTCAAACGGTACAGACAATTTTGACCCATTAAGCCAAACGGAGGGTATTTTGGTCATTTCGCCTTCAGAGGTGATTTTTGGCCGACTTGTCCAGTTAAGTAAATAATTATTAGGACTCAAAATATGAATAAATATTGCTAAAAATTAAATTGAAATGTGGTAGAAAAGAAAAGAAAAGAAAAGAAAAATCAAATAAAAAGGCATTTATGACATAAGCTTGATGTAATTAGAACCCCTTAGCCAATCAAAACTTAACAAATACATTTATAAGACATTAAATAAGAGAAAAGAAGTCAAAATAGGGAAAAACAATCTGCTCACCTTCACCTTCTTCCCCGAATTTCCATGGCCATTTTCTTCATCAAATTTTCAAGCTTTAAGCTTGCATTTTCTCTTTATCTATCCACCAAAATCCCTAAGCCCCTTTACAAAAATTTATCCCCACATCAAGAGGAATATTTTGATTATCAAAAAGTGAGGAAATTCCAAAATTTCTACAAGTGCAAGAAGAGGTTAAAGTGAGGTTAGTGCTTATTTATATAAGTATTTCTTTTATTTCATGTTAGGAACTTGAAATTGTTGTGAAATGGTAGCCCTAGGAAGGAATGAATTTTATTTCTTTTATTTCTTTTATTTCATGTACCTATGAATTTTCGGCAGCCCTAGGAAGGAATGAATTTGATTGTATTAATGGACTTAGAGTGAATTAGAGATTATGTTCAAAGTGTATACATATATTTATACAAAGAATGAAAGAGTTAATTAAAGAAATTTGTGAAAACCATGACTTTGAGCTAGGGTTTAGGAGTAAAATGTGGACTTAGCTTATGAAATTGTTAAAGGACATTCTAATGGTCAATTAGTGACCATTTAAGGCAAGTTAATCATAATTTGAAGTGAGTTAATGCATGGAAAAACTGAAATGGAAGGCTGCCTAAAGACAGCAGAATTGAGGCTGAGATTGCAGCCCACTTAGACAGCCATAACTTTGGCTGTGTAGGTCCAATTGGTGTTTGGCCAATTGGACATGAAACTAGGCTTATAATGGCACATTTTTTCTGAAGAAACCATGCCCAAAAAACCAAAGCAAGAGGACCAAAAGTTGGCCCCAATCCGGATACCCTGCAACAGCACCTGCAGAAATGACCAAATGAACAGTAACTATTCATTTGGCCATAACTCACTGTAGAAATGGTAAATTGACCTGAAATTTTTACAGAAACAAGACAAGATATAAACAAACAACTTTCATGAAGAACATTACCCCAAATTATGCCATTAACCCATTCAAATGATTGAGCAAAGTTGAGTTATCAAATCTAAAACTCTGCAGATTTTCATTTGAGTAGTAATGTTTGGATGGCTATAACTCTCTCCAGAAAACTCGGATTTAGGCGATTCTTGAACCGATGGAAACCTAAGGCATAGTAGAACATTTAATATGAAGAAAGTTAGACCAAATTATGAACTTAACTTGATCAAATTGCTGACCAAAGTTGGATCAAAATCTGCCAGAACCCAAGATACCAGTATGAACAGTGCACGTAAACAGTAAACTTATTTTGCCCATAACTCACCGTAGAAATGGTCAATTGACCTGAAATTTTTACAGAAACAAGTTAAGACATAGACAAACAACTTTCATGAAGAAACCTACCCCAAATTATGACCATAACCTAACCCAAATGGCACTCACATTCACTGTTCATGTGACTGTAGATTTGGTAAAATTCTGCAGAAATGAAATCCGGCCAGCTGTGGTTTTTGGACCATATCTGGAGCTACATAACTCCAAATGGAGTGATTCAAAAAAAGAAATTCAACTAGACAAAATAATGAACAACTTTCATGTTTGCCATTTCCTCAAATTCCCACTGCAACAATGCTTAATGGAACAGTAAAATTAAGCTTCAAAAACTGAAAATTCTGCCCTCTTGGTTTTAAGTTTAGAAATAGTATGGGTGCTCAATGCCAACAAGTTTTAAATGTAAAATGTGGTACATGGGGAGTGTTAAAACCAATGTACATATTTTCTATGCAAAAATCAACATTTTTGTTGACCAATGAAGTGAATAGTGACACCAAGACTTGAAATATAAAATTTGTAATTACATAAATAGATTCTTGAATGTATAAATGAGAAAAGAAAAATGTTTTAAATACAATGGTACATGTGAACCATTGTTTAGAATTGTGATCAATATGAATAACATAATGAATGAATAAATGAACCATATTAATGTATGAATGAGACATTAGTTCTCATTATTGTAGAGAGGAGAAATATTTTGAGTACAATGGTATATGAATACCATTATTGTGAATTGTGATCAATAGGAATGATGTAAGGAATGTATGAATATTATGATCAATGTACAAATTATGAAATTTATCGTGAAATAATCAAGACATAAAACACAACATATTAATATTTGATGATATTATATGCCCTTGTATTGCCTAGACATGTGTGTCAGATTGGATAGTTTGGCATGCCAATAGGGTATTGTTTTAGCAGTACTGCGAAAGGCTTTATACCTGTATTCATGGCTTTATGCCCGTATTCATGGCTTTTATGCCCGTATTCATGGCTTTTATGCCCGATTATGTGATATCATGGCTTTTTAGCCATACTGACTGCATACATGGTTGACGTTCTGCGTCCCATGGTATGACGGCCCGAGGCACCGCGGTGTCAGTGCCAACGACCGTTATCGATTTAGTCACTGTCGTGAGGTCACTTTGACAGTGTAATTTATTGAAATAAATTAAGACTATTAGTAATTAAAAACATTAGAGATCAAATAAATGAGTTAATAAGACTTCAAAAGAATTAGTTACAATTATGAAATGATCCAAACCACATAAAAATTGTTAAGTAAAATGATAAGAGAGTTGCAAAAATAGGTATAACTTAACTAAATATTTTAAATGTACCTTCTATTGCCATATGAATATAAATTGAGTATTTTTATTAATTCTGTATATCGTACATTATCACTATGAATTTCGGAATTAAACGATTCCAAAGCGAAACAAATGAGAACAAAAGATAATTAACATTAGACACATTGTATTAAATTAAATTGATTCTTAAGCATTCAAATTATGCTCTGTTCTTTCTTTATTTGTATATATTATTTCTTGTTATATTATTCCACCACTAAGCAGAAATGCTTAGCGCGATGGAATTGCTTCCTCGCAGTCTTGAAGGTAAAAACCGATGGTATCATTGAGATTTTTGGAGTCCAGATCTGCAGAAGTGTTAGAAGAGTTCAAGATTGTCAACTCCTCAGCAATGCATGTAGATAGGGCTCATTTTATACATGTTATGTATATTGTTCATTCCTAGAATATTGTAAATTATTTGTGTATCTTGTACAAAATAAACTCATGTAATTAACCTATGAATTATGGGAGCTACTCAAAGTAAGTATTTTAATATGTAAATTAAAGAAGTTTGAAAATTTTACTTATGTGATTTGAGTATGAATGAGATTGTATGGATTCGAAGACAGATTTGAAATATATAGATAATGCATGGAAATGAATATGAAATTGAGATATATGACCAATGAGATGTGAATTATGAGATGGTTATGAAAATAATTGATGAGATTCTATTTGTAAAACATTATTGAAATTTTCAAACAGGTAAATAGTAAAATACGTCAACTAGTAATAAAATAGGGGAAACTCCGCTGGTTTCTCCGTCGAAAAAAAATAATTAATATTAAAATATAATGAGATCAAATTATGAAAGGAATAAAGTAAGATAAGATAGGGTGCTCCGGCACCGATTGTAGCATGCCTTGCTCGACTACACTGTAGTCGGGTGAGGGGTGTTATAGTCTTTAACAATAAGATTCAATAATTAAATTTATTTAATATTATTGCTTTCATTAGTCAACCTATAATGTTGACCTTTGATGCACTCTAGGGGAATAAATTTTATTGTTACCAATATGTCATATTTTATAGTCCTTTAGTGTTGATACATGTTACCAATTTCATTTTCAAGTGTATTGCATTCTATTGCAATTTATGGGATTTTGGTATGCTATTTTGACCTAGCCGGATGACCTAGTTCCCTCAGTTTTCAGGTTTTGGTCTGAATTACAAACTTGTAGGTCTATGTCTTAGTGAATTTTTGCCACAAATTTTAGGTCATTTGGAGTTAATTAGACCAAGTTATGGTCATTTTACCAATGCTGGACAGATTGCACTAAAATGGCAAACTTAGGTCATTTTTAGGTCATTTCCGATTTTGGCAGTTTTTATACCCGAACTTGTGCAAGCATTTTAACTTGCTTATGGTCATTTATGGGTTTTGTGATATCTACAAATGATGTATCCCTATGTCTAATATTTCCAACCATATAAATTTCAGGTCATTTGGACCTGTTTTGAGTGAGTTATGGCCAAAATACTGACTGGTGTTCAAATGGTCAATTTTCAGGTTTGCAAAGTTACTAATCCAGATTTGGTCAATTCTCATGTCACTTTCTGGACAGGATTTGTAACACCCTAAAGTTCAGTAGTGCGTTTTGCTGCTCCGGTGACCAGTGTTGTCCGGACAGCTAGGATGCCTAGAACCGTACTTCAATATGAGTGAGGAGACATAAAATAATGAAATACAAGAAAAGAAAAACAAAGGAAAAATCATAGTAAAGAAATGTGATCAAGTTAAATGAGCCGGGAAACCTAGCGATGGGTGACCGCACCGGGAAGTCACGGCGTAGACCGTTGACTAGCCCTGGACTGTAGGGAACCCTGGAAAACATTTTTAAGACACAAATAGACCCTTGTTGAAGAATAAATCTCATTAGAAAGATAAAAAAAAAATTAAATAATTAGTACAAAGAAAAGTGAGAAATCGAAAAACAGACAAAATACGGTGTTACCGAAAAATCGGGAATGCAACCCGAACAGGGGCATTATGGTCATTTGACATCCCGAAGTTTCTTTTGACCTAAATGTCCATTAAAAATAATTAATATTACACTTGGAAAATAAAATGAAAAATTAGTTTAGTGGTACCTAATACAAATAACTAAAATCAAGGGCTTAATGTGGGATTAAGTGAAAGTTTACCTTAAAATATGATTTAAATTGTTTAGTGGTCCACTAAGAACATTAAAATGGTTAAATATATTCATTAGTGGGCAGATTCTTCCCACTCAAAAGGGTCATCTTCTTCATTCCATAACCCATGCCGAATTGAAGAGGAAAAGAAATCCTTCATAGCCATTTTTCATGCAAGCTTTCTTATCTCCCCATTTTCAACTCCAATCCCTTAAGTAGCTTTATAAAAAATGGTCTACACATCACAAGGAAGAGATTGATACCAATTTTGAGAAGTTTGGTGAAGGTTTAGCAAGTTACAATTAAAGGTAAGTTTGCATTTTTGAGAATTTCCTTGTTAAACTTTATGTTTATGTTATGGGTGTTAGTTTTGTGAAGGAAATTTTGAAGTTTAAATAGTTATTGAGATAGCCATTTTTGGACAGCCATGGGGTCACACATTTGATGATTTATTATGCATATAATTGATGAGAAATAATGTTGATCATGGTAAATTAATAACCTAGTGAATTATTTCATGTTTATATGGTGATTTATGCACTTGGATGGGAATTGGTAACTTGGACGGCACTTTGATGTTGAAGGACAAATTTCGGCAGCCTTGGGGACACTTGAATAAATGTGTATATTCATGGGAGTGTTGGCAGAATTGTGGCATTAAGGAATGAAGGATATGTGTATGAAATTATTGTGTAAAGTGTATGTGAGAATTAGTGGTGTTTAGGTGTGTATGTAATGGTATTGAGATATTGTAAATGTGAATTATATTTGGTGTGTTGAGGGTAATGGTAATCTGCCCAAAATAATGTTAATGTAAAGTAGATTATACTGTGGTTAATGTACCAAAACAGATTGGTAGGGAAGTGAACCAAATTGCAAGGTATATGTGTGTTTGAAGTGGGGTGTGAAATGCATATTGAGGGCAGTGTACATTTTAGCCCATAACCTGAAATGTGTAACCTCAATTGGTATGAGACCAATTTGAGGTGAAACTAGGCACAAAATGTGCCAACTTTCATTGAGAAACCATACCAAAATTCTGCTTGCAAGGTGATGTGAAAAATGACCAATTCGGATTAGGTACACTTGAGACCTAAAAACTGACCATTTGGGCAGCAGTGAGTATTTAGGCCATAACTCACTCAAAACAGGTCCAATTGACCTGAAATTTTAACCATGAATAGTTAAGACCCATACCTACAAGTCTTATGAAGACACCAAAACCCAGAAATGACCAGAAGCAAGTCAAAAAGCTTGCACAAGTTCGGGTCCAAAAACTGGCCGAACCAAAGTTGACCAAATTGACCAAAAAAAATGACCTAATTGATGCCATTTGACCAGCAATAGTATAATGACCATAACTTGGTCTACTTAACTCGGATTGACCTGAAATTTTGCACCGCGTGCAATAAGACCTAGATCTACAAGTTTGTAGTTTCGACCGAGACCCGAAAACCGAGGGAACTAGATCGTCCGGTTAGGTCAAACCAGTGTTCCGAAATCCAGCAATTTGCATTAAAATGCACTAAGCAAGGAATTGACTTTGGTAAAACGTACCAAGCCTAAAACCTTAATCGAATGTGACATATTAACGACACTAAAACCTAATGTACCTAAAATGCAACGAGGGTCGGTATATTAGGTGATTAAGCGAATAATTGAGTTCAGTGAATTAATTACCAAACCCCATCGATAGAGATAGTTTAATTTGATCAAACACTTCAAATTGTGTTTCTCAGTTAACAAGGACTCAGCAACCGGGAAAGAAATACTGAGTCAAGACCAGGAGACAAATATCAGAGGTTTGTGCACAACGGCTATTGCTTTTGAATTTTTCAATTGAAATAAATATTGAATATTTGTATATTATTGTTTTAAATTGTGTTTGTGCACAACAACTGTTTCTTTTGAATTATTTTCAATGGAAATAAATATTGATTATTTGTATATCAATATTTGACATTGTGGAAATGTGTTTTAGGAATTTTTTTTGATTGAATTATATTGTGAATAGTTTAAAATCGTGAAAAATGGTTTGAATGACATTGATGGATACTTATTGATTAAAAGCATTAGAAATGGTTTGAAACCACGGCTATCATGTATATTGATTGTATTCCTCTCTAGCTTGTCTAGTGGGATGAATTGAATTCCCTCTCGGGCTGAAGTGTTGAGGTGTGTGCCTGTTGATGACTAATAGAATGAGTACTCATATTTTTGCTAGCTAGCCATGTTATTCCTCATTAGTCATCGACTTTTGGGATTAATTGAATACCTCATTAGTCATCGACTTTTGGGATGAATTGAATTATGGATCATGATTAAGTGTGTGTGATTTATTGATGTGTATTGTGAGATTGTGAAATGGATTTAAACTCTCATTGACATATACTGTCTTTTGAATTCAAACTGATCGACTTATGGAAAATTATTGTGATATTGAGAAATGGAGTTTAAATTCTTGTTGACAATTATTGTCTTGAATTTAATTATGATTTTAAGTATCCACTATTTACATGACTTATGAATTGTGATTTAAATTGGATTTGGTTAATGTTGTGCACCATCGAGACATTGTCTCGTGATAGCTTTATTCTTTATCGCAGTAGAGAGACCGATACAGACTAGGTTGCATATACATCCATGAGGATTACGGTATTATGAGTATACCAGTATTTTGCATTTATCTTGTAATGTATGACGAATGTACATTTTGTTTTTGGTTTTGAGCAATTGTAAATTCAAATTGTACCTTGAAGTTGTAAAATAATTATGAGCTGCTTTGACTTGTAAAAGCTGTATTATATTTCCTTATCTCAGACTTTGAAAAATTTCTATGGAATTGAGTTGATAAATTGTTGTGTTGAGAAATATATTGGAGTTGAGATTTGGAACATTATTGAAGTGCTTTTTGAGGTTTCTCAAGAACTGTTTTGTCCAAAATACGGATGGCACTCTGCCAAAATTTTCTGAAATTCCAAATAAATCAAATGAGTTAGTTGTTTCACTTGATTCACCAAAGTTTTTAACACTGTAAATAGTGCTCACCACGGTAAAAGAAGTAAGAAAAGTTTTTAAAATCCCTTGTAATATATTTAATGGGTTATCGATGAAGCGGAGTTGGTAATTCATTAGGTATACTACGGGATCATGTTATGCCTTACGGAGGGTAGGGTGTGACATGTTTTGGTGGTATCGAGCAAAGTTTTTAAATTCTGTTTTCTGTTATTTGAATATTCTTCTGCATAGTACAACTGCTCAATATCATTGTTTGATACATACAAGACATTCTGAGATAAATATGCACTAACGAGTAAATATCCTTGTGTTATTGTTCAGAAAGCTAAGATCCTCGCATTGAATATGGAAGAGGGTGATCGTTGATCGATCGATCTATTGAGGTGAGGTGCAAGGGGATGCCCGGTGTACAAAATGTCGGTGGTTCAAGAAGACTGCGATTTCTGCTCGATTCGCTCGGCAGATGGCTGCAATATTCCAACAAATGGCGTGTCGCCTACTCAAGTCCCAATTCGGACACAGTGGTACAACCACAGTCTCCTACGACAAGTATGATAAATTGATGAAGTATGGGGCTCTGAGTTTAAGGGCGATAGATCCTATAGAAGGTGAACAGTGGTTAGAGAGGATGGATAGGGTGTTCAAGAAACTTCATTGTACAGAGGAACTCGGACTTGAATACTCGGTATCCTTACTACAAGGGGATGCTTATGGTGGTGGAAAACCATTCCCGTAGAACTGCGATCTTGACTGGAATGACTTCCTCGGGAATTGCAGAAATACATCCTCGATGCTTATGTAGACCGAAGCTACAAGAATTCTTAAGTTTGAAACAGAGGCGGTCGGTGGTGAGTATGAAAGAGAATTTTCCGCCTTAGCCATTATGCGGTGAGTCTACTCTCTACCGGGGAGAGATGCAAGAGGTTTGAAGCGGCTTGAAGCCCGATGTCAGTACAAGTGCTCGGCTTCAAACACACTAACTTCTCTGAACTTGTCTCTCAAGCACTAGAGTTTGAAAGAGTTGAGTTTGAGACTGCTCCTGAGAAGAAGAGGTCAGAGAAGAAAGAGAAAGAGGGAAAATCAGTAGATCAGAGTTCCAGTGGTAATAATGGAAAGAGGAAGAACTATGGGGACATGGCGGAGGTGGCAAGAAATGCAGTAGGGAAGATATTCAGACAGAGACCTCCCCTATCGGCCGTGAGTACGAAGTTCCTACCCTCCCGCCAATGTGAAACTTGTGGAAAGAATCATGGTGGAATCTGTTACAAGGCTATTGGAGCTGTTATAGCGTGGAGGCACGGACACTTTGCCAACGATCGCACAGTCGCGAGTTGGACCACCTCCTACTCTGCAGAAGGGTCGATTGAGCCTGTCACGAAGCTCACAACCACCTAGCGGTAGAGGCGGGGTAGAGGTAACCAGCCAAGGCACGATAAAACAATCGAGCAAGATAGTGCTCCATCGAGTCTATGCCATGAGACAGAGGAAGAGGCGAGAGACATCGGATGTTGTGGCTGGTACCTTCTCAACTTTTAACGAGAATGTGTTTGTGTTATTTGATCGGGTTCTACCCATTCTTATGTGAGTGCTAGCATCATTGATTCCATTCTTTGTTCCATGTACAAGAATGGACTTTGAGGTGCTAGTAACAAGTCCGTTAGGACAGAAGTCGAGTTAATAGGATGTATAGAGATTGTCCTTTGGTGATCCAAGGACACACTTTCCTGTCTGATCTCATTGAAATGCCCTTCAGAGATTATGATATCATCTTGGGCATGGATTGGTTAGCTAGGCATCATGCCATGATTGGCTGTAGGCTGAAGACAGTCACTTTTGGCCTTCCTCAGTACAATGATGTGGTAATACATGGGGACAGACAGTTATTGCCATCAAACATCATTTAGGCTGCACTAGACAGAAACATGATCAGAAAGGGGTGTGAAGCCTACTTGGCACATGTGGTTGACACCCAAGTGGGGAGTCGGCATTGAAGGACATCCCTACAGATATGACTTTCCGCACGTGTTTCTGATGAATTGCCGGATTACCTCGGAAGAGAAGTGCGATTTGAAATTAATGTTACGCGGTGTGGATCCAATCTCCATAACGCCATACGAGAATGGCACCAATTGAAGGAGTTGAAGATACAATTGCAAGAATTACTTGAAAAGGGCTTCATCCGCCCTAGTGTGTCACCTTGGGGAGCACCAGTGTTGTTTGTTAAGAAGAAGGATGGTACTCTCCGCTTATGTGTTGACTACCGGCAGTTGAATAAGGTGACAATAAAGAACAGATATCCATTGCCTCGTATTGATGATCTGTTTGATCAATTGAAGGGTGCAGCTGTATTCTCCAAAATTGATTTGCGATCTGGTTACTATCAGTTGAAGGTGCAAGAGCAGAGTATTCCAAAAGCGCTAACTCGATATGGCCACTATGAGTTTCTAGTAATGCCATTCGGGTTGACAAATGCTCCAGCTGCTTTTATGGATCTGATGAACACTATCTTCAGACCATATCTTGATCAATTTGTGGTGGTGTTTATTAATGACATTTTGATATACTCGAGGAATGCAGAGGAGCATGACAAACATCTCCGGATTGTACTGCAGACCTTAAGGGAGAAACAGCTATACGCCAAATTGTCGAAGTGTGAATTTTGGCTGAAAGAAATCTCCTTTTTGGGACATGTTGTGTCAGCTGAAGGGATGAAGGTAGACTCCAGCAAGGTAGAAGCTATCCTTAATTGGAAGCCGCCCAGGAACATCACAGAAATTCGCAGTTTTCTGGGTTTGGCTGGATATTACCGTCGGTTTGTGAAAGGGTTTTCTATGTTATCTTCTCCACTGACCAATTGCCGGAAAGATGTAAAATTTCGATGGTGATAAATGTCAGCAGAGTTTTAATGAGTTGAAGAGGTGCTTAACTGAAGCTCCAGTTCTCACTTTACCTACTCCGGGTAAAGAATACACAGTTTATAGTGATGCTTCTCACAATGGGTTAGGCTGTGTACTGATGCAAGATCGGAATGTCATTGCTTATGCATCACGCCAGCTAAAACCGCATGAGAGGAACTACCCAACACATGATCTGGAGTTAGCAGCTATTGTTTTTGCTCTGAAGATCTGGAGACACTATCTGTATGGAGAGAAATGCTACATTTACACAGATCACAAGAGCTTGAAGTACTTAGGCACCCAGAAGGAATTGAATTTGAGGCAGAGGAGATGGTTGGAACTGATTAAAGACTATGATTGCTTAATAGACTATCAGCCAGGGAAAGCAAATGTGGTGGCTGACGCCTTAAGTCGCAAGACTATGGCAAGTCTCAGAGTTTCTCCTATGTCCATGGTATGTGAATTGAAAGCCTGACATGCGGTTTAGAGATTGATGATGAGGGACAGAGTAGTTGCTTGGCATGTACAGCGGTGTTGATTGATCGGTCGAATGGTGCTCGAGTGATGAAAAGTATCAGAAGCTACTGAAAGAAGTCCAGCAGGGCAAGAAACCTGAATTCTCTATGAGAGATGATGGTTTATTGCTACATCAGGGTAGAATGTGTGTTCCTAGTGATGTGGAATTGAGACAAATCATTTTAAAGGAAGCACATGAATCTCCTTTTACTATGCACCCTGGTGGAACTAAAATGTACAGAGGGCTGAAAGAGCATTACTGGTGGATGGGCATGAAAAGAGATATAGCTGAATTCGTTTCCAAATGCCTAACTTGTCAAGTAAAGGCGAACATCAAGTTCGGTGGTTTGTTACATCCTTTGTCGATGCAGTGGAAATGGGAGCGGATAACTATGGATTTTGTTACAGGACTTCCAAGGACACAGAGTAGTCATGATGCGGTATGGGTTATAGTTGTGATTGACTAAGTCCGCTCACTTTTTGCGATTCGGATGGACTATAGCACGGAAAGATTGGCGGATTGTACATATATGAGATTGTAAAATTGCATGGAGTGCGGTATCAATTGTGTTCGAGAGATCCTAGGTTCACTTCTTGATTCGGGTAGTCTTGAGAGAGCCCTAGGAACTAGATTGAACTTCAAAGACAAGATTCCACCCACAGACGGATGGCGATCCGAGAGGGTTATTCAGATATTGGAGGATATGCTACGGGCTTGTGTGATTGAATTTGAAGGTAGTTGGGATACACACTTGCCTTTGATTGAGTTTGCTTATAACAACGACTACCAATCAAGCATTGGGATGCCTCCATATGAAGCTTTGTATGGTAGAAAGTGCGAACTCCCTATGTTGGGATGAGGTAGGTGAAAGGAAGATGATTGGGCGAGAAATTGTTCGTAGACAGAGGAAAGATCAGTTGATTAGAGATAGACTCAAGGCTGCATCAGACCGTCGAAGTCCTATGTTGATATGAAAAGAAGAGATATTGAGTACGCGATGGGTGATAAGGTATTCCTCAAAGTTTCTCCTTGGAAGAGAATTATGAGATTTGGCGAGAAAGGAAAGCGAGTCCTCGTTTCATCGGACCATATGAAGTTACGGAAAGAGTGGGTCCTTTGGCATATCGGTTGGCATTACCTCCAGAGCTAGCAAGGATACAGTGTCTTCCATGTGTCCATGTTAAGGAGTACAGATCGACCCATCTCATGTACTATCGGTTGAAGAGATTGAAGTAAATCCAGACCTTTCATATGAGGAAGAACCCATAAAAATTCGGCATATGAGGTGAAGCGGTGAGGAACAAGCAGATACACTGGTTAAAGTCTTTGTGGAACCATCATTGTGCCAGAAGCTACTTGGGAACGTGAAGAGGATATGAGGAGACAGACCCACACTGTTCAGAGACTAATGCTGTAAAATTTCGAGACGAAATTTATTTTAAGGGGGAGAGAATTGTAACACCCTAAAGTTCAAGAGTGCGTTTTCTTTGCTCGGTGACCAGTGTTGTCCGGACATCTAGGATGCCTAGAACCGTACTTAAATATGAGTGAGGAGAAATAAAATAATGAAATACAAGAAAAGAAAAACAAAGGAAAAATCATAGTAAAGAAATGTGATCAAGTTAAATGAGCTGAAACCTAGCGATGGGTGAAGATCGGAAGTCACGCAGACCGTTGACTAATACTGTAGGGAACCACGGAAAACATTTTTAAGACACAAATAGACCCTTGTTGAAGAATAAATCTCATTAGAAAGATAAAAAAATTAAATAATTAGTACAAAGAAAAGTGAGAAATCGAAAAAGCAGACAAAATACTTATTCTGAAAAATCGGGAATGCAACGACAGGCATTATGGTCATTTGACATCCCAAGTTTCTTTTGACCTAAATGTCCATTAAAAATAATTAATATTACACTTGGAAAATAAAATGAAAAATTAGTTTAGTGGTACCTAATACAAATAACTAAAATCAAGGGCTTAATGTGGGATTAAGTGAAAGTTTACCTTAAAATATGATTTAAATTGTTTAGTGGTCCACTAAGAACATTAAAATGGTTAAATATATTCATTAGTGGGCAGATTCTTCCCACTCAAAAGGGTCATCTTCTTCATTCCATAACCCATGCCGAATTGAAGAGGAAAAGAAATCCTTCATAGCCATTTTTCATGCAAGCTTTCTTATCTCCCCATTTTCAACTCCAATCCCTTAAGTAGCTTTATAAAAAATGGTCTACACATCACAAGGAAGAGATTGATACCAATTTTGAGAAGTTTGGTGAAGGTTTAGCAAGTTACAATTAAAGGTAAGTTTGCATTTTTGAGAATTTCCTTGTTAAACTTTATGTTTATGTTATGGGTGTTAGTTTTGTGAAGGAAATTTTGAAGTTTAAATAGTTATTGAGATAGCCATTTTTGGACAGCCATGGGGTCACACATTTGATGATTTATTATGCATATAATTGATGAGAAATAATGTTGATCATGGTAAATTAATAACCTAGTGAATTATTTCATGTTTATATGGTGATTTATGCACTTGGATGGGAATTGGTAACTTGACGACACTTTGATGTTGAAGGACAAATTTCGGCAGCCTTGGGGACACTTGAATAAATGTGTATATTCATGGGAGTGTTGGCAGAATTGTGGCATTAAGGAATGAAGGATATGTGTATGAAATTATTGTGTAAAGTGTATGTGAGAATTAGTGGTGTTTAGGTGTGTATGTAATGGTATTGAGATATTGTAAATGTGAATTATATTTGGTGTGTTGAGGGTAATGGTAATCTGCCCAAAATAATGTTAATGTAAAGTAGATTATACTGTGGTTAATGTACCAAAACAGATTGGTAGGGAAGTGAACCAAATTGCAAGGTATATGTGTGTTTGAAGTGGGGTGTGAAATGCATATTGAGGGCAGTGTACATTTTAGCCCATAACCTGAAATGTGTAACCTCAATTGGTATGAGACCAATTTGAGGTGAAACTAGGCACAAAATGTGCCAACTTTCATTGAGAAACCATACCAAAATTCTGCTTGCAAGGTGATGTGAAAAATGACCAATTCGGATTAGGTACACTTGAGACCTAAAAACTGACCATTTGGGCAGCAGTGAGTATTTAGGCCATAACTCACTCAAAACAGGTCCAATTGACCTGAAATTTTAACCATGAATAGTTAAGACCCATACCTACAAGTCTTATGAAGACACCAAAACCCAGAAATGACCAGAAGCAAGTCAAAAAGCTTGCACAAGTTCGGGTCCAAAAACTGGCCGAACCAAAGTTGACCAAATTGACCAAAAAAATGACCTAATTGATGCCATTTGACCAGCAATAGTATAATGACCATAACTTGGTCTACTTAACTCGGATTGACCTGAAATTTTGCCCCGCGTGCAATAAGACCTAGATCTACAAGTTTGTAGTTTCGACCGAGACCGAAAACCGAGGGAACTAGATCGTCCGGTTAGGTCAAACCAGTGTTCCGAAATCCAGCAATTTGCATTAAAATGCACTAAGCAAGGAATTGACTTTGGTAAAACGTACCAAGCCTAAAACCTTAATCGAATGTGACATATTAACGACACTAAAACCTAATGTACCTAAAATGCAACGAGGGTCGGTATATTAGGTGATTAAGCGAATAATTGAGTTCAGTGAATTAATTACCAAACCCCATCGATAGAGATAGTTTAATTTGATGTGAAACACTTCAAATTGTGTTTCTCGATTAACAAGGACTCAGAAAAGGGAAAGAAATCGAGTCAAGACCAGAGACAAATATCGAGGTTTGTGCACAACGGCTATTGCTTTTGAATTTTCAATTGAAATAAATATTGAATATTTGTATATTATTGTTTTAAATTGTGTTTGTGCACAACAAGCTGTTTCTTTTGAATTATTTTCAATGGAAATAAATATTGATTATTTGTATATCATTATTTTAAATTGTGGAAATGTGTTTGAGGAATATTTATTGATTGAAAAATATTGTGAATAGTTTGAAACTGTGAAAAATGGTTTGAATGACATTGATGGATACTTATTGATTAAAAAGCATTAGAAATGGTTTGAAACCACAACTATCATGTATATTGATTGTATTCCTCTCTAGCTTGTCTAGTGGGATGAATTGAATTCCCTCTCTGGCTGAAGTGTTGAGGTGTGTGCCTGTTGAGGACGAATAGAATGAGTACTCATATTTTTGCTAGCTAGCCATGTTATTCCTCATTAGTCATCGACTTTTGGGATGAATTGAATACCTCATTAGCCATCGGCTTTTGGGATGAATTGAATTATGGATCATGATTAAGGTGTGTGATTTATTGATGTGTATTGTGAGATTGTGAAATGGATTTAAACTCTCATTGACATATACTGTCTTTTGAATTCAAACCTGATCTGACTTATGGAAAATTATTGTGATATTGAGAAATGGAGTTTAAATTCTTGTTGACAATTATTGTCTTGAATTTAATTATGATTTTAAGTATCCACTATTTACATGACTTATGAATTGTGATTTAAATTGGATTTGGTTAATGTTGTGCACCATCGAGACATTGTCTCTGATAGCTTTATTCTTGTCGCAGTAGAGAGACCAGGCAGACTAGCCGCATATACATCCAATGAGGGATTACCCGGTATTATGAGTATACCAAAGATTTTGCATTTGTCTTGTAATGTATGACACTGAATGTACATTTTGTTTTTGGTTTTGAGCAATTGTAAATTCAAATTGTACCTTGAAGTTGTAAAATAATTATGAGCTGTTTTGACTTGTAAAAGCTGTATTTATATTTCCTATCTCAGACTTTTGAAAAATTTCTATGAATTGAGTTGATAAATTGTTGTGTTGAGAAATATATTGGAGTTGAGATTTGGAACATTATTGAAGTGCTTTTTACAGGTTTTCAAGAAGCTGTTTTGTCCAAAATACGATGGCACTCTGCCAAAATTTTTACAGAAATTCCAAATAAATCAAATGAGTTAGTTGTTTCACTTCAGTTCACCAAAGTTTTTAACACCTGTAAATAGTGCTCACCACGGTAAAAGAAGTAAGAAAAGTTTTTAAAATCCCTTGTAATATATTTAATGGGTTATCAGTAGACGGAGTTGGTAATTCATTAGGTATACTACGGGATCATGTTATGCCTTACAGAGGGGTAGGGTGTGACAGGATTTAGGTAGGCTTTCTTCATGAAAGTTGGCACATTTTGTGCCTAGTTTCACCTCCAATTAGCCTCATACCAATTGGAGTCACACACTTAGGGTTATAGGCTCATTTATATACTGTCCTTTACATGTCTCTCAAACACCAATCCAAATACACATTAACCTTGTTATAAGTTCACTTCTCTACCAAATTCTGAATTGGTACTAACCATAATCACTCAATACATCACATTTAGGTTAACTTGGGCAGAATATAATAACTCACAATACACCAAAGGCAATCCTAATTCACAAAGTCCAAACCCAATAATTTATACACATAAACACTCCTAATTATTACATACAATTTCCACTACCAAATTACATACATTTTCACTACTATATCATATACATATGCTACCACTTTTAGTACCATAATTCAACAAATTTTCATGAATTTAAACACTTCCAATCTTCACCATGAGGCTACCCAAGTAAGACATATACATCAAGCTTCCATTTTAACTTTTCAAACTTACAATTCAAACTATATACATGGTAAATCATTCTTATACATTTAAACACTTAATTCAACACCTCAAAACACCATTTACATGAAGAAATAATTCATTAACCTTGATATTCCATGGCTGCCAAAAACAGTACCTTCCAATAACTCATTAAAACCTCAAAGTTTCTTCATAAATCAACTCACCACAACACCCACACAAACTTTAACAAAGAAAGGGTGAAGAAATGGTTACTTACCTCTTGTGAACTTTGCTAAACTTCACCTATTCCTCTTAAAATTACTATCAAATTCTTCCTTGTGATGTTGTGAACAACTTTAATGAAAGAACTTAGTGGAGAATATGGCTTAAAGTGGATTGCATGGAGCTTGGTTGTGAGGTGGCCATGGGAGGATGTTAGGAGCTTTAGTTTCAGCTAGTTTATTTCTGAGGTTGAAGATGACAAAATTTCTGTCCCAAAATGCTGTACATAGGTCCACTAAAATGAGGTTAGTGGAGCACTAACTTCATTTAAGTTTTAATTAAATCAAAGTTTCACAATTTTGCAATTTTGCCACCACACTTTCACTATTTATAATATGTACCACACTTTTAATTTTCATGACATTTTGAAAGTTTAATAGCATTTATTTTTAATAGACATTTAGGTCAAAAGGCAACTTGGGGTGTCAATTGACCAAAATGCCCTATTTGGGTTGTATTCCTAACTTTTCAGTAATACCGATTTTTGTTGGTTTCTCGATTTCTCATTTTTCTTTGTACTAATTAATTAATTTTTATTTGATATTTCCAATGTTATTTATACTTCAATAGATGTTTATTTAATTCTTAAAAATATTTCTCGGGGTTTCCCGTAGTCCAGGGCTAGTCAACGGTCCTCGCGCGTAACTTCCCGGTGCGGTCACCCATCGCTACGGTTTTTAGCTCATTTAACTTAGTTACATTTCATTGCTATTATTTTTCCTTTGTTTTTCTTGTATCTTCCTCTATTGTATTTCATTATTTCATATCTCCTCACCAATATTTAAGTATAATTCCAAGCATTCTAGCTGTCCGGACAGACACTAGTCACCGTAGTAGTAGAACACACTACCGAATATAAGGGTGTTACATCAAGCCTTTCCAATCAATTAGAAATTAAGGTTTTGCCTTTAGAGATGTTATAGATGTATATAGGACACTAGAAACGATTTCTAGCAATTTTAATTGAAAGAAAACAATTGTTTTCTCTTTGAATTGATGAGATATGAAGAAGAAGAGAGGATAGGTACTCAATGGGTGGCGGCAAACAATGAAAGAAATCATATTGTTCTTTTGTTCTTTCATCCTTTCCCTTATTCAATTAAAACCCTTGCCACATGTCATCTATGATTGGCTCTTAGTTTAATTAACCCAGTCTCATTGTGCCAAATGTCAAACCTAGATTTAATCTTGACTTTGATCATCTTATAAGATTAAAAGACAAATGGGAAGCTAATGTGTAGTGCCATGTGTCACCATCCCATGGTGCCACATGTCACCCTGTGAAATGACCAAATTACCCTTGTGTTTCAATTTTGAGTTCTCAACCCAAAATAACTATTTCTCCTCTTCTAATCAATTTATATCAAATATAAATTAATTAATTAATTAATCTTTATTAATTAATTTCTCATGATTAAATTCATATTTAAACTCTTTAAATATAAATTTAACTTATACTATACATCTAATAACCTAGATTTTGCTTCAAGCCATGCTAGGGACTTTGCAATCTTATTGCAAACCAAACCTATTTAATTAATCAATCAAACTCTTTAATTAATTAATTAAATCACATTTAACTTGGTGATTACTTGTGTATGTGTGTGACTCACTAGGCTCATCACTAATTGGCAATGAGATATGATATCAACTCTTAATATCATCAGAACTTTCTTACCATAAATGACTTCTCTAAATCATTTTATGCACCTTATAGACCATGGTTAACACCTAGCATAGCATGCCATGGCCACCCAATCAATAATAAGAAAAACCTAAATGAACCTTTTATCATATGTTACCATGGACTAGAATCTCTCTGTTACAAAATCCTAATTCGAGCTGGAGTCATGGTTTATGTCAAACTCCATTTGCTATGAATATTATGTTCTCTTTTAATTCCAGTTCTTGATTAAAAAGATTTTCTCATCAGAAACTCTTTTTTGATTAAATATATCTGTCCTGGCCAGGAACTTGAAACATCAAGAATAATTAAATGAACATAGGATTTTATCCCTATTTACTTAGGGTAATAGATTCCATCTTGATCAACGCCTACCTCCATATATAACTAGTAGGAGCCAACACATGCCCATATACCCATACACAATACAAGTATGAAAGCAGTATCAAACTCAAACCACCTATATACAAGATAACTGTGCTATCTCAGGTCTAAAGATTATATGCACTGATTGATTTATGACAATGCATTGACAAAAGTAAACTCCATGTGCTTGTCATAAGTGTCACTGATTCGACCTACTTATCATGCATAAGTACCTATCATGTTTGTTATATGGCATGAGACTTACCATTCCATCTTATTTATATCTCATATAAATACATTGGGAATAAACATGAATACAATCTTTCTGGATAAGTCATGTCCTGTGTGAAGTATCATCGATTGTGAACCAATTTATGATACTTTATTATAGAAATACTGTCACTCATATTCTTAACAACTTAAGAATAGAATTTCTAATAAAACATCAATGGACCTTTTCTATTTCACATAAATATATTATGTAAATGGAAAAGTGAAAATGCCTTTTATTAATAAAACATGTACAAGATACATACTAAATGATATGCTTTAGGGCATACTACTAACAGTGCCATGTATGCTATTTGAAGTTTGGGAGATGGAGAAATGAATAGTGGAAGTGTAATTTTGTGCAGGTTGAGTAATTTATTAAAAATAGCATGTATTTGGGGCCATAAGTGAAATTGTGTGATCCCAATTGGTATGAGGGTAATTGGAGGTAAAACTAGACCTAAAATGGACCAATTTCCATGTAGAAACTATGTCCAAAATCTGCTTAAAAGGTGACTTAAAAATTGACCTAATCTGGATTACCAATTAGTGAACCCAGAAAATGACCAAATGAACAGTGTTCATTCATTTGGCCATAACTCACTCTAGACAGATCCAAATGACCTAAAATTTATACCATTGGAAAGCTTAGACGTAGGGCTACAACTCTTGTGAAGACAACAAAATCCAGAAATGCCACTAACCAAGTCAAATTGCTTGCCTAAGTAGGGACACCAAAACTGTCCATAATTGAAACTGCCCAGAATTGCTAGATAAATGCAAACTGACCAGTTTGGGTAAAGAGACCATAACTTGGTCCATAGAACTCCAAATGCCCTGAAACTAGTGCCAAAATTTTAATAAGACATAGGCCTACAATAATGGTATTTTGACCAAAATCCAAAAATTAAGGGAACTAGGTCAATTAACTGATTAATTTGGCATACCAATTCTGGAAATGGTATAAATGACCATTAACTCAATAATAGTGTGTTAAACATATTTCCCACTAGAAATCTTCAATTAAAATGAGCAATACCATTCTGAAAAGGTAAGAAACAGGCCTTCATCTTTGTTTCAGACATCTTCCTCAACTTATAAATGTAAGAAGCTTAAATTATAAGTCAAAATTACTGACCTAATTGAGGATTATGTTAGTATAGGACATTTGAGTCCAGTCTAATAATGTGGATATAATAAATTCTACAAGACTTGAAAAATTACAACTAGAAATTTTGAGTAGCCATAAGACATAGGGCAACAAATCCTATGAAGCGCACTAGAACTAAATGTCACTATAAGCTGTCCAAATAAATTGGTTAATTTCAACATCAAAACTACCTAGTAAGGGAATCAAAATTCAGAATTGACCTAGTTATGGTTATTTGACCATAACTTGAGTTTTATAAATTCAAATGACATGATTCAAAAAGGAAAATAAAGACAAGACATAGAGGAACAACTTCCATAAGGGAAGTGTGGCCAAACAGTGGCCACAAATTGTTCAAAGTGATATGCAAAAATTAAGATACTAAAATTGAACCTAAAGAAAGTTTCTTGAAATAACTTATTGATTTATCCCTAATAAGTCACTACATGCTAAATTACATGAAATGGGTATGTGGGATTCACTTTCCCACTATACATTGACATGAAAATTCTATTATCACTATACACCAAATTACATGAAACAGAAATGTGTGACCCACTGTCCCACAATACATGAACATGAAAATTTAGATAAATAATTATTAATGCTTAATTGCCCATAGTAAACCTAGGCATATATATATATATATATAGTTGGATTGATTGGTATGCCAATTAGGGAATATCGATAGCAGTACTGCCTACATGAATACGCCTACATAGATAGGCCTACATGAATACGCCTAAATAGATAGGCCTACATGAATAAGCCTACATGGACATGGATAAGCATACATGGATATGCCTACATGGATAATTATTGATCAATAAAATATGTCTGACATGACAGTTATATATAGGATACTATATGCCTGCCCACTGGCCTTGTGCCTGACATGACAGATGTATATAGGGTAGATATAGAGCTGTCTAACCTGTATACTCCCGTATATCTAACATTGCAGTCTGTTATAGGTTACTTGGACATAGATACACTGATATGACTTTACAGACACTGATATGACTTTAGAAACACTGAAATAACTGATATGAGTTTAAAAAGATAGAATAAGAAATACATATACAGATAAGATATTGATATAATTTTAAAAAACAGAGAATGAAATAAATATACAAAAAAGATGCTACTAATTAATTTATTCCCAAAGTGCAGTAAAATATGCAAGTGACCTGAATTGCAAAAGTTTACATAGAATTAGCATTTATAATTATTTAGTTGAATTTCTTTAAGATTATGTACCACCAAACAATTTGTTTAGCGCGTTGGTTTTTCCATTGCGTAGATACTAGAGATCAGCAGCCACTACAGTAGTGTTCTGACCACAGTTGACCAGATCTGCATACAGTCCAGAGTTCACCTCATCAGTCTTTTGTATTTTGGTAGGGCCCATGCGTAGACTAGTATTTTGGTTCATGTAATTACAGTTAATGATGTAATAAACTATATTGATATTTTTGAGACTGTAAAATGAGCTTATGTATTAGTAGTATGGCCTAGAGCATATCATTTAGCATGTATCTTTTGAATACTTTATTAATAAAAAGGCAATTTCACTTTTCCATTTACATAATGTATTTATGTGTAATAGAAAAGGACCATTGATATTTTGTTAGAAATTCTATTCTTAAGTTGTTAAGAATATGAGTGACAGTATTTATAGCACAAAGTATCATAAATTGGTTCACAATCGAGGATACTTCACACAGGACATGACATATCCAGAAATATTGTAATCATGTTTGTTCCCAAGGTATTTATATGAGATATAAATAAGATGTAGTGGTGAGTCTCATGCCACATAATAAACATGATAGGCACTTATATATGATAAGTAGGCCGAACTAGTAACGCGTATGACAAGCACATGGAGTTCACTCTTATCAATGCATTATCATATATCATGTCAGTGCATATAATCCTTAGACCTGAGATAACACAGTTATCTTGTATATAGGTGGCTTGAGTTTGATACTGCTTTCTTACTTGTACTGTGCATGGGTATATGGGCATGTGTTGGCTCCTACTAGTTATATATGGAGATAGGTGTTGATCAAAATGGAATCTGTTACCCTAAGTAAATAGGGAGAAAATCCTATGTTCATTTAATTGTTCTTGATGTTTCATGTTCCTAGCCAGGACAGATAGATTTAGTCAGAAAAGTGTTTCTGACAAGAAAATCTAATTAATCAAGAACTGGAATTAAAAGAGAACATAATGTTCATAGCAAATGGGGTTTGACATTAATCATGACTCCAGCTCGAATTGGGAATTTGTAACAGTGAGATTCTAGTGCATGGTAACATATAATTATAGGTTCATTTGAGGTATTCCTTATTACTAATTGGGTAGCCATGGCACGCTATTCTAGGTGTCAACCATGGTCTATGAGATGCCTAAAACGATTTAGAAAAATCATTCATAGTAAGATAGAGTTCTGATGATATTAAGAGTTAATATTATATCTCATTGCCAATTAGTGATGAGCCTAGTGAGTCACACACACACACAAGTTAATCACCAAGTAAAACGTGATTTAATTGATTAATTAAAAAGTTTAATTGATTAATTAAAAAGGTTTGGTTTGCAATGAGATTGCAAAGTCCCTAGCACGGCTTGGAACCAAATATAGGTTATTAGATGTATAGTAGAAGTTAAATTTATATTTAAAGTGTTTAAATATGAATTTAATTGTGAGAAATTAATTAATGGAGATTAATTAACTAATTTATATTTGATATAAATTTATTACAAGAGGAGAAATAATGATTTTGGGTTGAGAAATTATGTGTTAGTAGTATGCCCTAGAGCATATTATTTAGCAGTTATCTTGTGCATTATTTATTAATAAAAAGGCAATTTCACTTTTCTGTTTATATAACGTATTTTTGTGTAATAGAAAACGTCCATTGATATTTTGTTAGAAATTCTATTCTTAAGTTGTTAAGAATATAAGTGACAGTATTTCTAGCACAAAGTATCATAAATTGGTTCACAATTGAGGATACTTCACACAGGACATGACTTATCCAGAAAGATTGTAATCATATTTCTTCCCAAGGTATTTATATGAGATATAAATAAGATGGAATGGTGAGTCTCATGCCACATAACAAACGTGGTAGGCACTTATACATGATAAGTAGGCCGAACCAGTGACGCATATGACAAGCACATTGAGTTTACTCTTGTCAACGCATTGTCATATATAATATCAGTGCATATAATCTTTACACCTGAGATAACACAGTTATCTTGTATATAGGTGGTTTGAGTTTAATACTGCTTTCATACTTGTACTGTGTATGGGTATATGGGCATGTGTTGGCTCCTACTAGTTATATATGGAGATAGGTGTTGATCAAGATGGAATCTGTTACCCTAAGTAAATAGGGAGAAAATCCTATATTCATTTAATTATTCTTGATGTTTCAAGTTCTTGGCCAAGACAGACATATTTAGTTAGAAAAGTGTTTCTGACAAGAAAATCTAATTAATCAAGAACTAGAATTAAAAGAGAACATAATGTTCATAGAAAATGGGGTTTGACATTAATCATGACTCCAGCTCGAATTGGGATTTTGTGACAGAGAGATTCTAGTGCATGGTAATATATGATTATAGGTTCATTTGAGGTTTTCCTTGTTACTAATTGGGTAGCCATGGTACGCTATGCTAGGTGTCAACCATGGTCTGTGCGATGCCTAATAAGATTTAGAGAAATCATTCATGGCAAGAAATAGTTCTGATGATATTAAGAGTTAATATTATATCTCAATACCAATTAGTGATGAGCCTAGTGAGTCACACACATACACAAGTTAATCACCAAGTAAAATGTGATTTAATTGATTAATTAAATAGTTTAATTGATTAATTGAAAAGGTTTGGTTTGCAATGAGATTGCAAAGTCCCTAGCATGGCTTGAAAACAAATATAGGTTATTGGATATATAGTATAAGTTAAATTTATATTTAAAGCGTTTAAATATGAATTTAATCGGGAGAAATTAATTAATGGAGATTAATTAGTTAATTTATATTTGATATAAATTGATTAGAAAAGGAAAAATAATGATTTTGGGTTGAGAAATTTATAATTGTAAGAAATTATGTGTTAGTAATATGCCATAGAGCATATCATTTAGCATGTATCTTGTGCATAGTTTATTAATAAAAAGGCAATTTCACTTTTTCATTTGCATAATGTATTTATGTGTAATAGAAAAAGTCCAATAATATTTTGCTTGAAATTCTATTCTTAAGTTGCTAAGAATATGAGTGACAGTATTTCTAGCACAAAGTATCATAAATTGGTTCACAATCAAGGATACTTCACACAGGACATGACTTATCCAGAAAGATTGTAACCATGTTTGTTCCCAAGGTATTTATATGAGATATAAATAAGATGGAGTGGTGAGTCTCATGCCACATAACAAACATGATAGGCACTTATACATGATAAGTAAGCCGAACCAGTGACGCATATGACAAGTACATGGAGTTTACTCTTGTCAATGCATTGTCATATATCATATTAGTGCATATAATCTTTAGACCTGAGAGAACATAGTTATCTTGTATATAGGTAGTTTGAGTTTGATACTGCTTTCATACTTGTACTGTGTATGGGTATATGGGCATGTGTTGGCTCCTACTACTTATATATGGAGATAGGTGTTGATCAAGATGGAATCTGTTACCCTAATTAAATAGGGATAAAATCCTATGTTCATTTAATTATTCTTGATGTTTCAAGTTCCTGGCCAGGACAGACAGACTTAGTCAGATAAGTGTTTCTGACAAGAAAATTTAATTAATCAAGAACTAGAATTAAAAGATAACATAATGTTCTTAGCAAATTGCATTTGACATTAATCATGACTCCAGCTCGAATTGGGATTTTGTAACAGAGAGATTCTAGTGCATAGTAACATATAATTAGAGGTTCATTTGATGTATTCCTTATTTCTAATTGGGTAGCCATGGCATGCTAAGCTAAGTGTCAACCATGGTCTGTGAGATGCCTAATAAGATTTAGAGAAATCATTCATGGTAAGAAAGAGTTCTGATGATATTAAGAGTTAATATTATATCTCAATACCAATTAGTGATGAGCCTAGTGAGTCACACACATACACAAGTTAATCACCAAGTAAAATGCGATTTAATTGATTAATTAAATAGTTTAATTGATTAATTAAAAAGGTTTGGTTTGCAATGAGATTGCAAAGTCCCTAGCATGGCTTGAAAACAAATATAGGTTATTGGATGTATAGTATAAGTTAAATTTATGTTTAAAGTGTTTAAATATGAATTTAATTGTGAGAAATTAATTAATGGAGATTAATTAATTAATTTATATTTGATATAAATTGATTAGAAGATGAGAAATAGTGATTTTGGGTTGAGAAATTTATAATTGTAAGAAATTATGTTTTAGTAGTATGCTCTAGAGCATATCATTTTGCATGTATCTTGTGCATACTTTATTAATAAAAAGCCAATTTCACTTTTTCGTTTGCATAATGTATTTATGTGTAATAGAAAAGGTCCATTAATATTTTATTTGAAGTTCTATTCTTAAGTTGTTAAGAATATGAGTGACAGTATTTCTAGCACAAAGTATCATAAATTGGTTCACAATCTAGGATACTTCACACAGGACATTACTTATCTAGAAAGATTGTAATCATGTTTATTCCCAAGGTCTTTATATGAGATAAAAAAAAAGATGGAGTGGTGAGTCTAATGCTATATAACAAACATGATAGGCACTTATACATGATATGTAGGCCGAACTAGTGACGCGTATGATAAGCACATGGAGTTCACTCTTGTCAATGCATTGTCATATATCATGTCAGTGCATATAATCTTTAGACCTGAGGTAACATAGTTATCTTGTATATAGGTGGCTTGAGTTTGATACTGCTTTCATACTTGTACAGTGTATGGGTATATGGGCATGTGCTGGCTCCTACTAGTTATATATGGAGATAGGGGTTGATCAAAATGGAATCTGTTGCCCTAAGTATAGGGAGAAAATCCTATGTTCATTTAATTGTTCTTGATGTTTCAAGCTCCTAGCCAGGAAAAATAGATTTAGTCAAAAAAGTGTTTCTGACAGGAAAATCTAATTAATCAAGAACTTAAATTGAAAGAGAACATAATGTTCATAGCAAATCGGGTTTGACAATAATCATGACTCCAGCTCGAATTGGAATTTTGTAATAGTGAGATTCTAGTACATGGTAACATATGATTATAGGTTTATTTGAGGTATTCCTTATTACTAATTGGGTAGCCATGGCATGCTATGCTGGGTGCCAACCATGGTCTATGAGATGCCTGAAATGATTTAAAGAAATCATTCATGGTCAGATAGAGTTCTGATGATATTAAGAGTTATTATTATATCTCAATACCAATTAGTGATGAGCCTAGTGAGTCACACACATACACAAGTTAATCACCAAGTAAAATGTGATTTAATTGATTAATTAAAGAGTTTAATTGATTAATTAAAAAGGTTTGGTTTGCAATGAGATTGCAAAGTCCCTAGCATGGCTTGAAAACAAATATAGGTTATTGGATGTATAGTATAAGTTAAATTTATGTTTAAAGTGTTTAAATATGAATTTAATTGTGAGAAATTAATTAATGGAGATTAATTAATTAATTTATATTTGATATAAATTGATTAGAAGATGAGAAATAATGATTTCGGGTTGAGAAATTTATAATTGTAAGAAATTATGTGTTAGTAGTATGCTCTAGAGCATATCATTTAGCATGTATCTTGTGCATACTTTATTAATAAAAAGCCAATTTCACTTTTTCGTTTGCATAATGTATTTATGTGTAATAGAAGAGGTCCATTAATATTTTGTTTGAAATTCTATTCTTAAGTTGTTAAGAATATGAGTGACAGTATTTCTAGCACAAAGTATCATAAATTGGTTCACAATCAGGGATACTTCACACAGGACATGACTTATCCAGAAAGATTGTAATCATGTTTATTCCCAAGGTCTTTATATGAGATATAAAAAAGATGGAGTGGTGAGTCTAATGCCATATAACAAACATGATAGGCACTTATACATGATATGTAGGCCGAACTTATGACGCATATGATAAGCACATGGAGTTCACTCTTGTCAATGCATTGTCATATATCATGTCAGTGCATATAATCTTTAGACCTGAGGTAACATAGTTATCTTGTATATAGATGGCTTGAGTTTGATACTACTTTCATACTTGTACAGTGTATGGGTATATGGGCATGTGCTGGCTCCTACTAGTTATATATGGAGATAGGGGTTGATCAAAATGGAATCTGTTACCCTAAGTATAGGGAGAAAATCCTATGTTCATTTAATTGTTCTTGATGTTTCATGTTCCTAGCTAGGACAAATAGATTTAGTCAAAAAAGTGTTTCTGACAGGAAAATCTAATTAATCAAGAACTTAAATTAAAAGAGAACATAATGTTCATAGCAAATGGGGTTTGACAATAATCATGACTCCAGCTCGAATTGGAATTTTGTAATTTTGAGATTCTAATACATGGTAACATATGATTATAGGTTCATTTGAGGTATTCCTTATTACTAATTGGGTAGCCATGGCATGCTATGCTGGGTGCCAACCATGGTCTATGAGATGCCTAAAGTGATTTAGAGAAATCATTCATGGTAAGATAGAGTTCTGAAGATATTAAGAGTTAATATTATATCTCATTACCAATTAGTGATTAGCCTAGTGAGTCATACACATACACAAGTTAATCACCAAGTAAAATGTGATTTAATTGATTAATTAAAGAGTTTAATTTATTAATTAAAAAGGTTTGGTTTGCAATGACATTGTAATGTCCCTAGCATGGCTTGAAACCAAATATAGTTTATTGGATGTATAGTATAAGTTAAATTTATATTTAAAGTGTTTAAATATGAATTTAATTGTGAGAAATTAATTAATAGAGATTAATTAATTAATTTATATTTGACATAAATTGATTAGAAGAGGAGAAATAATGATTTTGGGTTGAGAAATTTATAATTGTGAGAAATTATGTGTTAGTAGTATGCCCTAGAGCATATCATTTAGCATGTATATTGTGCACTATTTCTTAATAAAAAGGCAATTTCACTTTTCTATTTACATAATGTATTTATGAATAATAGTAAAATCTATTGATATTTTGTTAGAAATTCTATTCTTAAGTTGTTAAGAATATGAGTAACAGTATTTGTAGCACAAAGTATCATAAATTGGTTCACAATCGGGGATACTTCACACAGGACATGACTTATCCAGAAAGATTGTAATCATGTTCATTCCCAAGGTATTTATATGAGATATAAATAAGATGGAGTGGTGAGTCTCATGCCACATAACAAATATGATAGGCACTTATATATGATAAGTAGGCCGAACCAGTGACGCATATGACAAGCACGTGGAGTTTACTCTTGTCAATGCAATGTGATATATCATATCAGTGCATATAATCTATAGACCTGAGACAACACAATTATCTTGTATATAGGTGGTTTGAGTTTAATACTGCTTTCATATTTGTACGGTGTATGGGTATATGGGCATGTGTTTGCTCCTACTAGTTATATATGGAGATAGGTGTTGATCAAGATGGAATCTGTTACCCTAAGTAAATAGGGATAAAATCCCATGTTCATTTAATTATTCTTGATATTTCAAGTTCTTGGCCAGGATAAATAGATTTAGTCAGAAAAGTGTTTCTGACAAGAAAATCTAATTAATCAAGAAATAGAATTAAAAGAGAACATAATATTCATAGCAAATGGGGTTTGACATTAATCATGACTCCAGCTCGAATTGGGATTTTGTAACAGAGAGATTTTAGTGCATGGTAACATATGATTATAGGTTCATTTGTGGTATTCCTTGTTACTAATTAGGTAGCCATGGCACGCTATACTAGGTGTCAATCATGGTCTATGAGATGCCTAAAATGATTTAGAGAAATCATTAATGGCAAGAAAAAGTTCTAATGATATTAAGAGTTAATATTATATCTCATTGCCAATTAGTGATGAGCCTAGTGGGTCACACACATACACAAGTTAATCACTAAGTAAAATGTGATTTAATTGATTAATTAAAGAGTTTAATTCATTAATTAAAAAGGTTTGGTTTGCAATGAGATTGCAAAGTCCCTAGCATGGCTTGAAACCAAATATAGGTTATTAGATGTATAGCATAAGTTAAATTTATATTTAAAGTGTTTAAATATGAATTTAATTGTGAGAAATTAATTAATGGAGATTAATTAATTAATTTATATTTGATATAAATTGATTATAAGAGGAGAAATAATTATTTTGGGTTGAGAAATTTATAATTGTGTGAAATTACGTGTTAGTAGTATGCCCAGGAGCATATCATTTAGCATGTATCTTGTGCGTACTTTATTAATAAAAGGCAATTTCACTTTTCCATTTTCATAATGTATTTATGTGTAATAGAAAAGGTCTATTGATATTTTGTTAGAAATTCTACTCTTAAGCTGTTAAGAATATAAGTGACAGTATTTCTAGCACAAAGTATCATAAATTGGTTCACAATCAAGGATACTTCATATAGGACATGACTTATCCAGAGAGATTGTAATCACATTTGTTCCCAAGGTATTTATATGAGATATAAATAAGATGGAGTGGTGAGTCTCTTGCCACATAACAAACATAATAGGCACTTATTCATGAAAAGTAGGCTGAACTAGTGACACATATAACGAGCACATGGAGTCTACTCTTGTCAATGTATTGTCATATACATATCCATGCATATAATCTTTTGATATGAGATAACACAGTTATTTTATATATAGGTGGTTTGAGTTAGATACTACTTTCATACTTGTACTGTGTATGGGTATATGGGCATGTGTTGGCTTCTATTAGTTGTATATGGGGATAGGTGTTGATCAAGATGGAATCTGTTACCCTAAGTAAATAGGGATAAAATCCTATGTTTATTTAATTGTTCTTGATGTTTCAAGTTCCTAGCCAGGATAAACAGATTTAGTCAGAAAAGTGTTTCTGACATGAAAATCTAATTAATCAAGAAATAGAATTAAAAGAGAACATAATTTTCATAGCAAATGGGGTTTGACATTAATCATGACTCCAGCTCGAATTGGGATTTTGTAACAGAGAGATTCTAGTGCATGGTAACATATGATTATAGGTTCATTTGAGGTATTCCTTGTTACTAATTAGGTAGCCATGTCAACCATGGTCTATGAGATGCCTAAAATGATTTAGAGAAATCATTCATGGTAAGAAAAAGTTCTGATGATATTAAGAGTTAATATTATATCTCATTGCCAATTAGTGATGAGCCTAGTGAGTCACACACATACACAAGTTAATCACCAAGTAAAATGTGATTTAATTGATTAATTAAAGAGTTTAATTGATTAGTTAAAAAGGTTTGATTTGCAATGAGATTGCAAATTCCCTAGCATAGCTTGAAACTAAATATATGTTATTGGATGTATAGTATAAGTTAAATTTATGTTTAAAGTGTTTAAATATGAATTTAATTGTGAGAAATTAATTAATGGAGATTAACTAATTAATTTATATTTGATATAAATTGATTAGAAGAGGAGAAATAATGATTTTGGGTTGAGAACTCAAAATTAGAACGTAAGGGTAATTTGGTCATTTCACATGGTGACATGTGGCACCATGAGATGGTGACACATGGCATCATATAAGTTTGCCATTTGTCTTCCTATCATGTAAGGTAATCAAAGTCAAAATTAAGTCTAGCTTTGACACTTGGCTTAACATGATTAAGTCAATTAAAAATAAGATGCAATGTGGTGGTGACATGTGGCAAAGGGTTTAAGTGATTATTTAACCTAAGTATAAAAAGAGAAGTTATAAGAAAAATCAGCCACCTCTCCTTTCTCTCATATATGGGACGCACAAAGGTCTCTCTCTCTCTTCTTCTTGCTTTCTCATCAATTCAAAGAGAATCACTCCATTCCCTTTGAATTAAAATTGCTAAGAATTGTTTCTAGTATCCTATATGCACATATAACCTCTCTAAAAGCAAAACCACAAATTAAAATTGGTTGGCAAGGCTTAAGAAGCAAAATTGGGGGCTGCCAATTGGTGATCATGGTGTAGACAAGCTAGAGGGACAACACTTGGGGTCCTAGGTGCTTCCTAAAGGTGCCAATTACATCCGTAGTGCATCAAAGAGGTTAGTGCTCAAACTCCTATTTCAAATTAGGAATTAATTAAATTAATTTGTTAATTCACAATCTTAAATCACAAATGAAGATCCTAATACATATTAAAAGTGTTTTAATATGCAATCGAGCATTGAAATTAATTAGGCACATAAGAGATGTGGCATGATGCATGAAACCTTAGAAAAAAAATTTTGAAATTCAATGCTCTAATGCACCAATTATCATGCGTCCGCTCCTTTAATTAGTATCAGAGCCACTATATTTGCCATTAGGATTTAATATGAGATTTAATTGTGTGATTAGATCAAATTTGGATTGATCTAAAGCTATTTGGGTGACATATGTTCGGCGGCATGTAAGTTGATTATGCTTCAAAGGTGGCGGTATGGTTGAGTACACCAAGGGTGCTCATGGTTTTAGGTTTTTGGGCTTCTATATACAATTGTTGTATATCTTAGAGCCCATAATTAGGCCCGTACCTAATTAAATTTTTTAATTAAGAATTTTAATCACACAATTAATTTATGAAAATTGTTTTCATAGAGTTAAATTTGGAAAAGGGTTTCTAAATTTAATTTGTTTGAATGAGATTTAAATCTGAATTTTTTGGTTGAATATGTGATATTCAATTTAATTTTTTAGTATATATATTTTATTTAATTGTTAAATTTTAATATACATGATGGATGATCATGGACAATAAATGACTAATGTGATTGGATTTATTTCTTTTGTTTTTCTTTGGGTTGAAAAATAATTAATTTTATTTTAGTGATATGTATTATAAGTGTTGTAATAATTTGGGTTATAATTTCATTTATTTGAGGACTTTAAAGTCTATATTCTTGTAAATTCGCCTTGGTATGCTAAGGATTATAATGTAATTGGATTGCAAGAAGATTAAAGAGGTCAAGAGCATTGGTGGGACCAGTGGGAGGAAATCAAGATCATTTCGTTTCCTACTTTGGAAGTGTAGGATTCACCTAGTTAGTGGGAGGAACAATTTGATTAAAAGACCATAATCATTTTGGTTAATTACTTGATACATTTACTAATTGATCTAGTTATTTTCTACAGTTAATTTTTTTATAATAATGAGCACACAACAACCACCACCATCCAATATCGTTGCGGGCATACTTGATCACAATAGGTTGATGGGACCTAATCTTTCTGATTGGCTAAGAAATTTAAAACTTGTCCTGAACCTAGAACGTATTGGATATGTTTTAGACTCAAAGATTCTTGGTCCTTTACCTCAAGAGGCCACTCAAGAGGAATATGAGACTTTGGACAAATGGAAGGAGCATGATATGAGAGCCAAGAGCTACATGCTTGCTTCTATGAGTAATGAGTTACAGAAGTAGCATGAAAATATGCAAAGTGCAAGTGAAATCCTCCTTAACCTACAAGAGTTGTATGGTGAGCGCAACAAGAATGCTAGATATGAGATATCTAGGCAGCTATTTCGAATGAGGATCTCTGAGGGACAGAATGTTGGGGATCATGTCCACAAGATGATTCGGCTTATAGAGCAGCTGGAACATCTTGATTTTAACATGGATTTCCAACTGCAGATGGATTTGATCCTTCAGTCCCTACCTGAGTCACTTGGGAATTTTGTGACAAATTTTCATATGACTAAGCAGGAATACACCTTGGCTGGTTTACTTAACATGCTGGTTATTGCCCAAAAGAATATGTCGGGCAATAAAGGAAAAGAGGTAGCTTTGATTGCATCTTCTTCTACTGGAAAGTCCAAAAAAGAAGAATGGCAATAAGAATAAGAAACCTCAAATTCCTCAACCTTCCAAGAAGATAGCCAAAAAGAAGGGCAAGACCGAAGCTGAAAAAGGCAAGGGAAAGTGTTTCCACTACTAGAAGGATGGGCACTGTAAAAGGAACTACCAAGAGTATCTTGCTTCTCTGAAGGACAAAAAGGATAGACTTCAAAAGGTATGTCTGTGTCTTATTATTTAGATTCTGATGATATTCATAGTTCATCTACAGTTTGGGTTTTAGACACTAGTGCCAGTTCTCACATTTCTTATGATATGTAGGAACTAGCAAACAGTAGCTACTTGCATGCTTGAGATGTTAGACTCCGGATTGGTGATGGCTCAACTGTTGAAGCTTTAGCCATAGAATCTAAATCTTTTTACATGTGTGGACATGTTTTGTGTTTAAATAATATATTGTATGTACCTTATGCTTTTAAGAACATCATTTCAATATCTAGTTTGACTAGAAATGGTTATGAATTTCAGTTCACAAATGATGTTTGTAATATTTATTTTGGAAATAAATATGTTGGCTTAGGTTATATGCATGATGGTCTTTATTATTTGGATAATAATGATAAACACAAATTGAGTGCAAGCAATCTAAATGAATGTAATGCCATGATGAAAATCAACTCAAGTTCAAAATATATTTGGCACTTAAGATTAGGTCATGTTGCAGAAGATAGGATTGCAAAGCTGTAGAAAATGGGGATTTTATTGTCATTGGGTTCTGAACCTACTCCAACTTGTAAATCTTGCCTTTAAGGAAAAAATGACTAGATCACCTTTTATTGGATAAGGCTAAGAGCTAAAAATATTTTGGAATTGATACATAGTGATGTATGTGGTCCATTTAAGGAAATGGCTAGAGGTTGTTTTCGTTACTTTATTACCTTTACTGATGATAAATCAAGGTTTGGGTATTTGTATTTTATGAAATATAAACATGAATCCTTTGAAAAGTTCAAATAATTTAAATTTGAAGTAGAAAATCAAACAGGAAAAAGTATTAAAACTCTTCGATCAGATCGTGGAGGTGAATATTTAAGTATTGAATTTGATGAATACTTGAAAAAGCATGGCATTGTTTCCCAACTGACTCCTCTAGGAACGCCACAGTTGAATGGTGTATCGAAAAGGAGAAATCGTACCCTATTAGATATGGTATGCGGTATGATGAGTTATACTGATATACCAGTCTCCTTTTGGGGATTTGCATTAGAATCAACTTTGCATATTCTGAATAGGATTCCATCAAAATCAGTTTCTTCCACACCTTATGAGATATGGCATGGAAGAAAACCGAGTCTTAAGCATGTTAAGATTTGGGGTTGTCTAGCTTATATCAAAAAGCTGAACACTAATAAATTGGAAACCAGATCAGAAAAAGGTAGATTTGTTGGATATTCAAAAGAAAGTTTTGAATATTATTTTTATTTGCCTATATCCCAAAAGGTTGTGGTAAGCAGAGATGCCATATTTCTTGAACAACATTTCATTGAAGAAGGAGGCAAAGGAAGGCAAATAAAGTTAGAATTGGAGAATTCTGACCAACCAACAGATCAAATGGATGTAAATCCATCTAGTCAACCTACACCTATTAATGAAACATGTGACACCCCTTACCCGACTACAGTGTAGCCGAGCAAATTATGCCACTCAGTGTGCCGAGCACTCTATTTTATCTTAATTTATTTTTATTCTTCCTTTTGAATATAACTTGTGAAATATAATTTATTTAAGCCATTTATTGAAATTATAATTTATTTGAGGTTCCGAGAATTTTATAGAAAATCCAGCGGAGTACCGGCTAAAAATAGAGAAAACAGTTCTTCGGAACCTGTGAAAAACACTTCCAATATTCATATATTCGTATTCAATTACTCTCAAACTCCAATAATCATCATCTCAACATTTGTCAACCATTCATTTCTCAATTTCAACTGTCAATCATTCATCTCGTTTGATAGTCATGTAACAGTCACAGATCAATATTCACTTTTCCATTTACAAGCACAAATTTGCATTATTTACATGAAAATCAAAATACATTACATAAGTTTCATTACATATGAGAAAATCAAAATTTATTACAGAATGCCAAAATGACACCTAGTGTCCTACCAATGCACTGCAGAAGTTGAGGTGACACGGACACTATGCAGAATTGTGAACTGCCTTACCGAATCTGTGGTTTACTGGGCCCTCTGTCCAAATCTTCAGTAACTACGCGTTGCAAAAGCGACGCGCTAAGCATAAAGCTTAGTGGTGCCAATAATACAAGAAAATATAATATGCAAATAAAAATAATGATTTCCTTGCTATTGTGTTCATAAGAAATGAATAATTACTCACTTATTGTTTTAGTCGAGGGCTAATCTTGTTTTATGATATTAACTTCTTCATGCATTTCGTCAATTATTTTCTTCATGATCTTGAGCTTCTTTGTATTTTTGTAATCATTCCTGATTCTTAATTTTCGTATTTTCTTTAATAATCAGTTCAATCACAGTTATACTTTTCCATGCCCAAGTAACCTATACTGGACGACTGGACTAGATAACGGGTCATTGGCACTGGACACCGCAGTGCCTCGGGCCGTCATACCATGGGACACAGAACGTCAACCATGTATGCAGTCAGTATGGCTAAAAAGCCATGATATCACATAATCGGGCATAAAAGCCATGAATACGGGCATAAAAGCCATGAATACGGGCATAAAGCCATGAATACAAGCATAAAGCCTTTCGCAGTACTGCTAAAACAATACCCTATTGGCATGCCAATCTATCCAAACCAATCACATTAGGCCTACTAGGGCATTTTGCACTTTTAAGTTTCACAATTTTTGAATTTCAAGTTTTCATGTCACTATTCATTTCATTAGTCAACTAAAATGTTGACTTTTGCATAAACAATAGCTACATTGGTTTTAGTACTCCCAACATATCACATTTTGTATTCAAAACTTGTTGGTTTTGGTCACTTTCTCAAAGCTTAGGTCATTTTAGCAAAATTGCCAATTTTTGGTTTTGGTGTCACTATTCACCTCATTGGTCAACAAAAATGTTGACTTTTGGATAGAAAATAGGTGTATTGGTTTTAACACCCCAAACATACCACATTTTGTATTTAAAACTTGTTGGTATTGGTTGCCAATACCATTTCTAAGCTTAATGCTAATTGAACAAAATTTTCAGATTTGGTGCTTCATCTTTATTGTTCCATTTGTTATTTTTACAGTGGGAATTTGAGGAAATGGTAAACATGAAAGTTATTCTTTATTCTGTCTAGTTGAATTTCCTTTTTTGAATCACTCCATTTGGAGTTTTGTAGCTCAAGTTATGGCCAAAATAAGTTTACTGTTCACGTGCACTGTTCATGCTGCACTTTTGGGTTTTGGCAGATTTTGGTCCAAATTTGGTCAGTAATTTGATCAAGTTAAGTTCATAATTTGGCCTAACTTTCTTCATATGAAATGTTCTAATATGCCTTAGGTTTTCATCGGTTCAAGAATCGCCCAAATCCGAGTTTTCTAGAGAGAGTTATAGCCATCCAAACATTACTGCTCAAATGAAAATTCTGGAAATCTCAGTACAGTAAACTTCACTTTGCTCAATGATTTGATTAGGTTAATGGCATAATTTAGATTGGTGTCCTTCATGAAAGTTGTTTGTCTAAATCTTATCTTATTGCTGTAAAACTTTCAGGTCAATTGACCATATCTACAGTGAGTTATGGCCAAATGAACAGTTACTGTTCATTTGGTCATTTCTGCAGGGGCTGTTTGCAGGGTATCCGGATTGGGGCCAAGTTTTGGTCCTCTTGCTTTGGTCTTTTGGGCATGGTTTCTTCAGCAAAAATGTGCCATTATAAGCCTAGTTTCATGTCCAATTGGACAAACACCAATTGGACCAACACAGCCAAAGATATGGCAGTCCAAGTGGACTGAAATCTCAGCCACTATGCTGCTTTCCCTAGGCAGCCTACCATTCCACTTTGCCATGCCATTTTTCAGTCCAATTTATGGTCAACATATCTCAAATGGTCACTAATTGACCATTAGAATGTTCTTTAACCATTTCATAAGCCAATTCAAATTTTCATTCCTAAACCCTAGCTAAATTTCAAAGTTTTTCACAATTTCCCTATTTTACTCTTTCATTCTCTATATATATATATGTATACACTTTAAACCTAAGCTCTAGTTCACTCTAAGTCCATCAAACACTCCATTTCTATTCCTTCAATAAGGCTGCCGAAATTCAAGGAGTACATATACATAAATTTCATTCATTAAATTCACAATTCCTTACTTATTTTAAGTCCTTAATATGGAATAAAAGAAGTATAAGTATAAATAGGCACTAACCTTTTTGAAACCAACCTTGAGCTTGTTATTCTTCAAGATTTCCCCTAGAATCATAATAATCATAATCAATTATAACTTCACTTTCCTAAATTAAATATCCAATAAAAATTCAACAGCATTTCCCCTTAAATTGGACTAAACTCCTATCATAAATCTTAAATACACAACCACTCATTAATACCCAATCTGGCAGCTTGAGCATTCAAATTTATATATAATGATCTAACCGTTAGATAAATTCTAAATTTTAACCATATATTCAAGACATTCCTATACATTATCAGTAAAAATTTTAGTATCAAATAATCTCTATATCATGAGATATAAAAACATTCATTCAACCCTTCAAAATCTGAATTTTTGCAGAAATCAGTCTTACTCAGACAGAATCATGCAAAACAATTTATATCTCATAAACCACAAGTCTAAAATTCACCAAATTTTAACCCAGCAGCCTCAACATCCCAAATATCATTTGTACCAAATTTCATAATTTTATAAGCATCCTAACTATTTATTTTTCTCAAATTTCAGTAGCAAAAATTCAGAATTCAACCTACAGACAGCCTGTGTTCAACAATATATTTCTCCAAATCCAACCGTTGAACAATCACCAAATTTTAACCATAACTTCCACACATACATACCTCAAACATATCCAAAAGTCAGCAGTAGATGTTGAGCCAAACTCACCTGGACGGAAGAGAAAGATGCTGCCCTGTTGAACCCCTATTTCTGCTACTGTTCATCTCCTTCTCCTTCTTCCTTTCTTTCTTTCTTTCTCTCTCTTTCTTATTCCAGCCCGTATGAAGAAGGAAACTGCTGGTTTCCTTTGTTTTTTTTTTCTCATTTTAAGTCATTTTTATCTCTTTTTATTGGTTTGTCAAATGGTGATTGGAGGGGGCTTTTAAATGACATCATCATATGTCATAATTAAGCATTTTCCTTCATTTTTTTTTTCTTTTCTCTACTCATTTTCAATTCAATTTTTAGTAATGTTTATTCATATTTTATGTCATATTAATTATTTACTCAACTGGACAAGTCGGCCAAAAATACCTCTGAAGGCGAAATGACCAAAATGCCCTCCGTTTGGCTTAACGGGTCAAAATTGTCTATACCGATTGAAAAATTTTTCTAAATATTTTCTTAGCATTCTAATGCCATAGGAACCTCAATGACCCTTCTCTGGAGTCCCAAAAATTATTTTATGAATTTTTCCCCGGGTCTAGGGCTCCTCGTTGCGAGAACCGCAACTTCACTCTGGTTACCCATCGCTTGGGCACCGGCTCGTTTAACTTGGTTGTATTTTATTTCAAAAATTTTTCCTAAATTTTTCTTATTAATATTTGAGTTAATTATGCTTCCTGACTTTAGTTTAAATATTTTTCTGGACGTTCTAGCTGTCCGGACCGACACCGGTCACCGGAACAGTAGAATGTACGGAGTTGCTACCGGGAGGGTGTTACAACTCTTCCCCTCTAATTTAAATTTCGTCCTCGAAATTTACTGGGTGTTTTAGGTTCTGAGATAATTCTTTTACCTTTCTATTACTCCATCTGTCTACTTCTTTTGTATATATGGTACTATTTAGTTTTTTTTTTAATCTATTATTAAACACTTAGGCATATCATAAAGGAAATACTTTACCTCAAATTCACATCTGGGGCTTCTTGTTCCTCTCCGACTTGGGTAACATTTGGAAGTGGTGTTACTGTTGTACTTGGTCCTTCCATGACCTCTGTCTGGGTCCGTGGTAAATTCTTCTTAGGACAATCTTTCAGATGATGGTCTATGGCCCCACATCTATAAAAGGCTCCAGTCAATCCCCTACATTCACCTTTATGCCACTTGTTACAATGACCACATTTTCTTGCTAGTCCTGACGCACTCACTACTAGTGTTTTTGGTTGATCTCTTCTGGGTATAGGCCTGGGTCTGGATCTCCTACTTTGATCAAATGTCTGACTTAATTGTTCTCTCGGCCTCTTATTACTAGACTGTCCAAATTTCCTCTTTTGATGATCACCACTCCTCTTCTGTTCCTCTTCATGAACACAGCTAATATATTTCTTTCTGAACTCTATCAGAAAGAATTCCCAAGTTACGTCAATTGGTGGCACTACCTTGGTTACGACATCCCACCATCGATATGCAGCTTCTTGTAACAATGAAACTGCACACTCCAAACTTTGTTCTGGTGTGCAATGGAGCTGCTGCAAGACTCTTCTAGTTCTTTCTAACCAATACTCAGCAGCTGAAGAATCGTCTTCCTTTCTACCATTGAAATCTACAGCTCCATATTTCCTATTTTTTCCTAGAGGTGATTTCCGCTGAAGCGGTGGTGGAATAACCCCAGTCATCTATCCGAAGAATTCAGTCATCTGCTCAAACAAGGCCTGTTGGGGTTGTACAGGCACCTCTTGCACTGGTGGAGCAGGATCTCCCTGATTTCCAATATCACTCCCAGTCGGGATACGACTTACTACTTCTTCTTCTACTGCCCTCTGCGATTCTGAGTCCATACCTTAACGTAAAATAGCCAAGAAAATAGATCTGCATTAGTGTCACCTCAACTCATATTAATGCAATGCATGATATGCAATCTATCTAGGTCCAGAAATGCCTAAACCGCGCTCTGATACCACTAAATGTGACACCCCTTACCCGACTACAGTGTAGCCGAGCAAGTTATGCCACTCAGTGTGCCGAGAACTCTATTTTATCTTAATTTATTTTTATTCTTCCTTTTGAATATAACTTGTGAAATATAATTTATTTAAGCCATTTATCGAAATTATAATTTATTTGAGGTTCCGAGAATTTTATAGAAAATCCGGCGGAGTACCTGCTAAAAATGGAGAAAACAGTTCTTCGGAACCTGTGAAAAACACTTCCAATATTCATATATTCGTATTCAATTACTCTCAAACTCCAATAATCATCATCTCAACATTTGTCAACCATTCATTTCTCAATTTCAACTCTCAATCATTCATCTCGTTTGATAGTCATGTAACAGTCACAGATCAATATTCACTTTTCCATTTACAAGCACAAATTTGCATTATTTACATGAAAATCAAAATACATTACATAAGTTTCATTACATATGAGAAAATCAAAATTTATTACAGAATGCCAAAATGACACCTAGTGTCCTACCAATGCACTGTAGAAGTTGAGGTGACACAGACACTATGCAGAACTGTGAACTGCCTTACCGAATCTGTGGTCTACTGGGCCCTCTATCCAAATCTTCAGTACCTACGCGTTGCAAAAGCGACGCGCTAAGCATAAAGCTTAGTGGTGCCAATAATACAAGAAAATATAATATGCAAATAAAATAATAATTTCCTTGCTATTGTGTTCATAAGAAATGAATAATTACTCACTTATTGTTTTAGTCGAGGGCTAATCATGTTTTATGATATTAACTTCTTCATGCATTTCGTTAATTATTTTCTTCATGATATTGAGCTTCTTTGTATTTTTGTAATCATTCCTGATTCTTAATTTTCGTATTTTCTTTAATAATCAGTTCAATCACAGTTATACTTTTCCATGCCCAAGTAACCTATACTGGACGACTGGACTGGATAACGGGTCGTTGGCATTGGACACCGCGGTGCCTCGGGCCGTCATACCATGGGACGCAGAACGTCAACCATGTATGCAGTCAGTATGGCTAAAAAGCCATGATATCATATAATCGGGCATAAAAGCCATGAATACGGGCATAAAAGCCATGAATACGGGCATAAAGTCATGAATACAGGCATAAAGCCTTTCGCAGTACTGCTTAAACAATACCCTATTGGCATGCCAATCTATCCAAACCAATCACATTAGGCCTACTAGGGCATTTTGCACTTTTAAGTTTCACAATTTTTGAATTTCAAGTTTTCATGTCACTATTCATTTCATTAGTCAACTAAAATGTTGACTTTTGCATAAACAATAGGTACATTGGTTTTAGTACTCCCAACATACCACATTTTGTATTCAAAACTTGTTGGTTTTGGTCACTTTCTCAAAGCTTAGGTCATTTTAGCAAAATTGCCAATTTTTGGTTTTGGTGTCACTATTCACCTCATTGGTCAACAAAAATTTTTACTTTTGGATAGAAAATAGGTGTATTGGTTTTAACACCCCAAACATACCACATTTTGTATTTAAAACTTGTTGGTATTGGTTGCCAATACCATTTCTAAGCTTAATGCTAATTGAACAAAATTTTCAGATTTGGTGCTTCATTTTTACTGTTCCATTTGTTATTTTTACAGTGGGAATTTGAGGAAATGGTAAACATGAAAGTTAATCTTTATTCTGTCTAGTTGAATTTCCTTTTTTGAATCACTCCATTTGGAGTTTTGTAGCTCAAGTTATGGCCAAAATAAGTTTACTGTTCACGTGCAATTTATTCATCTTGCACTTTTGGGTTTTGGCAGATTTTGGTCCAAATTTGGTCAGTAATTTGATTAAGTTAAGTTCATAATTTGGCCTAACTTTCTTCATATGAAATGTTCTAATATGCCTTAGGTTTTCATCGGTTCAAGAATCGTCCAAATCCGAGTTTTCTAGAGAGAGTTATAGCCATCCAAACATTACTGCTCAAATGAAAATTCTGGAAATCTCAGTACAGTAAACTTCACTTTGCTCAATGATTTGATTAGGTTAATGGCATAATTTAGATTGGTGTCCTTAATGAAAGTTGTTTGTCTAAATCTTATCTTATTGCTGTAAAACTTTCAGGTCAATTGACCATATCTACAGTGAGTTATGGCCAAATGAACAGTTACTGTTCATTTGGTCATTTCTGCAGGGGCTGTTTGCAGGGTATCCGGATTGGGGCCGAGTTTTGGTCCTCTTGCTTTGGTCTTTTGGGCATGGTTTCTTCAGTAAAAATGTGCGATTATAAGCCTAGTTTCATGTCCAATTGGCCAAACACCAATTGGACCAACACAGCCAAAGATATGGCAGTCCAAGTGGACTGAAATCTCAGCCACTATGCTGCTTTCCCTAGGCAGCCTACCATTCCACTTTGCCATGCCATTTTTCAGTCCAATTTATGGTCAACATATCTCAAATGGTCACTAATTGACCATTAGAATGTTCTTTAACCATTTCATAAGCCAATTCAAATTTTCATTCCTAAACCCTAGCTAAATTTCAAAGTTTTTCACAATTTCCCTATTTTACTCTTTCATTCTCTATATATATATATGTATACACTTTAAACCTAAGCTCTAGTTCACTCTAAGTCCATCAAACACTCCATTTCTATTCCTTCAATAAGGCTGCCGAAATTCAAGGAGTACATATACATAAATTTCATTCATTAAATTCACAATTCCTTACTTATTTTAAGTCCTTAATATGGAATAAAAGAAGTATAAGTATAAAAAGGCACTAACCTTTTTGAAACCAACCTTGAGCTTGTTATTCTTCAAGATTTCCCCTAGAATCATAATAATCATAATCAATTATAACTTCACTTTCCTAAATTAAATATCCAATAAAAATTCAACAGCATTTCCCCTTAAATTGGACTAAACTCCTATCATAAATCTTAAATACACAACCACTCATTAATACCCAATCTGGCAGCTTGTGCATTCAAATTTATATATAATGATCTAACCGTTAGATAAATTCTAAATTTTAACCATATATTCAAGACATTCCTATACAATATCAGTAAAAATTTTAGCATCAAATAATCTCTATATCATGAGATATCAAAACATTCATTCAACCCTTCAAAATCTGAATTTTTGCAGAAATCAGTCTTACTCAGACAGCTCATGCAAAACAATTTATATCTCATAAACCACAAGTCTAAAATTCACCAAATTTTAACCCAGCAGCCTCAACATCCCAAATATCATTTGTACCAAATTTCATAATTTTATAAGCATCCTAACTATTTATTTTTCTCAAATTTCAGTAGCAAAAATTCAGAATTCAACCTACAGACAGCCTGTGTTCAATAATATATTTCTCCAAATCCAACTGTTGAACAATCACCAAATTTTAACCATAACTTCCACACATACATACCTCAAACATATCCAAAAATCAGTCGTAGATGTTGAGCCAAACTCACCTGGACGGAAGAGAAAGATGCTGCCCTGCTGAACCCCTATTTCTGCTACTGTTCATCTCCTTCTCCTTCTTCCTTTCTTTCTTTCTTTCTCTTTCTTTCTTATTCCAGCCCGTATAAAGAAGGAAACTGCTGGTTTCCTTTGTTTTTTTTATCTCATTTTAAGTCATTTTTATCTCTTTTTATTGGTTTGTCAAATGGTGATTGGAGGGGGCTTTTAAATGACATCATCATATGTCATAATTAAGCATTTTCCTTCATTTTCTTTTCTTCTTTTCTCTACTCATTTTCAATTCAATTTTTAGTAATGTTTATTCATATTTTATTTCATATTAATTATTTACTCAACTGGACAAGTGGGCCAAAAATCACCTCTGAAGGCGAAATGACCAAAATGCCCTCCGTTTGGCTTAACGAGTCAAAATTGTCTATACCGATTGAAAATTTTTTCTAAATATTTTCTTAGCATTCTAATGCCATAGGAACCTCAATGACCCTTCTCTGGAGTCCCAAAAATTATTTTATGAATTTTTCCCCGGGTCTAGGGCTCCTCGTTGCGAGAACCGCAACTTCACTCTGGTTACCCATCGCTTGGGCACCAACTCGTTTAACTTGGTTGTATTTTATTCCAAAATTTTTTCCTAAATTTTTCTTATTAATATTTGAGTTAATTATGGTTCCTGACTTTAGTTTAAATATTTTTTCAGACGTTCTAGCTGTCCGGACCGACACCGGTCACCGGAACAGTAGAATGTACGGAGTTGCTACCGGGACGGTGTTACAAAACATCTACAATAATTCCTCGCAGATCGACCAGGATATCTCACCCACTAGTGAGATATGGTTTTCTTCATGAAGATGAACAAGAGTTGTTTACTCATCAAGAAGTAGATCATGGAGATGATCCTCTTACCTATGAAGAAGCTATATCGGATATAGATTCTTCAAAATGGATTGAAGCTATGAAATTTGAAATTGATTCCATGCATAAGAATCAAGTTTGGGACCTTGTTGACCCACCTGAAGGTATTGTACCTATACGGAATAAATGGGTTTTGAAGAAGAAATTTGATTCTGATGGAAAGGTAGAGACCTATAAAGCAAGGCTAGTTGCGAAAGGGTTTCGCCAAAGGCAAGGAATCAACTGTGAGGAGACTTTCTCGCCTGTTACCATGTTTAAATTAATTAGGATTCTATTAGCAATAGCTATATACTATAATTATGAGATTTGGTAGATGGATGTCAAAATAGCTTTTCTCAATGGATACATTGATGAAAACATTTTCATGGAACAACTTAGGGGTTTTGAATCCCAAGATGGTTCTAAGGTATGCTATAACACCCATCACCCGTTTACAGTATAGCCGAGCAAGGAGTGCTACGCGGTGTGCCGGAACACCTAGTGTATGATTATCTCATTTCCTAAACTCAATTTGATTTTAAGAAGTCTTTTTTGTAATATTCATATCATGCTGATACTATTTTCATACTTTAATAAAATCAATGTTTCAAAAATGGTAATAAAAATTTGGCAAGGTGTCGTCTGTATTTCGAACAAACTGTCCTTCCAAACCTGTTAAAAACAGTTCAATATGATAATATCAAAATCTCAACTATTTCACAGTCTTGATTTCTTAGTAAAGTCAATAGACTTTTACAGTCATTAAACAGTTCCATAATACAGCCCATAATAATTTAAATATATCTAGAAAATCTCCATGTTATTTAATAGGTACAAGATATTACAAACTTTAGAGCTTTTATAATATTACAAAATACAGGGCCGAATTTCAAAATACAACAGAAGTACAAAATACAAGATATCCTAAGTCCTACCATGTATGCAATGCAGTGCAGATGACTCTGGACTCCTGTGCAGATCTGATGTCTCACCCGGTCATAGGTCTACTGGGCTCCCCAGCTGTGTCCCCAATACCTACGCGTTACCAAAAGCAACACGCTAAGCAATTTTGCTTAGTGGTGCCAAATATAAAGAATATACACAAAAAATAAAGTAAATGAATTATTTATGAATTTATGACATCGATATTCCTTGCAGTTGTTGTTTATATTTTTATTTGCTAACATTTCAATTTGTGCTAATTTTGGTGGTGCTGTATGTCAGAAGACTGGATTTAGCTGTTTGAATTTAATAGTGCATAAATTAATTGCTCGTGTAGCTTATACACTGACCAGACTGGATAAATGGATATACTAGCACTGGATACCTAGTACCTTGGGCCATCACACCATCTGTCACAAAGTATCTCCTGGTGTGCAAACAGTGTGGCTAAAATGCCATATAGTCAATCAGGTGATATGCTAATATAATAACACAATACGTATAGTCGTAGGCTATTAAAGTCAGAGTGCGGTATAATAAGCCGTAAAAACACAGTATGGTATGAAGTCATTTACAGAACAACTATCAGAATCCTATTGGCATGCCAACCTATCCAAACTAGTCAACTAGGCAAACTAAGGCACATTATAAATTTATTGTGTAATTCTTCAATTTTTAGAGTTTACTAGCTATTATGTAATTTATAAATCAATGCATATGTTGACCTTTTTAGATAATATAGATAAGTTAATTTTAGCATCAACATGTCACAATTTACAATTCAATATGCTGTCAATATAATGCAATTTACCCTTTTTACAAGTTGGCATTCATTACTAAATTACCTCAAGCATCATTGTATGTAAATGTCAAATTCTCAATTTTTGTGTGCTAGATTGGTCTAGCTTAAAGTCCTATTTTCCTTGGTTTTTAGCTTCTGGTCAAAGAAGCAAAATTGTAGCTCTATGTCTTATTGCACTTGGAGCAAAATTTCAGGTCATTCTGAGTTGTATAGACCAAGATATAGTCAATTTACTAAAGCTGAACAGATTGCACCTTTATTGCAAAATTTGGTCAATTTTAGTTCACTTTTAGTTCTGGCAGTTTTGGTACCCGAACTTTTGCAAGCTATTTGACTTGGTTCTAGCCATTTTTGGGCTTTGGTGCCTTCATAGGAATTGTAGCGCTATGTCTAAGCTATCCATGGTAAAAATTTCAGGTCAATTAGACCTGTTTTGAGTGACTTATCATCATCCTAATAATTACTGTTCATATGGTCAAAAATCTGGATTGCAAGGTTGCCATTCTGGATTTGGTCATTTTTAAGGTCAGTTTCTAGCCAGAATTTTGGAAATATTTCTACATGAAAGTTGGCCTATTTGGTGTATAGTTTCACCCCCCCATTGGCCTCATACCAATTGGGTTCACAGTTTGGCACTTATGACCTAATTTAGGTACTGCCAATAACACACAACCTGCACAAGACAATTACACTTCCAATTTGCCATTCCTCCTCCTCCTCCTCCTCATGACTTCATTATGTTAGTAGTATGCCCTAGAGCATATCATTTAATATGTATCTTGTACATATTTTTATTAATAAAAAGGCATTTTCACTTTTCTGTTTACATAATATATTTATGTGTAATAGAAAAGGTCCTTTGATATTTTGTTAGAAATATTATTCTTAAGTGGTTAAGAATATGAGTGACAATATTTTTAGCACAAAGTATCATAAATAGGTTCACAATCGAGGATGCTTCATAATAAGGACATGACTTATCCAGAAAGATTGTATTCATGTTTGTTACCAAGTTATTTATATGAGATATAAATAAGATGGAATGGTGAGTCTCATGCCATATAACAAACATGATAGACACTTATAAATGATAAGTAGGCCGAACCAGTGACACTTATGACAAGCACATGGAGTTTACTCTTGTCAATGTTTTGTCATAAATCATATCAGTGCATATAATCTTTAGACCTGAGATAGCACAGTTATCTTGTATATAAGTAGTTTGAGTTTGATACTGCTTTCATACTTGTACTGTGTATGGGTATATGGGAATCTGTTGGCACTAGTTATATATGGAGGTAGGTGTTGATCAAGATGGAATCTGTTCCTCTAAGTAAATAGAGATAAAATCATATGTTCATTTTATTGTTCTTGATGTTTCAAGTTCCTGGCCAAGACAGATAGATTTATTCAGAAAAGAGTTTCTGATGAGAAAATCTTTTTAATCAAGAACTGGAATTAAAAGAGAACATAATATTCATATCAAATGGAGTTTGACATAAACCATGACTCCAGCTTGAGTTGGGATTTTATAACAGAGAGATTCTAGTGCATGGTAACATATGATTATAGGTTCATTTAAGGTAAACCTTATTACTAATTGGGTGGCCATGGCATGCTATGCTAGGTGTTAACCATGGTCTATGAGGTTCAGAAAATTATTTAGAGAAATCATTTATGGTAAGAAAGAGTTCTGATGATATTAAGAGTTGATATCATGTCTCATTGCCATTAGTGATGAGCCTAGTTGTAACACCCCTAAGTTCGGTAATGCGTTCTACTGTTCCGATGACCAGTGTTGTCCGGACAGCTAGAATGCCTAGAACTACACTTCGATATGAGTGAGGAGACATTAAATAATGAAATACAAGAAAAGAAAATACAAGAAAAATAAAGGAAAAATAATAGTAAAGAAATGCAACTAAGTTAAGCGAGCTGAGAACCCTAGCGATGGGTGACCGCACCGGGAAGTCACGGCGTGGACCGTTGACTAGCCCTGGACCGCGGGGAACCCTGGAAAATATTTTTAAGACTTAAAGAGACACCTATTGAAGTATAAATATCATAAGAAATATTAAAAAAAAATAAATAATTAGTACAAAGAAAAGTGAGAAATCGAAAAACGGACAAAACCCGGTGTCACCGAAAAATCGAGAATGCAACCCGCACAGGGGCATTGTGGTCATTTGACACCCCGAGTTGTCTTTTGACCTAAATTTCCATTAAAAATAAATAATATTACACTTGGAAAATATAATGAAAAATTAATTTAGGGGTACCTAATGTAAATAGCCAAAAGTGGAGAGTAAATAGAGTAATTAACACATTTAACATATAAAATGGTTTAATTAATGTGAGTGGACCACTAAGAATTATAATATATATTAAGTGGGCAGATTGCTCCACTAAAACATCATCTTCAACCTTTGAAGACCATCCATGCCGAAATGAGAAGCTTGAAATCCTCCATGGCCGTTTTGCTTTAAGCTTCATCAACCTCTTCATGTCACCTCCAAACACCTAGGTTGCTTCATTAAAATTTATCCACACATCACAAGGAAGAGTTTGATAACAATTTCAAGAAGTTTTGGTGAATATTTAAGAAGTCTCATCCATAGGTAAGTTTGAGTTTTTGAATATTGCTTTGTTAAAGTTTGTAAGCATGTTATGGGTGTTTGAATTATGAAGAAATTTTTGAGGTTTGATGTTGAATGGGAATGTGTAATTTTGGCAGCCATGGGAATACCTTGAAGGCAGGTTATTTGTGCTTGTAAATGGTGAATTAAATGATTGATTAAATGTATATTGTGTAGGAAATTGTTTAGGTGATGTATACTTAGTCTATGTAAATGTAAAATGAAATTTAAAGCTTGGAAAGTAATGGAATGTAAGTGTACCATTGTGGCAGTTTGCTAACCCTTGAAGAATGCTGGAATTCATGCTTGGTTTATGGAATAATGATGTTAAAATATGTTGGTTGTTATGGCAGTTTGAATGTATGTATAGTGGTGTGAAGCTTGGACATGTGAATGAGCTTGGTTATGGAGTTAAATTATTGTAAATTGAGTTGGGCAAATTCTGCACTTGTTGGTGCACATTGAATGTAATTGTAAGCTGCCAAAATGACCTATAATGTGTTGTGAATTATGTTTAGGTCATGGTACAACCAGAATTAGTTTGAATGTTAAGTTTGGTGAGTGTTAAAAGTGATGTTTAATATGCATGCAAGAATTGCAATAAGGCAGTTTGTGTTTTAGGCCTATAACTTTAAGTGTGTGGATCCAATTGGTTTGAGACCAATTAGAGGTGAAACTAGGCAGAAAATGTGCCAACTTTCATGAAGGAAACTTGTCAAAATTCTGCTTGCAAGGTAGCTTGAAAAATGACCAAATCCGGATTAACTGCAAATGAGGCCTGAAAATTGACCATTTGGGCAGCAGTTAGGTTTTAGGCCATAACTCACTCAAAACATGTCCAATTGACCTGAAATTTTAACCATGAATAGTTAAGACCCATATCTACAAGTCTTATGAAGACACCAAAGCCCAGGAATGACAATAAGTATGTGAAACAGCTTGCACAAGTTCGGGTCCAAAAACTGGCCGAACCTAAAGTGACCTAAAGTGACCAATTTTGGTGCAATTTGACCAGCAATAGTAAAATGACCATAACTTGGTCTACATAACTCAGAATGACCTGAAATTTTGCCCCGCGTGCAATAAGACATAGATCTACAAGTTTGTAGTTTTCACCGAAGCCCAAAAACCGAGGAAATTAGGTCGTTCGGCTAGGTCAAACTAGTATTCCGGAATCCAGCAAATCGCAAGAAAATGCAGTATACACGGAAATGAATTTGGTAACATGTACCAACCCTAAAAGACTATCGAATGTGACATATGAATGACATTAAAACCTAAATTACCTAGAATGTACCAAGGGTCGACATAGTAGGTTGACTAAGCGAATAAATGAATTCAGTGAATTAATTATCAAGCATTATCGTTAGAGACAGTTTAAATGAGTACTAAAACACTTCAAATTGTGTTTCTCAGTTAGCAAAGACTCAGGGAGGGGAAGGAAACACTGAGTCAGAGCCAAGAGACAGTCATCAGAGGTTTATGCATAATAAGTATTTCTTTTGAATTTTTCAATTGAAATAAATTATGATTATTTCTATGTTATTATTTTAAATTGTGTTTGTGCATAATAAGTATTTCTTTTGAATTTTTCAATTGAAATAAATTATGATTATTTCTATGTTATTATTTTAAATTGTGTTTGTGCATAATAAGTTTGACTTCTCATTTTCTACTTAAAAATTTAATTCAACATTATAGTTTTAAATTGTATCCGTGCACAATACTTTTATATTCACTGCTTTTACTAGCAAATTTATGTAGAGAAATGAGTTATGAATAAGTTTTGATTGCTTTGGTTTTGGGAATATTATTTGGAACTTATTGTGTTGCCAACTTTGCAAATGGAAATTGTGAGATAAAATGTGATTTATGGTTTGTATGAAATACTGTGATTTGAAATTATTTTGATTCACACTTGGCATGACACTGTTACTATGTTCCTCCTCCATTTATGGGGTGAGTGTGATATATTCGTCCCTCTTTGACTTATCAGTCTGGGGTGAGTGTGATTATGTTCCTCCCTCTTTGACTTCCCAGTCTGAGGTGAGTATGGATGAGTACTCATTATTCAGCTAGCTTCCTCCCTCATTGATTTCGATTATTGGGGTGAGTGTGTCTTGTCGTGGTGTACAACACGGCATGTGTGGAAAAATTATGTCATGGCCTAAATTATGTTATCGATTGGAAACATTGTATTATTCAGTTATTTGATCGAATTGTGTTATTGATTTGCAAAATGGTATTATTCAATTACTTGATCAAATTTGTGTTAGGTGAATTTTGTAAATTGTGAAATGGAATTGTGAATCATTTGATTTGTGAACTGTCAATAAAAGATTTATATATCGCATTTCAAATTGTTATTGTGCAGCACTGAGTAAATTTTACTCAGCGATAGCTTTTCATTCTTTATCGCAGTAGACAGATCGACAGAGCGTGCAGACTAGGCTGCTAGTACATTCGGCGAGAAATCATCGGGTATATTAAGTATACCATATTCTGCATTTTATATTGTAATATATGTTCACTGTATGTATATAGTGTTCTTGGTTTTGAGCAGTTGCAAATTAAAATTGTACATTAAAGTTGTAAAATAAATTATGAGTTATTTGGACTTGTAAAAATTGTATTATATTTCTTGTATCTCAGGCTTTGAAAAATTATTGTGGATTTGTGTTGAAATATGCTAGAGTTTGAGATTGAGAAAAATATTGAAATGCTTTTTACAAGTTTTTGAAGAACTGTTTTATCCAAATTACGGAGGGCACTCTGCCAAAATATTTTTACAGAAATTACTAATAGTCTAAATGTGTTAGTTAATTCACCTCAGTTCAAAAAGGTTTTTAACACCTGTAAATAGTGCTCATCAATGTAAAAGAAGTAAGAAAAGTTTTTGAAAATCCCTTGTAGTGTATTTAATGGGTTATCAGTAGGCGAAGTTGGTAATTCATTAGGTATATTACGGGATCATGTTATGCCTTACAGAGGGGTAGGGTGTGACACTAGTAAGTCACACACATACACAAGTTATCACCTATTTAAATATGATTTAATTAATTAATTAAATAGTTTAATTGATTAATTAAATAGGTTTGGTTTTCAATTAAATTGCAAAGTCCATAGCATGACTTGAAACCAAATCTAGATTATTGGATGTATAGTATAAGTTAAATTCATATTTAAAGTGTTTAAATATGAATTTAATTAATGAGAAATTAATTAATAGAGATTAATTAATTAATTTATATTTGATATAAATTAGAGGAAGAAAAAATAATTATTTTGGGTTAAGAACTCAAAATTAAGACACAGGGGCATTTTGGTCATTTCACAGTGTGACACGTGGCACCATGAGATGGTGACACATGGGATTACACATAAGCTTGCCAAATGTTTTTTTAATCATGTAAGATGATTAAAATCAAGATTAAATATAGGTTTGACACTTGGCACAATGTGATTGGGTCACTTAAACCTAGAGCTAATCAAAGGGTGACATGTGGCAAGGGTTTAATGTGTTAACCTAGCTATATAAGTGTTGTTATGAAAAAGAAAAACAACCAGCAGCCACTCCTCTCCTTTGTCACGCCATTTTGAGGCTCTCCATCTATTCTTCTTCATCTCTCATCAATTCAAAGAGATTAGCCATCAATCTCTTGAATTAAGAACACTAGAAATTGTTTCTAGTGTCCTGGTTACATCTCTAATCTCTTAAAAGGCAGAACTTGAATTTCCAATTAATAGAAAAAGCTTTAGAAGCGGTTCAAGGGCTGCCATAGGTGTTCTTGGTGTGGGCAAACTAGAGGGACAACATCTGGTGTCCTGAAGACAAATCTCAAAGGCGCAAACACGCTGCAGTGCATCAAGAGGTTAGTGTAATCGTTCTTGATTTAATCTAGGGTTCTAAAATTAATCTGATTAATTTTAGAATCTTAAATGGCAAATACAGATCCAAAAACATATTAAAAGAGTTTTAATATATTGTTTATCATTGAAATCAAATAGATAAAAATAAATCTTGCATGATGCATGTGACCCTAGGTGAAAATTTTTGAATTCAATGGTACAAACTTGTGTTTTTCACGCTTCCATTCCTTCAATTGGTATCAGAGCCACTATATTTGCCATTGAGATTGATGTTTATATGATTTAATTGTGTGTTTGATCATGAGATCAAAAGTTCATTGCTGGTTGCAAAGCCAAGGTGGCGGCACAAATGATGAACACCATGGTGCGCATATTTGATGCACCACAATGGTGTGCAAAGGTAAATGGATGGTGAATGTGCAATTGTTGTATGATCTAAGATCCATTTTATGTCTAATTAAATTGTTCAATTAGAATTTTTATCACACAATTAAATTATGATTCAAATCAGAATTTTAAAAATTGTTTGAATGTGATTCAAATATGAATTTTAAAAGTTATTTGAATGTAATTCAATTCTGAATTTTTAAAATTGTTTGAATCATATTTAAATCTGATTTTTTAAAATTTATTGAATAAAATTCAGATCTGATTTTTAAAAAAAATATGAATGTTATTCAAATCTGATTTTTTAAAATTTTTAAAGTTGTTTGAATGTGATTCAAATCTGAATTTTTAAATTTGTTTAAATGAGATTCAAATATGAATTTTTAAATTTATTTGAATCATATTCAAATCTGGATTTTTTAGTTGAATATGAGATATTCAATTTAATTTAAGTATGTATGTTTTATTTAATTGTTAAATAGTGATGTGCATGATGGATGATCATGGACTATAAAAGACCAATGTGATTGGATTTATTTCTTTTATGTTTATTTGGGATTGTAAATTAATTAATTTATTTTAATTTTTTTGGGCATATATTATTAAGTTTGTAATAATTTTTGGGTTGTAATTTCATTTATTTAAGTTCTTGTAAATTCGCCTTGGTATGCCAATGATTACTATATAATATTGGATTACAAGAAGTTCAAGGAGGTCAAGAGCATTGGTGGGACCAGTGGGAAGAATTCAAGATCAAGTGTTGATTATGTACTCCTTCAATAACTCTTGTAAAATGAATGAATGAAATGCACCTAGGAATGTCCTAATTCAATTCTTGGTGGCTCAGAATTGAATCCCTTAGAAAGTCCATGATCATACCATATTTATTGCTTATCCATGAATGCATGAGACGTATGGGAATGTATGCTATTATATAATATGTGCTTACTAATTAGATAATGTGCAAAGTGAGACCTTAATAGTAATTAAAATGGCCATAAAATCTTCCAAATAAATGATTAAGTTGGAAACGCTATAATTAAAGTAATTATAACATAAGCCCTCCATTGGGGCAATTATTTTAAGAAATTTTAAATAGTTGCATAAGATGCAATTAATTTAAGAGATTTTCTTAAGAATAATTGTTACGCATGAGATGTTGTAAATATGTAAATAGTTTGGTGGCCAATATTGGATGTACCTGAGGACATTAAAATTATTTGCATAATTTCTGGCTCAATGGGATCAACTTAACTAATGCAAGATAAGTCAATAATGGATGTACCTGAGATTTTGAGCATTAGGGGCTAGGTAAAGGATTGAACCTCACATGAGATGTGATGGGCAAGGAGTTGCTCACTTATAGTTTATTGTAATTCCAAGAATGGATGTACCTGAGGATGATCAATAGAATTATAAGAGTTCAATCACCCACTAGAAATCCATCCAACTAGGATTTTCGTTTTCTACTTTGGAAGTGTAGGATTCGCTAAGTTAGTGGGAGGACCAATTTGATTAAAAGACCATAATCATTTTGGTTAATTACATGATACATTTACTAATTAATCTGGTTATTTTCTGCAGTTAATTTTCTGATAAAAATAAGCACAGAACAACCACCACCATCCAATATCCTTTCAAGCATACTTGATCGCAATAGGTTGACAGGACCTAATCTGTCTGATTGGCTAAGAAATTTGAAACTTGTACTGAACCTTGAACATATAGGATATGTTCTAGATTCAAATGTTCCTGGTCCCTTACCTCCAGAGGCTACACAAGAGGAACATAAAATTATGGATAAGTGGAAGGAGCATGATATGAGAGCTAAGTGTTACATGCTTGCTTCCATGAGTAATGAGTTACAAAAGCAGCATGAGAACATGTTGAGTGCGAGTGAGATCCTCCTTCACCTACAAGAGTTGTTTGGTGAGCACAGCAGGAATGCTAGGTATGAGATATCTAGACAGCTATTCCGTATGAGGATGTCTGAGGGACAGAATGTTAGGGATCATGTCCACAAGATGATTTGGCTAATTGAGCAGTTGGAACATCTTGACTTCAACATGGATTTCCAACTACAGACGGATTTGATCCTTCAGTCCCTTCCTGAGACTTTTGGGAATTTTGTGACAAATTTCCATATGACTTAACAGGAATGCACCTTAGCTGGTTTACTCAACATGCTGGTTATTGCCCAAAAGAATATGCTGGGCAATAAAGGAAAAGAGGTAGCTTTGATTGCATCTTCTTCTGCTGAAAAGTCCAACAAGAAGAAGGGCAATAAGAAAAAGAAACCTCATATTCCTGGTCCTTCCAAGAAAATAGCTAAACATAAAAGGAAGACTAAAGCTGATGGAGGTAAAGGAAAGTGTTTCCACTGCCAAAAGGATGGGCACTGGAAAAGGAACTGCCTAGAGTATCTTGCTTCTCTGAAGGATAAGAAGGATACACCTTCGGAAGGTATGTCCATATCTTGTTATTTAGATTCTGATGATACTCATAGTTCATCTACAGCTTGAGTTTTAGATACTGGTGCCAGTTCTCACATTTCTAATGATATGAAGGAACTAGCAAATAGTAGTAGCTTGCGTTCTCAAGATATTAGAGTTCGGATTGGCAATGGCTCAACTGTTGAAGCTTTAGCCATAGGATCTAAATCTTTTTACATGTTTGGACATGTTTTGTGTTTGGATAATAATTTATATGTACCTGATGCTTTTAAGAACATCATTTCTATATCTAGTTTGACTATAAATGGCTATGAGTTTCAGTTCACAAATGATGTTTGCAATATTTATTTTGGAAATAAATATATTGGTTCGGGTTATATGAATGATGGTCTTTATTATTTGGATAATAATGACAAACACAAATTGAATGCAAGTCATCTAAAAAATGCAATGCCATGGTGAAAACCAACTCAAGTTGAAAATATATTTGGCACTTAAGGTTATGTCATGTTGTAGAAGATAGGATTGCAAAACTGGAGAAAATGGGGATTCTATCCTCATTGGGTTCTGAGCCTACTCTAACTTGTGAATCTTGCCTTCAAGGACAAATAACTAGATCACCCTTTGATGGACAAGGGCTAAGAGCTAAAAATATTTTGGAGCTAATACATAGTGATGTATGTGGTCCATTTAAAAAAATGGCTAGAGGGGGCTTTCATTATTTTATTACCTTTACTGATGATAAATTAAGATTTGGGTATTTGTATTTGATGAAATGCAAACATGAATCCTTTGAAAAGTTTAAAGAATTTAAATCTGAAGTAGAAAATCAAACAGGAAAGAGTATTAAAGCTCTTCGATGAGATTGTGGAGGTGAATATTTGAGTACTGAATTTGATGAATACTTGAGAGAGCATGGCATTGTTTCTCAGCTGACTCCTCCAGGAACGCCACAGCTGAATGGTGTATCTGAAAGGAGAAATTGTACCCTATTGGATATGGTACGTAGTATGATGAGCTATACTGATATACCAATCTTCTTTTGGGGATTTGCATTAGAATCAGCTTTGTATATTCTGAATAGGATTCCATCAAAATCAATTTCTTCCACACCTTATGAGATATGGCATGGAAGAAAGCCAAGTCTTAAGCATGTTAAGATTTGGGGTTGTCCAGCTTATATCAAAAAACTGAACACTGATAAATTGGAGACCAAATCAGAAAAAGGTCGATTTGTTGGATATCCAAAAGATAGTTTTGGATATTATTTTTATTTGCCTACTTCACAAAAGGTTGTGATAAGTAGAGATTGTAACACCCCTAAGTTCGGTAGTGCGTTCTACTGTTCTGGTGACCAGTGTTGTCCGGACAGCTAGGATGCCTAGAACTACACTTCGTTATGAGTGAAAAGACATAAAATAATGAAATACAAGAAAAGAGAATGCAAGAAAAACAAAGAAAAATTAATTAATTAGTACAAAGAAAAGTGAGAAATCGAAAAACGGACAAAACCCGGTGTTGCCTAAAAATCAGGAATGCAATCCAAACAGGGGCATTGTGGTCATTTGACATCCCGAGTTGTCTTTTGACCTAAATGTCCATAAAAAATAAATAATATTACACTTGGAAAATATAATGAAAAATTAATTTAGGGGTACCTAATGTAAATAGTAATAATGGAGGGTAAATTGACTAATTATCACATTTAAACTTATTAAATTATTATCCTAGCATGAGTGGAGCACTATGGGATTATATAAAGCACCAAATGGACAAAATTTAACACCAAAACACTTCATCTTCAACCTCACACACCCATGGCCAAATTGGAGCTCCCAAGCTTTCTCCATGGCCGTCCCACATGCAAGCCCCAATCTACCATGATCAAGCCATCATTTCTTCAAGAGTCCTTCATTAAACTTGTTCTACACATCATGGGCAGCATGTAGGAAGCAAGAAAGAGGGGTTTGGTGAAGTTTAATCAAGCCTAAGTTGAGGTTAGTGCTTAATCTTTCCAATTTCTTTCACTAATCCTTGTGTTGAGCTTTGGGTAAGTTGATTTATGAAGAAATTTTTGAGGTTTGATGTTGAATGGGAATGTGTACTTTTGGCAGCCATGGAAACACCTTGAAGGCAGTTTATTTGTGCTTGTAAATGGTGAATTAAAGATTGATTAAATGTGTATATGTGTAGGAAATTATTTGGGTGATGTATACTTAGTATAAGTAAGTGTGAAATGAAATTTAAAGCTTGAAAATTAATGGAATGTAAATGTACCATTGTGGCAGTTTGTTAACTCTTGAGGAATGCTGGAATTCATGCTTGGTTTATGAAATAATGGTGTTGAATTGTGATAGTGGTTATGGCAGTTTGAGTGCATGTATGATGGTGTGAAGTGGGACATGTAAATGAGCATGAATTGGTGATTGAATTATTGTAAATTGAGTTGGACAAATTCTGCACTTATTGGTGCACATTGAATGTAATTCTAAGCTGCCAAAATGACCTATAATATATTGTGAATTATGTTTAGGTTATGGTATAACCAGAAAGGGCTTGAATGTTGTGTTTGGTAAGTGTTAGGAGTGATCCTTGATGTGTATGAAAGAAATGCAATAAGGCAGTTTGAGTTTTAGGCCTAGAACTTTAAGTGTGTGGCTCCAATTGGTATGAGACCAATTGAAGGTGAAACTAGGCACAAAATGTGCCAACTTTTATGAAGGAAGCTTTCCAAAATTCTGCTTGCAAGGTAGCTTGAAAAATGACCAAATCCGAATTAAATGCAATTGAGGCCTGAAAATTGACCATTTGGGCAGCAGTTAGTTTTTAGGCTATAACTCACTCAAAACAGGTCCAATTGACCTGAAATTTTGACCATGAATAGTTAAGACCCATATCTACAAGTCTTATGAAGACACCAAAGCCCAGAAATGACCATAAGCAAGTCAAACAGCTTGCACAAGTTCGGGTCCAAAAACTGGCCGAACCAAAATTGACCTAAAATGACCTAAAGTGACCAATGTTGATGCACTTTGACCAGCAATAGTAAAATGACCATAACTTGGTCTACATAACTCAGAATGACCTGAAATTTTGCCCCGCGTGCAATAAGACATAGATCTACAAGTTTGTAGTTTTGACCGAAACCCGAAAACCGAGGGAACTAAGTCGTCTGGCTAGGTCAAACTAGTATCCCGGAATCCAGCAAATTGTAAGAAAATGCAGTATACATGGAAATGAACTTGGTAACATGTACCAACCCTAAAATACTATCGAATGTGACATATTAATAACATTAAAACCTAAATTACCTAGAATGCATCGAGGGTCAATATATTAGGTTGATTAAGCAAATAATAGAATTCAGTGAATTACTTATCAAGCATTATCGTTAGAGACAGTTTAATTAAGTACTGAAACACTTCAAATTGTGTTTCTCAGTTTGCAAAGACTCAGGAAAAGGGAAGGAAACACTGAGTCAAGGCCAGGAGACAGTTATCAGAGGTTTATGCACAACAGTTATTTCTTTTGAATTTTTCAATTGAAATAAATTATGACTATTTGTATATTATTGTTTTTAATTATGGAAATGTGTTTGAATGGATACTTATTGCTTGAAAAGCATTGTAAATGGTTTGAAACTGTGGAAAAAATTATTTAGTGTGATTTGTGAAAATTGAAGTTACTTTGAATTGTGTTGCCATTTTGTGAATGAAATTATGACTTTGGAAATTTATTGGATTCTCACGAATCATTTGAATAAAATGTTTGGAATTGATTTTGTGTTCACACTTAGCATGACAGTATCATATCATTCCTTCTCCAATTATGGGGTTGTGATCTTTTATTTTCCTTCTCCATTTATGGAGTCGTGATCGTTTATTTTTCTCCCTCTCTGGTTTACCAGTTGAGGTGATCGGATGAGTACTCATTATATAGCTAGCTCCCTTCCTCATTGATTTCGATTAGTGGGGTCGTGATTGCTTTGTCGTAGTGTACAATGCGGCATTGATCGGAAATTTGTGTCATGGCTTAAGTTGTGAATGAATTGGCAACACTGTGTTCTTAAATTATTCGACTAAATTGTGTTATTATGAGCTTTGATAATTTGTGAAATGGAGTTTAAATTCTTATTGACATTCACTGTCTTTTGAATTTAACTACGTTTTGATTACTGAGATTTATTGTGATATTGTATTAAATTCCTTATGACATTCATTTTCTTGAATTTAACTATGGTTTTACGTATCCATCATTTATATGATTTATGAATTGTGATTTAAAGTTATATTTGGTTAATGTTGTGCACCACTGAGACATTGTCTCAGCGATAGCTTTTCATTGTTGTCGCAGGTAGACAGATTGACAGGGCAGCAGATTAGGCTGCTAGTACATTCAGCGAGAAATCATCGGGTATATTGAGTATACCACATTTTGCATTTTGTACTGTAATGTATGTTCACTGTATGTATATATTGTTCTCGATTTTGAGCAGTTGTAAATTAAAATTTTACATTGAAGTTGTAAAGTAAATTATGAGTATTTTGACTTGTAAAAATTGTATTATATTTGTTTTAACTCAGTCTTTGAAAAATTATTGTGGATTTGAGTTGAAAAAGATATTGTGTTGTTTAACTGTTGAAGTGGAGATTGAGAATTATATTAAAGTTCTTTTACAGATTTTCTGAAGAACTATTTTATTCAAAATAGAGAAGGCACTCCGCCAAAATTTTTACAGAAATTCCTAATAATTCAAATGTGTTTTCTCTTTCATTTAAGTTCAAAAAATTTTTTTAACACCTGTAAATAGTGCTCACCGCTGTAATAAGAAGTAAGAAAAGTTTTAAAATCCCTTGTAGTGTATTTAATGGGTTATCAGTAGACGAAGTTGGTAATTCATTAGGTATACTATGGGATCATCTTATGCCTTACAGAGGGGTAGGGTGTGATAGAGATGCCACATTTCTTGAACAATAGTTTGTTCAAGAAGGAGGCAAAGGAAGGCAAATAGAGTTAGAATTGAAGAATTCTGACCAATCAACAGATCAGATGGATATAGATCCATCTAGTCAACCTATATCCGTTGATGAAACATCTACAGCTATTCCTCGTAGAACAACCAGGGTATCTCACCCACCAGTGAGATATGGTTTTATTCATGAAGAAGAACAAGAGTTGTCTACTCATGAAGAAGTAGATCATGGGGATGATCCACTTACCTATGAAGAAGCTATATCAGATATAGACTCTTCAAAATGGATTGATGCTATGAAATCCGAGATTGATTCCATGTATAAGAATCAAGTTTGGGATCTTGTTGACCCATCTGAAGGTATTGTACCTATAGGGAACAAATGGGTTTTCAAGAAGAAAATTGGTTCTGATGGAAAGATAGACACCTATAAGGCAAGGCTAGTAGCGAAAGGGTTTCGCCAAAGGCAAGGAGTCGATTATGAGGAGACTTTCTCACCTGTTGCCATGCTTAAATCAATTAGGATTTTATTAGCAATAACTGCATACTATGACTATGAGATTTGGCAGATGGATGTCAAAACAGCTTTTCTCAATGGATACATTGAAGAAAACATTTTCATGGAACAACCTTGGGGTTTTGAATCCCAAGATGGTTCCAAGGTATGCAAGCTAAAGCGATCCATTTAAGGGTTGAAACAAGCTTCGAGGAGTTGGAACATCCGTTTTGATGAAGCTATTAAATCCTTTGGTTTTATAAAAAATGAGGATGAGAAGGTTAGTGACATTGCTATCACTTTCCTTGTCTTATATGTGGATAACATACTGTTGATGGGTAATGACACAGGTATGTTGGCAACTATAAAAGTATGGTTGTCAAATACATTCTCCATGAAAGACTTAGGGGAGGCAACCTATATTCTTGGGATTCGCATAAATAGAGATAGAGCGAAAAGAATAATTGGTTTATCCCAAAGTCTATACTTGGAAAAGGTGTTAAAGAGGTTTAACATGCTTGATTCCAAGAGAGGATTGTTACCAGTGAGACATGGTATCCACCTTTCTAAAGAGATGTCTCCAAAGACACCTGAAGAAAGAGATAAGATGGCCAGGATTTATTCTTGATTTATAGAGGTGGAGACTTGTAATTGGATGGTTATACTGATTCTGATTTCCAATTAGATATCAATGATAGAAAGTCTACCTCTGGATATGTGTTCATTTGTAATGGAGGTGCAATCAGTTGGAAGAGTTCCAAACAGAGCACGACTGCAGATTCCACTACAGAGGTTGAGTGTATTGCTGCATTAGATGCTGCAAAGGAAGCTGTTTGGATAAAGAAGTTCGTGACAGAACTTATAGTAGTTCCTTCCATTGAGTCAGCAGTTCCACTACACTGTGACAATAATGGAGCAGTCATACAGGCTAAGGAACCAAGGTCTCACCAGAAATCCAAACATATAGAAAGGCGCTACCACATTATCAGAGAAATAGTTAGGCGAGGCGATGTAGCCATGCAGAAAATAGCATGAGATGAAAATCCAGCTGATCCATTCACTAAGCCTATGTCACAGACTCAGTTAGACCGACATCTTGAGAAGATAGGTCTAAGATATTGTAATGAGCGGCTCTAGTGCTAGTGGGAGATTATTAGTAGTATGCCCTAGAGCATATCATTTAGTATGTATCTTGTACATAATTTTTATTAATAAAAAGGCATTTCAACTTTTCCATTTACATAATATATTTATGTGTAATAGAAAAGGTCCATTGATATTTTGCTAGAAATATTATTCTTAAGTTGTTAAGAATATGAGTGACAATATTTCCAGCACAAAGTATCATAAATAGGTTCACAATCGAGGATACTTCATAATAAGGACATGACTTATCCAGAAAAATTGTATTCATGTTTATTACCAAGTTATTTATATGAGATATAAATAAGATGGAATGCTGAGTCTCATGCCATATAACAAACATGATAGGCACTTATAAATGATAAGTAGGCCGAACCAGTGACACTTATGACAAGCACATGGAGTTTACTCTTGTCAATGTTTTGTCATAAATCATATCAGTGCATATAATCTTTAGACCTGAGATAGCACAGTTATCTTGTATATAAGTAGTTTGAGTTTGATACTGCTTTCATACTTGTACTGTGTATGGGTATATGGGTATCTGTTGGCTCCTACTAGTTATATATGGAGGTAGGTGTTGATCAAGATGGAATCTGTTCCCCTAAGTAAATAGAGATAAAATCATATGTTCATTTTATTGTTCTTGATGTTTCAAGTTCCTGGCCAAGACAGATAGATTTATTCAGAAAAGAGTTTTTGATGAGAAAATCTTTTTAATCAAGAACAGGAATTAAAAGAGAACATAATATTCATAGCAAATGGAGTTTGACATAAACCATGACTCCAGCTTGAGTTGGGATTTTATAACAGAGAGATTCTAGTGCATGGTAACATATGATTATAGTTTCATTTAAGGTAAACCTTATTACTAATTGGGTGGCCATGGCATGCTATGCTAGGTGTTAACCATGGTCTATGAGGTTCAGAAAATGATTTAGAGAAATCATTTATGGTAAGAAAGAGTTCTGATGATATTAAGAGTTGATATCATGTCTCATTGCCAATTAGTGATGAGCCTAGTAAGTCACACACATACACAAGTTATCACCTATTTAAATATGATTTAATTAATTAGTTTAATTGATTAATTAAATAGGTTTGGTTTGCAATTAAATTGCAAAGTCCCTAGCATGACTTGAAACCAAATCTAGATTATTGGATGTATAGTGTAAGTTAAATTCATATTTAAAGTGTTTAAATATGAATTTAATTAATGAGAAATTAATTAATAGAGATTAATTAATTAATTTATATTTGATATAAATTAGAGGAAGAAAAAATAATTATTTTGGGTTAAGAACTCAAATTAAGACACAGGGGCATTTTGGTCATTTCACAGTGTGACATGTGGCACCATGAGATGGTGACACATGGGATTACACATAAGCTTGCCAAATGTTTTTTAATCATGTAAGATGATTAAAATCAAGATTAAATATAGGTTTGACACTTGGCACAATGTGATTGGGTCACTTAAACCTAGAGCTAATCAAAGGGTGACATGTGGCAAGGGTTTAATGTGTTAACCTAGCTATATAAGTGTTTTTATGAAAAAGAAAAACAGCCAGCAGCCACTCCTCTCCTTTGTCACGCCATTTTGAGGCTCTCCATCTATTCTTCTTCATCTCTCATCAATTCAAAGAGATTAGCCATCAATCTCTTGAATTAAAAACACTAGAAATTGTTTCTAGTGTCCTGTTTACATCTCTAATCTCTTAAAAGGCAGAACTTGAATTTCTAATTAATAGAAAAATCTTTAGAAGCTATTCAAGGGCTGCCATAGGTGTTCTTGGTGTGGACAAACTAGAGGGATAACATCTGGTGTCCTGAAGACAAATCTCAAAGGCGCAGACACGCTGCAGTGCATCAAGAGGTTAGTGTAATCGTTCTTGATTTAATCTAGGGTTCTAAAATTAATCTGATTAATTTTAAAATCTTAAATGGCAAATACAGATCAAAAAACATATTAAAAGAGTTTTAATATGTTGTTTATTATTGAAATCAAATAGATAAAAATAAATCTTGCATGATGCATGTGACCCTAGGTGAAAATTTTTGAATTTAATGGTATAAACTTGTGTTTTTCACGCTTCCGTTCCTTCACATTATTGATTCATAGCACTTCTACAAATACTAAACACAATTCTAGCAAGCATATTGGGCAGAACACTCAAGTACTCAGTGCACACAATTCACCATTAAAGTCCAACATACAATTCCATCGAAATACAACATACCTCAACACCAATTTTTCACATACACATCCATGAAAACTACACATGCTATCCACTATTTAACACCATCACATTTCATCAATAATTCACATAAGTCACATACAATTTCATAGTATTATAGGCTGCCAAACATGGCAGTTTACCAAAGTATCAAGACCCATTTTCAAATTTTTAATTCAAGCACTAACATGCACATCCTTGGATATTAACTTACTACATCTTCCATTTGAGTTAATCAACCTTAATTTCCATCCATTAGAGGTAAGAAAAACTCAAACACAATAAACCTTCATGGTTTTCGAAAATGGACAATTTCATATCTCACTATTTTCTTCATTTCTCTTCACCAAAATACTCACCTCAACCTAAACACAAGGTTTACTAAAGCAAGGGAGAGGATTTGGACACTTACCACTTGAGAGCTTCCTTCAAACTTCACCAAATCTCTTCCTTTTTGTTCCCTATAATCTGCCCAAGAGGTGTGGGCCAACTTTAGTGAAGGAGCTTGAGAAAACTATGGCTTTTTCATGAAGCTTTTCCTTGGGACGTTAATGGTGGTTTTGGGAGGAAATGGGATTCGGCCAAAGTGAGTCATGAGGAATAAGAAGATGTTATGGGATTACACATGTCCATTTAGTTGTTTAAATACTCCCTTAGTGGTCCACCAACTTATAATATATATTAATATAATTAAACTTTTAATTATCCTAAGTTTACCCCCAATTTCTTTCACTATTTTTACAATGTATCACAATTAAATTTTTCATGACATTTTCTAAGTGCACTATAATTTATATTTAATGGACATTGAGGTCAAAAGGCAACTCTAGGTGTTAAATGACCAAAATGCCCCACTTCAGGTTATATTTCCCATTTTTTTGGTAACACCGATTTTTGTTTGTTTCTCAATTTTTCATTTTTCTTTGTACTAATTTATTAATTTTTCTTTGATAATTCTAGTGTCAATTATATTTCAATAAACCTTCACTTACATCCTAAAATTTAATTTCGATGGTTCCCCACGGTCTTGGGGTCGGCAACGGCCTTCCCGGTGTGGTCACCATCGCTGTGGTGCTGGCTCGTTTAACTTAGTTTCATTTTCTCTCTTTCATTTTTCTTTGATTTTTCTTGTATTTTATTTTTATTTATTTCATCATTATATGTCTGTTCACTATCACCGAAGTGTAGTTCCAGACATCCTGACTTGCTCGGACTGACATTAGGTCACCGGACCAACAGAACATACAGAACACATACAGTGGGGATGTTACATATGCAAGCTAAAGTGATCCATTTATGGGTTAAAACAAGCTTTGAGGAGTAGGAACATTCGTTTTGATGAAGCCATTAAGTCATTTGGTTTTATCAAAAATGTGGATGAACCATGTGTATATAAGAAGGTTAGTGATAGTGCTGTCACTTTCCTTGTCTTATATATGGATGACATTCTGTTGATAGGTAATGACATAGGTATGTTGACAACTGTCAAGGTATGGTTGTCAAATACATTCTCCATGAAAGACTTAGGGGAGGCAACCTATATTCTTGGAATTCGAATCTATAGAGATAGAGCAAAAAGAATAATTAGTTTATCCCAAAGTCTATACTTGGAAAAGGTGTTAAAGAGGTTTAACATGCTTGATTCCAAGAGAGGATTGTTACCAGTAATGTAACATCCTCACTTTAGCTAGTCCGTACGTTCTACTGTTTCGATGGCCAATGTCAGCTCCGGGCAGCTAGAATATCTGGAATTATAATTAGACTAGAGTGAAGAGTTATAAATAAACCAAATAATGATAAGAAAAATTAAGAAAAATTTTTAGAAATACAATGCACTAAGGTTAAATGAGTCGTAGCCCCAGCGATGAGTGACCCTAATAGGAAGTGACGGTGAAGACCGTTAGCAACCCTAAACCTAGGAAAAACTCCATGAAATAATTTTTAGGATTTCAAAAAAGGATTATTGGGGTTTCAGTGACAATAAAATGTTAAGAAAACATAAGAAAAATTTAATTGATCGGTACACACAATTTTAGCTCGTTAAGCCAAACGGAGGGCATTTTGGTGATTTCGTCTTCAGAGATGATTTTTGACCAACTTGTCCAATTAAGTAAATAAATTATATGACATAAAATATGAATAAACATTGCTAAAAATGAAATTAAAAATGAGTAGTAAAGAAAAGAAAGAAAAATAAACTAAATGGAAATTAAAGTCAAATAATGACATCAAGTGATGTAATTGAAATTGTTCCAACCAATCACAATTAGATAAGCTTCATCTTAAAAGATAAAAAGAGATTAAGTAAAGAAAAAAATAGCTTCCCTTCTTCTTCCTTATCTTTGGCCAAACCATGTTCTAGAAATGCTTCCACCATTTCTTTTAATCAAAGCTTCCATTTCTACCTATTTTCACCATAACTTCTCTTCCATCCTTCACAAATAATTGACCTTGCACCTTGAACAACTACAAGGCAGCAAAAAGAATTAGAAAAAAGGAGCTTTTACAAGCTTGGAATTGACTCCATTTAAGGTTAGTGTCCAATTTCCTCTCTCTCTCACTCAATTCATGTTTAAGTACATGAGATAAGTTGAAATTGTAAAAAAAAATAGAATAAAATTTATGTGTATGCATCCCTATAATTTCGGCAACTTAGGGATGGTTAGGGTTTGATGAATTTCCTTGAAACAAAGTGGTATGTGAGCTTCCCTTGACATGAGTTGAGTAATTAAACATTTAAGTGCAAGTTTAATGCATGAATGGAACTTGAAAACTTGGAGACTTGAGCAAAATTAGGGTTTGCTCACGTAATGGTATATGAAAATTGTAATGGTCAATTAGTGACCATTTGGCTATATTTGATGAGGAATTGGAATGATTTATGTCAATGGAATTGAAGTTAGGTATGCTGCCCTAGGTGACCTGTAGGGCTGGGTGTGTGTCCAGTAAGTTGGGGCAGTTGTAACTTAAAAGGTGTAGGTTCAATTGGTGCAACGCCAATTGGACATGAAATTAGACACATAATGGCATAACTTTGGTGAAGAAACCCTACCCAGAAAACCAATCTAAATTGACCTAAAAACTACCCTAATCCGGGTGACCAACCTGCTGTCCCTGGAAAATGAACAAATGAACAGTGTTTGTTCAAATGGTCATAACTCAGTGCAGAAAAGTCCAATTGATCTTAAATTTATATCAATGAAAATCTTCAACAATTTATAACAACTTTTGTGAAGAACACCAAACTAAATTTTGACCATAACCCATCTGAATTGCTAACCAAAGTCAGGGTATCAAAACAAACACAACCATTTTTGCCCAGAAATTCTGGGCAGATACTAATCTAGCCAGCCTTAAAGAAATTAGCATTAAGCTAGAAAACTCCAAATGGAGTGATTCAAAAAGGGAATTAAAGAAGACACATAAAGGAACAACTTTGATTGAGAATATTTGGCAAAATTCTCATTTTAGAATTGCCTAAAGGAACAGTGAACTATAGCACCCAAAACTAAAATTTTTGATTTATTTCCTATTAGTTTTAAGTATTGATTGGCAATCAATTCCAACACTTTTATGAACCAAAATGTGGTAATTTCATGTGATTAGAACTCATGCAACTATTATGTATAAGAAAGTCAATATTTTGACTCGAATAGTAAAATGAATAGTAACCTGTTAGTAGTATGCCCTAGAGCATATCATTTAGTATGTATCTTGTACATCTTTTATTAATAAAAGGAATTTTCACTTTTCTATTTACATAATATATTTATGTATAATAGAAAAGTGAAGGAGCGGAAGCATGAAAAACACAAGTTTATACCATTGAATTCAAAAATTTTCCACCTAGGGTCACATGCATCATGCAATATTTATTTTTATCTATTTGATTTCAATGATAAACAACATATTAAAACTCTTTTAATATGTTTTTGAATCTGTATTTGTCATGTAAGATTTTAGAATTAATCATATTAATTTTAGAACCCTAGATTAAATCAAGAACAAATACACAAACCTCTTGATGCACTACATCGTATTTGTGCCTTTATGACGCATCTTCAGGACACCGGATGTTGTCCCTCTAGTTTGTCCACACCAAGTTCACCTATGGCAACCCTTGAACAGCTTCTAAAGCTTTTTCTATTAATTAGAAAATGAAGTTTTGCCTTTTAAGAGATTAAAGATGTAAACAGGACACTAGAAAGAATTTCTAGTATTTTTTAATTCAAGAGATTGTTTGCTAATCTCTTGGAATTGATGAGAGATGAAGAAGAATAGAGAATGGGATTCCTAGGTACATTTCACCCTTGGATGCCTTCTCCCCTCTTCTTCTTCATCTCTCATTAATTCAAAGAGATTAGCAAACAATCTCTTCAATTAAAAATACTAGAAATTATTTATAGTGTCCTGTTTACATCTGTAATCTCTTAAAAGGTAAAACTTGGTTTTCTAATTCATAGAAAAAGCTTTAGAAGCTGTTCAAGGGCTGCCATAGGTGATCTTGGTGTGGACAAGCTAGAGGGACAACATCTGGTATCCTAAAGATGCATCCTAAAGGTGCCAAACACACTGCAGTGCATCAAAAGGTTAGTGCACCTATTCTTGATCTAATCTAGGGTTCTAATGGATTAATCTGTTAATTTTAAAATCTTAAATGGCAAATTTAGATCCAAAAATATATTAAAAGAGTTTTAATATACTGTTTATCATTGAAATCAAATAGATAAAAATAAATCTTGCATGATGCAAGTGACCCTAGATGAAAAATTTTGAATTTCAATGATATAAACTCGTGTTTTTCATGCTTTCGCTCATACAATTGGTATCAGAGCCACTATAATTGCCATTTAGATTGTTGATTATATGATTTAATTGTGTGATTTGCTCATGAGATGATTAATTCATTGCTATTTGCAAGGTCAAGGTGGCTGCACGGAGGTGAACTCCATTGATGCGAATGGTTTGGTGCATCCAACCATGCGCATGGCTTTGGGCTTGTTTATGGGCTTGGATTCAAAGGCCCATAATTAGGCCCATGACTAATTAAAGTTTTAATTAGGATTTTTAATCACACAATTAAGTTTTGATTCAGATCTGAATTTTAAAAATTGTTTGAATGTGATTCAAATCTGAATTTTTAAAGTTGTTTGAATATGATTCAAATCTGAATTTTTAAAGTTATTTAAATCATATTCAAATCTGAATTTTTAAAGTTGTTTGGATGTGATTCAAATCTGAATTTTAAAAACGGTTTGAATATGATTAAAATATGAATTTTTTAAAGTTATTTGGATGTGATTCAAATCGGAATTTTTAAATTTGTTTGAATGTGATTCAAATCTGAATTTTTAAATTTGTTTGAATCATATTCAAATTTGGATTTTTAAGTTGAATATGAGATATTCAATTTAATTTAAGTATGTATGTTTTATTTAATTGTTAAATAGTGATATGCATGATGGATGATCATGGACTATAAAAGACCAATATGATTGGATTTATTTCTTTTATATTTCTTTGGGATTGTAAATTAATTAATTTATTTTAATTTATTTTGGGCATGTATTATTAAGGTTGTAATAATTTTTGGGTTGTAATTTCATTTATTTAGTTCTTGTAAATGCACCTTGGTATGCCAAGAATTACTATGTAATTGGATTGCAAGAAGATCAAGGAGGTCAAGAGCATTGGTGGGACTAGTGGGAGGAATTCAAGATCAAGTATTGATTATGTACTCGTTCAACAACTCTTGTAAAATGAATGAATGAAATGCACTTAGGAATGCCCTGATTCAATTCTTGGTGGCTCAGAATTGAATCCCTTAGAAAGTCCATGATCATACCATATTAATTGTTTATCCATGAATGCATGAGATGTATGTGAATGTATGCAAGTATATGATATATGCATGCTAAACGGATAATGTGCAAAGTGAGACCTTAATAATAATGAGGAAGACCATAAAATCTTCCAAATAAATGATTAAGTTTGAAATACTATAATTAAAGTAATTATAACATGGGCCCTCCATTAGGGCAATTATTTTAAGAAATTTTAAATAGTTGCATATGATGCAATTAATTTAAGAGATATTCTTAAGAATAATTATTAAGCATGAGATGTTGTAAATATGTAAATGGTTTGGTGGCCAATATTGGATGTACTTGAGGACATTAAAATTATTTGCATAATTACTGGCTCAATGGGATCAACTTAACTAATGCAAGATAAATCAATAATGGATGTATCTGAGATTTTGAGCATTAGGGGCTAGGTAAAGGATTAAACCTCACATGAGATGTGATGGACAGGGAGTTGCTCACTTATAGTTTATTGTAATTCCAATAATGGATGTACCTAAGGATGATCAATAGAATTATAAGAATTCAATCAGCCACTAGAAATCCATCCAACTAGGATTTTTGTTTTCTACTTTGGAAGTGTAGGATTCGCTAAGTTAGTGGGAGGACTAATTTGATTAAAAGACCATAATCATTTTGGTTAAATACATGATACATTTACTAATTAATCTGGTTATTTTCTGCGGTTAATTTTTTGATAATAATGAGCACAGAACAACCACCACCATCCAATATCCTTGCAAGCATACTTGATCATAATATATTGACAGGACCTAATCTATCTGATTGGCTAAGAAATTTGAAACTTGTCCTCAACCTAGAACATATAGGATATGTTCTGGATTCAAATGTTCCTGGTCCCTTACCTCCAAAGGCCTCTCAGGAGGAACATGAAACTTTGGACAAGTGGAAGGAGCATGATATGAGAGCCAAGTGTTACATGCTTGCTTCCATGAGTAATGAGTTATAGAAGCAGCATGAAAACATGCAGAGTGCGAATGAGATCCTCCTTCACTTACAAGAGTTATATGATGAGCACAGCAGGTATGCTAGGTATGAGATATCTAGACAGCTATTCCGCATGAGGATGTCTGAGGGACAGAATGTTGGGGATCATGTCCACAAGATAGTTCGACTGATTGAGCAGCTGGAACATCTTGACTTTAACATGGATTTCCAATTGTAGACGGATTTAATCTTTCAGTCCCTTCCTGAGTTTTTTTGGGAATTTTGTAACAAATTTTCATATAACTAAATAGGAATGCACCTTGGCTAGTTTACTCAGCATGCTGGTAATTACCCAAAAGAATATGCCAGGCAATAAAGGAAAGAGGTATCTTTGATTGCATCTTCTTTTGCTGGTAAGTCCAATAAGAAGAAGGGCAATAAGAAAAAGAAACCTCATATTCTTGGTCCTTCCAAGAAAATAGCTAAATAGAAAGGGAAGACTAAAGCTGATGGAGGCAAAGGAAAGTGTTTTCACTGCTAGAAGGATGGGTATTGAAAAAGAAACTGCCCAGAGTATCTCGCTTCTCTGAAGGACAAGAAGGATAGACCTTCGGAAGGTATGTCCATATCTTGTTATTTAGATTCTGATGATACTCATAGTTCATCTACAGCTTGGGTTTTAGATACTGGTACCAGTTCTCACATTTCTTATGATATGCAGGAACTAGCAAATAGTAGCAGCTTGCGTTCTCGAGATGTTAGAGTCCGGATTGGCAATGGCTCAACTGTTGAAGTTTTAGCCATAGGATCTAAATCTTTTTACATGTCTGGACATGTTTTGTGTTTGGATAATATTTTATATATACCTGAAGCTTTTAAGAACATCATTTCTATATCTAGTTTGACTAGAAATGGCTTTGAATTTCAGTTCACAGATGATGTTTGCAATATTTATTTTGGAAATAAATATGTTAGTTCGGGTTATATGAATGATGGTCTTTATGATTTGGATAATAATGATAAACACAAAATGAATGCAAGTGATCTAAACGAATGCAATGCCATGGCGAAAATCAACTCTAGTTCAAAAATATTTGGCACTTAAGGTTATGTCATGTTGCAGAAAATAGGACTACAAAACTGGAGAAAATGGGGACTCTATCCTCGTTGGGCTCTGAGCCTACTCCAACTTGTGAATCTTGCCTTCAGGGCAAAATGACTAGAACACCCTTTGTGGGACAAGGGCTAATGTAACACCCCTCACCTGACTATAGTGTAGCCGAGCAAGGTGCGCTACATTTGGTGCCGGAGCACTCTGTCTTATCTTACTTTATTCTTTTAATAATTTTGAATTCGTTTTTAATATCAATTATTTTTCGATGGAGAAACTAACGGAGTTTTCCCTATTTTATTATCGTTTGACGTGTTTCACTATTCACCTATTTGAAAATTTCAATAATATTTTCCATACAATAATTCATCCATGCTCATCATTTTTTATACTGTCCATACATTTCGATTCTTATTCATTACCATGCATATTCATTCATGCTCCATTCACATATCAAAATTCTCATATTTTCATTTATTTACATAATTTACAAAATAATTACATAATCTCATAATTTACATGATGTATAAATTGATTACATATGAAATAGCCAAACTAATGTGAGCCCTATCTATATGCATTGCTGAGGAGAGGATAAACTTATACACTCTGATACTTCTGTAGATCGGAACTCCAAAATCTCTATTTAATATTTGCAGAGCTTTACCTTTAGTACCTGCGCGAGGAAACAAATCCATCGCGCTAAGCATTGCTGCTTAGTGGTGCAATAATATAACAAAAAATAATGTATATAAATAAAAAATAATTGGAGCATATTTTCTATGCTTAAGAATTTTACTGGGTTAATATGAAATTTTTCATACAGTACATTTTTTTTTGTCATTTATGTAGTACATTTTTTTTTATCATTTATGTTGCTCTCTAGAATCACTTCTTTCATAAGTTTACAATAATCATTTATATAATGTACAAATAAATCTAAAATTTATACTTATACTTATATTCTTATGAAAATCACATTTGTAATGTTATTTAAGTTATAATTATTCTACTAATCTTTTTATTGCTTCCTTGATACTTTCTAAGTTGTTTACAATCATTTCGTAATATTTAAAATTATTTAGAACTAATTTAATTTATTTCAGATCATTCTAAGGAACAAATTTTTGGAGCTAATCTAATTTATTTCGGAACTTTTCTCATTTATTTACTTTTTAGCATTTTTAATTGCTAATATTCATAACTTATTTTAATAAATTAGACTGCCCAAGTAACCTACGACAGCTGACTAAACTAGATAACGGGTCGTTGGCACTGGACACCGTAGTGCCTCGGGCCGTCATACCATGGGACGCAGAATGTCAACCACATATACAGTCAGTATGGCTAAAAAGCCATGATAACACATAATCGGGCATAAAAGCCATGAGTGCGGGCATAAAGCTGTTAGTAGTATGCCCCAGAGCATATCATTTAGTATGTATCTTGTACATAATTTTATTAATAAAAGGCATTTCCACTTTTCCATTTACATAATATATTTATGTGTAATAGAAAAGGTCCATTGATATTTTGTTAGAAATATTATTCTTTAGTTGTTAAGAATATGAGTGACAATATTTCTAGCACAAAGTATCATAAATAGGTTCACAATCGAGGATACTTCATAATAAGGACATGACTTATCCAGAAAGATTGTATTCATGTTTGTTCCCAAGTTATTTATATGAGATATAAATAAGATGGAATGGTGAGTCTCATGCCATATAACAAACATGATAGGCACTTATAAATGATAAGTAGGCCGAACCAGTGACGCTTATGACAAGCACATGGAGTTTACTCTTGTCAATGTTTTGTCATAAATCATATCAGTGCATATAATCTTTAGACCTGAGATAGCACAGATTATCTTGTATATAGGTAGTTTGAGTTTGATATCGCTTTCATACTTGTACTATGTATGGGTATATGGGCATGTGTTGGCTCCTGCTAGTTATATATGGAGGTAGGTGTTGATCAAGATGGAATCTGTTCCTCTAAGTAAATAGAGTTAAAATCCTATGTTCATTTAATTGTTCTTGATGTTTCAAGTTCTGCCAGACAGATAGATTTATTCGTAAAAGAGTTTCGATGAGAAAAATCTTTTAATCAAGAACTGAATTAAAAGAGAACATAATATTCATAGCAAATGGAGTTTGACATAAACCATGACTCAAGCTTGAGTTGGGATTTTGTAATGCAGAGATTCTAGTGCATGGTAACATATGATTATAGGTTCATTTAAGGTAAACCTTATTACTAATTGGGTGGCCATGGCATGCTATGCTCGGTGTTAACCATAGTCTATGAGGTTCATAAAATGATTTAGAGAAATCATTTATGGTAAGAAAGAGTTCTGATGATATTAAGAGTTGATATCATGTCTCATTGCCAATTAGTGATGAGCCTAGTAAGTCACACACATACACAAGTTATCACCTATTTAAATATGATTTAATTAATTAATTAAAGAGTTTAATTGATTAATTAAATAGATTTGGTTTGCAATTAAATTGCAAAGTCCCTAGCATGACTTGAAACCAAATCTAGATTATTGGATGTGTAGTATAAATTAAATTTATATTTAAAGTGTTTAAATATGAATTTAATTGATGAGAAATTAATTAATAGAGATTAATTAATTAATTTATATTTGATATAAATTAATTAGAAGAAGAAAATAATTATTTTGGGTTAAGAACTCAAAATTAAGACACAGGGGCATTTTGGTCATTTCACAGTGTGACACGTGGCACCATGAGATGGTGACACATGGCATAACACATAAGCTTGCCAAATATTTTTTAATCATGTAAGATGATTAAAATCAAGATTAAATATAGGTTTGACACTTGGCACAATGTGATTGGGTCACTTAAACCTAGAGCTAATCAAAAGGTGACATGTGGCTAGGGTTTAATGTGTTAACCTAGCTATTTAAGTGTGGTTATGAAAAGAAAACATAACCAGCAGCCTCTCCTCTCAATTGTCACGCCACTTTGAGCCTCTCCAGCTATTTCTCTTCATCTCTCATCAATTCAAAGAGATTAGCCATCAATCTCTTGAATTAAGAACACTAGAAATTGTTTCTAGTGTCCTGTTTACATCTCTAATCTCTTAAAAGGCAGTACTTGAATTTCTAATTAATAGAAAAGGCTTTAGAAGCTTTTCAAGGGCTGCCATAGGTGTTCTTGGTGTGGACAAGCTAGAGGGACAACATCTGGTGTCCTGAAGACGAATCTCAAAGGCGCAGACACGCTGCAGCACATCAAGAGGTTAGTGTAATCGTTCTTGATTTAATCTAGGGTTCTAAAATTAATCTGATTAATTTTAAAATCTTAAATGGCAAATACAGATCCAAAAACATATTAAAAGAGTTTTAATATGTTGTTTATCATTGAAATCAAATAGATAAAAATAAATCTTGCATGGTGCATGTGACCCTAGGTAAAAATTTTTGAATTCAATGGTATAATCTTGTGTTTTTTCTTCCGTTCCTTCAATTGGTATCAGAGCCACTATATTTGCCATTTAGATTGTTGATTATATAATTTAATTGTGTGTTTGATCATGAGATCAAGAGATTCATTGCTGGTTGGATCATGAGATGTGGCGTCACACATGGAGAAGCCACCATTGGTGGCGGCAACAATGGTTCCATGGGTGATTCAAGGTTTGGCTTTTAATTCTGCAATTGTTGTATGATCTAAGGCCTATTCTTTGACTAATTAAAGTGTTTAATTAGTTGTTTTAATCACACAATTAAATTATGATTCAAATCAGAATTTTAAAAAATGTTTGAATGTGATTCAAATCTGAATTTTAAAAGTTGTTTGAATGTGATTCAAATCTGAATTTTAAAGTTGTTTGAATCATATTTAAATCTGATTTTTTAAAATTGATTCAATAAAATTCAGATCTGATTTTTTAAAAAATATTTGAATGTGATTCAAATTTGATTTTTTAAAAAATGTTAGAATGTGATTCAAATCTGAATTTTTGAAGTTGTTTGAATGTGATTCAAATCTGAATTTTTAAATTTGTTTGAATGAGATTCAAATCTGAATTTTTAAATTTATTTGAATCATATTCAAATCTGGATTTTTAAGTTGAATATGAGATATTCAATTTAATTTAAGTATGTATGTTTTATTTAATTGTTAAATAGTGATATGCATGATGGATGATCATGGACCATAAAAGACCAATGTGATTGGATTTATTTCTTTTATATTTCTTTGGGATTGTAAATTAATTAATTTATTTTAATTTATTTTGGGCATGTATTATTAAGTTTGTAATATTTTTTGGGTTGTAATTTCATTTATTTAAGTTCTTGTAAATTCGCCTTGGTATGCCAAGGATTACTATGTAATATTGGATTGCAAGAAGTTCAAGGAGGTCAAGAGCATTGGTGGGACCAGTGGGAGGAATTCAATATCAAGTGTTGATTATGTACTCCTTCAGCAACTCTTGTAAAATGAATGAATGAAATGCACCTAGGAATGCCCTGATTCAATTCTTGGTGGCTCAGAATTGAATCCCTTAGAAAGTCCATGATCATACCATATTTACTGCTTATCCATGAATGCATGAGATGTATGGGAATGTATGCAATTATATGATATATGCATGCTAAATGGATAATGTGCAAAGTGAGACCTTAATAGTAATTAGAATGACTATAAAATCTTCCAAACAAATGATTAAGTTGGAAATGCTATAATTAAAGTAATTATAACATAAGCCCTCCATTGGGGCAATTATTTTAAGAAATTTTAAATAGTTGCATGAGATGCAATTAATTTAAGAGATTTTCTTAAGAATAATTGTTAAGCATGAGATGTTGTAAATATGTAAATGGTTTAGTGGCCAATATTGGATGTACCTGAGGACATTAAAATTATTTTCATAATTACTGGCTCAATGGGATCAACTTAACTAATGCAAGATAAGTCAATAATGGATGTACCTGAGATTTTGAGCATTAGGGGCTAGGTAAAGGATTGAACCTCACATGAGATGTGATGGGCAAGGAGTTGCTCACTTATAGTTTATTGTAATTCCAATAACGGATGTACCTGAGGATGATCAATAGAATTATAAGAATTCAATCACCCACTAGAAATCCATCCAACTAGGATTTCCGTTTTCTACTTTGGAAGTGTAGGATTCGCTAAGTTAGTGGGAGGACCAATTTGATTAAAAGACCATAATCATTTTGGTTAATTACATGATACATTTACTAATTAATCTGGTTATTTTCTGTAATTAATTTTCTGATAAAAATGAGCACAAAACAACCACCACCATCCAATATCCTTGCAAGCATACTTGATCACAACAGGTTGACAGGACCTAATCTGTCTGATTGGCTAAGAAATTTGTAACTTGTCCTGAACCTTGAACATATAGGATATGTTCTAGATTCAAATGTTCCTGGTCCCTTACCTCCAGAGGTCACACAAGAGGAACATGAAACTTTGGACAAGTGGAAGGAGCATAATATGAGAGCTAAGTGTTACATGCTTGCTTCCATGAGTAATGAGTTACAGAAGCAGCTTGGAAACATACAGAGTGCAAGAGAGATCCTCCTTCACCTGCAAGAGTTGTATGGTGAGCACAGCAGAAATGCTAGGTATGAGATATCTAGGCAGCTATTCCGCATGAGGATGTCTGAGGGACAGAATGTTGGAGATCATGTCTACAAGATGATTCGGCTGATTGAGCAGTTGGAACATCTTGACTTCCACATGGATTTCCAACTACAAACGGATTTGATCCTTCAGTCCCTTCCTGAGGCTTTTGGGAATTTTGTGACAAATTTCCATATGACTAAACAGGAATGCACCTTAGCTGAATTACTCAACATGCTGGTTATTGCCCAAAAGAATATGCCAGGCAATAAAGGGAAAGAGGTAGCTTTGGTTGCATCTTCTTCTGCTGGAAAGTCCAACAAGAAGAAGGGTAATAAGAAAAAGAAACCTTAGATTCCTGGTCCTTCTAAGAAAATAGCTAAACAGAAAAGGAAGATTAAAGCTGATAAAGGCAAAGGAAAGTGTCTCCACTGCCAACAGGAAAGTGTTTCCATTGCCAACAGGAAAGTGTTTCCATTGTCAGTAAGAAAGTGTTTCCACTGGCCAGAGTATAGCAATCTAAATGAATACAATGCCATGGTGAAAACCAACTCAAGTTCAAAATATATTTGGCACTTAAGGTTATGTCATGTTGCAGAAGATAGGATTGCAAAATTGGAGAAAATGGGGATTCTATCCTTATTGGGCTCTGAGCCTACTCCAACTTGTGAATCTTGCCTTTAAGGCAAAATGACTAGATCACCCTTTGTTGGACAAGGGCTAAGAGCTGAAAATATTTTGGAACTAATACATAGTGATGTATGTGGTCCGTTTAAAGAAATGGCTAGAGGGGGCTTTCATTATTTTATTACCTTTACTGATGATAAATCAAGGTTTGGGTATTTGTATTTGATGAAATACAAACATGAATCCTTTGAAAAGTTTAAGGAATTTAAATCTGAAGTAGAAAATCAAACAGGAAAAAGTATTAAAGCTCTTCGATCAGATCGTGGAGGTGAATATTTGAGTACTGAATTTGATGAATACTTGAGAGAGCATGGCATTGTTACTTAGCTGACGCCTCCAGGAACGCCACAGCTGAATGGTGTATCTGAAAGGAGAAATCGTACCCTATTGGATATGGTACGTAGTATGATGAGCTATACTGATATGCTAATCTCCTTTTGGGGATTTGCATTAGAATCAGCTTTATATATTCTGAATAGGATTCCATCAAAATCAGTTTCTTCCACACCTTATGAGATATGGCATGGAAGAAAACCAAGTCTTAAGCATGTTAAGATTTGGGGTTGTCCAGCTTATATCAAAAAGCTGAACACTGATAAATTGGAGACCAGATCAGAAAAAGGTCGATTTGTTGGATATCCAAAAGATAGTTTTGGATATTATTTTTATTTGCCTACTTCACAAAAGGTTGTGATAAGTAGAGATGCCATATTTCTTGAACAACAGTTTGTCCAAGAAGGAGGCAAAGGAAGGCAAATAGAGTTAGAATTGGAGAATTCTGACCAACCAACAGATCAGATGGATATAGATCCATCTAGTCAACCTATACCCATTGATGAAACATCTACATCTGTTCCTTGTAGAACAACCAGGGTATCTCACGCACCAGTGAGATATGGTTTTCTTCATGAAGAAGAACAAGAGTTGTCTACTCATGAAGAAGTAGATCATGGGGATGATCCACTTACCTATGAAGAAGCTATATCAGATATAGACTCTTCAAAATGGATTGATGCTATGAAATCCGAGATTGATTCCATGTATAAGAATCAAGTTTGGGATCTTGTTGACCCACCTGAAGGTATTGTACCTATAGGGAACAAATGGGTTTTCAAGAAGAAAATTGGTTCTGATGGAAAGTTAGAGACCTATAAGGCAAGGCTAGTAGCGAAAGGGTTTCGCCAAAGGCAAGGAATAGACTATGAGGAGACTTTCTCGCCTGTTGCCATGCTTAAATCAATTAGGATTTTATTAGCAATAGCTGCATACTATGATTATGAGATTTGGCAGATGGATGTCAAAACAGCTTTTCTCAATGGATACATTGAAGAAAACATTTTCATGGAACAACCTAAGGGATTTGAATCCCAAGATGGTTCCAAGGTATGCAAGCTAAAGCGATCCATTTATGGGTTGAAACAAGCTTCGAGGAGTTGGAACATCCGTTTTGATGAAGCCATTAAATCCTTTGGTTTTATCAAAAATGAGGATGAGCCATGTGTATATAAGAAGGTTAGTGACAGTGCTATCACTTTCCTTGTCTTATATGTGGATGACATACTGTTGATAGGTAATGATACAGGTATGTTGACGACTATAAAGGTATGGTTGTCAAATACATTCTCCATGAAAGACTTAGGGGAGGCAACCTATATTCTTGGGATTCGCATCTATAGAGATAGAGCGAAAAGAATAATTGGTTTATCCCAAAGTCTATACTTGGAAAAGGTGTTAAAGAGGTTTAACATGCTTGATTCCAAGAGAGGATTGTTACCAGTGAGACATGGTATCCATCTTTCTAAAGAGATGTCTCCAAAGACACCTGAAGAAAGAGATAAGATGGCCAGATTCCATATGCTTTGGCTATTGGAAGTTTAATGTATGCAATGTTGTGTACTAGGTCAGATATCGCATATGCTGTTAGTTTGACTAGCAGGTATCAATCCAATCCAGGTTTGGAACACTGGATAGCTGTCAAGAATATCCTTAAGTACTTGAGAAAAACTAAGGATTTATTCTTGATTTATGGAGGTTGAGACTTGCAATTGGATGGTTATCACGATTCGATTTCCAATCAGATATCGATGATAGAAAGTCTACCTCTGGATATGTGTTCATTTGTAATGGAGGTGCGATCGGTTGGAAGAGTTCCAAGCGAGCACGATTGCAGATTCCACTATCGAGGTCGAGTATATTCTTTGCATCGGATCTCGCAAAGGAAGCTATTTGGATAAAGAAGTTCGTGTGAGAACTTACAATAGTTCCTTCCATTGAGTCGTAGTTCCATTACCTTTGTGACAACAATGGAGCGAACATTACGAGCTAAGGAACTAAGGTCTCACCAAAATCCAAACACATAGAAAGGCACTACTACATTATCGTGAGATATAGTTGGGCAAGGCGATATAGCCATGCAGAAAAATAACATCGGTGAAAAATCCAGCTGATCCATTCACTAAGCTTTTGTCACAAGTTCAGTTAGACCGGTATCTTGAGAAGATGGGTCTAAGGTATTGTAATGAATGGCTCTAGTGCTAGTGGGAGATTGTTAGTAGTATGCCCCAGAGCATATCATTTAGTATGTATCTTGTACATAATTTTATTAATAAAAGGCATTTTCACTTTTCCGTTTACATAATATATTTATGTGTAATAGAAAAGGTCCATTTATATTTTGTTAGAAATATTATTCTTAAGTTGTTAAGAATATGAGTGACAATATTTCTAGCACAAAGTATCATAAATAGGTTCACAATCGAGGATACTTCATAATAAGGACATGACTTATCCAGAAAGATTGTATTCATGTTTGTTCCCAAGTTATTTATATGAGATATAAATAAGATGGAATGGTGAGTCTCATGCCATATAACAAACATGATAGGCACTTATAAATGATAAATAGGCCGAACTAGTGACGCTTATGACAAGCACATGGAGTTTACTCTCTTCAATGTTTTGTCATAAATCATATCAGTGCATATAATCTTTAGACCTGAGATAGCACAGTTATCTTGTATATAGGTAGTTTGAGTTTGATACTGCTTTCATACTTATACTATGTATGGGTATATGGGCATGTGTTGGCTCCTGCTAATTATATATGGAGGTAGGTGTTGATCAAGATGGAATCTGTTCCTCTAAGTAAATAGAGTTAAAATCCTATGTTCATTTAATTGTTCTTGATGTTTCAAGTTCCTGGCCAGGACAGATAGATTTATTCAGAAAGAGTTTACGATGAGAAAAATCTTTTAATCAAGAACTGGAATTAAAAGAGAACATAATATTCATAGCAAATGGAGTTTGACATAAACCATGACTCCGGCTTGAGTTGGGATTTTGTAATGTGAGAGATTCTAGTGCATGGTAACATATGATTATAGGTTCATTTAAGGTAAACCTTATTACTAATTGGGTAGCCATGGCATGCTATGCTAGGTGTTAACCATGGTCTATGAGGTTCATAAAATGATTTAGAGAAATCATTTATGGTAAGAAAGAGTTCTGATGATATTAAGAGTTGATATCATGTCTCATTGCCAATTAGTGATGAGCCTAGTAAGTCACACACATACACAAGTTATCACCTATTTAAATATGATTTAATTAATTAATTAAAGAGTTTAATTGATTAATTAAATAGATTTGGTTTGCAATTAAATTGCAAAGTCCTAGCATGGCTTGAAACCTAATATTGATTATTTGATGTGTAGTATAAATTAAATTTATATTTAAAGTGTTTAAATATGAATTTAATTGAATAAAAATTAATTAATAGAGATTAATAAATAAATATAAAATTGATAAAAATTAATAAGAAAAAGAAAATAATTATTTTGGGTTAAGAACTCAAAATTAAGACACGGGGGCATTTTGGTCATTTCACAGTGTGACACGTGGCACCATGAGATGGTGACACATGGCATAACACATAAGCTTGCCAAATGTTTTTTAATCATGTAAGATGATTAAAATCAAGATTAAATATAGGTTTGACACTTGGCACAATGTGATTGGGTCACTTAAACCTAGAGCTAATCAAAAGGTGACATGTGGCTAGGGTTTAATGTGTTAACCTAGCTATTTAAGTGTGGTTATGAAAAGAAAACATAACCAGCAGCCTCTCCTCTCAATTGTCATGCCACTTTGAGCCTCTCCAGCTATTTCTCTTCATCTCTCATCAATTCAAAGAGATTAGCCATCAATCTCTTGAATTAAGAACACTAGAAATTGTTTCTAGTGTCCTGTTTACATCTCTAATCTCTTAAAAGGCAGTACTTGAATTTCTAATTAATAGAAAAGGCTTTAGAAGCTGTTCAAGGGCTGCCATAGGTGTTCTTGGTGTGGACAAGCTAGAGGGACAACATCTGGTGTCCTGAAGACGAATCTCAAAGGCGCAGACACGCTGCAGCACATCAAGAGGTTAGTGTAATCGTTCTTGATTTAATCTAGGGTTCTAAAATTAATCTGATTAATTTTAAAATCTTAAATGGCAAATACAGATCCAAAAACATATTAAAAGAGTTTTAATATGTTGTTTATCATTGAAATCAAATAGATAAAAATAAATCTTGCATGGTGCATGTGACCCTAGGTGAAAATTTTTGAATTCAATGGTATAATCTTGTGTTTTTCACGCTTCCGTTCCTTCAAAAGCCATGAATGCGGGCATAAAGCCATGAATACAGGCATAAAGCCTTTCGCAGTACTGCTAAAACAATACCCTATTGGCATGCCAATCTATCCCATCTGACACACGTAACTAGGCAATACATGGGCACATGATATCATTAAATATTAATATATTGTGTTTATGACTTCATTATTTCATGATAAATTTCAATTATAATTTATACATTCATTAGATCATTTATATGATCACATTTCTAAACAATGGTTCACATGTACCATTGTATTCAAAACATTTTTCCTTTCTCTCTTGATGGGAACTTAAATCCCAAATGGCACTTTTATCTCATTTATACATTCAACAATCCATTCATGTAAAGAACATTTCATACTTCAAGTTGTTTTGCTAATATATTATGAATTCCACTGGTGTTGGAAGTATAAATCTCAATTACCTATTCCAAGTAATCTATGAACATTTCGTGGATTCCAAATTTTATTCCTTAATTTCCTCTATCAATTTAGTTCTTACACTTTGTGCCATTGTATTATTATTCACCTTACTATTCACCCAAATTGTTGATTTTTTTTATATGTAATAAATTTATTGAACCTAAATTCACAAAGATACCACATTTTGCATTTTAAAGTTGTCGGTATTGGTTGCGATTACCATTTCAAAGCTTAGTGTTAGTTATTCACAATTTTCAGATTTCAAGCACTAAGTTTACTATTCCATTGGTCATTTATACAATAGGAATTTAGCAAAATTGTCTGCATGAAAGTTGTTCCTTATTTTGTCTAGTTACATTTTCTTTTTTGAATCACTTCATTTGGAGTTTTGTAGCTCAAGTTATGGCCTAAATACCATAACTGGCCAGATTGAGCAGAATCCAAAATTCTCGGCAAAACTGGTTCTACCAGATTTGGTAACCTAAGTTTGGTTGGCAATTTGAAAAAGAAATGGTCTGAATTTGGATTTGTGTTCTTCATGAAACTTGTAGGTATATGTCTTAGCTTTCTGTTGGTAAAATTTCAGGTCAATTGGACCTTTTCACCCTGAGTTATGACCAAATGAATAAACACTATTCATTTTGTCATTTTGCCCAGGTATAATGCAGGTGACCCAGATTAGGGCAATTTTTAGGTCACTTGGTTTGGTTTTCTGGGCAAGGTTTCTATGCCAAAGTTGTTCCATTATGTGTCTAGTTTCATGTCCAATTATCCTTGCACCAATTAAACCTGTACAACTCCATTTATAACTGCCCAAACCTGCTGGACTCATGCTCATCTGCCCAGTCACCAAGCGACTCACCCACACTCAAATGCCAAGCCTCAACTCACTTCATTTCCTCAACATGCACATTCAAATGGTCACTAATTGAACATTACAAGGTTAATGAACCATTACATGAGCAAACCCTAATATTGTTCAAATGTCCAAGTTTTCAAGTTCCATTTATGCATTACACTTGCCTTACACTTGCACTTAAATGTTCAATCACTCATCTTATGTCAAGGGCAACACATAAACCCTTTGCTTCAAGAAAATTCATCAAACCCTAACCATCCGTAAGCTGCCAAAATTGTAGGGATGAATATACATAAATTTTATTTTTTTTTCTTACAATTTCCACTTATCTCATGGCATTAAACATGAATTAAACAAGAAAGGGAGGAGATTGGTCACTAATCTTGATTTAGCTAATTCCCAAAGCTTGAGAACTCCTCTTTTTCTCTTTCTTTTAGCTGCCCAAGACTTGCTCTAGGTGTAAGGGTAAATATTTGTGAAAGAAAGCTAGGGTTTTTGGGTGATTTCGACAGTGAACTCAAGCTTGGTGAAGCTTTAATGGTGGAAGGGAGAAGGGAGGGCTTCGGATGGAAGAAGAAAGGAAAAAGAAATATGATTTTTTTCTCTCATTTGTGCCCATTTAACTCATTTTAAGTGAGTTATAGCCATGTGTCACAATGTGATTGGGTGGAGGCACACTAATGACATCATGTGATGTCATAATTTCCTATTTAATTTATTTTCTTTTTCTTTTCTTTTCCACTTAATTTCAATTTAATTTGTAACAATATTTATTCATATTTTATGTTATAATAATTATTTACTCAACTGGACAAGTCGGCCAAAAATCATTTCTGAAGACGAAATGACCAAAATGCCCTCCTTTCACCTCATAGTTAGTTGTCTTCCCTTCTGAGATTTTACTCAAAATAGTTTTTAGCTTCTCATCTGCCTTCTGCCCATCTAAAATTTGCTGTAGTAGGTTTGGCCTCACTTGCAACTCAGCCAAAATAGCTCCATCTCGAGCCAAAGATAGGTGGGCATTCAATAATATCAAAGCTGTGATGGATTTTCTGCTCAAAGCATTAGCAACTACATTTGCCTTCCTAGGATGGTAGTCAATCACATAATCATAGTCCTTCAGGAGCTCAATCCATCGCCTCTATCCAAGGTTGAGCTCCTTCTAGGTTGGCAAGTATTTCAGACTTTTGTGGCCCGTGTAAATGTAGCACTTTTCACCATATAAGTAATGCCTCCATATCTTTAGTGTGAAGATAATTGCTGCAAGTTCTAGATCATGGGTAGGGTAATTCTGTTCATGTGGCCTTAGCTGCCTGGAAGCATAAGCGACCACCTTCCCCTCTTGCATTAATACACACCCTAACCCATTATGAGAGGCATCACTATAGACCACAAAGTCCTTTCTCGACATTGGTTGTGTTAACACTGGTGCCTCTGTCAACATAGCCTTCAACTTCTCAAAACTGGTATGACACTTGTCATTTCAGTCAAATCTGACATTCTTGTGTAACAACTTGGTCATTGGAGCAGCTATTAAGGAAAATCCCTTCACAAATCTTCTGTAATACCCAGCTAGCCCCAAGAAACTTCTGACCTCAGTTGTATTCCTGGGAGGCTTCCATTCCATCACTGCTTCTATCTTCTTGGGATCCATTCTAATCCCATCAGATGACACTATGTGTCCAAGGAATGCAATCTCATTCAACCAGAAGTCACACTTGGACAACTTGGCATATAACTTCTTTTCTCTCAGGATTTGCAGAATAATCCTCAAATGCTCATCATGTTCTTCCCTAGTATTGGAATACACCAAAATATCATCAATAAAGACCACTACGAACTGATCTAGGTATGGATGGAAGATACGGTTCATAAGGTCCATAAATGCTGCTGGTGCATTTGTTAGGCCAAAGGGCATCACTAGGAACTCATAATGCCCATACAAGGTCCTGAATGTAGTCTTTGGCACATCTACATCATTCACCCTCAACTGATGATACCTTGATCTGAGATCAATTTTTGAAAATACTCCTGCTCCCTTCAATTGATCAAATAGATTATCAATTCTAGGCAATGGATACTTATTTTTCATTGTCACTTTATTCAACTGTCGGTAATCAATGCATAACCTCAAAGTCCCATCCTTCTTCTTCACAAACAGCACTGGAGCTCCCCATGGTGACACGCTGGGGCGTATGAACCCCTTATCCAGTAACTCCTGTAACTGGATTTTTAGTTCCTTCAATTCTGTGGGCGCTATCCTATAAGGAGAAATAGAGATTGGTGTTGTACCCAGCAGTGTCTCAATAGCAAATTCAACTTCCCTTTCTGGTGGCAAACTAGGCAATTCTTTAGGGAACACATCTGGGAAGTCTTTTACTGTGGGTATGTTACACAGATCTAGCTTAGCTTGCCTAGCATCCACCATCTGTGCTAGGTAGGCTTCACAGCATTTTCTCATCATTTTTCTTGCCACTGTGGCTGAGATGACATTGGACAAGAAATCTGTCCTTTCCCCCACAACTGTGATCTCATTACCCTTAGGAGTTTTCAAGGAAATTGTTTTCAATTTACAATCAACCATTGCCTGATGATGTGATAACCAGTCCATTCCCAAAATCACATCAAACTCATGGAAAGGCAACTTAATCAGGTCTGCTAAGAATTCATACCCCTGAATCCTTAATGGGCAACCTTTGTACACTTTGTTCACCATTACACTGTGGCCCAATGGATTAGTGACCACGATGTCTTGGTCACTCTCTCCTACTAGTATCCCCTTTTCTACGGGTAGGTTGATGCAAATGTATGAATGAGTGGATCCTGGATCCACCAATGCATGCACAGATGTATTGTAGAGGGAGAACGTACCCCTGATGACATCTGGGGCATCTTGCTCCTCCTGAGCTCTCATGGCATAGGCTCTGGCAGGTGGTCTACCCTCAGGCCTCTCTGCTGGCTCTGATGCAGGCCTCTGTGATGGTCCCACTGCCTCAGATTTTCCAGATTTCCTACCCCTTTGTGGTGTAGGAGTAGGTTTGTCTACTTGTGTTGGAGCAGCTATAGCAGTTCTGCGTGGACAGTTTCTCAACTGATGCTCTATCGACCCACACCTTAAGCAGGCACCCGTCACTCTCCAACACTCCTCCTTATGCAACTTCAGGCAATGTGAACAAGCAGAAGATGCTGGGGCTGGTCCCCTGAACCCTGTCCCTGGAGAGCTGCGCACCGATGGTGTCAACTGACCTCTCTTAGGGATAAACTATGGCTTGGGCCCCTGGGATTGACCCTGACCTTGAGGTTGACCTGAACTCTGTGCAGGTGGACCTTTGAACTTCTTTCCTGGTGTAGGAGATGAGCTAGACTGACCCAAGCCCCTCTTCTGCTGTCTCTCTGTTCTGGTTTGCTCACTTATTCTAACCTTTTTAATTTTTATAGCAACTTTCACTAATTTAGTGAAGTCTGTGATTCCCAAAGCGGTGATCATGATCTTTATGTTGTCATTTAATCCCTCTTCAAATCTCTTACACCTCTCAGCTTCATTAGGGACTATCTCCCTTCCATAGCGGCTCAGTCTGACAAATTCCTTTTCATACTCTGCTACTGTCAGCTGTCTCTGCCTCAGGTTAATGAACTCTCTTTTTCTCTCTTCCAGGTATACACTACCCACATATTTCTTCTTGAGTTCGGAGAGGAAGAAGTCCCAAGTTATTACTTCTGGCTGTACTTCACTAGACACCGTATCCCACCATTCATATGCATCATCTTGCAACAGAGATATAGCAGCTTCTAGATTTTGTTCAGGAGTGCAGTGGAGTTGTTTTAAAACATTGCCTGTTCTGTTCAACCAATTTTTGGCTGCAACAGAATCATCTTCTCTCTTGCTAAAGAAGTCCACAGCTCCAAATTTTCTTAACCTTTCTAGATGTGATTTCTGTTGTGGAGGTGGAGGTGGTGGTGGTGGTGGCATTACCCTAGCCATTTGTCTGAAGAATTCAACTATTTGCTGGAACATGGCCTGTGGAAGCTGAGCAGGCTCTGCTGGAGTTGGTAGAGCAGGTTCTCCCCTACCCCCAGTCTCAGCTGCTGTAGGTGGAGCATGACTCTCCACTTCCTCCTCAACTGCCCTCTGAGATGTAGGGTCCATATCCTATTCAAAATAACAAAGACAAATAGATCTATATTAGTGTCACCTCGATTCTTACAAATGCAATGCATGGTATGGACTCGATCTAGGCCCAGAAACGCCTAAACCGTGCTCTGATACCACTAAATGTGACGCCCCTTACCTGCCTACAGTATAGCCGAGTAAGATATGTCACACAGTGTACCGGAACACCCTATTTTATTTCAATCATTTTTATTCTTCCTAATTTATTTCTTTCATAGTTATGAAATATAATTCGTGAAATATCATTCATTTACGTCATTTATTGAAAACATAAATTTATTTGAGGTTCCGCAAATTTTATGGAAAATTCGGCAGAGTACCGGTTAAAAATGGAGAAAACAGTTCTTCGGAATCTGTGAAAAACACTTCCAAAATTTTCAATCAATCCCAAACTCCATTTCATCATCAAAATTTCAATATTTTTCAATAACATTTCAATTTCTCAATCATTCATTTCTCATGGTATTCAAATATAAGCAATAAATAAATACTCAATTTTCCATTCATAACAAAATTTCCACTATTTACATTAACATCAAAATACATTACATAAGTCTCAATTACACATGAGAAAATAAAAGTTAGTTACAAAATACCAAAATGAAACCTAGTGTCCTACCAATGCACTGAAGATGGTGAGGTAACACGGACACTATGCAGAGCTGCAGGAGGTCTCACCCAGTCTGTGGTCTACTGGGCTCTCGGTCAGTATCTCCAGAACCTACGCGTGGCAAAAGCAATGCACTAAGCAATAATGCTTAGTGGTGCCAATAATAAAATAAAAAGAAATAACTGGAAGTAAATATGCAGTGCACGTTTTGATGTCTTATGCAGAAATTTTTTTTTATCATTATTGGTAATCTTATTTATTATGCACTTATTCTATTCATTATTTCATTAACTTTGTTCACTTTCATTTTTGGGTGCCCAAGTAACCTATACTGGATGACTAGACAGGATAAACGGGTAAACTGACACTGGGTATCAAGTACCTCGGGCCGTCACACCATCGGTCACATATGTATCTCCCGGTGTGCAACAGAATAGCTAATAAGCTATAATAACATTAGGCACAAGGCCAAGTATCAACACAATGTCAGAATGGCTAAAAGCCATAAAATCACAGAATGGCATAATGCCATGTGCAGTACTGCTAACTGAACCCTATTGGCATGCCAACCTATCCAAACCAATCTTGCTAGGTGTACTAGAGCATGTTACACTTTTAAATTTTATAATTCTTGAAATTTAAGTTTTGGTGTTACTATTCATTTCATTAGTCAACTATAATATTGACTTTTGCATAGACAATAGGTACATTGGTTCTAATACTGCCAACATACCACATTTTGCATTCTAAAATTGTTGGTATTGGTTGTCAATACCATTTCTAAGCTTAGTGTTAGTTATTCAAAATTTTCAGATTTCAGGCCTCATATTTATTGTTCCATTGGTCATTTATACAGTAGGAATTTGGCAAAATTGTCTTCATAAAAGTTGTTCCTTATTTTGTCTAGTTACATTTCCTTTTTTGAATCACTCCATTTGGAGTTTTTTAGCTCAAGTTATAGCCTAAACACCATAACTAGCCGGATTAGACAAAATTCAAAATTCTGGGCAAAACTGGTTCTGCCAGATTTGGTAACCTAAGTTTGGTTGGCAATTTGACTAGGTTATGGTCAGAATTTGGATTTTTGTTCTTCATGAAAGTTTTAGTTCTATGTCTCACCTTTCTGCTGGTAAAATTTTGGGTCAATTGGACTTTTCTACACTGAGTTATGACCAAATGACTAAATACTGTTCATTTAGTCATTTTGCCCAGGCATAATGCAGGTCACCCAGATTAGGGCAATTTTTAAGCCAACTTGGTTTGGTTTTCTGGGCAGGGTTTCTTCGCCAAAGTTGTGCCATTATGTGTCTAGTTTCATGTCCAATTAGCCTTGCACCAATTGAGCCTGTACAACTCCATTTATAGCTGCACAAACCTACTAGACTCATGCTCAGTCCTGCAGGTCAGCCAAGGCAGCTCACCCATACACAATTGCCAAGCCTCAACTCACTTCATTTTCTCATCATACACATTCAAATGGTCACTAATTGACCATTTAAACTTTCATTCACCAACACATGAGCAAACCCTAGGTTTCTCCCAAACCCTAACTCTATCATTTCAATTCTTCAAACACATACAATCAATGGATCAATTCATACTCCCAATGATGTATATACAAGTTTTAAAGATTAATTGACACTAACCTTTGTTGGAGAGTTTCCATAACTTAGAAAACTTCTTGATTTTTCTTTCTTTTTGCTGCCTAAAGCTTCCTCAAGGTGTGGGGTGAATTTTTTTGTGAAGACAACTAGGGCTTTGGGGTGAGATTTGGTGAGGTTGGGAGCTTGAGTGAGCTTTAATGGAGTTTTCCTTCCTCTCTCTCTCTCTCCACGTTTTTGGCTGCCCCAAAGGTTGAAAAAGAAACTATTTTTTTTTTCCTTTCATTTTCTGCCCATTTAGTCATTTTAAATGAGTTATTGACATGTGTCACAATGTGATTGGGTGAAAGGATTTTAATTGCATAAACATGATGTCAAAAGTCCCATTTTTCTTCATTTTTTTTTCTTTTCTTTCTATTCATTTTCAATTAAATTTTTAGCAATATTTATTCACATTTTATTTCATTATAATTATTTACTTAACTGGACAAGTCGGCCAAAAATCATCTCTGAAAACGAAATGACCGAAATGCCCTTCACTTGGCTTAACAGACTAAAATTGTCAGTACCGATTGAAAAAATTTTCTAAGCATTTTCTTGGTATTCTAATGCCATAGGAACTTCAATGACCCTTCTCTAGAGTCCCAAAAATTATTTTATGAATTTTTCCTCGGGTTTAGGGCTCCTAGTTGCAAGAACCGCAACTTCCCACTGACTTACCCATCGCTAGGGCACCGGCTCATTTAACTTGATTGTATTTTATTTCTAAAATTTTTCCTAAATTTTTCTTATTAATTTTTGAGTTAATTATGGTTCCTCACTTTAGTTTAAATGTTTTTCTGGACGTTCTAACTGTCTGGACCCACACTGGTCACGGAATAATAGAATGTACGGAGTTGCTACAGGGAGGGTGTTACAAATGGTTCACATGTACCATTGTATTCAAAACATTTTTTTCTTTCTCTCTTGATGGGAACTTTTATCTCATTTATACATTCAACAATCCATTCATGTAAAGAACATTTCAGACTTCAAGTTATTTTGCTAATATATTATGAATTCCACTAGTGTTGGGAATATAAATCTCAATTACCTATTCTAAGTAATCCATGAACATTTCATGGGTTCCAAATTTCATGCCTTAATTTCCTCTATCAATTTAGTTCTTACACTTCATGTCTTTGTATTACTATTCATCATACTATTCACTCAAATTGTTGACTTTTTTTATACATAATAAATTTATTGAACCTAAATTCACCAAGATACCACATTTTGCATTCTAAAGTTGTTGGTACTGGTTGCCAATACCATTTCAAAGCTTAGTATTAGTTATTCACAATTTTCAGATTTCAAGCACTAAGTTTACTGTTCCATTGGTTATTTATATAGTAGGAATTTGGCAAAATTGTCTTCATCAAAGTTGTTCCTTATTTTGTCTAGTTACATTTTCTTTTTTAAATCACTCCATTTGGAGTTTTGTAGCTTAAGTTATAGCCTAAACACCATAACTGGCCGGATTGGACAGAATCCAAAATTCTGGGCAAAATTGGTTCTGCCAGATTTGGTAACTTATGTTTGGTTAGCAATTTGACTAGGTTATGGTCAGAATTTGGATTAGTGTTCTTCATGAAACTTGTAGGACTATGTCTCAGCTTTCTGCTATAAAATTTCAGGTCAATTGGACCTTTTTACACTGAGTTATGATCAAATAAATAAACACTGTTCATTTAGTCATTTTTCCCAGGCAGAATGCAGGTCACCCGGATTAGGGTAATTTTTAGGTCATCTTGGTTTAGTTTTCTAGGCAAGGTTTCTATACCAAAGTTGTAACATCCTCATTTTAGCTAGTCCGTACAGTTTACTGTTCCGGTGACCAATGTCGGTTCGGACTGCTAGAACGTTCAAAAAAATATTTAAACTAAAGTAAGGAAACAAAAATTAACTCAAATATTAATAAGAAAAAAATTTTAAGAAAAATTATAAAATAATTTTTGGGACTCCATAGAGGTTCTTATGGCATTAGAATGCCAAGAAAATACTTAGAAAATTTTTTCAATCTGTACAGACAATTTTGGCCCGTTAAGCCAAACGGAGGGCATTTTGGTCATTTCATCTTCAGAGATGATTTTTGGGCCAACTTGTCCAGTTAAATAAATAATTTATATAACATAAAATATAAATAAATATTGTCAAAAATTTAATTGCAATTAAGTAGACAAGAAATGGAGAGAAAATGAAAGAAAATGGATTTATGACATCATCATGATGTCATTAAAACTCACCCAACTAACCCAATCTTGACACATGGCATAAACATATATAAAAGAGGTAAAATGGGCTAGAAAACAGACGAAAAAATCAGAAACCTCTTCCTTCTTCTTCTCCTTGACGTCAACTCTCCTTCCCTAACCCTCCATGAACAAGCTTTTTCAAGCTTGATTTTCCCTAGCTTTCATCCACCAAAAACCCTAATTGTTAATACAGAAACTTGCTCTTTCATCTTAGTGAAGCTTTGGCAGCAAAATTTTGAAGAAAAACTGAAGTTTTGCAAGACCCAATCTTAGGTCCAAAGAGGTTAGTGACCTAACCCTAAATTTTTACTTTGAATACATGTTTAGGGACTTGAATGAGTGTAAATTTCAAAGGAAATTTGTTAAAAATCACTTGTATGCTATCCCATATTTTTCGGCAGCCATGGTTAGGGTTTGATTGTGTTGAGCTTAATGAAGTTAAAATGACCATTATGGCAGCCCACAATATGTACCCACTAAGTGGATTGATGAAATGCAAGTTAAATGCATGATTTGAGATGTTAGGGTTAGGGTTAGGGTATAAAATGGAGACTTTAATCATGTAATGATGAAAGTGAGTTTTAATGGTCAATTAGTGACCATTTGGTAATGTGTAAACAAGAAATGAGGTGGTTTGATTAGTGAGAATTACAGTTGGTGTGGCTACCCATGGTGACCTACAGAATTAGACATGAGTCTAACAGGTTTGGGCAGCCATAACATGAATGGTAGATGTTCAATTGGTGCAAGGATAATTGGACATGAAACTAGACACATAATGGCACAACTTTGGTAAAGAAACCATGCCCATAAAACCAAACCAAGTGGACCAAAAGCTTGCCTTAATCCGGGTGACCTGCAATCTGCTTCTGCAGAATGACCAAATGAACAGTGATGGTTCATTTAGCCATAACTCAATGTAGAAAGGTCCAATTGACCTGAAATTTTACCAGAAACAAGACGAGATATATATCAACAACTTTCATGAAGGAACCTAACCCAAATTATGACCAATACCTATCCAACAAGTGAGTTTCAGCCACTGTTCACTGCACTGTAGATATGGTCAGTCCAACAAAATTTCAATCCGGCCAGTTATGGTTTTTAGACCATAACTTGAGCTACAAAAGTCCAAATGGAGTGATTCAAAAAGGAAATTCAACTAGACAAAATAAGGAACAACTTTCATGTTGATCATTTTGCCAAATTTCCACTGCAAAAATGACTAATGGGACAGGAAAAATGAAGCATGAAAACTAAAAATTTTGCTTAATTAACATTAACCTTAGCAATGGTATTGGCAACCAATACCAACAAATTTTGAATGAAAAATGTGGTATGTTGGGAGTATTAAAACCAATTTACCTATTGTTTATGCAAAAATCAAAATTTTGGTTGACTAATGAAGTGAATAGTAATACCAAAACTTGAAATTCAAAAATTGTAAAACTCAAAAGTGTAAAATGCCCCAGTATGCGTAACAAGATTGGTTTGGATAGCTTGGCATGCCAATAGAGTTCTGTTTGCAGTACTGCATATGGCTTCATGCCATTCTGTGTTTCATGGCTCCCATGCCATTCTTTGACATAATAGCCTTTGGCTAAGTTATTTGAGTTGATATACTTGGGTTTTAACCCTGATAATTATTACAGCTTATTAGGTATTCTGTTGCACACTGGGAGACACAGTGTGACCGATGGTGTGATGGTCCAAGGTACTTAGTACCCAGTGCTAGTTTACCCATTTATCTAGTCCAATCAACTAGTATGGGTTACTCGGGCAATGATAATAAACCTTATCAAAATTTAAGTGAATAATACTATAAATAATACCAGAAATTAAGTCTACCCAAAAATGAAATCATACATTTTACATAATTATTTTAATCTATTTTATTTTATTTTATAGTGTCACCACTAAGCAGAATTGCTTAGCGCATCGCTTTTGCCACGCGCAGGTACTGGAGACCTAGCTGGGGAGCCCAGCAGACATCAGACGGGGTGAGCTTTCAGAGCTACATCCGGGGTCCAGAGTCACCTCACATCTGCACTGCATATGGTAGGACATTAAGACTATAGGTGGCCCTTTTGTATTTTGCATTTTGTATTAGTTTGGATTATAACTACAAACTCCTGTAATTATGTATTAATGTAAATACATGACATTTCATATTATTGAGATTTTCTGCATAATGTATGTTAATAAAAGAAATGTTAAGAATTATTGTGAATATGCTTCAAGTGATGAAGTGAACAGAAAAGTTTTGAAAATAGTATTGTGATTTGAGATTGAGATTTTGAGATTGACTTGAATGTGTATAATGGAGTTTAGATTTGGAAATTATTTTGGAAGTGTATTTAAATAGGTTCAGAAGAACTGTTTTTCCAATTTACAGCCGGCACTCTGTCGGATTTTCTATAAAATTTGCGGATAAATTCAAAATTATCAAAGTTGAAAATAAATGAATTATAAAGGGATAAATTGTAATAGAGACATAAATTGGTGCTCCGGCACACTGAGTGGCATAACTTGCTTGACTACACTGTAGACGGGTAAGGGGTGTCACAAAAGTTGTACCATTATGTATCTAGTATTATTTCCAATTGGCCTTGCACCAATTGAACCTCTACAACTCCATTTATAACTGCCCAAACCTGCTAGACTCATGCTCAGTCCTGTAGGTCAGCCAAGGCAGCTCACCCACACTCAAATGCCAAGCCTTAACTCACTTCATTTCCTCATCATACACATTCAAATGGTCACTAATTGACCATTACAAGGTTAATGAACCATTACATGAGCAAACCCTAATATTGTTCAAATGTCCAAGTTTTCAAGTTCCATTTATGCATTACACTTGCCTTACACTTGCACTTAAATGTTCAATCACTCATCTCATGTTAAGGGCAGCTCATAAACCCCTTGCTTCAAGAAAATTCATCAAACCCTAACCATCCCTAAGCTGCCAAAATTGTAGGGATGAATATACATAAATTTTATTTTGTTTTTCTTACAATTTCCACTTATCTCATGGCAATTAACATGAATTAAACAAGAAAGGGAGGAGATTGGTCACTAACCTTAATTTAGCTATTTCCCAAAGCTTGAGAACTCCTCTTTTTCTCTTTCTTTTTGCTGCCCAAGACTTGCTCTAGGTGTAAGGGTAAAAATTTGTGAAGGGAAGCTAGGGTTTTGGGGTGATTTGGGTGGTGAACTCAAGCTTGGTGAAGCTTTAATGGTGGAAGGGAGAAGGGAGGGCTTCGAATGGAAGAAGAAAGGAAAAAGAAATATGATTTTTTTCCTTTATTTCTGCCCATTTAACTCATTTTAAGTGAGTTATAACCATGTGTCACCATGTGATTGGGTGGAGGCACACTAATGACATCATGTGATGTCATAATTTCCTATTTAATTTATTTTCTTTTTCTTTTCTTTTTTACTCAATTTCAATTTAATTTGTAGCAATATTTATTTATATTTTATGTCATAATAATTATTTATTCAACTGGACAAGTCGGCCAAAAATCATTTCTGAAGACGAAATGACCAAAATGCCCTCCGTTTGGCTTAATAGACCAAAATTATCTATACCGATTGAAAAATTTTTCTAAGTATTTTCTTGGCATTCTAATGCCATAGGAGCCTCAATGACCCTTCTCTGGAGTCCAAAAAATTATTTTATGAATTTTCCCTTAGGTCTAGGGCTCCTAGTTGCGAGAACCGCAACTTCCCACTGGGTTACCCATTGCTAGGGCACTAGCTCATTTAACTTGGTTGTATTTTTTTTCTAAATTTTTCCTAAATTTTTCTTATTATTATTTGAGTTAATTATAACTCCTCACTCTATTCTAAATATTTTTCCAGACGTTCTAGCTATCCAAACCGACACCGATCACCGGAATAGTAGAATGTGCGGAATTGATACAGTGAGGGTGTTACAGCTAAGAGCCGAAAATATTTTGTAGCTAATAAATAGCGATGTATGTGGTCCATTTAATGAAATGGCTAGAGGCAATTTTCATTATTTTATTACCTTTACTGAGGATAAATCAAGGTTTGGGTATTTCTATTTAATGAAATACAAATATGAATCCTTTGAAAAGTTCAAAGAATTTAAATCTGAAGTAGAAAATCAAATAGGAAAAAGTATTAAAGCTCTTTAATCAGATTGTGGAGGTGAATACTTGAGTACTGAATTTGATGAATACTTGAGAGAGCATGGCATTGTTTCCCAGTTGACTCCTCCAGGAACACCACCGCTAAATGGTGTATCTGAAAGGAGAAATCGTACCTTATTGGATATGGTACATAGTATGATGAGCTATACTGATATGCCAATCTCCTTTTGGGGATTTGCATTAAAATTAGCTTTGTATATTCTGAATAGGATTCCATCAAAATCAGTATTCCATCAAAATCAGTATCTTTCACACCTTATGAGATATGACATGGAAGAAAACCAAGTCTTAAGCATGTTAAGATTTGGTGTTGTCCAACTTATATCAAAAAGCTGAACACTGATAAATTGGAAACCAGATTAGAAAAGGGTCGATTTATTGGATATCCAAAAGATAGTTTTGGGTATTATTTTTAGTTGCCTGGATCACAAAAGGTTATGATAAGTAGAGATGCCATATTTCTTGAATAACAGTTTGTTTAAGAAGGAGGCAAAGGAAGGCAAATAGAGTTAGAATTGGAGAATTCTAACCAACCAATAGATTATATGGATATAGATCCATCTAGTCAACCTACACCTATTGATGAAACATCTACAACTGTTCCTCGCAGAACAACCAGGGTATCTCACCCACTAGTATGATATGGTTTCCTTCATTAAGAATAACAAGAGTTGTCTACTCATGAAGAAGCTATATTAGATATAGACTCTTCAAAATGGATTGATGCTATGAAATCCGAGATTGATTCCCTGTATAAGAATCAAGTTTGGGATCTCATTGACCCACCTGAAGTTATTGTATCTATAGGGAACAAATGGGTTTTCAAGAAGAAAATTAATTTTGATGGAAAGGTGGAGACCTATAAAGCAAGGCTAGTAGAGAAAGAGTTTCACCAAAGGTAAGGAATCGACTATGAGGAGACTTTCTCGCCTATTGCCAGGCTTAAATCAATTAGGATTCTATTAGCAATAGTTGTATACTATGATTATGAGATTTGGCAGATGGATATTAAAACAGCTTTTCTCAAGGGATACATTGAAGAAAACATTTTCATGGAACAACCTAGGGGTTTTTGAATCCCAAGATGGTTCCAAAGTGCGCAAGCTAAAGCGATCCATTTATGGGTTAAAACAAGTTTCGAGGAGTTGGAACATCTGTTTTGATGAAGCCACTAAGTCATTTGGTTTTGTAAAAAATGAGGATGAGCCATGTCTATATAAGAAGGTTAGTGATAGTGTGATCACTTTCCTTGTCTTATATGTGGATAATATTCTGTTGATAGGTAATGACACAGGTATGTTGACAACTATGAAGATATAGTTGTCAAATACATTCTCCATGAAAGACTTAGGGGAGGCAACCTACATTCTTGGGATTTGCATCTATAGAGATAGAGCGAAAAGAATAATTGGTTTATCCCAAAGTCTATACTTGAAAAAGGTGTTAAAGAGGTTTAACATGCTTGATTCCAAGAGAGGATTGTTACCAGTGAGACATGGTATCCACCTTTCTAAAGAGATGTCTCCAAAGACACCTGAAGAAAGAGACAAAATGGCTAGGATTCCATATGCTTCGGCTATTGGAAGTTTAATGCATGCAATGTTGTGTACTAGGCCGGATATCGCATATGCTGTTAGTTTGACAAGCAGGTATCAATCCAATCCAGGTTTGGAACACTGGATAGCTATCGAGAATATCCTTAAGTACTTGAGAAGAACTAAGGATTTATTCTTGATTTATGGAGATGGAGACTTGCAATTGGATGGTTATGCTGATTCTGATTTTTAATCAGATATCGATGATAGAAAGTCTACCTCTGGTTATGTGTTCATTTGTAATGGAGGTGCAGTCAGTTGGAAGAGTTCCAACAGAGTACGACTGTAGATTCCACTACCAATGCTGATATATTGCTGCATCAGATGCCGCAAAGAAAGTTTTTTGGATATAAGAAATCATGGTCTCACTAGAAATTCAAAGACATAATATATTTATGTGTAATAAAAAAGGTCCATTGATATTTTGTTAAAAATTCTATTCTTATGTTGTTAAGAATATGAGTGACAATATTTCTAGCACAAAGTATCATAAATAGGTTCACAATCGAGGATACTTCACAATAAGGACATGACTTATCCAGTAAGATTGTATTCATGTTTGTTCCTAAGTTATTTATATGAGATGTAAATAAGATGGAATAGTGAGTCTCATGCCATATAACAAACATGATAGGCACTTATACATGATAAGTAGGTCGAACCAGTGACATTTATGACAAGCACATGGAGTTTACTCTTGTCAATGTATTGTCATAAATCATATCAGTGCATATAATCTTTAGACCTGAGATAGCACAGTTATCGTATATATAGGTGGTTTGAGTTTGATACTGCTTTCATACTTGTACTGTGTATGGGTATATGGACATGTGTTGGCTCCTACTAGTTATATATGGAGGTAGGTGTTAATCAAGATGGAATCTGTTCCTCTAAGTAAATAGGGATAAAATCCTATATTCATTTAATTGTTCTTGATGTTTTAAGTTCCTGGCCAGGATAGATAGAATTATTCAGAAAAAAGTTTCTGATGAGAAAATCTTTTTAATAAAGAACTGGAATTAAAAGAGAACATAATATTCATAGTAAATGGGGAATGACATAAACTATGACTCCAGCTCGAATTGGGATTTTGTAATAGAGAGATTCTAGTGCATGGTAATATATGATTATAGGTTCATTTAAGATAAACCTTATTACTATTTGGGTGGCCATGGCATGCTATGCTAGGTGTTAACCATGGTCTATGAGATGCATAAAATGATTTAGAGAAATCATTTATGGTAAAAAAGAGTTCAGATGATATTAAGAGTTGATATCATGTCTCATTGCCAATTAGTGATGAGCCTAGTAAGTCACACATATACACAAGTAATCACCAAATTAAATATGATTTAATTAATTAATTAAAGAGTTTAATTGATTAATTAAATAGGTTTGGTTTGTAATTATATTGCAAATTCTCTAGCATAGCTTGAAACTAAATCTAGGTTATTGGATGTATAGTATAAGTTAAATTTATATTTAAAGTATTTAAAAATGTATTTAATTAATGAGAAATTAATTAATAGAGATTAATTAATTAATTTATATTTGATATGAATTGATTCGAAGACGAGAAATAATTATTTTGGATTGAGAACTGAAAATTAAAACACAGGGGTATTTTGGTCATTTCATAGGGTAACATGTGGCACCATGAGATGGTGACACATGGCACTACACATAAGCTTGCCATATATCTTTTAATCATGTAAGAAGATCAAAGCCAAGATTAAATATAGGTTTGACACTTGGTACAATGTGATTGGGTCAATTAAACCTAGAGCCAATCAGAAGGTGACATGTGGCAAGGGTTTTAAGTGATGACCTAGCTATATAAGTATTGTTTCGAAAGAGTAAAACGTGTGGGCTGCTATTCTCTCTTTGTGCTGCCACCCTTGGCTACCCTCTCCCCTCTTCTTCTTCATCTCTCATCAATTCAAAGAGATTAGCAAACAATCTCTTGAATTAAAAATACTAGAAATTGTTTCTACTGTCGTGTTTACATCCGTAATCTCTTAAAAGGAAAAACTTGATTTTCTAATTCATAGAAAAAGCTTTAGAAGCTGTTTAAGGGCTACCATAGGTGATCTTGGTGTGGACAAGCTAGAGGGACAACATTTGGTGTCCTAAAGACGCATCCCGAAGGCGCCAAACACACTGTAGTGCATCCAAAGGTTAGTGCACTTGTTCTTGATCTAATCTAGGGTTCTAATGGATTAGTCTTAAATGGCAAATATAGATCCAAAAATATATTAAAAGAGTTTTAATATGTTGTTTATCATTGAAATGAAATAGATAAAAATAAATCTTGCATGATGCATGTGACCCTAGATGAAAAATTTTGAATTTCAATTATCTAAACTTGTGTTTTTCATGCTTCCGCTCATACATAACCTTACATATTAAATACAAATATTCAATTAAGAGCTTTGTAATATGCCCTAGTAGACCTAGTAAGATTGGCTTGGATAGGTTGACATGCCAATAGGGTTCTGATAGCAGTACTGCATATGGCATCTTGCCATTCTGTGATTTATAGCTTATGTGGCTATTTCATGATTTTATGGCTTTTAGCCATTCTGACAGTATTGTGATACTTGGCCTTGTGCCTAATATTTATTACAGCTTATTAGTTATTCTGTTGCACACCAGGAGACACAATGTGACCAATGGTGTGACAGCCCGAGGTACTTGGTACCCAGTGCCAGTTTACCCATTTATCCAGTCCCGTTAACTAGTATAGGTTACTTGGACAATCAAAATAAAATCTTACAAAATTTTAATCAAATGATTAACGTAAAAAGTATCAAGTTACTGCAAATAATTACCAGAAACTCAGTCTACATAAAATGTCAGCATACACTTTGCATGTTTATTTCTTTTTAGTTATTTTTGTTTTATTATTGGCACCACTAAGCAGTATTGCTTAGTGTGTTTCTTTTGCCACACGTAGGTACAGGAGATGCAGAGTGTGAGCCTAGTATACCCCAGACTGAGTGAGAGTCAGATTTACCAGTGTACTGTGTCACCTCTCATCTGCAGTGCATTTGGTAGGGCACTAGGATTCTCTTTTATATTTTTGTAAATTGTATTTTGTATTTAGATCTTCATGTCATCATGTAAATTGTAAACACTTGTATTATTTTGTATTGTAAATTAATGAAATTAAGTATTATCTTCATAAATTTGAGTTCGAATTGAATTATTTGTGATATGAATTGAATGAATGAAAATTGTTGAGAAATTGTAGAGAAATGTTGAGATGATATTGATTATTTGGAGTTGAGAATGATTGGAAAAATATTTGGAAGTGTTTTCCACAGGTTCCGAAGAACTGTTTTCTCCATTTTTAGATGGCACTCTGTCAGATTTTCTGAAAAATCTTTGAAACCTCCAATAAATTTAAAATTTCAATAAATGATGTAAATGATATCAATTTCATAAGTTTTACTTAGTGACCCATAAATAAATAAATTTTGAAATGATAAATATCAATGAGTTAAGATGTGTTCCGGCACTCTGGGTGGCATATCTTGCTCGGCTACATTGTAGACGGGTAAGGGGTGTCACAAGTAAGACATGGTATCCACCTTTCTAAAGAGATGTCTCTAAAGACACCTGAAGAAAGAGATAAAATGGCCAGGATTCCATATGCTTCAGCTATTGAAAGTTTGATGTATGCAATGATGTGTACTAGGTTGAATATCACACATGCTATTAGTTTGACTAGCAGGTTTCAATCTAATCCAGGTTTGGAACATTGGATAGCTGTCAAGAATATCCTTAAGTACTTAAGAAGAACTAAGGATTTAGTCTTGATTTATGGAGGTGGTGACTTGCAATTGGATGGTCATACTGATTCTGATTTCCAATCAGATATCGATGATAGAAAGTCTACCTCTGGGTTTGTGTTCATTTGTAATAGAGGTGCAGTCAGTTGGAAGAGTTCCAAAAAGAGTACGACTACTGATTCCACTATAGAGGCTGAATACATTGCTGCATCCGATGCTACAAAAGAGGATGTTTGGATAAAGAAGTTCGTGATAGAATTTGTAGTAGTTCCTTCCATTGAGTCAGCAGTTCCTCTCTGCTGTGACAACAATGGAGTGGTCATGTAGGCTAAGGAACCCCGGTCTCACCAAAAATCCAAACACATAGAAAGGTGCTACCACATTATCAGAGAGATAGTTGGGTGAGACGATGTAGCCATGCAGAAAATAGCATCAGCTGAAAATCCAGCTGATCCATTCACGAAGCCTATGTCACAAGCTCAGTTAAACCGACATCTTGAGAAGAAGGGTCTAAGATATTGTAATGAATGGCTCTAGTGCTACTGGGAGATTGTTAGTAGTATGCCCTAGAGCATATCATTTAGTATGTATCTTATGCATATTTTATTAATAAAAAGGCAATTTCACTTTTCCATTTACATAATGTATTTATGTGTAATAGAAAAGGTCCATTGATATTTTGTTAGAAATTCTATTCTTAGGTTGTTAAGAATATGAGTGACAATATTTCTAGCACAAAGTATCATAAATTGGTTCACAATCGAGGATACTTCACACAGGACATGACTTATCTAAAAAGATTGTAATCATGTTTGTTCCTAAGGTATTTATATGAGATATAAATAAGATGGAGTGGTGAGTCTCATGCCACATAACAAACATGATAGGCACTTACACGTGATAAGTAGGCTGAACCAGCGACACATATGACAAGCACATGGAATTTACTCCTGTCAATGCACTGTTATATATCATATCAGTGCATATAATCTTTAAACCTGAGATAACATAGTTATCTTGTATATAGGTAGTTTGAGTTTGATACTGCTTTCATACTTGTACTGTGTATGGGTATATGGGCATGTGTTGGCTCCTACTAGTTATATATGGAGATAGGTGTTGATCAAGATGGAATCTGTTATCCTAAGTAAATAGGGATAAAATCCTATGTTCATTTAATTGTTCTTGATGTTTCAAGTTCCTAGCCAGGACAGACAAATTTAGTCAGAAAAGTGTTTCTAACAAGAAAATCTAATTAATCAAGAACTGAAATTAAAAGAGAACATAATATTCATAGCAAATGGGGTTTGACATTAACCATGACTCCATTGGATTTTGTAACGGAGAGATTCTAGTGCATGGTAACATATGATTGTAGGTTCATTTAAGGTATTCTTTGTTACTAATTGGGTGGCCATGGCACGCTATGCTAGGTATCAACCCTGGTCTATGAGATGCCTAAAATGATTTAGAGAAATCATTCATGGTAAGAAAGAGTTCTGATGATATTAAGAGTTAATATCATATCTCATTGCCAATTAGTGATGTGCCTAGTGAGTCACATACATGCACAAGTTAATCACCAAGTAAAATGTGATTTAATTGATTAATTAAGAGTTTAATTGATTAATTAAAGAGGTTTGGTTTGCAATGAGATTGCAAAGTCCCTAGCATAGCTTGAAACCAAATCTAGGTTATTGGATGTATAGTATAAGTTAAATTTATATTTAAAGTGTTTAAATATAAATTTAATTGTGAGTAATTAATTAATAGAGATTAATTAATTAATTTATATTTGAAATAAATTGATTAGAAGAGAAGAAATAATGATTTTGGTTTGAGAACTCAAAATTAGAACATAAGAGTAATTTGGTCATTTTACATTGTGACATGTGGCACCATGAGATGGTGACACATGGCATCATATAAGTTTGCCATTTTTCTTCCTCTCATACAAGGTAATCAAAGTCAAGATTAAGTCTAGCTTTAACATTTGGCTTAATGGGATTAAGTCAATTAAAAATAAGATGCAATGTGGTAGTGACATGTGGCAAAGGGTTTCAGTGATTATTTGACCTAAGTATAGAGAGAGAAGTTATAAGAAAAATCAACCACCTCTCATTTCTCTCATGTATGGGATGGCACAAAGTTCTTTCTCTCTCCTCTTCTTTCTTTCTCATCAATTCAAAGAGAATCACTCCATTCCCTTTGAATTAAAATTGCTAGGAATTGTTTCTAGTGTCCTATACACACATATAACCTCTCTAAAAGCAAAATCCCAAATTATAATTGGTTAGCAAGGCTTGAGAAGCAAAATTGGGGGCTGCTCATTGGTGATCTTGGTGTGGAAAAGCTAGAGGGACAACACTTGGGGTCCTAGGTACTTCCTAAAGGTGCCAATTCCATCCATAGTGCATTAAAGAGGTTAGTGCTCAAACTCCTCTTTCAAACTAGGGTTTAATTGAATTAATTTGTTAATTCACAATCTTAAATCGCAAATAAAGATCCTAATACATATTAAAAGAGTTTTAATATGAAATTGAGCATTGAAATTAATTAGGCACACAAGAGATGTGGCATGATGCATGAAACCCTAGAAGAAAATTTTTAAAATTCAATGCTCCAATGCACTAATTATCATGCTTCCGCTCCTTCATTTTGGACTTTTGTGTATAATTTCCATATGAATGAATGAATTAATGAAAAATATTATTTTCTTAAAATTGAATGAACAGATATGATATGATATGTTTTATGACAAGATGAATAGAACAGATATGATATGAAATTATTTAACAGGTAACTATTAGAACCCGCCAGATGCCAATAAATCAGAGGAGGCTCTGCCCGGGTTTCCACATAAATAAATTGTGATAAAAAAATATTACCACTTGTTTTCTACAAAGTTTAAAAATTAACAATGGACACGACAGGATAAGATAGGGTGCTCTAGCACCGAATGTGGCATGCTTTACTCGGTTACACTGTAGACGAGTAAGGGGTGTGACATACACTGCAGATCGGGTAAGGGGTGTTACAACTTATGTATGTTAAGGTTCAAATTATGAACCGTTTTTATGTTAAAGATGTTTATGTATGGATGAAAAGACTAAGATATATAATGGTTTAAATTATGCTTAGATGGTGAAGTACAAGAATTTGTGAATGCAATAGAGGCTTTAAGCTTGCTATGGATTTTGTCTGCCTTAAGCTGACTTGATCCCTAGCGCTGATAATAGCCCCTGAGTTAGGTCATTAAAAGTTGGTATCAGAGCTCTAGGTTAGATAAGTGGACCCAGATGCTAGTAAAAGTATAAAAGATAGGTGAAAGGATATATGTTGACCAGCACAGCTAGGAAAATACAAGTCTAATAGGGTTGAATCCCTGTATGTTATGTGATGAATGTTATGTGCATGTTAGGTTTCATGTTATCCCTGATTATATGCTATTCATTCATGTGAATGCATGTGAACTCTTTATGTGCTTAACACTTCTGGTTTGCTTTCAAAAATGCGAGGTTCAAGGTGATCCACTAAGTTAACCAATGCTCTACCCAAAAATAAGGGTATTAAGGCACTACCCGCCAACCCTATTGTCAGGGAGAGAGCAAGTAGAGGTGGAAGGGGAAAATCTTTAAGAGGTCCTAAACGATCATTTGAAGTTAGCAGGGAGTCTGTACAAGCACCCAAAATGTTTATAGAAGCACGAAGGTGTTCTCATGCCTTCTCCCAACAGCATGAGAATCTTGAGCCTTCTATTGTGGGAAGATTGGAGAAAATAATTCTGAGGAAGGAGGAGATGAGTCAAAGTTTGTATCTCCTCCACAGCCAAAACTAAAGTATGGTTTTGGGTATCCATATCCTCAACAAGGAAATTTTGGAAACCCTAGGTATATGGGCTACCCATAATATCTTCCTTTTATGCCCTACCTACCGTACTTTCCACCATACAACCCATATCTCATGTACCCTCTATAACAGTAGCCCCAAAGTTCTTCAACAACCATGGGAACTCAACATCCCATGGAGGGAGTTACAAGAGTGCAAGTACCACCACTGCTGCAGCTCCTACAGTTCCTATACAGGAGACTAGGACTAGTAGTCGAGGTAAAGCAAAAATGATAGACTACTTAGAGCTAGATGCTACCAAGTGCAAGGAGATGATCCTTTTGAGTACATTAACGCGGTCAAAATGATAGCCGATGAATTGGATGCCAGTGATAGTAGGGCCATTTTGTGACAGAGTTTAGTACTTAGGCTTTCCCAAAAAGCTCTTGATAACTAAAGGTTGTAACACCCTCACTTTAGCCTGATTGTACGTTCTATTGTTCCGCTGACCAAGGTCTGTCCAGACAGCTAGAATGTCTGGAATTTTATTTAGACTAGAGTGAGGAGTTATAAATAATTCAAATAAGTATAATAAAAATTAAGGAAAAATTTTAGGAATAAAATACAATAAAGTTAAATGAACCGGCGCCTTAGCGATGGGTGACCCAACAGAAAGTTGTTGTCTCCACAGTTAGTAGTCCTAAACCTGAGGGAAATTCTGTGAAATAATTTTTGAGACTAAAAAGAAGAGTTATTGAGGTTTCGATGACATTAGAATGCCAAGAAAATGCTGAGAAAATTTTGTCAATCGATACAGACAATTTTAACTCATTAAGCTAAACGAAGGGCATTTTGGTCATTTCACCTTCAGAGATGATTTTGGACCAACTTGTCCAATTAAGTAAATAAATTATATGACATAAAATATGAATAAATATTGCTAAAAAATTAAATTAAAAATGAATAGAAAGGAAAAGAAATAAAAATGAACTAAAATTCCCATTATGACATCATTATGATGTCATTAAGATGCCCTCCACAAATCACCATTCAAAAACACAATTAAAATTCTTTAAAAAGGGAAAAATGAGTCAAAATTCAAAAAGAAATTTCAGGTTTCTACCTTCTCTCCAGTCGAGACCCATCTCCCTTGCCAAACTCCATTGTTGTTCCATTTTCTCACTATAAAAACTCTTGAAAATTCACCATAAAATCATAAGTTTCCTTCACCAAAACTCCTCCTCACCCCTTTAACTCTTTCTAGGTAGCAAAAAGAAGAAAGAAAAGGAAGGTTTTGCAAGCTTGGGAGTTAGCTCTAACAAGGTTTGTGACCAATTCTTCTTTCTCTCTCTTAATTTATGGTTAAGTACTTAATTTAAGTTGAGAATTGTAAGAAAATTGAAAGGAAACCACTTGTATGCTTTCCTCCAAATTTAGGCAGCCATGGACACACTAGGGTTTTGATGTTTTCTTTGAATTAAATGAGTATATAAGCTGCCTTTAACATAGATTACATGATTGGAACATAAATTAGAGGTGTAATGCATGAAAATGAGACCTTGATCAATTAGGGTTAGGGTTTTGAACCAACAATTGGGGGTTGATGCAATTGAGCATGAATTGTTATTTTAATGGTCAATTAGTGACCATTTGGTGTAGTTTGAACTGAAATTGGAGTGACTTGTGACTTTACCTAAGACAAAGGTTAGGCTGCCTCAAGTATGCATTCTGGACCCTTTGAGTCTAGTGTGCTCTTGGGGTTATAACTTAAGCTATGTAACTCTAATTTATGCAAGGCAATTGGAGGTGAAAGTAGATACATAATGCAAATTTTTTTATGAAGAAACCATGCCCAGAAAACTAACATAGGGTGACTTAAAAATTGACCTAATTCAGGTAACAAACATTCTGCCCTAGGCAAAATGACCAAATGAACAGTGTTTGTTCATTTGGTCATAACTCAGCGTAGAAAAGTCCAATTGATCTGAATTTTATATCAATGGAAAGCTTAGAAAATTTAGGACAACTTTCATGAAGAATACAACTCCAAATTCTGAGCATAACTTAACGAAATTGCCCACTAAATTCATAACACCAAAGCTACTAGAAAGGGATTCTGCCCAGAAATTCTGGATAGATACCAATCCGGCCAGCCTTGGTAAAATTAGCATATTTTGAGCTAGAAAACTCCAAAAGGAGTGATTCAAAAAGGTAATTAAAGAAGACACATAAATGAACAACTTTCATGAAGAGAATATTGTCAAATTTCCACTGTAGCAATGACCAATGGAACAGTAAACTTAAGGCGTGAAATCTAAAAATTTTAAATAACATACAATAAGCTTTGAAATGGTATTGGCAACAAATGCCAACGATATTAGAATGAAAATTGTGACATGTTGGTGCTGTTAGTAGTATGCCCTAGAGTATATCATTTAGTATGTATCTTGTACATATTTTTATTAATAAAAGGCATTTCCACTTTTTCGTTTACATAATATATTGATGTGTAATAGAAAAGGTCCATTGATATTTTGTTAGAAATATTATTCTTAAGTAGTTAAGAATATGAGTGACAATATTTCTAGCACAAAGTATCATAAATAGGTTCACAATCGAGGATACTTCATAATAAGGACATGACCTATCCAGAAAGATTGTATTCATGTTTGTTCCCAAGTTACTTATATGAGATATAAATAAGATGGAATGGTGAGTCTCATGCCATATAACAAACATGATAGGCACTTATAAATGATAAGTAGGTCGAACCAGTGACACATATGACAAGCACTTGGAGTTTACTCTTGTTAATGTTTTGTCATAAATCATATTAGTGCATATAATCTTTAGACCTGAGATAGCACAGTTATCTTGTATATAGGTAGTTTGAGTTTGATACTGCTTTCGTACTTGTACTGTGTATGGGTATATGGGCATCTGTTGGCTCCTACTAGTTATATATGGAGGTAGGTGTTGATCAAGATGGAATCTGTTCCTATAAGTAAATAGAGATAAAATCCTATGTTCATTTTATTGTTCTTGATGATTCAAGTTCCTGGCCAGGACATATAGATTTATTCGGAAAAGAGTTTCTGATGAGAAAATCTTTTAATCAAGAACTGGAATTAAAAGAGAACATAATATTCATAGCAAATGGAGTTTGACATAAACCATGACTCCAGCTTGAGTTGGGATTTTGTAACAGAGAGATTCCAGTGCATGGTAACACATGATTATAGGTTCATTTAAGGTAAACCTTATTACTAATTCGGTGACCATGGCATGCTATGCTAGGTGTTAACCATGGTCTATGACGTTCATAACATGATTTAGAGAAATCATTTATGGTAAGAAAGAGTTCTGATGATATTAAGAGTTGATATCATGTCTCATTACCAATTATTGATGAGCCTAGTAAGTCACACACATACACAAGTTATCACCTATTTAAATATGATTTAATTAATTAATTAAAGAGTTTAATTGATTAATTAAATAGGTTTGGTTTGCAATTAAATTGCAAAGTCCCTGGCATGACTTGAAACCAAATCTAGATTATTGGATCTATAGTATAAGTTAAATTTATATTTAAAGTGTTTAAATATGAATTTAATTAATGAGAAATTAATTAATAGAGATTAATTAATTAATTTATATTTGATATAAATTAGAGGAAGAAAAAAAATAGTTATTTTGGGTTAAGAACTCAAAATTAAGACACAGGGGCATTTTGATCATTTCACAGTGTGGCACGTGGCACCATGAGATGGTGATACATGGGATTACACATAAGCTTGTTAAATATATATTTTTTAATCATGTAAGATGATTAAAATTAAGATTAAATATAGGTTTGACACTTGGCACAATGTGATTAGGTCACTTAAACCTAGAGCTAATCAAAGGGTGACATGTGGCAAGGGTTTAATGTGTAACCTAGCTATATAAGTGTTGTTATGAAAAGAAAAACAACCAGCAGCCACTCCTCTCCTTTTTCACGCCATTTTGAGGCTCTCCATCTATTCTTCTTCATCTCTCATCAATTCAAAGAGATTATCCATCAATCTCTTAAATTAAGAACACTAGAAATTGTTTCTAGTGTCCTGTTTACATCTCTAATCTCTTAAAAGGCAGAACTTGAATTTCTAATTAATAGAAAAAGCTTTAGAAGTTGTTCAAGGGATGCCATAGGTGTTCTTGGTGTGAACAAGCTAGAGGGACAACATTTAGTGTCCTAAAGACAAATCTCAAAGGTGCAGACACACTGTAGTGCATCAAGAGGTTAGTGTAATCGTTCTTGATTTAATCTAGGGTTCTAAAATTAATCTGATTAATTTTAAAATCTTAAATGGCAAATACATATCCAAAAACATATTAAAAGAGTTTTAATATGTTGTTTATCATTGAAATCAAATAGATAAAAATAAATCTTGCATGATGCATGTGACCATAGGTGAAAATTTTGAATTCAATGGTATAAACTTGTGTTTTTTACGCTTCTGTTCCGTCAATTGGTATCAGAGCCACTATATTTGCCATTTAGATTGTTGATTATATGATTTAATTGTGTGTTATGATCATGAGATGATTTATCCATTGCTGGTTGCAATGGAGGTTTGGCGGCATGCTTGAAAAACACCATTAATGGTGCGCATGGTTTGGCTTTCATGGGTGGTTCAAGGTTTAGCTTTTAATTCTGCAATTGTTGTATGATCTAAGGCCTATTCTTTGACTAATTAAAGTGTTTAATTAGTTATTTTAATCACACAATTAAACTATGATTCAAATCAGAATTTTAAAAATTATTTGAATGTGATTCAAATCTGAATTTTAAAAGTTGTTTGAATGTGATTCAAATCTAAATTTTTAAAGTTGTTTGAATCATATTTAAATCAGATTTTTTAAAGTTGATTGAATAATATTCAGATCTGATTTTTTAAAAAATATTTGAATGTGATTCAAATCTGAATTTTTAAGGTTGTTTGAATGTGATTCAAATCTGAATTTTTAAATTTGTTTGAATGAGATTCAAATATGAATTTTTAAATTTATTTGAATCATATTCACATCTGGATTTTTAAGTTGAATATGAGATATTCAATTTAATTTAAATATGTATGTTTTATTTAATTATTAAATAGTGATATGCATGATGGATGATCATGGACTATAAAAGACCAATGTGATTGGATTTATTTCTTTTATGTTTCTTTGGGATTATAAATTAATTAATTTATTTTAATTAATTTTGGGCATGTATTATTAAGTTTGTAATAATTTTTGGGTTGTAATTTCATTTATTTAAGTTCTTGTAAATTCGACATGGCATGCCAAGGATTACTATGTAATTGGATTGCAAGAAGTTCAAGGAGGTCAAGAGCATTGGTGGGACCAGTGGGAGGAATTCAAGATCAAGTGTTGATTATGTATTCCTTCAGCAACTCTTGTAAAATGAATGAATGAAATGCACCTAGGAATGGCCTGATTCAATTCTTGGTGGCTCAGAATTCAATCCCTTAGAAAGTCCATGATCATACCATATTTATTGCTTATCCATGAATGCATAAGATGTATGGGAATGTATGCTATTATATGATATATGCATGCTAATTGGATAATGTGCAAAGTGAGACCTTAATAGTAATTAGAATGACCATAAAATCTTCCAAACAAATAATTAAGTTGGAAATGCTATAATTAAAGTAATTATAACATAGGCCCTCTATTGGGGCAATTATTTTAAGAAATTTTAAATAGTTGCATGAGATGCAATTAATTTAAGAGATTTTCTTAAGAATAATTGTTAAGCATGAGATGCTGTAAATATGTAAATGGTTTGGTGGCCAATATTGGATGTACCTGAGGACATTAAAATTATTTGCATAATTACTGGCTCAATAGGAACAACTTAACTAATGCAAGATAAGTCAATAATGGATGTACCTGAGATTTTGAGTATTAGGGGCTAGGTAAAGGATTGAAACTCACATGAGATGTGATGGGTAAGGAGTTGCTCAATTATAGTTTATTGTAATTCCAATAATAGATGTACCTGAGGATGATTAATAGAATTATAAGAATTCGATCACCCACTAGAAATCCATCCAACTAGGATTTCCGTTTTCTACTTTGGAAGTGTAGGATTCACTAAGTTAGTGGGAGGACCAATTTGATTAAAAGACCATAATCATTTTGGTTAATTACATGATACATTTACTAATTAATCTGGTTATTTTCTGCAGTTAATTTTTGTTTATAATAATAAGCACAGAACAACCACCACCATCCAATATCCTTGCAAGCATACTTGATCGCAATAGGTTGACAGGACCTAATCTCTCTAATTGGCTAAGAAATTTGAAACTTGTCCTGAACCTTGAACATATAAGATATGTTTTAGATTCAAATGTTCTTGGTCCCTTACCTCCAGAGGCCACACAAGAGGAACATGAAGCTTTGGATAAGTGGAAGGAGCATGATATGAGAGCTAAGTGTTACATGCTTGCTTCCATGAGTAATGAGTTACAGAAGCAACATGAAAACATGCAGAGTGCAAGTGAGATCCTTCTTCACCTACAAGAGTTATATGGTGAGCATAGTAGGAATGCTAGTTGTGAGACATCTAGGCAGGTGTTCTGCATGAGGATGTCTGAGGGACAGAATATTGGGGATCATGTCCATAAGATAATTCGGCTGATTGAGCAGTTGGAACATCTTGGCTTCAACATGGATTTCCAACTACTGACGAATTTGATCCTTCAGTCCCTTCCTGAGTCTTTTGGGAATTTTGTGACAAGTTTTCATATGACTCAACAGGAATGCACCTTAGCTGGTTTACTCAACATGCTGGTTATTGTCCAAAAGAATATGCCGGGCAATAAAGGAAAAGAGGTAGCTTTGATTGCATCTTCTTCTATTAGAAAGTCCAACAAGAAGAAGGGCAATAAGAAAAAGAAACCTCAGATTCTTGGTCATTCCAAGAAGATAGCCAAATAGAAAAATAAAGATCAAGGTTGACAAAGGTAAAGGAAAGTGTTTCCACTGTCCAGAGTACAGCAATCTAAAAGAATACAATGCCATGATGAAAATCAACTCAAGTTCAAAATTTATTTGGCACTTAAGATTAGGTCATGCTGCAGAAGATAGGATTGCAAAATCGGAGAAAATGGAGATTTTATCCTCATTGGGCTCTGAGCCTACTCCAACTTGTGAATCTTGCCTTCAGGGCAGAATGACTAGATCACCCTTTGTTGGACAAGGGCTAAGGGCTGAAAATATTTTGGAGCTAATACATAGTGATGTATGTGATCCATTTAAGGAAATGGTTAAAGGCGATTTTCATTACTTTATTACCTTTACTGATAATAAATCAAGGTTTGGGTATTTGTATATGATGAAATACAAACATGAATCCTTTGAAAAGTTCAAAGAATTTAAATCTGAAGTAGAAAATCAAACAGGAAAGAGTATTAAAGCTCTTCGATCAGATCATGGAGGTGAATATTTGAGTACTGAATTTGATGAATACTTGAGAGAGCACGGCATTGTTTCCCAGCTGACTCCTCCAGGAATGCCACAGCTGAATGGTGTATCTAAAAGGAGAAATCTTGGAGAAATCTTACCCTATTGGATATGGTACGTAGTATGATGAGCTATACTGATATGCCAATCTGCTTTTGGGGATTTGCATTAGAATCAGCTTTGTATATTCTGAATAAGATTCCATCAAAATTAGTTTCTTCCACACCTTATGAGATATGGCATGGAAGAAAACCAAGTCTTAAGCATGTTAAGATTTGGGGTTGTCTAGCTTATATCAAAAAGCTGAACACTGATAAATTGGAGACCAGATCAGAAAAGGGTCAATTTGTTGGATATCCAAAAGATAGTTTTGGATATTATTTTTATATGCCTACTTCACAAAAGGTTGTGATAAGTAGAGATGCCACATTTCTTGAACAACAGTTTGTTCAAGAAGGAGGCAAAGAAAGGCAAATAGAGTTAGAATTGGAGAATTCTGACCAACCAACAGATCAGATGGATATAGATCCATCTAGTCAACTTATATCCGTTGATGAAACATCTACAGCTATTCCTCATAGAACAACCAGGGTATCTCACCCACCAGTGAGATATGATTTTCCTCATGAAGAAGAACAAGAGTTGTCTACTCATGAAGAAGTAGATCATGGAGATGATCCACTTACCTATGAAGAAGCTATATCAGATATAGACTCTTCAAAATGGATTGATGCTATGAAATCCGAGATTGATTCCATGTATAAGAATCAAGTTTGGGATCTTATTGACCCACCTAAAGGTATTGTACCTATAGGGAACAAATGGATTTTCAAGAAGAAAATTGGTTCTGATGGAATGGTAGAGACCTATAAGGCAAGGCTAGTAGCAAAAGGGTTTCGCCAAAGGCAAGGAGTCGACTATGAGGAGACTTTCTCGCCTGTTGCCATGATTAAATCAATTAGGATTTTATTAACAATAGCTGCATACTATGATTATGAGATTTAGCAGATGGATGTCAAAACAGCTTTTCTCAATGGATACATTGAAGAAAACATTTTCATAGTACAACCTAGGGGTTTTGAATCCCAAGATGGTTCCAAGGTATGCATGCTAAAGCGATCCATTTATGGGTTGAAACAAGCTTCGAGGAGTTGGATCATCCGTTTTGATGAAGCCATTAAATCCTTTGGTTTTATCAAAAAATGAGGATGAGCCATGTGTATATAAGAAGGTTAATGACAGTGCTATCACTTTCCTTGTCTTATATGTGGATGACATACTGTTGATAGGTAATGACATAGGTATGTTGACAACTGTAAAGGTATGGTTGTCAAATACATTCTCCATGAAAGACTTATAAGAGGCAACCTATATTCTTGGGATTCTCATCCATAGAGATAGAGCAAAAAGAATAATTGTTTTATCCCAAAATCTATACCTGGAAAAGGTATTAAAGAGGTTTAACATGCTTGATTCCAAGAGAGGATTATTACCAGTGAGACATGGTATCCACCTTTCTAAAGAGATGTCTCCAAAGTGTTAGTAGTATGCCCGAGAGCATATCATTTAGTATGTATCTTATACATATTTTAATTAATAAAAGGCATTTCCACTTTTCCGTTTACATAATATATTTATGTGTAATAGAAAAGGTCCATTGATATTTTGTTAGAAATATTATTCTTAAGTTGTTAAGAATATGAGTGACAATATTTCTAGCACGAAGTATCATAAATAGGTTCACAATCGAGGATACTTCATAATAAGGACATGACTTATCCAGAAAGATTGTATTCATGTTTGTTCCCAAGTTATTTATGTGAGATATAAATAAGATGGAATGGTGAGTCTCATGCCATATAACAAACATGATAGGCACTTATAAATGATAAGTAGGCCGAACCAGTGACACTTATGACAAGCACATGGAGTTTACTCTTGTCAATGTTTTGTCATAAATCATATCAGTGCATATAATCTTTAGACCTGAGATAGCACAGTTATCTTGTATATAGGTAGTTTGAGTTTGATACTGCTTTCATACTTGTACTGTGTATGGGTATATGGGCATGTGTTGGCTCCTACTAGTTATATATGGAGGTAGGTGTTGATCAAGATGGAATATGTTCCTCTAAGTAAATAGAGATAAAATCCTATATTCATTTAATTGTTCTTAATGTTTCAAGTTCCTGGCTAGGACAGATAGATTTATTCAGAAAAGAGTTTCTGATGAGAAAATCTTTTTAATCAAGAACTGGAATTAAAAGAGAACATAATATTCATAGCAAATGGAGTTTGACATAAACCATGACTCCAGCTTGAGTTGGGATTTTGTAACAGAGAGATTCTAGTGCATGGTAACATATGATTATAGGTTCATTTAAGGTAAACCTTATTACTAATTGGGTGGCCATGGCATGCTATGCTAGGTGTTAACCATGGTCTATGAGGTTCATAAAATGATTTAGAGATATCATTTATGGTAAAAAAGAGTTCTGATGATATTAAGAGTTGATATCATGTCTCATTGCCAATTAGTGATGAGCCTAGTAAGTCACATACATACACAAGTTATCACCTAATTAAATATGATTTAATTAATTAATTAAAGAGTTTAATTGATTAATTAAATAGTTTTGGTTTGCAATTAGTTTGCAAAGTCCCTAGCATGACTTGAAACCAAATCTAGATTATTGGATGTATAATATAATTTAAATTTATATTTAAAGTGTTTAATTATGAATTTAATTAATGAGAAATTAATTAAAAGAGATTAATTAATTAATTTATATATGATATAAATTAATTACAAGAAGAAAAATAATTATTTTGGGTTGAGAACTCAAAATTAAGACACAGGGGCATTTTGGTCATTTTGCAGTGTGACACGTGGCACCATGAGATGGTGACACATGGCATAACACATAAGCTTGCCAAATGTTTTTTAATCATGTAAGATGATTAAAATCAAGATTACATATAGGTTTGACACTTGGCACAATGTGATTGGGTCACTTAAACCTAAAGCTAATCAAAGGGTGACATGTGGCAAGGGTTTAATGTGTTAACCTAGCTATTTAAGTGTTGTTATGAGAAAATAAAATACAACCAGCAGCCACACTCCTTGTTCACGCCATTTTGTAGCCCTCCCTCTATTCTTCTTCATCTCTCATCAATTCAAAGAGATTAGCCATCAATCTCTTGAATTAAGAACGCTAGAAATTGTTTCTAGTGTCCTGTTTACATCTCTAATCTCTTAAAAGGCAGAACTTGAATTTCTAATTAATAGAAAAGGCTTCAGAAGTTGTTCAAGAGCTGCCATAGGTGTTCTTGGTGTGGACAAGCTAGATGGACAACATCTGGTGTCTAGAAGACGAATCTCAAAGGCGCAGACACGCTGCAGTGAATCAAGAGATTAGTGGAATCGTTCTTGATTTAATCTAGGGTTCTAAAATTAATCTGATTAATTTTAAAATCTTAAATGGAAAATACAGATCCAAAAACATGTTAAAAGAGTTTTAATATGTTGTTTATCATTGAAATCAAATAGATAAAAATAAATCTCGCATGATGCATGTGACCCTAGGTGAAAATTTTTGAATTCAATGATATAAACTTGTGTTTTTCACGCTTCCGTTCCTTCAATTGGTATCAGAGCCACTATATTTGCCATTTAGATTGTTTATTATATGATTTAATTGTGGGATTTGATTATGAGATTATTGATCCATTGCTGGTTGGATCAAGAGGTGTGGCGGCATGCTTGATGAACTCCAACATGGTGCGCATGGCTTGGGAAGATCATGGTGCGCATGGTTGTTATTAAATTCTGCAATTGTTGCATGATGAAAGGTTCATCATATGACTAATTAAAATGTTTAATTAGAATTTTTAATCACACAATTAAATTATGATTCAAATCAGAATTTTAAAAATTGTTTGAATGTGATTCAAATCTGAATTTTAAAAGTTGTTTGAATGTGATTCAAATCTGAATTTTTAAAGTTGTTTGAATCATATTTAAATCTGATTTTTTAAAATTGATTGAATAAAATTCAGATCTGATTTTTTTAAAAATGTTTGAATGTGATTCAAATCTGATTTTTTAAAAAATGTTTGAATGTGATTCAAATCTGAATTTTTAAAGTTGTTTGAATGTGATTCAAATCTGAATTTTTAAATTTGTTTGAATGAGATTCAAATATGAATTTTTAAATTTATTTGAATCATATTCAAATCTGGATTTTTAAGTTGAATATGAGATATTCAATTTAATTTAAGTATGTATGTTTTATTTAATTGTTAAATAGTGATATGCATGATGGATGATCATGGACTATAAAAGACCAATGTGATTGGATTTATTTCTTTTATGTTTCTTTGGGATTGTAAATTAATTAATTTATTTTAATTTATTTTGGGCATGTATTATTAAGTTTGTAATAATTTTTGGGTTGTAATTTCATTTATTTAAGTTCTTGTAAATTCGCCTTGGTATGCCAACGATTACTATGTAATATTGGATTGCAAGAAGTTCAAGGAGGTCAAGAGCATTGGTGGGACCAGTGGGAGGAATTCAAGATCAAGTGTTGATTATGTACTCCTTCAGCAACTCTTGTAAAATGAATGAATGAAATGCACCGATGAATGCCCTGATTCAATTCTTGGTGGCTCAGAATTGAATCCCTTAGAAAGTCCATGATCATACCATATTTACTGCTTATCCATGAATGCATGAGATGTATGGAAATGTATGCAATTATATGATATATGCATGCTAAATGGATAATGTGCAAAGTGAGACCTTAATAGTAATTAGAATGACCATAAAATCTTCCAAACAAATGATTAAATTGGATATGCTATAATTAAAGTAACTATAACATAGGCCCTCCATTGGGGCAATTATTTTAAGAAATTTTAAGTAGTTGCATGAGATGCAATTAATTTAAGAGATTTTCTTAAGAATAATTGTTAAGCATGAGATGTTGTAAATATGTAAATTGTTTGGTGGCCAATATTGGATGTACCTGAGGACATTAAAATTATTTACATAATTACTGGCTCAATGGGATCAACTTAACTAATGCAAGATAAGTCAATAATGGATGTACCTGAGATTTTGAGCATTAGGGGCTAGGTAAAGGATTGAACCTCACATGAGATGTGATGGGCAAGGAGTTGCTCACTTATAGTTTATTGTAATTCCAATAATGGATGTACCTGAGGATGATCAATAGAATTATAAGAATTCAATCACCCACTAGAAATCCATCCAACTAGGATTTCCGTTTCCTACTTTGGAAGTGTAGGATTCGCTAAGTTAGTGGGAGGACTAATTTGATTAAAAGACAATAATCATTTTGGTTAATTACATGATACATTTACTAATTAATCTGGTTATTTTCTGCAGTTAATTTTCTGATAAAAATGAGCACAAAACAACCACCACCATCCAATATCCTTGCGAGCATACTTGATCACAATAGGTTGACAGGACCAAATCACGATTGGCTAAGAAATTTGAAGCTTGTCCTGAACCTTGAACATATAGGATATGTTCTAGATTCAAATGTTCCTGCTCCCTTACCTCCAGAGGCCACACAAGAGGAACATGATACTTTGGACAAGTGGAAGGAGCATGATATGAGATATAAGTGTTACATGCTTGCTTCCATGAGTAATGAGTTATAGAAGCAACATGAGAACATGCAGAGTGCGAGTGAGATCCTCCTTCACCTACAAGAGTTGTATGGTGAGCACAGCAGGAATGCTAGGTATGAGATATCTAGACAGCTATTCCGTATGAGGATGTCTGAGGGACAGAATGTTGGGGATCATGTCCACAAGATGATTCGGCTGATTGAGCAGTTGGAACTTCTTGACTTCAACATCGATTTCCAACTACAGACGGATTTGATCCTTCAGTCTCTTCTTGAGTCTTTTGGGAATTTTGTGACAAATTTCCATATGACTAAACAGGAATGCACCTTAGCTGGTTTACTCAACATGCTGGTTATTGCCCAAAAGAATATGCCAGGCAATAAAGGGAAAGAGGTAGCTTTGGTTGCATCTTCTTCTGCTGGAAAGTCCAACAAGAAGAAGGGCAATAAGAAAAAGAAACCTCAGATTCCTGGTCCTTCCAAGAAAATAGCTAAACAGAAAAGGAAGACTAAAGCTGATGGAGGCAAAGGAAAGTGTTTCCATTGCCAACAGGAAATTGTTTCCATTGCCAGTAAGAAAGTGTTTCCATTGCCCAGAGTATAGCAATCTAAATTAATGCAATGCCATGGTGAAAACGAACTCAAGTTCAAAATATATTTTGCACTTAAGGTTATTTTATGTTGCAGAAGATAGGATTGCAAAATTGGAGAAAATGGGGATTCTATGCTCATTGGGCTCTGAGCCTACTCCAACTTGTGAATCTTGCCTTCAGGGTAAAATGACTAGATCACCTTTTGTTGGACAAGGGCTAAGAGCTGAAAATATTTTGGAGCTAATACATAGTGATGTATGTGGTCCATTTAAAGAAATGGCTAGAGGGGGTTTTCATTATTTTATTACCTTTACTGATGATAAATCAAGGTTTGGGTAGTTGTATTTGATGAAATACAAACATGACTCTTTTGAAAAGTTCAAAGAATTTAAATCTGAAGTAGAAAATCAAACAGGAAAGAATATTAAAGCTCTTCGATCAGATCGTGGAGGTGAATATTTGAGTACTGAATTTGATGAATACTTGAGAGAGCATGGCATTGTTTCTCAGCTGACTCCTCTAGGAACGCCACAGCTAAATGGTGTATCTGAAAGGAGAAATCGCACCCTATTGGATATGGTATGTAGTATGATGAGCTATACTGATATGCCAATCTTCTTTTGGGGATTTGCATTAGAATCAGCTTTGTATATTCTGAATAGGATTCCATCAAAATCAGTTTCTTCCACACCTTATGAGATATGGCATGGAAGAAAACCAAGTCTTAAGCATGTTAAGATTTGGGGTTGTCCAGATTATATCAAAAAGCTGAACACTGATAAATTGGAGACCAGATCAGAAAAAGGTCGATTTGTTGGATATCCAAAAGATAGTTTTGGATATTATTTTTATTTGTCTACTTCACAAAAGGTTGTGATAAGTAGAGATGCCACATTTCTTGAACAACAGTTTGTTCAAGAAGGAGGCAAAGGAAGGCAAATAGAGTTAGAATTGGAGAATTCTGACCAACCAACAGATCAGATGGATATAGATCCATCTAGTCAACCAATACCCATTGATGAAACATCTACAGCTGTTCCTCGTAGAACAACCAGGGTATCTCACCCACCAGTGAGATATGGTTTTCTTCATGAAGAAGAACAAGAGTTGTCTACTCATGAAGAAGTAGATCATGGAGATGATCCACTTACCTATGAAGAAGCTATATCAGATATAGACTCTTCAAAATGGATTGATGCTATGAAATCCGAGATTGATTCCATGTATAAGAATCAAGTTTGGGATCTTGTTGACCCACCTGAAGGTATTGTACCTATAGGGAATAAATGGGTTTTCAAGAAGAAAATTGGTTCTGATGGAAAGGTAGAGACCTATAAGGCAAGGCTAGTAACGAAAGGATTTCGCCAAAGGCAAGGAATCGACTATGAGGAGACTTTCTCGCCTGTTGTCATGCTTAAATCAATTAGGATTTTATTAGCAATAGCTGCATACTATGATTATGAGATTTGGCAGATGGATGTCAAAACAGCTTTTCTCAATGGATACATTGAAGAAAACATTTTCATGGAACAACCTAGGGGATTTGAATCCCAAGATGGTTCCAAGGTATGCAAGCTAAAGCGATCCATTTATGGGTTGAAACAAGCTTCGAGGAGTTGGAACATCCGTTTAGTGACAGTGCTATCACTTTCCTTGTCTTATATGTGGATGACGTACTGTTGATGGGTAATGACACAGGTATGTTGACGACTATAAAGGTATGGTTGTCAAATACATTCTCCTTGAAAGACTTAGGGGAGGCAACCTATATTCTTGGAATTCGCATCTATAGAGATAGAGCAAAAAGAATAATTGGTTTATCCCAAAGTCTATAATTGGAAAAGGTGTTAAAAAGGTTTAACATGCTTGATTGCAAGAGAGGATTGTTACCAGTGAGACATGGTATCCATCTTTCTAAAGAGATGTCTTCAAAGACACCTGAAGAAAGAGATAAGATGGCCAGGATTCCATATGCTTCGGCTATTGGAAGTTTAATGTATGCAATGTTGTGTACTAGGCCGGATATCGCATATGCTGTTAGTTTGACTAGCAGGTATCAATCCAATCTAGGTTTGGAACACTGGATAGTCACAAGAATATTCTTAAGTACTTGAGAAGAACTAAGGATTTATTCTTGATTTATGGAGGTGGAGACTTGCAATTGGATGGTTATACTGATTCTGATTTCCAATCAGATATCGATGATAGAAAGTCTACCTCTGGATATGTGTTCATTTTTAATGGAGGTGCAGTCAGTTGGAAGAGTTCCAAACAGAGCACGATTGCAGATTCCACTACAGAGGCTGAGTATATTCTCGCATCGATCTCGCAAAGGAAGCTGTTTGGATAAAGAAGTTCGTGACAGAACTTACAGTAGTTCCTTCCATTGAGTCAGCAGTTCCACTACACTGTGACAACAATGGAGCAGTCATACAGGCTTAGGAACTAAGGTCTCACCCAAAATCCAAACACATAGAAATGCGCTACCACATTATCAGAGAAATAGTTGGGCGAGGCGATGTAGCCATGTAGAAAATAGCATCAGCTGAAAATCCAGCTGATCCATTCACTAAGCCTATGTCACAGACTCAGTTAGACCGACATCTTGAGAAGATAGGTCTAAGATATTGTAATGAATGGCTCTAGTGCTAGTGGGAGATTGTTAATAGTATGCCCTAGAGCATATCATTTAGTATGTATCTTATACATATTTTTATTAATAAAAGGCATTTCCACTTTTCCGTTTACATAATATATTTATGCGTAATAGAAAAGGTCCATTGATATTTTGTTAGAAATATTATTCTTAAGTTATTAAGAATATGAGTGACAATATTTCTAGCACGAAGTATCATAAATAGGTTCACAATCGAGGATACTTCATAATAAGGACATGACTTATCCAGAAAGATTGTATTCATGTTTGTTCCCAAGTTATTTATATGAGATATAAATAAGATGGAATGGTGAGTCTCATGCCATATAACAAACATGATAGGCACTTATAAATGATAAGTAGGCCGAACCAGTGACACTTATGACAAGCACATGGAGTTTACTCTTGTCAATGTTTTGTCATAAATCATATCAGTGCATATAATCTTTAGACCTGAGATAGCACAGTTATCTTGTATATAGGTAGTTTGAGTTTGATCTCGCTTTCATACTTGTACTGTATGGGTATATGGGCATGTGTTGGCTCCTACTAGTTATATATGGAGGTAGGTGTTGATCAAGATGGAATATGTTCCTCTAAGTAAATAGAGATAAAATCCTATGTTCATTTAATTGTTCTTGATGTTTCAAGTTCTGCCAGACAGATAGATTTATTCAGAAAAGAGTTTCTGATGAGAAAATCTTTTAAATCAAGAACTGGAATTAAAAGAGAACATAATATTCATAGCAAATGGAGTTTGACATAAACCATGACTCCAGCTTGAGTTGGGATTTTGTAACAGAGAGATTCTAGTGCATGGTAACATATGATTATAGGTTCATTTAAGGTAAACCTTATTACTAATTGGGTGGCCATGGCATGCTATGCTAGGTGTTAACCATGGTCTATGAGGTTCATAAAATGATTTAGAGAAATCATTTATGGTAAGAAAGAGTTCTGATGATATTAAGAGTTGATATCATGTCTCATTGCCAATTAGTGATGAGCCTAGTAAGTCACATACATACACAAGTTATCACCTCATTAAATATGATTTAATTAATTAATTAAAGAGTTTAATTGATTAATTAAATAGTTTTGGTTTGCAATTAGTTTGCAAAGTCCCTAGCATGACTTGAAACCAAATCTAGATTATTGGATGTATAATATAAGTTAAATTTATATTTAAAGTGTTTAATTATGAATTTAATTAATGAGAAATTAATTAATAGAGATTAATTAATTAATTTATATTTGATATAAATTAATTAGAAGAAGAAAAATAATTATTTTGGGTTGAGAACTCAAAATTAAGACACGGGGGCATTGTGGTCATTTTGCAGTGTGACATGTAGCACCATGAGATGGTGACACATGGCATAAAACTTAAGCTTTCCAAATGTTTTTTAATCATGTAAGATGATTAAAATCAAGATTACATATAGGTTTGACACTTGGCACAATGTGATTGGGTCACTTAAACCTAGAGCTAATCAAAGGGTGACATGTGGCAAGGGTTTAATGTGTTAACATAGCTATTTAAGTGTTGTTATGAGAAAATAAAATACAACCAGTAGCCAAACTCCTTGGTCACGCCATTTTGCATCCCTCCCTCTATTCTTCTTCATCTCTCATCAATTCAAAGAGACTAGCCATCAATCTCTTGAATTAAGAACGCTAGAAATTGTTTCTAGTGTCCTGTTTACATCTCTAATCTCTTAAAAGGCAGAACTTGAATTTCTATTTAATAGAAAAGGCTTTAGAAGCTGTTAAAGGGCTGCCATAGGTGTTCTTGGTGTGGACAAGCTAGAGGGACAACATCTGGTGTCCTGAAGACGAATCTCAAAGGCGCAGACACGCTGCAGTGAATCAAGAGGTTAGTGTAATCGTTCTTGATTTAATCTAGGGTTCTAAAATTAATCTGATTAATTTTAAAATCTTAAATGGCAAATACAGATCCAAAAACATGTTAAAAGAGTTTTAATATGTTGTTTATCATTGAAATCAAATAGATAAAAATAAATCTCGCATGATGCATGTGACCCTAGGTGAAAATTTTTGAATTCAATGGTATAAACTTGTGTTTTTCACGCTTCCGTTCCCTCACAAAGACACCTGAAGAAAGAGATAAGATGGCCAGGATTTCATGTGCTTCGGCTATTGGAAGTTTAATGTATGCAATGTTGTGTACTAGGCTGGATATTGCATATGCTGTTAGTTTGACTAGCAGGTATCAATCTAATCTAGGTTTGGAACACTGGATAGCTATCAAGAATATCCTTAAGTACTTGAGAAGAACTAAGGATTTATTCTTGATATTTGGAGGTGGAGACTTGCAATTGGATGGTTATACTGATTCTGATTTCCAATCAGATATCGATGATAGAAAGTCTACCTCTGGATATGTGTTCATTTGTAATGGAGGTGCAGTCAGTTGGAAGAGTTCCAAACAGAGCACGACTGCAGATTCCACTATAGAGGTTGAGTATATTGCTGCATTAGATGCTACAAAGGAAGCTGTTTGGATAAAAAAGTTCATGACAGAACTTACAGTAGTTCCTTCCATTGAGTCAACAGTTCCATTACACTATGACAACAATGGAGCGGTCATATAGGCTAAGGAACTAAGGTCTCACCAAAAATCCAAACACATAGAAAGGCACTACCACATTATCAGAGATATAGTTGTGCAAGGTGATATAGCCATGCAGAAAAATAACATCAGCTGAAAAATCTAGCTGATCCATTCACTAAGCATTTGACACAAGCTCAGTTAGACGGACATATTGAGAAAATGGGTCTAAGATATTGTAATGAATGGCTCTTGTCCTATTGGGAGATTGTTAGTAGTATGCCCTAGAGCATATCATTTAGTATGTATCTTGTACATATTTTTATTAATAAAAGGCATTTCCACTTTTTCGTTTACATAATATATTTATGTGTAATAGAAAAGGTCCATTGATATTTTGTTAAAAATATTATTCTTAAGTTGTTAAGAATATGAGTGACAATATTTCTAGGACAAAGTATCATAAATAGGTTCATAATCGAGGATACTTCATAATAAGGACATGACTTATCCAGAAAGATTGTATTCATGTTTGTTCCCGAGTTATTTATATGAGATATAAGTAAGATGGAATGGTGAGTCTCATGTCATATAACAAACATGATAGGCACTTATAAATAATAAGTCGGCTGAACCAGTGACACTTATGACAAGCACATGGAGTTTACTTTTGTCAATGTTTTATCATAAATCATATTAGTGCATATAATCTTTAGACCTGAGATAGCAAAGTTATCTTATATATAGGTAGTTTGAGTTTGATACTGCTTTCATACTTGTACTGTGTATGGTTATATGGCATCTGTTGGCTCCTACTAGTTATATATGGAGGTAGGTGTTGATCAGGATGGAATCTATTCCTCTAAGTAAATAGAGATAAAATCCTATGTTCATTTTATTGTTCTTGATGTTTCAAGTTCCTGGCCAGGACAGATAAATTTATTTAGAAAAGAGTTTCTGATGAGAAAATCTTTTTAATCAAGAACTGGAATTAAAAGAGAACATAATATTCAAAGCAAATGGAGTTTGACATAAACCATGACTCCAGCTTGAGTTGGGATTTTGTAACAGAGAGATTCTAGTGCATGGTAACATATGATTATAGGTTCATTTAAGGTAAACCTTATTACTAATTAGGTGGCCATGGCATGCTATACTAGGTGTTAACCATGGTCTATGAGGTTCATAAAATGATTTAGAGAAATCATTTATGGTAAGAAAGAGTTCTGATGATATTAAGAGTTGATATCATGTCTCATTGCCAATTAGTGATGAGCCTAGTAAGTCACACACATACACAAGTTATCACCTATTTAAATATGATTTAATTAATTAATTAAAGAGTTTAATTGATTAATTAAATATGTTTGGTTTGCAATTAAATTGCAAAGTCCCTAGCATGACTTGAAACTAAATCTAGATTATTGGATGTATAGTATAAGTTAAATTTATATTTAAAGTGTTTAAATATGAATTTAATTAATGAGAAATTAATTAATAGAGATTAATTAATTAATTTATATTTGATATGAATTAGAGGAAGAAAAAAATAATTATTTTTGGTTAAGAACTCAAAATTAAGACACAGGGGCATTTTGGTCATTTCACAGTGTGGCACGTGGCACCATGAGATGGTGACACATGGGATTACACATAAGGTTGCCAAATGTTTTTTTTTTTTAATCATGTAAGATGATTAAAATCAAGATTAAATATAGGTTTGACACTTGGCACAATGTGATTGGGTCACTTAAACCTAGAGCTAATCAAAGGGTGACATGTGGCAAAGGTTTAATGTGTTAACCTAGCTATATAAGTGTTGTTATGAAAAGAAAAACAACCAGCAGCCACTCCTCTACTTTGTCACGCCATTTTGAGGCTCTCCATCTATTCTTCTTCATCTCTCATAAATTCAAAGAGATTAGCCATCAATCTCTTGAATTAAGAACACTAGAAATTGTTTCTAGTGTCCTATTTACATCTCTAATCTCTTAAAAGGCAGAACTTGAATTTCTAATTAATAGAAAAAGCTTTAGAAGTTGTTCAGGGGCTGCCATAGGTGTTCTTGGTGTGAACAAGCTAGAGGGACAACATTTGGTGTCCTGAAGATAAATCTAAAAGGCGCAGACACGTAGTGCATCAAGAGGTTAGTGTAATCGTTCTTGATTTAATCTAGAGTTCTAAAATTAATCTGATTAATTTTAAAATCTTAAATGACGAATACAGATCCAAAAACATATTAAAAGAGTTTTAATATGTTGTTTATCATTGAAATCAAATAGATAAAAATAAATCTTACATGATGCATGTGACCCTAGGTGAAATTTTTGAATTCAATGGTATAAACTTGTGTTTTTCACGCTTCCGTTCCTTCAGGTGCTAATAGAGCCGACCTATCTATTGTGTATGAAAAGTCAACATTTTGGGTTTACCAGTGAAATGAATAAGAACCAATGAGAATTAAATACAAAGAATTAAACATTAAATCTTGTAAAATGCCCTAGTATTGCCTAGTATGACTAGTTTGGATAGGTTGGCATGTCAATAGGGTTCTGATAGCAGTACTGCATATGGCTTTATGCCATTCTGTGTTTTATGGCCTATTATGCCATTCTATGATATGATAGCCTATGGCTATACTGATTATGTTGTTATGCTTTGCTTTATGCCTGATTTCTTGTATGGCTTATTAGCCATTTTGTTTGCACACCGGGAGACACTTTATGACCGATGGTGCGACAGCCCAAGGTACTTGGCATCCAGTGCTAGTTTACCCGTTTATCCAGTCTGGTCAATTGTATAGGTTATTTAGGCAATTAAATTAAATGTTATTAAATTCAATACAACTAAATGAAGTCTAAATAAAATATTACTTAGGCTTTCCCAAAAAGCTCTTGAGAACTAAAGGTTGTAACACCCTCACTTTAGCCTGATTGTACGTTCTATTGTTCCGGTGACTAAGGTCTGTCCAGATAGCTAGAATGTCTGGAATTTTATGTAGACTAGAGTGAGGAGTCATAAATAATTCAAATAAGTATAATAAAAATTAAGGAAAAATTTTAGGAATAAAATACAATAAAGTTAAATGAACCGGCGCCCTAGCGATGGGTGACCCAACAGAAAGTTGTTGTCTCCACAGTTAGTAGTCCTAAACCTAAGGGAAATTCCGTGAAATAATTTTTGAGACTACAGAGAAGAGTTATTGAGGTTTTGATGGCATTAGAATGCCAAGAAAATGCTTAGAAAATTTTGTCAATCGATACAGACAATTTTAGCTCATTAAGCTAAATGAAGGGCATTTTGGTCATTTCACCTTCAGAGATGATTTTGGACCAACTTGTCCAATTAAGTAAATAAATTATAAGACATAAAATATGAATAAATATTGCTAAAAAAATTAAATTAAAAATGAATAGAAAAGAAAAGAAATAAAAATGAACTAAAATTCCCATTATGACATCATTATGATGTAAATAAGATGCCCTCCACCAATCACCATTCAACAACACAATTAAAATTCTTTAAAAAGGGAAAAATGAGTCAAAATTCAAAAAGAAATTTCTGGTTTCTTCCTTCTCTCTAGTCGAGACCCATCTCCCTTGCCAACCTCCATTGTTGTTCCATTTTCTCGCTAGAAAAACTCTTGAAAATTCGCCATAAAATCATAAGTTTCCTTCACCAAAACTCCTCCTCACCCCTTTAACTCTTTCTAGGCAGCAAAAATAAGAAAGAAAAGGAAGGTTTTGCAAGCTTGGGAGTTAGCTCTAATAAGGTTAGTGACCAATTCTTCTTTCTCTCTCTTAATTTATGGTTAGGTACTTAATTTAAGTTGAGAATTGTAAGAAAATTGAAAGGAAACCACTTGTATGCTTTCCTCCAAATTTAGGCAGCCATGGACACACTAGGTTTTTTATGTTTTCTTTGAATTAAATGAGTATATAAGCGGCCTTTGACATAGATTACATGATTGAAACATAAATTGGAGGTGTAATGCATGAAAATGAGACCTTGATCAATTAGGGTTAGGGTTTTGAACCAACAATTGGGGGTTGATGCAATTGAGCATGAATTGTTATTTTAATGGTCAATTAGTGACCATTTGGTGTAGTTTGAACTGAAATTGGAGTGACTTTTGACATTACCTAAGACAAAGGTTAGGCTGCCTCAAGTATGCATTCTGGACCCTTTGAGTCTAGTTTGCTCTTGGGGTTATAACTCAAGCTATGTAACTCTAATTTGTGCAACACAATTGGAGGTGAAAGTAGATACATAATGCAACATTTTTTATGAAGAAACCATGCCCAGAAAACTAACATAGGGTGACTTAAAAATTGACCTAATCCAGGTAACAAACATTCTGCCCTGGGCAAAATGACCAAATGAACAGTGTTTGTTCATTTGGTCATAACTCAGTGTAAAAAAGTCCAATTGATTTGAATATTATATCAATGGAAAGCTTAGACAATTTAGGACAACTTTCATGAAGAATACAACTCCAAATTCTGAGCAGAACTTAAAGAAATTGCCCACTAAAATTAGGACACCAAAGCTACTAGAAAGGGATTCTGCCCAGAAATTCTTGATAGATACCAATCCAGCCAGCCTTGCTAAAATTAGTATATGTTGAGCTAGAAAACTCCAAATAGAGTGATTCAAAAAAGGTAATTAAAGAAGACACATAAATGAACAACTTTCATGAAGAGAATATTGTCAAATTTCCACTATAGCAATGACAAATGGAACAATAAACTTAAGGTGTGAAATCTAAAAATTTTAAATAACATACAATAAGCTTTGAAATGGTATTGGCAACAAATGCCAACAATATTAGAATGCAAATTGTGACATGTTGGTGCTAATAGAGCCAACCTATCTATTGTGTATGAAAAGTCAACATTTTGGGTTTACCAGTGAAATGAATAAGAACCAATGAGAATTAAATACAAAGAATTAAACATTAAATCTTGTAAAATGGCCTAGTATTGCCTAGTATGACGAGTTTGGATAGGTTGGCATGTCAATAGGGTTCTGATAGCAGTACTGCATTTGGCTTTATGCCATTCTGTGTTTTATGGCCTATTATGCCATTCTGTGATATGATAGCCTGTGGCTATACTGATTATGTTGTTATGCTTGGCTTTATGCCTGATTTCTTATATGGCTTATTAGCCATTTTGTTTGCACACCGGGAGACACTTTATGACCGATGGTGCGACAGCTCAAGGTACTTGGTATCCAGTGCTAGTTTACCCGTTTATCCGGTCTGGTCAAATGTATAGGTTACTCAGGCAATTAAATTAAATGTTATTAAATTCAATACAACTAAATGAAGTCTAAATAAAATATTACTAAATAAAGACACAAAATGCATTAAATTAATAACCTTTGTAAAAATTACAGAAATATCATTATGTAAAAGACATTAGCATCAGAACTGCATAAGCAATTATTTTATTTTATTTTATTATTGACACCACTAAGCAGTACTGCTTAGCGCATTGCTTTTGCCACGCAGAGGTACTGGAGATGCGGAGCACTAGCCCAGTAGACCGTAAACTGGGAATCACATTTGGATCTGCATTTTGTATTTTGTGGTACCTCAACCAGTAGTGTGTTTGGTAGGATTGCTAGGTTTCATTTTGTATTTTACATTTTGTATTAGATCTACATTTTGTCATGTAAATGATAAACTTATGTAATTATTGTACATATTATGAGTTATTTAATTTGAACATTTCTTGTAAATATGAATATGTAATCATTCATGCATGGAATGAAATCAAAATTTTGAGTTTGAAATGTTGAGAAGTGTTGAGATTGATCAACTACGATGACTTTGTGTTAAAATTATTTGGAGTTTGGGAATGAATGAAAATTTGGGAGTATTTTCACAGGTTCCGAAGAACTATTTTCTCCATTTTTAGCCGGCACTCTGCCAGATTTTCTATAAAATTTTCGATTCTATAAAATTTTCGAAACCTTAAATTAATTCAAAATTTCAATAAACAAATTAAATGACATAAATTTCACTTAGTGACTAATAAATAAATAAATTAAATAACATAAATTTCACTTAGTGACTAATAAATAAATAAATTAATTAATTAAGAAAGGATAAATTGTAATGAAATAAGATATGGTGCTCCGGCACACTGTATGGCATATCTTACTCGGCTATACTGTAGACGGGTAAAGGGTGCCACATTTAGTGGTATCAGAGCACGATTTAGGCATTTTTGGGTCTAAATAGAGTTCATACCATGCATTGCATTTGTAAGAGTCGAGGTGATACTAATGCAGATCTGTTTGGTTTTCTTATTTTGGCTATGATATGGACCCTTCATTGCAGATAGCAGTCGATTAAGTGGTGGAGAGTCATGCTCCACCAGTGGTTGAAGCTGGAGACAGGGGGAAACCTGCTCCACCAACCCCAGAAGTGCTTGCATAGCCTTCGCCAGCTATGTTTTAGCAAATGGCGAAATTCTTCAGACAAATGGTAGGAGTTATGCCACTGCCACCACCTCCACAACATAAGTCACATTTAGAAAAGCTCAGAAAATTTGGGGCTGTGGATTTCATGGGTAAGAAAGAAGATGAACCAGTGGCGACAAAGAATTGGTTAGACCGAACCATAAGGGTACTGAAGCAACTCCATTGCACCCCAGAGCAGAACCTGGAGGGTGTTGTGTCCCTGCTCCAAGATGATGCCTATCAGTGGTGGGACACAGTATCTAGTGAGGTGCCCCTATAGCAGATAACTTGGGAGTTCTTCCTTGTGGAGTTTAGGAAGAAGTACATTGGAAGTGTGTATCTAGAAGATAGAATGTCACACCTTACTCTTCTGTAAGGCATAACATGATCCTATAGAATACTTAATGAACTACAAAACTTCACCTACCGATAACTCATTAAGTACTCTACAAGAGATTTTAAAATAATTTTCTTACTTTTTGGAAGTGGTGAGTATTTTCTAATAGGTATTAAAAATATTTAATAGGAGTTTGAAAACTAGTTAGAATTTTTGTCCATTTTTATTTGTCCACAATTTTTGGAAAAATTTTGACAGAGTGCCGTCTGTATTTTAAGAAAATAGTTCTTCAAAAACCTGTAAAAACACTTCTAATGATTCTTTTTCATCAAACTCACTACTACCTCAACACAATTCAATATCATTTCTCAATTCAATTGTCATAAAAAACAGTACTCAATAATTCCATTCATATTTCATTATAATAAATTCACTTTACATTAATCAACCAAAATACTATTATTACAAACTCTATACAACTGCTCATGACCAGTTATTACATGTACATACATTTACAAACATCAAAATAAATATTACAAACAGGGTATAAAATATACCCGACAGAACTTTAGAAGGTGTAGCTCCAAGATCTTCAGCAGCTCGCTCTGCTGCTCCTCTAGTTTCTATATCTGCGATAGTAATAACAGCCATCGCTGAGTACTATAACTCAGTGGTGCACAGCATACTAAAAATAACAGTTTATGCATAATTCAAATCAAATTTATTCAAATATTGGACTGAACTGAAGGAATGGAAGCGTGAAAAAGACAAGTTTGCACTTAGGGTCACATGCATCATGCAAGATTTATTTTTATCTATTTGATTTCAATGATAAACAACATATTAAAACTCTTTTAATATGTTTTTTGGATCTATATTTGCCATTTAAGATTTTAAAATTAATCAGATTAATTTAGAACCCTAGATTAAATCAAGAATGATTACACTAACCTCTTGATGCACTGTAGCGTGTCTGCGCCTTTAAGATTCAGCGTGTCCCTATAGCTTGTCCACACCAAGAACACCTATGGTAGCCCTTGAATAGCTTCTAAAGCTTTTTCTATTAATTAGAAATTCGAGTTCTGCCTTTTAAGAGATTAAAGATGTAAACAGGATACTGGAACCAATTTCTAGCGTTCTTAATTGAAGAGATTGATGGCTAATCTCTTTGAATTGATGAGAGATGAAGAAGAATAGATGGAGAGCCTAAAAATGGCGTGACAAAGGAGGAGTGGCTGCTGGTTGCTTTTCTTTTTTCATATCAACACTTATATAGTTAGGTTAACACATTAAACCCTTGCCACATGTCACCCTTTGATTAGCTCTAGGTTTAAGTGACCCAATCACATTGTGCCAACTGTCAAACCTCTATTTAATCTTAATATTAATCATCTTACATGATTAAAAACATTTGGCAAGCTTGTGTGCAATCCCATGTGTCACCATCTCATGGTGCCACGTGTCACACTGTGAAATGACCAAAATGTCCCTGTGTCTTAATTTTGAGTTCTCAACCCAAAGTAATTATTTATCTTCTTCTAATCAATTTATATCAAATATAAATTAATTAATTAATCTCTATTAATTAATTTATCACTAATTAAATTTATATTTAAACACTTTAAATATAAATTTAACTTATACCACACATCCAATAATCTAGATTTGATTTCAAGTCATACTAGGGACTTTGCAATCTAATTGCAAACCAAACCTATTTAATTGATCAATTAAACTCTTTAATTAATTAATTAATAATTAGGTGATAACTTGTGTATGTGTGTGACTTACTAGGCTCATCACTAATTGGCAATGAGACATGATATCAACTCTTAATATCATCAGAACTCTTTCTTACCATAAATGATTTCTCTAAATCATTTTATGAACCTCATAGACCGTGGTTAACACCTAGCATAGCATGCCATGGCCACCCAATTAGTAATAAGATTTATCTTAAATTAACCTATAATCATATGTTACCATGCACTAAAATCTCTCTGTTACAAAATCCCAACTCAAGTTGGAGTCATGGTTTATGTCAAACTCCATTTGCTATGAATATTATGTTCTCTTTTAATTCCAATTCTTGATTAAAAAGATTTTCTCATCAGAAACTCTTTTCTAAATAAATCTATCTGTCCTGGCCAGGAACTTGAAACATCAAGAACAATTAAATGAACATAGGATTTTATCTCTATTTACTTAGAGGAACAGATCCCATCTTGATCAATACCTACCTCCATATATAACTGGTAGGAGCCAACACATGCCCATATACCCATACATAGTACAAGTATGAAAGCAATATCAAACTCAAACCATCTATATACAAGATAACTGTGCTATCTCAGGTCTAAAGATTATATGCACTGATATGATTTATGACAAAACATTGACAAGAGTGAACTCCATGTGCTTGTCATAAGTGTCACTGGTTCGGCCTACTTATCATTTATAAGTGCCTATCATGTTTGTCATATGGCATGAGACTCACCATTCCATCTTATTTATATCTCATATAAATAACTTGGTAACAAACATGAATATAATCTTTTTGGATAAGTCATGTCCTTATTATGAAGTATCCTCGATTGTGAACCTATTTATGATACTTTGTATGAAAAATACTATCACTCATATTCTTAACAACTTAAGAATAGAATTTCTAACAAAATATCAATGGACCTTTTCTATTACACGTAAATGTATTATGTAAACGAAAAAGTGGAAATGCCTTTTATTAATAAAATATGTACAAGATACATACTAAATGATATGCTCTAGGGCATACTACTAACATGAACATGAATAACAGATACAAAACATGATTTATAAATTTTTGTCCAAATAATCTCATTTAGGAAATCTCAAAAAGAATTTCATAAAAATACATAGGTATATCATGCCATTCGAAACATATTCATCTCAATAGCCATAGGCTTATGAGAAATCACAGGGCTAGCTAGCTCAAATGTATGGATATCCATTCAATTTCTTCTTCTACTAGCACACACCTCAACACTTCAGCTAGAGAAGGAATCAAAATTTGAAACTATTTCTTCCCACTAATCATGCTAGTGAGGTATTCAAATATATGGTCATGACACTGTGGTTTCAAAACTATCTTAACAATTTACTAAACATTTATTGCCATTTCAAACATATACAAGTAAAATTTCAACAATTTAAGTCAAAAGCATAGTAAACATTTCAATGCAATTAATTCACAAATTAATATCACAATTCATTCAAAACAATTTGTAGAAGAAAATTTACAGAAATTTTTATGTTGTGCACAAACCTTATACGAGTCGCCTCTTGGCCTTAACTCAATGCCTCAGGTTCTTTTTCGGTATTCTTTTCAACTGAAACACACAGTTTCACAGTGTTTCAGTATCACAATTTATCTTAAGTCCAAAAATGAATTCAAATCTACTTATACCTAGCTTTAATATGCTAAACTTGACGTTCTTTAAAATTTGTATTTCGGGGTTACTATTCACGATACTATTGAAGTCAATTTATTGACTTTCTAATGCTTAATAGGTATGGGAATTCTAATTTCACGCACATACCACATTTTGGTTGCCTAATTTGTAGGTTTTGGTTGTTTTCTCAAATCTTAAGTCTTTTAGGCACAAATTTCAAATTTTCAGTTTTGGTGTTCAGCTTTGCACTATTCCATTGGTCATGTTGATGTGATAATTTGGCTAAGTTTTCTTCATAAAAGTTTTTCCTTATTGTCTTAACTTTATTTCCCTTTTGAATCACTCCATTTGGAGTTTTTTAGCCCAAGTTATAGCCATTTAAACATGGCTGTCCAAATTTGGTTTTACCCATAATTCTGGGCAAATTCTGGATTTTGGCAATTTTTATGGTTGACTGCAGGTGGATTTTCAAATAGGTTATGGTCAAAATTTGGTTTTTTTTCTTCATGAAAGTTTTATAACTATGTCTCAGATTTCTACTAGTAAAATTTCAGGTCATTTGGACCTTCCTAGACCAGGTTATGGTCATTTACGTAACTACTGTTCATTTGGTCATTTTTGTACAGGTCAGTGTGCCCAATCCGGATTTAACCTAATTGTTCACTAAGTTATGGTCACTTTCTATGCATGATTCCTAAATGAAAATGTGTCATTTTGTGTCTATTTTCATTTCCAATTGACCTCACACCAATTGGGTTGGTAAATTTTTAGTTTTGATCCCTGAAAGGGACCTAGGTTAAGCTGCTTACAGATTGTCCCTCACCAATCTGAATTTAAACTTGTTTCCAACAATTCATACACACCAAAAATGGTCACAATTGACCATTTCTCAACTCAAATAAGGTTAATAACATCATTTGGCTAATTCTTAAAATTTTCTTTAATTTTTCACATGCTCGAAACCCTAGCTTCACACAAAGCTCAATCTAATGCAATTTAAAGTGTGTATTCATATTCTACACACCTAATTCGCCTCAACTAGCCATTCAAAACCATCAAACTCATTCATAACAAACCCTAACCCTAGCTGGACAAATTTCATGTTTGGTCCCTCAACAATTATTTTTGTTTGATTTTAAGTTAATTTCTAATTTACTTACACCAAGAACACATGTAATAAACTAGAATTTTCAATTAACTCACTAACCTTGAACTTTGAAGTTCAATCTTCAATTATTCTCCTCTTCTCTCCTTTCTTTCTTGCTAAATCACTTCCTCAAGGGAAGAAAACATGATTTTATAATTTTATGAGTTAATTTTGGGGAAATTAGGGTTTGGTTAGGTGATTTGGAAGCTTGGTGCAAGCTTTAATGGTGAAGCAAAAATGGAGGAGCGAGAGGAGTGTGGTAGCCAAATGGGTTAGGGAAGAAGGAATGAAGATTTGTTTTAATTTTTATGTATTTTTATCTTTTATTAAGTCAATTTAACTTAGTGAATTAAAGTGGGTAAATTAAATTTAATTTATGGCATCATAATTGTGAGCTAAGGTGATGTAAATAAAGTTTTTTTTTTATTTTTCCTTGTTTCTTTAATTTAATTCTTGATCCCAAAATTTTCTTTTCTCCAATTTTATTGTACAGTTAGGTCAGGAGTCAGCTCTAGGGGTGAATTGACCAAATTGCCCCTCACCGGTTTGATCTGGTTTGCAAGTAATTCAATATTTCTTCTGGATCCCTGACCTAATTCTTTGACCTACTTAACAACTCTTTTTTGTGATTTTCTCTTTTCTATTATGTTCACAATGGTCCTAAAGACTGCGGCATCACATTTTACGGTTCAAAATTTGAGTTTAGACTGACCTCGTAGCCATTCCCGAGAAGGTCATCCATCGCTGTGACTCCCGGCTCATTTAACTTTTTACGTTATGTTTTCTTATTTATACTTAACTATTTGGTAATTACTAATTATTTGCATTCAGGGCTTAACTAGGTATCTTAGACATGGTTCTAATTCTCTTAATTGTCCAGACCGACACCGGTCACCGGAACAGTGAAATATACCAGGCTATGCAAATAGGGGTGTTACAATTCTCTCCCCATTAAAATAAATTTTGTCTCAAAATTTTATCTGGTAATCAGTCTCTGAACAGCTGTGGTGATGTCTCCTCATGTCCTCCTCTCATTCCCAAGTAGCCTCCTGGCCTGAATGATGGTTCCACAACACTTTCACTAATGGTATCTGCTTGTTCCGTAGCTGCTTTATCTCATAAGCCAGAATCTCTACGGGTTCTTCCTCATATGTGAGGTCTGGATTCACTTCAATTTCCTGCACTGGTAGTACATGAGATGGGTCTGATCGATACCTCCTCAACATAGACATGTGGAAGACGTTATGTATCTTTTCCAACTCTGGAGGTAGTGCCAAACGATATGCCAAAGGACCCACTCTCTCCAGAACCTCATATGGCCCAATGAAACGAGGACTCAGTTTCCCCTTTCTGCCAAATCTCATAATTTTCTTCCAAGGGGAAACCTTGAGGAATACTTTCTCACCCACTGCATAATCAATATCTCGTCTCTTCATATCAATATAGGACTTCTTGAAGGAGCGGAAGCATAAAAAATACAAGTTTATATCATTGAATTCAAAAATTTTCACCTAAGGTCACATGCATCATGCAAGATTTATTTTTATCTATTTGATTTCAATGATAAACAACATATTAAAACTCTTTTAATATGTTTTTGGATCTGTATTTGCCATTCAAGATTTTAGAATTAATCAAATTAATTTTAGAACCCTAGATTAGATCAAGAACAAGTGCACTAACCTCTTGATGCGCTGCAGTGTGTTTGGAACCTTTGGGATGCATCTTTAGGACACCAGATGTTATCCCTCTAGCTTGTCCACACCAAGATCACATATGGCAGCCCTTGAACAGCTTCTAAAGCTTTTTCTATTAATTAGAAAATTAAGTTTTGCCTTTTAAGAGATTAAAGATGTAAACAGGATGCTAGAAATAATTTCTAGTATTTTTAATTGAAGAGATTGATTGCTAATCTCTTTGAATTGATGAGAGATGAAGAAGAAGAGAGAATGGGAGCCTCAAGGGTGGTGGCACAAAGGGAGGCAGCAGCTGGTTGTAATTTTTCTTTTCATAACAACACTTATATAGCTAGGTCACCACTTAAAACCCTTGGCACATGTTACCTTCTGATTGGCTCTAGGTTTAATTGACCCAATCACATTGTGCTAATTGTCAAACCTATATTTAATCTTAATTTTAATCATCTTACATAATTAAAAGACATTTGGCAAGCTTATTTGTAATGCCATGTGTCACCATCTCATGGTACCACATGTCACGCTGTGAAATGACCAAAATGCCCTTGTGTCTTAATTTTGAGTTCTCAACCCAAAATAATTATTTCTCTTCTTCTAATCAATTTATATCAAATATAAATTAATTAATTAATCTCTGTTAATTAATTTCTGATTAATTAAATTCATATTTAAATACTTTATATTTAAACACTTTAAATATAAATTTAACTTATACCATACATCCAATAACATAAATTTGGTTTCAAGTCATGCTAGGTACTTTGCAATCTAATTGCAAACCAAACCTATTTAATTAATCAATTAAACTCTTTAATTAATTAATTAAATCATATTTAATTTGATGATTACTTGTGTATGTGTGTGACTTACTAGGCTCATCACTAATTGGCAATGAGATATGATATCAACTCTTAATATCATCAGAACTCTTTCTTACCATAAATGATTTCTTTAAATCATTTTATGCACCTCATAGACCATGGTTAATACCTAGCATAGCATGCTATGGCCACCCAATCAGTAATAAGGTTTACCTTAAATGAACCTATAATCATATGTTACCATGCACTAGAATCTCTCTGTTTCAAAATCCCAATTCAAGCTGGAGTCATGGTTTATGTTAAACCCCATTTTCTATGAATATTATGTTCTCTTTTAATTCCAGTTCTTGATTAAAAAGATTTTCTCATCAGAACTCTTTTCTGATTAAATCTATCTGTCTTGGTCAGGAACTTGAAACATCAAGAACAATTAAATGAACATAGGATTTTATCCCTATTTACTTAGAGGAATAGATTCCATCTTGATCAACACCTACCTCCATATATAACTGGTAGGAGCCAACACATGCCCATATACCCATACACAGTACAAGTATGAAAGCAGTATCAAACTCAAACCACCTATATACAAGATAACTGCACTATCTCAGGTCTAAAGATTATATGCACTGATATGATTTATGATAATACATTGATAAGAGTAAACTCCATGTGCTTGTCATAAGTGTCACTAGTTCGACCTACTTATCATTTATAAGTGCCTATCATGTTTGTCATATGGCATGAGACTCACCATTCCATCTTATTTATATCTCATATAAATAACTTGGGAACAAACATGAATACAATCTTTCTGGTTAAGTCATGTCCTTATTATGAAGTATCCTCGATTGTGAACCTATTTTTGACACTTTGTGCTAGAAATATTGTTACTCATATTCTTAACAACTTAAGAATAGAATTTATATCAAAATATAAATGGACCTTTTCTATTACACATAAATATATTATGTAAATGAAAAAATGGAAATGCCTTTTATTAATAAAACATGTACAAGATACATACTAAATGATATGCTCTAGGGCATACTACTAACACTTCTAACAGTCTGATGCAGTCTTAAGTCAATTTCTGATCAATCTGATTTTCTCTTCAGTTTGCTGAATAATTTCTGGCCCAATCATCTTTCTTTCACCCACGTCATCCCAACACAGCGGGGTTCTACTGTAACATCCTCACTTTAGCTAGTCCGTACAGTCTGCTGTTCATGCGACCAATGTCAGTCTGGGCAACTAGAATTTTTGAAATTATAAGTAGAATAAAGTGGAGAGTTATAAAGAAACTAAATAATGCTCATAAAAATCAAGGAAAAATTTTTAGAAATGAAATACACTAAGGTTAAATGAGCCGAAACCCCAGTGATGAGTAACCCAAAGGGAAAGTGGCGGTGAAGGCCGTTAGCAACCCTAAACCTGGGGGAAAAATTATAAAATAATTTTTGGGACTCCAGAGAAGGGTCATTGAGCTTCTTATGGCATTAGAATGCCAAGAAAATGCTTAGAAAAATTTTTCTATCGATACACACAATTTTGGCTCGTTAAGCCAAATGGAGGGCATTTTGGTCATTTCATTTTCATAAATAATTTTTGACCAACTTGTCCATTTATGTAAGTGAATTATATGACATAAAATATAAATAAATATTGATGAAAAATTAATTAAAAATGAATAGGAAAAGGAAGAAGAAAAATTGTGAATAAATGAGATTTATTACCTCATGCTTATGTAGGCATGAGGAAATTAAAATGCTTAGCCAATCAAATTAAAGCAAAACACTTATAATACATAAAATGGGCAGAAAAGAAGGTAAATTCTATAAAATTCTAGTAGCCACTCTTCTTCCCAAAGAAGTCGCCCCATGCTCCTCCTTCCCTCCTCCATTTTCATGCTTATAAAAGCTTGAATTCCTTAGTCTTTTCTCAACAAAACCCTAACCTAGCAACATAAAACTTGTTCTTTCATCTTGGTGGGTCTTTTGGGAGCAAAAAGAAGTGAAAAGAAGAACCCTAGAAAGTTGCAATTTCACTCCATTAGAGGTTAGTGACTTAAACTTGTTTTTCTCTTTAAATTCATGTTGAAGGAGCATGAATGAGTGTAAATTTACAAAGAAATTTAATAACTACCATGTGTATGCCCATCTCATATTTTTGGCAGCCTTGGTTGGGGTAAGATTTTGATGGTTTTCATGGAGCTAAAATGGTAGTATGGCTGCCCTTAGTATTAATCTCTTAAGTAGAGTAATGAAATGCAAGTTATAATGCATGGTTTGAGATAGTTGAGTTAGGGTTTGGGATGAAAATGAGACTTTGATCATGTAATGGTGAAAGTAGGTTTTAATGGTCGATTAGTGACCATTTGCTTTTGTTTGAATAAGAAATAAAGTTGTTGGTTTAGTGGGAATTAAAATTGGTGTGGCTACCCTTGGTGATTTGCAGGACTGGGCATGAGTCCAGTAGGTTTGGGCAGCAATAACTGGAATTGTAGAGGTTAAATTGGTGCAAGGCTAATTGGACATGGAACTAGACACATAATGGCACAACTCTGGTGAAGAAACCATGCTCAGAAAATCAAACTAAGTTGACCTAAAGATTGCCCTAATCCGGGTGACCTACAATCTGCCTGGGTAAAATGACCAAATGAATAGTGTTTAGTCATTTGGTCATAACTCAGTGTAGAAAGGTCCAATTGACCTGACATTTTACCAACACTAAGCAGAGATATATACCTACAACTTTCATGAAGAAACCTAACCCAAATTATGATCACAATATATTCAAAAAGTGACTTGCATTCACTGCTCAAATTACTGTAGATTTGGTCAGTCCAGAAATTCTACAAAAAATTATAATCCTGCCAATTGTGGTTTAGGGGCCATAATTTGAGATACAAAACTCCAAATGGAGTGATTCAAAGAAGGAAATGTAATAAGACAAAATAAGGAACAACTTTAATGTTGATCATTTTGCCAAATTCCCATTGCAAAAATGACTAATAGAACAGTAAACACAAAGCTTGAAAACTGAAAATTTTGAACAATTAACATTAAACTTAGAAATGGTATTGGCAACCAATACCAATAATTTTAGAATGCAAAATGTGGTATATTGAGAGTATTAGAACCAATGTACCTATTTCCTATGCAAAATTCAACATTTTAGTTGACTAATGAAATGAATAGTAACATCTAAACTTAAATTTCTAGAATTATATAATTTAAAAGTGTAACATGCCCTTGTACACCTAGCAAGATTAGTTTGGATAGGTTGGCATGACAATAGGGTTCTGTTAGCAGTACTGCATATGGCTTCATGCCATTCTGTGTTTTATGGCCTCACGTGCCATTTTGTGATAAAATAGCCTTTGGCTATGTTGATTGAGATATTATACTTGGGTTTCATTCCTGATAATTATTACAGCTTATTAGCTGTTCTGTTGCACACCAGGAGAGACAATGTGACCGATGGTGTGATGGTCTGAGGTACTTAGTACCCAGTGCCAGTTTACCCGTTTATCTAGTCCAGTCGACTAGTATGGGTTACTCGGGCAATAACAATAAATCTTACCAAATTTTAATCGAATAATACTGCAATAAATAACAGAAATTAAGTCTACCAAAAATGTAAACATACATTCTGCATATTTACTTTATTTTAGTTATTTTATTTTATATTGTCACCACTAATTAGAATTGCTTAGCGCATCGCTTTTGCCACGCGTAGGTACTGGAGACATAGCTGGGGAGTCCAGCAGACCTCATACAGGGTGAGCTTTCAGATCTGCACACGGAGTCTAGAGTCACCTCACATTTGCAGTACATTTGGTAGGACATTAGGCCACTTTTGGTATTTTTGTATTTTGTATTTTGTAAACTTCTGTAATGAATATTATAAACTCATGTAATTATGTTTTTGATGTAATTATCTATGAACTATGTTCAGTAATAAATGTGAGCATTTCTCATTGAGTTGACTGTGATATGAATTGAATTTAATTTTGAGATACTGAAGTCATTTGAGAAATTGTTGAGAATATATTGATGGTTGACTGAGAATGATGTGATGATTTTATTGGAAGTGTTTTTAACAGATTCAGAAATACTGTTTTTCCAATTTACAGCCGGCACTCTGTCGGATTTTCTACAAAATTTGCAAAAAAATTCAGATTAATCAAAAATTATAAATAAATAAGTAAAAAGGGTAAATTGATTTGAAATATGATTTGGTGCTCCGGTACACTGTGTGGTATATCTTGCTCGGCTACACTGTAGATGGGTAAGGGGTGTCACATTTAGTGGTATCAAAGCATCGGTTTAGGCGTTTCTGGGCCTAGATAGAGTGCATACCATTGCATTGCATTTGTAAGTGTTGAGGTGACACTGATGTAGATCTGTTTGTTTTCTTATTTTGAATAGGATATGGATCCTGCTTCTTAAAGAGCAGTTGATGAAGAGGTGGAGAGTCATGCTTCACCAAGGGCTGAATCTGGGGGCAGGGGAGAATCTGCTCCACCAACAGCTGAGGCACCTGCCCAACCTCAGTTTGAACTATTTCAGCAATTGACTGAGTTTTACCGGCAAATGATGGGGGCAATTCCACCACCACAACCATAGCCACAACCTCCACCAGCACCACAGAAGTCCCATATGGAGAAACTGTGAAAACATGGGGCTGTGGATTTCTTTGGGAAGAAGGAGGATGATCCCATGACAGCAGAAAACTGGTTGGATAGAACAATCAAAGTGCTAAAACAACTTAATTGCACCCTCGAGCAGAACCTGGAGGGTGCTATGTCTTTACTTCAGGATGATGCATATCAGTGGTGGGACACAGTAACTAGTGAGGTGCAACCAGAATGGATCACCTGGGAATTCTTCCTTACGGGGTTCAGGAAGAAATATGTCAGTAAAGTATATTTAGATGAGAGAAGAAGAGAATTTATCAGTCTGAGATAGAGGCAATTATCAGTGGTAGAGTATGAGCGAGAATTCGTCAGACTGAGGCGGTATGGGAGGGAGATAGTCCCTACAGAGGCAGAAAGGTGTAGAAGATTCGAAGAAGGGCTCAATGACAATATCAAATTCATGATAACAGCATTGGAGATTATGGATTTTGCTAAGCTAGTTGATGCTGCAACGAAAGTAGAAAGAGTTAGAATAAATGAGCAAAATAGAAGGGAAAGATAGCAGAAGAGGTGTCTGGGTCAGTCCAGTTCATTTTTTACTCCCAGTAAGAAAAGTAAGGGTCCTTCTACTCAGGGTTTAGGATAACCACAAGGTCAGGGTCTGTCTCAGGGGCCCAGACCACAGTTTACACCTAAGAGAGGCTAGTCCACACCATCAGTGGGCAGCTCTCTAGGGACGATGTTTAGGGGACCAGCCCCAGCATCTTCTGCCTGTTTGTACTGCCAAAAGTGGCATAAGGGGGACTGTTGGCAAGTGACTGGTGCATGCTTATGGTGTGGATCTACAGAACATCAGATCAAGAATTGTCCGAAGAGGACTACTACAATTGCTCCAACACAAACTGACAGACCTGCTGTTGCACCACAAAGGGGTAGGAAACCTGGTAAATCTGAGGCAGCTGATGAATCACTGAGGCCTGCATCCGAGTTAGCTGAGAGGCCAGAGACTAGTGTACCTGCCAGGGCCTATGCCATCAGAGCTCAGGAGGAGCAAGATGCCCCAGATGTCATCAAGGGTATGTTCTCCCTCTACAATACTTTTGTACATGCATTTGTGGATCCAGGATCCACTCATTCATACATCTGCATCAAACTACCCATAGAGAGGGGAGTTTCAGTAGAGGAGAGTGATCAAGACATTCTGGTCACAAATCCACTAGGCCACAGCATGGTAGTGAATAAGGTGTATAAAGGTTGCCCGTTGAGGATTCAGGGGTATGAATTCTCGTCAGACCTAATTGAATTGCCCTTCCACAAGTTTGACGTGATTTTGGGAATAGACTGGTTGTCACGTAATCAGGCAATAGTTGATTGTAAATTGAAGAGGATTTCTTTGAAAACTTCTAAGGGTAATGAGATTACTGTTATGGGTGAAAGGACAGATTTCCTGTCCAATGTTATCTCAGCCATAGTTGCAAGAAGATTGATGAGAAAAGGCTGTGAAGCTTACCTAGCACATGTGGTTAATACTAGGCAGGCTAACCCAAACCTGTGTGATATACCCACAGTAAGAGACTTCCCAGATGTATTTCCTGAAGAGTTGCCTAGTTTACCACCAGAAAGGGAAGTCGAGTTTGCTATTAAGGTAATGTCGGGTACAGCACCAATTTCTATTTCCCCTTATAGAATGGCACCCACTGAATTGAGGGAGTTGAAAATTCAGTTGCAGGAGTTACTCGATAAGGGGTTCATACGCCCCAGTGTGTCACCATGGGGAGCTCCGGTGCTGTTTGTGAAGAAGAAGGATGGAACCTTGAGATTGTGTATTGATTACCGGCAGTTGAACAAAGTAACTGTGAAGAATAAATATTCGTTGCCCAGTATTGACGATCTGTTTGATCAGTTGAAGGGAGCCGGTGTATTTTCAAAAATTGATCTCAGATCAGGGTATCATCAGTTGAGGGTAAAGGATGTAGATGTGTCAAAAATTGCATTCAAAACTCGGTATGGGCATTATGAATTTCTAGTGATGCCGTTTGGGTTAACAAATGCGCCAGTAGCATTTATGGACCTTATGAACCATATCTTCCATCCATACTTAGATCGGTTTGTAGTAGTCTTTATTGATGATATTCTGGTGTATTCCAAGACCAGGGAAGAACATGATGAACATTTGAGGATTGTTCTGCAAACCTTGTGAGAAAAGAAGCTGTATGCTAAGTTGTCCAAGTGTGACTTCTGGATGAGTGAAATCTCCTTTCTTGGACACATAGTATCAGCTAAGGGGATTAGAGTAGATCCCAAAAAGATAGAAGCAGTGATGGAATAGAAGCCTCCTAGAAATACAACTGAGGTTAGAAGTTTCTTGGGGCTAGCTGGGTATTACAGAAGATTTATGAAGGGGTTCTCTCTTATAGCTGCTCCAATGACCAAATTGTTGCACAAGAATGTGAAATTTGGCTGGAACGACAAGTGCCAAGCCAGTTTTGAGAGACTGAAGGCTATGTTGACAGAAGCACCAGTGTTAACACAGCCAGTGTTAGGAAAAGACTTTGTGGTCTACAGTGATGCCTCACATAATGGGCTAGGGTGTGTATTGATGCAAGAGGGGAAAGTGGTTGCCTATGCTTCCAGGCAGTTAAAGCCACATGAACAAAACTACCCCACTCATGACTTGGAGTTAGCAGCAATTATCTTCGCACTAAAGATATGGAGGCATAATTTATATGGTGAAAAATGCTACATCTATTCAGACCACAAGAGTCTAAAATATTTGCCAACCTATAAGGAGCTCAATCTTAGACAGAGGCGATGGATTGAGTTCCTAAAGGACTACGATTGTGTGATAGCTTATCATCCTCGGAAGGCAAATGTAGTTGCTGATGCCTTGAGCAGAAAATCCATCACAGCTTTAAGATCACTAAATGCCTGTCTGTCCTTAGCTCAAGATGGAGCTATTTTGGCTGAGTTACAAGTGAGGCCAAACCTGCTATAGCAGATAAAAGATGGGCAGAGGGCAGATGAAAAATTAATGGCCATTGTGGGTAAAATTCCAGAGGAAAAGAAAACTAATTATGAGGTAAAAGTAGATGGGTGTCTGTATACAGAGGAAAAGTGTGTGTACTAGATGATGGGGAACTAAAGACTAGTATTCTGAAAGAAGCACACACTAGTGTTTATGCTATGCACCCGGGAAGCACAAAAATGTATAATGATTTAAAGCCTCATTATTGGTGGCCTGGTATAAAGAGGGATATAACTGACTATGTGACTAAGTGTTTGAACTGTCTGCAAGTTAAAGCAGAACATCAAGTTCTATCAGGATTGCTACAGCCTATAAGCATACCTGAATGGAAATTGGACCAGGTCACTATGGATTTTGTTAGTGGTCTACCTCTCACCCAAAAGAAGCATGATGCAGTGTGGGTGATAGTGACTAGATTGACAAAGTCAGCACATTTTCTGCCAGTTAGGACTGACTACTCACTGGAGAAGCTAGCAGAATTGTATATCAGTGACATAGTTAGACTGCATGGAATCCCACTTTCCATCATATCTGATTGAGACTAAAGGTTTACATCGAGATTGTGGAAAAAGTTGCAAGAAGCCTTGGGCACACAACTCCTCTTTAGCACAGCTTTTCATCCTCAGACGGATGGACAGTCAGAACGAGTAATCCAGGTAAACCTAAGAACTAATTGAATTTTCATAGTTAATAAATTGAAGTGATAGTAACAATGTGAATTATGTGATAGATCCTGGAGGATATGCTAAGGAGTTGTATCATTGAGTTTGAGGGGAGTTGGGATAGATACCTCCCACTGGCAGAATTCGCATATAACAATAGCTATTAAGCTAGCATTCAAATGACTCCGTATGAAGCAATGTATGGGAGAAAATGTAGAACCCCAGTGTGTTAGACTGAATTGGGCGAAGATAAGCTTGTAGTACCAGACCTGGTGAAACAGACTGAGGAGCAAGTGAAGATAATCAAAGCTAACTTGAAGGTTGCCTCAGATAGACAGAAATCTTATGCCGACTTGAAGAGAAAAGAGATAAAGTATGCAGTTAGCGATAAAGTATTTCTCAAAGTCTCACTGTAAAAGAAAGTACTGAGGATTAGAAGAAAGGGTAAGTTAAGCCCTAGGTTCATTGGCCCATATGAAGTCATTAAACGTGTGGGACAAGTAGCCTATTAGCTAGCTTTACCACCAGAACTTGATAAAATCCATAATGTATTCCATGTTTCTATGTTAAAAAGATATCGCTCAAACCCTTCACATGTCTTCTCCATGGAAGAGATTGAAATCCAACCGGACTTGACATATACAGAAGAACCCATACGGATCCTAGCTCGAGAAGTGAAGGAAATGAGAAATAAATAAATTTCACTGGTGAAAGTGCTTTGGAGGCACCACAACACTGAAGAGGCAACTTAGGAAAGTGAAGAGATGATGAGGCAATAGTTTCCTCAACTGTTTGCATCAGGTAAATTTCGAGGACAAAGTTTTTATTAGAGCGAAAGAGTTGTAACATCCTCACTTTAGCTAGTTCATACAGTCTACTGTTCAGGCGACCAATGTCAGTTTAGGCAGCTAAAATGTTTCAAATTATAATTAGACTAAAGTGGGGAGTTATAAAGAAACTAAATAATGCTCATAAGAATCAAGAAAAAATTTTTTGAAACGAAATACACTAAGGTTAAATGAGCCGAAACCCCAGTGATGAGAAACCCGAATGAGAAGTGACAGTGAAGGCCGTTAGCAACCCTAAACCCGGGGAAAAAATTATAAAATAATTTTTGAGACTCCAGAGAAGGGTCATTGAGCTTCTTATGGCATTAGAATGCCAAGAAAATGCTTAGAAAAATTTTTCTATTGGTACACACAATTTTGGCTCGTTAAGCCAAATGGAGGGCATTTTGGTCATTTCGTCTTCAGGGATGATTTTTGACCAACTTGTCCATTTATGTAAGTGAATTATATGACATAAAATATGAACAAATATTAATGAAAAATTAATTAAAAATGAATAGAAAAAGGAAGAAGAGAAATTGTGAATAAATGAGATTTATTACCTCATGCTTATGCAAGCATGAGATAATTAAAATGCTTAGCCAATCAAATTAAAGAAAAACACTTATAATGCATAAAATGGGCAGAAAAGATGGCAAATTCTAGAAAATTTCAGCAGTCACTCTTCTTCCCAAAGAAGCCGCCCCATGCTCCTCCTTCCCTCCTCCATTTTTCATGCTTACAAAAGCTTGAATTCCTTAGTCTTTTCTCAATAAAACCCTAACCTAGCAGCATAAAAACTTGTTCTTTCATCTTGGTGAGTCTTTTGAGAGCAAAAATAATGAAAAAGAAGAACTCTAGCAATTTGCAATTTCACTCCATTAGAGGTTAGTGACTTAAACTTGTTTTTCTCTTTCGATTCATGTTGAAGGAGCATGAATGAGTGTAAATTTACAAAGAAATTTAATAAACACCATATATATGCCCATCCCATATTTTTGGCAGCCTTGGTTGGGGTAAGATTTTGATGGTTTTCATGGAGCTAAAATGGTAGTATGGCTACCCTTAGTATTAATCTCTTAAGTGGAGTAATGAAATGCAAGTTATAATGCATGGTTTGAGATAGTTGAGTTAGGTTTTGGGATGAAAATGAGACTTTGATCATGTAATGGTGAAAGTAGGTTTTAATGCTCAATTAGTGACCATTTGGTTTTGTTTGAATAAGAAATGAAGTGGTTGGTTTAGTGGGAATTGAAGTTGGTGTGGCTACCCTTAGTGACCTGCAATACTGGGTATGAGTCAAGCAGGTTTGGGCAGCAATAACTAGAATTGTAGAGGTTAAATTGGTGCAAGGCTAATTGGACATGGAACTAGACATATAATGGCACAACTCTGGTGAAGAAACCATGCCCAGAAAATCAAACCAAGTTGACCTAAAGATTGCCCTAATCCAGGTGACTTGCAATCTGCCTGGGTAAAATGACCAAATGAACAGTGTTTAGTTATTTGGTCATAACTTAGTGTAGAAAAATCCAATTGACCTAAAATTTTACCAGCAATAAGCTGAGATATAAACCTACATTGGTCATGTTGCTGTGATAATTTGGCTAAGTTTTGGTGTTCAGTTTTGCACTGTTCCATTGGTCATGTTGTTGTGATAATTTGGCTAGGTTTTCTTCATAGAAGTTGTTCCTTATTGTCTTAACTTTATTTCCCCTTTTGAATCACTCCATTTGGAGTTTTTTAGCCCAAGTTATAGCCATTTGAACATGGCTGGCTGGATTTGGTTTTATCCAGAATTCTAGGCAAATTCTGGATTTTGGCAGTTTTTGTGGTTGACTGCAGGTGAATTTTTAAACAGGTTATGATCAAAATTTGGGTTTTTTTTCTTGAAGAAAGTTGTAGAGCTATGTCTCAGCTTTCTACTGCTAAAATTTCAGGTCATTTGGACATTCCTAGACCAAGTTATGGTCATTTACGTAACTACTGTTCATTTGGTCATTTTTATACAGGTCAGTGTGCCCAATCCAGATTTAACGTAATTGTTCACTAAGTTATGGTCACTTTCTAGGCATGATTCCTGAATGAAAAATGTGTCATTTTGTGTCTAGTTTCTTTCCCAATCAGCTTCACACCAATTGAGTTGGTAAATTTTCAGTTTTGGTCCCTGAAAGGGACCTAGGTCAAGTTGCCTGCAAATTGACCCTCACCAATCTGAATTTAAACTTGTTTCCAACAATTTATACACACCACAAATGGTCACAATTGACCATTTCTCACCTCAAATAAGGTCAATAACATTATTTGTCCAATTCTCAAATTTTTCTTCAATTTTTCACATGCTCAAAAACCTAGCTTCACACAAAGCTCAATCTAATGCAATTTAAAGTGTGTATTCATGTTCTGCACACTTAATTCCCCTCAAATAGCCATTCAAAACCATCAAACTCATTCATAACAAACCCTAACCTTAGCTAGATGAATTTCATGTTTGGTGCCTCAACAATTATTTTTGTTTGATTTTAAGTTAATTTCTAAGTTACTTACGCCAAGAACACAAGCAATAAACTAGAATTTTCAATTAACTCACTAACCTTGAACTTTGAAGTTCAATCTTCAATTCTTCTCCTCTTTTCTCCTTTCTTTCTTGCTAAATCACTTCCTCAAGGGAAGAAAACAAGGTTTTATGAATTAATTTTGGGGAAATTAGGGTTTAGTTGGGTGATTTAGAAGCTTGGTGCAAGCTTTAATAGTTAAAGGATTCACAGGACCAGGCACAGGGCCAGAGAGGCCAGGTTGCAATATCTGTAGCTAGCTCCTTAAGCACAATAACAAGGGGATCAGGCCCAGAGCCTGAATGTACGCACTGTAGTAAGAGACACAGAGGGGAGTGTAGACTGTTAACTGGAGAGTATTTCAAGTGTGGGGCTACGGATCATTTCATAAGAGATTGCCCTTAGAGGAGTGATTTGACAGCTCCAGCACAAACTGATAGATCTATCCCTATAATACAAAGAGGTAGAAGACCTAGTAGAGTTGAGACAGTTGATATTTCACAGAAGGTTGTTTCTAAGACAGTCGAAAGGCCCGAAGTCAGGGTAGCACCACGGGTATATGCCATAGATGCTAAAGAGGAGCCGAACCCAGACATTGATAAGGCAATACAAGGAAGTGAAGAAGCAAGGAGGTAGCAGCTTCTCGATTACTTAAGTCAGGTAAATTTCGAGAATGAAATTTAAATTAGAGGGGAAGAGTTGTAACACCCTAACTTTATCCTAACCGTATGTTATACTGTTTCAGTGACCAAGGTCTGTTCGGACAGCTAGAATGTCTGGAATTGTATTTAGTCTAGAGTGAAGAGTCATAAATAATTCAAATAAGTGTAAAAAAAATTAAGGAAAAATTTTAGGAATAAAATACAACAAAGTTAAATGAGCCAGTGCCCTAGCGATGGGTGACCTAACGGGAAGTTGCTGTCTTCATAGCTAGCAGCACTAAACCCAAGGGAAATTCCATGAAATAATTTTTGGGACTCCAAAGAAGAGTCATTGAGGTTTGATTGCATTAGAAGGCCAAGAAAATACTTAGAAAATTTTATCAAACGGTACAAACAATTTTAGCTCATTAAACAAAACTAAGGGCATTTTGATCATTTCACATTCAGAGATAATTTTTAGCCAACTTGTCCAATTAAGCAAATAAATTATATGACATAAAATATGAATAAATGTTCCTAAAAAAATTAAATTAAAAATGAATAGAAAAGAAATGAAATGAAAATGAACTAAAATTCCCATTATGACATCATTATGATGTCATTAAGATGCCCTCCACCAATCACCATTCAACAACACAATTAAAATTCTTTAAAAAGGGAAAAATGAGTTAAAATTCAAAAAGAAATTTTTGGTTTCTTCCTCCTCTCCAGCCGAGACCTATCTCCCTTTCCAACCTCCATTGTTGTTCCATTTTCTCACTTGAAAAACTCTTGAAAATTCACCATAAAATCATAAGTTTCCTTCACCAAAACTCCTCCTTACCCCTTTAACTTTTTCTAGGCAACAAAAAGAAGAAAGAAAATGAAGGTTTTGCAAGCTTGGGAGTTAGCTCTAACAAGGTTAGTGACCAATTCTTCTTTCTCTCTCATAATTTATGGTTAGGTACTTAATTTAAGTTGAGAATTGTAAGAAAATTGAAAGGAAACCACTTGTATGCTTTCCTCCAAATTTTGGTAGCCATGGACTCGCTATGGTTTTGATGTTTTCATTGAATTAAATGAGTATATAAGCTGCCATTGACATAGATTACATGATTGGAGCATAAATTGGAGGTGTAATGCATGAAAATGAGACCTTGATCAATTAGGGTTAGGGTTTTGAACCAACAAATGGGGGTTGATGCAATTGAGCATGAATTGTTGTTTTAATGGTCAATTAGTGACCATTTGGTGTAGTTTGAATTGAAGTTGGAGTGACTTGTGACATTACCTAAGGCAAAGGTTAGGCTGCCTCAAGTGTGCATTATGGACCCTTTGAGTCCAGTGTGCTGTTGGGGTTATAACTCAAGCTATGTAACTCCAATTAGTGCAAGGCCAAATGAAGGTGAAATTAGATACATAATGAAACATTTTTTGTGAAGAAACCATGCCCAGAAAACTAATATAGGGTGACTTAAAAATTGACCTAATCCGGGTAACACACATTCTGTCCTGGGCAAAATGACCATTTGGTCATAACTCAGTGTAGAAATGTCCAATTGACCTGAATTTTATATCAATGGAAAGCTTAGGCAATTTAGGACAACTTTCATGGTGAACAGAACTCCAAATTCTGACCAGACCTTAATGAAATTGCCCATTAAAATCTGGACACCAATGCTACCAGAATGGGATTTTGCCCAGAAATTCTGGGTAGACACCAATCTAGCCAGCCAGCCTTGCTAAAATTAGCATATCATGAGTAGAAAACTCCAAATGAAGTGATTTAAAAAGGGAATTAAAGAAGACACATAAATGAACAACTTTCATTAAGAGAATATTGTCAAATTTCCACTGTAGCAATGACCAATGGAACAGTAAACTTAAGGCATGAAATCTGAAAATTTTAAATAACATACAATAAGCTTTGAAATGGTATTGGCAACAAATGGCAACAATTTTAGAATACAAATTGTGACATGTTGGTGCTAATAGAACCAACCTATCTATTGTGTATGAAAAGTCAACATTTTAGGTTGACCAGTGAAATGAATAAGAACCAATGAGAATTAAATATAAAGAATTAAACATTAAATCTTGTAAAATGCCCTAGTATTGCCTAGTATGACTAATTTGGATACATTGGTATGCCAATAGGATTTTGATAACAGTACTGCATATGGTTTTATGCCATTTTGTGTTTTATGACCTATTATGCCATTCTGTGATATGATAGCCTATAGCTATACTGATTATGTTGTCATGCTCAGCTTTGTGCCTGATTGCTTATATGGCTTATTAGCCATTTTGTTTGCACACCGGGAGACACTTTGTGACCGATGGTGTGACGGCCCTAGGAACTTAGTACACAGTGCTAGTTTACCCATTTATCCAGTCTGGTCAGTTGTATAGGTTACTCGGGCAATTAAATTAAGTGTTATTAAATTCAGTACAACTAAATGAAGTCTAAATAAAATATTACCAAATAAAGACACAAAAAGTATTAAATTAATAACCTTAGTAAAAATTACTGAAATATCATTCTGTAAGAGACATTAGCATCAGAACTGCATAAGCAATTATTTTATTTTATTTTGGTTATTTTTATTTTATTATTGGCACCACTAAGCAGTATTGCTTAGCGCGTTGCTTTTGCCACGCGTAGGTACAGGAGATACAAAGCACAAGCCCAGTAGACCATAGACTGGGAATCAGATTTGGATCTGCATTTTGCATTTTATGGTACCTCGACCAGCAGTGCATTTGGTAGGATTTCTAGGTTTCATTTTGTATTTAACATTTTATATTAGATCTACTTTTTGTCATGTAAATGTTAAACTTATGTAATTATTGTACATATTATGAGTTAATGAATTTGAACATTTCTTGTAAATATGAATATGTAATTATTCGTGCATGGAATGAAATCGAAATTTTTAGTTTGAAATGTTGAGAAGTGTTGAGATTGATGAACTATGATGACTTTGTGTTGAAATTATTTGGAGTTTGGTAATGAATGAAAATTTGGGAGTGTTTTTCACAGGTTCTGAAGAACTGTTTTCTCCATTTTTAGCTAGCACTCTGCTTGATTTTCTGTAAAATTTTTGAAATATTAAATTAATTCAAAATTTCAATAAATAAATTAAATTACATAAATTTCACTTGGTGACTAATAAATAAATCAATTAATTAATTAAGAAAGGGGAAATTATAATGAAATAAGATATGGTGCTCTGGCACACTATGTGGTATGTCTTACTTGGCTATATTATAGATGGGTAAGGGATGTCACATTTAGTGGTATCAGAGCATGATTTAGGCTTTTCTGGGTCTAGATAGAGTCCACACCATGCATTGCATTTGTAAGAGTCGAGGAGACACTAATACAGATCAATTTGTTTTTCTTATTTTGGTTAGGACATGGACCCTTCATCGTAAAGAGCAGTTGATGAAGAGGTGGAGAGTTATGCTCTCCCAGTGGTTGAGGCTGGAGGCAGGGGGGAAACTACTCCAGCAGCACTAGAAGAGCCTGCATAGGCTTCGCCGACTATATTTCAATAAATGGCGAAATTATTCAGACAAATGGCCAGAGTTATGCCACCGCCACCACCTCCACAATAGAAGTCACATTTAGAAAAGCTGTGAAAATTTGGGGCTGTGGATTTCATGGGTAAGAAAGAAGATGACCCAATGGTGGCTGAGAATTGGCTAGACCAAACCATAAAGGTACTGAAGTAACTCCAGTGCACCCTAGAGCAGAACCTGGAGGGTGCTGTGTCCCTGCTCCAAGATGATGCCTATTAGTGGTGGGACACAGTATCTAGTGAGGTGCCTGCAGAGCAGATAACTTGGGAGTTCTTCCTTGTGGAGTTCAGGAAGAAGTACATTGGAAGAGTGTATGTAGAAGATAGAAGAAGAGAGTTCATTAGTTTGAGGTAGAGACAGCTGACCGTAGCAGAATATGAGAGAGAATTTGTGAGACTGAGTAGATATGGGAGGGAGATAGCCCCCATAGAAATAGAGAGGTACAGAAGGTCTAAAGAGGGGCTAAATGATAATATCAAAATTATGATAACAGCTTTAGGGATTTAAGATTTTGCAAAACTGGTTGAAGCCACATTGAAAGTGGAAAGGGTCAAAGTAAGTGAACAGAGAAGGAAATATAGGCAGTGTAAGAGGGAATTTGGATCAGGGAAGTCAAGTATACTGACTAATAGTAAGAAGTTAAAGGGTTCACAGGACCAGACATAGGGCCAGAGAGGCCTGGTTGGGATATCTGTACCTAGCTCCCCGGGCACAGTAACATGGGGATCAGCCTTAGTGCCTGAATGTATGCATTGTGGTAGGAGACACAGAGGGGTGTGTCGACTATTAACTGGAGAGTGTTTCAAGTGTGGGCTACGTGTGACACCCCTTACTCGTCTATAGTGTAGCCGAGTAAAACATGCCACATAGTGTGCCCAAGCACTTCCTTTATCTTATTTTTTTACCATTCCTGATTTTATTAATTAAAATGCCTTTTATGTAAAATTCACATATATAAGTCCTTAAAAAATTTTTTGATTAATTTAAATTTCTGCAAATTTTGTCGAAAATCCGGCAGAGTGCCGGCTGTAAATTGAAAAAAGAAAATCTTCTGAACCTATTAAAAAGACACTCCCAATATTTTTCAAGTCCACAACTCCAAATATATCATCATTTCTCAACAAATTCTCACCAATTTCGCAAACTTTTAATCATTTAATTCACATCATATTCATACGCAAATCATAAATAAATACTCAAATTTTATTTATAAACACAAATTTACAAATAATTACATTAATATAAAATAGCATCACAGAAGTTTCAAATATACATGATAAAATAAAAGTTTAATTACAAGGTTTTGAAAAAATTACAGAATACCAAATGTAGCCTAGTGTCTTACCAAATGCACTGTAGCTGAGAGGTGACACAGGACACTCACAGATCTGATTCTCACCCGGACTGGGGTCTACTGGGATCACGCTCTGTATCTCCAGTACCTACGTACGGCAAAAGCAACGCGCTAAGCAATACTGCTAAGTGGTGCCAATAATAAAATAAAAGCGCTAAAAAGAAATAAACATGTAGAATATATGTTGATTTTTCATACGAATAAGTTTCTGGCAATTATTTGTAGTATTATTATTTTGGTACTTTTTATATCAATAATTGATTAACATTTATCAATATTTATTTTTGGTTGCCCAAGTAACCTATACCAGTTGACTGGACTGGATAAAAGGGTAAACTAGCACTGGGTACCAAGTACCTCGGGCTGTCACACCATTGGTCACATAGTGTCTCCTAGTGTGCAATAGAATAATTAATAAGCTGTAATAAATATTAGGCACAAGGCTAAGTATCACAATAAGGTCAGAATGGCTAAAAGACATAAAATCACAGAATGGCCATTTAAGCCATGAATCACAGAATGGCATGATGCCATGTGCAGTACTGCTATCAGAACACTATTGGCATGCCAACCTATCCAAACCAATCACATAAGGCCTATTAGGGCATTTTACACTTTTAATTATGCAATTCTTTGAAATTGAAATTTAATTGTTACTATTCATTCCATTAGTCAACTAAAATGTTGACTTTTTCATAGACAATAGGTATATTAGTTCTAATATCACCAACATACTACATTTTGCATTCTAAAGTTGTTGGCATTGGTTGCCAATACCATTAGAAAGCTTAGTGTTGATTAATTTACAATTTTCAGATTTCAAGCACTAAGTTTACTGTTCCATTGGTTATTTCTACAGTAGGAATTTGGTAAAATTCTCTTCATGAAAGTTGCTCCTTTATGTGTCTTCCTTAATTCCCTTTTTGAATCACTCTATTTGGACTTTTCTACCTCAAGATATGCTAATTTGAACATGGCTGGCAGGATTAGTATCTACCCAGAATTTCTTGGCAGAATCCCATTCTACCAAATTTGGTAACTCAACTTTGGCTATCAATTTCACTTGGTAAAGTCCAGAATTAGAGTTTGTGTTCTATATGAAAGTTGTTCTAAATTGTCTAAGCTTTTCATTAATATAAATTTCAGGTTAAAGGGACCTTTCTACACTGAGTTATGGCCAAATGAATGAACATTGTTCATTTGGTCATTTTGCCCAGGCAGAATGTGTGTTACCCAGATTTGGTCAATTTTTAGGTCAGTCTATTATGGTTTTCTGGGTAGAGTTTCTTCATCAAAGTTGTGCCATTATGTATCTAATTTCATGTCCAATTGGCCTTGCACCAATTGAACCTACACAACTCAAGTTATAGCTGCCCAAACTTGCTAGACTCACATCCAGCCTTGCAGGTCACCAAAGGCAGCATATCTAACCTTAATTCCATTGGCACAAATCACTTCAATTCCTTATCAAATATAGCCAAATGGTCACTAATAGACCATTACAACATCAATTTGAGTTCAATTTCATCAACCCCTAAAATTGAGTTTCAAAACCCTAACCCTAATTGACCAAGCCTTCAATTCATGCATCTTACTCCTAATTGCTATATTAATAATATAATTTATACTAGGGGCAGCTAATATTTCACTTTAAATCAAAGAATTCTCCTAACCCTAACTCATGTCAAGGCTTCCGAAATTTAGAGGAGGCATACAAGGGATTTTCTTTACAAATTTCTTACTAATATTAACTTAATTCAACCCCATAACATGAATTCAAGAAAAGAAAGGAGTGCTTGGACACTAACCTTGTTAGAGCCAATCTCCAAGCTTGTAAAATCTCAATTTTTCTTCTTCTAATTTCTACCCAAGTCTTGCTCTAGTGGTGATGACCAATTTTTATGAAGATGAAATGAAGTTTTATAGTGTGAAATTTGGGTTTGGAAGAGAGAAAAATGATATAGCTCTAATGGAGGTTGAGGGAAGAGGGCTGCCGAAATTGAAGAAGCAAGTTAGTAGAAAATTCTTCATTTTATTTTGTTTTTTTATTCTTTTAAAATGCTTGTTAAACTCCCATTGGTTAGAATTTTAATTAATTAGAAATTTTTATTTTAAGTATTATGACATCATGGCTCATATCATAAATCAAATTTTTAATTTCATTTTCTTTTCTTTTCTACTCATTTTCAATTAAATTTTTAGTAATATTTATTTATATTTTATGTCATATAAATTATTTATTTAACTGGACAAGTTGGTCAAAAATTATCTCTGAAGACGAAATGACCAAAATGCCCTCCGTTTGGCTTATTGAGCCAAAATCGTCTGTACCGATCTAAAAATTTTTCTAAGCATTTTCTTGGCACTCTAATGCCATCAAAACCTCAATGACTCTTCTCTGGAGTCTCAAAAATTATTTCATGAATTTTTCCCTGGGTTTAGGGCTTCTAGCTGTGAAGACAGCAATTTCCTGTTAGGTCGCCCATCGCTAGGGCACCGGCTCATTTAATTTGGTTGTATTTCATTTCTAAAATTTTTCCTTGATTTTTCTTGGTAAAATTTGAGTTATTTATGACTACATTGAGGGTGTTACACTTTAGTTTAAATGTTGTTCCAAACGTTCTAGCTATCCAGATTGACACCGGTCACTAGAACAGTAGAATGTATGGAATGGCTACAGTGAGGGTGTTACACTACGGATCATTTCATAAGAGATTGCCCTCAGAAGAGTGATTTGATAGCTCCAGCACAAACTGATAGATCTATCCCCACAATACAAAGGGGTAGAAGACCTGGTAGAGCTGAGACGACTGATATTTCATAGAAGGTTGTTTATGAGACAGTCGAAATGCCCGAAGTCAAGGTGGCACCATGGGTATATGCCATGGAGGCTAGAGAGGAGCCGAACCTAGACATTGATGAGGTAATACAAGGAAGTGTAAAAGCAAGGAGGTAGCAGCTCCTCGATTACTTAAGTCAGGTAAATTTTGAGGATGAAATTTAAATTAGAGGGGAAGAGTTGTAACACTCTCACTTTAGCCTGACCGTACGTTCTACTGTTCCGGTGACTAAGGTCTGTCCGGAGAGCTAGAGTGTCTGGAATTGTATTTAGACTAGAGTGAGGAGTCATAAATAATTCAAAAAAGTGTAAAAAAAATTAAGAAAAAATTTTAGGAATAAAATACAATACAGTTAAATGAACAGGTGCCTTAGTAATGGGTGACCTAATGGGAAGTTACTGTCTTCACAGCTAGTAGCTCTAAACCTGAGGGAAATTCTGTGAAATAATTTTTGGGACTCCAGAGAAGAGTCATTGAGGTTTTGATGGCATTAGAATGCCAAGAAAATGCTTAGAAAATTTTATCAATCTGTACAGACAATTTTAGCTCATTAAACTAAACGAAGGGCATTTTGGTCATTTCACCTTCAGAGATTATTTTTGTCCAACTTGTCCAATTAAGTAAATAAATTATATGACATAAAATATGAATAAATATTGCTAAAAAAATTAAATTAAAAATGAATAGAAAAGAAAAGAAATGAAAATGAACTAAAATTCCCATTATGACATCATTATGATGTCATTAAGATGCCCTCCACCAATCACCATTCAACAACAAAATTAAAATTCTTTAAAAAGGGAAAAATGAATCAAAATTCAAAAAGAAATTTCTGGTTTCTTCCTCCTCTATAGTCGAGACCGATCTCCCTTGCCAACCTCCATTGTTGTTCCATTTTCTTGCTAGAAAAACTCTTGAAAATTCACCATAAAATCATAAGTTTCCTTCACCAAAACTCCTCCTCACCCCTTTAACTCTTTCTAGGCAAAAGAAGAAAGAAAAGGAAGGTTTTGCAAGCTTGGGAGTTAGCTCTAACAAGGTTAGTGACCAATTCTTCTTTCTCTCTCTTAATTTATGGTTAGGTACTTAATTTAAGTTGAGAATTGTAAGAAAATTGAAAGGAAACCACTTGTATGCTTTACTCCAAATTTTGGCAGCCATGGACTCACTAGGGTTTTGATGTTTTCGTTGAATTAAATGAGTATATAAGCTGCCTTTGACATAGATTACATGATTGGAGCATAAATTGGAGGTGTAATGCATGAAAATGAGACCTTAATCAATTAGGGTTAGGGTTTTGAACCAACAATAGGGGGTTGATGCAATTGAGCATGAATTGTTGTTTTAATGGTCAATTAGTGAACATTTGGTGTAGTTTGAACATAAATTGGAGTGACTTGTGAAATTACATAAGTCAAAGGTTAGACGGCCTCAAGTGTGCATTCTGGACCCTTTGAGTCCAGTGTGCTCTTGGGGTTATAACTCAAGCTATGTAACTCCAATTGGTGCAAGGCCAATTGGAGGTGAAAGTACATACATAATTCAACATTTTTGGTGAAGGAACCATGCCCAAAAACTAATATAAGGTGACTTAAAAATTGATCTAATCTGGGTAACACACATTTTGCCTTGTGCAAAGTGACCAAATGAACAGTGTTTGTTCATTTGGTCATAAATCAGTGTAGAAAAGTCCAATTGACCTGAATTTTATATCAATGGAAAGCTTGGATAATTTAGGACAACTTTCATGATGAAAACACCTCAAAATTCTGACCAGAACTTAATGAAATTGCCCACTAAAATCAGGTCACCAAAGCTGCCAGAATGGGATTCTGCCCAGAAATTTGGGTAGATACCAATCCGGCCAGCCTTGCTAAAATTAGTATATCTTGAGCTAGAAAACTCCAAATGGAGTGATTCAAAAAGGTAATTAAAGAAGACACATAAATGAACAACTTTCATGAAGAGAATATTGTCAAATTTCCACTGTAGCAATGACCAATGGAATAGTAAACTTAAGGCATGAAATCAAAACATTTTAAATAACATACAATAAGCTTTGAAATGATGTTGGCAACAAATGCCAACAATTTTAGAATGTAAATTGTGACATGTTGGTGCTAATAGAGCCGACCTATCTATTGTGTATGAAAAGTTAACATTTTGGGCTGACCAGTGAAATGAATAAGAACCAATGTGAATTAAATACAAAGAATTAAATATTAAATCTTGTAAAATGCCCTAGTATTGCCTAGTATGACTAGTTTGGATAGGTTGGCATGCCAATAGGGTTCTGATAGCAGTACTACATATGGCTTCATGCCATTCTGTGTTTTATGGCCTATTTTCTCATTTTGTGATATGATAGCCTATGGCTATACTGATTATATTGTTATGCTCGGCTTTATGCCTGATTGCTTATATGGCTTATTAGCTATTTTGTTTGCACACCGGGAGACACTTTATGACCAATGATGTGACGGCCCAAGGTACTCAGTACCCAGTGCTAGTTTACCCATTTACCCAGTCTGGTCAGTTGTATAGGTTACTCGGGCAATTAAATTAAGTGTTATTAAATTCAGTAGAACTAAATGAAGCCTAAATAACATATTACCAAATAAAGACACAAAAAGCATTAAATTAATAAACTTAGTAAACATTACTGAAATATCATTTAGTAAAAGACATTAGCACAGAACTGCATAAAGTAATTATTTTATTTTATTTTAGTTATTTTTATTTTACTATTGGCACCACTAAGCAGTATTGCTTAGCGCGTTGCTTTTGCCACGCATAGGTATTGCAGATACGGAGCACGAGCCCAGTAGACCATAGTCTGGGAATCAGATTTGGATTTGCATTTTGCATTTTGTGGTACATCGACCAGTAGTGCATTTGGTAGGATTGCTAGGTTTCATTTTGTATTTTACACTTTGTATTACATCCACATTTTGTCATGTAAATGATAAACTTATGTAATTATTCTACATATTATGAGTTAATGAATTTGAACATTTCTTGTAAATATGAATACGTAATTATTCATGCATGGAATGAAATCAAAATTTTGAGTTTGAAATGTTGAGAAGTGTTGACATTGATGAACTATGATGACTTTGTGTTGATATTATTTGGAGTTTGGGAATGAACGAAAATTTGGGAGTGTTTTCCACAGGTTCTGAAGAGCTGTTTTCTCCATTTTTAGCCGACACTCTACCGAATTTTCTGTAAAATTTTCGAAATCTTAAATTAATTCAAAATTTCAATAAATAAATTAAATGACATAATTTTCCTTAATGACTAATAAATAAATAAATTAATTAATTAAGAAAGAGTAAATTGTAATGAAATAAGATATGGTGCTCCGGCACATTATGTGGCATATCTTACTCGACCACACTGTAGACGGGTGAGGGGTGTCACAAAGGTAGTGAAATTTAAGCAGTTGAGGCAGACTACTGATATGAGTGTTGACAAGCATACAGAGAAGTTCATTGATCTTCTGTAATATGCGTGTGACACCTCTTACCCATCTACAGTGTAGCCGAGCAAGATTTGCCACACAGTGTGCTGGACCACCATATCTTATTCCATAACAATTTACCCTTCTTAATTTATTTATTTATTCACTAAGTGCAAAATTTTACCAATTATATCATTTATTTACAAATTTGGTTAATATGAATTTTTCATAAATTTTTATAGAAAATTCACCAGAGTGCCGGCTGTAAATTAGAAAAACAGTTCTTCTGAACCTATTAAAAACACTTCCAATATGGTTTTCAAATCCAGAACTCCAATATCATAAATATCAACTCAATCTCCAAATCTCAACACAATTTTCAAAATTTTTATTCACATCACAATTCGAATTAATTTCATAAATAACTCCTCAATAATTTATTTTTCAACAAAATATACTGATAATTTCAGTAACATGAAATTTCATATATTTACATTATCATATGAATTCATGAGTTTGTAATTACAATCAAGAACTAGTACAAAATGCAAAGTACAAAATACAACCCAAATCCTAATATCCTACCAAGTGCACTGCAGATATGAGGTGACTTTGGACTTTGCGCAAATCTGACTAATCACCCGGTCTGAGGTCTGCTGGACTCCCCAGCTATGTCTCCAGTCCCTGCGCATGGCAAAAGTGATGCGCTAAGCAATTCTGCTTAGTGGTGCAAATATAAAATAAAATAGCTAAAATAAAATGGATGTACAGAATGTATGCTGACATTTTTGTAGACTAAGTTCCTGGCAATTATTGTAGTATTATTTGATTTAAATTTGATAAAATTTATTTTGATTGCCCGAGTAACCTATTCTAGTTGACCAGATTGGATAAATGGATAAACTGGCACTGAGTACCAAGTACCTCGGGCCATCACACCATCGATCACATTGTGTCTCCTGGTTTACAATAGAACAGCTAATAAGCTGTAATAAACATTGGGCACAAGGCCAAGTATCACACTGATATCATAATCGCTAAAAGCCATAAAATCATAGAATTATATAATGCCATGTGCAGTACTGCTAACTGAAACCTATTGGCAAGCCAGCCTATCCAAACCAATCATTCTAGGCATACTAAGGCATTTTACACAGTTAATGATTCAATTATTTATTTTTATAATGTAGAGGTCACTATTCACTTGACTAATTTCACTCAAAGGTTGACTTTTTAATTTATAATAGATTTGTTGAACCTAAGTTCACCAAGATATCACATTTTGGTTTATAAAAGTGTTAGCATTAGTTTCCAAATAATACTTAAAACCAATGGAGAATAATTCAGAAATTTCAGTTTTGAGTGCTAGAGTTCACTGTTCCATTAGGCCATTCTACAGTGAGAATTTGGCCAAATGTTCTTCATCAAACTTGTTCCTTATTGTGTCTAGTTACATTTCTTTTTTTGAATCACTCCATTTGGAGTTTTGTAACTCAAGTTATGGCCTATAATAGGCCATAACTGGCCGGATAGCAATTTTTCCAGAATTTCTGGGCAGAATCAATTCTATAGTTTTTGTACACTGACTGCAGGTTAGTTTTTGGATATGTTATGGTCAAAATTTGGGTTTATTTTCTTCATGAAAGTTGTAGGGCTATGTCTCACATTTCTACTGGTCAAAATTCACGTTAATTGAACCTTTCTACACTGAGTTATGACCATTTGAATAAACACTGTTCATTTGGACATTTTCCAGGGACAACATGTTGGTCACCTGGATTAGGGTAGTTTTTAGGTTAACTTACTTTTGGTTTTCTGGGCAGGCTTTCTTCACTAAAGTTGTGCCATTATGTGTCTAGTTTCATGTCCAATTGGCTTTGCATCAATTGAACCTACACAAATCTAGTTATAGCTGCCTAACCTTCTGGACTCACACCCAGTCCTGCAGGTCACCAAGGGCAGCATACCTAACTTCAATTCCCATGGAACAAATCTCTTCATTTCTTAATCCCACATAACCAAATGGTCACTAATTGACCATTAAAACTTTCTTTCACCAATACATGGGCAATGTCTCAAATTTATGCCCAAACCCTAACTCATCCATTTCAAATTATGCATTTACTTATACTACCTTATCCTAATCAAGAGACTAGTGTTACGGGCAACTATGGTATCATTTTAACTCAAAAAAATCTTGAAAACCCTACCAGGTCCAAGGCTGTCAATATTTTGGGGAAGGTATACATATGATATTTATTAAATTTTCTTGTAAATTTGCACTCAATTCCACTCCCTCAATATGAATTTAGAGAGGAAGGAAGAGTTTGGTCACTAACCTTTAATGGAGTCAATTCCAAGCTTGTAAAAGCTCTTCTTTGTTACTTCTTTTTACTCTTAAAAGCTTCACTATGATGAAATATTAAGGTTTTGTGTTGACAACTTAGGGTTTTGTTGAAGGAAGACTAAGAAAATCAAGCTTGGTAAACAAAAAAAATAGAGGTGAGAGAGAGGAATATGGTGCGGCTTAGAGAAGAGAAAGATGGCTGCTGGTTGTTCCAAAATTTTTTTACTTCTTCTTTTCCTTTTTGATGTATTATAATGATTTTATTGCATTTTGATTGGCCAAAGGTTTTTAATGACCTCGTGCTTACTTCATAAATCAATTTATCTTTATTCTTTTCTTTTATTTACTACTCACTTTTAAATTTCATTTTTAGCAATGTTTATTCATATTTCATATCATATAATTTATATACTTAATTGGACAAGTTGGTTAAAATTATCTCTGAAGACAAAATGATCAAAATGCCCTCCATTTGGCTTAACGAGCTAAAATTGTGTGCACCAATAGATTAAATTTTCCTTGTGTTTTCTTAGCATTTTATTGTCATTAAAACCCCAATAATCCTTCTCTGAATTGCCAAAAATTTTTTCATGAAGTTTTCCCTAGATCTAGGGTTACTAATGGCCTTTGCCGTCACTTCCTGTCAAGGTCACTCATCATTGGGGCTACAGCACATTTAACTTGGTTGTATTTTATTTCTAAAAATTTTCCTTAATTTTTTTTCATTATTTAGTTTATTTATAACTCCTCACTCTAGTCTAATTATAATTCCAAATATTCTAGCTGCCTAGAATGACATTGCTCATCGGAACAGTAGAACGTATGGATTAGCTAAAGTGAGGATGTTACAGCTCTTCCCCTTTAATAAAGAATTTTGTCCTTGAAATTTACCTGATGTAAATAGTTGAGGGAACTGTTGCCTCATCATTTTTTTACTTTCCCAAGTTATCTCCTCATTATTATGGTGCCTCCAAAGTACTTTCACCAGTGGAATTTGTTTATTTCTTAGTTCCTTCACTTCCCGAGCTAGGATCCGTATGGGTTCTTCTACATATGTCAAATCCGGTTGTACTTCAATTTCTTCCATGGAGATGACATGTGAAGGATCTAAGCGGTATCTTCTCAACATGGATACATGAAACACATTATGGATCTTGTCCAGCTCTGGTGGTAAAGCTAGCCTTTAGGCCACTGAACCCACACGTTCAATGACTTCATATGGGCCAATGAACCTAGGGCTTAACTTACCCTTTTTTCCAAAACTCAGTACCTTCTTCCACGGTGAGACTTTGAGAAACACTTTATCACCAACTGCATACTCTATCTCTTTTCTCTTCAAGTCAGCATAAGATTTATGTCTATCTGAAGTAACCTTCAAATTAGCTTTGATTAATTTTACTTTCTCCTCAGTCTGTTTCACCAGGTATTGTGCTACTGTTATATGCAAATTCTGCCAGTGAGAGATATCTATCCCAACTCCCCTCAAACTCAATGATACAACTCCTCAGCATATCCTCAAGGACCTATCACATAATTCACGTTGTTACTATCATTTCAATTTATTAGTTGTAAGAATTCAATTAGTTTTTAGGTTTACCTGGATTACTCGTTCCGACTGTCCATTCGGCTAAGGATGAAAAGTCATGCTAAAGCAGAGTTGTGTACCCAAGGTTTCTTGCAACTTTTTCCAAAATCTTGATGTAAACCTTGGGTCTCGATCAGATATGATGGAAAGTGGGATTCCATGCAGTCTAAATATCTCACTGATATATAATTCTGCTAGCTTCTCCAATGAGTAGTCAGTCCTAACTGGCAGAAAATATGCTGACTTCGTCAATCTATCCACTATCACCCACACTGTATCATGCTTCTTTTGTGTGAAAGGTAGACCACTGACAAAATTCATAGTGACCCGGTCCCATTTCCATTTAGGTATGCTTATAGGCTGTAGCAATCCTGATGGAACTTGATATTCTACTTTAACTTGCTGACATGTCAAGCACCTAGTAACATAGTCAGCTATATCCTTCTTCATATCAGGCCACCAATAATGAGGCTTCAAATCATTATATATTTTGTGCTTCTCGGGTGCATAGCATAAACACTGGTGTGTGCTTCTTTTAGAATACTAGTCTTCAATTCCCCATCATCTGGTACACACACTCTCCCTTTATAGTATAGACACCATCTGCTTTCACCTCATAATCAGTTTCCTTCCCCTTTGAGATTTTTCCCATAGTAGCCATTAATTTTTCATCTGCTTTCTGCCCATCTTGTATCTACTGTAGCAAGTTTGGCCTCACTTGTAACTAGGCCAAAATAGCTCCATCTTGAGCTAAAGACAGATGGGCATTTAGTGATCTTAAAGCTGTGATGGACTTTCTGTTCAAGGCGTCAGCAACTACATTTGCCTTCCCAGGGTGGTAATCTATCACATAATCGTAGTCCTTTAGGACCTCAATCCATTGCCTCTGTCTAAGGTTGAGCTCCATTTGAGTTGGCAAATATTTTAGACTTTTGTGGTCTGTATAGATGTAGCACTATTCATCATACAAATAATGCCTCCATATCTTCAGTGCGAAGATAATTGCTGCTAGCTCCAAATCATGAGTAGGGTAATTCTGTTCATGTGGCCTTAACTGCTTGGAAACATAGGCGACCACTTTCCCTTCTTGCATCAATACACACCCTAACCCATTATGCGAGGCATCACTATAGACCACAAAGTCCTTTCCTGTCACTGGTTGTGTTAACACTGGTGCCTTTGTTAACATAGCTTTCAGCCTCTCAAAATTGGCTTGGCACTTATCGTTCTAGCCAAATTTCACATTCTTGTGTAATAACTTGGTCATTGGAGCAACTATGAGAGAGAACCCCTTCACAAATCTTCTGTAATACCCAGCCAGCCACAAGAAATTTTTTACCTCAGTTGTATTTCTGGGAGGCTTCCATTCCATCACTACTTTTATCTTCTTAGGATCCACTCTAATCCCCTCAGCTGATACTATGTGTCCAAGGAAGGAGATCTCACTCATCCAGAAGTCACACTTGGATAACTTAGCATATAGCTTCTTTTCTCGCAGGGTTTGCAGAACAATACTCAAATGTTCATTGTGTTCTTCCCTAGTCTTAGACTACACCAGAATATCATCAATAAAGACCACTATAAACCGATCTAAATATGGATGGATGATACGATTCATAAGGTCCATGAATGCTACTGGTGCATTTGTTAACCCAAATGGCATCACTAGGAATTCATAATGCCCATACAGGGTTCTGAATGTAGTTTTAGACACATCTGCATCCTTTACCCTCAACTGATGTTACCCTGATCTGAGATCAATTTTTGAAAGTACACCGGTTCCCTTCAACTTATCAAACAGATCATCAATTCTAGGCAACGGATATTTATTCTTCACAGTTACTTTATTCAACTGCCGATAATCAATGCACAATCTTAAGGTTGCATCATCATTCTTCACAAACAGCACCGGAGCTCCCCATGGTGACATACTGGGGCATATGTGAAGGAACGGAAGCGTGAAAAACACAAGTTTATACCATTGAATTCAAAAATTTTCACCTAGGGTCACATGCATCATGCAAGATTTATTTTTATCTATTTGATTTCAATGATAAACAACATATTAAAACTCTTTTAATATGTTTTTGGATCTGTATTTGCCATTTAAGATTTTAAAATTAATCAGATTAATTTTAGAACCCTAGATTAAATCAAGAACGATTACACTAACCTCTTGATGCACTGCAGCGTGTCTGCGCCTTTGAGATTCGTCTTCAGGACACCAGATGTTGTCCCTCTAGCTTGTCCACACCAAGAACACCTATGGCAGCCCTTGAATAGCTTCTAAAGCTTTTTCTATTAATTAGAAAATCAAGTTCTGCCTTTTAAGAGATTAAAGATGTAAACAGGACACTAGAAACAATTTATAGTGTTCTTAATTCAAGAGATTGATGGCTAATCTCTTTGAATTGATAAGAGATGAAGAAGAAGAGATGAAAACCCTCAAAGTGGCGTGACAAAGGAGTGTGGCTGCTGGTTGTGTTTTATTTTCTCATAACAACACTTAAATAGCTAGGTTAACACATTAAACCCTTGCCACATGTCACCCTTTGATTAGCTCTAGGTTTAAGTGACCCAATCACATTGTGCCAAGTGTCAAACCTATATTTAATCTTGATTTTAATCATCTTACATGATTAAAAAATATTTGGCAAGCTTATGTGTAATCCCATGTGTCACCATCTCATGGTGCCACGTGTCACACTGCAAAATGACCAAAATGCCCCTGTGTCTTAATTTTGAGTTCTCAACCCAAAATAATTATTTTTCTTCTTCTAATTAATTTATATCAAATATAAATTAATTAATTAATCTCTATTAATTAATTTCTCATTAATTAAATTCATATTTAAACACATTAAATATAAATTTAATTTATACTACACATCCAATAATCTAGATTTGGTTTCAAGTCATGCTAGGGACTTTGCAATTTAATTGCAAACCAAACCTATTTAATTAATCAATTAAACTCTTTAATTAATTAATTAAATCATATTTAAATAGGTGATAACTTGTGTATGTGTGTGACTTACTAGGCTCATCACTAATTGGCAATGAGACATGATATCAACTCTTAATATCATCAGAACTCTTTCTTACCATAAATGATTTCTCTAAATCATTTTATGAACCTCATAGACCATGGTTAACACCTAGCATAGCATGCCATGGCCACCCAAATAGTAATAAGGTTTACCTTAAATGAACCTATAATCATATGTTACCATGCACTAGAATCTCTTTGTTACAAAATCCCAACTCAAGCTGGAGTCATGGTTTATGTCAAACTCCATTTGCTATGAATATTATGTTCTCTTTTAATTCCAGTTCTTGATTAAAAAGATTTTCTCATCAGAAACTCTTTTCTGAATAAATCTATCTGTCCTGGTCAGGAACTTGAAACATCAAGAACAATTAAATGAACATAGGATTTTATCTCTATTTACTTAGAGGAACAGATTCCATCTTGATCAACACCTACCTCCATATATAACTAGTAGGAGCCAACACATGCCCATATACCCATACATAGTACAAGTATGAAAGCAGTATCAAACTCAAACTACCTATATACAAGATAACTGTGCTATCTCAGGTCTAAAGATTATATGCACTGATATGATTTATGACAAAACATTGACAAGAGTAAACTCCATGTGCTTGTCATAAGTGTCACTGGTTCGGCCTACTTATCATTTATAAGTGCCTATCATGTTTGTCATATGGCATGAGACTCACCATTCCATCTTATTTATATCTCATATAAATAACTTGGGAACAAACATGAATACAATCTTTCTGGATAAGTCATGTCCTTATTATAAAGTATCCTCGATTGTGAACCTATTTATGATACTTTGTGCTAGAAATATTGTCACTCATATTCTTAACAACTTAAGAATAATATTTCTAACAAAATATCAATGAACCTTTTCTATTACACATAAATATATTATGTAAATGGAAAAGTGGAAATGCCTTTTATTAATAAAAATATATACAAGATACATACTAAATGATATGCTCTAGGGCATACTACTAACAATCTCCCACTAGCACTAGAGCCATTCATTACAATACCTTAGACCAATCTTCTCAAGATGTCAGTCTAACTGACCTTGTGACAAAGGCTTAGTGCATGGATCAACTGATGTTATTTTTCTGCATGGCTATATCTCCTTTGCCCAACTATATGTCTGATAATGTGGTAGTGCCTTTCTATGTGTTTGGATTTTTGGGTGAGACCTTAGTTCCTTAGCCTGTATGACTGCTCCATTGTTGTCACAGTGTAGTGGAACTGCTGACTCAATGGAAGGAACTACTGTAAGTTCTATCATGAACTTCTTTATCCACACAGCTTCCTTTGCAGCATCTGATGCGGCAATAGACTCAGCCTCTGTAGTGGAATCTGCAGTCGTGCTCTGTTTAGAACTCTTCCAACTGACTGCACCTCCATTACAAATGAACACATATCTAAAGGTAGACTTTCTATCATCAATATCTGATTGGAAATCAGAATCAGTGTAACCATCCAATTGCAAGTCTCCACCTTCATAAATCAAGAATAAATCCTTAGTTCTTCTCAAGTACTTAAGGATATTCTTGTGACTATCGATGTTCCAAACTCGGATTGGATTGATACCGCTAGTCAAACTAACAAAGATATGCGATATCCGGCCTAGTACACAACATTGCATACATTATACTTCCAATAGCCGAAGCATATGGAATCCTGGCCATCTTATCTCTTTCTTCAGGTGTCTTTGGAGACATCTCTTTAGAAAGATGGATACCATGTCTCACTGGTAACAATCCTCTCTTGGAATCAAGCATGTTAAACCTCTTTAACACCTTTTCCAAGTATAGACTTTGGGATAAACCAATTATTCTTTTCGCTTTATCTCTATAGATGCGAATCCCAAGAATATAGGTTGCCTCCCCTAAGTCTTTCATGGAGAATGTATTTGACAACCATACCTTTATAGTTGTCAACATACCTGTGTCATTACCCATCAATAGTATGTCATTCACATATAAGACAAGGAAAGTGGTAGCACTGTCACTAACCTTCTTATATACACATGGCTCATCCTCATTTTTGATAAAACCAAATGATTTAATGGCTTCATCAAAATGGATTTTCCAACTCCTCGAAGCTTGTTTCAACCCATAAATGGATCGCTTTAGCTTGCATACCTTGGAACCATCTTCGGATTCAAATCCCCTAGGTTGTTTCATGAAAATGTTTTCTTCAATGTATCCATTGAGAAAAGCTGTTTTGACATCCATCTGCCAAATCTCATAATCATAGTATGCAGCAATTGCTAATAAAATCCTATTTGATTTAAGCATGGCAACAGGTGAGAAAGTCTCCTCATAGTCGATTCCTTGCCTTTGGCGAAACCCTTTCGCTACTAGCCTTGCCTTATAGGTCTCTACCTTTCCATCAGAACCAATTTTCTTCTTGAAAACCCATTTGTTCCCTATAGGTACAATACCTTCAGGTGGGTCAATAAGATCCCAAACTTGATTCTTATACATGGAATCAATCTCGGATTTCATAGCATCAATCCATTTTGAAGAGTCTATATCTGATATAGCTTCTTCATAGGTAAGTGGATCATCTCCATGATCTACTTCTTCATGAGCAGATAACTCTTGTTATTCTTCATGAAGAAAACCATATCTCACTGGTGGGTGAGATACCCTGGTTGTTCTACGAGGAACAGCTGTAGATGTTTCATCAACGGGTATAGGTTGACTAGATGGATCTATATCCATCTGATCTGTTGGTTGGTCAGAATTCTCCAATTCTAACTCTATTTGCCTTCCTTTGCCTCCTTCTTGAATAAACTGTTGTTCAAGAAATGTGGCATCTCTACTTATCACAACCTTTTGTGAAGTAGGCAAATAAAAATAATATCCAAAACTATCTTTTGGATATCCAACAAATCGACCCTTTTCTGATCTGGTCTCCAATTTATCAGTGTTCAGCTTTTTGATATAAGCTGGACAACCCCAAATCTTAACATGCTTAAGACTTGGTTTTCTTCCATGCCATATCTTATAAGGTGTGGAAGAAACTGATTTTGATGGAATCCTATTCAGAATATACAAAGCTGATTCTAATGCAAATCCCCAAAAGGAGATTGGCATATGAGGATAGCTCATCATACTCCGTACCTTATACAATAGGGTACGATTTCTCCTTCGGATACACCATTCGGTTGTGGTGTTCTGGAGGAGTCGGTGAGAAACAATGCCATGCTCACTCAAGTATTCATCAAATTCAGTACTCAAATATTCACCTCCACGATCTGATCGAAGAGCTTTAATACTCTTTCCTGTTTGATTTTCTACTTCAGATTTAAATTCTTTGAACTTTTCAAAAGATTCATGTTTGTATTTCATCAAATACAAATACCCAAACCTTGATTTATCATCAGTAAAGGTAATAAAATAATGAAAGCCCCCTCTAGCCATTTCTTTAAATGGACCACATACATCACTATGTATTAGCTCCAAAATATTTTCATCTCTTAGCAACTGTCCAACAAAGGGTGATCTAGTCATTTTGCCCTGAAGGCAAGATTCACAAGTTGGAGTAGGCTCAGAGTCCAATAAGGATAGAATCCCCATTTTCTCCAATTTTGTAATCCTATCTTCTGCAACATGACATAACCTTAAGTGCCAAATATATTTTGAACTTGAGTTGTTTTTCACCACGGCATTTCTTTCATTTAGATTGCTATACTCTGGCCAGTGGAAACACTTTCTTATTGGCAATGGAAACACTTTCCTGTTGGCAGTGGAAACACTTTCCTTTGCCTTCATCAGCTTTAGTCTTCCTTTTCTGTTTAGCTATTTTCTTAGAAGGACCAGGAATCTGAGGTTTCTTTTTCTTATTGCCCTTCTTCTTGTTGGACTTTCCAGCAGAAGAAGATGCAACCAAAGCTACCTCTTTTCCATTATTGCCTGGCATATTCTTTTGGGCAATAACCAGCATGTTGAGTAAACCAGCTAAGGTGCATTCCTATTGAGTCATATGGAAATTTGTCACAAAATTTCCCAAAAGACCCAGGAAGGGACTGAAGGATCAAATCTGTCTATAATTGGAAATCCATGTTGAAGTCAAGATATTCCAACTGCTCAATCAGCCGAATCATCTTGTGGACATGATCCCCAACATTCTGTTCCTCAGACATCCTCATACGGAACAGCTGCCTAGATATCTCATACCTAGCATTCCTGCTGTGCTCACCATACAACTCTTGTAGGTGAAGGAGGATCTCACTCGCACTCTGCATGCTCTCATATTGCTTCTGTAACTCATTACTCATGGAAGCAAGCATGTAACACTTAGCTCTCATATCATGCTCCTTCCACTTGTCCAAAGTTTCATGTTCCTCTTGTGTGGCCTCTCGAGGTAAGGGACCAGGAACATTTGAATCTAGAACATATCCTATATGTTCAAGGTTCAGGACAAGTTTCAAATTTCTTAGCCTATCGCAGATGATTAGGTCCTGTCAACCTATTGTGATCAAGTATGCTTGCAAGGATATTGGATGGTGGTGGTTGTTTTGTGATCATTTTTATCAGAAAATTAACTGCAGAAAATAACTAGATTAATTAGTAAATGTATCATGTAATTAACCAAAATGATTATGGTCTTTTAATCAAATTGGTCCTCCCACTAACTTAGCGAATCCTACACTTCCAAAGTAGAAAACGGAAATCCTAGTTGGATGGATTTCTAGTGGGTGATTGAATTCTTATAATTCTATTGATCATCCTCAGGTACATCCATTATTGGAATTACAATAAACTATAAGTGAGCAACTCTTTGCCCATCACATCTCATGTGAGGTTCAATCCTTTACCTAGCCCCTAATGCTCAAAATCTCAAGTACATCCATTATTGACTTATCTTGCATTAGTTAAGTTGATCCCATTGAGCCAGTAATTATGCAAATAATTTTAATGTCCTCAGGTACATCCAATATTGGCCACTAAACCATTTACATATTTACAACATCTCATGCTTAACAATTATTCTTAAGAAAATCTCTTAAATAAATTGCATCTTATGCAACTATTTAAAATTTCTTAAAATAATTGCCCCAATGGAGGGCCTATGTTATAATTACTTTAATTATAGCATTTCCAACTTAATCATTTGTTTGGAAGATTTTATGGTCATTCTATTTACTATTAAGGTCTCACTTTGCACATTATCGATTTAGCATGCATATATCATATAATTGCATACATTCCCATACATCTCATGCATTCATGGATAAGCAGTAAATATGGTATGATCATGGACTTTCTAAGGGATTCAATTCTGAGCCACCAAGAATTGAATCTGGACATTCCTAGGTGCATTTCATTCATTCATTTTACAAGAGTTGCTGAAGGAGTACATAATCAACACTTGATCTTGAATTCCTCCCACTGGTCCCACCAATGCTCTTGACCTCCTTGAACTTCTTGCAATCCAATATTACATAGTAATCCTTGGCATACCAAGGCGAATTTACAAGAACTTAAATAAATGAAATTACAACCCAAAAATTATTACAAACTTAATAATACATGCCCAAAATAAATTAAAATAAATTAATTAATTTACAATCCCAAAGAAACATAAAAGAAATAAATTCAATCACATTGGTCTTTTATAGTCCATGATCATCCATCATGCATATCACTATTTAACAATTAAATAAAATATACATACTTAAATTAAATTGAATATCTTATATTCAACTTAAAAATTCAGATTTGAATATGATTCAAATAAATTTAAAAATTCAGATTTGAATCTCATTCAAACAAATTTAAAAATTCAGATTTGAATATGATTCAAATAAATTTAAAAATTCAGATTTGAATCTCATTCAAACAAATTTAAAAATTCAGATTTGAATCACATTCAAACAACTTTAAAAATTCAGATTTGAATCACATTCAAACATTTTTTAAAAAATCAGATTTGAATCACATTCAAATATTTTTTAAAAAATCAGATCTGAATTTTATTCAATCAATTTTAAAAAATCAGATTTAAATATGATTCAAACAACTTTAAAAATTCAGATTTGAATCACATTCAAACAACTTTTAAAATTCAGATTTGAATCACATTCAAACAATTTTTAAAATTCTGATTTGAATCATAATTTAATTGTGTGATAAAAATTCTAATTAAACAATTTAATTAGACATAAAATGGATCTTAAATCATACAACAATTGCACATTCACCATCCATTTACCTTTGCACACCATTGTGATGCATCAACCATGCACACCATGGTGTTCATCATTTGTGCCGCCACTTTGACTTTGCAACCAGCAATAAACTCTTGATCTCATGATCAAACACACAATTAAATCATATAAACATCAATTTAAATGGAAAATATAGTGGCTCTGATACCAATTGAAGGAACAGAAGCGTGAAAAACACAAGTTTATACCATTGAATTCAAAAATTTTCACCTAGGGTCACATGCATCATGCAAGATTTATTTTTATCTATTTGATTTCAATGATAAACAACATATTAAAACTCTTTTAATATGTTTTTGGATCTGTATTTGCCATTTAAGATTTTAAAATTAATCAGATTAATTTTAGAACCCTAGATTAAATCAAGAACGATTACACTAACCTCTTGATGCACTGCAGCGTGTCTGCGCCTTTGAGATTCGTCTTCAGGACACCAGATGTTGTCCCTCTAGCTTGTCCACACCAAGAACACCTGTGGCAGCCCTTGAATAGCTTCTAAAGCTTTTTCTATTAATTAGAAAATCAAGTTCTGCCTTTTAAGAGATTAAAGATGTAAACAGGACACTAGAAACAATTTCTAGTGTTCTTAATTCAAGAGATTGATGGCTAATCTCTTTGAATTGATAAGAGATGAAGAAGAAGAGATGAAAACCCTCAAAGTGGCGTGACAAAGGAGTGTGGCTGCTGGTTGTGTTTTATTTTCTCATAACAACACTTAAATAGCTAGGTTAACACATTAAACCCTTGCCACATGTCACCTTTTGATTAGCTCTAGGTTTACGTGACCCAATCACATTGTGCCAAGTGTCAAACCTATATTTAATCTTGATTTTAATCATCTTACATAATTAAAAAAATATTTGGCAAGCTTATGTGTAATCCCATTTGTCACCATCTCATGGTGCCACGTGTCACACTGCAAAATGACCAAAATGCCCCTGTGTCCTAATTTTGAGTTCTCAACCCAAAATAATTATTTTTCTTCTTCTAATTAATTTATATCAAATATAAATTAATTAATTAATCTCTATTAATTAATTTCTCATTAATTAAATTCATATTTAAATACTTTAAATATAAATTTAATTTATACTACACATCCAATAATCTAGATTTGGTTTCAAGTCATGCTAGGGACTTTGCAATTTAATTGTAAACCAAACCTATTTAATTAATCAATTAAACTCTTTAATTAATTAATTAAATCATATTTAAATAGGTGATAACTTGTGTATGTGTGTGACTTACTAGGCTCATCACTAATTGGCAATGAGACATGATATCAACTCTTAATATCATCAGAACTCTTTCTTACCATAAATGATTTCTCTAAATCATTTTATGAACCTCATAGACCATGGTTAACACCTAGCATAGCATGCCATGGCCACCCAATTAGTAATAAGGTTTACCTTAAATGAACCTATAATCATATGTTACCATGCACTAGAATCTCTCTGTTACAAAATCCCAACTCAAGCTGGAGTCATGGTTTATGTCAAACTCCATTTGCTATGAATATTATGTTCTCTTTTAATTCCAGTTCTTGATTAAAAGATTTTCTCATCGAAACTCTTTTACGAATAAATCTATCTGTCTGGCCAGGAACTTGAAACATCAAGAACAATTAAATGAACATAGGATTTTATCTCTATTTACTTAGAGAGCAGATTCCATCTTGATCAACACCTACCTCCATATATAACTAGTAGGAGCCAACACATGCCCATATACCCATACACAGTACAAGTATGAAAGCGATATCAAACTCAAACTACCTATATACAAGATAATCGTGCTATCTCAGTCTAAAGATTATATGCATCGATATGATTTATGACAAAACATTGACAAGAGTAAACTCCATGTGCTTGTCATAAGTGTCACTGGTTCGGCCTACTTATCATTTATAAGTGCCTATCATGTTTGTCATATGGCATGAGACTCACCATTCCATCTTATTTATATCTCATATAAATAACTTGGGAACAAACATGAATACAATCTTTCTGGATAAGTCATGTCCTTATTATAAAGTATCCTCGATTGTGAACCTATTTATGATACTTTGTGCTAGAAATATTGTCACTCATATTCTTAACAACTTAAGAATAATATTTCTAACAAAATATCAATGGACCTTTTCTATTACACATAAATATATTATGTAAACGGAAAAGTGGAAATGCCTTTTATTAATAAAAATATATACAAGATACATACTAAATGATATGCTCTAGGGCATACTACTAACAATATGAACCCCTTATCTAGTAACTCCTGCAACTGAATTTTTAGCTCCTTCAATTCAGTAGGTGCCATCCTATAAGGAGCAATAGAAATTGGTGTTATACTCGGTATTACCTCATTAGCAAATTCGACTTTCCTTTCTGGTGGTAAACCACACAATTCTTTAGGAAACACATCTGGGAAGTCTCTTACTGTACATAGGTTTGGCTTAGCCTGCCTAGTATCAACAACGTGTGCTAGGTAGGCTTCACAGCCTTTTCTCATCAATCTTCTTGCAACTATGGCTGAGATGACATTGGACAGGAAATCTATCCTTTTCACCCACAACTGAAATCTCATTACCCTCAAGATTTTTTAGAGAAATCCTCTTCAATTTACAATCAACTATTACTTGATGACGTGATAACCAGTCCATTCCCAAAATCACATCAAACTCGTTGAAGGGTAATTCAATTAGATCTGCCAAGAATTCATACCCCTGAATCCTAAACAGGCAAACTTTATACACTTTCTTCACTACCACACTGTGGCCTAGCAGATTTATGACTAGAATGTCTTGGTCACTCTCCTCTACTGAAACTCCCTTCTTTACGGGTAGCTTGATGTAGATATATGAATGGGTAGATCCTGGATCCACCAATGCATGCACAGGTAAGGTGTAGAGGAAGAACATACCCCTGATAACATCTAGGCCATCTAGCTCCTCCTGCGCTCTCATGGCATAAGCTCTGGCCGATACTCTAGCCTCTAGCCTCTTGGCTGACTCAAATTCAAGGCTCAGTGATGGACCAGCTACCTCAGATTTACCAAACTTCCTACCCCTTTGAGGTGCAAGGGTAGGCCTATCTGCTTGTGTTGGGGCAACTGTAGTAGTCCTCTTCGGGCAATTTTTGATCTAATGTTCTATAGACCCACAACGTAAGCAAGCACCAGTCACTCACCAATAGTCCCCCTTATGCAACTTCTGGCAGTATGGACAGACAGAAGATGCTGGGGCTAGTCCCCTGAACACCATCCCTAAAGAGCTGCCCACTGATGGTGTGGACTCGCCTCTCCTAGGTGTGAACTGTGGTCTGGGCCTCTGGGACTGACCTTGACCTTAAAGATGACTAGAACTCTGAGTAGGAGGACCTTTAAACTTCTTACTGGGAGTAGAGAATGAACTAGACTGACCTGGATCCCTCTTCTGTTGTCTTTCCCTTCTATTTTGCTCATTTATTCTGACTTTTTCCACTTTTAATGCAGCATCAACTAATTTGGCAAAATTCGTAATCTCCAATGCTATTATAATGACCTTGATATTGTCATTTAGCCCTTCTTCAAACCTTCTGCACCTCTCAGCCTCTGTAGGGACTATCTCCCTCCCATACCTGCTCAGTCTAACAAATTCATGCTCATATTCTACCACTAATAGCTGCCTCTGTCTCAAACTGATAAATTCTCTTCTTCTCTCTTCTAGATACACTTTACTGACATAATTCTTCATGAACTCTGTGAGGAAGAAATCCCAGGTAATATGATCCGGTTACACCTCACTGGATACTGTGTCCCACCACTGGTATGCATCAGCTTGAAATAGGGACACAACACCCTCCAGGTTTTGCTTGGTGGTGTAATGAAGCTGTTTCAACACTCTTACAGTTCTCTCTAGCCAATTTTCAGCTGTCATGGGGTCATCCTCCTTCTTCCCAAAGAAATCTACAACCCCATGTTTTCGTAGTTTTTCCAGATGGGACTTCTGTCATGGGGGTGGAGGTTGTGGCTGTGGTTGTGGTGGCAGAATTGCCCCCATCATTTGCCAGTAAAATTTAGTCATTTGTTGAAATAGTACAAACTGAGGTTGGGCAAGTGCCTCAGCTACTGGTGGAGCAGTTTCTCTCCTGCCTCCCGATTCAGCCCTTGGTGAAGCACGACTCTCCACCTCTTAATCATCTGTTCTTTGAGAAGCAAGATCCATATCCTAATCAAAATAAGAAAACAAACAGATCTGCATCAGTGTCACCTCAACACTTACAAATGCAATGCAATGGTATGCACTCTATCTAGGCCCAAAAATGCCTAAACAGTCGCTCTGATACCATTAAATGTGACACCCCTTAACCGCCTACAGTGTAGCCGAGCAAGATTTGTCACACAGTGTGCCGGGACACCATATCTTATGCCATAACAATTTACCCTTCTTAATTTATTTATTTATTCACCAGGTGTAAAATTTTACCAATTATATCATTTATTTACAAATATGGTTAATCTGAATTTTCCATAAATTTTTATAGAAAATCCGGAAGAGTGCCGGCTGTAAATTGGAAAACAGTTCTTCTGAACCTGTTTAAAACACTTCCAATATGGTTTTCAGACCCAGAACTCCAATATACATACATATCGACTCAATCTCCAAATCTTAGCACAATTTTCAAAATTTTTGTTCACGTCACAATTCGAATTAATTTCATGAATAACTCCTCAACAATTTATTTTTCAACAAAATATACTGATAATTTCAGTAACATGAAATTTCATGTATTTACATTATCATATGATTTCATGACTTTGTAATTACAATCAAGAACTAGTACAAAATGCAAAGTACAAAATACAACAAAAAATCCTAATATCCTACCAAGTGCACTGCAGATATGAGGTGACTTTAGACTTCACGCAAATCTGACTAATCACCCTGTCTGAGGTCTGCTGGACTCCCCGGATATGTCTTCAGTACCTGCACATGGCAAAAGCGACATGCTAAGCAATTTTGCTTAGTGGTGCCAATATAAAATAAAATAGCTAAAATAAAATGGATGTGCAGAATGTATGTTGACATTTTTATAGACTAAGTTCCTAGCAATTATTGCAGTATTATTTGATTAAAATTTGATAAGATTTATTTAGATTGCCTAAGTAACCTATACTAGTTGATCGGACTGGATAAACGGGTAAACTGGCACTGGGTACTAAGTGCCTCGGGCCATCACACCATCGGTCATATTGTGTCTCCTGGTGTACAACAGAACAACTAATAAGCTGCAATAAACATTGGGCACAAGGCCAAGTGTCACACTGATAACATAATGGCTAAAAGCCATAAAATCACATAATGACATAATGTCATGTGCAGTACGGCTAACTGAACCTTATTGGCATGCCAACCTATCCAAACAAATCATTCTAGGCATACTAGGGCATTTTACACAGTTAATGATTCAATTATTTATTTTTATAATGTAGAGGTCACTATTCACTTCACTAATTTCACTCAAAGGTTGACTTTTTAATTTATAATAGATTTGTTGAACCTAAGTTTACCAAGATACCATATTTTGGTTTACAAAAGTGTTGGCATTAGTTGCCAAACAATACTTAAAACCAATGGAAAATAATTCAGAAATTTGAGTTTTGAGTGCTAGAGTTCATTATTCCATTAGGCCATTCTACAGTGAGAATTTGGCCAAATGTTATTCATCAAAATTGTTCCTTATTGTGTCTAGTTACATTTTCATTTTTAAATCACTCCATTTGGAGTTTTGTAGCTTAAGTTATGGCCTAAATACCATAACTGGCCGGATTGTAATTTTTCCAAAATTTCTGGGCAGAATCAATTCTGTAGTTTTTGTACACTAAATGCAAGTCAGTTTTTGGATATGTTATGGTCAAAATTTGGGTTTATTTTCTTCATGAAAGTTGTAGGACTATGTCTTAGTTTTCTACTGGTAAAAATTCAGGTCAATTAAAAGTTTCTACACTGAGTTATGACATTTGAACAAATACTGTTCATTTAGTCATTTTCCAGGGATAGCATGTTGGTCACTAGGATTAGGGTAGTTTTTAGGTCAACTTAGTTTGGTTTTCTAGGAAGGCTTTCTTCACCAAAGTTATGCCATTATGTGTCTAGTTTCATGTCCAATTGGCCTTGCACCAATTGAACCTACACAACTCTAGTTATAGCTACCCAAACTTGCTGGACTCAAACCCAGTCCTACAGGTCACCAAGGGCAGCATACCTAACTTCAATTCCCATAGAACAAATCACTTCATTTCTTAATCACACGTAACCAAATGGTCACTAATTGACCATTAAAACTTTCTTTCACCAATACAAGGACAAAGTCTCAAATTTATGCCCAAACCCTAACTCATCCATTTCAAATTATGCATTTACTTATACTTCATTATCCTAATCAAGAGATTAGTGTTAAGTGCAGTTATGGTATCATTTTAACTTAAAGAAATCTTCAAAACCCTACCAAGTCCAAGGCTGTTGAAATTTTGGGGAAGGTATACATATGATGTTTATTAAATTTTCTTGTAAATTTGCACTCAATTCCACTCCCTCAACATGAATTTAGAGAGGAAGGAAGAGTTTGGTCACTAACCTTTAATGGAGTCAATTCCAAGCTTGTAAAAGCTCTTCTTTGTTACTTCTTTTTGCTCGCAAAAGCTTCACTAAGATGAAATATTAATGTTTTGTGTTGACAACTTAGGATTTTATTGAAAGAAGACTAAGAAAATCAAGCATGGTAAACAAAAAAAATGGAGGTGAGAGAGAGGAATATGGTGCGACTTAGAGAAGAGAAAGATGGGTATTGGTTGTTCCAGATTTTTTTGACTTCTTCTTTTCCTTCTTGATGTATTATAATGATTTTATTACATTTTGATTGGCCAAAGGTTTTTAATGACCTCATGCTTACTTCAAAAATCAATTTATCTTTATTATTTTCTTTTCTTTACTACTCACTTTTAAATTTCATTTTTAACAATGTTTATTCATATTTGATATCATATAATTTATATAATCAATTGGACAAATTGGTCAAAAATCATCTCTGAATATGAAATGACCAAAATGCCCTTCGTTTGGCTTAACGAGCTAAAATTGTGTGTACCGATAGATTAAATTTTCCTTATGTTTTCTTAACATTTTATTGTCATTGAAACCCCAATAATCCTTCTCTGAGATCCCAAAAATTATTTCATGAAGTTTTCCCTGGATCTAGGGTTACTAACGGCCTTCACCGTCACTTCCCGTTAGGGTCACTCATCATTGGGGCTACGGCTCATTTAACTTGGTTGCATTTTATTTCTAAAAATTTTCCTTAATTTTTCTTATCATTATTTGGTTTATTTATAACTCCTCACTCTAGTCTAATTATAATTCCAATTAATCTAGCTGCCCGAACTAACATTGGTCACTGAAACAGTAGAACATACGGATTAGCTAAAGTGAGGATGTTACAATGCTGGGCAGAAGTATGATACAGATGAGAAGAATACATGCAGAGGTTGCACTCCATATAGTCCTCATTGATTTTGACTGTAGAAGCTCACAATTTCCATTCTATAGTAGATGCCATAATAAAAATGAAGGTCGGGGCTGTCGTTAAAGGGAGTCTGAAGTTAAAAAGTACAAAAGCCGAGCAATCCATAAATTCTAAAGATATGGATGCAAGGAGGTTTGTTCACTTAACCAAGACTGTTTCCTCATTCGGAACTAAGAAAGATAAAGGAGGGAAGTTTGGCAAGAAGCAAAAGAAGAATAAGTTTTGGAATAGAATCAAGTTAGGCCTTGGGATGGGAGGCAGATCTAGTTTGGGTTTGGATACCTCTAGTTGTGTAAGATGTGGGAAGCCTCGTCGAGGAGTTTATAGGTTTAAAACCTCCCAATGCTACAGGTGTGGTTAGAAGGGGCACATGTCTAGGGAGTGTCCTAACATGGAAAGGGTGGCTTAACAATAGCAAACTAGGTCAAGCAGAGTGGCTCAGCCAGTAGCAAGACAAACTTCTATAGGTCCCTCATCAGGGAGGAGACAAGGTGGAGGATGAGGTTCTTCTTCCTCTATGGCGAGCTCATAAGGAAAGGGTTCAATAACATTGACTCGAATCTTTACCATGACATAATTGGAAGCCAATACCACTATTACTATGGTGTTAGGTAAACTTTGTATGGGAAGTTTCAATGTGCATATTTAGATTGATCCTAGTGCATCCCATTCTTTTGTTAAGCCTAAAATAGTTCTAAGATTGGGTTTAGTAGTTTTGAGTCTACAATGTCTATTACTTATCAGTGGGCCCAAGTGTGATCCTTTAATGATAGAGATGATCTATTATGCCTGTCTAATAATGGTGGAGGATAAATGCTTTCCAACTGACCTAGTAGTCCTAGAATTGATAGATTTTAATGTCATTTTAGGGATGGATTAGCTCTCAGCCAATTATGCCACCTTAGACTGTAGGAACAAAGAAGTAAGATTCAGAGGATAGGATGGGTCAGAGGTAGTTTTCTAGAGAGATCAGACATCATCAATGAAGGGGGTGATCTCCACCATGCAAGCCAGGAAGATAGGTTATGGATAACAGAAGTAGACTAGAATTAGTTATTATGGTAAGAGAGTTTCCAAATGTGTTTCCTAAGGAACCTGATCCGCCACCCGAGGGAAAGATAGATATTGAAATTGATCTAGTGCCTGGTACTAGACCTATATTTATTCTTTCTTACAGGATGGCTCATGTAGAATTGAAAGAGTTGAAAGAACAGCTATAGGAATTAGTGGATAAGGGATTCATCAGACCAAGTACCTCTTTTTGGGGTCTCTAGTACTATTGTAAAGAATCAGGATGGATCCTTGAGGCTATGCATTAATTATAGGTAGTTGAACAAGGTAACTATAAAGAACAAGTACCTCTGCACTGTATTGATGACTTTTTTGATCAGTTGGCCTGAGCTAGTTGTTTTTCAAAGAAAGATTTAAGGTCCAGTATCACCAGTTGAGGATTAAGGAGACAGATATTTCAAAGACTACCTTTCAGACTAGATATAGGCATTATGAGTTTCTTGTGATGTCGTTTGGGTTGACCAATGCCCCAGCTACATTCATTGATCTCATTAACATTATATTTAGACAATATCTGGATCACTTTGTAATAGTCTTTATTGATGATTTCTTGGTATATTCCAAAAGTCCAAAAGAGCATGCACAACACCTAAAAATAGTTCTTTAGACATTGAGGGAGCATCAGTTATATGCTAAGTTCTAAAAGTTTGAGTTTTGGCTTAAAGAGTATATCCTTCTTGTGACATATAGTGTCAGAGAATGGAATAGAAGTGGATCCTAAGAAGGTACAAGCAGTGGCAGATTTGTCAAGGCCAACCACAGTGATAGAGATCAAGAGTTTCCTAGGATTGGCTAGCTATTAGAGGAGATTTGTACTTGATTTCTCTAAGATAGTTGCTCTAATGACTAGGTTAACTTAGAAGAATAGGAAGTTTGAATGGGGTGATGAATGTGAGAAGAGCTTTCAGAAGCTTAAGGAGTGTTTAATTTTAGCACCAATACTGGCTTTACTTATAGGCAATAAAGATTTCACTGTTTATTGTGATGCCTCCAAAGTGGGTTTGGGATGTGTTTTATTGCTGAAAGGAAGAGTAATAGCTTATGTTTCAAGACTGTTGAAGAATTATAAAGCTAATTATCCCACTCATAACTTAGAAATGGTGGCCATAGTTTTTGCCCAAAAGATGTGGAGACAATATCTTTATGGAGCAAAATGCGAGATCTTCACTGACTATAAAGGTCTCCAATATGTCACACCTTACTCCTCTGTAAGGTATGACATGATCTCGTAGTATACATAATGAATTACCGAACATCACCTATCGATAACCCATTAAATATACTATAAGGGATTTTAAATCAATTTCATTTCATTTTAGAATTTAAAAAGAATAATAAAATAGTTATTTATGTCCTTTTAAATTAGGTACATTTCATAAAATTCATTTAGAATTAATTTAGTATTTTTAGAATTTTATGAAAATTTTGCGTGGTAACTACTAAAAATTCATTAAAATAATTCTTCTAACCTGTGAAAATCAATTCATAAAAATATACCTTCCACAATTCAATACAATCAAACTCAAGTCATTTCTTTTTATTCATTCAATACCAAGAAGTATGCTCATTTCATATACAAATCAAATTAGAAGTTCTTACATAAATTTACAAACCAAAGACAAAAAAATATTATTACAATTTTGTTTATACAACTGCTCATTTGTCCTTATGTACATACAGATTAATTTACATCAAAATGAATTTCCAAAAGAGTATACCTAAGATGTATACCCGAAGCTAGGTCTAATACTGCTCCACGCTGCTTACTCTACAGCTCCTTTCTCCTTATCTGCAACAACATGAAATAACTATCACTGAGCAAATACTCAGTAGTGCACAACTAAAAATTAAAACTCACTATAAACATAGTTTATCAATTAGTAAATAAGAGTTTAAAATATTCACAATTCCATAAATCTCAAAACTAATAACAACATTTTCAATAACAATTTATCAAAGTAATTTCAAACAACAGTGTTGCCAACAATTCACACAGCTTAGGTCATGACACAAAATTTTCAATCAATGCCTTATTGTACACCACGACAAAGCAATCTACAACCTTACTAACTGAAATTAATGAGGGAGGTGGCTAGCTAGCTATATGAGTACTCATCCGAACTCAACCTCAACTGGCAAGCAAGAGAGGAAGGAAACATAATCAAACTCAACCTAATCGATGGAGGAGGAACACAACAAGAATTGTCATGCTAAGTGTGGTTTCAAAACCAATCTAAATAATTTCTTTCAAATAATTTCATTGCAAATCAACAATCACATTTCATTCATAAATTTCCCCTTATAGGGTTGGCAACACAATTTCTCAAATTAAAATTCTCAATGCAATAAAATTCATAAATCACTCATATAAGTTTAATCAAATCAATTTCCAATTGAAAAATAGAGAAATAGGATTAGTTGTGCACAAACCTCTTTATACTCCTCTTACTTAGTTCAACTTTTCCTGTAATGAATTCACTTTAGGTAGTCTGTACATTCTACTGTTCCAACAACAAGCGTCTGTTTGGACAGCCAGGATGTCTGGAACTACACTCAAACTAGAGTGAGGAAACATAAATTAGCTGAATAAAGACTAAGTAAAATTAAAGAAAAGTAAAAGAAGCAAAGTACAATTTGGTTAAATGAGCCTGGGTCACCGCGATGGGTGACTGTACTGGGAAGCGACTGTGAAGACAGTTGCCGCCCCAGACCTGCGAGGAACCCAATTAGATAATTTTTGGGACTAACTTAGAAGATTTATGAAGATTAAATGACATTAAAAATGTTAAAGAAAATTCAGGAAAATTAGTTAATCGGTACAGATAAATATAACCCGATAACAAAGGGCATTTTAGTAATTTCATCTCTAGTGATGAATTTTGATCAAAATGTTAGTCAGAATGAGAGAAAATAAAATATTGAAAATAAATTAAAAATCAAGAATTATGCAATGGAAGAAAGAAAAAGAAAGAAAAGAAAATGAAATTAATTATGATGTAAGCATGACACAAGGATGAGTTAAGCATGATGGAATAATGACATGATTAAAATTTTAATTCAATATTAAGAAGATAAATACACAATAAGAGAAAAATTTGACCAAAAAGCTCTTCGTTTTCCCTTGGTTTTCCTCCTGGCCGAAACCCTCTCTTAGCCACCTTCCTCCATTTTTGTTTGCTTAAGCTCACTAAACCCTAATTTCTTCCCATATTTTTTGTAAGTCCCTTCACAAAAAATTAATTTCACACCTTGAGGAAGATAGTGACAGCCAAGAAGTGAAGGAAAATTTAAGTTTAAGCAAGGTCAAGTTGAGCTCCAAAGAGGTTAGTGCACTATTATGCTTCCCTCCTTCATTAAACTTTGAATTCTAGTTAAAAAAGAGTTGAAATTTTATAAAATTAAAAGAAAATCATGAAAAAAAGGGTAACCCTAATTTTTGGCAGCCATTAAAAGAGTTAGGATTTGTTGATTGTTGATTGAATTAATTGTTTATTAGAGTTATTTATGAGCACATGTGATATACAAATTGATTGGATATGAGTTTGGTATATATTGCATGTAAATTGAGTATAGAAGTTAGGGTTTTTGAACTAAGTTTGGAAACTTTGTGTATGGCTTAAAATTGATGATGTTGAGATGATTTTTTTGACCATTATTAAGTGCCTTGAATGTCACACCCTACCCCTCTGTAAGGCATAATATGATCCTGTAGAATACCTAATGAACTACCAAACTTCACCTACCAATAACTAATTAAGTACCCTACAAGGGATTTTAAAACCATTTTATTACTTTTTGGAAATGGTGAGAATTTTGGTAGGAATTAAAATCATTTAATTGAAGTTTCAAAACTAGTTAAAATTTTTGTCCATCTTTATTTTTTTGTAATTTTTAGAAAAATTTCGGCAGAGTGCCGTCTGTATTTTGAGAAAACAGTTCTTCAAATATCTAAAAAAACACTTCCAATAATTCTTTTCACAACTTATTATACAACTTATTACAACTTATTATACAACTGCTCAACTTTACATTGATACATAAGACATTACAATATTTACATCAAATAACTATAAGGTATAATTAAATACCCATACAAAAAGATCGGTGAAGGCCTTGCCAATTCAGCAGCTCACTCTGCTGCTTTGTTTTTGCCCTTATCTGCGACAGCAAAATAAGCTATCGCTGAGTATAAAAATACTCAGTGGTGCACAATAAAAATTTGAAATGTAATACATGAAATATTCATTGACAAATCACAATTTAAATATTTCACAATTATCAAAACTCATTATAGCACAATTTTGGTCAAACAATTTAATAAACATAGTGTTGCCACTTCATACACAACTTAAGCCATGACACAAAATTTTCAATCAATGCTGCGTTGTACACCACGACAAAGCGATCTACAACCCCACTAATCAAAATCAATGAGGGAGGTGGCTAGCTAGCTAATGAGTACTCATCCGATCTACAGCCTTAACTTGTAAACAAGAGAGGGAGGAAAATAATCGATCTTAACCCCATAAAAGGAGGAGGAATAATATGGTACTGTCATGCTAAGTGTGAATCAAAAATCAATTTCAAATATTTTATTCAAATAATTCATGAGAAATCCTATAAATTTCCAAAGTCATAGTTTCATTCATAAAGTGGCAGCACAATTCATGAGTAACACCAAATTTTCATAATTCATACCAAATCAAATTAGAAATAAGAAAATGATGAAATAAGATTTATTTTGCACAAACCATATGTGAGTCACCTCTAGGCCTTGACTCAGTCCCTTAGACCTTCCGGGTCTTTTTCTGTTAAAACACAAAATTTACAATGTCTCAGTATCTTTGCCTCATAATAATTCCAATAATTAATCCCAATATGCTTAAACTTATATTCTTGAAAATTTTCATGTTGAGGTTACTATTTATGATACTATTCAAGTCAAAATATTGACTTTCTTATGCTTAAAAGGTATGGGAACTCCAACTATACTCACATACCACATTTTGGTCACCAATTTTGTTGGTTTTGGTTGTTTTCTCAAAACTTAAGTCTTTTAGGCAAAATTGTAAATTTTCAGTTTTGGTGTCCTATTTTGCACTGTTCCATTAGTCATGTTGCTATTAGAATTTAGCTAAGTTTTCTTCATAGAAATTATTCCTTATTGTCTTAACTTTATTTTCCTTTTTGAATCACTCCATTTGGAGTTTTGTAGCTTAAATTATGGCCATTTGAACATGGCTGACCGGATTGGCCTAAGCCATATTTGTGGGCAAATTTTTGGGTTCTAGCAGTTTTAGGTCACCAATATTGGGTGGCTAAATGACTTGGTTAAGGGCATAATTTGGATTTGTGTTCTTCATGAAAGTTGTACGGCTATGTCTTAGCTTTCTTCTGGTAAAATTTCAGGTCATTTAGATCTACTTAACCCAAGTTATGGCCAAATGAACAAATACTATTCATTTGGTCATTTTTGTACAGGGCAAAACACCCATTTACAGATTTGGTTAATTTGTTCACTAGGTTTTGGTCACTTTCTGGGCATGATTCCTAAATGAAAAATGTGCCATTTTGTGTCTAGTTTCATCACCAATTGGCCTCATACCAATTGGTTGGTAAATTTTTAGTTTTGGTTCCTGAAAGGGACCTTAGTCCTGCTGCCTACAGAATGTCCCTATCCAATCTAAATCTCCATTTGGTTCCAACCCTTCCAACACACAACCATTGGTTACATATGACCATTTTTCAGCTCAAACAAGGTCAAACACACCATTTGACCAATTCTCTAAATTTTGTCTCCCAAGCCCTAGGTCCAAAACCCTAACTCACTAATTTTGTTACATTTTACTAAATCAAAACATATAAACATAATTTCTCAACTCATTCAAGCTCTCTAACATGTTTAATTCTATCAAACTCATACAAATCATTATCCTGTATAAGCTGGCCAAGATTCACATATAGTCCTCCAATAATTGTTTTCTTTTCCATTTTTCATAATTTATAAGTTTATTCAACTATAAACACAATAATTAAACTAGAAATACAAAGTTTAGCTTACTAACCTTGGTATAGCTTTTCAATCTTCAATTCCTTTAACTTTTTCTTCTTTCTTTCTCCTTTAATCTTCTTCCCAAGGTTTGCTTATAATTTTTCTTCAAGAAAATTAAAGGATTTATAGTGAAATTTGGTGTTTAGACAGCTTAAGAATAAGCTTTCATGGAGGAATTTTGAGAGAGACACAAGAGAGAGAGATGGACGACAAGAATGGAAGAAGAAGACTAAAATGATTTTCTTTCCTTTTTTTTTTCATTTGTGTATATTTATCCATAATTTGACTTAGTCAATTTAAGTAATTAAATGAAAATAAATTATGAAGTCATGCATGATGTCATGTATGTGATGTCATTAATCTAATTTCCTTTTCTTTTCTTATTCTTTTATTTTTCTTTAGTTCTTTAATTTAATTCTTAATCCCAAAATTTTATTTTCTTCGATTTTATTTGATAGTTAGGTCAGGAGTCAGCTCTATGGGTCAATTGACCAAGTTGCGCCTCGCCGGTTCGACCCGGTTTGCAAATAATTCAATATTTCTTCCGGATCCCTAACCTAATTATTTGACCGGCTTAACAATTCTTTTTCGTTATTTTCTCTTTTCCACTGTGTTCACAATAGTCCTGAGGATCGCAGCGTCACATTTTATGGTTTGAAATTTGAGTTTAAATCAACCTCGCAGTCCTTCCCGAGAAGGTCACCCATCGCTGTGACTCTCGGCTCATTTAACTTCTTATGTTCTGTTTTTCTTATTTATACTTAACTAATTGACAATTACTAATTATTTTTGTTCATGGCTTATCTAGTTGTCTTAGATGTGGTTCTAATCCCCTTAATTTTTCGGACCAACACCGGTCATCGGAATAGTGAAATATACTAGGCTATACAAATAGGGGTGTTACAATTCTCCCCTCCCCCCCCCCCTCCTTTAAAATAAATTTTGTCTCGAAATTTTACCTAGCATCGATTTCTAAACAGCTGTGGGTGCTGTCTCCTCATGTCCTCCTCTCATTCCCAAGTAGCCTCCTGGCCCGAATGATGGTTCCACAGCACTTTTACTAACGGTATCTGCTTGTTTCGTAGCTGCTTCAGGTCATAAGCCAGAATCTCTATGGGTTCTTCTTTATATGTGAGGTCTGGATTCACTTCAATTTCTTCCACTGGTAATACATGATATGGGTCTGATCGATACCTCCTCAACATGGACACATGGAAGACATTATGTATCTTCTCTAACTCTGGGGGGAGTGCCAAATGATATGCCAAAGGACCCACTCTCTCCAGAACCTCATATGGCCCAATAAAACGAGGACTCAGGTTTCCTCTTTCTACCGAATCTCATGATTTTTTTCCAAGGGGAAACCTTGAGGAATACTTTCTCACCCACTGCATACTCAATATCCCTTCTTTTTAAATCAATATAGGACTTCTGACAGTCTGATGCAGTCTTAAATCAATCTTTGATCAACCTGATCTTCTCTTCAGTTTGTTGAATAATTTCAAGCCCAATCATCTTCCTTTCACCTACATCATCTCAACACAGGGGAGTTCTGCATTTTCTAATATAGAAAGCTTCATATGGAGGCATCCCAATGCTTGATTGGTAGCTGTTGTTGTAAGCAAACTCAATCAAAGGCAAGTGTGTGTCCCAACTTCCCTCAAATTCAATCACACAAGCCCATAGCATGTCCTCCAAGATCTGAATTACCCTTTCAGACTAGCCATCTGTCTGTGGGTGGAATGCCGTGCTAAAGTTCAATATAGTTTCTAGGGCTCTTTAAAGACTACTCCAAAATCTAGAAGTGAACCTAGGATCTCTATCTGACACAATCGATACTGGCACTCCATGCAGTCTTACTATCTCATCAATGTACAGCTTAGCCAATCTTTCTAAACTGTAGTCCATCCGGACTGGCAGAAAATGAGTAGACTTGGTTAATCTATCAACTATGACCCACACTACATCATGGTTCTTCTGTGTCCTCGAAAGTCCCATCACAAAATCCATCATTATTTGTTCCCATTTCCATTCTGGTACTGGTAGTGGATGTAGCAAACCAGCGGGTACTTGTTGCTTTGCCTTCACTTGCTGACAAGTTAGGCATTTAGAAACAAATTCTGCCACATCTCTTTTCTTACCCATCCACCAGTATCTTTTATCCCTCTATACATTTTTGTGCCACTAGGGTGCATGGCAAAAGGAAACTCATGTACTTCCTTCAAAATGATCTTCCTCAAATCAACATCATTAGAAACACACATTCTGCCTTGATGTAGCAGTAGACCACCATCTCTTAATTAGAATTCTAGTTTCTTGCCCTGTCTGACTTCTTCCAATAACTTCTGATACTTCTGATCATTCTGAGCAGCCATTCTGATCTAATCAATCAACACTGGCTGCAAATGCCATGCAACTGTTGTCTGCCCCTCATCATTAATCTCTAAGCAGGCATGTAATGATCTCAACTCATGGACCATAGACAAAGGAGTAATCCTTAGACTTTCCATAGTCTTGCGACTTAAGGCGTTAGCCACAATATTAGCTTTCCCTGGCTGATAGTCTATCAGACAATCATAGTATTTTATTAACACTAACCATCTCCTCTGTCTCAAATTTAACTCCTTCTGAGTGCCTAGATACTTCAAACTCTTATGATCTATATAGATGTAGCACTTCTCCCCATACAAATAGTGTCTCGAGATCTTAAGAGCAAACACAATAGCTGTAAGCTCCAAATCATATGTCGGATAGTTCCTCTCATGCGGTTTCAGTTGGCGTGATGCATAGGCAATGACATTTCGATCTTGCATCAATACACAGCCTAACCCATTGTGAGAAGCATTACTGTAAACTGTGTATTCTTTACCCGAAGTAGGTAAAGTCAGGACTGGAGCCTCAGTCAAACAACTCTTTAATTCATCAAAACTCTGCTGGCATTTGTCCATCCACTGAAATTTCACATCCTTCCTAAGCAACTTGGTCAGTGGAGATGCCAACATGGAGACTCCTTTCATAAAAAGGCGGTAGTATCTAGCTAATCCCAGGAAACTACGAATTTCTGTGATATTTCTGGGTGGCTTCCAATTAAGGACAGCTTCTATCTTACTTGGATCTACCTTAATACCTTCTGCTGATACTATGTGCCCCAAGAAGGATATTTCCTTCAGCCAAAATTCACACTTCGACAATTTAGCGTATAACTGTTTCTCCCTCAAAGTCTTCAGTACAATCCGCAGATATCTATCATGCTCTTCTGCTCTCCTCGAGTAAACCAATACATCATCTATAAACACAACTACAAACTGATCGAGGTATGATCTGAAGATAGTGTTCATCAGATCCATAAAAGCATCCGGAGCATTAGTTAACCCGAATGGCATAACCAATAACTCATAATGGCCATAGCGGGTTCTAAAGGCAGTTTTAGGAATACTCTGCTCTTATACTTTCAGCTGATAATAACCTGATCACAAGTTAATTTTGGAGAACACAGCTGCACCCCTCAATTGATCAAACAAATCACCAATGTGGGGTAATGGGTATTTATTCTTTATTTTCACCTTATTCAACTGCTAATAGTCAATACATAATTGAAGAGTGCCATCTTTCTTCTTTACAAGAAACACTGGCGCTCCCCAAGGTGACCCACTAGAGCGGATGAAGCCCTTGTCAAGCAGCTCTTGCAACTGCACTTTCAATTCTTTTAGTTCTGCTGGTGCCATTCTATATGGTGTTATAGAGATTGGGTCTACACCAGGCATAACCTCAATTTCAAACTACACCTCTCTTTCTGGAGGTAATCCTGGCAATTCATCAGGGAACACATTAAGAAAGTCACATACTGTAGGGATGTCCCTTAATGCTGGACTACCCACTTGGGTGTCTATCACATGTGCCAAGTATGCGTCACACCCTTTCCTAATCATTTTTTCTGGCCAGTGCAGTTGAAATGATGTTTGACTCCAATAACTGCCTGTCCCCATGTATTACTATATCACCATACTGAGGAAGACCAAAAGTGACTGTCTTCAGTCTACAGTCAATCATTGCATGATGCCTGGCTAACCAATCCATGCCCAAGATAATATCATAATCTCTGAAGGGCATTTCAATTAAATCTAACAGAAAAACATGTCCTTGGATCACCAAAGGACAGTCTCTATAGATTATGTTGACCCTAACCTCCTGATCTAATTGACTAGTTACTAACACATCATAGTCCATGTAACACCCTCACTGTAGCAATTCCATACATTTTACTGTTCCGGTGACCGGTGTCGGTCCGGACAGCTAGAACGTCTGGAAAAATAATTAGACTAAAGTGAGGAACCATAAATAACTCAAATACTGATTAGAAAAATTTAGCAAAAATTTTAGAAATAAAATACAACCAAGTTAAATGAGCCGGTGCCCTAGCGATGGGTAACCCAGCGGGAAGTTGCGGTTTTCGCAACTAGGAGCCCTAGACCTGGGGAAAAATTCATAAAATAATTTTTGGGACTCCAGAGAAGAGTCATTGAGGTTCATATGGCATTAGAATGCCAAGAAAATATTTAGAAAAAATTTTCAATCGGTACAGACAATTTTGACCCGTTAAGCCAAACGGAGGGCATTTTGGTCATTTTGCCTTCAGAGGTGATTTTTGGCCGACTTGTCCAGTTCAGTAAATAATTAATATGACATAAAATATGAATAAACATTACTAAAAATTGAATTGAAAATGAGTAGAGAAAAGAAGAAAAGAAAATGAAGGAAAATGCTTAATTATGACATACGATGATGTCATTTAAAAGCCCCCTCCAATCACCATTTGACAAACCAATAAAAAGAGATAAAAATGACTTAAAATGAGATAAAAAAACAAAGGAAACCAGCAGTTTCCTTCTTCATACGGGCTGGAATAAGAAAGAAAGAGAAAGAAAAAAAGAAAGAGACCTCCATTGAAGCTCTTGTCTCAAGCTTGATTCCCTTCACTCCCCACCATAAAATCCCTTCTTCTCTTCATTAAAACTTGTCCACTCATCTTGGGAAAGTGTTTGCCAGCCTAGAAAAGGAAAGAAAAAGAAGTTTGAGCTTGGGAAAATCTGCCCTACAAGAGGTTAGTGCACATATATACCTTAAACCCTTTATTTCTATGTTAGAAACTTGAAATAGGTAAGAACTTGTGAATTAAATGAACCAAATATATCTGTATGTCCACCATGAATTTCGGCAGCCCTAAGGAAGGAACAATGATGGAGTGTTTTTGATGGTTTTAATGGACTTAAAATGAATTAGAGATTATGTTTAAGGTGTATGTACACATATAGAATGAATGAAAGTGCTTAACTAGGTGTATGGGTGAATTGAAAGGGAAAATTAGGGTTTTGGGAGTGAAAAATTGGACTTGGCTTATGAAATGATTAATGGACATTCTAATGGTCAATTAGTGACCATTTGAGGCAAGTTAATTATAATTTGAAGTGAACTAATGCATGGCAAAGTGAATGAGTATGCTGCCTAGTGAGTGCGTGAGGTGGCTGAGATTTCAGCCCACTTAGACAGCCATAACTTTGGCTGTGTAGGTCCAATTGGTGTTTGGACAATTGGACATGAAACTAGACTTATAATGGCACATTTTTCCTGAAGAAACCATTCCCAAAAGACCAAAGCAAGAGGACTAAAAGTTGGCCCCAATCCGGATACCCTGCACCCAGAAACTGCAAAATGACTAAATGAATAGTAACTGTTCATTTGGCCATAACTCACTGTAGAAATGGTCAATTGACCTGAAATGTTTATAACAACAAGTTAAGACATAGAAAAACAACTTTCATGAAGAAATCTACCCCAAATTATGACCAGAACTTAATCAAAATGGCGATCCACGATCCTTTGTTCATGGTACTGTAGATTTGGTAAATTCTGCAGAATTGAAATCCGGCCAGCTGTGGTTTTTGGACCATATCTTGAGCTACAAAACTCCAAATGGAGTGACTCAAAAAAAGAAATTCAACTAGACAAATTAAGGAACAACTTTCATGTTTACCATTTCTTCAAATTTCCACTGTAACAGTCCCTAATAGAACAGTAAACTTATGGTACAAAAATAAAAAATTCTGCCACTTAGAGTTAGGCTTAGAAATGGTAATGGTGATCACTTCCAACAAGTTTTAAATGCAAAATGTGGTATGTTTGGAGTGTCAAAACCAATGTACCTATTTTCTATCCAAAAGTCAACATTTTTGTTGACCAATGAGGTGAATAGTGACACCAAAACTTGAAATTCAAATGTGAAATTAGAAATGCATTTAGGGGACTTTAAATTGCAATTGGCAATTAATACTAGCAAATGTAAAACTCAAAATGTGGGATCTTGGTGTAATTAGAATTAATATATCCATTAAGTATAAAAAAGTCAACATTTTGGTTGACTAGTAAGGTGAATAGTAGTCAAAATGATTAGTAAATTAAGATGAAGACCTAGAACCAATTCTAAGCTTAAATGCTTAGAATTGTATGACAAATGTGGACTATGCATCCTAGTCAAAATTGTTAAAAAGAAATTAAGGCCATAAATTTGAAATCCATGAAATATTTATGGATTACTTGAAACATGAAAAATAAGTCACCTAATTGATATGAATAGATAGTTAGGGCTTATATGCCCATCACAAATGGAATTCATAAAATATTAATAACTCAACTTGAAATATAAAATTTGCAATTACATAAGTAGATTCTTGAATGTATAAATGAGAAAAGGAAAAATGTTTTGAATACAATGGTACATGTGAACCATTGTTTAGAATTGTGATAAATATGAATAACATAAAGAATGAATAAATGAACCATATTAATGTATGAATGAGACATTAGTTCTCATTATTGTAGAAAGGAGAAGTATTTTGAGTACAATGGTATAAAAAGGATAATTGATGTGAATTGTGATCATATAAATGATCAAATGAATGTATGAATTATAATTGAAATTTATTATGAAATAATGAAGTCATAAAACACAATATATTAATGGTTAATGATATTATGTGCCCTTGTATTGCCTAGACATGTGTGTCAGATTGGATAGTTTGGCATGCCAATAGGGTATTGTTTTAGCAAGATCGCGAAGGCTTTATGCTGTATTCATGGCTTTATGCCCGTATTCATGGCTTTATGCCGCATTCATGGCATTATGCCAACATTCATGGCTTCTACGCCCGATTATGTGTTATCATGGCTTTCTAGCCATACTTGCATACGTGGTTGGCGTTCTGCGTCTCATGGTATGACGCCCGAGGCACCAAGGTGTCGGTGCCAGCGACCCGTTATCGATTTAGTCACTGTCATAGGTTACTTGGGCGATGAAATTTATTGAGATAAGTTAAGAATATTAGCAATTTAAAATATTAGAAATTAAATAAAATAAATGAGTAAGATGACCTAAAATAAATTAGAATAGTTATTTATTAGAAAGAATCGTAATGACCTGGTAAGATATTAAAATTTACTTATTATGAGATAATCTGAGACAACCTAGCAAGTATTGGGAAAATGCTAAAAGATTAGCAAAGAAAATTATAAAATAAATAAATATTGCAAATGAGACTTATATAATAATATAAGCATAAATTTATTATTTTCAGACCATTTTTTTTTCTTGTACATTATTACTGTACATTGGCGAAATAAACGCTTCCAAAGAAGACTAAATTAGGATAAAACATATTAAATTTTAGAAACCGTATGTGAAGTATAAATAGATCTTAATTATTTGAATGATGTTTTATTTCTATCTTTATTTGTATATTATTTCCTTGTTATATTATTGCACCATTAAGCAGCAATGCTTAGCGCGATGGAATTGTTTCCTCGCGCAAGTACTGAAGCTAGAACCCACTGGACGTTTGACTGGAAATTTTGAGAGTTCAGATCTGCAGAGTGTCAAAGGTTGTCACCTCCTCAGCAATGCATGTAGATAGGGCTCACATTAAGCATATCATGTATTTTGTGTATGTTAATTATTTCTTATATTGTAATATAAATTAGCAAATTGTAATTAATTTGTATATCATGTAAATTATGAAATTTTGTAATTATTTTGTAAATTATGTAAATTAAGGAAATTTGAAAATTTTGCTTATGTAAATTGAGAATGTTTACATATGAATTTAGTACGAATGGAAATGTATGGAAATGATTATGAAATTGAGTTATATGAATGAGATGTGAATTATGTGATGAATGATTGAGAAATGAAATTGAAAAATGTTGAGATTTGATATTGGAGTTTGAGAGTGATGAGATATAAATATTGGAAGTGTTTTTCACAGGTTTCGAAGAACTGTTTTCTCCATTTTTAGCCGGTACTCCGCCGGATTTTCTTTAAAATTTTCGGAACCTCAAATAAATAATAATTTTGATAAATGGCTTAAATAAATTATATTCCATAAACTATATTCAAAACTATGACAAAAAAATTAATTAAGGAAAAAAATAGAGTGTGCCGGTACACCGTGTGACATATCTTACCTGGATATACTGTAGACGGGTAAGGGGTGTCACATTTATTGGTATCAGAGCGCGGTTTAGGCGTTCCTAGGCATAGATAGATAAAATAAGATTGTGTGCATGACATGCATTGCATTCACATGAGTCGAGGTGACACTAATGCAGATCTATTTTCGTGGTTTTTTTAGGTTAAGGTATGGACTCAGAATCACAGAGGGCAATAGAAGAAGAAGTAGTAAGCCGTATCCCGACTGGGAGTGATATTGGAAATCGGGGAAATCCTGCTCCACCAGTGCAAGAGGTGCCTGTACAACCCCAACAGGCCTTGTTTGAGCAGATGACTGAATTCTTTCAACAGATGACTGGGGTTATTCCACCACTGCCTCAGCGAAAATCACCTCTAGGAAAAATTAGGAAGTATGGAGCTGTAGATTTTAATGGTAGAAAGGAAGACGATTCTTCAGCTGCTGAGTATTGGTTAGAAAGAACTAGAAGAGTCTTGCAACAGCTCCATTGCACACCAGAACAAAGTTTGGAGTGTGCAGTTTCATTGTTACAAGAAGCTGCATATCGATGGTGGGATGTTGTAACCAAGGCAGTGCAACCAGCCGACGTAACTTGGGAATTCTTTCTGATAGAGTTCAGAAAGAAATATATTAGCTGTGTTCATGAAGAGGAACAGAAGAGGAGTGGTGATCAGCAAAAGAGGAAATTTGGACAGTCTAGTAATAAGAGGCCGAGAGAACAGTTAAGTCAGACATCTGATCAAAGTAGGAGATCCAAACCCAGGCCTATACCCAGAAGAGATCAACCAGAAATACTAGTAGTGAGTGCGCCAGGATTAGCAAGTAAATGTGGCCATTGTAACAAGTGGCATAAAGGTGAATGTAGGGGATTGACTGGAGCCTGTTATAGATGTAGGGCCATAGACCATCGTCTGAAAGATTGTCCTAAGAGGAATTTACCACGGACCCAAACAGAGGTCGTGGAAGGACCAAGTACAACAGTAATGTCACCCAAGTCAGAGAGGAGCAAGAAGCCCCAAATGTAAATTTGAGGTAAAGTATCCTTCCCTTATGATATGCCAAAGTGTATAATAATAGATTCAAAAAAAAAATTAAATAGTACCATATGTATAAAAGAAGTAGACAGATGGAGCAATAGACAGGTAAAAGAATTATCTCAGAATCCAAAATACCCAGTAAATTTCGAGGACGAAATTTAAATTAGAGGGGAAGAATTGTAACACCCTCACTGTAGCAATTCCATACATTTTACTGTTCCGGTGACCGGTGTCGGTCCGGACAGCTAGAACGTCTGGAAAAATAATTAGACTAAAGTGAGGAACCATAAATAACTCAAATATTGATAAGAAAAATTTAGTAAAAATTTTAGAAATAAAATACAATCAAGTTAAATGAGCCGGTGCCCTAGCGATGGGTAACCCAGCGGGAAGTTGCGGTTTTCGCAACTAGGAGCCCTAGACCTGGGGAAAAATTCATAAAATAATTTTTGGGACTCCAGAGAAGAGTCATTGAGGTTCCTATGGCATTAGAATGCCAAGAAAATATTTAGAAAAATTTTTCAATCGGTACAGACAATTTTGACCCGTTAAGCCAAACGGAGGGCATTTTGGTCATTTTGCCTTCAGAGGTGATTTTTGGCCGACTTGTCCAGTTGAGTAAATAATTAATATGACATAAAATATGAATAAAAATTACTAAAAATTGAATTGAAAATGAGTAGAGAAAAGAAGAAAAGAAAATGAAGGAAAATGCTTAATTATGACATATGATGATGTCATTTAAAAGCCCCCTCCAATCACCATTTGACAAACCAATAAAAAGAGATAAAAATGACTTAAAATGAGATGAAAAAACAAAGGAAACCAGCAGTTTCCTTCTTCATATGGGCTAGAATAAGAAAGAAAGAGAAAGAAAAAAAAAGAAAGAGACCTCCATTGAAGCTCTTGTCTCAAGCTTGATTCCCTTCACTCCCCACCATAAAATCCCTTCTTCTCTTCATTAAAACTTGTCCACTCATCTTGGGAAAGTGTTTGGCAGCCTAGAAAAGGAAAGAAAAAGAAGTTTGAGCTTGGGAAAATCTGCCCTACAAGAGGTTAGTGCACATATATACCTTAAACCCTTTATTTCTATGTTAGAAACTTGAAATAGGTAAGAATTTGTGAATTAAATGAACCAAATATATGTGTATGTCCACCATGAATTTCGGCAGCCCTAAGGAAGGAACAATGATGGAGTGTTTTTGATGGTTTTAATGGACTTAAAATGAATTAGAGATTATGTTTAAGGTGTATGTACACATATAGAATGAATGAAAGTGCTTAACTAGGTGTATGGGTGAATTGAAAGGGAAAATTAGGGTTTTGGGAGTGAAAAATTGGACTTGGCTTATGAAATGATTAATGGACATTCTAATGGTCAATTAGTGACCATTTGAGGCAAGTTAATTATAATTTGAAGTGAACTAATGCATGGCAAAGTGAATGAGTATGCTGCCTAGTGAGTGCAGCAGGGTGGCTGAGATTTCAGCCCACTTAGACAGCCATAACTTTGGCTGTGTAGGACCAATTGGTGTTTGGCCAATTGGACATGAAACTAGACTTATAATGGCACATTTTTTCTCAAGAAACTATGCCCAAAAGACCAAAGCAAGAGGACCAAAAGTTGGCCCCAATCCGGATACCCTGCACCTAGAAACTGCAAAATGACCAAATGAACAGTAACTGTTCATTTGGCCATAACTCACTGTAGAAATGGTCAATTGACCTGAAAGTTTTACAGAAACAAGTTAAGACATAGAAAAACAACTTTCATGAAAAAACCTACCCCAAATTATGACCAGAACTTAATCAAAATGGCAGTCACAGTCACTGTTCATGGTACTATAGATTTGGTAAATTCTGCAGAATTGAAATCCGGCCAGCTGTGGTTTTTGGACCATATCTGGAGCTACAAAACTCCAAATGGAGTGATTCAAAAAAAGAAATTCAACTAGACAAAATAAGGAACAACTTTCATGTTTACCATTTCCTCAAATTTCCACTGTAACAGTCCCTAATAGAACAGTAAACTTATGGTACAAAAACAAAAAATTTTGCCACTTAGTGTTAGGCTTAGAAATGGTAATGGTGATCACTTCCAACAAGTTTTAAATGCAAAATGTGGTATGTTTGGAGTGTCAAAACCAATGTACCTATTTTCTATCCAAAAGTCAACATTTTTGTTGACCAATGAGGTGAATAGTGACACCAAAACTTGAAATTCAAATGTGAAATTAGAAATGCATTTAGGGGACTTTAAATTGCAATTGGCAATTAATACTAGCAAATGTAAAACTCAAAATGTGGGATCTTGGTGTAATTAGAATTAATATATCCATTAAGTATAAAAAAAGTCAACATTTTGGTTGACTAGTAAGGTGAATAGTAGTCAAAATGATTTGTAAATTAAGATGAAGACCTAGAACCAATTCTAAGCTTAAATGCTTAGAATTGTATGACAAATGTGGACTATGCATCCTAGTCAAAATTGTTAAAAAGAAATTAAGGCCATAAATTTGAAATCCATGAAATATTTATGGATTACTTGAAACATGAAAAATAAGTCACCTAATTGATATGAATAGATAGTTAGGGCTTATATGCCCATCACAAATGGAATTCATAAAATATTAATAACTCAACTTGAAATATAAAATTTGCAATTACATAAGTAGATTCTTGAATGTATAAATGAGAAAAGAAAAAATGTTTTGAATACAATGGTACATGTGAACCATTGTTTAGAATTGTGATTAATATGAATAACATAAAGAATGAATAAATGAACCATATTAATGTATGAATGAGACATTAGTTCTCATTATTGTAGAAAGGAGAAGTATTTTGAGTACAATGGTATAAAAAGGATAGTTGATGTGAATTGTGATCATATAAATGATCAAATGAATGTACGAATTATAATTGAAATAATGAAGTCATAAAACACAATATATTAATGGTTAATGATATTATGTGCCCTTGTATTGCCTAGACATGTGTGTCAGATTGGATAGTTTGGCATGCCAATAGGGTATTGTTTTAGCAGTACTGCGAAAGGCTTTATGCCTGTATTCATGGCTTTATGCCCGTATTCATGGCTTTATGCCCGCATTCATGGCATTATGCCAACATTCATGGCTTCTACGCCCGATTATGTGTTATCATGGCTTTCTAGCCATACTGACTGTATACGTGGTTGACGTTCTGCGTCCCATGGTATGACGGCCCGAGGCACCAAGGTGTCCAGTGCCAACGACCCGTTATCCAGTTTAGTCAGCCTGTCATAGGTTACTTAGGCAGTGAAATTTATTGAGATAAGTTAAGAATATTAGCAATTTAAAATATTAGAAATTAAATAAAATAAATGAGTAAGATGACCTAAAATAAATTAGAATAGTTATTTATTAGAAAGAATCGAAATGAACTGGACATATATTAAAATTTACTTATTATGAGATAATCTGAGACAACATAGCAAGTATTGGGAAAATGCTAAAAGATTAGCAAAGAAAATTATAAAATAAATAAATATTGCAAATGAGACTTATATAATAATATAAGCATAAATTTATTATTTTCAGATCATTTTTTTTTCTTGTACATTATTACTGTACATTGGCGAAATAAACGCTTCCAAAGAAGACTAAATTAGGATAAAACATATTAAATTTTAGAAACCGCATGTGAAGTATAAATAGATCTTAATTATTTGAATGATGTTTTATTTCTATCTTTATTTGTACATTATTTCCTTGTTATATTATTGCACCACTAAGCAGCAATGCTTAGCGCGATGGAATTGTTTTCTCGCGCAGGTACTGAAGCTAGAACCCACTGGACGTTTGACTGGAAATTTTGAGAGTTCAGATCTGCAGAGTGTCAAAGGTTGTCACCTCCTCAGCAATGCATGTAGATAGGGCTCACATTAAGCATATCATGTATTTTGTGTATGTTAATTATTTCTTATATTGTAATATAAATTAGCAAATTGTAATTAATTTGTATATCATGTAAATTATGAAATTTTGTAATTATTTTGTAAATTATGTAAATTAAGGAAATTTGAAAATTTTGCTTATATAAATTGAGAATGTTTACATATGAATTAAGTACGAATGGAAATGTATGGAAATGATTATGAAATTGAGTTATATGAATGAGATGTGAATTATGAGATGAATGATTGAGAAATGAAATTGAAAAATGTTGAGATTTGATATTGGAGTTTGAGAGTGATGAGATATAAATATTGGAAGTGTTTTTCACAGTTCCAAGAAGCTTTTCTCCATTTTTAGCCGGTACTCCGCCGGATTTTCTTTAAAATTTTCGGAACCTCAAATAAATAATAATTTTGATAAATGGCTTAAATAAATTATATTCCATAAACTATATTCAAAACTATGACAAAAAAATTAATTGAGGAAAAAAATAGTGTGTGCCAGTACACCGTGTGACATATCTTACCCGGATATACTGTAGACGGGTAAGGGGTGTCACAGTCCATTTGTACACACTGGATAGCAGTAGAACAAATCACACTAGCACTGACATATGAATGTGTGGAGCCAAGATCAAACAACACATATCTATCTTGGTCAAGGATAGAGAAAATACCAGCTACTACATCTGATGTTTCAGCCTCTGCTCTCTGTTTCATGGTATAAATTCTAGCTGGTGCACCACTTGGTTCTGGCTGGTTAACAGTACTCTGACTTTTATTAGTGCTACCAAGACCCCTACCTCTGCCTCTACTTCGACCAGCTGACTGTGACCCTCTAGGTGCAGAGACTTGGGTTAATCCCTCAGATGTAGCAGAAGATCCAGATCGGCGTGGACTAGTACAATCCTTAGTAAAATGTCTGCTCCCTCCACAGTTAAAACATGCAACTGTTGCCTTGAAACAAACCCCACCGTGTGTTCTACCACAAGTCTCATACTGCCGGACTGATAAAGCTCCTCGAGATGCCTGCTGGGTCTGCTGACCAGACCGGGGTGGTCTTTGGCCAGAGTATCTGCCTCTACCAGATCTGCGAGAGCTGGATCCCCCAAACTGTTTCCTCTTCCCAGAACCACTCTCAGTAGCCTGACCCATAGCCTTTTCAATCTTTTCTTTCTCTTGAGTGCCCTTCTTCACTACTCCTTCTGATTCTATCTTTTCCAGTTTTAGGGCTTGTGAAATCAGCTCAGAAAAATTCTGGTGTCTGAATCCCACAACTTGCATTTTTAAGCTAGGCCTTCACCCAACCTCAAACCTCTTACATCTATCTCTAGGGGTGGAGACTAAGCTTCCAGCATAATGACTTAGCCTTGAAAAGTTCAGCTCATACTCTGCTATTGTTCTGTCTCCTTGCTTCAAGCTCAAGAATTCTTATAACTTCATATCCACATAAGCATCAGGGACCCACTTCTGCCTGAATTCCCTCAGGAAGTCTATCCAGGTCAACACAGGTGGCTCAACCAAGCTGTGGGGGATGGTCTTCCACCATTCATATGCATCCCCTTGCAATAGAGAAATAGAGTACTCGAACTTCAGCTCTTCTACACACTGCAGCTTTCTAAAAACTCGTTCCATTCTCTCTAACCATTGTTCTGCCTCCAGTGGATCCACAGTGCCCTTAAAGTCGATGGCCCCAAATTTCATTAGTTTTTCATATTGCCGAGTCGAGGGCTGTGGTTGTACTACAAGTGCTTGCATCTAAGCTTGAGGTGGTACATTTCCTGCCATTTATTAGAAAAACGTAGCCATCTGCTATGCAAATTGAGCAAGAAACTACGGTGCTGGAGTAGGAGCTGGAGTGGCTGACCCACTCACGTTCTGGAGTGCTGGGGCTTCCCCTTGGACCTCAGTCTTGACAGATTGCTCCACAGAATGATCTCCCTCTTCCATTCCATTTCTTAAAAATTTCTACTTCCTGAGATCAAACACAAGGAGGTTGACCTCCGTTAGTGCATATTCATGATGTACATATGTCATATGTATCAATTAAAGACACTTAAGCAGTTGTACTTAGAAAGTAATATTCACATACATAGTTAAAATTTATTGCAAAACCATGCTCTGATACCACTAATGTCACACCCTACCCCTCCGTAAGGCATAACATGATCCTGTAGTATACCTAATGAATTACCAACTTCGTCTACTGATAACCCATTAAATATACTATAAGAGATTTTAAACCTTTTCTTACTTCTTTTTAAGTGGTAAGCACTATTGACAGGTGTTAATAATTTTTTTAACTGAAGTGAAGCCAGATAACACATTTGAAGAATTAATAATTTCTGTAAAAATTTTGGCAGAGTGCCATCTGTATTTTGAATAAACCAGTTCTTCAAAAACCTGTAAAAAAACACTTCCTATATTTTGTTCAATCTCCAAACTCCAATATTCAATCAACACAATAAGTTTCTCGACATTTGCCAACTAAAATGTACAATAATTTTCCAATGTTTTCAAAAGCTGAAATAAAAGAAATATATCACAATATTTACAAATCAAAATAATTTACAAATTTAATTTACAACTTCAATGTACAATTTTAATTTACAACTGCTCAAAACGAAGAACACTATATACATACAATGAACATACATTACAATACAAAATGCAAAATATGGTATACTCAATATACCCAATGAACTCTCAATGAAGCACTAGCAGCCTAGTCTGCTACCCTGTTAGTCTGTCTACCTGTGACAGTAATGAAAAGCTATCACTGAGCCAATGTCTCAGTGATGCACAACATTAACAAAATACAACTTTAAATCACAAATCATAAGTCGTACAAATAGTGGATACTTAAAACCATAGTTAAATTCAAAAAACAGTGAATGTCAACAAGAATTTAAACTCCATTTTACAATATCACAATGAATATCAATAAATCACACACACAGCTTAATCATGTTCCAAAGTCCAATTCATCCCAAGAGCCGATGGCTAATGAGGAATAACATAGCTAGCTAGCAATAATATGAGTACTCATTCTATTCGTCCTCAACAGGCACACACCTCAACACTTCAGCCAGAGAGGGAATTCAAAGTCAATTCATCCCACTATACAAGCTAGCAAAGAATTCAATCATTATAGATGATAGATATGGTTTCATACCATTTACAGTGTTTTTCAAGCAATAAGTATCCATCAAATATCATTAAGACAATTTTTCACAATTTAAACAATAATAGACAATTTGTCATAATTCATTTTAATTAAAAATTCAAAAGAAGTAACTATTGTGCACAAACCTCTGATAAATGTCTCTTGGTTCTGACTCAGTGTTTTCTTCCCCTTCCCTGAGTCTTTGCTAACTGAAACACACAATTTGAAGTGTTTCAGTACTCATTTATACTGTCTCTAACAATAAGGTTCATCAGTTAATTTATTGAATTCTATTATTTTCCTTAGTCAACCTAAAATGTTGACCCTCGATGCACTCTAGGTGAATTAGGTTTTAATGTTCCCAATATGTCATATTTTATAGCCTTTTAGTATTGGTACATGTTACCAAATTCATTTCCAAGTATATTGCATTTTATTGCAATTTGTCGGATTTCAGTATGCTAATTTGACCTAGCCGGGTGACTTAGTTCCGTCGGTTTTCGGGTTTTAGTCCAAACTACAAACTTGTAGGGCTATGTCTAATTGCACACAGGGCAAAATTTCAGGTCATTTTGAGTTGTTTAGACTAAGTTATGGTCAATTTACCAATGCTGGACAGAATGCACCAAAAAGGTAACTTTAGGTCATTTTTAGGTCACTTTTGGTTCGGCCAGTTTTTGGACCTGAATTTGTGCAAGCTATTTGGCTTGGTTTTCGCCATTTATGGGCTTTGGTGTCTTTATAAGAATTGTAGATATATGTCTCAACTATTAATGGTAAAAATTTTAGGTCAATTGGACCTGTATTGAGTAAGTTATGGTCAAAACACTAACTGCTGCCCAAATGGTCAATTTTCAGGCTTTCAAAGCACTAATCCAGATTTGGTCATTTTTCAAGTCACCTTCTAGGCAGAATTTTGCTAAGCTTCCCTCATGAAAGTTGGCACATTTTGTGCCTAGTTTCACCTCCAATTGGTCTCATACTAATTGGAGTCACACACTTAAGGTTCTAAGCTAAAACACACACTGCCCTGCTACACACTCTTCATCACATACCAAAGGACACATTCAACACTTACCAAGTTACTTCCTTCATGCCAATTCTGATTTGTACCATACCATTAACACATTTTACTTCACATTTTTTGTCATTTTGGCAGCTTTTAAGCACACTCAACATACACAACATAATACAGAATTTTCCAAAGTCCCATTTACAACAATTAAAGTCCCATTTACAACAATTCAACCACATGAACATACCTCATTTCCATGTCCAAATTCTAACAATTATTTATATACATATGCTGCCATCCATGACAACATAATTCAACAATATTTCATGAACTCAAACACTTCAATCTTCTTCATGAGGCTGCCACAAGTTTACACATACCCATCAACCTCCATTTGCAAATTTCAAGCTTACAAATAAAACCTTACTCATGGAATTCAACTACAATACAATCAAACATTTAAATCATCATTCAAACCTCTATTTACATGCAAGAATAAATGGTTCATAGTGAAGTTCCATGGCTACCAAAATGTACATTTCCACTAATTCATCAAACTTCAAAAATTCTTCCATAAATTAACTACCCACAACCTTAGTTGCACTTTTAATAAAATAAGAATTGAAAACACTCACTTTCCACTTTTGAAGTTCTTCAAAACTTCACGAAAAATTTCCTTTCTTGCTCCCAAAATGTTGCCCAAGCTGTATAGAACAACTTTAGTGAAGGAACTTTAACAAATGGAAGCTTGGATCATGGTGAGAGAGAGTTTGTTTGTGAGGCAGCCATGGGAGGGTTTCTTCCAAGCTTTGGTTCAGCCAAGGAAAACTTTAAGGAAGAAGAAGGTGGCAAAAGATAATGGAAGGGAATTCTGTTTTTTTAAGCTTTTATATGACACATACTCCTCCACTAACTCAAATTAAAATTAGTTTAATATAAAGTTTTCATAGTTTAGTTTTTATCCCCCATTTCTTTCACTATTCTTATAATGTGTCACAATTTAATTTTTCATGACATTTCTAAAGTGTAATATCATTTATTTTTAATGGACATTTAGGTCAAAAGATAACTCGGGGTGTCAAATGACCACAATGGCCCTGTTCAGGTTACATTCCCGATTTTGGTAACACCGAGTTTTGTCGTTTTCTCAATTTCTTGTTTTTGTTTGTACTAATTAATTAATTTTTATTTGATATTTCTAATGATATTTATACTTCAATAAGTCTTTATTTATGTCTTAAAAATATTTTCCACGGTTCCCCGCAGTTCAGGGCTAGTCAGCGGTCCAGGGCTAGTCAACGGTCCACGCCGCAACTTCCCGGTGCGGTCACCCATCGCTAGGGTTCTCAGCTTGTTTAACTTGGTTACATTTCATTGCTATTATTTTTCCTTTGTTTTTTTTGTATTTTCTTTTCTTGTATTTCATTATTTTATGTCTCCTCATCAATATTTAAGTGTAGTTTTAGGCATTCTAGGCGTCCAGACAGACACTGGTCACCGGAATAGTAGAACGCACTACCGAACAAAGGGGTGTTACAACTAAAACATGTCACACCTTACCCCTCTGTAAGGCATAACATGGTCTCGGCATAACATGATCTTGTAAAATATCTAATGAACTATCGAACTTCACCTACCGATAACTCATTAAGTACCCTACAAGGGATTTTAAAACCATTTTCTTACTTTTTGGAAATGGTGAGCATTTTGGTAGGAATTAAAATCATTTAATTGAAGTTTCAAAACTAGTTAAAATTTTTGTCCATCCTTATTTTTTCGTAATTTTTAGAAAAATTTTGGCGAAGTGCTATCTATATTTTGAGAAAATAGTTCTTCAAATACCTGAAAAAATACTTCCAATAATTATTTTCACAACTCCCAACCCAAATCAACTCAAGTCAACACAATTTAATTTAATTCCACAACTCAACTAAAAATTTGTCATCTCAAAATACTTCACAAATTCATTCACATTGCATATAATACTTAATTTACAAATACATATCTTAATTTATAAAAAGAAAATTTAAAATATCAATATTATAATTTATTATACAACTGCTTAACTTCACATTGATACATAAGACATTACAATATTTACATCATATAACTACAAGGTATAATTAAATACCCATACAAAATGATCGGTGAAGGCCTTGCCAATTCAGCAGCTCACTCTGCTGCTTTGTCCTTGCTCTTATCTACGACAGCAAAATAAGCTATCGCTGAGTATAAAAATACTCAGTAGTGCACAATAAAAATTTGAAATGCAATACATAAAATATTCATTGACAAATCACAATTTAAATATTTCACAATTATCAAAACTCATTATAGCACAATTTTGGTCAAATAATTTAATAAACATAGTATTGCCAATTCATTCACAACTTAAGCCATAACACAAAATTTTCGATCAATGCTGCGTTGTACACCACGACAAAGTGATCTACAACCCCACTAATCGAAATCAATGAGGGAGGTGGCTAGCTAGCTAATGAGTACTCATCCGATCTACAACCTCAACTGGTAAACCAGAGAGGGAGGAAAATAATCGATCTCAACCCCATAAAAGGAGGAGGAATAATATGGTACTATCATGCTAAGTGTGAATCAAAAATCAATTTCAAATGTTTTATTAAAATAATTCATGAGAAATCTGATAAATTTCCAAATTCATAGTTTCATTCATAAAGTGACAACACAATTCATGAGTAACACCAAATTTTCATAATTCATACCAAATCAAATCGGAAATAAAAAAAATGATGAAATAAGATTTATTGTGCACAAACCTAATGTGAGTTGCCTCTAGGCCTTGACTCAGTCCCTTAGACCTTCTGGGTCTTTTTCAGCTGAAACACAAAATTTATAGTGTCTCAGTATCTTTGCCTCACAATAATTCCAATAATTAATCCCAATATGCTTAAACTTACATTCTTAAAAATTTTCATGTTGAGGTTACTATTCAAGTCAAAATATTGACTTTCTTATGCTTAAAAGGTATGGGAACTCTAATTACACTCACATACCACATTTTGGTCACCAATTTTGTTAGTTTTGGTTGTTTTCTCAAAACTTAAGTCTTTTAGGGAAAATTGCAAATTTTCAGTTTTGGTGTCTTATTTTGCACTATTGCATTAGTCATGTTGCTGTTAGAATTTGGCTAAGTTTTCTTCATAGAAATTGTTCCTTATTGTCTTAACTTTATTTCCCTTGTTGAATCACTTCATTTGGAGTTTTGTAGCTCAAGTTATGGCCATGTGAACATGGTTGGACGGATTGGCCTAACCCATATTTTTGGGCAAATTTCTGGGTTCTAGCAGTTTTAGATCACCAAATTTGGGTGGCTAAATGACTTTGTTAAGGGCATAATTTGGGTTTGTGTTCTTCATGAAAGTTGTAGGCTATGTCTCATCTTTCTACTAGTAAAATTTCAGATCATTTAGAGCTGCCTAACCCAAGTTATGGCCAAATGAACAAATATTCATTTGGTCATTTTTGTACAGGGCAGAACACCCATTTCCGGATTTGGTCAATTTGTTCACTAGGTTTTGGTCACTTTCTGGGCATGATTCCTAAATGAAAAATGTGTCATTTTGTGTCTAGTTTCATCCCCAATTGACCTCACACCAATTAGTTTGGTGAATTTTCAGTTTTGGTCCCTGAAAGGGACCTTGGTCCTGCTGCCTGCAGAATGTCCCTATCCAATCCAAAACTCCATTTGGTTCCAACCCTTCCAACACACCACAATTGGTCACATATGATCATTTTTCAGCTCAAACAATGTCAAACAGACCATTTGATCAATTCTCCAAATTTTGTCTCTCAAACCCTAGGTCCAAAACCCCAACTCACTAATTTTGTTACATTTTACTAAATTAAAACATATAAACATAATTTCTCAACTCATTCAAGCTTTTTAACATGTTTAATTCTATCAAACTCATGCAAATCATTCCCCTACATAGGCTAGCCAAAATTCACATATAGTCCTCCAACAATTGTTTTCTTTTCCATTTTTCATAACTTTTAAGTTTATTCAACTATAAACACAATAATTAAACTAGAAATACAAAGTTTAGCTTACTAACCTTGGTATAGCTTTTCAATCTTCAATTCCTTCAACTTTTTCTTCTTTCTTTCTCCTTTAATCTTCTTCCTAAGGTTTGCTTATAATTTTTCTTCAAGAAAATTAAAGGATTTATAGTGAAATTTGGTGTTAAGAAAGCTTAAGAATAAGCTTTCATGGAGGAATTTTGAGAGAGAGACAAGAGAGAGAGGGATGGCAAGAATGGAAGAAGAAGACTAAAATGATTTTCTTTCCTTTTTTTTTTTTTTTCATTTGTGTATATTTATCCATAATTTGACTTAGTCAATTTAAGTAACTAAATTAAAATGAATTATGAAGTCATGCATGATGTCATCTATGTGATGTCATTAATCTAATTTCCTTTTCTTTTCTTATTCTTTTATTTTTTCTTCAGCTCTTTAATTTAATTCCTAATCCCAAAATTTTCTTTTCTCCAATTTTATTTGACAGTTAGGTCATGAGTCAGCTCTAAGGGTCAATTGACCAAATTGCCCCTTGCTGGTTCGACCCGATTTGCAAATAATTCAATATTTCTTCTGGATCCCTGACCTAATTATTTGACTGGCTTAATAATTCTTTTTTGTGATTTTCTCTTTTCCACTGTGTTCACAATAGTCCTGAGGACTGCAGCATCACATTTTACGGTTTGAAATTTGAGTTTAAATCGACTCCGCAGTCCTTCCCGAGAAGGTCACCCATTGCTGTGACTCTCGGCTCATTTAACTTCTTATGTTCTATTTTTCTTATTTATACTTAACTAATTGACAATTACTAATTATTTGTATTCAGAGTTTATCTAGTTGTCTTAGATGTGGTTCTAATCCCCTTAATTTTTTGGACTGACACTGATCATCGGAATAGTGAAATATACCAGGTTATACAAATAGGGGTGTTACATTGAATGCCAATTGAAGTTTGGGAGTTGGGAGAAATTGAATTGGAAGTGTTAAACTTTCATGTAAGAATTCGGACCTAAGAGTCGAGTGTAGTGATTGAGCTATAATTAGAGTTATGTTGCTCTAATTGGTGTGAGGCCAATTGGAGATGAAACTAGGTTCATAAAGTCCCATTTTCATGAAGATAACATGCCCAAAAACTATCCCTAACTTGACCTAAAAATTGTTTGAATCCGCACAACCCTAATTTGAACTTAGAAAAATGACCAAATGAATAGTAATTATTCATATGGCCATAACTTACTCTAGAAAGGTCAGAATGACCTGATTTTTATACCATTGGAAAGATTAGACATAGGAGCACAACTTTCATGAAGAACACAGAACCTAGATTTGCCTCTAACTACAAGCAAAATTTAGGTCAATAAAACTGTCTAGAACCAAACTGCCCAGAATTTCTGGACTTAGGCTCACCTGACCAGTTTTGGCAAAAATGTCATAACTTGGTCTACAAAATTGGATATGCAATGAAATCAATGGTAAAATTTTTAGAAGACATAGATCTACAATATTGATGTTTTGACTAGAACCTAGAACCCAAGGGAACTAGGTCAAATTGCTAGAACAATTTAGCACATCAAAACCTGGAATTTGACTAAAACATCACTTGACCCCAGAATAGTGTTTATAGCATATCTCCCATTAGGAAATCCCAAATGGGATGAGCAAAACTATTCTGGAAACCTAAGAGATAGAGCTTCAACTTTGATTTTGAAATGTTTCTAAAAATTTGAGTGTAAGAACCCTAAAATGGGAGTTAAAGCCACTGACATGAACCTGGAATCCTGTAGACATAAGGTATCTGAGTCTAGGCCAGTTAATTAGTTATAACTAATTCTACAAAACTTGAAAAATTATAATTAAAACTTTTGAGTGATCATAAGACATAGGGCCACAACTTCTATGAAGAACATTAGGTCTAAAGGTGACTATGACATGTCCAAATAATTAGGGAAAATGGATCTGCCTGAATCTGGACCCAAAAAGAGAGTACGAATCAATTGTGGTTATTTGACCATAACATGAGTTCTAAAACTTGAAATGACATGAATCAAAAAGGAAAAGAAAGATAAGAATAGAGGACCAACTTCCATGAAGGAAGTGTGGCCAAACAGTGGCCACACCTTGACCAATTTGTTAGGTGAATTTAAGACATCAAATCTGGACCTTGAAAAAGGTTCATTAAATGGCTTGTTATATGATATGAAGTTAATCAAAATGAATTGTTAAACATAAAACTTATATGAATATGCATGTGAGACTTATGTTCTCATCATAAGTAACATGAAAATTTTATTAAATACAACTAGCACATAATATGAAACTATAAATACCTAATAACATTAATTTGCCCAAAGTATACCTAGATTTATTTATTTAGCATGGATCAATTGATATACCAATTAGGGACTACAGATTGCAGTACTGCCCATAGGAATAATCATTGATAGACAATATATGTCTAAGATGGTTATTCTACTGGCTTTATGTCTGCCCGTTGGCCATTGTGCCTGATTTTATTTATGGCTTTATGCCTTCCCGCTGGCCTTGTGCCTGACATGATGGATGTATACATGTTAGACATATAGATGTTTAACTAATATACTCCCGTGTATCTAGTCTTTATAGTTTGTTATAGGTTACTTGGGCACAAATATCAGAAATACACTTTAAATTTAAATAATTACATGAAGAGATCACAAATATGAGTAATAAAACTGAACATGGAATAAATGAACAGAAAAGATGATGATTAACTTAATTGCTTCCAAAGTTCTATAAATATGTAAAAGACTACAAACTCATGAAATCTATATTTCTTTATAAAGTTATATGTGGAATAAATATTTCAATTATTTAGTTATTTTTATTTCAAATTATTACACCACTAAGCATAAATGCTTAGTGCGATGGATTATTTCCTCGCGTAGGTACAGGAGACCACCACCACCACCACCAGCAATAGCAGTAGAGCACAGATAGAGAGTTGATCAAATCTGCTAGAGTGTCGGTCAACTCATCAGTCATTTTGGTAGGGCTCATGTATATTTAGGTTTTTGCATTTTGGTTATTGTATGTAAGTAAACTATGTAAATCATTTTGTGAATGTAAATAAATTATAAATTATTATATATAAAATTTATATGAATGTATGAAGTGTAACACCCACCTTACCCCTCTGTAAAGCATAACATGATCCTGTAGAATACCTAATGAACTACTGAACTTCACCTACCGATAACTCATTAAGTACCCTACAAGGGATTTTAAAACAATTTTCTTATTTTTGATAAGTGGTGAGCATTTTCTAATAGATATTAAAACATTTAATTCAAGTTGAAAGCTAGTTGAAATTTTTGGCCCATTTTATTTTTCAACAAATTTTATAAAAATTTTGACAGAGTTCCGTCTGTAGTTTGAGAAAATAGTTCTTCAAATACTTGAAAAAAAGTACTTCCAATAATTTTCCTTAACAACTTCTTCAAATTCACAATTATTTCAATCAATTTCAACACATTTATCAACTTCCAAAATTCAAATCCACCATTTCCAATATCCACAATCATCAAATACCATTAATGAATTTCATTCAATTCAAAATAAATGCTACCATTCATATTCATTAATGACAAAGTAATTTATATACACCATTGTAAAAAAAATTTACATCAAAAGAAAGTCAAACTAAATTTTATTACAAACTTTATACAAACTTTGTACAAGCTGCTCAATACCGAATTTACATGTCCATACAATTACATGCAATACATACATCAAAATGGATATTTACAGTCAGGGTATAAATTATACCCGATAACTTCAAGCTGATAAGTCCTCTGTCCTCGATAGCTTAATCTGCTGCTCCTCTAGTCTCTATATCTGCGACAGCAATAACAGCTATCGCTGAGTACTAGGACTCAGTGGTGCACAACATACTAAAGTAGTCTTTATGCAGAATTTAAATCACATTTATTCAAAAATTGAACTGAACATAAGAGTTAAACACAAAACATGAATTATGAGATTTTATTCCAAACAATTTCATTTCGAAGAATCAAAACACATTTCATAAAACCCACAGTTATATCATGCCATTCGAAACAAATATAATCTCAATAGCCAGAGGCTAAGGAGAAGTCACATCATAAGGCTAGCTAGCTTAAATATATGGATATCCATTCAAATTCCTCTTCTACTAGCACACACCTCAACACTTCATCCAGAGAAGGAATCAAAATTTGAAACTGATTACCCCCACTAGTCATGCTAGTGAGGTGTTCAAATATATAGTCATGACACTGTGGTTTCAAAACTTATCTTAACAATTTGCTAAACATTGCCATTTCAAACATACACAATAACTTTCAACAATTTAGATTAAAGCATCATAAATAATGTCACAATTCACTTTTTAAAATTATTCAAAACAATATGCAGCAAATAATTTACAGAAATTATACGTTGTGCACAAACCTTAAACAAGTCACCTCTTGGCCTTGACTCGATTTCTCGGGTTCTTTCTCGGTGTTCTTTTCAACTGAAACACACAATTTCACAGTGTTTTAGTACCATAACTTAACATAAATCCAAAAATAAATTTAACTTCACTTTTACCTAGCTCTAATGTGCTAAATTCGATGTTCTTTAAATTTTGGGTTTCGGGGTTAGTATTCACTATACTATTCAAGTTAAATTGTTGACTTTCTAAGGCTTAATAGGTATGGGAATTCCAACTTCACCCACATACCACATTTTGGTCACTAAATTTGTTGGTTTTTGTTGTTTACTCAAATTCTAAGTCTTCTAGGCAAATTTGATAAATTTTCAGTTTTGGTGTCTAAGGTTGCACTATTCCATTGGTCATTTTACTGTTAGAATTTAGCAAAACTTTCTTCACAGAAAATGTTCCCTATTGTCTTAAGTTTATTCTCCTTTTTGAATCACTCCAATTGTAGTTTTGTAGCTCAAGTTATATCCATTTGAACCATGGCTACCAGATTGGACTTAACCCAGATTTTCTGGGCAATTTTGGTTCTGGTAGTTTTAGGTCACCAATTTGGGGTGGCCAAATGACTTAGTTAATGGCATAATTTGGGTTTATGTTCTTCATGAAAGTTTTAGGTCTATATCTCATCTAACCACTGGTAAAATTTCATGTCATTTAAACCTTCCTAGCTTAGGTTATGGCCAAATGAACAAACACTGTTCATTTAGTCATTTTGTATAGGGCAGACTGAGATTTTTCGTGTTTGGTCAATTTGTTCACTAGGTTTTGGTCACTTTTTGGGCATACTTCCTAAATGAAAATTATTTTCATTCCCAATTGGTCTCATAGCAATTGGACTTGTAAATTTTCATTTTTGGTCCCTCAAAGTTAACTTGTAACTTGGTCATGCTGCTCAATCCGAATTTGCTTTTGATTCAAACACTCCTAACACACCTCGTTTGGTCACAATTGACCACTTCTCTCCTTAAACTAGGTCAAAGACATCATTTACCAATTTTTCACATTTTTTTCTGTAAACCCTAAGTGTCCAAACCCTAACCACATTAAATTATTGCATTTAACCAAATCTAAGTATCTCAACCTCACTACCGCATTCATACATGCTTGCTGAACATATCAAATTCAAGCAAAACACAAACATATGTATAGTAACCCTAGCTGGCCGAATTTTACTTATGGTCCCTCACAAATATTTTTATTTCATTTCTATAGTTTTTAGGTTACTTTAAGCTACAAACACAACTAATAAATCTCAAATTTTCAAATTAGGGTGCTTACCTCACTTGGATTTGAATTCTCTAATTTCCCTCTTCTTTTCTTCTTTCATTGATGATCAATCTTCTTCTCAAGTGACTAAAACAAGTTTTTATGGGAGAATTTGGGGTAAGGTAGGGTCATATGGGTGTTTACAAGCTTGTATTCAAGCTTTCATGGAGGAATCAATGGTGAAGTTTGGAGAGCTATGGCTACCAATTTCCTTGAGGTAGGAGAAGGGTTATATTTTTTTTGTTTTTATGTATTTTAAGTTTTACTTTATGTATTTGAATGGGTCAAAAATTGTGGGAATTAAAATAATTAATTTTGACATCATTTTGATGTCATAAAGTGATGTAATTAGCTTTTTTCTTTTCTTTTCCTTTTTTTTTTCTATTAGTTCTTTAATTTAATTCCTGACTCTAAAATTTTCTTTTCTCCGATTTTATTTGACAGTTAGGTCAGGAGTCTGCTCTCGGGGTCAATTGACCAAATTGCCTCTCGTCGGTTCAACCTGGTTTGCAAATAACTCAATATTTCTTCTGGCTCCCTGACCTAATTATTTGACTGGCTTAACAATTCTTTTTCGTGATTTTCTCTTTTCCACTGTGTTCGTAATGGTCCTAAGGACCGCGGCGTCACATTTTACAGTTTGAAATTTGAGTTTAAATTGACTTCGCAATCCTTCCCAAGAAGTTCAGCCATCGCTGTGACTCTCGGCTCATTTAACTTCTTATGTTATGTTTTTCTTATTCATACTTAACTCATTGGCAATTGCTAATTATTTGTGTTTATAGCTTATCTAGTTGTCTTAAGTGTGGTTTTAATCTCCTTAATTTTTTGGACCAACACCAGTCACCGGAACAGTGAAATAAACCAAGCTATACAAATAGGGGTATTACAATTCTCCCCCCCCCCCCCCCTTAAAATAAATTACGTCTCGAAATTTTACCTGGTATTAATCTCTGAACAGCTCTGGGTGCTGTCTCCTCATGTCTTCTTCTCGTTCCCAAGTAGCTTCTTGGCCCGAATGATGGTTTCACAGCACTTTTACCAACGGTATCTGCTTGTTTCGTAGCTGCTTCACCTCATAAGCCAGAATCTCTATGGGTTCTTCCTCGTTTGTGAGGTCTGGATTCACTTCAATTTCCTCTACTAGTAATACATGAGATGGGTCTAATCGATACCTCCTCAACATAGACACGTGGAAGACATTATTTATCTTCTCCAACTCTGGAGGTAGTGCCAAACGATATGCCAAAAGACCCACTCTTTCCAGAACCTCATATGGTCCAATGAAGCGAGGACTCAGTTTCCCCTTTTTGTCAAATTTCATAATTCTCTTCTAAGGAGAAACTTTGAGGAAAACTTTCTCACCCACTGCATACTCAATATCCCTTCTTTTCGAATCAATGTAGGACTTCTGACGATCTAATGCAGTCTTAAGTCGATCTCTGATCACCCTGATTTTCTCTTTAGTCTGCTAAACAATTTCGGGTCCAATCATCTTTCTTTCACCCACGTCATCCCAATACAACGGGGTTTTACATTTTCTGCCATACAAAGCTTCATATGGAGGCATCCCAATGCTTGATTGGTAGCTATTGTTGTAAGCAAACTCAATCAAAGGCAAGTGTGTATCCCAACTGCCCTCAAATTCAATCACACAAGCCCGTAGCATGTCCTCCAAGATCTGAATTACCCTCTCTGACTGGCCATCTGTTTGTGGGTGGAATGCAGTACTGAAGTTCAATCTAGTTTCTAAGGCTCTCTGAAGACTACCCCAGAATATAGAAGTGAACCAAGGATCTCTATCTGATACGATGGATACTGGCACTCCATGTAGTCTCACAATTTCATCAATGTACAACTTGGCCAATCTTTCTAAACTGTAGTCCATCCGAAATGGCAGAAAATGAGCAGACTTGGTCAGTCTGTCAATAATGACCCACACGGCATCATGACTCTTCTGTGTCCTCAGAAGTCCCATCACAAAATCCATCATTATTCTCTCCCATTTCCATTCTGGTACTGGTAGTGGATGTAATAACCCAGCGGGTACTTAATGCTCTACCTTCACTTGTTGACAAGTTAAACATTTGGAAACAAACTCTGCAACATCTCTTTTCATACCCATCCACCAGTAATACTCCTTTAGCCCCCTATAAATTTTTGTGCCACCAGGGTGCATGGCAAAAGGAGACTCATGTGCTTCCTTCAAAATGATCTGCCTCAAATCAACATCATTAGGAATACATATTCTGCCCCAGTGTAGCGGTAGACCATCATCTCTGATTGAGAATTCTGGTTTCTTGCCCTGCCGGACTTCTTCCAATAGCTTCTGATATTTCTAATCATTCTGAGCAGCCATTCTGATCTGATCGATCAACACTGGCTATACATGCCATGCAACTGCTATCTGCCCATCATCATTAATCTCTAAGCTAGCATGCAATGATCTTAACTCATGTACCATAGACAAAGGAGTAACTCGTAGACTTGCCATAGTCTTGCGACTTAAGGCATCAACCACAACATTAGCTTTCCCTGGCTGATAGTCTATCAGACAATTATAGTCTTTTATCAACTCTAACCATCTCCTCTGTCCCAAATTCAACTTTTTCTGGGTGCCTAAATACTTTAAACTCTTATGATTTGTGTAGATGTAACACTTTTCCCCATACAAATAGTGTCTCCAGATCGTAAGAGCAAACACAATAGCTGCAAGCTCCAAATCATGTGTTGGATAATTCCTCTCATGCGGTTTCAACTGGCGTGATGCATAAGCAATGACATTTCGATCTTACATCAATACACAGCCTAACTCATTGTGAGAAGCATCACTATAAACTGTATAATCTTTTCCCGGTGTAGGTAAAGCTAGGACTGGAGCCTCAGTCAAACACCTCTTCAATTTATCAAAACTCTGCAGGCATTTATCCGTCCACTGAAATTTTACATCTTTCCTAAGCAGCTTGGTCAATGGAGATGCCAACATGGAGAATCCCTTCACAAATCTACGGTAGTATCCAGCTAAGCCCAGAAAATTACGAATCTCTGTGACATTTCTGAGTGGCCTCCAATTAAGGACTGCTTCAATTTTACTTGGATCTACCTTGATGCCCTCTTCTGATACTACATGCCCCAAGAAAGATATTTCCTTCCACCAAAATTCACACTTCGACAATTTGGCATATAGCTATTTCTCCCTCAAAGTCTGTAGTACAATCCGCAATGTCTATCATGCTCTTCTGCACTCCTCGAATAGACCAATATATCATCTATAAATACCACAACAAACTAGTTGAGATATGGTCTGAAGATAGTGTTCATCAGATCCATAAAAGCAGCCGGAGCATTAGTTAACCCGAATGGCATGACCAATAACTCATAATGGCCATAGCGGATTCTGAAGGATGTTTTAGAAATACTCTGCTCTTGTACTTTCAGCTGATAATAACCTGATCTCAAGTCAATTTTGGAGAACATAGCTACACCCCTCAACTGATCAAACAAGTTATCAATGCGGGGTAATGGATATCTATTCTTTATTGTCACCTTATTCAACTGTTGATAGTCAATGCATAACCGGAGAGTGCCATCCTTCTTCTTTACAAACAACACTGGCGCTCCCCAAGGTGACACACTAAGGCGGATAAAGCCCTTGTCAAGCAATTCTTGCAACTGCACTTTCAACTCTTTCAATTCTGCAGGTGCCATTCTATATGGTGTTATAGAGATTGGTTCCACACTAGGCATAACATCAATCTCAAACTGCACCTCTATTTCTGGAGGTAATCCTGGCAATTCATCAGGAAATACATTCGGAAAGTCACATCTGATGAGGATCTCCTCGGTCTTTGGACTCCCCACTTGGGTGTCTATCACATGTGCCAAGTATGCTTCACACCCCTTTCTGATCATCCTTCTGGCAAGTGCAGCCGAAATGATGTTTGATGGCAGTAAATGCCTCTCCCCATGTATTACCACATCACCGTATAAAGGGAGACCAAAAGTGACTGTCTTCAGTCTACAATCAATCATGGCATGATGCCTGGCTAACCAATCCATGCCCAAGATAATATCATACTCTTTGAAGGGCATTTCAATCAAATCTGACAGAAAAACATGTCCTTGGATCACCAAAGGACAGTCTCTATAAATTCTGTTGACCTGGACCTCTTGTCCTAACAGACTAGTTACTAGCACTTCAAAACCCATTTGCACACATGGAACAGCAAGTGAACTAACCCGGATCAAACAACACAAATACATCTTGATAAGAGATAGGGAATGTACCGGCTACCACATCAGAAGTCTCAGCCTCTTCTCGTTGTCTCATTGTGTAGACTCTGGCTGAAGCACTCCCTTGTGCCGACTAACCAACCGTGCCCTGATTGCCAGAAGTAGTGCCTCTACCTTTGCCTCTTCCTCTGCCAACAGACTGTGAACCTCTGGGAGCAGGACTCTGAATAGATCCTTCGACAGTAGTAGGAGCTGGACCATATTTTGTAGTACTAGTGCAGTCTTTAGCTAAATGGCCCTTGCCTCCATAGATAAAGTAGGCTCCAGTGGCCCAATAGCATTCCCCCATATGAATCTTGCCACAAGTATCACAGGGGCGGGCAGAATATGAATCCCTACTCGACTGCTGACCAGACCTAGGGGGTCTCTGTCCAGAAAATCTACCCCTACTAAATCTTCCACCTCGACCCCTGCTGGGTCCACTAAATTTCTTCTTTTTTCCATAGGTAGCACCAGAACTCTGTTCAACTAATTTTTCCCCCTTATCTTTTTCTGATTTCTCAGCTTTCTCTCATTTTTCTTTTGTTGGGGTCGCTTCTGATTCAATCCTTTCTAACTCGAGTGCTTGAGACATGAGTTCTGAAAAGTTGCTGTGTCTGAATCCCACTACCTGCATTCTCAAACTGGGCTTCAAACCAGTCTCAAATCTCTTGCATCTTGCCTTACTGGTAAAAAAGAGACTCCCAGCATAATGACTTAAGCAGGAGAACTCCCTCTCATACTCTGCCACTGATCGGTTCCCTTATTTCAAACTAAAAAATTCTTGCAATTTCTGATCAACATATGCATTTGGGATGTATTTCTGTATGAATTCTCTGATGAAGTCATCCCAGGTCAGCACTGGTGGTTCAGATAAGCTGTGGGGGATGGTCTTCCACTAATCATACGAATCCCCTTGTAGTAGCGACACAGAATACTCAAACTTCAGTTCATCTTGGCAGTGCAGCTTCTTAAATACTCTGTTCATTCTTCCAAGCCATTGCTCTGCCTCTAAAGGGTCTACTGTGCCCTTAAATTATGTAGCCCCATACTTTAATAATTTATCATACTGCCTGGCTGGAGGCAGTGGTTGTGCCACAGGTGTTTGGGGTGGAACTTGAGCAGGCATACCCACAGCCATTTTTTGAAACATCGCAGCCATTTGCTGTGCAAACTATGCAGGAAACTGCGGCATTTATGGGGCTGGTGCTACAGATCCACTGACATTCTATAGAGCTGGGGCTTTCCCTTGTGCCTCAACTTCAATAGACTGCTCAACTGAGCGATCCCCTTCTTCCATTTCAGTCTGAAGTTAGGGTATCTCCTAAACAAGTAACACATGCACTGTATGTAACAAATATGGACATTGAGCAGTTGTACTTAACAAGGAAAAGACACAAATTCTCATGTTAAAACATATTTCAAAAATTTTGCTCTGATACCACTAAAACATGTCACACCTTACTTCTCTGTAAGGCATAACATAATCCCATAGAATACCTAATGAACTACCAAACTTCACCTACCGATAACTCATTAAGTACCCTACAAGGGATTTTAAAACAATTTTCTTATTTTTGATAAGTGGTGAGCATTTTCTAATAGATATTAAAACATTTAATTCAAGTTGAAAGCTAGTTGAAATTTTTGGCCCATTTTATTTTTTCGCAAATTTTATAAAAATTTTGACAGAGTTCCGTTTGTATTTTGAGAAAACAGTTCTTCAAATACCTGAAGAACTTCCAATAATTTTCCTCAACAACTTCTTTAAATTCACAATTATTTCAATCAATTTCAACACATTTATCAAATTCCAAAATTCAAATCCACCATTTCCAATATCCACAATCATCAAATACCATTAATGAATTTCATTCAATTCAAAATAAATGCTACCATTCATATTCATTAATGACAAAGTAATTTATATACACTATTGCACAAAAAATTTACATCAAAAGAAATTCAAACTAAATTTTATTACAAACTTTATACAAACTTTGTACAAGCTGCTGAAGACCGAATTTACATGTCCATACAATTACATACAATACATACATCAAAATGGATATTTATAATCAGGGTATAAATTATACCTGATAACTTCAAGCTGATAAGTCCTCTGTCCTCAGTAGCTCAATCTGCTGCTCCTCTAGTCTCTATATCTGCGACAGCAATAACAGTTATCGCTGAGTACTAGGACTCAGTGGTGCACAACATACTAAAGCAATCTTTATGAAGAATTTAAATCACATTTATTCAAAAATTGAACTGAACATGAGAGTTAAACACAAAACATGAATTATGAGATTTTATTCCAAACAATTTCATTTCAAAGAATCAAAACTCATTTCATAAAACCCACAGTTATATCATGCCATTCGAAACAAATATAATCTCAATAGCCAGAGGCTAAGGAGAAGTCACATCACAAGGCTCGCTAGCTCAAATATATCGATATCCATTCAAATTCCTCTTTTACTGGCACACACCTCAACACTTCATCCAGAGAAGGAATCAAAATTCGAAACTGATTACTCCCACTAGTCATGCTAGTGAGGTGTTCAAATATATGGTCATGACACTGTGGTTTCAAAACTTATCTTAACAATTTGCTAAACATTGCCATTTCAAACATATATAATAACTTTCAACAATTTAGATCAAAGCATCTTAAATAATGTCACAGTTCACTTTTTCAAATTATTCAAAACAATATGCATCAAATAATTTACAGAAATTATACGTTGTGCACAAACCTTAAATGAGTCGCCTCTTGGCCTTGACTCGATTACTCGGGTTCTTTCCCAGTGTTTTTTTCAACCGAAACACACAATTTCACAGTGTTTCAGCACCATAACTTAACATAAATCCAAAAATAAATTTAACTTCACTTTTACCTAGCTCTAATGTGCTAAATTCGACGTTCTTTAAATTTTGTGTTTTGGAGTTACTATTCACTACACTATTCAAGTCAAATTATTGACTTTCTAAGGCTTAATAGGTATGAGAATTCCAACTTCACCCACATACCACATTTTGATCACTAAATTTGTTGGTTTTGGTTGTCTACTCAAATTCTAAGTCTTTTAGGCAAATTTGATAAATTTTCAGTTTTGGTATTTACAGTTGCACTATTCCATTGGTCATTTTACTGTTGGAATTTGGCAAAACTTTCTTCAAAGAAAATGTTCCCTATTGTCTTAAGTTTATTCTCCTTTTTGAATCACTCAAATTGTAGTTTTGTAGCTCAAGTTATAGCCATTTGAACCATAGCTGCCGGATTGGACTTAACCCAGATTTTCTAGGCAATTTTGGTTCTGGCAGTTTTAGGTCACCAATTTTGGGTGGCCAAATGACTTGGTTAATTGCATAATTTGGGTTTATATTCTTCATAAAAGTTTTAGGTCTATATCTCATCTAACTACTGGTAAACTTTCAGGTCATTTCGACCTTCCTAGCCCAAGTTATGGCCAAATGAACAAACACTGTTCATTTGGTCATTTTGAATAAGGCCGACTGAGATTTTTTGAGTTTGGTCAATATGTTCACTAGGTTTTAGTCACTTTTTGGGCATACTTCCTAAATGAAAATTGTGTCATTTAGTGTCTATTTTCATTCCCAATTGGTCTCATACCAATTAGACTTGTAAATTTTCATTTTTGTCCCTCAAAGGTAACTTTTAACTTGGTCATTCTCAATCCGATTTTGCTTTTGATTCAAACACTCCTAACACACCTCCTTAGGTCACAATTGACCATTTCTCTCCTTAAACTAGGTCAAAGACATTATTTACCAAATTTTCACATTTTTGTCTCTAAACCCTAAGTGTCCAAACCCTAACCACACTAAATTGTTACATTTAACCAAATCTAAGTATCTCAACCTCATTACCTCATTCATACTTGCTTGCCTAACATATCAAATTCAAGCAAAACACAAACATATGTATAGTAACCCTAGCTGGCTGAATTTCACTTATGGTCCCTCACAAACATTTTTATTTCATTTCTTTATTTTTTAGGTTACTTTAAGCTGCAAACACAACTAATAACTCTCAAATTTTCAAATTAGGGTGCTTACCTCACTTGGATTTGAATTCTCTAATTTCCTTCTTCTTTTCTTCTTTCTTTGATGATCAATCTTCTTCTCAAGTGACTAAAACAAGTTTTTATGGGAGAATTTGGGGTAAGGTAGGGCCATATGGGTGTTTACAAGCTTGTATTCAAGCTTTCATGGAGGAATCAATGGTGGAGTTTGGAGAGCTATGGCTGCCAATTTCCTTAAGGTAGGAGAAGGGTTATATATATATTTTTTTATTATGTATTTTAAGTTTTAATTTATGTATTTGAATGGGTCAAAAATTTTGGGAATTAGAATAATTAATTTTAACATCATTTTGATGTCATAAAGTGATGTAATTAGCTTTTTTCTTTTCTTTTCCTTTTTTTTCTATTAGTTCTTTAATTTAATTCCCGACTCCAAAATTTTCTTTTCTCCGATTTTATTTGACAGTTAGGTCAGGAGTCAGCTCTCGGGGTCAATTAACCAAATTGCCTCTCGTCGGTTCAACTCGGTTTGCAAATAACTCAATATTTCTTTTGGCTCCCTGATCTAATTATTTGACTAGCTTAACAATTCTTTTTCGTGATTTTCTTTTTTCCACTATGTTCGTAATGGTCCTAAGGACCGCGGTGTCACATTTTACAGATCAAAATTTGAGTTTAAATTGACTTCGCAATCCTTCCCGAGAAGGTCACCCATCGCTGTGACTCTCGGCTCGTTTAACTTCTTATATTATGTATTTCTTATTCATACTTAACTCATTGGCAATTACTAATTATTTGTGTTTATAGCTTATCTCGTTGTCTTAAGTGTGGTTCTAATCTCCTTAATTGTCAGGACTAACACCGGTCACCGAAAACAGTGAAATATACCAGGCTATACAAATAGGGGTGTTACATATATTCGGTAGTGCGTTCTACTATTTCAATGACTAGTGTCTGTCTGGACAGCTAGAATGCCTGGAACTATACTTCAATGTTAGTGAGGAGACATGAAATGATGAAATAAATAAAAAGAAAATACAAGAAAAATTAAGAAAAATAAAAAATAGAAAATGAAACTAAGTTAAACGAGCCAAACCCGTAGCGATGGGTGACCGCACAGGGAAGTAGCGGCGAGGACCGTTGACTAGCCCTGGACCACGGGGAACCCTAGGAAATATTTTTGGGACTTAAATAAACATCTATTAAGGTATAAATGATATTAGAAATGTCAAAAGAAAATTAATTAATTAATACAAAGAAAAATGAAAAATCGATAAACCGACAAAAATCGGTGTTATTGAAAAATTGGGAATACAAACTGCATAGGGGTATTTTGGTCAATTAACACTTAGAATTGACTTTTAACCTAAATGTCAATGAAAAATAAGTGGTATTACGTTTTGAAAATTCAATGAAAAATAAGAAATTTGACATATAATGTAAATAGTGAAAGATTGAGGGTATAATTGCAATTTAAGGGACTTTGGATTAATTAATCTTTTAATCAACATTAGTGCTCCACTAAGTGTGATTTAGTGGACCTATATAAGCCAAAAGTGGGCAGATTTAACTTCATCTTCCTCATACCTTCACATTGCCGAATCCAATTGTTTCCAAAACCTCCATTTTCATCTCAAGCAAAAGCTTCCATTCACTTATGATCAAGCCATGGAATCATCAAGTCTTCTTCATTAAAGTTGGAGTACATATCACGAGCAACATAAAGACAGCAAAAAGGAGAGGAAATTCCATGGATTTGTGAAGCACAAGTTGAGGTAAGTGCCCATTTTCTTCCCTTGTTTAACTATAGTTTGTGTTAGTGTTGAGATGAATTGATTTGTTCAAGAAATTGAAGGATTTGATGAGTTATGGAGATGTTCCATTTTGGCAGCCATGATTGTTGAAGGAACTTGATGTATTTTCACTTGTATTTGATAGGTAATGAGGTTTATTAAAGTGCTTAAATATATAAAAGCTTGATTACCATGTGTATGTGTGAATTGTACATTAAAAGTGGGGTTAGGAAGTCAATATAGGAGATTGAAGTATATGTGTAAATTGGGCAGCCTTTTGATGCATGGTAAAGTGTTTAAATTCATGAAATAGTTTAGTAAATTATGGTACCAAGGATGGCAGAATGTATATGTAATTATTGGTGGGAAATTAGATGTGTTAATGAGAGGTATTCATGTGTAGGTATTGTTGAAATTGAACTTTAAAATTTCAAGTTGTAATTGATGTATTGTGAATTGTTATATTTTGCCCAAGTTGACCTAAATGTGATGTGTTGAGTGGTTATGGTTTAGTGCCAATTCAGAATTTGGTAGAGAAGTGGACTTATAACAAGGTTAATGTGTATGTGGATTGGTGTTTGAGAGACATGTAAAAGGGCAGTATGTGTTTTAGGCTATAAATGGACTTGTGTGCCTCCAATTGGTATGAAGCTAATTGGAGGTGAAATTAGGTACAAAATGTGCCAACTTTCATGTTGGAAGCCTACCTAAATTCTATCCAGAAAGTGACATGAAAATTGACCAAATCCAGATTGGTGACATTGCAAACCTGAAAATTGACCATTTGAACAGCAGTCAGTATTTTGGCCATAAGTCACTCAAAACAGGTCCAAATGACCTGAAATTGATATGGTTAGAAAGCTTAGACATAGGGCTACATCTTTTGTAGAGATCATAACACCCAAAAATGACCATAAGCAGGTCAAAATTCTTGTACAAATTTGGGTATAAAAACTGTCAGAATCGGAAATGACCTAAAAATGACATAAGTTTGCCATTTTAGTGCAACCTGTCCAGCATTGGTAAAATGAGCATAACTTGGTCTAGTAAACTCCAAATGATCTAAAATTTGTGGAAAAAGTTCAATAAGACATAGACCTACAAGTTTGTAATTATGACCATAACCCAAAAATTGAGGGAACTAGGTCATCTAGCTAGGTCAAAACAGCATACCAAAATCCGATAAATTGCAATAAAATGCAATACACTTAAAAATAAAATTGGTAACATATACCAATACTTGAGGACTATAAAATGTGATATATTGGTAATATTAAAATTAATTCACCTAGTGTGTATTAAAGGTCAACATTATAGGTTAACTAATGAAATGAATTAAGAAAAATAGTACCAAGAAAATTTAGATATTGGATTTTATTGTTAGAAACAATTTAACTGAGTACTGAAACACTTTGAATTGTGTGTTTCATTTGAAAAGGATATTGAAAAGCATAAGGAACATTGAGTCAAGGCCTAAAGGCGACTCAAATCAGGTCTGTGTACAATACTTTTTATATTCACTGTTTTTACTAGAAAATTTATTTAGAGAAATGAGTTATGAATAATTTTTTATTGTTTTGGCTTTGGGAATATTATTTGGAAATTATTGTGTTGCCTACTTTGCAAATAGAAATTTTGAGATAAAATGTGATTTGTGGTTTGTATGAAATATTGTGATTTGGAATTGTTTTTACTCACACTTGGTATAGCAATATTACTATATTCCTCCATTTATGGGGTGAGTATGACTATACTCCTCCCTCTTTGACTTGTTAGTCTGAGGTGAGTATGGATGCTCATTATCTAGCTAGCCACCTCCCTCATTAATTTCGATTAGTGGGGTGAGTATGCCATGTCGTGGTGTACAACACGGCATGTTGAGAAAAATTTGTGTCATGACCTAAGTTGTGTTATTGATTGGCAACACTATGTTATTAAATTGTTTGATCGAATTTGTGTTATATGAGCTTTGAAAATTGTGACATAAATTTGTGAATTATTTGAATTGTAAATTGTCAATAAAAGTTTTATCTACCACATTTTAAATTATTATTGTGCACCACTGAGTAAATTTTATTCAGCGATAGCTTATTCATTACTATCGCAGGTAGACAGACAGATAAAGCAGCAGAGTAGGCTACTTGTGACTTCGCTTTGGGATTTTGCCGGGTATATTGAGTATACCACTTCCTTGTAAATATTATTGTAATGTATGTGAACTGTATGTATATATTGTACTTGGTCTTGAGCGGTTATACAATAAAGCTATAAACTATTTTGGCCTGTCAAAATGTTGTATTACAATTCTCTTATTTTGGCTTTTGAAATACTCATTTATTTTGCACTTTATCTTTGGAAATGTTGAAAATTATATTGAATTGAGTTTGAACTGTGTTGAGGACACTAATTTGAGTTGAGCAGTATTGGAATTTGGGATTGAACAAATATATTGGAAGTGCTTTTTACAGGTTTTTGAAGAACTATTTTGCTCCAAATACAGATGTGTCACACCTTACCCCTCTGTAAGGCATAACGTGATCCCATAGAATACCTAATGAACTATCGAACTTCACCTACCGATAACTCATTAAGTACCCTACAAGGGATTTTAAAACAATTTTCTTACTTTTATAAATGGTGAGCATTTTCTAATAGGTATTAAAACATTTAATTAAGGTTGAAAACTAGTTAAAATTTTTTGCCCATTTTATTTTTCCGCAATTTTTATAGAAATTTCGGCAGAGTGCCATCTGTATTTTGAGAAAACAGTTCTTCAAATACCTGAAAAAAAGCACTTCTAATAATTTTTCTCAACAACTTCTTCAAATTCATAACCATCCCAATCAATTTTAACATCATTTATCAATTTTCAAAAATTCAAATCCACAATTTCCAATATTCAACACTCATCAAAATACCATTAATCAATTTCATTCAATTTTAAGCAAAATACTTCCATTCATATTTCATTAAAGATAAAACAATTTATATACATTATTACAAAAATTTACACTAAGAGAAATTCAAACTAAAATTTATTGCAAACTTTATACAAACTTTATACAAACTGCTCAAGACCAGTTTTACATGTCCATACCTTTACATACATTACATATATCAAAATAATTTTTTTTACAATCAGGGTATAAAATATACCCGATAACTCCAAGCAAGTAGCTTCTCAGTCATCAGCAGCTCAATCTGCTTCTCCTCTAGTCTCTAAATCTGCAACAGCAATAACAGCCATCGCTGAGTACTATGACTTAGTAGTGCACAACATACTAAAATAATCTTTTTGCAGAATTTAAATCATATTTATTCAAAAATTGGACTGAACATGAGAATTAAATACAAAACATGAATTATGAGATTTTAATCCAAACAATTTCATTTCGAAGTGTCAAAATCAATTTCATAAAATCAACAGTTATATCATGCCATTCGAAACAAATATAATCTCAATAGCCAGAGGCTAAGGAGAAGTCACATCACAAGGCTAGCTAGCTCAAATATATGGATATCTTATTCTACTGGCACACACCTCAACACTTCAGCCAGATAAGGAATCAAAATTCCAAACTGATTACCCCCACTAGTCATGCTAGTGAGGTGTTTAAATATATGGTTACGACACTGTGGTTTCAAAACTTATCTTAACAATTTACTAAACATTGCCATTTCAAATATACAAAAATAACTTTCAACAATTTAAATCAAAAGTATAATAAATATTTCATCATAATGATGTCACAATTAAATATTTCAAATTATTCAAAACAATATGCAAAATAGAATTTCTAGAATTTACAGAAATTCTATGTTGTGCACAAACCTTAAGCGAGTCGCCTCTTGGCCTTGACTCGATTCCTCGAGTTCTTTCTCGGTGTTCCTTTCCACTGAAACACACAGTTTCACAGTGTTTCAGTACCATAACTTAGCATAAATAAAAAAATAAATTTAAATTCACTTTTACTAGCTCTAATGTGCTAAACTTGACGTTATTTAAAATTTGTGTTTCAGGGTTACTATTCACGATACTACTCAAGTTAATTTGTTGACTTTCTAAGGCTTAATAGGTATGGGAATTCCAACTTCACCTACATACCACATTTTGGTCACTAAATTTGTTGGTTTTGGTTGTTTACTCAAATTCTAAGTCTTTTAGGCAAATTTGCAAATTTTCAGTTTTGGTGTCTTAAGTTGCACTGTTCCATTAGTCATTTTTCTATTAGAATTTGGCAAAACTTTCTTCAAAGAAAATGTTCCCTATTGTCTTAACTTTATTCTCCTTTTTGAATCACTCCAATTGGAGTTTTGCAGCTCATGTTATAGCCATTTGAATCATGGCTGCCGGATTGAACTTAACCCAAATTTCTGGGCACCAAACTGGTTCTTGCAGTTTTAGGTCACCAATTTTGGGTGGCCAAATGACTTGGTTAATTGCATAATTTGGGTTTATATTCTTCATAAAAGTTTTAGGTCTATATCTCAGCTATCCACTAGTAAACTTTCAAGTCATTTAGACCTTCCTAGCCTAAGTTATGGCCAAATGAACAAATACTGTTCATTTGGTCATTTTGTACAGGTCAGACTGCATAAATCCGGATTTGGTCAATTTGTTCACTAGGTTTTGGTCATTTTTTGGGCATGATTCCTAAATGAAAAATGTTCCATTTTGTGTCTATTTTCATTCCCCATTGGTATCATACCAATTGCACTTGTAAATTTTCAGTTTTGATCCCTCAAAAGGACCTTGGCCTGCTGCCTGCAGTGTGGCCATTTTCAGTCCGAATTTAAACTCACTTCTAACACTTCCAACACATCTCAATTGGTCACAAATGACCATTTTTCATCTCAAACAAGGTCAAACACAACATTTGACCCATTCTCATATTTTTGCCTCCAAAACCCTTGATGCCAAAACCCTAGTTCACGCCATTTGTTGCATTTAGCTAATTAAACACCTATAAACATGCCTCCTTAACCCATTCAAGCTTACCTATTCTACTAATTCAATCAAAACACATGTATACACCATCAAACCCTAGCTGGCTGAAATTCAACTTTGGTCCCTCAACAAAAATTTTCTTTTCATTTAAGCATATTTCCAAGTTCATTCAATCATAAACACATGTATTAAACTCAAAATTCCAAAGTAAATAGCTTACCTCAACTTCGAAGTTCAATAACCCAATTTCTTCTTTCTTTTCTTTTTTCTTTCTTCTTCAATCTCCTCTTCTAGTTGTCAAAACAAGTTTTAATTAAGGGGCTTGCAATTTCTATGGCTAAAGTTTGATTTCTTCAAGCTCAAAAATGAGCTTTCATGGAGTATTTTGTGAGGGAAAGGGTGAGAGAGAGAGAGAGAGGCAGAAATTGAGGAAGAAGATGATTTTTTTTTTTGTTTGTTTTTTTTTTCTTTTCTTTATGCTTTTGGTCTTATGGAAGACCAAAAAAATTAAATTAATTAAATTTATTAAATATATATTTATTGTATCATGCATGAGGTCATACATGATGTCATCACCTTTTTCACTTTTTCTTTCTTTCTTTTTTTTTCTATTTATTTTTCAATTAGTTCCTTAATTTAATTCCCGATTCTAAAATTTTCTTTTTTCTGATTTATTTGACAGTTAGGTTAAGAGTCAGCTCTCAAGGTCAATTGACCAAATTGCCCCTCGCCGGTTCAACTCGGTTTGCAAATAATTCAATATTTCTTCCGGCTCTCTGACCTAATTATTTGACTAGCTTAACAATTCTTTTTTGTGATTTTATCTTTTCCACTTTATTCACAATAGTCCTAAGGACTGTAGCGTCACATTTTACGGTTCAAAATTTGAGTTTAAATTGACTTCGCAATCCTTCTTGAGAAGGTCACCCATCGCTGTGACTCTCGGCTCATTTAACTTCTTATGTTCTGCTTTTCTTATTCATACTTAACTAATTGGCAATTACTAATTATTTGTGTTTATGGCTTCTCTAGTCGTCTTAAGTGTGGTTCTAATCCCCTTAATTGTCCGAACCGGCTTCAGTCACCGGAATAGTGAAATATACCAGGCTATGCAAATATGGGTGTTACAAGACTGCACTCTGCCAAAATTTTTACATAAATTATTGATAATTCATATTTGCTATTTGGTTTCATTTCAGTTAAAAAATTTTAACACCTGTCAAAAGTGCTCACTACTGCAAAAAGAAATAAGAAAAGGTTTAAAATCCCTTATAGTGTATTTATTGGGTTATCAGTAGACAAAGTTTGGTAATTCGTTAAGTATACTATGAGATTATGTTATGCCTTACGGAGGGGTAAGGTGTGACATGAAGTTTATATGAATGAAATGAATTTATTTCCTTGAAAAATTATATGAGCTATGATATGATATAATGCATGGAAATTGATATGAGCAACGAGATAATGTATGAGAATATAAAATAGATATAAAATGTTTTTAACAGGTAATAGTGGAACCCGCCATGCACTGAAAAAATAAAAGAGACTCTATCTGGATCTCCATAAAAATGAAATGGAATAAAAAAAAATTCTACATGTAAGACAATATAATTAAATAGACATTAAATTAATATTGTACACGACAAGACAGGATAGGGTACTCCGGCACTGAATGTAGCACACCTTGCTCGACTGTACTGCAGACTGGTGAGGGGTGTTACATTTCCCCTCTTTAGGAGGCTCATTTTCCACTGAAAATACACAATGGAAATGTCTCAATACTTATCCCAATTATCTCCAATAACTAATCAATGAATGGCTAAGTAACTTATGTAAATTTAAGAAGTTTGGGATCTGGACAGTTTTATGTCCTGACTTTTGAACCCAATTTCAACTTAGTTCTATTCATATTTTGATAAAGTGTTCTTCATGAAAATTGTTTCTCTATTTCTTAGTTTTATTTTTCAATTTGAATCACTCAATTTGGAGTTTTGTAGCTCTAGTTATGGTCAATTTACCAAGTACTGGTCTGGTGACCAATACTATTCTAGAAGAAGGCAGATTTTGGAACTCAAATTTGTCAAGCTAATTGGACAAGTTACAGTCATAACTTGACTTGGTGTTCTTCATATGAGTTGTTCTTCTATGTCTCATGGTTACACAAGTTCAAAAATAACTAAATTTAAAGTTATGTAGGCTAAGTTATGGCTAATTAACCAACTTGGACTCATGAATCCAACAACTCCAGAATTCCAGGTTTCATGTCAGCATTATAATTAATATTTAAGGGTCTTACACCCAAACTTTCACTAAGGTTTCTAAATCAAAGTTGTAGCCCTGATTCTTAGGTTTTCATATCATTTTAGTTCATCCCATTTTGGAATTTAATGGTCTAATTACTGTCCTGGGGTCAAATGGCAAAATAGTTCCAATGCAGGAATTTCAGGTTGGGAATCCCTGATTTCTCCTAACAGTTTCCCTAAGTTTCTTTGGGATCTGGGTTCTCGTCAAAACATAAAAATTATAGTTCTATGTGTTATGAGCATTTTGGATTTGGAATAACTACATTTTCAGTTTTATAGCCCAAGTTATGGCAATTTTTCCAAAACTGGTCGAATGCAGAACCCTTCACATTTTCTAGGTTCAGTTTGGCACTAAGGCAGATTTGCTAGACTAACTTGGTCTAGCAATTTAATCAACTTAGGATCATAATTTGGCTCCATAGCCCTTATAAAAATTGTTCTTCTATGTCTCAGGTTTCCATTGGTTTAAGAATTAGGTCAATTGAAGTTTCCTAGTGCGAGTTATACCAAGTTACTAAGTACTATTCATTTGGTCATTTTTGGTCAGGTCCAGAACTATAATCCAGATTCAAGCCAAAGTTAGGGCAATCGATAGTCAGTTTTTGGGCAAGGTATCTTCATAAAACTTCTAGCCCTATGTCTTATGTTTCATCTCCAATTGACCTCACACCAATTGGAGTTATGTAGCTCAATTTATAACCATTCAAACATGCTGGACTCAAGGGTCTAGAATTCTAGCAACTCATCACACTACAATTCATCAATTCCATTCATCAATTCAACATAATTTCTCAACTAAAATATGTCAAATGACCATAATTAATCCTTATAAACATCAATGGCATAACATACTACAAAACCCTAATTTCCATAAACCCTAATTTTTTTATCTTCCCAATTTCATGAAATTTCACGCAATTTCAACACCTCAATCATGAATACTACTCCATATAAACTCAAATTCATGTTCAATTCAAATAAACACCATCAAACCCTACCATACTCATGGCTGGCCGAATTTTGTGTCCCCTTATACATGCATGATTTTTCAATTTCTTAAGTTAATCTCCCATAATTAACCTTAATCCCATGCATACACCATGAATTAAACTAGAGAGATGACTTACCTTTAATGGAGCTTTTCCAAACTTCCAAATCCTTCGCTTCCTTTGGTTCTTTTTGCTCCCAAACTTCTTATCAAGGTCTAATTTAAGTTCTTCCCAAGATTAGCTATGGGATTTGTGGTGAAATTTCAAGGTTTCAAGCTTTGGAAATGGGTGAAAATGGAGGAAATTTGAGAGAGATAAAGTGAGAGAGGGAGTCGGCTAGTTGGGAGGAAGAAGACAATTTGATTTTATTTAATTCTTAATCTTTTGTCTTATTTTTATGTAGATAAATCTCTAGTTTCAATTATTTAAATTACAATTATTAATTATGTCATGATTACATCATGGTGATGTCATAATTATAACATTTCAATTTCTTTTCTTCTCTTTCCATACACTTCTTTATTTTTAATTCCTTTTTAATAATTTAATCTCATACATTTTAATGGACATTTAGGTCAGAAGTCACCTCTAGGAGTGAATTGACCAAAATGCCCCTCATCGAGTTATAGTCCATCTTTTAATAATGCCCGATGAGTCCTTAAGTTCCAGTTCACTTATTTATACTTGTTCTCTTTTTATTTCCATGATTTTCTAGTTCCCAATGGTTTCGCAATTATCCCTTAACTAAGGATGTCATGGAGTCTCACACGAATTTAGGGTAGCTATCACACCTAACCCCTTCGTAAGACATAACATGATCCCGTAGTATACATAATGAATTACCAAACTTCGCCTACTAATAACCCATTAAATACACTACAAGGGATTTTAAACAATTTCTTATTTCTTTTTAAAGTGGTGAGGACTTTTGACAGGTATTAATTTTTTTTAATCGAAGTTAAATAACACATTAAATCTGAAATAGCCACAAATTTTATAAAAATTTTGGCAGAGTACCGTCTGTATTTTGAGTGAAACAGTTCTTCAAAAACCTATAGAAAAACACTTCCAATATATTTGTTTCAGTTCCAAACTCCAATATGGCTCAACACAAATCAATTTTCTCAACATACGGCAAACTCAATTCAACATCATTTTCAGCAGTTCCAAAAATAGAATGCAAAATGATTGATTATTTCAAAAGCTGAGATGAGAGAATTATAATACAACATTTTAACAGGCCAAAATAATCTACAACTTTATCTTACAACTTTTTTTTACAATTGCTCAAGACTAAGTATAATATATACATACAGTTCACATACATTACAACAAAAATTACAAAGAGGTGGTATACTCAATATACCCGACAAAATCCAAAAATGTAGCACAAGTAGCTTACTCTTCTGCTTTATCTGTCTGTCTACCTGCGATAGCAATGAAAAAACTATCGCTGAGCCAATGTCTCAGTGGTGCACAACATTAAGAAAATGCAATTTAAAACCATAAAACCATAAATCACATAATCAGTGGATACTTAAAACCAAGCTTAATTTCAAAAGACAGAAAATTTCATAAAGAAAATAAATTTCATTTCACAATGTCTCACTAAATACTAATAAATCACATACACAGCTTAATCATGATACCAAAGTCCAATTCATCCCAAAAGCCAATGGCTAATGAGGAATAACATAGCTAACTAGCAATTATATGAGTACTCATCCTATTCTCCTCAACTGGCACACACCTCAACACTTCAGCTAGAGAGGGAATTCAAAATCAATTCATCCCACTAGACAAGCTAGTGAGGAATTCAATCAAATATATATGATAGCTGTGGGTTCAAACCATTTTGCAGTTTCGAAACACAAAGTATCCATCAAATTGCATTCAAACAATTTTCCAAAATTTAAACAATAACATACAAATTATCAAAATTTATTTCAAATGAAAAATCAAAAGAAAATAATTGTTGTGCACAAACCTCTGATGAGTCACCTCTTGGCCTTAACTCAGTGGTTCTTTTTCCTTTCCAGTGTCTTTTCTAACTGAAACACACAATTTAAAATGTTTCAGTACTCATTTAAATTGTTTTTAATAATAAAATCTAATAATTAAATTTTATTGGTACTATTCACTTCAATTCATTTCATTAGTTAACCTATAATGTTGACCTTTAATACACACTAGGTGAATTAATTTTAATGTCACCAATATGTCACATTTTATAGTCCTCAAGTGTTGGTGTATGTTACCAATTCAACTTTAAAGCTTATTGCATTTGATTGCAATTTTTCAGATTTGGTGCACTATTTTGACCTAGCTAATTGGCTTATTTCCCTTTGTTTATGGGTCCTAGTCAAAAGAGCAATATTGTAGGTCTATGTCTTAGTGACATTTTGTCACTGATTTCATGTCATTTGGGGTTTTCTGGACCAAGTTGTGGTCATTTTACAAATGTTGGACAGGTTGCTTTCTTATTGCACATTTTAGGTCATGTTAATTCTGATAGATTTTGTGACTAAACTTTGCAAACAAATTGACTTGGTAAATGGCATTTCTGAGTTCTGTGATCTTCACAAAAGATGTAGCCCTATGTCTAAGCTTTCCAATGGTATAAATTTCAAGTCATTTGGATCTGTTTTGAGTGAGTTATGGCCAAAAGAGTGACTATTGTTCATATGGTCAATTTCTGGGTTTACAATGTTGCAATTTCGGATTAGGTCAATTTTACGGGCAGTTTCCAGACAGAATTTCGGCAACATTTCTAAATGAAAGTTGGCCTATTTTATGTCTAGTTTTGCCTTCAATTAGCCTCATACCAATTGGGGCCACACAATTAGGGTTATAAGCTCAATTATATACTGCCCTTAAACATATTGCTCAAACACCTATCAATTGCACATTCACCTTGTTATAAGTCCACTTCTCTACCCAATTTTGAATTGGTACCAAACCATAACCACTCAACACATCACATTTTGGTCAACTTGGGTAGAATATAACAATTCACAATACCCCAATTACAACTTAGAATTATAAGTTTAATTTTAATAATATATACACATGAATATACTTCATTAACACCTCTAATTCCCAATAATAATTTACATACATATTTCTCAATCCTTGGTACCAATATTCACCCAAAAATTTTCATGAAATTAAACACTTTTCAATGCACCACAAGGCTGCTGAATTGCTCAATTTACAAGCCCTCACAATTCCTTCTAAAAACCCCAAAATTTCAATGGTTCAAACACACAATTCAAACACATATATGCTAATTACACTCTTATACATTTAAACACCCTAATCAACCCTTTAAATCACCATTTACAAGAAAAATTACATCATACTCCCATGAACATGAAGCTGCCAAAAATGGGACATCACCAAAACTCATCAAATTGATACATATGAATTGTATAGATGTTTTTAAGCACATTTGTATTATAAATCATAGCATTTAGGCAAGTATTTTCATGCATAGTAGTTGATTTCATTAGTTTTCATAAATTTTTTTGCCAAGCCCTTAATTCCATGTTTTCTGCATTATTTCAGGTGTTTGGGTGAAGCCCCAAAGGATGGGAGTGCAAAGGAAAGCTTGGAGAGGTAAAAAAACAAAGAATTACTGCTAATACAAAGTACATGGGTCATGTAAACCAAGCCCCAGACCCGTGTAACTCTCTACCAGAAGAAAGCCAAGAGAATTGATGAGAAACATAAGTACATGGGTCGTGTAAGTAGACCCGTGTAATCTACAGGGACCATGTAAGTCTCTGCCGGGCGCGCTTGAAGAACCTTATGGGAACAATAGTACACGGCCCATGTAATCAGGCCCGTGTAGTTTGCACAGACCCGTGTAACTTTCTGTGCCAAAATAAGACCATGCGATTCTCCTCCAGCAAGTTACATAGCCCTACTTTGTGGGACCCATGGCCATGTACTATGCTGCAGCCTGTTTTCTGACTCGAATTCCCCTCCTGTTTTCTGATTCAAACGAGACTCCTAAAGCCTTTTGGACTCAAAATGACCTAACCCTAGAGCAACCAATATAAATAGAAAAGAAAACATCAGGAAAGGGGGTGGTTGATCACTGTCATGGGTACTGCTGCTGAAGGTTGCTGTTGTCGGACTCTACATCAGTACCAAAAAGAAGTTTTCCAGCTGAAGCTCCACAAGATCAAAGCTGCAAACTCTTTAGTTCCTTCATTTCATCTCCTTACACAGATTTTTATTATTTTATTTCTTCTGCATAACTCTCTTTTTATTGTTTTTACTTTTTATCATGACATTTGTTGAACTCACCATGAATGCATAGTTTTCTTATTCTGGATTTGGGAGATTAGCTCTTGTAATTATTATTATAGATGAACACTGAGTTTTATTTATTGGATTTGAGATTTGTTTCTTGATTTAATTTTTTGCGATCTTAATGCATGCTACGTGTTGGTACCCACTTAGTTATGATTGTAGATGTTAATTGAATGACTGAAAGGTGAAGATTAACATTAGAAAATCAAGATTTTGAACCTAGGAATTCTGACCTAGACATAGGCTGATACCTTTGTGGAACCTAAAAATTGGTCAAAGGTCTTAAAGGATTTTAATTAATTTGATCACCACGAAAGTAGGGTTCGAGTTAATTAGAGTACACCCTTGATGCCTTGAGAGAGGATTTAAGAGAACTTAGGTGTCACACCCTACCCCTCTGTAAGGCATAACATGATCTTGTAGTATACATAATGAATTACCAACTTCGCCTACTGATAACCCATTAAATACACTACAAGGGATTTTAAAACTTTTCTTACTTCTTTTTACAGTGGTGAGCACTATTTACAGGTGTTAAATTTTTTTTCTTTTTGAACTGAAGTGAAACAGCTAACACATTTGAAGAATTAATAATTTCTATAAAAATTTTGGCAGAGTGCCATTTGTATTTTGATTAAAACAGTTCTTCAAAAACCTGTAAAAAGCACTTCAAATATATTTCTCAATCTCAAACTCCAACATTTAATCAACACAATATGTTTCTCAACTCAAATCCACAATAATTTTTTAGTATTTTCAAAGGCTGAGATAAAAGAAATATATCATAATATTTACAAACCAAAATAATTTACAATTTATTTTACAACTTCAATGTACAATTTTAATTTATAACTGCTCAAAACCAAGAACACTATATACATACAGTGAACATATATTACAATACATATGCAAAATATGGTATACTCAATATACCCGATGATCTCTCAGTGTAGTACTAGCAGCCTAGTCTGCTGTCCTGTCAGTCTGTGTACTTGCGACGGCAATGAAAAGCTATCGCTGAGCCATTGTCTTAGTGGTGCACAACATTAACCAAATACAACTTTAAATCACAAATCATAAGTCATATAAATAGTGGATACTTAAAATTATAGTTAAACTCAAAGATAGTGAATGTCAATAAGAATTTAAACTCCATTTCACAATATCACAATAAATATCAATAAATCACACACACAGCTTAATCATGTTCCAAAGTTCAATTCGTCCCAAAAGCCGATGGCTAGTGAGGAATTCAATTCATCCCAAAAGCCGATGGCTAGTGAGGAATAGCATAGCTAGCTAGCAATAATATGAGTACTCATTCTATTCATCCTCAACAGGCACACACCTCAACACCTCAGCCAGAGAGGGAGTTCATGTAACACCCTTATTTGTACAGCCTGGTATATTTCACTGTTCCAGTGACCGGTGTCGGGCCGGATAATTAAGGGGATTAGAACCACACTTAAGACAACTAGATAAGCCCTGAACACAAATAATTAGTAATTGCTAATTAGTTAAATATAAATAAGAAAAATAGAACATAAGAAGTTAAACGAGCCAAGAGTCACAGCGATGGGTGACTTTCTCGGGAAGGACTGCAAAGTCGATTTAAACTCAAATTTCGAATTGAAAAATGTGATGCTGTGGTCCTTAAGACTATTACAAACACAGTGGAAAAGAGAAAATCACGAAAAAAAACTGTTAAGCCAGTCAAATAATTAGGTCAGGGAGCCGAAAGAAATATTGAATTATTTGCAAATTGGGTCGAACCGGCGAGGGGCAATTTGGTCAATTGACCGAGAGAGCTGACTCCTGACCTAACTATCAAATAAAATCAGAGAAAAAAAAATTTCGGGATCAAAAATTAAATTAAAGAACTAATGGAAAAATTTAAAAAGAAAAAAGAAAAGAAAAGAAAAAGGTTATTACATCATGGGTGACATCAATGATGACGTCATAATTAAAATTATTTTTCCTACCAAATTTGACTAAGTTAAAAATTTATTAAATAAGACAAAAATAACATAAAAAAAAAGTCACTCTCATCTTCTCTCCCAACCTAGTCGGCCACTCTTCCCTCTCCCTCAAACCACTATTGTTACACCATAAAGCTTGAATCCAAGCTTTCTTTCAACCATTTAAACCTATTTTGACCACAACTTAACTTATTAGAACTTGATTTAGTCACTTGAGAAGAAGATTGATCACCAAAGAAAGAAGAAAAGAAGAAGGAAATTGAAGAATTAGCATCCAAGTTGAGGTTTGTGATTTAAGTTGCAAAATTTAGTTTATTAGTTGTGTTTATAGCTTAACTAACTTAGAAATAAACTTAAAATGAAATAAAAAAAATTTTGAAGGACCAAGTTGAATTTCGGTCAATTAGGGTTTTGATATATGTATGCATGAATTTGGTTGATTTAAAAGTGTATGTGAGCTTGATTGTGTTGAATGATTATGACTAAATTCCTTGAATTAGTTAAATGCAATGAATTGGTGAACTAGGGTTTTGGACACTTAGGGTTTAGGAGACAAAATTTGGAGAAATGGTGAAATGATGTGTTTGACCTAGTTTGAAGTGAGAAATGGTCATTTATGACCAAATGAAGTGTGTTGGAAGTGTTTGAATTGAGGTTAAATTCAGATTGAATGTGGTCATGCTGCTAGCAGCAGGACCAAGGTCCCTTTGAGTGACCAAAACTAAAAATTTACAAGTCCAATTGGTATGAGACCAATGGGAATGAAAATAGACAGAAAATGACACAATTTTCATTTAGGAATCATGCCCAAAAAGTGAATAAAACCTAGTGAACAAATTGACCAAATCCGGATTTTCTCAGTCTGACCTATTTGTTCATTTGGCCATAACTTGAGCTAGACAAGTCTAAATGACCTGAAATTTTACCAGTGGATAGATGAGATATAGACCTAAAACTTTCATACAGAACACAAATCCAAATTATGCCCTTAACCAAGTTATTTGGCCACCCAAATTTGGTGACCTAAAACTGCCAGAACCAAAATTTACCAAGAAATCTGGGTTAAGTCTAATCCTATAGCCATGGTTCAAATGGCTATAACTTGAGCTACAAAACTCTAAATGGAGTGATTTAAAAAGGAGAATTTAGTTAAGACAATAGGGAACATTTTCTATGAAGGAAGTTCTACCAAATTCTAACAGAAAAATGACCAATGGAAGAGTGCAACTTAAGATACCAAAACTGAAAATTTGCAAATTTGCCTAAAAAGACTTAGAATTTGAGTAAACAACCAAAACCAACAAATTTAGTGATCAAAATGTGGTATGTGGGTGAAATTGGAATTCCCATACCTATTAAACCTTAGAAAGTCAACAATTTGACTTGAATAGTATAGTAAATGATAACCCCGAAATACAAAATTTAAAGAACGTCAAGTTTAGTATATTAAAGCTAGGTATAAGTGAATTTAAATTTATTTTTGAATTTATGCTAAGTTATGATACTGAAACACTGTGAAACTGTGTGTTTCAGTGGAAAAGAACACCGGGAAAGAACCCGAGGAATCGAGTCAAGGCCAAGAGGCGACTCGTTTAAGGTTTGTGCACAACGTATAATTTTTGTAAATTATCTTATGCATATTATTTTGAATAATGTGAAATATTGAATTGTGACATTATTATGATGCATTTGATTTAAATTGTTGAAAGTTATTTGTGTATATTTGAAATGGCAATGTTTAGTAAATTGTTAAGATAAGTTTGAAACCACAGTGTCATAATCATATATTTGAACACCTCGCTAGCATGACCAGTGGGAGTATTCAGTTTCGAATTTTGATTCCTTCTCTGGCTGAAGTGTTGAGGTGTGTGCCAGTAGAAGAAGAAATTGAATGGATATCCATATATTTGAGCTAGCTAGTCTTGTGATGTGACTTCTCCTTAGCCTCTGGCTATTGAGATTATATTTGTTTCGAATGGCATGATATAAATGTGAGTTTTATGAAATTGGTTTTGATACTTCGAAATGAAATTGTTTGGATCAAAATCTCATAATTCATGTTTTGTATTCAATTCTCATGTTCAGTCTAATTTTTGAATAAATATGATTTAAATTCTGCATAAAGATTATTTTAGTATCTTGTGCACCACTGAGTCCTAGTACTCAGCGATGGCTGTTATTGCTGTGGCAGATATAGAGACTAGAGAAGCAGCAGATTGAGCTGCTAAGGACAGAGGAGCTACCTGCTTGAAGTTATATCAGGTATAAGTTATACCCTGGCTGTAAATATTTATTTTGATGTATGTAATGCACGTAATTGTACGGACATGTAAAACTGGTCTTGAGCAGTTTGTATAAAGCTTGTATAAAGTTTGTAATAAATTTTAGTTTGAATTTCTCTTAATGTAAATTTTTGTAATGATGTATATAAATTGTTTTATCGTTAATGAAATATGAATGGAAATATTTTATTTTAATTTGAATGAAATTGATTGATAGTATTTTGTTGAGCACTGAATTTTTAGAAATTGAGAAATGATGATTGTTGAATTTTGAAACTTCAGAAATTGGTTGGAATTGTTGTGGAGTTGTTGAAATTGTTGAGATAAATTATTAGAAGTGCTTTTTTTACAGGAATTTGAAGAACTGTTTTCTCAAAATATAGACGGCACTCTGCCGAAATTTTTATAACATTTACGGAAAAATAAAATGGACAAAAAATTTTAACTAGTTTTCAACTTTAATTAAATGATTTTAATACCTGTTAGAAAATGCTGACCACTTATAAAAGTAAGAAAATTGTTGTAAGATCCCTTGTAGGGTACTTAATGAGTTATCAGTAGGTGAAGTTCGGTAGTTCCTTAGGTATTCTACGGGAACATGTTATGCCTTACAGAGGGGTAAGGTGTGACATGTTTTAGTGGTATTAGAACAAATTTTTTAAGTATGTTTTAACTTGAGAATTTGTGTCTTTCTTTGTTAAGTACAACTGATCAATATCCTTATTTGTTACATACAGTGCATTACATCATAAATATGAACTAACGGAGGGAAATCTCCATGTGTTACTTGTTCAGGAGATACCCTAACTTCATATTGAAATGGAAGAAGGAGATCGCTCAGTCGAGCAATCTGTTAAAGCTGAGGCACAAGGGGAAGCCCCAGCTTTATAGAATGTCAGTGGATCAGTAGCACCAGCCCCACAAATGCCGCAGTTTCCTGCACAGTTTGCACAGCAGATGGCTGTTATGTTTCAACAAATGGCTGGGGGTATGCCTGCTCAAGCTCCACCCCAGACACCTGTGGCACAACCACTGCCTCCAGCCAGATAGTATGATAAGTTATTGAAGTATGGGGCTACTGAATTTAAAGGTACAGTGGACCCTTTAGTGGCAGAACAATGGCTTGAAAGAATGGATAGAGTGTTCAAGAAGCTGCACTACCAAGATGAATTGAAGTTTGAATACTCTGTGTCACTACTGTAAGGGGATGCGTATGATTAGTGGAAGACCATCCCCCGCAGCTTAGCTGAACTACCATTACTAACCTGGGATGACTTCATCAGAGAATTCAGACAAAAATATGTCCCAGACACATATGTGGATCAAAAGTTACAAGAAATTTTGAGTCTGAAGCAAGGGAGTAAATCAGTGGCAGAGTATGAGAGGGAGTTCTCCCGCTTAAGCCATTATGCTGGGAGTCTCCTTTCTACCAGCGAGGAACGGTGCAAGAGATTTGAGACTGGTTTGAAGCCCAGTTTGATAATGCAAGTAGTGGGATTCAGGCACAGCAATTTTTCAGAACTCATGTCTCAAGCACTTGAGTTAGAGAGAATTGAATCAAAAGCAATCCCAATAAAAGAAAAATCAGAAAAAGTTGAAAAATCATAGAAAGACAAGGGGGAAAAATTAGTTGAACAAAGTTCTGGTGGTACTTCTGGGAAGAGAAAGAAATTTGGTGGACCTAGCAGAGGTCGAGGTGGAAGATTTGGAAGGGGCCGATTCTCTGGACAGAGACCCCCTAGGTATGGTCAGCAGTCAAGCACGGGTTCATATCCTGCCCGTCGCTGTGAGACTTGTGGCAAGATTCATGCGGGAGAATACTATTGGGCCACTGGAGCCTGCTTTAACTGTGAAGGCAAGGGCCATTTAGTAAAAGACTACACTAATGCTCCGAGATACGGTCCAGCTCCTACGACTGCAGAAGGATCTATTCATAGTCCTGCTTTTAGAAGTTCACAACCTGTTGGCAGAGGAAGAGGCAGAGGTAGAAACACTGCTTCTGGCAGTCAGGGTACGGTTGGTCAGTCAGCACAAGGAAGTGCTTCAGCCAAAGTTTACATGATGAGACAGCGAGAAGAGGCTGAGACTTCTAATGTTGTAGCCAGTACATTTTCTATCTCTGATCAAGAAGTATTTGTGTTGTTTGATCCGAGTTTAACCCATTCATATGTTAGTGCTAGCATAGTCAGTTCACTTGCTGTTTCATGTGCCCAAATGGGTTTTGAAGTGCTAGTAACTAGTCCGTTAGGACAAGCAGTCCGGGTCAACAGAATCTATAGAGACTGTCCTTGGTGATCCAAGGACGTGTTTTCCTGTCAGATTTGATTGAAATGCCCTTCAGAGATTATGATATTATCTTCAGCATGGATTGGTTAGCCAGGCATCACGCCATGATTGACTATAGACTGAAGACAGTCACTTTTGGTCTCTCTCTGTACGGTGATGTGTTAATACATGGGGAGAGGCATTTACTACCATCAAACATCATTTCGGCTGCACTTGCCAGAAGAATGATCAGAAAGGGGTGTGAAGCATACTTAGCACATGTGATAGACACCCAAGTGGGGAGTCCAGCACTGAAGGACCTCCATACGGTATGTGACTTTCCAGATGTATTTCCTGATGAATTACCAGGATTACCTCTAGAAAGAGAGGTGCAGTTTGAGATTGATGTTTTGCCTGGTGTGGACCCAATCTCCATAACGCCATATAGAATGGCACCTGCAGAATTGAAAGAGTTGGAAGTGCAGTTGCAAGAATTGCTTAACAAGGGCTTTATCCGCCCTAGTGTGTTACCTTGGGGAGCGCCGGTGTTGTTTGTTAAGAAGAAGGATGGCACTCTCCGCTTATGCATTGACTATCGACAGTTGAATAAGGTGACAATAAAGAATAGATACCCATTGCCCTACATTGATGACTTGTTTGATCAGTTGAGGGGTGCAGCTGTGTTCTCCAAAATTGACCTGAGATCAGGTTATTATCAGCTGAAAGTACAAGAGCAGAGTATTCCTAAAACTGCCTTCAGAACCCGCTATGGCCATTATGAGTTCTTGGTCATGCCATTCGGGTTAACTAATGCTTCAGCTGCTTTTATGGATCTGATGAACACTATCTTCAGACCATACCTCGACCAATTTGTTGTGGTATTCATAGATGATATATTGGTCTATTCAAGGAGTGCAGAAGAGCATGATAGACATCTGCGGATTGTACTACAGACTTTAAGGGAGAAACAACTATATGCCAAATTGTCGAAATGTGAATTTTGGCTGAAGGAGATATCCCTTTTGGGGCACATAGTATCAGCAGAGGGCATCAAGGTAGATCCAAGTAAGATTGAAGCTGTCCTTAATTGGAGGCCACCTAGAAATATCACAGAGATTCGTAATTTTCTGGGTTTAGCTGGATACTACTATAGATTTGTGAAGGGATTCTCCATGTTGGCATCTCCATTGACCAAGTTGCTTAGAAAAGATATGAAATTTCAGTGGACGGATAAATGCCAACAGAGTTTTGATGAATTGAAGAAATCTTTAACTGAGGCTCCAGTCCTGACTTTACCTACAACGGGTAAAGAATATACAGTTTATAGTGATGCTTCTCATAATGGGTTAGGTTATGTGTTGATGCAAGATCAAAATGTCATTGCCTATGCATCACGCCAGCTGAAACCGCATGAGAGGAATTATCCGACACATGATTTGGAGCTTGCAGCTATAGTGTTTGCTCTAAAGATCTGGAAACACTATTTGTATGGGGAGAAGTGCTACATCTACACAGATCATAAGAGTTTGAAGTATTTGGGCACTCAAAAGGAGTTGAATTTGAGACAGAGGAGATGGTTAAAGTTGATAAAAGACTATGATTATCTGATAGACTATCAGCTAGGGAAAGCTAATGTTGTGGCTGATGCCTTAAGTTACAAGACTATGGAAAGTCTACGGGTTACTTCTTTGTCTATGGTACATGAGTTGAGATCATTGCATGCTAGCTTAGAGATTAATGATGATGGGCAGACAACAGTTGCATGGCATGTACAACTAGTGTTGATTGATCAGATCAGAATGGCTGCTTAGAATGACTAGAAGTATCAGAAATTATTAGAAGAAGTCCGGCTGGGCAAGAAACTAGAATTCTCAATAAGAGATGATGGTCTATTGCTACTGAAGGAACGGAAGCGTGAAAAACACAAGTTTATACCATTGAATTCCAAAATTTTCACCTAGGGTCACATGCATCATACAAAATTCATTTTTATCTATTTGATTTCAATGATAGACAACATATTAAAACTCTTTTAATATGTTTTTGGATCTGTATTTGTCATTTAAGATTTTAAAATTAATCAGATTAATTTTAGAACCCTAGATTAAATCAAGAACGATTACACTAACCTCTTGATGCACTGCAGCGTGTCTATGCCTTTGAGATTCATCTTCAGCATACCAGATGTTGTCCCTCTAGCTTGTCCACACCAAGAACACCTATGGCAGCCCTTGAACAACTTCTAAAGCTTTTTTCTATTAATTAGAAATTCAAGTTCTATCTTTTAAGAGATTAAAGATGTAAACATAACACTAGAAACAATTTCTAGTGTTCTTAATTCAAGAGATTGACGGCTAATCTCTTTGAATTGATGAGAGATGAAGAAGAATAAATGGAGAGCCTCAAAACGGTGTGACAAAGGAGGAGTGGCTGTTGGTTTCTTTTCTTTTTTCATAACAACACTTATATAGCTAGGTTAACACATTAAACCCTTGCCACATGTCACCCTTTGATTAGCTCTAGGTTTAAGTGACCCAATCACATTGTGCCAAGTCTCAAACCTATATTTAATCTTAATATTAATCATCTTACATGATTAAAAACATTTGGAAAGCTTATGTGTAATCCCATGTGTCACCATCTCATGGTGCCACGTGTCATACTATGAAATGACCAAAATGCCCTTGTGTCTTAATTTTGAGTTCTCAACCCAAAATAATTATTTCTCTTCTTCTAATCAATTTATATCAAATATAAATTAATTAATTAATCTCTATTAATTAATTTCTCATTAATTAAATTCATATTTAAACACTTTAAATATAAATTTAACTTATACTACACATCCAATAATCTAGATTTGGTTTCAAGTCATGCTAGGGACTTTGCAATCTAATTGCAAACTAAACCTATTTAATTAATCAATTAAACTCTTTAATTAATTAATTAAATCATATTTAATTAGGTGATAACTTGTGTATGTGTGTGACTTACTAGGCTCATCACTAATTGGCAATGAGACATGATATCAACTCTTAATATCATCAGAACTCTTTCTTACGATAAATGATTTCTCTAAGTCATTTTATGCACCTCATAGACCATGGTTAATACCTAGCATTGCATGCCATGGCCACCCAATTAGTAATAAGGTTTACCTTAAATGAACCTATAATCATATATTACCATGCACTGGAATCTCTCTGTTACAAAATCTCAACTCAAGCTAGAGTCATGGTTTATGTCAAACTCCATTTGCTATGAATATTATGTTCTCTTTTAATTCCAGTTCTTGATTAAAAAGATTTTTCTCATCAGAAACTCTTTTCTGATTAAATATATCTGTCCTGGCCAAGAACTTGAAACATCAAGAACAATTAAATGTACATAGGATTTTATCTCTATTTACGTAGAGGAACAGATTCCATCTTGATCAACACTTACCTCCATATATAACTAGTAGGAGCCAACACATGCCCATATACCCATACATAGTACAAGTATGAAAGCAGTATCAAACTCAAACCACCTATATATAAGATAACTGTGCTATCTCAGGTCTAAAGATTATATGCACTGATATGATTTATGACAAAATATTGATAAGAGTAAACTCCATGTGCTTGTCATAAGTGTCACTGATTCGGCCTACTTATCATTTATAAGTGCCTATCGTGTTTGTCATATGGCATGAGACTCACCATTCCATCTTATTTATATCACATATGAATAACTTGGTAACAAACATGAATACAATCTTTCTGGATAAGTCATGTCCTTATTACGAAGCATCCTCGATTGTGAACCTATTTATGATACTTTGTACTAGAAATACTGTTACTCATATTCTTAAAAACTTAAGAATAGAATTTCTAACAAAATATTAATGGACCTTTTCTATTACACATAAATATATTATGTAAACAGAAAAGTGGAAATTCCTTTTATTAATAAAATATGTACAAGATACATACTAAATGATATGCTCTAGGGCATACTACTAACAATCTCCCACTAGCACTAGAGTCATTCATTACAATACCTTAGACCCATCTTCTCAAGACGTCGGCCTAACTGAGCTTGTGACAAAGGCTTAATGAATGGATCAGCTGGTTTTTTCAACTGATGTTATTTTTTCTGCATGGCTACATCACCTTGTCCAACTATTTCTCTGATAATGTAGTAGCGCCTTTCTATGTGTTTGGATTTCTGGTGAGACCTTGGTTCCTTAGCCTGTATGACTGCTCCATTATTGTCACAGTGTAGTGGAACTGTTAACTCAATGGAAGGAACTACTGTAAGTTCTATCACGAACTTCTTTATCCAAACAGCTTCCTTTACAGCATCTGATGCAGCAATATACTCAGCCTCTGTAGTGGAATCTACAGTCGTGCTCTGTTTGGAACTCTTCCAACTGACTGCACCTCCATTACAAATGAACACATATCTAGAGGTAGACTTTTTATCATCGATATATGATTCGAAGTCAGAATCAGTATAACCATCCAATTGTAAGTCTCCACCTTCATAAATCAATAATAAATCCTTAGTTCTTCTCAAGTACTTAAGGATATTCTTGACAGCTATCCAGTCTTCCAAACCTGGATTGGATTGATACCTGCTAGTCAAACTAACAGTATATGCGATATCCAGCCTAGTACACAACATTGCATACATTGAACTTCCAATAGCCGAAGCATATGGAATCCTGACCATCTTATCTCTTTCTTTAGGTGCCGTTGGAGACATCTCTTTAGAAAGGTGGATACCATGTCTCACTGGTAACAATCCTCTCTTGGAATCAAGCATGTTAAACCTCTTTAACACCTTTTCCAAGTATAGCCTTTGGGATAAGCTAATTATTCTTTTCGCTTTATCTTTATAGATGCGAATCCCAAAAATATAGGTTGCCTCCCCTAAGTTTTTCATGGAGAATGTATTTGACAATTATACCTTTATAGTTGTCAACATACCTGTATCATTACCCATCAACAGTATGTCATCCACATATAAGACAAGGAAAGTGATAGCATTGTCACTAACCTTCTTATATACACATGGCTCATCCTCATTTTGATAAAACCAAAGGATTTAATGGCTTCATCAAAACCAATGTTCCGACTCCTTGAAGCTTGTTTCAACCCATAAATGGATCGCTTTAGCTTGCATACCTTGGAACCATCTTGGGATTCAAAACCCCTAGGTTGTTCCATGAAAATGTTTTAATCAATGTATCCATTGAGAAAAGATGTTTTGACATCCATTTTCCAAATCTCATAATCATAGTATGCAGCTATTGCTAATAAAATCCTAATTGATTTAAGCATGGCAACAGGCGAGAAAGTCTCCTCATAGGCGATTCCTTGCCTTTGGCGAAACCCTTTCGTTACTAGCATTGCCTTATAGGTCTCTACCTTTCCATCAGAGCTAATTTTCTTCTTGAAAACCCATTTGTTCCCTATAGGTACAATACCTTCAGGTGGGTCAATAAGATCCCAAACTTGATTATTATACATGGAATCAATCTTGGATTTCATAGCATCAATCCATTTTAAAGAGTTTATATCTAATATAGCTTCTTCAGAGGTAAGTGGATCATCTCTATGATCTACTTCTTCATGAGTAGACAACTCTTGTTCTTCTTCATGAAGGAAACCATATCTCACTGGTGGGTGAGATACCCTGGTTGTTCTACGAGGAACAGTTGTAGATGTTTCATCAACGGGCATAGGTTGACTAGATGGATCTATATCCATCTGATCTATTGGTTGGTCAAAATTCTCCAATTCTAACTCTATTTGCCTTCCTTTGCCTCCTTCTTGAACAAACTGTTGTTCAAGAAATGTGGCATCTATACTTATCACAACCTTTTGTGATGTAAGCAAATAAAAATAATATCCAAAACTATCTTTTGGATATCTAACAAATAGACCTTTTTCTGATCTGGTCTCCAATTTATCAGTGTTCAGCTTTTTGATATAAGCTGGACAACCCCAAATCTTAACATGCTTAAGACTTGGTTTTCTTCCATGCCATATCTCATAAGGTGTGGAAGAAACTGATTTTGATGGAATCCTATTCAAAATATACAAAGCTGATTCTAATGTAAATCCCCAAAAGGAGATTGGCATATTAATATAGCTCATCATACTACGTACCATATCCAATAGGGTATGATTTCTCCTTTCAGATACACCATTCAGCTGTGGCGTTCCTAGAGGAGTCAGCTGGGAAACAATGCCATGCTCTCTCAAGTATTCATCAAATTCAGTACTCAAATATTCACCTCAACGATCTGATCGAAGAGCTTTAATACTCTTTCCTGTTTGATTTTCTACTTCATATTTAAATTCTTTGAACTTTTCAAAGGATTCATATTTGTATTTCATCAAATACAAATACCCAAATCTTGATTTATCATCAGTAAAGGTAATAAAATAATGAAAACCGCCTCTAGCCATTTCCTTAAATGGACCACATACATCACTATGTATTAGCCCCAAAATATTTTAAGCTCTTAACCCTTGTCCAACAAAGGGTGATCTAGTCATTTTGCCCTGAAGGCAAGATTCACAAGTTAGAGTAGGCTCAGAGCCTAATGAGGATAGAATCCCCATTTTCTTCAATTTTGCAATCCTATCTTCTGCAACATGACATAACCTTAAGTGCCAAAAATATTTTGAACTTGAGTTGGTTTTCACCATGGCATTGCATTCTTTTAGATTGCTATGCTCTGGGCAGTGGAAACACTTTCTTACTGGCAATGGAAACACTTTCTTGTTGGCAATGGAAACACTTTCTTACTGGCAATGGAAACACTTTCCTGTTGGCAATCAAAACACTTTCCTGTTGGCAGTGGAAACACTTTCCTTTGCCTTTGTCAGCTTTGGTCTTCCTTTTCTGTTTAGCTTTTTCTTGGAAGGACTAGGAATATGAGGTTTCTTTTTCTTATTGCCCTTCTTTTTGTTGGACTTTCCAGCAGAAGATGACATAATCAAAGCTACCTCTTTTCCTTTATTGCCCGGCATATTCTTTTGGGCAATAACTAGCATGTTGAGTAAACCAGCTAAGGTGCATTCCTGTTTAGTCATATGGAAATTTGTCACAAAATTCCCAAAAGTCTCAGGAAGGGACTGAAGGATCAAATCCGTCTGTAGTTGGAAATCCATGTTGAAGTCAAGATGTTCCAACTGTTAGTAGTATGCCCTAGAGCATATCATTTAGTATGTATCTTGTATATATTTTTAATAATAAAAGGCATTTCCACTTTTCCGTTTACATAATATATTTATGTGTAATAGAAAAGGTCCATTGATATTTTGTTAGAAATATTATTCTTAAGTTGTTAAGAATATGAGTGACAATATTTCTAGCACAAAGTATCATAAATAGGTTCACAATCGAGGATACTTCATAATAAGGACATGACTTATCCAGAAAGATTGTATTCATGTTTGTTCCCAAGTTATTTATATGAGATATAAATAAGATGGAATGGTGAGTCTCATGCCATATAACAAACTTGATAGGCACTTATAAATGATAAGTAGGCCGAACCAGTGACACTTATGACAAGCACATGGAGTTTACTCTTGTCAATGTTTTGTCATAAATCATATCAGTGCATATAATCTTTAGACTGAGATAGCACGCTTATCTTGTATATAGGTAGTTTGAGTTTGATCTCGCTTTCATACTTGTACTATGTATGGGTATATGGGCATGTGTTGGCTCCTACTAGTTATATATGGAGGTAGGTGTTGATCAAGATGGAATCTGCTTCTCTAAGTAAATAGAGTTAAAATCCTATGTTCATTTAATTGTTCTTGATGTTTCAAGTTCCTGCCAGACAGATAGATTTATTCGTAAAAGAGTTTCTGATGAGAAAAATCTTTTAATCAAGAACTGGAATTAAAAGAGAACATAATATTCATAGCAAATGGAGTTTGACATAAACCATGACTCCAGATAGAGTTGGGATTTTGTAACAGAGAGATTCTAGTGCATGGTAACATATGATTATAGGTTCATTTAAGGTAAATCTTATTACTAATTGGGTGGCCATGGCATGCTATGCTAGGTGTTAACCATGGTCTATGAGGTTCATAAAATGATTTAGAGAAATCATTTATGGTAAGAAAGAGTTCTGATGATATTAAGAGTTGATATCATGTCTCATTGCCAATTAGTGATGAGCCTAGTAAGTCACACACATACACAAGTTATCACCTATTTAAATATGATTTAATTAATTAATTAAAGAGTTTAATTGATTAATTAAATAGATTTGGTTTGCAATTAAATTTCAAAGTCCCTAGCATGACTTGAAACCAAATCTAGATTATTGGATGTGTAGTATAAATTAAATTTATATTTAAAGTGTTTAAATATGAATTTAATTGATGAGAAATTAATTAATAGAGATTAATTAATTAATTTATATTTGATATAAATTAATTAGAAGAAGAAAATAATTATTTTGGGTTAAGAACTCAAAATTAAAACACAGGGGCATTTTGGTCATTTCACAGTGTGACACGTGGCACCATGAGATGGTGACACATGGCATAACACATAAGCTTGCCAAATGTTTTTAATCATGTAAGATGATTAAAATCAAGATTAAATATAGGTTTGACACTTGGCACAATGTGATTGGGTCACTTAAACCTAGAGCTAATCAAAAGGTGACATGTGGCTAGGGTTTAATGTGTTAACCTAGCTATTTAAGTGTGGTTATGAAAAGAAAACATAACCAGCAGCCTCTCCTCTCAATTGTCACGCCACTTTGAGCCTCTCCAGCTATTTCTCTTCATCTCTCATCAATTCAAAGAGATTAGCCATCAATCTCTTGAATTAAGAATGCTAGAAATTGTTTCTAGTGTCCTGTTTACATCTCTAATCTCTTAAAAGGCAGAACTTGAATTTCTAATTAATAGAAAAGGCTTTAGAAGCTGTTCAAGGGCTGCCATAGGTGTTCTTGGTGTGGACAAGCTAGAGGGACAACATCTGGTGTCCTGAAGACGAATCTCAAAGGCGCAGACACGCTGCAACACATCAAGAGGTTAGTGTAATCGTTCTTGATTTAATCTAGGGTTCTAAAATTAATCTGATTAATTTTAAAATCTTAAATGGCAAATACAGATCCAAAAACATATTAAAAGAGTTTTAATATGTTGTTTATCATTGAAATCAAATAGATAAAAATAAATCTTGCATGGTGCATGTGACCCTAGACGAAAATTTTTGAATTCAATGGTATAATCTTGTGTTTTTCATGCTTCCGTTCCTTCACCAACTGCTCAATCAGCCGAATCATCTTATGGACATGATCCCCAACATTCTGTCCCTCAGACATCCTCAGACATATTAATAAAATATGTACAAGATACATACTAAATGATATGCTCTAGGGCATACTACTAACATTACCATGCACTGGAATCTCTCTGTTACAAAATCCCAACTCAAGCTGGAGTCATGGTTTATGTCAAACTCCATTTGCTATGAATATTATGTTCTCTTTTAATTCTAGTTCTTGATTAAAAAGATTTTTCTCATCAGAAACTCTTTTCTGATTAAATCTATCTGTCCTAGCCATGAACTTTAAATATCAAGAACAATTAAATGAACATAGGATTTTATCTCTATTTACTTAGAGGAACAGATTCCATCTTGATCAACACCTACCTCCATATATAACTAGTAGGAGCCAACACATGCCCATATACCCATACATAGTACAAGTATGAAAGCAGTATCAAACTCAAACCACCTATATACAAGATAACTGTGATATCTCAGGTCTAAAGATTTTATGAACTAATATGATTTATGACGAAACATTGACAAGAGTAAACACCATGTGCTTGTCATAAGTGTCACTGGTTCGGCCTACTTATCATTTATAAGTGCCTATCATGTTTGTCATATAGCGTGAGACTCACCATTCCATCTTATTTATATCTCATATAAATAACTTGGTAACAAACATGAAAAAAATCTTTCTGGATAAGTCATGTCCTTATTATGAAGTATCCTCGATTATGAACCTATTTATGATACTTTGTACTAGAAATACTGTCACTCATATTCTTAACAACTTAAGAATAGAATTTCTAACAAAAGATCAATGGACCTTTTCTATTACACATAATATATTATGTAAACGGAAAAGTGGAAATGCTTTTTATTAATAAAATATGTACAAGATACATACTAAATGATATGCTCTAGGGCATACTACTAACAGCTACACCAGGGCAGAATGTGTATTCCTAATGTTGTTGATTTGAGGCAAATCATTTTGAAGGAAGCACATGAGACTCTTTTTGCCATGCACCCTGGTGGCACAAAAATGTATAGAAGGCTAAAGGAGCATTAGTGGTGGATGGGTATGAAAAGAGATGTGGCAGAGTTTGTTTCTAAATGCCTAACTTATCAGCAGGTGAAGGCAGAGCATCAAGTACCCGCTGGGTTGTTACATCCACTACCAGTACCAGATTGGAAATAGGAGAGAATAATGATGGATTTTGTGATGGGACTTCCGAGGACACAGAAGTGTTATGATGCAGTATGGGTCATTGTTGATAGACTGACCAAGTCTGCTCATTTTCTGCCAGTTCGGCTGGACTACAGTTTAGAAAGATTGGCCAAGTTGTGCATTGATGAGATTGTGAGACTACATGGAGTGCCAGTATCCATTGTATCAGACAGAGATCCTAGGTTCACTTCTAGATTCTGGGGTAGTCTTCAGAGAGCCCTAGGAACTAGATTGAACTTCAAGATCTTGCATTCCACCCACGCAGACGGATGGCCACCGAGGAGAGGGTAAGTCAGTTCTTGGAGGACATGCTACGGGCTTGTGTGATTGAGTTTGAGGGTAGTTGGGACACACACTTGCCTTTGATTGAGTTTGCTTACAACAACAGCTACCAATCAAGCATTGGGATGCCTCCATATGAAGCTTTGTATGGCAGAAAATGTAGAACCATGTTGTGTTGGGTCATAGTGGGTGAAAGAAAGATGATTGGACCCGAAATTGTTCAACAAACTGAGGAGAAGATCAGGATGATCAGAGATCGACTTAAGACTGCATCGGACCGTTAGAAGTCCTATATTGATTTAAAGAGAAGAGATATTGAGTACGCAGTGGGTGAGAAAGTATTCCTCAAGGTTTCTCTTTAGAAGAGAATTATGAGATTCGGCAGAAAGGGGAAACTGAGTCCTCATTTCATTGGGCCATATGAAGTTCTGGAAAGAGTGGGTCCTTTGGCATATCAGTTGGCACTACCTCCAGAGTTGGAGAAGATACATAATGTCTTCCATGTGTCTATGTTGAGGAGGTATTGATCAGACCCATCTCATGTACTACCAGTAGAACAAATTGAAATGAATCCAGACCTCACCTATGAAGAAGAACCCATAGAGATTCTGGCTTATGAGGTAAAGCAGCTACGGAACAAGCAGATACCGTTGGTAAAAGTGTTGTGGAACCATCATTCGGGCAAAGAAGCTACTTGGGAACGAGAGGAGGACATGAGGAGACAACACCCACAGCTGTTCAGAGATTGATACCAGGTAAAATTTCCAGACGAAATTTATTTAAGAGGGGGAGAATTGTAACACCCCTATTTGTATAGCCTGGTACATTTCACTGTTTCGGTGACCGGTATCGGTCCAAATAATTAAGGGGATTAGAATCACACTTAAGATAACTAGATAAGCCCTAAACAAAAATGATTAGTAATTGCCAATTAGTTAAAAATAAATAAGAAAAACAGAACATAAGAAGTTAAACGAGCCGAGAGTCACAGCGATGGGTGACTTTCTCGGCAAGGACTGCGAAGTCGATTTAAACTCAAATTTTGAAAAGTAAAATATGACGCCGCGGTCCTTAAGACTATTACAAACACAGTGGAAAGGAGAAAATCATGAAAAAGAACTGTTAAGCAAGTCAAATAATTAGGTCAGGGCACCAAAAGAAATATTGAATTATTTGCAAATCGGGCGAACCGGCGAAGGGCAATTTGGTCAATTAACCCCAAGAGCTGACTCCTGACCTAACTGTCAAATCAAATCAGAGAAAAGAAAATTTCGGGATCAAATATTAAATTAAAGAAGTAATGGAAAAATAAAAAAAAAAAAGAAAGAAAGGAAAAGAAAAAGGTTATTATATCATGGGTGACATCAATGATGATGTCATAATTAAAATTAGACTTTCTACTAAATTTGACTAAGTTAAAAAATTATTAAGACAAAAATAACATAAAAAAAAAGAAGTCACACTCATCTTCTCTCCCAACCAAGCCGGCCACTCTTCCTGTGACACCCCTTACCCGACTACAGTGTAGCCGAGCAAGTTATGCCACTCAGTGTGCCGGAGCACTCTATTTTATCTTAATTCATTTTTATCATAGTTTTGAAAATAATTTGTGAAATATAATTCATTTATTGAAATTGTAATTTATTTGAGGTTTCGAAAATTTTAAAGAAAATCCGGCAGAGTACCGGCTAAAAATGGAGAAAACCGTTCTTCGGAACCTGTGAAAAACACTTCCTATATTCTTATTCATTCATCTCAACTCCATTTATCAAAATCTCAATATTTTTCAGTTCACATTCATTTCATCATTCATTCATCTCATGTAATAATCATGTACAAGTCACAGTTATGTATTCACTTTTCCTTTCACAAACACAAATTTGCATTATTTACATGAAAATCAAAATACATTACATAAGTTTCATTACATATGAGAAAATCAAAATTTATTACAGAATGCCAAAATGACACCTAGTGTCCTACCAATGCACTGCAGAAGTTGAGGTGACATGGACACTATGCAGAACTGCAGGATGGACTTACCCAATCTGTGGTCTACTGGCTCTCGATCAGTATCTTCAGTATCTACGCGTTGCAAAAGCGACGTGCTAAGCATAAAGCTTAGTGGTGCAAATAATAAAATAGAAAGAAATAATATGCAAATAAAAATCATAATTTCTTAGCCATTGTATTCATAAGAACTGAATAATTACCAACTTAATGTTTAGTCGAGGGCTAATTACATTTTATGATATTAACTTCTTCATGCATTTTGTTTATTTATTTTCTTCATGATCTTGAGTTTCTTTGTATTCTATCGTAATCATTTCTGATATTTAATTTTCGTATTTTCTTTAACAATCAGTTCAATTACAGTTATACTTTTCCATGCCCAAGTAACCTATACAAATTGACCGGACTGGATAAACGGGTAAACTAGCACTGGGTACCAGGTACCTCGGGCCGTCACACCATCGGTCACAATGTGTCTCCCAGTGTGCAAACAGAATGGCTAATAAGCCATATAAGCAATAAGGCATAAAGCCAAGTAAAACATCATAATCAATATAGCCATAGGCTATCACATCACAGAATGGCAATGAAGCCATACATCATACGCAGTACTGCTATCAAAACCCTATTGGCATGCCAACCTATCCAAACCAATCACATTAGGCCTACTAGGGCATTTGATACTTTTGAATTCTTCAATTTTTGAATTTCAAGTTTTTATGTCACTATTCACTTCAATAGTCAACAAAAAGTTGACTTTTGCATAGATCATAGGTGCATTGGTTTTAACACTCCCAATGTACCACATTTTGCATTTAAAACTTGTTGGTTTTGGTCACTTTCTCAAAGCTTAGGTCATTTTGGCAAAATTGCCAATTTTTGGTTTTGGTGCTCTGAAGTTGCACTGTTCTATTGGTCGATCTACTGTTGGAATTTGACAAAATGTCCTTCATAGAAAATGTTCCTTATTTTGTCTAGTTGAATTTCTTTTTTTGAATCACTCCATTTGGAGTTTTGTAGCTCAAGTTATGGCCAAAATAAGTTTCTTCGTTCACGCAATCGCTCATGCCTTGCACTTTTGGGTTTTGGCAGATTTTGGTCCAACTTTGGTCAGTAATTTGACCAAGTTAAGTTCATAATTTGGTCTAAATTTCTTCATATGAAATGTTCTACTATGCTTTAGGTTTCCATCGGTTCAAGAATTGCCTAAATCCGAGTTTTCTAGAGGGAGTTATAGCCATCCAAACATTACTGCTCAAATCAAAATCTGCAGAGTTGCAGGTTTGAATAGTGACTGTGACTGCCATTTGGGTTAGGTTCTGGTCATAATTTGGGGTAGGTTTCTTCATGAAAGTTGTTTGTCTATGTCTTAACTTGTTGCTGTAAAACTTTCAGGTCAATTGAAAAAATCTACAGTGAGTTATGGCCAAATAAACAGTTACTGTTCATTTGGTCATTCTGCAGGGGCTGTTTGCAGGGTATCCGGATTGGGGCCAAGTTTTGGTCCTCTTGCTTTGGTCTTTTGGACATAGTTTCTACAGAAAAAATGTGCCATTATAAGCCTAGTTTCATGTCCAATTGGCCAAACACCAATTGGACCAACACAGCCCAAGTTATGGCAGTGCAAGTGGACTGAATTTTCAGTCCCTCTGCTGCTGTCCTAGGGCAGCCTACCTCTTCACTTTGCAATTCTATTTTTCAGTCCAAATTGTGCTTAACATACCTAAAATGGTCACTAATTGACCATTATAATGTTCTTTAATCCATTCAAATGCCAAGTCCAATTTTTCACTTCTCAAAACCCTAATTCCTATCTCCATTTCACCACATGCTTGAATTTACTAACTAATCCATTTTACTTATATTTATATACTTTAAACATAATCCCTAGTGCACTCAAAGTCCATTAAAGCACTAAATCTTGTTCCTTACTTAGGGGCAGCCCAAATCCATGGGCCACATACACTTAGTTTTTGTTCATTTAAGTCACAAGTTCTTACTCAATTCATGTTGCTAATCATGAAAGTAAAAAAAAAATTTTGGGTATCTAATGCACTAACCTCAACTTGAAGAATCTCCAAGCTTGCCAACTTTAATTTCTCTTCTCCCTTTTGCTCCCAAACACCTTAGCAAGCTTCTAGAATAAATTTTTGTGTTGAAAACTTGAGGAAATATGGTGGGAGTTTAGGGCTTCATGAGCTTGCCAAGCTCATCAATGGAGGAAGGGGAACATGGGTTTCGGCTGTTTTTGGGGAGGGATGGCTGCTCACGTTTTTCTTTTCCTTTAGTCCATTTTTAGTCTCTTTTATTGGTTAGTCAAATGATGGCTTAATTGTGATTGGTCATAATTTATAAATGACATCATCAAGATGTCATAAATGAGCTTTTCTTTGATTTTTCTTTTCTTTTCTTCACTACTCAATTTCAATTTAATTTCTAGTAATGTTTCTTCATATTTTATGTCATATTAATTATTTACTCAACTGGACAAGTCGGCCAAAAATCACCTCTGAAGGCGAAATGACCAAAATGCCCTCCGTTTGGCTTAACGGGTCAAAATTGTCTGTACCGATTGAAAAATTTTTCTAGGTATTTTCTTGGCATTCTAATGCCATGGGAACCTCAATAACCCTTCTCTGGAGTGACTAAATTTATTTTATAATTTTTCCCCCTAGTATAGGGCTCCTCGTTAGAACCGCAACTTCCTCCAGTTACCCATCGCTAGGGCACCGGCTCGTTTAACTTGGTTGTATTTTATTTCAAAAATTTTTACTAAATTTTTCTTATTAATATTTGAGTTAATTATGATTCCCGACTTTAGTTTAAATATTTTTCCGGATGTTCTAGCTGTCCGGATCGATACCGGTCACCGGAACAGTAGAATGTACGGAGTTGCTACGGGGAGGGTGTTACACTTCCTTCTCCCTCAAACCATCATTGTTACACCATAAAGCTTGAATCCAAGCTTTCTTTCAACCATTTAAATGTATTTTTACCCCAACTTAACTTATTAGAACTTGATTTAGTCACTTGAGAAGAAGATTGATCACAAAAGAAAGAAGAAAAGAAGGAAATTGAAGAATTAGCATCCAAGTTGAGGTTGGTGATTTAAGTTGCAAAATTTACTTTATTAGTTGTGTTTATAGCTTAACTAACTTAGAAATAAACTTAAAATGAAATAAAAACAATTGTGAAGGACCAAGTTGAATTTCGGTCAACTAGGGTTTTGATATATGTATGCATGAATTTGGTGGATTTAAAAGTGTATGTGAGCTTGATTGTGTTGAATGATTATGATTAAATGCTTTGAATTAGTTAAATGCAATGAATTGGTGAACTAGGGTTTTGGACACTTAGGGTTTGAGAGATAAAATTTGGAGAAATGGTGAAATGATATGTTCGACCTAGTTTGAAGTGAGAAATGGTTATTTGTGACCAAATGAAGTGTGTCGGAAGTGTTTGAATTGAGGTTAAATTCGGATTGAATGTAGTCATACTGCTGGCAGCAGGACCAAGGTCCCTTTGAGAGACCAAAACTGAAAATTTACAAGTCCAATTGGTATGAGGCCAATTGGGAATGAAAATAGACACAAAATGACATAATTTTCATTTAGGAATCATGCCCAAAAAGTGACGAAAACCTAGTGAACAAATTGACCAAATCCGCATTTTCTCAATCTGACCTATTTGTTCATTTGGCCATAACTTGACCAGGCAGGTCTAAATGACCTGAAATTTTACCAGTGGATAGATGAGATATAGACCTAAAACTTTCATCCAGAACACAAATCGAAATTATGCTCCTAACCAAGCCATTTGGCCACCCAAAACTGGTGACCTAAACCGCGTAACCAAAATTTGCCTGCAACTGGGTTAAGTCCAATCTCGACCATGGTTCAAATGGCTATAACTTGAGCTACAAAACTTCAAATGGAGTGATTCAAAAAGGAAAATTTAGTTAAGACAATAGGGAACATTTTCTATGAAGGAAGTTCTGCCATTTCTAACAGAAAAATGACCAATGGAACAGTGCAACTTAAGACACCAAAACTGAAAATTTGCAAATTTGCCTAAAAGACTTAGAATTTGAGTAAACAACTAAAACCAACAAATTTAGTGATCAAAATGTGGTATGTGGGTGAAGTTGGAATTCCCATACCTATTAAACCTTAGAAAGTCAATAATTTGACTTGAATAGTATAGTGAATAGTAATTTCGGAACACAAAATTTAAAGAACGTCAAGTTTAGCATATTAAAGCTAGGTATAAGTGAATTTAAATTTATTTTTGGATTTATGCTAAGTTATGATACTGAAAAACTATAAAATTGTGTGTTTCAGTGGAAAAGAACACCGGGAAAGCACCCGAGGAATCGAGTCAAGGCCAAGAGGCTACTCATTTAAGGTTTGTGCACAACGTATAATTTTTGTAAATTATCTTCTGCATATTATTTTGAATAATGTGAAATATTGAATTGTGACATTATTATGATGCATTTGATTTAAATTGTTGAAAGTTATTTGTGTATATTTGAAATGGCAAAGTTTAGTAAATTGTTAAGATAAGTTTTAAAACCACAGTGTCATGATCATATATTTGAACACCTCGCTAGCATGACTAGTGGAAGTAATCAGTTTCGAATTTTGATTCATTCTCTGGCTGAAGTGTTGAGGTGTGTGCCAGTAGAAGAAGAAATTGAATGGATATCCATATATTTGAGCTAGCTAGCCTTGTGATGTGACTTCTCCTTAGCCTCTGGCTATTGAGATTATATTTGTTTCGAATGGCATGATATAACTATGGGTATTATGAAATTGGTTTTGATACTTCGAAATGAAATTGTTTGGATCAAAATCTCATAATTCATGTTTTGTATTCAATTCTCATGTTCAGTTTAATTTTTGAATAAATATGATTTAAATTCTGCATAAAGATTATTTTTATATGTTATGCACCACTGAGTCCTAGTACTCAGCGATGGTTGTTATTGCTGTCGCAGATATAGAGACTAGAGGAGCAACAGATTAAGCTGCTGAGGACAGAGGAGTTACCTGCTTGAAGTTATATCGGGTATAAGTTATACCCTGACTGTAAATATTTATTTTGATGTATATAATGTACGTAATTGTATAGACATGTAAAACTGGTCTTGAGCAGTTTGTATAAAGCTTGTATAAAGTTTGTAATAAATTTTAGTTTGAATTTCTCTTAATGTAAATTTTTGTAATGATGTATATAAATTATTTTATCGTTAATGAAATATGAATGGAAATATTTTATTTTAATTTGAATGAAATTGATTGATAGTATTTTGCTGAGCACTGAATTTTTAGAAATTGAGAAATGTTAATTGTTAAATTTTGAAACTTGAGAAATTTGTTGGGATTGTTGTGGAGTTGTTGAAATTGTTGAGATAAATTATTAGAAGTGTTTTTTTTACAGGTATTTAAAGAACTGTTTTCTCTAAATACAGACGGCACTCTGTCGAAATTTTTATAACATTTACAGAAAAATAAAATGGACCAAAAATTTTAACTAGTTTTCAACTTTAATTAATTGATTTTAATACCTGTTAGAAAATGCTCACCACTTATAAAAGTAAGAAAATTGTTGTAAAATCCCTTGTAGGGTACTTAATGAGTTATCGGTAGGTGAGGTTCAGTAATTCATTAGGTATTCTACGAGATCATGTTATGCCTTACAGAGGGGTAAGGTGTGACAATTCAATTCATCCCACTAGACAAGCTAGCAAGGAATTCAATCAATATACATGATAGTTGTGGTTTCAAACCATTTACAATACTTTTCAATCAATAAGTATCCATCAAATATCATTCAAACAATTTTTCACAATTTAAAATAATAACATACAAAATTCTCATAATTTATTTCAACTGAAAAGTCAAAAGAAATAACTGTTGTGCACAAACCTCTAATAACTGTCTCTTGGCTCTGACTTAGTGTTTCCTTCCCCTTCCCTGAGTCTTTGCTAACTGAAACACACAATTCAAAGTGTTTCAGTACTCATTTAAACTGTCTCTAAGAATAAAGCTTAATAATTAATTTATTGAATTCTATTATTTCCTTAGTAAACCTAAGATGTTGACCCTCGATGCAGTCTAGGTGAATTAGGTTTTAATGTTACCAATGTTTCATATTTAATAACCTTTAGTATTGGTACATGTTACCCAATTCATTTTCATGTATATTGCATTTTATTGCAATTTATCGGATTCCGATATACTAATTTGACCTAGCCAGATGACCTAGTTCCCTCGGTTTTCGGGTTTTGGTTAAAGCTACAAACTTGTAGGTCTATGTCTTATTGCACACGGGGAAAAATTTCAGGTCATTCTGAGTTGTGTTATGGTCAATCTACCAATGCTAGACAGAATGTATCCAAATGGTCACTTTAGGTCATTTTTAGGACACTTTTGGTTCGGCCAGTTTTTGGACCTGAAATTGTACAAGCTATTTGGCTTATTTCTGGCCATTTCTGGGCTTTGGTGTCTTCATAAGAATTGTAGATATATGTCTAAAATATTCATGGTAAAAATTTCAGGTCAATTGGACCTGTTTTGAGTGAGTTATGGTCAAAATACTAACTGCTGCCAAATGGTCAATTTCCAGGTTTTCAAACCACTAATCCGGATTTGGTCATTTTTCAAGTCACATTCTAGGCAAAATTTTGGTAAGCTTCCTTCATGAAAGTTGGCACATTTTGTGCCTAGTTTCACGTCCAATTGGTCTCATACCAATTGGAGTCACACACTTAAGGTTCTAAGCCCAAAACATACACTGCCCTATTGTACATTGTTCATCACTCATCAATTACACATCCTATGCTTACCAAATCACTCTTCCATGTCATTTCTGGTTTGTACCATAACATAAACACATTTAGCAACTCATTTTTGGTCATTTTGGCAGCTTATAACCATTCCCAATATGCACTTTATAGTATAGAATTTTCCAAGTCCACTTATAAGCAATTTAACCACATGACATAACTCATTTACATGTCCACATTCAAACCTTTATACACATATACATGCTGCCATAACAAGCACCATAATTCAATAATATAATTCCATAAACCAAACCATGAAATAACACATTTTGGTCTATGCTTCAAAGTTGCCGATTGTACATCTTCTTCAATTAGTTTCTAAGCTTCCAAAATCAAGTGTACTATCACACATACATTTAGTATACATTAGCCAATTTATTCCTACACACATAAACACTTACATCAACACTTTAATCTACCATTTACATGCAAGGATAAACTGCTCTTATTGAAGTTCCATGGCTGCCAAAAATGTACCTCTCCCTTAACTCATCAAACTTCAAAAATCCTTCCACAATTCAACTACCCACAACACCCATTCAAAGTTTAATGAAACAATAATTAAAAATACATACTTACCACTTTTGAAACTCTTCAAAGCCTCACCAAAACTTAATTTTCTTGTTGCCTATCTACTACCCAAGTTGTGTAGAACAACTTTAGTGAAGGTTAATGGAAGAAAATTGGCTTGGATCATGGAAGAATGAAGCTTGCGTGGAGCTTGGAGCTTTGGCCATGGAGCATTCTTTCAAGGAAATTTTCGGCTGGTTTTTGGAAAGGTAAGGAAGATGAAGTTTCTATTGTCCTATGATGTTTAATGGTCCACTTAATGGGGTTAGTGGAGCACTAAGTAAAGATTTAATTTTTATTTATTCTAAAGTTTCCATATTCCCTCATTTAACTCCTATCTTTTGCTATTTAATTTATGTACCACTAATTTAATTTTTCATGACATTTTTCAAGTGTAACATCATTTATTTTTAATGGAAATTTAGGTCAAAAGACAACTCGGGGTGTCAAATGACCACAATGCACCTATTCGGATTTCATTCCCGATTTTTCGGTAACATCGAGTTTGGTCATTTTCTCGATTTCCCGTTTTTCTTTGTACTAATTAATTAATTTTTCTTTGATATTTCTAATAGTATTTATACTTCAATAGGTCTTTAATTATGTCTTACAAATATTTTCTAGGGTCCCCGCGGTCTAGGGCTAGTCAACGGTCCACGCCGCAACTTCCTGGTGCGGTCATCCATCGCTAGGGTTCTTAGCTCGTTTAACTTGGTTACATTTCTTTGCTATTATTTTTCCTTTGTTTTTCTTGTATTTCATTATTTTATGTCTCCTCACCCATATCATAGTGTAGTTCTAGGCATCCTAACTGTCCGAACAACACTGGTCATAGGAACAGTAGAACGCACTACCGAACATAAGGGTGTTACAATTCTCCCCCCCTTAAAATAAATTTCATCTCGAAATTTTACCTGGCATTAGTTTCTGAACAGTTGTGGGTGATGTCTCCTCATGTCCTCTTCACGTTTCCAAGTAGCTTCCTGGCCTGAATGATGGTTCCACAGCACTTTAACAAGGTGTATTTGTTTATTCCTCAGCTGCTTCACCTCATATGCCAGAATTTCCATGGGATCTTCCTCATATGAGAGGTTTGGATTTACCTCAATCTCTTCAACTGATAGTACATGAGATGGGTTAGATCTATACCTCCTTAACATGGACACATGAAAGAGACTATGTATCCTTTCTAGCTCCGGAGGTAATGCCAATCGATATGCTAAAGGACCCACTCTTTCCAGAACCTCATGTGGTCCGATGAAACAAGGACTCAGTTTCCCTTTTTTGCCAAATCTCATAATCCTCTTCCAAGGAGAAACTTTGAGGAATACCTTATCACCCACTGCATATTCAATGTCTCTTCTCTTCAGATCAACATAGGACTTTTGATGGTCTGATGCAGCCTTGAGTCGATCTCTGATCAATCTGATCTTTTCCTCTGTCTGTTGAATAATTTCCGGCCCAATCATCTTCCTTTCCCCAACTTCATCCTAACACAGGGGAGTTCTACACTTCCTACCATACAAAGCTTCATATGGAGGCATCCTAATGCTTGATTGGTAGCTGTTATTATAAGCAAACTCAATCAAAGGCAAGTGTGTATCCCAACTACCTTCAAACTCAATCACACAAGCCCGTAGCATATCCTCCAATATTTGAATTACCCTCTCGGGTGGCCATCATGCGTGGGTGGAATGTCTTTGAAGTTCAATCTAGTTCCTAGGGCTCTCTGTAGACTACCCCAGAATCTAGAAGTGAACCTAGGATCTCTGTCAGATACAATCGATACTAGCACTCCATGTAGTTTTACAATCTCTTATATGTACAATTTGGCCAATCTTTCCAGGCTATAGTCCATCCGAACTGGCAAAAAGTGAGCAGACTTGGTCAGTCTATCAATTATAACCCATACTGCATCATGACTATTCTGTGTCCTCGGATGTCCCATCACAAAATCCATAGTTATCCGTTTCCATTTACACTCTGGTACTAGCAATGGATGCAACAAACCAACTGGAACTTGATGTTCTGCCTTTACTTGCTTACAAGTTAGGCATTTGGAAACAAATTCAGCTATATCCCTCTTCATACCCATCCACCAGTAATGCTCTTTTAGCCCTCTGTACATTTTAGTTCCACCAGGATGCATAGCAAAAGGAGACTCATGTGCTTCCTTCATAATGATCCGTCTCAATTCCATATCACTAGGAACGGACATTCTACCCTGATGTAGTAATAAACCATCATCTCTCACAGAGAATTCAGGTTTCTTGCCTTGCTGGACTTCCTTCAGTAGCTTTTGATATTTATCATCATTCTGAGCAGCCATTCTGATCTGATCAATCAACACTGGCTATACATGCCATGTAACTACTGCCTGTCCCTCATCATCAATCTCTAAACTAGCATGCTGTGCTTTCAATTCATGTACCATGGACAAAGGAGAAACTCTGAGACTTGCCATAGTCTTGTGACTTAAGGCGTCAGCCACCACATTTGCTTTCCCTGGCTGATAGTCTATTAAGCAATCATAGTCTTTAATCAATTCTAACCATCTCCTCTGCCTCAAATTCAATTCCTTCTAGGTACCCAAATACTTCAAGCTCTTGTGATCTGTATAAATGTAGCATTTCTTGTGACACCCCTTACCCGTCTACAGTGTAGCCGAGCAAGTTATGCCACTCAATGTGCCGGAGCACCAATTTATATTTCTATTACAATTTATCACTTTTAATTCATTTATTTTCAATTTTGATAAATCTGAATTTATTCGCAAATTTTATAGAAAATCCGACAGAGTGCCGGCTGTAAATTGGAAAAACAATACTTCTGATCCTGTTTAAAAACACTTCCAAAATAATTTCCAAATCCAAACTCCATTATGCACATTCAAGTCAATCTCAAAATCTTAATCTCAAATCACAATACTATTTTCAAAACTTTTCTGTTCACTTCATCACTTGAAGTATATTCACAAATAATTCTCAACATTTTATTTATCAACATACATTATGCAGAAAATCTCAATAATATGAAATTTCATATATTTACATTAATATATAATTACAGGAGTTTATAGTTACAATCCAAACTAATACAAAATGAAAAATACAAAAGAGCCACCTATAGTCCTAATGTCCTATCATATACAGTGCAGATGTGAGGTGACTCTGAACTCCTGATGCAGCTCTGTAGGCTCACACTGCGGTGTATCTTTGGGCTCCTGGCTAGGTCTCCGATTACTGCGGCGTGGCAAAGCGGCGCTAAGCAATTCTGCTTAGTGGTGACAATATAAAGCAAAACAAAATAGAATAAAATAATTATGCAGAATGTATGATTTCTTTTTTTTTTTGGGTAGACTTAATTTCTGGTATTTTTGCATTACTATATGATTTAAAATTTTGGTAAGGTTCATTAACATTGCCCGAGTAACCCATACTAATTGATTGGACTGGATGAATAGGTAAACTGGCACTGGGTACTAAGTACCTCGGACCCTCACACCATTGGTCACATTGTGTCTCCCGGTGTGCAACAGAATAGCTAACAAGCTGTAATAATTATCAGGGTCAAAACCCAAGTACATTAACTCAATAACATAGCCAAAGGCTATTATGTCACAGAATGGCATGTGAAAGCCATGAAACACTGAATGGCATGAAGCCATATGCAGTACTGCTAACAGAACCCTATTGGCATGCCAAGCTATCCAAACCAATCTTGTTAGGTATATTAGGGCATTTTACACTTTTAAGTTTTACAATTTTTGAATTTCAAGTTTTGGTGTTACTATTCACTTCATCAGTCAACCAAAATGTTGACTTTTGTATAGACAATAGGTACATTGGTTTTAATACTCCAAACATACCATATTTTGCATTCAAAATTTGTTGGTATTGGTTGCCAATACCAGTTCTAAGCTTAAAGTTAATTGAGCAGAAATTTTAGTTTTCATACCTTATTTTCACTGTTCCATTGGTCATTTTTGCAGTGAGAATTTGGCAAAATGATCAACATGAAAGTTGTTCCTTATTTTGTCTAGCTGAATTTCCTTTTTTGAATCACTCCATTTGGAGTTTTTTAGCTCAAGTTATGGTCCAAAAACCATAACTGGCCGGATTAGAATTTTTCTGGACTGACCATATCTACAGTGCAGTGAATAGTGACTGTAACTCACTTGTTGGATAGGTTGTGGTCATAATTTGGGGTAGGTTTCTTCAAGAAACTTGTTGATCTATATCGTAGCTTGTTGCTGGTAAAAGTTCAGGTCAATTGGACCTTTCCACATTGAGTTATGGCCAAATGAATAATCACTGTTCATTTGGTCATTCTGCAGAATCAGAATGCAGGTCACCCAGATTAAGGCAAGCTTTTGGTCCACTTGGTTTGGTTTTATGGGCATGGTTTCTTTACCAAAGTTGTGCCATTATGTGTCTAGTTTCATGTCCAATTGGCCTTGCACCAATTAAACCTCCACAATTCAAGTTATGGCTGCCCAAACCTGCTGGACTCATGTCCAATTCTGCAGGTCACCATGGGCAGCCACACCAACTGCAATTCTCACTAATCAAACCACCTCATTTCTTGTTTACACATAACCAAATGGTCACTAATTGACCATTAAAACTCACTTTCATCATTACATGCTCAAATTCCCATTTTTCCATCCCAAACCCTAACCATGGCTACCAAAATAGCCATTTTCACTTTCATCTGAAACATTACCCCACATGCATTTTCACTTCATTTCATCAATCCACTTAGTAAATACACGTTGTGGGCAGCCATGATAGTCTTTTAATTTCATTAAACTCAATACAATCAAACCCTAACCATGGCTACCAAAAATCTAGGGTTTACAAACAAATGGTATTCAACAATTTTTTTCTTTGTAATTTACACTCATTCAAAGTCCTTAACATGAATTTAAAGAAAAATTCATGGTTAAGTCACTAACCTCTTCGGAACTAAGTTTGGGTCTTGTAAAACTTCAATTTTTCTTCAAAAATTTGCTGCCTAAAGCTCCCTCAAGGTGTGGGGTGAATTTTTTGTGAAGACAACTGGGGTTTTTATGGTGAGAAAGGGTGTGGATTCAAGCTTTCAAAAGCTGGCTCATGGTGGCTATGGTGGGAGAGTTTTTACGTTAAGGAGAAGAAGAGAAGAAGTCTGATTTTTTTTGTTCCTTTTCCAGCCCATTTGACTATTTTATATATGTTTGTGCCATGTGTGAAGATTGGGTTGGTTGGGAGAATTTTAAATGACATCATGGTGATGTCATAAATCCATTTTCTATCATTTTCTCTCCATTTTGTGTCTATTTAATTGCAATTAAAATTTTGACAATATTTAGTTAAAAATCACATTATATAAATTATTTTTTTAACTGGACAAGTTGGCAAAAAATCATCTCTGAAGACGAAATGACCAAAATGCCCTCCGTTTGGCTTAACGGGCAAAAATTGTCTGTACCGATTGAAAAATTTTTCTATGTATTTTCTTGGCATTCTAATGCCATAAGAACCTCAATGACCCTTCTCTGGGGTCCCAAGAATTATTTTATAATTTTCCTAAATTTTTTTCTTATTAATTATTTGAGTTAATTTTTGGTTCCTCACTTTAGTTTAAATATTTTTTCGAACGTTATAGCTGTCCGGACCGACACTGGTCACCGGAATAGTAGACTGTACGGACTAGCTAAAATGAGGATGTTACAACTCTTCCCCTCTAATAAAAATTTCGTCCTCGAAATTTACCTGATGCAAACAGTTGAGGGAACTGTTGTCTCATTATCTCTTCACTTTCCCAAGTTGCCTCTTCAGTGTTGTGGTGCCTCCAAAGCACTTTCACCAGTGGAATTTGTTTATTTCTCAGTTCCTTCACTTCCCGAGCTAGGATTTGTATAGGTTCTTCTGTGTATGTCAAGTCCGGTTAGATTTCAATCTCTTCCATGGAAATGACATGTGAAGGATCTGAGCGATATCTTCTCAGCATGGAAACATGGAATACATTACGAATTTTATCCAGTTCTGGTGGTAAAGCTAGCCGATAGGCCACTGGTCCCACACGTTTAATGACTTCATATGGGCCAATGAACCTAGAGCTTAACTTACCCTTTCTCCCAAACTTTAGTACTTTCTTCCACGGTGAGACTTTGAGAAACACTTTATCGCCAACTGCATACTCTATTTTTTCTCTCTTCAAGTCGGCATATGATTTCTGTCTATCTGAGGCAACCTTCAGGTTAGCTTTGATCATCTTCACTTTCTCCTCAGTCTGTTTCACCAAGTCTCGTCCTACCAGCTTATCTTCGCCCAATTCAGTCCAACATATTAGGGTTCTACATTTCCTCCCATACAGTGCTTCATTTGGAGCCATCTGAATGCTAGCTTGGTAGCTATTGTTATATGCGAATTCTACGAGTGGGAGGTATCTATCCCAACTCCCCTCAAACTCAATGACACAACTCCTTAGCATATCCTCCAGGATCTATCACATAATTCACATTGTTACTATCATTTCAATTTATTAATTGTGAAAATTCAATTAGTTCTTGGGTTTACCTGGATTACTCTTTCTGACTGTCCATCCGTCTGGGGATGAAAAGCCATGCTAAAACGGAGTTGTGTGCCCATGGCTTCTTGCAACTTTTTCCAGAATCTTGATGTAAACCTTGGGTCTCGGTCAGATATGATGGAAAGTGGGATTCCATGCAGTCTAATTATCTCACTGATATACAATTCTGCTAGCTTCTCCAATGAGTAGTCAGTCTTAACTGGCAGAAAATGTGCTGACTTTGTCAATCTATCCACTATCACCCACACTGCATCATGTTTCCTTTGGGTGAGAGGTTGACCACTAACAAAATCTATAGTGACCCGGTCCCATTTCCATTCAGATATGCTTATAGGCTGTAGCAATCCTGATGGAACTTGATGTTCTGCTTTAACTTGCTGACATGTCAAACACTTAGTCACATAGTCAGCTATATCCCTCTTCATACCAGGCCACCAATAATGAGGCTTCAAATCATTATACATTTTCGTGCTTCTCGAGTGCATAACATAAACACTAGTGTGTGGTTTTTTCAGAATACTAGTCTTCAGTTCCCCATCATCTGGTACACACACTCTTCCTCTGTAGTACAGACACCCATCTGCTTTCACCTCATATTCAGTTTCCTTCCCCTTAGAAATTTTACCCATAATGGCCATTAGTTTTTCATCTGCCCTCTGCCCATCTTGTATCTGCTGTAGCAGGGTTGGCCTCTCTTGTAACTCAACCAAAATAGCTCCATCTTGAGCTAAGGACAGATAGGCATTGAGTGATCTTAAAGTTGTGATGGACTTTCTGCTCAAGGCATCAGCAACTACATTTGCCTTCCCAAGATGATAATCTATCACACAATCATAGTCCTTTAGGAACTCAATCCATCTCCTCTGTCTAAGATTGAGCTCCTTCTGGGTTGGCAAATATTTTAGACTCTTGTGGTCTGTATAGATGTAGCATTTTTCACCATATAAATAATGCCTCCATATCTTCAGTGCGAAGATAATTGCTGCTAACTCCAGGTCATGAGTAGGTTAGTTCTGTTCATGTGGCCTTAACTGCCTGGAAGCATAGGTGACCACTTTCCCCTCTTGCATCAATACACACCCTAGCCCATTACGCGAGGCATCACTGTAGACCACAAAGTCTTTTCTCGTCACTGGCTGTGTTAACACTGGTGCTTCTGTCAACATAGCCTTTAGCCTCTCAAAACTGGCTTGGCACTTGTCGTTCCAGCCAAATTTCACATTCTTGTGTAATAACTTGGTCATTGGAGTAGCTATAAGAGAGAACCCCTTCACAAATCTTCTGTAATACCCAGCTAGCCCTAAGAAACTTCTGACCTCAGCTGTATTTCTGGGAGGCTTTCATTCCATCACTGCTTCTATCTTTTTGGAATCTACTCTAATCCCCTCAGCTGATACTATGTGTCCAAGAAAAGAGATTTCACTCATCCAAAAGTCACACTTGGACAACTTAGCATACAGCTTCTTTTCTCGTAAGGTTTGCAGAATAATCCTCAAATGTTCATAATGTTCTTCCTGGTCTTGGAATACACCAGAATATCATCAATAAAGACCACTACAAACCGATCTAAGTATGGATGGAAGATACGGTTCATAAGGTCCATAAATGCTGCTGGTGCATTTGTTAAACCAAACGGCATCACTAAAAATTCATAGTGCCCATACCGAGTTTTGAATGCAGTTTTTGACACATTTGCATCCTTTACCCTCAACTGATGATACCCTGATCTGAGATCAATTTTTGAAAATACACCGGCTCCTTTCGACTGATCAAACAGATCGTCGATTCTGGGCAATGGATATTTGTTCTTCACAGTTACTTTCTTCAACTGCCAGTAATCAATACACAATCTCAAAGTTCCATCCTTCTTTTTCACAAACAGCACTGGAGCTCCCCATGGTGACACACTGGGGCGTATGAACCCCTTATCAAGCAACTCTTGTAACTGAGTTTTCAACTCCCTCAATTCAGTGGGTGCCATCCTATAAGGAGCAATAGAAATGGGTGCTGTACCCGGCATTACCTCAATAGCAAACTAGACTTCCCTTTCTGGTGGTAAACCAGGCAACTCTTCAGGAAATACATCTGGGAAGTCTCTTACTGAAGGTATATTACACAGGTTTGGCTTAGCTTGCCTAGTATCAACCATGTGTGCTAGGTAAGCTTCACAGCCTTTTATCATCAATCTTCTTACAACCGTGGCTGAGATAACATTGGACAGGAAATCTGTCCTTTCACCCTCAACAGTAATCTCATTACCCTCAGAAGTTTTTAGAGAAATCCTTTTCAATTTGCAATCAACTATTGCCTGATGACGTGACAACCAATCCATTCCCAAAATCACGTCAAACTCGTGGAAGGGCAACTCAATTAGGTCTGCCGAGAATTCATACCCCTGAATCCTCAATGGGCAACCTTTATACACCTTATTCACTGCCACACTATGACCTAGTGGATTTGTGACCAGAATGTCTTGATCACTCTCCTCTACTGGAACTCCCCTCTCTATGGCTAGTTTGATGCAAATGTAGGAATGAGTGGATCCTGGATCCACCAATGCATGCACAGAAGTGTTGTAGAGGGAAAACATACCCCTGATGACATCCGGGGCATCTTGCTCCTCCTGAGCTCTGATGGCATAGGCCTTGGCAGGTATTCTAGTGTCTGGCCTCTCAGCTGACTCGGATGCAGGCCTTAGTGATGGACCAGCTACCTCAGGTTTACCGGGCTTCCTACCCCTTTGTGGTGCAGGAGCAAGTCTGTCAATTTGTGTTGGAGCAACAGTAGTAGTCCTCTTCAGACAATTCTTGATCTGGTGTTCTGTCGATCCACATCGTAAGAATGCACTGGTCATTCGCCAACATTCCCCCTTATGCCACTTCTGACAGTACTGACAAGCAGAAGATGCAGGGACTGGTCCCCTAAACACCGTCCCTAGAGAGCTACCCATTGATGGTGTGGACTGGCCCCTCCTAGGTGTGAACTATGGTCTGGGCCCCTGAGACAGACCCTGACCCTGTGGTGGTCCTGAACTCTGAGCAAGAGGACCTTTACACTTCTTGCTGGGAGCAGAAAATGTACTGGACTGACCCGAACCCCTCTTCTGCTGTCTTTCCCTTCTATTTTGTTCATTAATTCTGACCCTTTCCACTTTTGATGCTGCGTCAACCAGTTTAGAAAAATCCGTGATCTCCAGTGCTGTGATCATGACTTTGATGTTGTCATTGAGCTCTTCTTCAAGCCGTCTGCACCTCTCTACCTCTGTAGGGACTATCTCCCTCCCATATCTGCTCAGTCAGACAAATTCACGCTCATACTCACCATCGACAACCGTCTCGATCTCGCATCGATAAATTCCCTTCTTCGCTCTTTTAAATACACTTTGCTAATATATTTCTTCCTGAACTCTGTGAGGAAGAATTCCCAGGTGATCCGTTCAGGTTGCACCTCACTGGTTACTGTCTCCCACCACTGATATGCATCATCCTGAAGTAGGGACACAGTGCCCACCAGGTTCTGCTCGGGGGTGCAATTTAACTGTTTCAGCACTTTGATGGTTCTATCCAACCAATTTTCTGCAGCCATGGGATAATCCTCCCTCTTCCCAAAGAAGTCTATAGGCCCATGCTTCCTCAATTTCTCCAAATGAGATTTCTGTGGTGCTGGTGGTGGTTGTGGCTATGGTTGTGGTGATGGAATTGCCCCCATCATTTGCCAGTAAAACTCAGTCATTTGTTGAAATAGTGCAAACTGAGGTTGGGCAGGTGCCTCAGCTGTGGGTGGAGCAGATTCTACCCTGCCCCCAGATTCAGCCCTTAGTGGAGCACGACTCTCCACCTCTTCCTCAACTGCTCTTTGCGAAGCAGGATCCATATCCTATTCAAAATAAGAAAACAAACAGATATGCATCAGCGTCACCTCAACACTTACAAATGCAATGTAATGGTATGCACTCTATCTAGGCCCAGAAACGCCTAAACCGATACTCTGATACCACTAAATGTGACAACCCTTACTCGTCTACAGTGTAGCCGAGCAAATTATGCCACTCAGTGTCCCAGAGCACCAATTTATATTTCTATTACAATTTATCCCTTTTAATTCATTTATTTTCAATTTTGATAAATCTGAATTTATCCGCAAATTTTATAGAAAATCCGGCAGAGTGTCAGCTGTAAATTGGAAAAACAGTTCTTTTGAACCTGTTTAAAAACACATTCAAAATAATTTGCAAATCCAAACTCCATTATACACATTCAAGTTAATCTGAAAATCTCAATCTCAAATCACAATACTATTTGTAAAACTTTTCTGTTCACTTCATCACTTGAAGCATATTCACAAATAATTCTCAACATTTCATTTATCAACATACATTACGTAGAAAATCTCAATAATATGAAATTTCATATATTTACATTAATACATAATTAAAGGAGTTTATAGTTACAATCCAAACTAATATAAAATGCAAAATATAAAAGAGCCACCTATAGTCCTGATGTCCTACCATATGCAGTGCAGATGTGAGGTGACTCTAAACTCCTGATGCAGCTCTGTAGGCTCACACTGTCTGGTGTCTGCTGGGCTCCCCAGCTAGGTCTCTAGTACCTCCGCGTGGCAAAAGGGACGTGCTAAGCAATTCTGCTTAGTGGTGACAATATAAAGTAAAATAAAATAGAATAAAATAATTATGCAGAATGTATGATTTCATTTTTTTTTGGGTAGACTTAATTTATGGTATTATTACATTATTATACGATTTAAAATTTTGGTAAGGTTCATTAACATTGCCCAAGTAACCCATACTAATTGACTGGACTAGATAAACAGGTAAACTAGCACTGGGTACTAAGTACCTCGGACCATCACACCATCGGTCACATTGTGTCTCTCGATGTGCAACATAACAGCTAACAAGCTGTAATAATTATCAGGGTCAAAACCCAAGTATATTAACTCAATAACATAGCCAAAGGCTATTATGTCACAGAATGGCATGGGAAAGCAATGAAACATAGAATGGCATGAAGCCATATGCAGTACTGCTAACAGAACCCTATTGGCATGCCAAGCTATCCAAACCAATCTTGTTAGGTATACTAAGGCATTTTACACTTTTAAGTTTTACAATTTTTGAATTTCAAGTTTTGGTGTTACTATTCACTTCATTAGTCAACCAAAATGTTGACTTTTGCATAGACAATAGGTACATTGGTTTTAATACTCCCAACATACCACATTTTGCATTCAAAATTTGTTGGTATTGGTTGCCAATACCATTTTTAAGCTTAAAGTTAATTGAGCAGAAATTTTAGTTTTTATACCTTATTTTTACTGTTCCATTGGTCATTTTTGCAGTGAGAATTTGGCAAAATGATCAACATGAAAGTTGTTCCTTATTTTGTCTAGTTGAATTTTCTTTTTTGAATCACTCCATTTGGAGTTTTTTAGCTCAAGTTATGGTCCAAAAACCACAACTGGCCGGATTGGAATTTTTCTGGACTTACCATATATATAGTGCAATGAACAGTAACTGTAACTCACTTGTTAGATAGGTTCTGGTCATAATTTGGGTTAGGTTTGTTCATAAAAGTTGTTTCTCTATATCTCAGCTTGTTTCTGGTAAAATTTCATGTCAATTGGACCTTTCTACATTGAGTTATGGGCAAATGAACAATTACTGTTCACCGTTCATTTGGTCATTCTGCAGAATCAGACTGCAGGTCACTCGGATTAAGGCAAGCTTTTGGTCCACTTAGTTTGGTTTTATGGGCATGTTTTCTTCACCAAAGTTGTGCCATTATGTGTCTAGTTTCATGTTCAATTGGCCTTGCACCAATTAAACCTGTACAATTCAAGTTATGGCTGCCCAAACCTGCTGGACTCATGTCCAATTCTGCAGGTCACCATGGGCAGCCACACCAACTACAATTCTCACTAATCAAACCACCTCATTTCTTATTTACATATAACCAAATGGTCACTAATTGACTATTAAAACTCACTTTCATCATTACATGCTCAAATTCCCATTTTCCATCCCAAAGCCTAACCCTAACATCTCAAACATTACCCCACATGCATTTTTACTTTATTTCATCAATCCACTTAGGAAATACATGTTATGGGCAGCCATGATAGTCTTTTAATTTCATTAAACTCAACACAATCAAACCCTAACTATGGCTACCAAAAATCTAGGGTTTACATACAAATAGTATTCAACAATTTTTTTCTTTGTAATTTATACTCATTCAAAGTCCTTAACATGAATTTAAAGAAAAATTCATGGTTAAGTCACTAACCACTTTGAAACTATGTTTGGGTCTTGTAAAACTTCGATTTTTCTTCAAAAATTTGCTGCCCAAAACTTCCTCAAGGTGTGGGGTGAATTTTTTGTGAAGACAACTAGGGCTTTTATGGTGAGAAAGGGTGTGGATTCAAGCTTTCAAAAGCTTGCTCATGGTGGCTATGGTGGGAGAGTTTTTACGTTAAGGAGAAGAAGAGAAGAAGTTTGATTTTTTTTTGTTCCTTTTCCAGCCCATTTGTCTCTTTTATATATGTTTATGCCATGTGTCAAGATTGGGTTGGTTGGGAGAATTTTAAATGACATCATGGTGATGCCATAAATCCATTTTCTATCATTTTCTCTCCATTTTATGTCTATTTAATTGCAATTAAATTTTTTATAATATTTATTTATATTTTATATTATATAAATTATTTATTTAACTAGACAAGTTGGCCAAAAATCATCTTTGAAGACGAAATGACCAAAATGCCCTTCGTTTGGCTTAACAGGCCAAAATTGTCTATACCGATTGAAAATTTTTTCTAAGTATTTTCTTGGCATTCTAATGCCATAAGAACCTCAATGACCCTTCTTTGGGGTCCCAAGAATTATTTTATAATTTTTCCTAAATTTTTTCTCATTAATTATTTGAGTTAATTTTTGGTTCCTCACTTTAGTTTAAATATTTTTCCGAACGTTCTAGCCGTCCGGACCGACACTAGTCACCGAAACAGTAAACTGTATGGAGTAGCTAAAATGAGGACGTTACATTTCTCTCCATACAAATAATGTCTCCAGATCTTCAGAGCAAAAACAATAGCTGCTAGCTCCAAATCATGTGTTGGGTAGTTCCTTTCATGCAGTTTCAGCTGGCGTGATGCATAAGCAATAACATTCCGATATTGCATCAGTACACAGCCTAACCCATTGTGAGAAGCATCACTATAAACTGTATACTCTTTACCCGGTGTAGGTAAAGTAAGGACTGGAGCTTCAGTCAAACACCTCTTCAACTCATCAAAACTCTGCTGGCATTTATCTGTCCACTGAAATTTTACATCTTTCCGAAGCAGCTTAGTTAGTGGAGAAGATAACATAGAAAACCCTTTCACAAACCGGCGATAATATCCAGCTAAACCCAGAAAAACTGCGAATTTCTGTGATATTCCTGGGCGGCTTCCAATTAAGCATAGCTTCTACCTTGCTGGAATCTACCTTGATTCCTTCAGCTGACACAACATGTCCCAAAAAGGAGACTTCTTTCAGCCAAAATTCACATTTCAACAATTTGGCGTATAGCTGTTTCTCCCTTAAGGTCTGCAGCACAATCCGTAGATGTCTGTCATGCTCCTCTGTATTCCTCGAATATATCAAAATATCATCAATAAACACCACCACAAATTGGTCGAGATATGGTCTGAAGATAGTGTTCATCAGATCCATAAAAGCAGCTGGAGCATTTGTTAACCCGAATGGCATTACCAGAAACTCATAGTGGCCATATCAAGTTCTGAAAGTAGTCTTTGGAATACTCTGCTCTTGCACTTTTAACTGATAATAACCAGATCGCAAATCAATTTTGGAGAATACAGCTGCACCCTTCAACTGATCAAACAAATCATCAATGCGAGGCAATGGATATTTGTTTTTTATTGTCACCTTATTCAACTGCTGGTAGTCAATACATAAGTGAAGAGTGCCATCCTTCTTCTTAACAAAAAACACTGGCGCTCCCCAAGGTGACACACTAGGGCAGATGAAGCCCTTTTCGAGTAGTTCTTGCAACTGTACCTTCAACTCCTTCAACTCTGCTGGTGCCATTTTGTATGGTGTTGTGGAGATTGGATCCACACCAGGCATAACATTAATTTCAAACTGCACCTCTTTTTCTGGAGGTAATCCTGGCAATTGATCAGGAAACACGTCAGGAAAGTCATATACTATAGGGATGTCCCTCAATGCTGGACTCCCCACTTGGGTGTCTACCACATATACCAAGTATGCTTCACACCCCTTTCTGATCATTTTTCTGGCTAGTGCAGCCGAAATGATGTTTGATAGCAATAGCTGCCTCTCCCTATGTATTAACACATCACTGTAATAAGGAAGGCCAAAAGTGACTATCTTCAGTCTACAGTCAATCATGGCGTGATGCCTGGCTAACCAATCCATGCCTAAGATGATATCATAATCTCTGAAGGGCATTTCAATGAGATCAGATAGAAAAATGTGTCATTGGATCACCAAAGGACAATCCCTATACATTCTATTAACCCTGACCTCTTGTCCTAATGGACTTGTTACTAGCACCTCAAAGTCCATTTTTGTACATGGAATAGCAATGCAATCAATAATGCTAGCACTCACATAAGAATGGGTAAAACCCGGATCAAATAACACAAACACATCTTGATTAAAAGTTAAGAAGGTACCAGCCACAATATCAGATGTCTCGGCCTCTTCTCTCTGTCTCATTGCATAGACTCTGACTGGAGCACTACCTTGCTCTGATTGATTCACTGTGCCTTAACTGCCTACTGGACTACCTCTACCCTTGCCTCTACCTCTACTAGGTGGTTGTGAACCTCTGATGGCAGGACTCTGAACTGACCCTTCTGCAGTAGTAGGAGGTGGTCTAACTCAGCGAGTACTGGTGCAGTCTTTGGCAAAGTGCCCTGTGCCTCCACAGTTATAATCGGCTCCAATAGCCTTGTAGCATACCCCACCATGATTTCTTCCACAAGTTTCACATTGGCGGAGAGGGTAAGAACTTCTGGTACTCTGCTGACCAGATAGAGGAGGTTTCTGTCCTGAATATCTTCCCCTACCAGACTTCTTACCACCTCTGCTGTGTCTCCCAAAGTTCTTTCTCTTCCTAGTAGGACCATTGGAACTCTGTTCTACTAACTTTCCCTCTTTTTCTATCTTCTCTGATTTCTTTTTCTCAGAGGCCGCTTCAAATTCAATTATTTCTAATTCTAGTGCTTAAGAAATAAGTTCAGAGAAGTTGTTATGTTTGAATCCAACCACTTGTAATCTGATACTTGGCTTCAAGCCGGTTTCAAACCTCTTACATCTCTCCTTACTGGTAGCAAGTAGACTTACTGCATAATGGCTTATACGGGAAAATTCCCTTTCATATTCAGCCACCAATCTACTCCCCTGTTTCAGACTTAGGAGCTCTTGTAGCTTCGGGTCCACATAAGTATTAGGGACATAATTTTGTCTGAACTCCCGTGGAAAATCATTCCATGTTAGCACCGAAGGTTCTACCAGACTATGGGGAATGGTTTTCTACTAGTCATATGCATCCCCCTGTAGCAGAGATACTGAATATTCAAATCTGAGCTCCTCTGTACAATGTAGCTTCTTGAATACCCTATCCATTCTCTCTAACCATTGTTCTGACTCTAGAGGATCTACTGTCCCCTTGAACTCAGTAGCCCCATATTTCATTAATTTGTCATACTGCCTAGCAGAAGACTGTAGTTGTACCACTGGTGTCTATAGTGGAACTTGAGTAGGCATGTTACCAGCCATTTGTTGGAACATTGCAACCATCTACTGAGCGAACTGAGTAGGAAACTATGGTACTGAGGGGGCTAGTGCTGCTGATCCACTAACATTGTGTAGGGCTAGGGCATCCCCTTGTACCTTAGCCTCTATAGATTGATCGACTGAACGATCACCCTCTTCCATAGTCAATGCGAGGATCTTAAACCTCCTGAACAAATAACACAAGGAGATTTCCTCCCGTTAGTGCATTTTTATAATTTAATGTATTGTATGTATCGAACAATGACATTGAGCAGTTGTACTATGAAGAAAGAATATTCAAATTACAGGTGAAAACAGAATTTAAAAACTAGCTCTGATACCACTTAAACATGTCACACCCTACCCCTTTGTAAGGCATAACATGATCCCATAGTATACCTAATGAATTACCAACTTTGTCTACTGATAACTCATTAAATACACTACAAGGGATTTTAAAACTTTTCTTACTTCTTTTTACAGTGGTGAGCACTATTTATAGGTGTTAATTTTTTTTTTTTTTGAACTGAAGTGAAACAACTAACACATTTGAAGAATTAATAATTTCTGTAAAAATTTTGGCAGAGTGCCATTTGCATTTTGAATAAAACAATTCTTCAAAAACCTGTAAAATGCACTTCAAATATATTTCTCAATCTCAAACTCCAACATTTAATCAACACAATATGTTTCTCAACTCAAATCCATAATAATTTTTCAATATTTTCAAAGGCTGAGATAAAAGAAATATATCACAATATTTACAAACCAAAATAATTTACAATTTATTTTACAACTTCAATGTACAATTTTAATTTACAACTGCTCAAAACCAAGAACACTATATACATACAGTGAATATACATTACAATACAATATGTAAAATATGGTATACTCAATATACCCGATGATCTCTCAGTATAGTACTAGCAGCCTAGTCTGCTGCCCTGTCAGTCTGTCTACCTGCGACAGCAATGAAAAGCTATCGCTGAGCCATTGTCTCAGTGGTGCACAACATTAACCAAATACAACTTTAAATCACAAATCATAAGTGATATAAATAGTGGATACTTAAAATCATAGTTAAATTCAAAGACAGTGAATGTCAATAAGAATTTAAACTCTATTTCACAATATCACAATAAATATCAATAAATCACACACATAGCTTAATCATGTTCCAAAGTTCAATTTGTCCCAAAAGCCAATGGCTAGTGAGGAATTCAATTCATCCCAAAAGCCGATGGCTAGTGAGGAATAACATAGCTAGCTAGCAATAATATGAGTACTCATTCTATTCGTCCTCAACAGGCACACACCTCAACACTTTAGCCAGAGAGGGAATTCAATTCATCCCACTAGACAAGCTAGCGAGGAATTTAATCAATATACATGATAATTGTGGTTTCAAACCATTTACAATGCTTTTCAATCAATAAGTATCCATCAAATATCATTCAAACAATTTTTCATAATTTAAAATAATAACATACAAAATTCTCATAATTTTTTTCAATTGAAAAGTCAAAAGAAATAATTGTTGTGCACAAACCTCTGATAACTGTCTCTTGGCTCTGACTCAGTGTTTCCTTCCCCTTCCCTGAGTCTTTGCTAACTGAAACACACAATTCGAAGTGTTTCAGTACTCATTTAAACGTCTCTAAGAATAAAGCTTAATAATTAATTTATTGAATTTTATTATTTCCATAGTCAACCTAAGATGTTAACCCTCAATGCAGTCTAAGTGAATTAGGTTTTAATGTTACCAATGTGTCATATTTAATAGCCTTTTAGTGTTGGTACATGTTACCCAATTCATTTTCATGTATATTGCATTTTATTACAATTTGTCGGATTCCGGTATACTAATTTGACTTAGCCAGATGACCTAGTTCCCTCGGTTTTCGGGTTTTGGTTAAAGCTACAAACTTGTAGGTCTATGTCTTATTGCACACGGGGCAAAATTTCAGGTCATTTTGAGTTGTGTTATGGTCAATCTACCAATGCTAGACAGAATGTATCCAAATGGTCACTTTAGGTCATTTTTAGGTCACTTTTGGTTCGGCCAGTTTTTGGACCTAAAATTGTGTAAGCTATTTGGCTTGTTTCTGGCCATTTCTGGGCTTTGGTGTCTTCATAAGAATTGTAGATATATGTCTAAACTATTCATGGTAAAACTTTTAGGTCAATTGGACCTGTTTTGAGTGAGTTATGATCAAAATACTAACTGCTGCCCAAATGGTCAATTTTTAGGTTTTCAAAGCACTAATCTAGATTTGGTCATTTTTCAAGTCACCTTCTAGGCAAAATTTTGGTAAGCTTCCTTCATGAAAGTTGGCACATTTTGTGCCTAGTTTCACCTCCTATTGGTCTCATACCAATTGGAGTCACACACTTAAGGTTCTAAGCCCAAAACATACACTGCCCTACTGTACATTGTTCACCGCTCATCAATTACACATCCTATGCCTACCAAATCACTCTTCCATGTCATTTCTGGTTTGTACCATAACATAAACACATTTAGCAACTCATTTTTGGTCATTTTGGTAGCTTATAACCATTCTCAATACGCACATTATAGTACAGAATTTTCCAAGTCCACTTACAAATAATTTAACCACATGACATAACTCATTTACATGTCCACATTCAAACCTTTATACACATTTACATGCTGCCATAACAAGCACCATAATTCAACAATATAATTCCATAAACCAAACCATGAAACAATACATTTTTGTCTACACTTCAAAGTTGCCGATTGTACATCTTCTTCAATTAGTTTCCAAGCTTCAAAAATCAAGTGTACTATCACACATACATTTAGTATACATTATCCAATTTATTCCTACACACATAAAAACTTACATCAACACTTTAATCTACCATTTACATGCAAGGATAAACTACTCTTATTGAAGTTCCATGGCTGCCAAAAATGTACCTCTCCCTTAACTCATCAAACTTCAAAAATTCTTTCACAATTCAACCACCGACAACACCCATTCAAAGTTTAATGAAACAATAATTAAAAATACATACTTACCACTTTTGAAACTCTTCAAAACCTCACCAAAACTTAATTTTCTTGTTGCCTATCTACTACCCAAGTTGTGCAGAACAACTTTAGTGAAGGTTAATTGAAGAAAATTGGCTTGGATTATGGAGAATAAAGCTTGCATAGAGCTTGGAGCTTCAACCATGGAGGATTCTTTCAAGGAAATTTTCGGCTGGTTTTTGGCAAGTGAGGAAGATGAAGATTCGACTGTCCTATGATGTTTAATGGTCCACTTAATGTGGTTAGTGGAGCACTAAGTAAAGATTTAATGTTTATTTATTCTAAAGTTTCCATATTCCCACATTTAACTCTTATCTTTTGCTATTTAATTTATGTACCATCAATTTAATTTTTCATGACATTTTTCAAGTGTAACATCATTTATTTTTAATGGACATTTAGGTCAAAAGACAACTCGGGGTGTCAAATGACCACAATGCACCTGTTTGGGTTGCATTCCTGATTTTTCGGTAATATCGAGTTTGGTCATTTTCTCGATTTCCCGTTTTTCTTTGTACTAATTAATTGATTTTTCTTTGACATTTCTAATGGTATTTATACTTCAGTAGGTCTTTAATTATGTCTTAAAAATATTTTCTAGGGTTCCCCGTGGTCCAAGGCTAGTCAACGGTCCACACCACAACTTTCCGATGCAGTCACCCATCGCTAGGGTTCTTGGCTCATTTAACTTGGTTACATTTCATTGCTATTATTTTTCCTTTGTTTTTCTTGTATTTTCTTTTCTTGTATTTCATTATTTTATGTCTCCTCACCCATATCATAGTGTAGTTCTAGGCATCCTAACTGTCCGAACAACACTGGTCACAGGAACAGCAGAACACACTATCGAACATAGGGGTGTTACATTAGGACTAATTTCCATCAATGAAAGTGATCTTCAATTCAGTAAATAAATGAGATAATATCCCTAGTAAGATTCAAGGGTGAAATCTTAATTCAAGAATTGCTTCAAATAAATCATTTCATTTTAAGTTTACCATTTTAGTGTTTAAAGTTAACAAACTTCATTCTAAGTATTCGATAGCCTAGACAGTGAAGATTTGTGTGTAGATTGGTACTTGCTAAACAAAATTCCTCATGGGAATGATACTCTACTTATCACTTTATTACTTGTTAGTGATACATGCACTTGCAATGATTGCAAAATAGCGAAACAATTTTTTGGCGCCATTGCTGGGGAATTTTGGTTTTAGTAATATCAAGCGATAGGCGATTTAGCTGATTTAGGCAATTATATTTATTATTTAATTTTATTTTACTTGTTGTATTTCTTTTCTTTTCTTTCAGGTGCCCGATCTGGTATATAACCAGAACAAAGCCAGAAGAAATTTTGGACTATGATCCAGAAATAGACAGAACTCTGAAAGCCATCAAGAGGGAAAGGAAACATCAAGAGCACGGTAATAGAGATCCTGAAATCCCAACCATGGCCGATAATAATGACAGACCAAGACTCTTGAGAGATTATGGAGCTCCATCTGTCCAAGGATTTCAGCCCAGTGTCACTAAACCCACAGTGGAAGCCAACAACTTTGAATTAAAACAAGTATGGCTCCAAATGATTCAACAAACCCAGTTTGCAAGTTCACCAATAGAGCACCCACACTATCACCTCTAGTGCTTTCTTGCCCTATGTGATACATTCAAGATGAATGGAGTTTCTGATCAAGCAATAAGACTCAGAGTATTCCTATTCTCCCTTCGGGACAAAGCAAGGAAGTGGTTACTTTCTCAACCAGCTGGAACATTCACTACTTGGGAAAACCTCTCTCAAGCTTTTCTAGCAAGGTATTTCCCACCTGCAAAGACTGCAAAGCTGAGGCTTGAGCTCAACACCTTCAGAAAAAAGGAAGGAGAATCACTCTATGATGCATGGGAAAGATATAAAGACCTGCAGAGGGAATGTCCACACCATGGCATAGAAGATTGGCTATTGGTGCAAAATTTCTATAATGGATTACTACCCTCTACAAGGAGCACAGTTGATTCAGCTGCAAAGGGTGATTTAATAGAGAAAACAGTGCCACAAGCACTTGAACTTCTAGAAAGGGTTGCATACCATAATTATGAGTGGTCAAATGAAAGAGGAAATGCAAGAAGAACTGCAGGGGTCCTAGAAGTAGATGCCCTAAGCATGATAAATGCCCAGTTTGATCAGCTCATAAGGAAACTCGAAAGAATGTAAGCCAACGCAGTTGGTACAAATAGTCAACCTAAGGGTAGCTATGAAAGAGGATACATGAATTCAGAATACAGCAATTTGAACGAACCTACAAAACAAATGAACTATGTGAATAATGGAGGAAACTTTAACCAGAGGCAGCTAAACAATCCGTATTCAAATACTTACAACCTTGGATGGAGAAACCACCCAAATTTCTCATGGTCCAATCAGCAGATCTAGCCAATAAATAAGCAACAAGGGTACAAACCTCCAGCACCCCCTGGATTTCAGAACAGAGGTTAGAACTTTGCACAGCCACCACTACCTCTCCAACCTCAACAACTTGAACCGAAAATGACCATGGAAACCATGATGGAAGGATTCCTAGCAGCTCAACAACAACAAACTGAATTGATTAAACAGCTAACTTCTATAATGGACCAACTTGCTACCCATAACAAGATGCTAGAGAATCAAATCGCTCAGCAAGCAAGTTCTTCAAGTAAGGCTACTGGCAAACTGCCCAGTCAACCAGAAATGAACCCAAGGGAGCATTGCAAGGCAGTTGCACTGAGGAGTGGGAGAACTCTAGTACAACCAGAGGTAGAATCGACAGAGGAAACCATAGAAAAATCTAAAGACCAAGCAGAGAAAAGGAGGAAGAAGCTAAGAAAGATCAGGAAGAGGAAGCAAGAAGGACCAAGAAACTACCAAAACCATACCAGCCTCCCCTACCTTTTCCTCAGAGATTTCAGAAAGCCAAACTGGACAAGTAGTTTGGGAAGTTTTTGGAAGTTTTATAAAAACTTTACATTAACATGCCCTTCACTGAAACACTTTCTCAGATGCCATCTTATGCCAAATTTCTTAAGGAAATTCTGTCAAAGAAAAGGAAGCTAGAAGACTATGGAACAGTAGCTCTAACAGAGGAATGCAGTGCCATTCTGTAAAACAAACTACCTCCAAAGTTGAAAGATCCAGGAAGCTTCTCCATACCCTGTATCATTGGTAACAAGAAAATAGACAAGGCCCTCTGCGATCTTGGGGCAAGCGTCAGTCTAATGCCTCTATCAATATGCAAAAAGCTGGAAATCAGGGAACTGAAACCCACAACAATCTCATTACAATTGGCTGATCGATCCATTAAATATTCTATAGGAACACTTGAGAACATCCCTATCAAAGTGGGCAAATTCTTCATTCCAGTGGACTTTATTGTCCTTGAGATGGAAGAAGATGTCCATATTCCTATCAAGTCACACCCTACCCCTCCGTAAGGCATAACATGATCCCGTAGTATACCTAATGAATTACCAAACTTCGCCTACTGATAGTTCATTAAATACACTACAAGGGATTTTAAAACCTTTTCTTATTTCTTTTTACAGTGGTGAGCACATTTGATAGGCATTCAAAATTTTTAACTGAACTGAAACAAAATAATAAATCTGAGTATCAATAATTTCTGTAAAAATTTTGGCAGAGTGCCATCTGTATTTTGAATAAAACAGTTCTTCAAAAATCTGTAAAAAGCACTTCCAATAATTTGTTCAATCCCAAACTCCAATAAATTTGTTCAACACAATAAATTTCTCAACATTATCAACTCAGTTCAACAATCAATTTTTCAGTGTTTCCAAAAGCTGATATAAGATAAATATATCACAATATTTTTACAAGCCAAAATAATTTATAATTTTATTTTACAACTGCTTAAGACCAAGTACAATATATACATACAGTGCACATACATTACAATAAAAACTATAAAATATGGTAAACTCAATATACCCAGTGAAATCTCAAAATGTAGCACAAGCAGCCTACTCTGCTGCTCTGTCCGTCTGTCTACCTGTGACAGCAATGAAAAAGCTATCGCTGAGCCAATGTCTCAGTGGTGCACAACATTAAGAAAATGTAATTTAAAACCATAAACCATAAATCATGTGAATTGTGGATACTTAAAATCATAGTTGAATTCAAAAGACAGTGAATTTCATAAAGAATTAAACTCCATTTCACAATATCACAATAAATATCAATAAATCACACACACAGCTTAATCATGATTCCATAGTCTAATTCATCCCAAAAGTCGATGGCTAATGAGGAATAACTTAGCTATCTAGCAAATAAATGAGTACTCATCCTATTCGTCCTCAACAGGCACACACCTCAACACTTCAGCCAGAGAGGGAATTGAAAGTCAATTCATCCCACTAGGCAAGCTAGCGAGGAATTCAATCAATATACATGATAGCTGTGGTTTCAAACCATTTACAATGTTTTTCAAGCAATAAGTATCCATCAAATATCATTCAAACAAATTTTCACAATTTAAACAATAACAGACAAATTGTCATAATTTATCTCAATTGAGAATTCAAAAGAAACAACTGTTGTGCACAAACCTTTGAAGAGTAATCTCTTGGCCCTGACTCAGTGTTTCCTTCCCCTTCCCTGAGTCTTTGCTAACTGAAACACAAAATTTGAAGTGTTTCAGTACTCATTTAAACTGTCTCTAAAAATAAGGTTCAATAATTAATTTATTTAATTATATTATTTTCCTTAGTCAACCTATAATATTGACCCTTGATGCACTCTAGGTGAATTAGGTTTAATATTACCAATATGTCACATTTTACATTTCAATATGCTACCAATATAGTGCAATTTACCATTTTTACAAATTGGCATTCATTTCCAAATTATTTCAAGCATTATTGTATGTAAATGTCAAGTTCTCAATTTTTGTGTGCTAGATTGGTCTAGCTTAAAGTCCTATTTCTCTTGGTTTCTAGCTCCTGGTCAAAGAAGAAAAATTGTAGCTATATGTCTTATTGCACTCGGGACAAAATTTCAGGTCATTCTGAGTTGTGTAGACCAAGATATGGTCAATTTACTAAAGCTAGACATATTACACTAAAATGGCAACTTTAGGTCATTTTTAGGTCATTTCTGGTTCTGGCAGTTTTTATACCCGAACTTGTGCAAGCCTTTTGACTTGCTTATGGTCATTTTCGGGTTTTGGTGTCTTCATAAGAGTTGTATCTCTATGTCTACTCTATCCATGGTAAAAATTTTAGGTCATTGGTACCTGTTTTGAGTGAGTTATGACAAAAAAACTAACTGCTGCCCAAATGGTCAATTTTCAGATTTTCAAGTCACTAATTCTAATTTAGTCATTTCTCAAGTTACTTTCTGGATAGAATTTAGGTAGGCTTTCTTCATGAAAGTTGGCACATTTTGTGCCTAGTTTCACCTCCAATTGGCCTCATACCAATTGGAGCCACACACTTAGGGTTATAGGCCCATTTGCACACTGCCCTATATATGTTTTTCAAACACCAAACCAAACACATGTTTACCAATTACATCTTCACTTCCCCACAACATTTTGCATTTGACACTAACCAAAACCATTCACTTCTTTATATTATAGGTCAACTTGGACAGAATATAACCACTTTAAAATGCACCAAATGCAATCACAATTCACAAAGTCCAAATCCAATAATGTACACACATAAAAATTCCTAATTGTTACATATAATTTCACTAATAAATTACATACTTAGCAACTCTAAAATCACATTAAATCAAATAATCTTCATGAATTCAAGCATTCCTCATGACTTTCTCAAGGCTGCCGAAATACTCCAACTTACCAAAGTTTCCCACACTTTCTTCAATTTCAAGATCAATTGCTCAATCACCACATACATTTAATACACATTGGCTACAATATCTTATAACATTAATCAACATATTTCCCATCATTTACATGTAAACAACAAGTTAAACATTTTAACTTTCATGGCTGCCAAAATATTACATCACCAATAATTCATCAAACCTTAAAACTTCTTCCATAAATCAAACAACCACAACATTAGTTACACTTCTAATGAAACAAGAATTGAAAACAACCACAAACTTCTTCCATATCTTTCTTGCTCCCTTATTGCTGCCCAAGGTGTGTAGGAAAAGATTAATGAAGGTACTTAAGGTTTTTTATGGCTAAATCATGGTGGACTTAAGCTTGATGGTGGACGGCAATGGAGGATTTCATGGAGCAAGGAATTCGGCCAAGTGAAGGTGATGAGGAAGAAGAAGGCAAATGGTCCAACACCTATCCCACTTCAGTCTTTAGGTGTCCCAAATACAATTTTAGTGGAGCACTAAGTTTGGTTAAGGATTTAATAATCCAAAGTTTCTAAATTCCCACATTTTACCTCATTTTTTTTGCTATTTAATCTATGTACCACCACTTTAATTTTCATGATATTTTCAAGGTTTAATATCATCTATTTTTAATGGAAATTTAGGTCAGAAGACAACTCGGGGTGTTAATTTACCAAAATGCCCTTATTCGGGTTGTATTCTCGATTTTTCGGTAACACCGATTTTTATCAGTTTCTCAATTTTATTGTTTTTCTTTGTACTAATTAATTAATTTTTTTCTTATATTTCTAATGACATTTATACTTCAATAAATCTTTAATTATGTCTTGAAACTAAATTTTGAGGGTTCCCTGCAGTCCTGGGGTCGGCTATTACCTGCGCCGTAACTTCCCCGTGCGGTCACCCATCGCTACGGTGCTGGCTTGTTTAACTTGGTTTCATTTTATTGCTATTAATTTTTCTTTGTTTTTATTATATTTTCCTTTCTTGTATTTCATTATTTTATATATCCTCACTAACATTTAAATGTAGTTCTAGGCATCCTAGCTGTCCGTACCGACACTGGTCACCGGAACAGTAGAACGCACTACCGAACAAAGGGGTGTTACAATTCTCCCCCTCTTAAAATAAATTTCGTCTCAAAATTTTACAGCATCGATCTACGAGCATTTGTGGGTGCTGTCTCCTCATGTCCTCTTCACGTTCCCAAGTAGCTTCCTAGCCTGAATGATGGTTCCACAGCACTTTAACTAGGTGTATCTGTTTATTCCTCAGCTGCTTCACCTCATATGCCAAAATCTCTATGGGTTCTTCCTCATATGAAAGGTCTGGTGTAACGATCGGGCTTCAACCACTAGAGGAATTGTCCACTTTGGCCATAAGCCTCACGGTTTTGTCCCATAGGTGGAATGGAGAACTTCCCAGGAGGTCACCCATCCTAGGATTTCTCTCAAGCGAGCATGCTTAACCCTAGAGTTCTTTTAACTCTCCAGGCCATTCCACTAAAAGGCGCCTCTAGTGATTAGTTCCCCCATTTTATATATCATTACTTTTTGAACCTAAGACCATCTCCGTGCTTTTCCGATGTGGGATTTGCCTAAGGGACCTTTCTCCCCCCCTTTCGGGACTCAACGTCCTCGCTGAGGTTTGCCCCACCATCGCCCAAGAGGACACATGAGTGGCTCTGAAACCAATTGTAATGATCGGGCTTTGACCACTAGAGGAATTGTCCGCTTTGGCCATAAGCCTCACGGTTTTGTCCCATAGGTGGAATGGAGAACTTCTCAGGAGGTCACCCATCCTAGGATTTCTCTCAAGCGAGCATGCTTAACCCTGGAGTTCTTCCAACCCTCTAGGCCATTCCACCAAAAGGCGCCTCTAGTGATTAGTTCCCCCATTTTATATATCATTACTTTTTGATAACCGAGCTGAGGGCTGTGGTTGTGCTACAGGTACTTGCATCTGAGCTTGGGGTGGCACATTTCCCGCCATTTGCTAGAAAAATGCAGCCATTTTCTGTACAAACTGAGAAGGGAACTGCGGTGCTGGAGTAGGAGCTGGAGTGGTTGACCCACTCACGTTCTGGAGTGCTGGGGCTTCCCCTTGAACCTCAGCCTCAACAAATTGTTCTACAGAATGATCTCCTTCTTCCATTCCATTTTCCTAAATTTTCTACTTCCTGAGATCAAACACAAGGAGGTTGACCTCCGTTAGTGCATATTCATGATGTAAATATGTCATATGTATCAATTAAAGACACTTGAGCAGTTGTACTTATCAAAGAAATATTCATGCACATAGTCAAAATTTATTGCAAAACTATGCTCTGATACCACTAAAACATGTCACACCTTACCCCTCTGTAAGGCATAACATGATCCCATAGAATACCTAATAAACTACCGAACTTCGCCTACCGATAATTCATTAAGTACACTACAAGGGATTTTAAAACTATTTTCTTGCATTTTGAAAGTGGTGAGCATTTTGGTAGGAATTAAAATCATTTATTCAAAGCTTATAAACTAGTAAGAATTTTTGTCCATTTTAAATTTTATTTACAAGTTCTTGATGCCATACATATACTAATTAAACTAAAAATTTGAAGTTTGCATTACTAACCTTAGGTGAAGTCTTTGATATTCACTTCCTCTCAAATTTTCTTCAATTCTTCTCCTTCTAATCTTCCTTCCAAGGTTTGTTTATAATTTTTCTTCAAGAAAATCAAAGGATTTATGGTGGAATTAATATTTAGGAAGCTTAAAAATAAGCTTTCATGGAGGAAAAGTTTGAGAGAGAGCTTGGGAGAGAGAGAGGCGGCACACTAGGGAAGAAGACAATGAATTTTTTTTTTCTTTTCCTTTCTTTATTTATTTTGTCTTATGGAAGACCCTAAAAATCCATTTAATTTAATTTACTAATTATTATTTTTATGGCATTATGCATGATGTCATGCATGATGTCATCACCTTTTTAACTTTTTCTTTTTCTTTTTTTTTTCTATTTATTTTTCTATTAGTTTTTTAATTTAATTCTCAAATCCAAAGTTTTCTTTTCTCCGATTTTATTTGACAGTTAGGTCAGGAGTCAGCTCTTAGGGTCAATTAACCAAATTGCCCCTCGCCGGTTTAACTCGGTTTGCAAATAATCCAATATTTCTTCCGACTCCCTGACCTAATTATTTGACTGGCTTAACAGTTCTTTTTTATGATTTTCTCTTTTCCACTATGTTTATAAGGGTCCTAAGGACCACAACGTCACATTTTACGATTCGAAATTTAAATTTAAAATGGCTTCGCAATCGTTCCCGAGATGGTCACCCATCGCTGTGACTCTCGGCTGGTTTAACTGCTTATGTTCTGTTTTTCTTATTTATACTTAACTAACTGGCAATTACTAATTATTTGTGTTTATGGCTTCTTTAGTTGTCTTAAGTGTGGTTCTAATCCCCTTAATTATCCGGACCGACACTAGTCACCGGAACAGTAAAATATACCAGGCTATACAAATAGGGGTGTTACATCTTGATTTACCTCAATCTCTTCAACTGGTAGTACATGAGATGGGTCAGATCTGTACCTCCTTAACATGGACACATGGAAGACACTGTGTATCCTTTCTAGCTCTGGAGGTAATGCCAATCGATATGCTAAAGGACCCACTCTTTTCAGAACCTCATATGGTCCGATGAAACGAGGACTCAATTTCCCCTTTCTGCCAAATCTCATAATCCTCTTCCAAGGAGAAACTTTGAGGAATACCTTATCACCCACTGCATATTCAATATCTCTTCTTTTCAGATCAACATAGGACTTCTGATGGTCTAATGCAGCCTTGAGTCGATCTCTAATCAATCTGATCTTTTTCTCTATCTCCTGAACAATTTCTGGCCCAATCATCTTCCTTTCACTTACTTCATCCCAACATAGGGGAGTTCTGCACTTTCTGCCATACAAAGCTTCATATGGAGGCATCCTAACGCTTGATTGGTAGCTGTTGTTATAAGCAAACTCAATCAAAGATAAGTGTGTATCCCAACTACCTTCAAACTCAATCACACAAGCCCGTAGCATATCCTCTAATATCTGAATTATCCTCTAAGACTGGCCATCTTTCTGTGGGTGGAATGCCATGCTGAAGTTCAATCTAGTTCCTAGGGCTCTCTAAAGACTACCCCAGAAGCTAGAAGTGAACCTAGGATCTCTGTCTGATGCAATCGATACTGGCACTCCATGCTGTTTTACAATCTCATTTATGTACAATCAGGCCAATCTCTCCAAACTATAGTCCAGTCGGACTGGCAAAAAGTGAGCAGACTTGGTTAGTCTATCAACTATAACCCATACTACATCATGACTATTATGAGTCCTTGGAAGTCCCATCACAAAATCCATAGTTATCCATTCCCATTTCCACTCTGGTACTGGCAATGGATGTAACAAACCAGCTGGAACTTGATGTTCTGCCTTCACTTGCTGACAAGTTAGTCATTTGGGGACAAAATCAGCTACATCCCTCTTCACACCCATCCACCAGTAATGCTATTTTAGCCCTCTGTACATTTTAGTTCCACCAGGGTGCATAGTAAAAGGAGACTCATGTGCTTCCTTCATGATGATCCGTCTCAATTCCACATCATTAGAAACGCACATTATTCCCTAATATAGTAGTAAACCATCATCTCTCATAGAAAATTCAGGTTTCTTGCCCTGCTGAACTTCTTTCAGCAGCTTCTGATATTTTTCATCATTCTGAGTAGCCATTCTGATATGATCAATCAACACTGGCTGTACATGCCATGTAACTATTGTCTGTCCCTCATCATCAATCTCCAAATTAGCATGTTGTGCTTTTAATTCATGTACCATGGACAAAAGAGAAACTCTGAGACTTGCCATAGTCTTGTGACTTAAGGCGTCAGCCACCACATTTGCTTTCCCTGGCTGATAGTCTATTAAGCTATCATAGTCTTTAATCAATTTTAACCATCTCCTCTGCCTCAAGTTCAATTCCTTCTGGGTGCCTAAGTACTTCAAGCTCTTGTGATCTGTGTAAATGTAGCATTTCTCCCCATACAAATAGTGTCTCTAGATCTTCAGAGCAAAAACAATAGCTGCAAGCTCCAAGTCATGTGTTGGGTAGTTCCTTTCATGTGGTTTCAGCTGGCGTGATGCATATGCAATGACATTCCGATCTTGTATTAGTACATAGCCTAACCTATTATGAGAAGCATCACTGTAAACTGTGTATTCTTTACTTGGGGTAGGTAAAGTAAGTACTGGAGCTTCAGTCAAACACCTCTTCAACTCATTAAAACTCTGCTGGCATTTATTTTACATCTTTTCGAAGCAGCTTGGTCAGTGGAGAAGCTAACAGAGAAAACCCTTTCACAAATTGGCGGTAATATCCAGCCAAACCCAGAAAACTGCGAATTTCTATGATATTCCTGGGTGGCTTCCAATTAAGGATAGCTTCTACCTTCCAGGAATCTACCTTGATCCCTTCAGCTGACACAACATGTCTCAAGAAAGAGATTTCTTTCAGCCAAAATTCACATTTCGACAATTTGGCATATAGCTGTTTCTCCCTCAAAGTCTGCAGTACAATTCGCAGATGTCTATCATGCTCTTCTGCATTCCTTGAATATATCAAAATATCATCAATAAACACCACCACAAACGGGTCGAGATATGGTCTGAAGATAGTGTTCATTAGATCCATAAAAGCAGCTGGAGCATTAATTAACCCAAATGGCATTACCAGAAACTCATAGTGGCCATATCGAGTTTTGAAAGCAGTCTTTGGAATACTATGCTCTTGCACTTTCAACTGATAATAACCAGATCGCAAATCAATTTTGGAGAATACAGCTGCACCCTTCAACTGATCAAACAGATCATCAATGCGAGGCAATGGATATCTGTTCTTTATTATCACCTTATTCAACTGTCGGTAGTCAATACATAAGTGGAGAGTGCCATCTTTCTTCTTAACAAACAATACTGGCGCTCCCCAAGGTGACACACTAGGGCGGATGAAGCCCTTTTCAAGTAGTTCTTGCAACTGTACCTTCAACTCCTTTAACTCTGCTGGTGCCATTCTGTATGGAGTTATGGAGATTGGATCCACACCAGGCATAATATTAATCTCAAACTGCACCTCTCTTTCTGGAGGTAATCCTGGCAATTGATCAGGAAACACATATGGAAAGTCATATACTATAGGATGTCCCTCAATGCTAGACTCCCCACTTAGGTGTTTACCACTTGTGCCAAGTATGCTTCACACCCCTTTCTGATCATTTTTCTGGCTAGTGTAGCCGAAATGATGTTTGGTGGCAATAGCTGCCTCTCCCCATGTATTACCACATCATTGTACTGAAGGAGACCAAAAGTGACTGTCTTCAGTCTACAGTCAATCATGGCGTGATGCCTGGCTAACCAATCCATGCCCAAGATGATATCATAATCTTTGAAGGGCATTTCAATGAGATCAGACAGAAAAGTGTGTCCTTGGATCACCAAAGGACAATCCCTATACATTTTATTGACCCTGTCCTTTTATCCTAGCGGACTCGTTACTAGCACCTCAAAGTCCATTTTCACGCACAGAACAGCAATGCAATCAATGATGCTAGTACTCACATAGGAATGGGTAGAACCTGGATCAAATAATACAAACACTTCTTGATTAAAAGTTGAGAAGGTACCAGCCACAATACCAGATGTCTCAGCCTCTTCTCTCTGTTTCATTGCATAGACTCTGACTGGAGCACTGCCTTGCTCTAATTGATTCACCGTGCCTTGGCTGCCTGCTGGACTACCTCTACCCCTGCCTCTACCTCTGCTAGGTGGTTGTGAACCTCTAGTGACAGGATTCTGAGCTGAACCTTCTACAGTAATAGGAGGTGGCCTAACTTTACGGGCACTGGTGCAGTCCTTGGCAAAGTGTCCTGTGCCTCCACAGTTATAACAGGCTCCTGTGGCCTTATAGCATACCCCACCATGGTTTCTTCCACAAGTTTCACATTAGCGGGAAGGGTAGGAACTTCTAGTAGTCTGCTGACTAGATGGAGGAGGTTTCTGTCCCGAATATCTTCCCCTACCAGACTTCTTACCACCCATGTTGTGTCCCCCAAATTTCTTCCTCTTCCCAGTAGGACCACTGGAACTCTGATCTACTGACTTCCTCTCTTTCTCTTTTTCTGTCTTCTCTGGAGCCGCTTCTAACTCAATTCTTTCTAATTCCAATGCTTGAGAAATAAGCTCAAAGAAGTTAGTATGCTTAAATCCGACCACTTGTAGTCTGAGACTGGGCTTTAAGCCGGTTTCAAACCTCTTACATCTTTCCCTGCTGGTAGAAAGGAAACTCCCTACATAGTGGCTCAGGTGAGAAAACTCTCTTTCATATTCTGCCACTGATCTACTTCCTTGTTTCAGACTTAAGAACTCCTGTAGCTTCTGGCCCACATAGGCATCTGGGACATATTTTTGTCTGAATTCCCAAAGAAAGTCATCCTAGGTTAGTACTGGAGGTTCCACCAAACTATGAGGAATGGTTTTCCACCAGTCATATATATCTCCCTGTAGTAGTGACACTGAATACTCAAATTTTAGCTCCTCTGTATAGTGTAGTTTCTTGAACACTCTATCCATTCTCTCTAACCATTGTTCTGCCTCTAGAGGATCTACTGTCCCCTTGAACTCAATAGCCCCATATTTAATCAGCTTGTCATACCGCCTAGCTGAAGACTGTGGTTGTACCACTGGTGTCTGTAGTGGGACTTGAGTAGGCATGTTACTAGCCATCTATTGGAACATTGCAGCCATCTGCTAAGCGAACTGAGCAAGGAATCATGATCGAGGGGCCGTGTCACTGATCCACTCACATTGTGTAGGGCTGGGGCATCCCCTTGTACCTCAGCCTCTATTGATTGACCGACTGAACGATCCCCCTCTTCCATAGTCAATTTGAGGATCTTAGACCTCCTGAACAAATAACACAAGGAGATTTTGTAACACCCTCATCAGAGCAATTCGTACATTCTAGCTTGGTGACCATGTCGGTCCCATACCTAGAACGTTCGAAAAAATATTTAAACTAAAGTGAGGAACCATAAATAACTCAAATATTAATAAGAAAAATTTAGTAAAAATTTTAGAAATAAAATACAACCAAGTTAAACGAGCCGGTGCCCTAGCGATGGGTAACGAGAGTGAAGTTGCAGTTCTCGCAACGAGGAGCCCTAGACCCAGGGAAAAATTCATAAAATAATTTTTGGGACTCCAGAGAAGAGTCATTGAGGTTCCTATGGCATTAGAATGCCAAGAAAATATTTAGAAAAATTTTTCAATCGGTACAGACAATTTTGACCCGTTAAGCCAAACGGAGGGCATTTTGGTCATTTCGCCTTCAGAGGTGATTTTTGGCTGACTTGTCCAGTTGAGTAAATAATTAATATGACATAAAATATGAATAAACATTACTAAAAATTGAATTGAAAAATGAGTAGAGAAAAGAAGAAAAGAAAATGAAGGAAAATGCTTAATTATGACATATGATGATGTCATTTAAAAGCCCCCTCCAATCACCATTTGACAAACCAATAAAAAGAGATAAAAATGACTTAAATTGAGATAAAAAAAACAAAGGAAACCAGCAGTTTCCTTCTTCATACGGGCTGGAATAAGAAAGAAAGAGAAAGAAAGAAAGAAAGGAAGAAGGAGAAGGAGATGAACAGAAGCAGAAATAGGGGTTCAGCAGGGCAGCATCTTTCTCTTCCGTCCAGGTGAGTTTGGCTCAACATCTACGGCTGATTTTTGGATATGTTTGAGGTATGTATGTGTGGAAGTTATGGTTAAAATTTGGTGATTGTTCAACAGTTGGATTTGGAGAAATATATTGTTGAACACAGGCTGTCTGTAGGTTGAATTCTGAATTTTGGCTACTGAAATTTGAGAAAAATAAATAGTTAGGATGCTTATAAAATTATGAAATTTGGTACAAATGATATTTGGGATGTTGAGACTGCTGGGTTAAAATTTGGTGAATTTTAGACTTGTGGTTTATGAGATATAAATTGTTTTGCATGAGCTGTCTGAGTAAGACTGATTTCTGCAAAAATTCAGATTTTGAAGGGTTGAATGAATGTTTTGATATCTCATGATATAGAGATTATTGTATGCTAAAATTTTTACTGATATTGTACAGGGATGTCTTGAATATATGGTTAAAATTTGGGATTTATCTAACGGTTAGATCATTATATATAAATTTGAATGCACAAGCTGCCAGATTGGGTATTAATGAGTGGTTGTGGATTTAAGATTTATGATAGGAGTTTAGTCCAATTTAAGGGGAAATGCTGTTGAATTTTTATTGGATATTTAATTTAGGAAACTGAAGTTATAATTGATTATGATTATTATGATTCTAGGAGAAATCTTGAAGAATAACAAGCTCAAGGTTGGTTTCAAAAAGGTTAGTGCATATTTATACCTAAATCCCTTTCATTCCATGTTAAGGACTTAAAGTGAACAAGAATTTGTAAATTAAATGAAAAGAATTCATGTGTATGTATACCATGAATTTTGGCAGCCCTAAGGAAGGAATGAGTTTGATTGTTTTAATGGACTTAGAGTGAATTAGAGATTATGTTTAAAGTGTATATATATATATATATATATATATAAGGAATGAAAGAGTTAACTAAGAAAATTTGTGAAAACCTTGACTTTGAGCTAGGGTTTGGGAGTGAAAATTTGAATTTGCTTAGGAAATTGTTAAAGAACATTCTAATGGTCAATTAGTGACCATTTGGGGTAAGTTGACCATAATTAGGAGTGAACTATTGCATGGCAAACTGAAATGGGCATGCTGCCTAGTGACAGCAGCAAGGAGGCTGTGAGTCCAGCCTATTTGGACTGCCATATCTTTGGCTGTGTAGGTCCAATTGGTGTTTGGCTAATTGGACATGAAACTAGACTTATAATGACACATTTTTGCTGAAGAAACCATGCCCAAAAGACCAAAGCAAGTGGACCAAAAGTTGGCCCCAATCCGGGTACCCTGCAAGCCAATTCTGCAGAATGACCAAATGAATAGTAACTGTTCATTTGGCCATAACTCACTGTAGAAATGGTCAATTGACCTGAAATTTTTACAGCAACAAGTTAAGACATAGACAAACAACTTTCATGAAGAAACCTACCCCAAATTATGACCAGAACCTAACCCAAATGGCAGTGGCAGTCACTATTCATGGTACTGTAGATTTGGTAAATTCTGCAGAATTGAAATCCGGCTAGCTGTGGTTTTTGGACCATATCTGGAGCTACAAAACTCCAAATGGAGTAATTCAAAAAAATAAATTCAACTAGACAAAATAAGGAACAACTTTCATGTTTACCATTTCCTCAAATTCCCACTGCAACAGGACCCAATGGAACAGTAAAGTTGCGTCACAAAAACTGAAAATTCTGCTCTTTTGGTTTTAGGTTTAGAAATGGATTTGGTGGTTAATTCCAACAAGTTTTAAATGTAAAATGTGGTACATTGGGGGTGCTAAAACCAATGGGCCTATTTTTTATCCAAAAGTCAACATTTTTGTTGACCAATGAGGTGAATAGTGACACCAAAACTTGAAATTCAAAATGTGAAATTAGAAATGCATCTAGGGGACTTTAAATTGCAATTAGCAATTAATACTAGTAAATGTAAAACTCAAAATGTGGGATCTTGGTGTAATTAGAACTAATATATCCATTAAGTAGAAAAAGTCAACATTTTGGTTGACTATTAAGGTGAATAGTAGTCAAAATAATTAGCAAATTAAGATGAAGACCTAGAACCAATTCTAAGCTTAATGCTTAGAATGGTATGACAAATGTGGACTATGCATCTTAGTCAAAATTGTTAAAAGGAAATTAAGAGCATAAATTTGAAGTCCATGAAATTTTCATGGATTACTGAAAACATGAAAAATAAGTCATCTAATTGATGTAAATAGATAGTTAGGGCTTATATGCCCATCACAAATGGAATTCATAAAATATTAGTAACTCAACTTGAAATATAAAATTTGCAATTACATAAGTAGATTCTTGAATGTATAAATGAGAAAAGGAAAAATGTTTTGAATACAATGGTACATGTGAACCATTGTTTAGAATTGTGATTAATATGAATAACATAAAGAATGAATAAATGAACCATATTAATGTATGAATGAGACATTAGTTCTCATTATTGTAGAAAGGAGAAGTATTTTGAGTACAATGGTATAAAAAGGATAATTGATGTGAATTGTGATCATATAAATGATCAAATGAATGTACGAATTATAATTGAAATTTATTATGAAATAATGAAGTCATAAAACACAATATATTAATGTTTAATGATATTATGTGCCCTTGTATTGCCTAGACATGTGTGTCAGATTGGATAGTTTGGCATGCCAATAGGGTATTGTTTTAGCAGTACTGCAAAAGGTTTTATGCCTGTATTTATGGCTTTGTGCCCGCATTCATGGCTTTATGCCCGCATTCATGGCATTATGCCAACATTCATGGCTTTTATGCCTGATTATGTGTATCATGGCTTTTTAGCCATACTGACTGCATACGTGGTTGACGTTCTGCGTCCCATGGTATGACGGCCCGAGGCACCGCGGTGTCCAGTACAACGACCGTTATCCATTTAGTCACTGTCATAGGTTACTTGGGCAGTGTAATTTATTGAAATAAATTAAGACTATTAGTAATTAAAAATATTAGAAATCAAATAAATGAGTTAATAAGACTTCAAAAGAATTAGTTAGAATTATGAAATGATCCAAACCACATAAAAAAAAAAAATTATTAAGTAAAATGATAAAAGAGTTGCAAAAATAGGTATAACTTAACTAAATATTTTAAATGTGCTTTCTATTGCCATATGAATATAAACTGAGTATTTTTATTAATTATGTATATTGTACATTATCACTGTGAATTTAGGAATTAAACGCTTCCAAAGCGGAACAAATTAGAACAAAAGATAATTAATATTAGACACATTGTATTAAATTAAATTGATTCTTAAATATTCAAATTATGCTTCGTTCTTTCTTTATTGGTATATTATTTTCTTGTTCTATTATTGCACCACTAAGCAGCAATGCTTAGCGAGAAGTATTTGTATCATCTCAGGTACTTTGACTAAGATTTTTGGAGTCCAGATCTGCAGAAGTGCCTGAAGTAATCAAGGTTGTCACCTCCTCAGCAATGCATGTAGATAGGGCCCATATAGATCATATTTTGTATTTAGTATAAAATGCTAGATATTGTATTATAATATAGATTATGAACAGGTAATTAATAGAAATGTAATGTAATTTAATAAATTAGCTTTTTCATATGTAATTAATTTATATATCATGTAAATTATGAACTTATGTAAATTAAAAAAATTTGAAAATTTTACTTATGTGATTTGAGCATGAATGAGATTGTATGGATTCGAAGACAGATTTGAAATATATAGATAATGCATGGAAATGAATATGAAATTGAGATATATGAATGAGATGTAAATTATGAGATGGTTATGAAAATAATTGATGAGATTTTATTTGTAAAATATTATTAAAACTTTCAAACAGGTAAATAGTAAAATACGTCAACTGGTAATAAAATAGGGGAAACTCCGCTGGTTTCTCCTTCGAAAAATAATTAATATTAAAATATAACGAGATCAAAATATGAAAGGAATAAAGTAAGATAAGATAGGGTGCTCCGGCACCGAATGTAGCACACTTTGCTCGGCTACACTATAGTCGGGTGAGGGGTGTTACAGATTTCCACCTATTAGTGCATATTTACAATGTAATGTACTGTATGTATCAAACAATGACATTGAGCAGTTGTACTATGAAGAAAGAATATTCAGATTACAGGTGAAAATAGAAATTTAAAACTAGCTCTGATACCACTAAAACATGTCACACCCTACCCCTCCGTAAGGCATAACATGATCCCGTAGTATACCAAATGAATTACCAAACATCGCCTACTGATAGTTCATTAAATACACTACAAGGGATTTTAAAACATTTTCTTATTTCTTTTTACAGTGGTGAGCACTTTTGACAGGTATTAAAAAATTTTAACTGAAGTGAAACAAAATAACAAATCTGAGTATCAATAATTTCTGTAAAAATTTTAGCAGAGTGCCATCTGTCTTTTGAATAAAACAGTTCTTCAAAAACCTGTAAAAAGCACTTCCAATAATTTGTTCAATCCCAAACTCCAACAAATTTGTTCAACACAATAAATTTCTCAACATTATCAACTCAGTTCAACAATCAATTTTCCAGTGTTTCCAAAAGCTGAGATAAGATAAATATATCACAATATTTTTACAAGCCAAAATAATTCACAATTTTAGTTTATAATTACTCAAGACCAAGAACAATATATACATATAGTGCACGTACATTACAACAAAAGCTACAAAATATGGTATACTCAATACACCCAATGAAATCTCAAAATGTAGCACAAGCAGCCTACTTTGCTGCTCTGTCCATCTATCTACCTACGACAGCAATGAAAAAGCTATTGCTGAGCTAATGTCTTAGTGGTGCACAACATTAAGAAAATGCAATTTAAAACCATAAACCATAAATCATGTGAACTGTGTATACTTAAAATCATAGTTGAATTCAAAAGACAGTGAATGTCATAAAGAATTAAACTCCATTTCACAATATCATAATAAATATCAATAAATCACACACACAGCTTAATCATGATTTCATAGTCCAATTTGTCCCAAAAGTCGATGGTTAATGAGGAATAACATAGCTAGCTAGCAAATAAATAGGTACTCATCCTATTCGTCCTCAACAGGCACACACCTCAACACTTCAGCCAGAGAGGGAATTCAAAGTCAATTCGTCCCACTAGACAAGCTAGCAAGGAATTCAATCAATATACATGATAGTTGTGGTTTCAAACCATTTACAATGTTTTTCAAGCAATAAGTATCCATCAAATATCATTCAAACAAATTTTCACAATTTAAACAATAATAGATAAATTGTCATAATTTATTTCAATTGAGAATTTAAAATAAATAACTGTTGTGTACAAACCTCTGAAGAGTAATCTCTTGGCCCTGACTTAGTGTTTCCTTCCCCTTCCCTGAGTCTTTGCTAACTGAAACACACAATTTGAAGTGTTTCAGTACTCATTTAAACTGTCTCTAACAATAAGGTTCAATAATTAATTCATTTAATTCTATTGTTTCCCTTAGTCAACTTATAATGTTGACCTTTGATGCACTCTAGGTAAATTAGGTTTAATGTTACCAATATGTCACATTTTACATTTCAATATGCTACTAATATAGTGCAATTTACCATTTTTACAAATTGGCATTCATTGCCAAATTATTTCCAGCATCATTGCATGTAAATGTCAAGTTCTCAATTTTTGTGTGCTAGATTGGTCTAGCTTAAAGTCATATTTCTCTTGGTTTTTAGCTTCTGGTCAAAAAAGAAAAATTGTAGCTCTATGTCTTGTTGCACTCGGGGCAAAATTTCAGGTCATTCTGAGTTGTGTAGACCATGATATGGTCAATTTACTAAAGCTGGACAGATTGCACTAAAATGGCAACTTTAGGTCATTTCTGGTTCTGGCAGTTTTTATACCCGAACTTGTGTAAGCCTTGTGACTTGCTTATGGTCATTTCTGGGTTTTTGTGTCTTCATAAGAGTTGTAGCTCTATGTCTACTCTATCCATGGTAAGACTTTTAGGTCATTTGGACCTGTTTTGAGTGAGTTATGGCCAAAACACTAACTGCTGCCCAAATGGTTAATTTTCAGGTTTTCAAGTCACTAATCTAGATTTGGTCATTTCTCAAGTTACTTTCTGGACAGAATTTAGGTAGGCTTTCTTCATGAAAGTTGGCACATTTTGTGCCTAGTTTCACCTCCAATTGGCCTCATACCAATTGGAGCCACACACTTAGGGTTATAGGCCCATTTGCGCACTACCCTCTACATGCCTTTCAAACACCAAAACAAACACATGTTTACCAATTATATCTTCACTTCCCCACAATATTCTGCATTTAGCACTAACAAAAACCATTTACTTCTTTACATTATAGGTCAACTTGGACAGAATATTAAAGGAACGGAAGCATGAAAAACACAAGTTTATACCATTGAATTAAAAAATTTTCACCTAGGGTCACATGCATCATGCAAGATTTATTTTTATCTATTTGATTTCAATGATAAACAACATATTAAAACTCTTTTAATATGTTTTTGGATATGTACTTGCCATTTAAGATTTTAAAATTAATCAAATTAATTTTAGAATCCTAGATTAAATCAAGAACGATTACACTAACCTCTTGATGCATTGCAGCATGTCTGCGCCTTTGAGATTTGTCTTCAGGACACCAAATGTTGTCCCTCTAGCTTGTCCACACCAAGAACACCTATGGCAGCCCTTGAACAGCTTTTAAAGCTTTTTCTATTAATTAGAAATTCAAGTTTTGCCTTTTAAGAGATTAGAGATGTAAACAGGACACTAGAAACAATTTCTAGTGTTCTTAATTCAAGAGATTGATGGCTAATCTCTTTGAATTGATGAGAGATGAAGAAGAATAGATGAAGAACCTCAAAATGGCATGACAAAAGAGAGGAGTGGCTGCTGGTTGTTTTTCTTTTTCATAACAACACTTATATAGCTAGGTTAACACATTAAACCCTTGCCACATGTCACCCTTTGATTAGCTCTAGGTTTAAGTGACCCAATCACATTGTGCCAAGTGTCAAACCTATATTTAATCTTGATTTTAATCATCTTATATTATTAAAAAACATTTCACGAGCTTATGTGTAATCCCATGTGTCACCAGCTCATGGTGCCACGTGTCACACTGTGAAATGACCAAAATGCTCTTATGTCTTAATTTTGAGTTCTTAACCCAAAATAATTATTTTCTTCTTCTAATCAATTTATATCAAATATAAATTAATTAATTATTCTCTTTTAATTAATTTTTCATTAATTAAATTCATATTTAAACATTTTAAATATAAATTTAACTTATACTATACATACAATAATCTAGATTTGGTTTCAAGTCATGCTAGGGACTTTGCAATTTAATTACAAACCAAACCTATTTAATTAATCAATTAAACTCTTTAATTAATTAATTAAATCATATTTAAATAGGTGATAACTTGTGTATGTGTGTGACTTACTAGGCTCATCACTAATTGGCAATGAGACATGATATCAACTCTTAATATCATCAGAACTCTTTCTTACCATAAATGATTTCTCTAAATCATTTTATGAACCTCATAGACCATGGTTAACACCTAGCATAGCATGCCATGGCCACCCAATTAGTAATAAGGTTTACCTTAAATGAACCTATAATCATATGTTACCATGCACTATAATCTCTCTGTTACAAAATCCCAACTCAAGCTGGAGTATGGTTTATGTCAAACTCCATTTGCTATGAATATTATGTTCTCTTTTAATTCCAGTTCTTGATTAAAAAGATTTTTGTCATTAGAAACTCTTTTCTGAATAAATCTATCTGTCCTGGCTAGGAAATTGAAACATCAAGAACAATTAAATGAACATAGGATTTTATCTCTATTTACTTAGAGGAACAGATTCCATCTTGATCAACACCTATCTCTATTTACTAGTGCATATAACTAGTAGAAGCCAACACATGCCCATATACCCATACATAGTACAAGTATGAAAGCAGTATCAAACTCAAACTACCTATATACAAGATAACTGTGCTATCTTAGGTCTAAAGATTATATGCACTGATATGATTTATGACAAAACATTGACAAGAGTAAACTCCATGTGCTTGTCATAAGTGTCACTGGTTCCGCCTACTTATCATGTATAAGTGCCTATCATGTTTGTTATATGGCATGAGACTCACCATTCCATCTTATTTATATCTCATATAAATAACTTGGTAACAAACATGAATACAATCTTTCTGGATAAGTCATGTCCTTATTATGAAGTATCCTCGATTGTGAACCTATTTATGATACTTTATACTAGAAATACTGTCACTCATATTCTTAACAACTTAAGAATAGAATTTCTAACAAAATATCAATGGACCTTTTCTATTATACATAAATATATTATGTAAATGGAAAAGTGGAAATGCCTTTTATTAATAAAATATGTACAAGATACATACTAAATAATATGCTTTAGGGCATACTACTAACAATCTCCCACTAGCACTAGAGCCATTCATTACAATATCTTAGACCTATCTTCTCAAGATGTTAGTCTAGCTGAATCTGTGACATAGGTTTAGTGAATGGATCAACTAGATTTTTCAGCTGATGTTATTTTTCTGCATGGCTGTGTCACCTTGCCCAACTATATCTCTGATAATTTGGTAGCGCCTTTCTATGTGTTTAGATTTCTGGTGAGACCTTGGTTCCTTAGCCTGTATGACTGCTCCATTGTTGTCACAGTGTAGTGGATTTGCTGACTCAATGGAAGGAACTACTGTAAGTTCTGTCACGAACTTCTTTATCCAAACAGCTTCCTTTTCAAAGATCTAATGCAAAGAATATACTCGGCCTCAGAGTGGAATCTGCAGTCATGCTCTGTTTGGAACTCTTCCAACTGACTGCACCTCCATTACAAATGAACACATATCCAGAGGTAGACTTTCTATCATCAATATCTGATTGGAAATCAGAATCAGTATAACCATCCAATTGCAAGTCTCCACCTCCACATATCAAGAATAAATCCTTAGTTCTTCTTAAGTACTTAAGGATATTCTTGACAGCTATCCAGTGTTCCAAACCTAGATTGGATTGATACCTGCTAGTCAAACTAACAGCATATGCGATATCGGGCCTAGTACTCAACATTGCATACATTAAACTTCCAATAGCTGAAACATATAGAATCCTGGCCATTTTATCTCTTTCTTCAGGTGTCTTTGGAGACATCTCTTTAGAAAGGTGGATACCATGTCTCACTGGTAATAATCCTCTCTTTGAATCAAGCATGTTAAATCTCTTTAACACCTTTTCCAAGTATAGACTTTGGGATAAACTAATTATTCTTTTCGCTCTATCTCTATATATGCGAATCCCAAGAATATAGGTTGCCTCCCCTAAGTCTTTCATGGAGAATGTATTTGAAAACCATACCTTTATAGTTGTCAACATACCTGTGTCATTACCCATCAACAGTATGTCATCCACATATAAGACAAGGAAAGTGATAGCAATGTCGCTAACCTTCTTATATACACATGGCTCATCCTCATTTTTGATAAAACCAAAGGATTTAATGGCTTCATCAAAATGGATGTTCCAACTCCTCGAAGCTTGTTTCAACCCATAAATGGATCGCTTTAGCTTGCATACCGTGTCACACCCTACGCCTCTGTAAGGCATAACATGATCCCGTAGTATACCTAATGAATTACTAACTCCGTCTACTGATAACCCATTAAATACACTACAAGGGATTTTAAAAACTTTTCTTACTTCTTTTACAGTGGTGAGCACTATTTACAGGTGTTAAAAACCTTTTTGAACTGAAGTGATAGAACTAATACATTTAAATTATTTGGAATTTCTGTAAAAATTTTGGCAGAGTGCCATCTGTATTTTGGATAAAACAATTCTTCAGAAAATCTGTAAAAAAAAAGCACTTCAATATTTTTCCAAATATCAACTCCAACAAAATTCAACACAATATTTTTCTCAACTCAATCCACAACAATTTTTCAGTATTTTCAAAGGATGAGATAAAAGAAATATAATACAAATTTTACAAGTCAAAATAACTCATAATTTACTTTACAACTTCAATGTACAATTTTAATTTACAACTGCTCAAATAATTTACATACATATTATTACATGCATACATCAAAACCTATGTACATGGGTATACCTATGATATACCTGGAGCTAATCTGAATATGTCTTCAAAGAAACTTAATCACTGCTCTATGCTCTTCTTACCTGCAACAGCATACAAAGCTATCGCTGAGTGGTGAACTCAGTGGTGCACAACTATAATTTAAAACATAGTACCATATACATTGACAAAATTTACAGTAAATAATTTGGAAATCTGAATACTCATCAAATTCTACAACTAAAAATATTCATTGCCAATAATGTAAATCATTTGTATAAATGACTTTGATCACAAAATTCAATTTATCAAATCTTGACTATCCATTTAAATAATTCTAACGAAATCAATTATACATAAACCATAATTGAAATCAAAATTCCTTACCATTCAAAAGCCATTCTGTATCTCAAAAATCATTATGTATTTCAAAAATCATCTCAGATCTCAAAAATCATAATCAGATCTCAAAACTCATTCTTTATCTCAAAATCATTCTTTATCTCACTAACCATGCAAGACTAACTGAAGGGCCATATTCGATGTGATTCTAACTCCCTATGGTCGGGAGGTCGAATCGATTCTAACTCCCTATGTTCGGGAGGTCGAATCATCGCACGCATACCATCCCAATAATGAATCTTCCGCAAGGGCCATAACGATAAAATAAACTTAGATCTAACCTCAAATCAGAGGAAAATCTAAGCCTGTGCACGTACCATGGTAATCAAAACACAACTAACTCCATTGTCTTCTCAACAAATGAGAGAGACGGGTAATAACCTAGTCAAGCATCTATAGTGAGATATAAAACAATATTGCAATCCATTTAGTGAGCATAAATCACAATATAATTCGATTCAAAGTCAATTCTAATATCCAATAATTTTTATGCTCGTCACAATTCAAATCATAAATTTGCATTTTTCCATGAAAATTACCTTCACAATTCAAAACATGTTCTATCACAATTTTCCAAAACATAATTTGTTCAATCCATAACAATGCTTAATACTTGTGGAAATACCATTTCATAAAGCTGAATTCATACATACTATAACAATTTTCAATAATCATTGAATTAAATCCAATGCTTGTTAAACATAATACATAAGAAAAATATGTCATTTAATCATATGAAATATTCAAAGTAAAATCAGTTAAAAACTAGTTGTGCACAAACCTCTGATGACTGTCTCCTGGTCTGGACTCAGTGTTTCCTTCCCTTTCCCTGAGTCTTTACTAACTGAGAAACACAATTTAATGTGTTTCAGTACTAAATTAAATTGTTTCTATCGATAATGCTTGTTAAGTGGTTCACTGAAATCTATTATTTGCTTAATCACCTAATATATCGACCCTCAATATTTTCTAGGTAAATTAGGTTTTGGTGTCCTTAATATGTCACATTCGATAATGTTTTAGGATTGGTACATGTTACCAAACTCAATTCTATGTATATTGCGTTTTCTTGCATTTCATTGCAAATTGCTGGATTTCAGGATACTAGTTTGACCTAGCCGGAAGGCCTAGTTTCCTTGGTTTTCGGGTTTTGGTCAAAACTACAAACTTGTAGATCTATGTCTTATTACACGCGGGGCAAAATTTCAGGTCAATCCGAGTTAAGTAGACCAAGTTATGGTCATTATACTATTGCTGGTCAAATGGCATCAAATTAGGTCAATTTTAGGTCAATTTGGTCAACTTTGGTTAGGCCAGTTTTTGGACCCGAACTTGTGCAAGCTTTTTGACTTGCTTCTGGTCATTTCTGGGTTTTAGTGTCTTCATAAGACTTGTAGGTATGGGTCTTAACTATTCATGGTTAAAATTTCATGTCAATTGGACCTGTGTTGAGTGAGTTATGGCCTAAACACTCACTGCTGCCCAATTGGTCATTTTTCAGGTCCTAATTGTACCTAATCCGAATTGGTCATTTTCTTAGGTCACCTTGCAAGCAGAATTTTGGTATGCTTTCTCAATGAAAGTTGGCACATTTTGTGCCTAGTTCCACCTCCAATTGGTCTCATACCAATTGAGGTTACACATTTAAACTTATTGGCTAAAATGTACACTGCCCTTGGTTACTTTGCTTAACACACATCAATTACACACATTTACCTTGCAATATGTTTACTTCCCTACCAAATCTGTTTTGGTACATTACCAAAACTATATATTACTTTACATTAACATCACTTTGGGCAGATTACAATTATCCTCAACATACCAAATATAACTCTAATTCCCAAAGTTCAAATACCATTACACATACACATAAACATCACTAGTTTTTACATACAATTTACACAACAATTTCATACACATATCGTTCAATCCTTAATGCCACAATTCTGCCCATATCTTCATGAACACATACACTTATCCAAGAGTTTCAAGGCTGCCGAAATTGTCCTTCAACACCAAAGTGTCCTACAATTCATTAAATCCCATTCCAAGTGCAAAATTCACCATATACATGTGAAGTAATTCACTAGGTTATTAAATCATCATGATCAACATCATTTCTCATCAAATATATGCACAATTATTTCATCAATTACATGACTCCATCGCTGTCCAAAATGAACACAACAATAACTCTTCAAACTCAAAAATTTTCTTCACAAATCTAACACCCATAACATGCACACAAAACTTAACAAAGCTATCTTCAAAAATACTAACTTACCTTATGGTTGAAACTTGCCAAACCTTGATTAAACTTCTTAAAATTGGTATCAAACTCTTCCTTGTGATGTGTAGACAATTTTTCATGAAGCTACTTAAGGGATTGGAGTTGAAATGAGAGAGTGGACCAAGCTTGCATGAACACGCCAATGGAGGTTTCTCCTCCCCTTCAATTCGGCTAGGTTTAGTACAATGAAGAAGACGAAGTTTCTGCCTTGGATAATGGATGTACACCTGCCCCACTTAGTATATATTAATCCATTAATGGTCCACTAACTCCAAATAATCATATAATAAGCTAATTGTTCATTTATTCCACATTAACCCATGATTTTAGCTATCTACTTTAGGTACCACCAAATTAATTTTTCATTTTATTTTCTAAGTGTAATATTATTTATTTTTAATGGACATTTAGGTCAAAAGACAATTCGGGATGTCAAATGACCATAATGCCCCTGTTCGGGTTGCATTCCCGATTTTTCGGTAACACCGGGTTTTGTCTGTTTTTCGATTTCTCACTTTTCTTTGTACTAATTATTTAATTTTTCTTTGATCATTATAATGAGATTTATTCTTCAATAAGGGTCTATTTAAGTCCTAAAAATGTTTTCCAGGGTTCCCCGCAGTCCAGGGCTAGTCAACGGTCCACGCCGTGACTTCCCAGTGCGGTCACCCATCGCTAAGATTCCCGGCTCGCTTAACTTGGCTACATTTCTTTGCTATTATTTTTCCTTTGTTTTTCTTGTATTTTCTTTTCTTGTATTTCATTATTTTATGTCTCCCCACTCATATTGAAGTGTAGTTCTAGGCATCCTAGCTGTCCGGACAACACTGGTCACCGGAGCAGCAGAACGCACTACCGAACTTAGGGGTGTTACAATTCTCCCCCCCTTAAATAAATTTAATCTCGAAATTTTACCTGACATTAGTCTCTGAACAGCTGTGGGTGCTGTCTCCTCATATCCTCTTCACGTTCCCAAGTAGCTTCCTGGCCTGAATGATGGTTCCACAAAGACTTTAACTAGTCAGACTGCTTGTTCTCACCGCTTCACCTCATATGCCAGAATTTTTATGGGTTCTTCCTCATATGAGAGGTCTGGATTTACCTCAATCTCTTCAACTGATAGTACATGAGATGGGTCAGATCTGTACCTCCTTAACATGGACACATGGAAGACACTGTGTATCCTTACTAGTTCTGGAGGTAATGCCAACCGATATGCCAAAGGACCCACTCTTTCCAGAACCTCATATGGTCCGATGAAACGAGGACTCAATTTCCCCTTTCTGCCAAATCTCATAATCCTCTTCCAAGGAGAAACTTTGAGGAATACCTTATCACCCACTACATATTCAATATCTCTTCTTTTCAAATTAACATAGGACTTCTGATGGTCTGATGCAGCCTTGAGTCTATCTCTAATTAATCTGATCTTTTCCTCTGTCTGCTGAATAATTTCTAGCCCAATCATCTTCCTTTCACCTATTTCATCCCAACATAAGGGAGTTCTGCACTTCCTACTATACAATGCTTCATATGGAGGCATTCCAATGCTTGATTGGTAGCTGTTGTTATAAGCATACTCAATCAAAGGCAAGTGTGTATCCCAACTATCTTCAAATTCAATCACACAAGCCCGTAGCATATCCTCCAATGTCTGAATAACCCTTTCAGACTGGCCATCTGTCTGTGGTTGGAATACTGTGCTGAAGTTCAATCTAGTTCTTAGGGCTCTCTGAAGACTACCCCAGAATCTAGAAGTGAACCTAAGATCTCTGTCAGATACAATTGATACTGGCACTCCATGCAGTTTTACAATTTCATTTATGTAGAATCTGGCCAATCTTTCCAGGCTATAGTCCATCCGGACTGGCAAAAAGTGATTAGACTTGGTTAGTCTATCAACTATAACCTATACTGCATCATGACTATTCTGTGTCCTCAGAAATCTCATCACAAAATCCATAGTTATCTGTTCCCTTACAATGTTTCATAGGGTGCCACTTGTATGCTAGCTTGACACTTATTAATGTATACAAATTCTGTTAGTGGGATGTATCTGTCCCATCTCCTCTCGGATTCAATGACACAAGTTCTCAATATATTCTTGAGGGCTTATCACATTTTACAGGTTATTATTATCATTTCATTTCATTATTTATAGGAACTCAATGAGTTTCCGAATTTACCTGAATTACTTGTTTCGACTGTCCATACGTTTAAGGATGATAAGTCGTATTGATATCTTTAAGCTTATAGCAATTACTGTGGTACAGGTAGTTCACATTATTGTAACCGAGTTACTGACTCCAGCTACCTTACAAGTGTAGTCTTTCGATGTGCTAGTTCAAGTTTTAAATTTCGACTAAAATTTTCACATTTATTTCGATGTAGTACCCTATTCGTGCAATCGTATCAATTTATAGATTACTTACAAATATTCTTACTTATTGTACCACGAGGAAACACGTAGCTCTACACAATAATCCGATTAAGGTCTGTGATCAGAATGCAGCTTACAATACAAACATCGAGAACATTATATAGTCACTACGTTATAACCTCATGGACTAGGTTTTCTAACATCTTATCTTTCTCTAATCCACTAATATCCTAAACCGATTCTGATTACAATTTCCTTTGACAATTACTAACAGTAACATCTTTGCCCTCATCTAGAGTAATTCTATTACTGTAACTTACTTTTAGGTCCTCTTGCTTTACATTAAGTAGGCTCGCCATTTAGCTTTATAATTTATGGTATGTTAGAAAATACTTTTAGCTAACAATTCTTCCAAAAGTAATGTCAATCATACTTGTTATTATAGTTATTATCCTAAAGGACTAGTCACTAATACATCAAAATTCGTTCCCATGTAAAGGAATGACAACAGAACATATAGTTCTGACACTAACACACAACTAAGTAGTGCTGGGATCAAATAATAACTAAAATTAAGAACTTACCAGCAGCTACATCTGAAGTTTCTGCTCCTTTTACTTGGCGCATAGTGGACACTCCGACTGGTGCACTACTATATTCGGGTTGATTCACTGTGTTATAGTGGTGAGGAGTACCAACTCTATTTCTATCTTGACTCTGACTGACGGTCTGTGAACTCCGGAGAGCAGATCGAGGTGGTTTAGCACAATCTTTAGCAAAGTGTCCAAGTTTTCCACAATTGTAACAGGCTCCAAAGGCCTTACGACAAATACCTCCATGATATCTTCTACAAGTTTCACATTGGCGGGAAGGGTAGGAACTTCTAGTTGTTCGACGACTAGATCTTAGTGGTCTCTGCCCTGATGATCCGCCTCTATCATATTTCTGAGTTCGGGGTTCCTCAAATTCTTTTCTCTTCCCCAAATTACTGTTCGAACTCTGACCCATAGGTTTCTCCCTCTTTTCCATTTCTGCATCGCCCTTGTGGGGTTGGAGTGCACTTGGGCTTGGTGTGATTATCAGCCATTTGTTGGAAGAAAGTGGCCATTTGTTGGGCCATTTGTGCAGTAATTTGTACCGGTAAAACTGGTACAGTCAGGCTTCGACATTTTGTGGAGCTAAGGCTTCAACTTGTTCTTCTGCCATCACAGACTGTTCTATTATCTCATTCTTCTCTTCCATTTTTCTCACAGAATTTTCTATTCCTGTACAACCAACACAAGGAGATTCCTCTCCATTAGTTCACATTTATGATGTAAATGTACTATATGTATCAAACATTTGAGCAGTTGCAGTTACCGACAAAAAGATTTCAAATTCACAGTTCAAAATTTACTTTAAAACCATTGCTCTAATACCACTAAAACATGTCACACCCTACGCCTCTGTAAGGCATAACATGATCCTGTAGTATACCTAATGAATTACCAACTCCGTCTACTGATAACCCATTAAATACACTACAAGGGATTTTAAAAACTTTTCTTACTTCTTTTACAGTGGTGAGCACTATTTACAGGTGTTAAAAACCTTTTTGAACTGAAGTGATAGAACTAACACATTTAAATTATTTGGAATTTCTGTAAAAATTTTGGCAGAGTGCCATCTGTATTTTGGATAAAACAGTTCTTCAGAGAATCTGTAAAAAAAAAAGCACTTCAATATTTTTCCAAATATCAACTCCATCAAAATTCAACACAATATTTTTCTCAACTCAATCCACAACAATTTTTCAGTATTTTCAAAGGATGAGATAAAAGAAATATAATACAAATTTTACAAGTCAAAATAACTCATAATTTACTTTACAACTTCAATATACAATTTTAATTTACAACTGCTCAAATAATTTACATACATATTATTACATGCATACATCAAAACCTATGTACATGGGTATACCTATGATATACCTAGAGCTGATATGAATATGTCTTCAAAGAAACTTAATCACTGTTCTATGCTCTTCTTACCTGCGACAGCATACAAAGCTATCGCTGAGTGGTGAACTCAGTGGTGCACAACTATAATTTAAAACATAGTACCATATACATTGACAAAATTTATAGTAAATAATTTGGAAATCTGAATACTCATCAAATTCTACAACTAAAAATATTCATTGCCAATAATGTAAATCATTTGTATAAATGACTTTGATCACAAAATTCAATTTATCAAATCATGACTATCCATTTAAATAATTCTAACGAAATCAATTATACATAAACCATAATTGAAATCAAAATTCCTTACCATTCAAAAGCCATTCTGTATCTCAAAAATCATTATGTATTTCAAAAATCATACTGTATCTCAAAACTCATTCTTTATCTCAAAACTCATTCTTTATCTCACTAACCATGCAAGACTAATCTAAAAAGGGCCATATTCGATGTGATTCTAACTCCCTATGGTCGGGGAGGTCGAATCAGATTCTAACTCCCTATGGTCGGGGAGGTCGAATCATCGTGCACAGTACCATCACAATAATGAATCTTCCGCAAGGGCCATAACGATAAAATAAACTTAGATCTAACCTCAAATCAGAGGAAAATCTAAGCCTGTGCATGTACCATGGTAATCAAAACACAACTAACTCCATTGTCTTCTCAACAAATGAGAGAGACGGGTAATAACCTAGTCAAGCATCTATAGTGAGATATAAAACAATATTACAATCCATTTAGTGAGCATAAATCACAATATAATTCGATTCAAAGTCAATTCTAATATCCAATAATTTTTATGCTCGTCACAATTCAAATCATAAATTTGCATTTTTCCATGAAAATTACCTTCACAATTCAAAACATGTTCTATCACAATTTTCCAAAACATAATTTGTTCAATCCATAACAATGCTTAATACTTGTGGAAATACCATTTCACAAAGCTGAATTAAATTTCAATAATCATTGAATTAAATCCAATGCTTGTTAAACATAATACATAAGAAAAATATGTCATTTAATCATATGAAATATTCAAAGTAAAATCAGTTAAAAACTAGTTGTGCACAAACCTCTGATGACTGTCTCCAGGTCTGGACTCAGTGTTTCCTTCCCTTTCCCTGAGTCTTTACTAACTGAGAAACACAATTTAAAGTGTTTCAGTACTAAATTAAATTGTCTCTATCGATAATGCTTGTTAAGTGGTTCACTGAAATCTATTATTTGCTTAATCACCTAATATACTGACCCTCAATATTTTCTAGGTAAATTAGGTTTTGGTGTCCTTAATATGTCACATTCAATAATGTTTTAGGATTGGTACGTGTTACCAAACTCAATTCTATGTATATTGCGTTTTCTTGCATTTCATTGCAAATTGCTGGATTTCAGGATACTAGTTTGACCTAGCCAGATGGCCTAGTTCCCTTGGTTTTCGGGTTTCGGTCAAAACTACAAACTTGTAGATCTATGTCTTATTGCACGCGGGGCAAAATTTCAGGTCAATCCGAGTTAAGTAGACCAAGTTATGGTCATTATACTATTGCTGGTCAAATGGCATCAAATTAGGTCAATTTTAGGTCAATTTGGTCAACTTTGGTTCGGCCAGTTTTTGGACCCGAAATTGTGCAAGCTTTTTGACTTGCTTCTGGTCATTTCTGGGTTTTGGTGTCTTCATAAGACTTGTAGGTATGGGTCTTAACTATTCATGTTTAAAATTTCAGGTCAATTGGACCTGTTTTGAGTGAGTTATGGCCTAAACACTCACTGCTGCCCAATTGGTCATTTTTCAGGTCCTAATTGTACCTAATCCGAATTGGTCATTTTCTTAGGTCACCTTGCAAGCAGAATTTTGGTATGCTTTCTCAATGAAAGTTGGCACATTTTGTGCCTAGTTCCACCTCCAATTGGTCTCATACCAATTGAGGTTACACATTTAAACTTATTGGCTAAAATGTACACTGCCCTTGGTTACTTTGCTTAACACACATCAATTACACACATTTACCTTGCAATATGTTTACTTCCCTACCAAATCTGTTTTGGTACATTACCAAAACTATATATTACTTTACATTAACATCACTTTGGGCAGATTACAATTATCCTCAACATACCAAATATAACTCTAATTCCCAAAGTTCAAATACCATTACACATACACATAAACATCACTAGTTTTTACATACACTTTACACAACAATTTCATACACATATCCTTCAATCCTTAATGCCACAATTCTGCCCATATCTTCATGAACACATACACTTATCCAAGAGTTTTAAGGCTGCCAAAATTGTCCTTCAACACCAAAGTGTCCTACAATTCATTAAATCCCATTCCAAGTGCAAAATTCACCATATACATGTGAAGTAATTCACTAGGTTATTAAATCATCATGATCAACATCATTTCTCATCAAATATATGCACAATTATTTCATCAATTACATGACTCCATGGCTGTCCAAAATGAACACAACAATAACTCTTCAAACTCAAAAATTTTCTTCACAAATCTAACACCGATAACATGCACACAAAACTTAACAAAGCTATCTTCAAAAATACTAACTTACCTTATGGTTGAAACTTGCCAAACCTTGATTAAACTTCTTAAAATTGGTATCAAACTCTTCCTTGTGATGTGTAGATAATTTTTCATGAAGCTACTTAAGGGATTGGAGTTGAAATGAGAGAGTGGACCAAGCTTGCATGAACACGCCAATGGAGGTTTCTCCTCCCCTTCAATTCGGCTAGGTTTAGTACAATGAAGAAGACGAAGTTTCTGCCTTGGATAATGGATGTACACCTACCCCACTTAGTATATATTAATCCATTAATGGTCCACTAACTCCAAATAATCATATAATAAGCTAATTGTTCATTTATTCCACATTAACCCATGATTTTAGCTATCTACTTTAGGTACTACCAAATTAATTTTTCATTTTATTTTCTAAGTGTAATATTATTTATTTTTAATGGACATTTAGGTCAAAAGACAATTCGGGATGTCAAATGACCATAATGCCCCTGTTCGGGTTGCATTCCCGATTTTTCGGTAACACCGGGTTTTGTCTGTTTTTCGATTTCTCACTTTTCTTTGTACTAATTATTTAATTTTTCTTTGATCTTTATAATGAGATTTATTCTTCAATAAGGGTCTATTTAAGTCCTAAAAATTTTTTCCAGGGTTCCCTGCAGTCCAGGGCTAGTCAACGGTCTACGCCGTGACTTCCCAGTGCGGTCACCCATCGCTAGGATTCCCGGCTCGCTTAACTTGGCTACATTTCTTTGCTATTATTTTTCCTTTGTTTTTCTTGTATTTTCTTTTCTTGTATTTCATTATTTTATGTCTCCCCACTCATATTGAAGTGTAGTTCTAGGCATCCTAGCTGTCCGGACAACACTGGTCACCGGAGCAGCAGAACGCACTACCGAACTTAGGGATGTTACATACCGTGGAACCATCTTGGGATTCAAAACCCCTAGGTTGTTCCATGAAAATGTTTTCTTCAATGTATCCATTGAGAAAAGCTGTTTTGACATCCATCCACCAAATCTCATAATCATAGTATGCAGCTATTGCTAATAAAATCCTAATTGATTTAAGCATGGCAACAGGCGAGAAAGTCTCCTCATAGATGACTCCTTGCCTTTGGCAAAAACTTTTTGCTACTAGCCTTGCCTTATAGGTCTCTACCTTTCCATCAGAACCAATTTTCTTCTTGAAAACCCATTTGTTCCCTATAGGTACAATACCTTCAGGTGGGTCAACAAGATCCCAAACTTGATTCTTATACATGGAATCAATCTCGAATTTCATAGCATCAATCCATTTTGAAGAGTCTATATCTGATATAGCTTCTTCTTAGGTAAGTGGATCATCCCTATGATCTACTTCTTCATGAGTAGACAACTCTTGTTCTTCTTCATGAAGAAAACCATATCTCACTGGTGGGTGAGATACCCTGTTTGTTCTATGAGGAACAGCTGTAGATGTTTTATCAATGGGTATAGGTTAACTAGATGGATCTATATCCATCTGATCTATTGGTTGGTCAGAATTCTCCAATTCTAACTCTATTTGCCTTCCTTTGCCTCCTTCTTGAATAAACTGTTGTTCAAGAAGTGTGGCATCTCTACTTATCACAACCTTTTGTGAAGTAGGCAAATAAAAATAATATCCAAAACTATCTTTTGATATAAGTGTTCAGCTTTTTGATACGAGCTGGACAACCCCAAATCTTAACATGCTTAAGACTTGGTTTTCTTCCATGTGTCGCAAGGTATTTTGCGGTCGCCTAGATGAACACTCACTGAAGTGGGATAGAGTGAGGAATCGTCACTTTAATTTTGAGGGAAATTAATGAAAACGATTCGCAAAAATAATTTAAAATGCAACCACTTCAAAAACAGAGATTCTAGGTTCGGGGTCCGTACATGGGCGGGGAAGGTGTTAGGCACCCCGCCTCGTCCCTCTATGAAGGCAAGCAGATCTAATGTTACGTTCTTTGTAAATCGAAAGTTAGGGAGGTTAGAATGAAGATGTTAATCCCTTTGATAAGAGGGAATATTTAATTTTTCACCGTTTAGGGTTACCCAAATACATAAGTACAGGGGACGACCCTTAGTGAGTTGATGTCGTGTAGTGATTTTGTTTAGAAGCTCACTTCGCATATTGTGTTATCTATGTTCGGATTTGAGGGAACCCAGGAAAAAACTATTCCCGATCTCTGGGGATAATTTGTTTAATATTTGGATGGGAAATCTCGGATAATAACTCTCCTCCGGTTTCCCCGTATTAGGATCTAAATGAGAATAGGATAAGAACCCTCCTCCGATCCCTTTTAATATGTATTGAAATTATTGAAGATTGGATAAGAACTCTCCTCCGATCTCTCTAAATATGTATTGAAATTATTAAAGATCGGATAAGAACTCTCCTCCGATCTGTTTTACTTTTATGATTTTTGTTGAGAATCGGATAAGAACTCTCCTCCGATCTCTTTTAATATTTATAGTTCGATTGAGAATCGGATAGGAACTCTCGTCCAATCTCTTTTAATATTTACTGGGATTTTGATTGAAGACCGGATAAGAACTCTCCTGTGACACCCCTTACCCGTGTACAGTATACCCGAGTAAGTAATGCCACCTGGTGTACCGGCACACTCTAATATTTCTCAATTAATTTAGAAAATGCTTTTGCACATAATTTATGAAATACAAATTATTTAAACCATTTATCAAAAGTATCATGCATTTAAGGTTCCGAAAAATTTTAAGAAAATCCGGCGGAGTACCGGCTAAAAATGGAGAAAACCGTTCTTCGGAACCTGTTAAAAACACTTCCAATACTTTTATTTCATCATCTCAAACTCCAATATCCCAAAATCTCAACAATATTTCTCAAACATTCATTATCAACACCAAATTCAATATCATGATTTCCACATTTCAATTTCCATTTTCATTCATCATTCACATGTGATGTTCGCATGTAAATCACAAGTAAACATCTACTTTTCCATTAACAAATACAATTTTCATAATTTACATATACATCAAAATATATTACATGAGATCAAATACATATGAGAAAATACAAATCTACTACAAAATATCAAAATGACAACCGACACCTAGTGCCCTACCGATGCAATGCGGTAGTGAGGTGACACACAGACAGCGAAGCTGTCGGATGGACTCACCCGATCTGTGGTCTACTGGGCTCACGATCGGGATCTCCGGTACCTCTGGCGTGGCAAAAGCAACGCGCTAAGCAATAATGCTTAGTGGTGCAATAATATAATAGAAGAAAATAGCAAAAAAATAAATGTGTATGCAAAGTGTATGCTTTCTTTGTTTGATTTTGGTATATTCATTAATTCATTAACTTTGTTCACTTTTATTCATTTGGTTGCCCCAAGTAACCTACACTAGACGCATGGACTAGATAACGGGTAACCGCACCGGGTACCTAGTACCTCGGGCCGTCACACCATTGGTTGCATATGCATCTCGGTGTGCAGCATGTAACAATTTGTAAATAATGTCAAGCACAAGGCCAAGTCTCAATGTAAAGTCAGAATGGCTAAAAGCCATGAAATCACAGAATGGCATTGTTGCCATGTGCAGTTCTGCTAACGGAACCCTATTGGCATGCCAATCTATACATACCAATCTTGTTAGGTATACTAGGGCATTTGAAACTCTTAAATTTGTCAATTTGTGAATTTCAACTTTTTGGTGTCACTATTCATCATTGGTCAACAAAAATGTTGACTTTTAGAATAAAAATGTGTACATTGCCTTTGGCACTCCCAACATACCACATTTGGTGTTTAAAACTTGTTGGCATTAAGTGTTAATGCAAATTCAAAGTGTAACCCACACTAGCAGAAAATTTCAGTTTTGATGCCCTAACTTCACTGTTCCATTGGACACTGTTACTGTTGGAATTTGAAGAAATGTAAAACATGAAAGTTGTTCCTTATTTTGTCTAGTTGAATTTCATTTTTTGAATCACTCCATTTGGAGTTTTGTAGCTCCAGATATGGCTCAAAAACCCAAGCTGGCCGGATTTCAAATTCTGCAGATTTACCATATCTACAGTAACATGAACAGTGACTTGAGTCACTTGGTTGACTGGGTTCTGGCCATAATTTGGGGTAGGTTCCTTCATGAAAGTTGTTTGTCTATGTCTTAACTTGTTGCTGTAAAAATTTCAGACCAATTGACCAAATCTACAGTGAGTTATGGCCAAATGAACAGTTACTGTTCATTTGGTCAAATTCTGCAGAGGCAGTTTCAGGGTTCCGGATTGGGGCCAAGTTTTGGTCCTCTTGCTTTGGTCTTTTGGGCATGGTTTCTTCAGAAAAAATGTGCCATTATAAGCCTAGTTTCATGTCCAATTGGCCAAAATTCAATTGGACTTACACAGCCCTAGTTATGGCTGTGCAAAGGGACTGAAATTTCAGTCCCTATGCTGCTGTCCATAGGGCAGATTTCACCTCACTTTGCCATAGCATTTTTCAGTCCCATTTATGATCAACATATCTAAAATGGTCACTAATTGACCATTACAATGTGCCCTAACAATTTCCTAAGCCAATTCACATTTTCACCCTTCCAAACCCTAATATCCAACTAAATTTACTCATGAACTTAATTAACATACTTAGTTTAATGTCCATGTGTTTTAATACTTTAACCATCATTTCTAGCCACTTTAAATTTATCAAAACAATCAACCTCATACTTCCATAGGGCTGCTGAAAATTTAAAGTACCATAACTCATGTAATTTACTTCAATTCTTTAAAATTTCTTAGCTCAAATGATATTCTAACTAAGATTAAAAGAAGGAGAATGAAGTTTGTAGCACTAACCTCACTTAGGGCAGATTTTTCCCACCTCTAAACTTCACTTTCCTTCACTTTCAAGGCTGCCAAAAGGTTGTTTAAGGTGTGGAGTAAAATTTTAATGAAGAGAGGTTAGGGTTTTGTGGTGAAACAAGGGAGAAATTAAGCTTGAGAAGTGAGGTTTAATGGAGTTTGAGAGAGGAGAGAGGTTCACGTTTTGGCTGCACTAAGGAGAGAAGGATGGCTGCTGAAATTTTGTTGAATTTGGTCTTCTCTTATCTCTTTTAATGGTTAGTCAAACAATGGCTTAAGTGTGATTGGTCCAACTTTTTAAATGATGTCATTTTTGCCTTATTTTTGCATTTTCTTTTCTTTTCTTCCACTACTCATTTCAATTTTCATTTCTAGTAATATTTCTTCATATTTGATGTCATATTAATTATTTACTCAACTGGGCAAGTCGGCCAAAAATCACCTCGGAAGCGAAATGACCAAAATGCCCTCCGCTTGGCTTAACGGGTCAAAATTGTCTGTCTGAGATTGAAAAATTTTTCTAAGTATTTTCTTGGCATTCTAATGCCATGGGAACCTCAATTACCCTTCTCTGGAGTCCCAAAATTATTTTATAATTTTCCCTGTCTAGGGCTCCTCGTTGCAGAATCGAACTTCCCTCCGATTACCCATCGCTTGGGCAGGCTCGTTTGACTTCGGTTGCTTGTATTTTATTTCTAAAATTTTTACTAAATTTTTCTTATTAATATTTGAGTTAATTAGGTTCCTAACTTTAGTTTAAATATTTTTCTCGACGTTTAGCTGTCCGACCGACACCGTCACCTAATAGTAGAATGTACGAGTGGTTACCTAAGGGTGTTACAACTCTTCCTCTAATTTAAATTTCGTCCTCGAAATTTACCTGATGCAAACAGCTTGAGGGAAACTGTTGCCTCATCGCTTCTTCACTTTCCCAAGTTGCCTCCTCGGTGTTGTGGTGCCTCCAAAGCACTTTCACCAGTTGGAATCTGTTTGTTCCTCAACTCTTTCACTTCCCGAGCCAAGATTCGTAGAGGTTCTTCTTCATATGTCAAATCCGGTTGTATTTCAATTTCTTCTCCGAGATGACATGTGAAGGGTCCGAGCGGTATCTTACGAGCATGGATACATGGAACACATTGTGGATCTTGTCCACTCTGGTGGTAAAGCTAGCCTATAGGCCACTGACCCACACGCTCAATGACTTCATATGGGCCAATGAACCTAGGGCTCAACTTACCTTTTCTTCCAAACCTCAATACCTTCTTCCATGGTGACACCTTGAGGAACACTTTGTCGCCAACCCCATATTCTATTTCTTTTCTCTTCAGGTCGGCATAAGATTTCTGTCTGTCTGAGGCAACCTTCAGATTAGCTTTGATCAATTTTACCTTGTCCTCGATCTGCTTTCACCGTGTCCGGCCCTACCGCTTGTCTTCGCCAATTCAGTCCAAAGACACCGAGTTCTACATTTTCTCCCATACAAGGTTGCTTCATATGGGGCCATTTGGATGCTAGCTTGATAGCTATTGTTGTATGCGAATTCTGCCAGTGAGAGGTATCTATCCCAACTTCCCTCAAACTCAATGACACAACTCCTCAGCATATCCTCAAGGACCTGGATTACTCTTTCTGATTGCCCATCCGTCTGAGGATGGAAAGCTGTGCTGAAATGGAGTTGTGTACCCAAGGATTCATGCAATTTCTTCCAAAATCTCGATGTAAACCTTGGGTCTCGATCAGATATAATGGAAAGTGGGATTGCATGCGCCTAACTATCTCACCGATATACACCGCTAACCTCTCTAGTGAGTAGTCACCCTAATCGCGTAAAGTGTCTCGACTTTGTCAATCTATCCACTATTACCCATGTTGCATCATGTTTCCTCTGGGTGAGAGGCAGACCACTTACAAAATCCATGGTGACCCGATCCCATTTCCATTCAGGTATGCGTATAGGCTGTAGCAATCCTGATGGAACTTGATGTTCTGCCTTGACTTACTGACATGTCAAGCATTTAGTAACATAGTCCCCTATATCTCTCTTCATACTGTGCCACCAATATCAAGCTTCGTGTCGTGATACATCTTTGTACTTCCCGGGTGCATAGCATATACACTAGTGTGTGCCTCTTTTAGAATACTAGCTTTCAATTCCCATCATCCGGTACACACGCCTTCCTTTGTAGTACAGACACCCATCCGCTTTCACCCCATAGTCGCTTGCTTTTCCTCCGAGATCTTGCTCATAATAGCCAAGAACTTTTCATCCGTTTTGCCCATCTAGTATCTCTGTCAGAGGTGTTTGGCCTCACTTGCAACTCACCAAAATAGCTCCATCTCGAATCAAAGATAGATGGGCATTCAATGATCTCAAGGTCGTCATGGATTTTCTCGCTCAAAGCATCAAGAACTACATTTGCCTTCCTGTGATGGTAGTCAATTACAGTCATAATCCTTCAGAACTCAATCCATCGCTCGCTTCAAGGTTGAGCTCCTTCAGGTTGGCAAATATTTTAGGCTCTTGTGGTCTGTGTAAACGTAGCACTATTCACCATCCAAAGAATGCCTCCATATCTTCAGAGCGACGAAAATTGCGCCAAGCGCTAGATCATGGGTAGGGTAGTTCTGCTCATGTGGCCTTAGCTGCGGAAGCATAGGCGATCACTTTCCTCTTGCATCAACACACACCCTAACCCATTATGAGAGGCATCACCAGAAACCACAAAATCCTTCCTCGACACCGGCCGTGTTAACACCGGTGCCTCACAACATAGCCTTTAACTTCTCAAACTGGTCCGCACTTGTCATTCCAGTCAACTGACATTCTTGTGTAACAACTTGGTCATTGGAGCACTATTAGGAAAATCCCTTCACAAATCTTCAGAATACCCGGCTAGCCCCAAGAAGCTTCGACCTCGCTTGTGTTTCGGGAGGCTTCCATTCCATCATCGCTTCTATTTTCTTGGGATCCACCTAATCCCATCACCGACACTATGTGTCCAAGGAATGCAATTTCATTCACCAAAAGTCACACTTGGACAACTTAGCATACAGCCTTCTTTTCTTTCGTGGTTTGCGTAACAATCCTCAAATGCTCATCATGTTCTTCCCCGGTCTTGGAATACGCCAAAATATCATCAATAAAGACCACTACGAACCGATCTAAGTGTGGATGGAAGATACGGTTCATAAGGTCCATGAATGCACTGGTGCATTTGTTAGGCCAAAGGGCATCACTAGAAACTCATAATGCCCATATCGGGTCCCGAATGCGCTTTTGGCACATCCGCATCCTTCACCCTCAATCGATGATACCCCGATTCGAGATCAATCTTGGAAAATACTCCTGCTTCCTTCAACCGATCAAACAGATCATCAATTCTAGGCAACGGATATTTGTTCTTCATACCACTTTGTTTAATCGCTTGTAATCGATGCATAGTCTCAAAGTCCCATCCTTCTTTTTCACAAACAAAGATCGAGCTCCCCACGGTGACACATCTGGGCGTATGAACCCTTTATCAAGCAACTCTTGCAACCGAGTTTTCAACTCCCTCAACTCTGGGTGCCATCCTATAAGGAGCAATGGAAATGGGTGTGCATCGGCAGTTGTCTCAATGGCAAATTCGACTTCCCTTTCTCGTGGCAAACCAGCAACTCTTCAGAAATACCTGGGAAGTCTCTCACCGTGGGTATGTCACTCGTGTTTGGCTTAGCTCGCCTAGTATCCACCACATGTGCTTGGTAGGCTTCACAGCCTTTTCTCATTATTCTTCTTGCAATCGTGGTCGAGATGACATTGGACAGAAATCTGTCCTTTCCCCACAATCGTGATCTCATTACCCTCTCAAGTTTTTAGAGAAATTCTCTTCAATTTGCAATCAACTATTGCACGATGACGTGACAACCAATCCATTCCCAATATCACGCCAAACTCATGGAAGGGCAACTCAATTAGGTCCGCCAAGAATTCATACCTGAATCCTCAACGGGCTACCCTTGTATACTTTGTTCACTACCACACTGTGGCCCAATGGATTAGTGACCGTAATGTCTTGGTCACTCTCCCTACCAATATCCCCTTTCTACGGGTAGGTTGATGCAAATGTAAGAATGAGTGGATCCCGGATCCACCAATGCATGCACAGAGTATTGTAGAGGGAGAACGCACTCGATGACGCCCGGCATCTTGTTCCTCCCGAGCTCTCAAGGCATAATTTCGCAGGTGGTCCATTATCCGCCTCTCTGCCGCTCGATGTAGGCCTCGAGATGGTCCCACAGCCTGATTTACTGCACCTTCTACCCCTTGGTGGTGCAGAGCAGTCCGTCTACTTGTGTCTGAGCACCAGTAGTAGTTCTGCGGGGCGCTTCCTCGCTTGATGTTCGTCGACCCACATCTCAAGCAAGCACCGCCACTCTCCAACATTCCCCTTGTGCCATTTCTCGGTGTGGACACGCAGAAGATGCCGGGCTGGTCCTCGAACCCCATCCTCGAGAGCGCCCACCGATGGTGTGGACCGACTCTCCTAGGGGTGAATCGTGGCCCGGGCCCCGAGATCGACCACGACCGTGGTCGACCCAACTCGTGCGGAGGACCCTTAAACTTCTTCCCAAATCCAGGGGTGGAACTAGACTGACCTGGTCCCCTCTTCTACTGTCTCTCCCTTCTGGTCTGCTCATTGATTCTCACTTTTTCAACCCTTATTGCAGCTTCCACTAGCTTGCTAAATTCTGTGATTCCCAAGGCGGAGTCGTATCTTGATATTGTCATTCACCCTCTTGAATCTCTTGCACCTTTCAAATTTCATTAGGGACTATCTCCTTCCGTAGCGGCTTAATCGACGAATTCTTTCTCATACTCACCACCGACAATTGTCTCGCCTCAGTTAATAAATTCCTTCTTCTCTCTTCCGTATACAAGATCCACATATTTCTTCTTAAACTCGAGAGGAAGAAGTCCCAAGTTCTGACTTCGGCCGCACTTCATCGACACGTTGTCCCACCATCCGTAGGCATCGCCTTGTAACAAGGATATAGCAGCCTTCTAAGTTCTCGCCTGGGTGCAGTGGAGTTGTTTTAAGACTCGCCTGCTCGTTCAACCAATTCTACCGCAACAGAGTCATCTTCTCTCTTGCCATAGAAGTCCACAGCCCAAATTTTCTTAACCTTCTGTGTGTGATTTACTGTGGAGCCGGTGGTGGTGGTGGTGGTGGTGCCGGCATTACCTCACCATCTGTCTAAAGAAGTCGGCCATTTGTTGGAACATGGCTCGTGGAGGCCGAAAGGTGCTCGCTTGAGCCGGTGAGCAGATTCTCTCATGCCTCCGCCTCACCGCTGCAGTGGAGCATGACTCTCCACTTCCTCCTCAACGGCTCTCGAGAGGAAGGATCCATATCCTATTCAAAATAAGAAAGATAAACAGATCTGCATTAGTGTCACCTCGACTCTTACAAATGCAATGCATGGTATGGACTCAATCTAGGCCCGAACGCCTAAACCGTGCTCGATACCACTAAATGTGACACCCTTACCCGTACAAGATACCCGAGTAAGTAATGCCACCGTGTACCGCACACTCTAATATTTCTCAATTAATTTAGAAAATGCTATTTCAAATAATATATGAAAAACAAATTATTTAAAACATTTATCAAAAGTATCATGCATTTAAGGTTCAAAATTTTAAGAAAATCCGCGGAGTACCTGGCTAAAAATGGAGAAACTGCTCTTCTGAACTGTTAAAAACACTTCCAATACTTTTATTTCATCATCTCAAACTCCAATATCCCAAAATCTCAACAATATTTCTCAAACATTCATTATCAACACCAAATTCAATATCATGATTTCCACATTTCAATTTCCATTTTCATTCATCATTCACATGTGATGTTCGCATGTAAATCACAAGTAAACATCTACTTTTCCATTAACAAATACAATTTTCATAATTTACATATACATCAAAATATATTACATGAGATCAAATACATATGAGAAAATACAAATCTACTACAAAATATCAAAATGACAAACTGACACCTAGTGCCCTACCGATGCAATCGCAGTAGTGAGGTGACATGCATAATCGAGCGTAATCGCCGATGGACTCACCTACCTGTGGTCTACTGGGAACACGATCGGTATCTCCAGTACCTACGCGTGGCAAAAGCAACGCGCTAAGCAATAATGCTTAGTGGTGCAATAATATAATAGAAGAAAATAGCAAAAAATAAATGTGTATGCAAAGTGTATGCTTTCTTTGTTTGATTTTGGTATATTCATTAATTCATTAACTTTGTTCACTTTTATTCATTTGGTTGCCCCAAGTAACCTACACTAGACGATCGGATCGATAACGGTAACCGCACTGGGTACCTAGTACCTCGCCGTCACACCATTGGTTGCATATGCATCTCCCGGCAGGCAAATGTAATGACCTAACAAGTCAGTAAATAATGTCGCACAAGACCAAGTCTCAATGTAAAGTCGAATGGCTAAAAGCCATGAAATCACAGAATGGCATTGTTGCCATGTGCGATCGCTAACGGAACCCTATTGGCATGCCAAACTATCCAAACCAATCTTGTTAGGTATACTAGGTCATTTGAAACTCTTAAATATGTCAATTTTTGAATTTCAAAATTTTTTGGTGTCACTATTCATAATTGGTCAACAAAAATGTTGACTTTTAGAATAAAAATGTGTACATTGCCTTTGGCACTCCCAACATACCACATTTGGTGTTTAAAACTTGTTGGCATTAAGTGTTAATGCAAATTCAAAGTGTAACCCACACTAGCAGAAAATTTCAGTTTTGATGCCCTAACTTCACTGTTCCATTGGACACTGTTATTGTTGGAATTTGAAGAAATGTAAAACATGAAAGTTGTTCCTTATTTTGTCTAGTTGAATTTCCTTTTTTGAATCACTCCATTTGGAGTTTTGTAGCTCCAGATATGGCTCAAAAACCCAAGCTGGCCGGATTTCAAATTCTGCAGATTTACCATATCTACAGTAACATGAACAGTGACTTGAGTCACTTGGTTGACTGGGTTCTGGCCATAATTTGGGGTAGGTTCCTTCATGAAAGTTGTTTGTCTATGTCTTAACTTGTTGCTGTAAAAATTTCAGACCAATTGACCAAATCTACAGTGAGTTATGGCCAAATGAACAGTTACTGTTCATTTGGTCAAATTCTGCAGAGGCAGTTTCAGGGTTCCGGATTGGGGCCAAGTTTTGGTCCTCTTGCTTTGGTCTTTTGGGCATGGTTTCTTCAGCAAAAATGTGCCATTATAAGTCTAGTTTCATGTCCAATTGGCCAAAATTCAATTGGACTTACACAGCCCTAGTTATGGCTGTGCAAAGGGACTGAAATTTCAGTCCCTATGCTACTGTCCATAGGGCAGATTTCACCTCACTTTGCCATAGCATTTTTCAGTCCCATTTATGGTCAACATATCTAAAATGGTCACTAATTGACCATTACAATGTGCCCTAACAATTTCCTAAGCCAATTCACATTTTCACCCTTCCAAACCCTAATATCCAACTAAATTTACTCATGAACTTAATTAACATACTTAGTTTAATGTCCATGTGTTTTAATACTTTAACCATCATTTCTAGCCACTTTAAATTTATCAAAACAATCAACCTCATACTTCCATAGGGCTGCTGAAAATTTAAAGTACCATAACTCATGTAATTTACTTCAATTCTTTAAAATTTCTTAGCTCAAATGATATTCTAACTAAGATTAAAAGAAGGAGAATGAAGTTTGTAGCACTAACCTCACTTAGGGCAGATTTTTCCCACCTCTAAACTTCACTTTCCTTCACTTTCAAGGCTGCCAAAAGGTTGTTTAAGGTGTGGAGTAAAATTTTAATGAAGAGAGGTTAGGGTTTTGTGGTGAAACAAGGGAGAAATTAAGCTTGAGAAGTGAGGTTTAATGGAGTTTGAGAGAGGGAGAGAGGTTCACGTTTTGGCTGCACTAAGGAGAGAAGGATGGCTGCTGAAATTTTGTTGAATTTGGTCTTCTCTTATCTCTTTTAATGGTTAGTCAAACAATGGCTTAAGTGTGATTGGTCCAACTTTTTAAATGATGTCATTTTTGCCTTATTTTTGCATTTTCTTTTCTTTTCTTCCACTACTCATTTCAATTTTCATTTCTAGTAATATTTCTTCATATTTGATATCATATTAATTATTTAATCAACTGGGCAAGTCGGCCAAAAATCACATCGGAAGGCGAAATGACCAAAATGCCCTCCGTTTGGCTTAACGGGTCAAAATTGTCTGTACCGATTGAAAAATTTTTCTAAGTATTTTCTTGGCATTCTAATGCCATGGGAACCTCAATTACCCTTCTCTGGAGTCCCAAAAATTATTTTATAATTTTCCCCTGGGTCTAGGGCTCCTCGTTGCGAGAACCGCAACTTCTCTCCGGTTACCCATCGCTGGGCACCTACTGCTTGACTCAGTTGTATTTTATTTCTAAAATTTTTACTAAATTTTTCTTATCAATATTTGAGTTAATTAGGGTTCCTAACTTTAGTTTAAATATTTTTCTGGACGTTCTAGCTGTCCGGACCGACACCGGTCACCGGAACAGTAGAATGTACGGAGTGGTTACCGGAAGGGTGTTACATCTCCTCCGATCTTCTATCTTCTTTGGATGAGGATGAGGATGAGGTAAGAACTCTCCCCTAACCCCTTGTAATTTAGTTACTATCGTATCTCGCGAGGACCTTTAGTTAATGACCCCGGCGTCCGAAGACACTAGGAACTCGAATTAGATTTCTTTTAACTCATTGGCACCTTATGACCGAATAAGGGATACCGGACTGAATTTCTACCGAACTCTTATATGATCGCCTTACCAATATCATTTGGCCGGCAATACTCGATCTATTCCATTTGCTTATCTGAGATTCGGTTTTACTCAGCCTTGCGACATCTTACCCAATCATCTTCCGAGCTAGTCTAGTGGTTCGACTTCACAATTTTCCCCGACTTATTCAAACTTTTTATTATTTTAAAGAAACTCTTAAGATACAGCTACCTACTACTTATACGTTATTCGGAACTAGAACACCTACATTTGGAAGTAACAAAGGTTAACAAAAAGAATGAATTGATGAACGAAAAGTAAACTCGAGAATAGCAATCTTCACGGGCCCCTTTTTTAGCACAATATAAACTTGGTGAAAATTGCGAGCATGAAAACAAGGGAAATACGTAAAATAAAAATGAGCACTTGATAAAGCAACGGTATAGACACTTACCTGTAGGGAGTTGGATCTATTGAACTAACTATGGAGTCACAAAAACGTAGCAGAGCTGCGGGCTGATAGCCTGAGGACTAAGGTTCGCCTTGAAATGAAGAATACACTATTAAAATGTAGTCAAGTCGAGATAATAACTGGGCTTGAATGAGGTTGAGCTTGGAAAATGGGGGTGGAAATAAAGATAACAAAGACCGAACTGAAGGTAAGAGAATGTCACAGAGCAATGAACGAACTGAAAATGAAGAGTTTCAGTATTCAAAACTCCTTCAAAGAAAATACTTTAGAAAACTGGTTTCCGAAGTTTTTCTATCTTTGAAAGCTTTAAAAATAGCAGAGCAACGAACTGAATTAAGTTTCAGAGTCCTTCCACTATAGTCACTACCTTTTCTTATTCTTCGTCCCTCTCTCTCTGCAGTTTCCATGCAGGTATTTATAGGGAACAGGTGCTTCTAAAGAAGGGTCAGGATTCTCTTTGAGGGAGACGAAAGGTCTAGATTTTAAAGGACATGATCTGACGCTTGAGAATTGAAGAGAATCAAAATAAATGGCTGAGATCCTATCCGGAATATTTGTCTTTTCTCTTTTCTAATCTGACGGTTCATAATCCTCTTAACAAGGGAGATCTAAGGGCCGGGAATAAAAGGCACCGGTCTTGTCGTCTTCCCTTTGATCCAAGGGCTCTGGGCTTGTCCTTACAAGTAAGATCAACGGTGGAGATCGGAATGTATAGAACTGTCATGACATACTCTGGCACTTGTCAGTAATGTGGGCGATTCTGCAGATGAGGCGTGCGGTGGAGATTTGATCTATTCTGCAATGCTTTAACTACCTCGGCTATGATTATGACGACAGTTATTAGAAGTTGTCTTATTCTCTTTGCTTTTCGATCTCCCATTCCTTCCAACCTTTCCAATATGCTCTTTTTCTGATCTCTCATGTCGGGCCCCTCTCCCGATCTCTTCTCATTCCAGAGTCTTCCGGGTTTGTTCAGTCAAGGCATTTATTCCTTTAGTTTCCGAGAAGTTCGCTTCGTTTTCTTCTAGCAATAAATGCTCAGACCTTCTCTATATATACCTTTGACGAAAATCCTTCTGCATTTCATTTTCTCCTCTTTTTCTCTCACTTTTCCTATTCTAGCCACTCCGGTAACAATTTCGGCCATGATGGCGGCTTTTGATCTTTTTTCGCCTGTTCGCCTTATTGATCAACTGAAAATTTATGACTCCGGTGATCAGCAAATCACTATGGCCACCTCTGATGACAGTGGGAGAACCGGACTAAGTTATCGATCCAGATCGAGAATATCGATCGTGTCGATCTCGAGTTGGTCAACCGATTTAATCATCGAACCAATTTCGGGCGAGAAGACTGCTAATTTCCCTCCTACCACTGGTGGCTGCCCTTCGAAGCTCTTTTGGCTTCTCACCACATTAGGTGTCCCGACAGCGGCTCAGTTCTGAGCGATAACATTGATGACGATCGCTCTCATCCTCATGAGAGTCATAGTCCCCTCATCTGAGCTGTACATCTATCTGATGTCGACGACTGGTCAAACACATCTTTTGATTTAGCCACGAGACTAGGTCTTTGTTAGATGGGATGTACAACCGATCTCTAAAGATCGCCCCTATGATGTAATTTGACCTTTAATGTAATCCGATCTCTTGAGATTGCCCAAATGATGTAATCTGACCTTTTGGAAATGTAATTCGATGTCTTGAGATCGCCCAAATGATGTAATCTGACCTTTTCGAAATGAACTTTTAGTTTGACAATTATCATTTTGGTTATTTTTCGATCTCTGATGTGTTTATCCGATCCGACTCCCAATTGAATGGCCCTTAACCGATTTGTAATTCAAAACATCTATCTTAATCTGTCGAGCTCTAACTAACCGATCTCCTTATGGAATATCTAGAATATTCGTGAGACATGTCAGAAAAGACTGGCGAATCCCGCTAACCGAAGTGCCGCTTTGGACACCGTGAGCATTAACTGCTCGAACGGGTATAAATAGGGGATCGGTCAGCCAGTTGCTCCCTTATGTCATTTTCGGCCTCTCGCGAGCAATTCCAAAATTCTCTCATTTTCTTCAAGTTCTTCCGACATCGATCACACTCCTGTAAGGGTTTTGATCTTTCTTTTAGTTTAAATTTTCTCTTTTCTTTGAAAATGAGCAACACTGAGGGTCAGAGTAGCAAGCCCCCCTTCCGTTCAGATCTCGTGGTCATCAGATGAAGTAGAAGTAGTCGGACCAAGCGGGCGATCTGAACCTCCTAGGACCTCCGTTTCAACCCGTGGTCAAGCGGCACCCTCGAGGCAAACGCATTCATCAAGGAGAGAAAACCTTCCCATGGACGAGCTGCAGTTAATCCTTCAAGAAATCGACCTGCAGTCGTTTAGCGAAGAGTATAACATTTAGGGCGATTCATACGAACTTATCCGATGTCACAGCTATCTCCGAGCCGATCACTTCTTCAAAGAGAATGTCATGATTATGGTATACGAAGAGCAATTAAAAGCCAGGCTGCAGTTCCCTCTTGATGACTTCTTCAAGGAAGTTCTGAAATTCCACCAAGTATGCATAGCCCAAGTCCACCCGAACTCATGGCGGATCCTAGTAGCCTTCAGAGGCCTCTGCCGAGCTAAGGGGCTTAGTCCAACGGTGAAGGTATTCGCTGAGCTACATAGGCTAACTCGCCGAAAGGACGATGAGTACCGGTTCTTTCAGGCAAAGCCACATTTCGGGCTCTTTACCGATCTGCCCTCCTCCCTGAAGAATTGGAAGAATCGCTTTTTCATTCTGAGGAGCAAGGTTCCAAGCGGTTTTGAGGGTTTTCTGCGTAGCTGGCTGCATCAGGGCCCATTACTTCCGAAGCGCATCACCTTGAATAGGGAAGAGGGCAAAATGGTGATGGAGTTGAAAGATTAGGCGGCCATTCAGAAGTTTTCCTGTTTAGATGCGGTGACCGCTGAACTACATCATTGGACAATGCAGCTGATTACCAGCAAAGAACACGGGCTTTAACTCTCTGACCTCAGCCTCGGTACTTTCTATATCTCTGATCTTTGGGCCTTAGCGAACTCACTGACCTCTTCTTTGTGAAGGTATGGCAAGCGATGAGGCTTCCAAGGAGAGCCGAAAGTGGAAGAGAGAGGTCTCCCAGAAAGTGCGGGAGATGAAGCACACTGAGGCCCTTCAGATGCCAAGGCACGATTCGGGGGAGATGCAGGAAGGCTCATCTCGACCCTCCGGACTGCCGATCCCTGACATAGAAGTGGTTCGGTCTCCCCCTCGACGCGAAGAGCCACCTCCACCTCCACCGGTTGCTTCGAGTGCGGAAGGGGGTCCTTCCCAACCTCCTACGAGGACCCTTTCCCGCGGCGCTCAAGTCCTGATCCATTCGCTGGAGAAGAACCGCACGGTTCGGGTGAATCCGGGCTTGGCTAAGGTATTGGGGGCCTCGATCATCCTTCAGGAGGATCGGGATAGGCTGTCCCCGAGCAGTCTCAATGATATACTGACCCAGACTATGAGCCTGAACATGGAGAGTTTGGTGAACCAACACATTGTCCTGGAGAAGGCTCACCGTATGAGGCAGGAGATCGAGAAGGTGGGTCAATAAGCTACTTCCCTCCGATCCCAACTTTCATCCACCCAAAACTACATAGCTGAAATTGAGGGGCGGATGAAATTCTACGACGATAAACTGGCCGAGCAAGCTCATGTTCTTGAAGAGGTTCGGGCACTCCGAGCTGCTGATGTCACTCGCCTTACTGACGAACTCAAAGCAAAAGAAGAAGAGGCAGTGGCAAGGGAGGCCGGTGCTTATGTAAATGCCAATGGGGACCTTTTGGCCGAGCTCAAGAAACGCTATCTCGAGGAGGACTTTTCTTGGATGGTGGACCTGGCTCCTCAAGACGAAGAGGATAGCGAGGAGGAGGCTGAGGGTGATAGGGGGGGTGAACAAAATGTAGAACAGGCTGGGGGTGATCCTCCAGCCGAATGACTTGTACATATTTTTAATTTGAAATGAAATGAAGTTCTTTTTGGTTGAATGAGTGGATGAGATCGGAAAGCGCCTGATTGTCTAAACATCTTAGAATGACTTGAAAGAAATTATTAATCTATGTATGAGAGATCCGTAAAGCATTGTAAACATGAGATCGGCCTAAACTGAGCACAAACACTGAACGAAACTTATTATTAAAACTGGAAACCTGATTTGAACACTTAAGATCAGAAGCACCATTAAGCCAAAAAACCTTAACTTTATTGAACAACTATCTGCAATATTTATGAAAGGGGGATCGGATGGCGTGAAGACCTAATGTTGGTTCAATTTTATTTGACAAGAGATCGGATGTGTGATTAATTGGAAAAGAGACTTGGTAATTGATTTGAGAGATCGGTGAGGATTTAAATGATATGGAGACTTAGTATTGGGTCGCTTCTTTTTTGAAGAGAGATCGAAAATGTGATTGGCTGGCCAGGGAACTTGGTAATAGATCGGATAGGATTTAAATGACATGGAAACTTAGTATCGGTTTGATTCCTTTTGAAAGGGGATCGGAGATGTGATTAACTGGCAAAGAGAGATCGGAAATGACTGGAGACTTGGTGCTGGGAATCAACTTGAAAGCCTATTGATTTTCAAGGGGTCAGCCAAAATATGGCGTCAACAGCTGCCCCTCTTTACAAAATTTCTATTGAAAGGAAAAAATTTCCCATGTAGGAATTATGTAAAGATTCAGACCCATATTTTGGACGATTAAAACTTTGAAACTCGAAATTAAAGTTAGGAAACTAGAACCTATTTAGGTCAGCGACCCTAAGGTTGGTAACAGGAATTTAAATGTTGAAAAATTAAAATCAACTTAGATCAAGGAACCAGAGGTTGATTAACAAGAAATTTAAATGCAGGAAAATTAAAAACAACTTAGATCAAGGAACCAGAGGTTGATAAACAGGAAATTTAAATGCAGGAAAATTAAAATCAACTTAGATCAAGGAACCAGAGGTTGATAAACAGGAAATTTAAATGCAGAAAAATTAAAATCAACTTAGATCAAGGAACCAGAGGTTGATTAAGAGGAAATTTAAATGCAGAAAAATTAAAATCAACTTAGATCAAGGAACCAGAGGTTGATTAACAGGAAATTTAAATGCAGGAAAATTAAAATCAACTTAGATCAAGGAACCAGAGGTTGATTAACAGGAAATTTAAATGCAGGAAAATTAAAATCAACTTAGATCAAGGAACCAGAGGTTGATAAACAGGAAATTTAAATGCTAGAAAATTAAAATCAACTTAGATCAAGGAACCAGAGGTTGATTAACAGGAAATTTAAATGCTAAAAAATTAAAAATCAACTTAGATCAAGGAACAAGAGGTTGATTAACAGGAAATTTAAATGCAGGAAAATTAAAATCAACTAGATCAAGGAACCAGAGGTTGATAACAAGAAATTTAAATACTGGAAAATTAAAATCAACTTAGATCAAGGAACCAGAGGTTGATTAGCAGGAATTTTAAATGCTGAAAATTAAAAATCAACTTAGATCAAGGAACCAGAGGTTGATAATAAGCAATTTAAATGCTGGAAAATTAAAATCAACTTAGATCAAGGAACTAGAGGTTGATAAACAGGAAATTTAAATGCAGGAAAATTAAAATCAACTTACAAAGCAAGTCTAACCTGATACGAGAAGTTCTTCCTCGACGAAGTGTACTTAACAGGATCGCGAAGATAGACGATTAGTGGAGGACTAGTTGCAAGAATTAACTCACTATTCTTCATTACTTACTTACTTCCCATAATTCCCTTTCTGCACTTGACTTCCTTATTTTGCGAAAAGTGCCCTTACGGGTTTTCACTTTCCCCATTTCCCCTCTGACTAGAAGCGCCCTTCCAGGTTTTCACCTCTAGCTTTTTTTTTTTTTGGTGGTTCCCTACAAATTTCATAGCAAAGTACATGAGGTTATCAATATTCAAATCCTAATCTTATGACAAAATTTTAACAGAATAATAGCGCATTAGATAAAGAGATTGAAAAAGGGTAATATTAAAGTGCGAGTATACGGGGAAGAGAAAAACAAAAAGACAACTGCGAAGAAAATATATCAAAATGATTTTATTATGATTTGCACAATAAAGGTACAGTTTCAAAGAAAAGGGGTACAGGGATAGATCTCACAGATTCCTTGTAGTTGATTTTGAAATCCCTTAACTGCCATTACTTTAAATACTCCGGTAGTGAAGATTCATGCAATGGCTGTTTATTTCCATCCTTGGTTCCATGTCCTCTTCCTTATTTCTCCTTTTTTCTGGTTCTAAGGACGCCCTTGCCGGTTTTTGCCCCCAGATCTTTTTTTTTTTTAGGGCGCCCTTTTGGGTTTTCACCTTTCGCTCATTTTGTTGGGGGCATCCTTTTGGATTTTCACCCCCTTTCTTATGCATAATATCTTTTGATAGTGTTTGCATTCACTGGTCTTGGAAATTCTTCACCATCCATATGGGTCAGGATTAGGGCCCTACCAGAAAATGCTTTCTTAACTACATAGGGTCCCTCATAGGTTGGTGAGCATTTACCCCGGGGATCGTTTTGATTCAGGAGTATCTTTTTTAGGACGAGATCCCCTGGTTGAAATTCACGTGGGTGGACGCCTTTGTCAAATGCCCTGGCCATTCTTCTCTGATATAATTGCCCATGACATGCTGCCGCTAGCCTTTTCTCGTCTAGCAAATTTAATTGGTCCAACCTTGATTGGATCCACTCTGACTTATCAATCCCTGATTCCTTTAGAATCCTTAGAGAAGGAATTTCAACTTTAATAGGCAGCACAGCTTCCATCCCGTAAACCAGTGAGTATGGGGTTGCCCCGGTTGATGTCCTTACAGAAGTCCGGTATGCGTGAAGGGCATAGGGGAGCATATCATGCCAATCCCTATAAGTGACCGTCATTTTCCAGATTATTCTCTTGAGATTTTTGTTTGCAGCTTCTACCGCTCCATTCATTTGGGGACGGTATGGGGAGGAATTGAGATGTCGAATCCAGTATTGATCACATAACCTCTGGATCTTCGGACCATTCAAATTCTTGGCATTGTCTGTGACGATTTCGCTGGGGAGGCCATGTCGGCAGATGACATTATTTCTGAGGAATTTGAGGAATATATTCTGCGTGATGTGAGCATATGATGTCCCTTCGACCCATTTAGAAAAAATAGTCGATGGCTACCAAGATAAATCTATGCCCGTTGGATGCCTTAGGGTTGATGGGACCAATCACATTAATGCCCCACATTGCAAAAGGCCATAGTGAGACGAGGTTGAACAATTGGTGAGGCCGAACATTTATCGGATCCGCGTAGATTTGACACTTATGGCACTTTCGAAAGTACTCGATGCAATCCTTTTCCATAGTAGTCCAAAAATATCCCCGTCTCATGATTTGCTTAGCCATCATATGCCCATTGGTATGGGTTTCACAATTTCCCTCATGAGTCTCGAAAAGGATCCTCTTCGCTTCTTTTGCATCCACACATCTCAATAATTCACCGTTGGAGCTCCTTTTGTATAGAATTTCTCCACTGGGGAAGCATCCCAATGCTAATCTCTGAATCATTCTCCTTTCTTTTTTGCTCGCCCCTGGAGGGAATTCTCTGGTTCTAATGTAGACCAGGATGTCATGATACCAAGGTTTACCATCAGGTTCTTCCTCGATCATGAAGCAGTATGCTGGTTCACTCCTTGCTTTAATCTTTAATACCTGAGTCGTCTGCCCTTCTTCCATTTGAGCCATAATAGCCAGGGTGGCTAAGGCATCTGCAAATTGATTCTTGTCTTGACTGAGGTGAGTGATAGAGATTTCTTTAAATTTCTTAATATGCTCCAGTAAGTACTTCTGATATGCGATTAACTTCGGATCCTTAGTTTGCCATTCTCCCTTGACTTGATAAATGATCAGGGCTGAATCTCCATATACCTCTAACTTCCTGACTTTCATTTCGATGGCAGCCTGTAGACCCATCACACAAGCTTCATATTCCGCGACGTTGTTGGTGCAGTCAAATCTCAATTTGATAGCTATTGGGAGATGTTTCCCATCCGGGGATACCAACACAGCTCCGATTCCATTACGGGACAAATTGATAGCTCCGTCAAAATACATTTCCCATACATCAGTGGATTATTTTTCCTCGTTTTCCACTTCGTTAACATGCTCATAAGGGAATTCACAATCCAAGGCTTTATAATCTTGGATAGGGTTTTCTGCCAGGAGATCAGCGATTATGCTACCTTTTATTGCCTTCCGGGTCATGTAGATAATGTCATATTGGGAGAGTATGACCTGCCATTTTGCTATCCTTCCTGGCACAAATGGGCTTTCGAATACATACTTAATAGGATCCTTCCTAGAGATGAGCTATGTCTTATGATTCAACATGTAGTGTTTAAGCCGATTTGTCGTCCAGGCTAACGCGTAATAAGTTTTCTCTAGGAAAGAGTACCTTGACTCACAATCATTGAACTTCTTGCTCAGGTAATAAATGGCCATCTCCTTTCAACCGGTATCATCATGCTGCCCCAAAACAAATCCCATTGAGCCTTATTGGACTGCCATGTACAGAATCAGTGGTCTTCCCACTACCGGGGGAATCAATACTGGTGGGTTTGACAGGTACTGCTTAATTTTCTCGAAAGCCTCTTGACAAACGGAATCCCATTGAGAGGTGTTATTCTTTCGGAGTAGTCTAAAAATAGGCTCAACTTTAGCAGTGAGGTTGGAAATAAATCTCGATATGTAGTTCAACTTCCCCAGGAAACTGCGCACCTCCCTTTCTGATCTTGGCGATGGCATCTCTTGAATAGCTCGAACTTTGTCTAGATCTACTTCTATTCCCTTCTCACTCACTATGAATCCCAACAACTTCCCAGATCTAGCCCCGAATATGCATGTCACACCCTATTCCTCTATAAGGCATAACATGATCTCGTAGTATACCTAATGAATTACCAACTCCGTCTACTAATAATCCATTAAATACACTATAAGGGATTTTAAAAACTTTTCTTACTTCTTTTATAGTGGTGAGCACTATTTGCAGGTGTTAAAAACCTTTTTTGAACTGAAGTGATAGAACTAACACATTTGAATTATTTGGAATTTTTATAAAAATTTTGACAGAGTGCCATCTGTATTTTGGATAAAACAGTTCTTCAGAAAACCTGTAAAAAGCACTTCAATATATTTCCAAATCTCCACTTCAACAGTTAAACAACACAATATCTTTTTCAACTCAAATCCACAATAATTTTTCAAAGACTGAGGTAAAAGAAATATAATACAATTTTTACAAGTCAAAATACTCATAATTTACTTTACAACTTCAATGTACAATTTTAATTTATAACTGCTCAAAATCAAGAACAATATATACATACAGTGAACATACATTACAGTACAAAATACAAAATGTGGTATACTCAATATACCCGATAATTTCTCACTGAATGTACTAGCAGCCTAGTCTGTTGCCCTATCCGTCTGTCTACCTGCGACAATAATGAAAAGCTATCGCTGAGACAATGTCTCAGTGGTGCACAACATTAACCAAATACAACTTTAAATCACAATTCATAAATCATATAAATAGTGGATACGTAAAACCATAGTTAAATTCAAGACAATGAATGTCATAAGGAATTTAACACAATATCACAACAAATCTCAATAATCAAAACGTAGTTAAATTTAAAAAACAGTGAATGTTAATAAGAATTTAAACTCCATTTCACAAATTATCAAAGTTCATAATAACACAATTTAGTCAAATAATTTACGAACACAGTGTTGCCAATTTATACACAACTTAAGCCATGAGACGAAATTTCCGATAAATGTCGCGTTGTACACCACGACAAAGCAATCACAACCCCACTAATCGAAATCAATGAGGAAGGGAGCTAGCTATATAATGAGTACTCATCCAATCACCTCAACTGGTAAACCAGAGAGGGAGAAAAATAAACGATCACGACTCCATAAATGGAGAAAGAAAATAAACGATTACAACCCCATAAATGGAGAAGGAATGATATGATACTGTCATGCTAAGTGTGAACACAAAATCAATTCCAAATATTTTATTCAAATGATTCGTGAGAATCCAATAAATTTCTAAAGTCATAAATTCATTCACAAAATGGCAACACAATTCATAATTAACTTCAAATTTTCACAAATCACACTAAATCAATTTTTCCACAGTTTCAAACCATTTACAATGCTTTTCAAGCAATAAGTATCCATTCAAACACATTTCCATAATTGAAAACAATAATATACAAATAGTCATAATTTATTTCAATTGAAAAACTCAAAATAAATAACTGTTGTGCACAAACCTTTGATAACTGTCTCCTGGCCTTGACTCAGTGTTTCCTTCCCTTTTCCTCAGCCTTTGCAAACTGAGAAACACAATTTGAAGTGTTTCAGTACTTAATTAAACTGTCTCTAACGATAATGCTTGATAAGTAATTCACTAAATGCTATTATTTGCTTACTCAACCTAATATATTGACCCTCGATGCGTTCTAGGTAAATTAGGTTTTAAAGTTACCAATATGTCACATTCGATAGTCTTTTAGGGTTGGTACATGTTACCAAATTCATTTCCATGTATCTTGCATTTTCTTGCAATTTGCTGGATTCCGGGATACTAGTTTGACCTAGCCGGACGACTTAGTTCCTTCAGTTTTCAGGTTTTGGTCAAAACTACAAACTTGTAGATCTATGTCTTATGGAACGTATGGCAAAATTTCAGGTCATTCTGAGTTATGTAGTCCAAGTTATGGTCATTTTACTATTGCTGGTCAAATTGCATCAAAATTGGTCACTTTAGGTCACTTTAGGTCATGTTAGGTTCGGCCACTTTTTGGACCCGAATTTGTGCAAGCTGTTTGACTTGCTTATGGTCATTTCTGGGCTTTGGTGTCTTCATAAGACTTGTAGATATGGGTCTTAACTATTCATGGTCAAAATTTCAGGTCAATTGGACCTGTTTTGAGTGAGTTATGGCCTAAAAACTAACTGCTGCCCAAATGGTCAATTTTCAGGCCTCAATTGCACTTAATCCGGATTTGGTCATTTTTCAAGCTACCTTGCAAGCAGAATTTTGGCAAGCTTCCTACATGAAAGTTGGCACATTTTGTGCCTAGTTTCACCTCCAATTAGTCTCATACTAATTGGAGCCACACACTTAAAGTTATATGCCTAAAACACAAACTGCCTTATTGCATTTCTTTCATACACATCAAGCATCACTTTTAACACTTACCAAACTTAACATTCAAGCCAATTCTGGTTGTACCATAACCTAAACATAATTTACAACATATTATAGGTCATTTTGGCAGCTTACAATTACATTCAATGTGCACCAACAAGTGCAGAATTTGTCCAACCCAATTTACAACAATTCAATCACCAATTCATGCTCATTTACATGTCCAACTTCACACCATCATACATGCACTCAAACTGCCATAACCCCTATCACAAATTAACATCATTATTCCATAAACCAAGCATGAATTCCAGCATTCTTCAAGAGCTAACAAACTGCCACAATGGTACATTTACATTCCATTAATTTCCAAGCTTTAAATTTCATTTCACATTTACATATACTAAGTATACATCACCCAAACAATTTCCTACACAATATACATTTAATCAATCATTTAATTCACCATTTACAAGCAAAAATAAACTGCCTTCAAAGTGTTTCCATGGCTGCCAAAAGTACACTTCCCCATTCAACATCAAACTTCAAAAATTTCTCCATAAATCAAACACCATGACATCCTTACAAACTTTAATTAAACAATAATAAAAAACACAAACTTACCACTTTTGAAATTCTTCAAAACCTCACCAAAACTTAAATTTCTTGCTGCCTATCTACTACCCAAGTGGTGTAGACTAACTTTGATGAAGGAACTTAGGAAGAATTTGGCTTACTTCAAGCATGCATGGAGCTTGGCCATGGATGGCCATGGAGGTTCTTCAATGGAGGCTCGCAGCTGGTCATTTGGGAGGAAGAAGATGGACTGAATACCTGTCCAAATGCATTATAAAGGTGTCCCACAATGTGAGTTAGTGGACCACTAACTTTAGGAAATGACTTATTTAATTAAAGTTACCAAATTTACAATTTTGCCTCATTATTTCCACTTTTATATTATGTACCATATTTTTATTTTTCATTGCATTTTCAAAGTTAATATCATTTATTTTTAATGGACATTTAGGTCAAAAGAAAACTCGGGATGTCAAATGACCACAATGCTCCTGTTCGGGTTGCATTCCCGATTTTTCGGTAACACCGGATTTTGTCCGTTTTTTGATTTCTCACTTTTCTTTGTACTAATTATTTAATTTTTCTTTGATATTTCTAATGATATTTATACTTCAATAAATATTTATTTGAGTCCTAAAAATATTTTCAATGGTTCCATGATCCAGTAGCTAGTCAACGGTCCACGCCGTGACTTCCCGGTGCGGTCACCCATCGCTAGGGTTCTCGGCTCGCTTAACTTGGTTACATTTCTTTGCTATTATTTTTCATTTGTTTTTATTGTATTTTCTTTTCTTGTATTTCATTATTTTATGTCTCCTCACTCATATCGAAGTGTAGTTCTAGGCATCCTAGCTATCCAGACAACACTGGTCACCGGAACAGTAGAACGCATTACCGAACTTAGGGGTGTTACAATGCATTTGGCAGGGTTTAGTTTCAGCTAATATTTCCTGAGTCTCTAGAATACTTTCCTCAGCACCTGCACATGGCTTTCTCCTCCCCTGGACTTGATGATCATATCATCCACATACACCTCCACTTCTTTATGCATCATATCATGGAATAATGTGACCATAGCACGTTGGTAGGTAGCGCCAGCATTCTTCAACCCAAAAGGCATGACCCGGTAACAAAATACCCCCCATTGAGTGATAAAAGCGATTTTTTCCTTGTCTTCCTCATCCATTGGGATTTGGTTGTACCCAGATGCCCTATAGATGCATGAACATCTGTCTAATCCCGCAGCATTGTCTACTAACACATCTATGTGTGGGAGAGGAAAATCATCTTTCAAGCTTGCTTTATTAAGATCCCTGTAATCAATGCACACCCTGACTCTCCTGTCCTTCTTCATCACCGAGACAACATTAGCTATCCATTGGGGATATTTGACTACTTCCAGAAACCCAGCATCATATTGCTTTTTGACTTCATCCCTAGCTTTGAGCAGTGTGTCAAGGTTCATTCTTCTTAGTTTCTGCTTTACCGGGATTGTCCCCGGAATTAGGGGAATTTTGTACGTCACTATATGAGGGTCCAAACCAATCATATTGTCATAGCTCCATGAAAATACGTCTAGGAATTCTTTGAGCAAACTGATCATATCTTCTAATTCTTCGCTCTCCACAATCTTAAGTTCCCTTTTTACTTCTTCCGTGCCTAAATTTATGGTGTGCATTTCGTCGCCACAAGGCACTAGGGAAGGTTCATCTCTTTCATCCCTTTCTTCTATGAGTTCCACCTCAGAATCAGTTGAAGTAATGGCAGTTATGGGGATTTCAAAATTAGCCAGAGGAATTTTTGAGTCTATTGAATTATTAGGTGTTAATTGATGAATGGTCCTGAAGAAACGAAAATGTAATATATTATAAGAATGGATTTCAAAAAGAAAGAAGGAGAGAATTGGATATAAAATGCACTATTAATTCATTAATATTTATGACATAAGAAAAGGGTCCATTTACAGTATTACACTTGTCATCATGGACAAAATGATCAAGTGTTGATAACCAAAAGTACTTTACTCGAAATTGAGTACAGGAATGTCCTCCACCATCCAGTTGTCCAGTTCTTGCCCTTCAGCTACTGGTGAGACTAGAGCTTCATACAAGGAATCGAGATGGATGACATCGATGGATGGTTCATCGGGTGATTTTTCAACTTCCGCTCGATTTTCAATGACCGGTTTGGTGAAGACCTCTGTAATTCTCGGGACTACCTTCATTTTCCTGATTTTTTGATCAAATCTTTGATCCTGAAGCATACTTCTCATCCAGAATCGTCCATCCATAAGGGCGTCTTCCTCATAACCCAAACCGCAACGGCCAACCTTCTGGATAGCCGGTATAGGTTCAATAATCCCTTGCAATGTGGTGCCTAACCCCTTGCCCTTTTCATAACCGCTCTTCCTCCCCTTTCACAGTGATGATTTTGCCGTCCATAATGTATTTAATCTTCTGGTGCAAAGTTGAAGGAATGGCATTTGCTGAGTGGATCCAAGGCCTCCCTGGCAATATGGTGTATGCGGGCTCAATGTTCATCACTTGGAACATGACGTTGAAAGTGCATGCGCCAATTTGGAGTGGCAAGTCTATGTCTCCCAGCACCTCCCTCCTTGTACCGTCAAAAGCTCTTACCACCATAGCACTTTGACGTATGTTTGACCGGTCAACTGGTAGCCTAGCCAAGGTGGCATTAGGCAGTACATTGAGCGTGGATCCATTATCAATAAGGACCTTGGCCACTATGCAACCTTTACATTTCACCGTCACATGCAGAGCCTTAGTGTGCGTTAAACCTGCAGGGTCTATCTCTTCCTCTGAGAAAGTGATAAAACTAGACACCTGAATTTGTCCCACTATCTTTTCGAACTGCCCCAGTGTGATGTCGGGGTTCACGAAGGCCTGATCCAAAATTTTCTACAGGGCTTGACGGTGCACCTCAGAGCTCAGAATTAGGGACAATAGTGAAATTCAAGCAGGTGTCTTTCTTAACTGTTCCACCACGTCGTACTCACTTTGCTTCATTATTTGAAGCAACAGTTCTTCCTGTTCTTTTGGTTCCAGGGGTTCTTCTTTCTCCGCTTTCTCAGCCCCCTCTTCCGTATTCTCTCGTGGCTCTCCCATTTTTACTTTCCCTCTCTTCTTTTCCCTTTCTTCATTCCCGTAACATCTCCCACTTCGAGTTATAAACTCGACTTCTTGCTCAAGTGGGGAGGATTTTGTGGTAGTGATGGGTTGAGGGTTCGATTGGGGAGCAGCATTGCTAGAAGGTCGAGCATAAGTCATTTTTAGGTGCTCATAGGGAGTGAAACACGGTTTAGGAGGGGCTGAGGGTGAAGCAAGGCTGGGAGCCGGTGTAGTGCTCAATGCTCCTTGGGTGAAGACTTGGAAATTATAGTTCCAAGGTACAGCATGGGTGTTCGTGACTGGGAGCTAGGACGGGGTTCGGATGATTGTTACTAGTGGTGAAGATGTTGGGGGTGAGAAGGTGATTCTGTGATTAGAGGTGGTGGAGGTATTTTGGCCGAGTCAGGCTGTGTTTACTCCGCCCTCCATCTTCAACCTTGCTTGGCATCTCAGAACTTTGAGGGACAGTAAGTTCTGGACCTCTTATTTGAACTCTCCACAATTTTGCAGCTCATGGTCGGCCGCTCTCCCGTGATAGGAGCATCCCACATTATCTTCGGGCTCTGTTGTTTGGGGTTGGAGGTAACCTTCCCTTACTGCCATTGTCAAAATTTCCTCAAAGTGATGAATTAGTTGATCTACCTCTAAGGTTGACCCTTCTCCTTCCGAATCTATCATATTCACGCCATTGCCTGTACTATGATTGAGCAATGGGTTTGAGGTAACATTGGGGAGGGAACCATTTCCTTCGATTTTCAACCACCCATTTCAGATTAAAGCGTGCACCCTTCCCCTGAGTGCCCTGCAATTAGCGGTCGAGTGCCCTTGCGCCCCTCCATGATACTCACACCGGGCACTAGCATCGTACCACCTGGGATATGGTGGCTGAATTGGGTCAAGGGGAATCGACACTATTTGATTTATACCGATGAGGTATCGGTATATTTCACTAAGTGGCAGGGGAAGAGGTGGATCAGGATTTCTTTGTGGTCTCGGGTTATTTTGAGGTGGTCTGGGTTAAGTAGGTTGAGGAGGTGGTTTGGGCTGGTAAGTTGTCGATGGTGGATATTGTGGGTGTGGGTGAGGATAATTTGGAAAAGGTGGTGGAATGTTTGCAATGGTTTGGCCATGAGGGGGAGGATATGGCCGGTAGTTATTTGGGGGTAATAAAGATTGGGTGTTCTGACGGGTGATGGAATGCACATCACCCTCTTTCTTCTTGCTAAAACTAGCAGTTTTCTTTGCAGGATTCCCAGTCAACTCCTGCAATCGTCCCATCCTTAAATTAGCTTCTATTCTCTCACCAGCTTGGATAATGTCTGAGAAGCTATTAGAGGTGTTCCCGATCATCAGATTGAAGTAAGGAGCCTTTAATGTCTCAATGAACAAGAAGCATAGTTCATTGTAAGTCACTGGAGGATATACTTCTGCAGCCTTCTCTCTCCATCTCTGGGCATATTCTTTGAAGCTTTCCCTGTCTCTCTGCATCAGGTTTTGGAGGTCTCTCCTTGTGGGGGCCACGTCGCAGTTGAACTTGTATTGTTTTAGGAAAGCGTCAGCCAAATCTTTCCAGGAGCGCAATTTGCTCCTGTCCAACTGAATGCACCATCTTAGGGCTGCCCCGGAGAGACTCTCGTGGAAGAAGTTGACTAGAAGTCTGTCGTCTTCTGTCAGGGTAGACATTTTGGCAATGTAGGTGGCCAGGTGAATGCTAGGGTCTGAGTTCCTGGTGTATTTGTCGAAGTCCGGGATTTTAAACTTGGGTGCCACCACCACATCTGGCACCAATCTCAGTGATGCCACATCGACTGAACCATACATGTTCAGCCCCTCTATTGCTCTTAATCTCTCTTTTAGAGCGGACAGCTTCTCATTTTCTCTCGTCTTATTTTCTCCTCCTACTGCATGAAATACTCCCCCAGTCGGGAGATGAGGGGTGGAATGAACCGTGGGAATCAGTATTGAAGGGTATGGGTCGGCATTTGGGACAGTCGGGTAATGGGTGAAAGGTGGGTCATTATTCAGGGAAGCTGGATTGACGGTGATTGTCGGATCCGGGATAGGTGGCTGAAAGGTAAAAGAGGTTTAAGCCTGATGAGGATCAACCGTTGTAGGTGGTGGGGGAGGTACTGGTAAGTTAGGCTCTGAGGCAAGTTTACTATGGGACATTTCCCTCATTAGTCTAATGAGCTCTGAGACCTGGTCTTTCAGCTCGGACACTTGTCCTTGTAGGTTCTGGACTTATTCCTGGTCTTCCATTATCTTCTTTGTTCGCGATCGTGTTAAGTACACTCGTCTTGGTTGAACTGCTTGTTTGGTCAGACTGGCTTTGCTCGAAGCAATGTTGATTTTCTTAATTTGGTGATGCCTGTAGAAAAAACTTGTTAGCAGGGTAAATTTAGGTAATTTTGAATTACACTTTTGGCAAAGTGACACCTACACATTTGTCAAAGTAGGAAAGTGTGTAGGTTTTCCCAACATTATAATTCAAGATTACCCTCAAAATAAGAAAGGAAACACAAGCAGAATAGGGTAAGAGTAAGCATGCCCCTTTTGTCTTAAAGTAGGGAGAGTCCTGGTACTGGATAGGTGCTACCTAATTGGATAGTTCTATCTTACAGGGTAGTTCACTACGGCTTCCAACTACTGTGACAGTTTAGCTCAAGGTCTAATCTTCTAAAAGCCACAGGTCCCCAGATTGCCCCTACTGCAAATAGTAGAGCCCCATTCTATCCCCATGATACTAACGGGAGAGTTCCACGGGTATCACAGTAAACAGAATGAGTTTCAATCTGAGCAGAAGCCTTCACGGATACTAACGGGGTAAAACCCATGGGTACCGCTACATGGCCCCCTCCTATTTTCCTAAAAGGGTAAGAAAGCCCGGGTGTAGGGCTGGAGTGTGTGAGGACATTGTGAGTGTTCAGTGTGTGAAGGGACAACTTTACCTCTTCACAGTATAGGGGTTTTCCTCTTTTTCCCTTTTTTGACGAAGAATGCTGTAGGGAATAAAACAATCAAGACAAGCAAAACGGTTAGCAAAAATAATTAATATATGGAATTTTGTGAACTAAGCCCACCTAACTATGGCTTGAGCATAAAATTAAATCTGCCTTTGCACCTCTAAACTGTGGTTAAAAAAAAAGATCCCCAGTGGAGTCGCCAAGCTGTCGCAAGGTATTTTGCGATCGCCTGGATGAACACTCACCGAACTGGGAAAGAGTGAGGAATCGCCACTTTAATTTTGAGGGAAATTAAAGAAAACCATTTGTGAAAATAAATTAAAATGCAACCACTTCAAAAATAGAGATTCTAGGTTCGGGGTCCATACACGGGCAGGGAAGGTGTTAGGCACCCCGCCTCGTCCCTCTATGAGGGAAAGCAGATCTAATGTTACGTTCATTGTAAATCGACAGTTAGGGAGGTTAGAACGAAGATGTTAATCCCTTTGATAAGAGGGAATATTTAATTTTTCACCATTTAGGGTTACCCAAATACATAAGTACAGGGGATGACCCTTAGTGAGTTGATGTCGTGTAGTGATATTGTTTAGAGGCTCACTTCGCACATTGTGTTATCTATGTTCGGATTTGAGGGAACCTAGGTAAAAACTCTTCCCGATCTCTAGGGATAATCTGTTTAATATTTAGATGGGAAATCTCGAATAAGAACTCTCCTCTGGTTTCCCCGTATTAAGATCTGAATGAGAATAGGATAAGAACCCTCCTCCGATCTCTTTTAATATGTATTAAAATTATTGAAGACCGGATAAAAACTCTCCTCCGATCTCTCTTAATATGTATTGAAATTATTGAAGACCGGATAAGAACTCTCCTCCGATCTCTCTTAATATGTATTGAAATTATTAAAGACCGGATAAGAACTCTCCTTCGATCTCTTTTAATTTTATGATTTTTGTTGAGAATCGGATAAGAACTCTCCTCTGATCTCTTTTAATATTTATAGTTCGATTGAGAATCAGATAAGAACTCTCCTCCGATCTCTTTTAATATTTACTGGGATTTTGATTGAAGACCGGATAAGAACTCTCCTCCGATCTTCTATCTTCTTTGGATGAAGATTAGGTAAGAACTCTCCCCTAACCTCTTGTAATTTAGTTACTATCGTATCTCGCGAGGACCTTTAGTTAATGACCACGGCGTCCGAAGACACTGGGAACTCGAATTAGATTTCTTTTAACTCATTGGCACCTTATGACCGAATAAGGGATACCGGACTAAATTTATACCGAACTCTTATATGATCGCCTTACCAATATCATTTGGCAGGCAATACCCGAACTATTCCATTTGCTTATCTAAGATTCGATTTTACTCCTCCTTGCGACGTCTTACACAATCATCTTCCAAGCTAGTCTTGTGGTTCAACTTCACAATTTTCCCTGACTTATTCAGACTTTTTATTATTTTAAAGAAAGTCTTAAGATACAGCTACCTACTACTTATACGTTATTCGAAACTAGAACACCTACATTTGGAAGTAACAAAGGTTAACAAAAAGAATGAACTAATGAACGAAAAGTAAACTCGAGAATAGCATTCTTCACGGGCCCCTTTTTTAGCACAATATAAACTTGGTGAAAATTGCGAGCATGAAAACAAGGGAAATACATAAAATAAAAATGAGCACTTGATAAAGCAACGGTATAGACACTTACCTATAGGGAGTTGGATCTATTGAACTAACTATGGAGTCACAAAAACATAGCAGAGTTGCAGGCTGATAGCCTGAGGACTAAGGTTCGCCTTAAAATGAAGAATACCCCGTTAAAATGCAATCAAGTCGAGATAATAACTGGGTTTGAATGAGGTTGAGCTTGGAAAATGGGGGTGGAAATAAAGATAACAAAGACAGAACTGAAGGTGAGAGAATGGCACAAAGTAATGAACGAACTGAAAATGAAGAGTTTCAGTATTCAAAACTCCTTCAAAGAAAATACTTTAGAAAACTGGTTTCTGAAGTTTTTCTATCTTTGACAGCTTTAAAAATAGCAGAGCAATGAACTGAATTAATTTTAAGAGTCCTTCCGCTATAGTCACTACCTTTTCTTCTTCTTTGTCCCTCTCTCTCTATAGTTTCCATGCAGGTATTTATTGGGAACGGCTGCTTCAAATGAAGGGTCAGGATTCTCTTTGAGGGAGACGGAAGGTCTGGATCTTAAAGGACATGATCTGATGCTTGAGAATTGAAGAGAATCAAAATAAATGGCTGAGATCCTATCCGGAATATTTGTCCTTTCTCTTTTCTAATCTGACGGCTCATAATCCTTTTACCAAGGGAGATTTAAGGGCCGGGAATAAAAGGCGCCGATCTTGTCATCTTCCCTTTGATCCAAGGGCTCTGGGCTTGTCCTTACAAGTAAGATCAACGGTGGAGATCATAATGTACAGAACTGTCATGACATACTCTGACACTTGTCAGTAATGTGGGCGATTCTATAGATGAGGTGTGCGGTGGAGATTTGATCTCGTCTGCAACGCTTTAACTACCTCGGCTCTGATTATGACGATAGTTATTGGAAGTTATCTTATTCTCTTTGCTTTTCGATCTCCCATTCCTTCTGACCTTTCCAATATGCTCTTTTTTCGATCTCTCATGCCGGGCCCTCTCCCGATCTCTTCTCATTCCAGAGTCTTCTGGATCTGTTCAGTCAAGGCATTTATTCCTACAGTTTTCAAGGTGTTCGCTTCGTTTTCTGCTAGCAATAAATGCTCAGACCTTCTCTATATATACCTTCGACGGAAATCCTTCCGCATTTCATTTTCTCCTCTTTCTCTCTCACTTTTCCTGTTCTAACCACTCTGACAATAATTTTAGCCACGATGGCGGCTTTTGATCTTTTTTTGGCTATTCGCCTTGTTGATCAACTGAAAATTTATGACCCCGGTGATCAGCAAATCACTATGGCCACCTCTGATGACAGTGGAAGAACCGGACTAAGTTATCGATCCAGATCGAGAATATCGATTGTGTCGATCTTAAGTTGGTCAACCGATTTAATCGGCGAACCAATTTTGGGCGAGAAGACAGTTAATTTCCCTCCTACCATTGGTGACTGCACTTTGAAGCTCTTTTGGCTTCTCACCACATTGGGTGTCCCGACAGCGGCTCGGTTTCGAGCGATAACATTGATGACGATCTCTCTCATCCTCATGAGAGTCATAGTCCCCCCCATCTGAGCTGTACATCTATCCGATGTCGACGGCTGGTCAAACACATCTTTTGATTCAGCCAAAAGACTAGGTCTTTATTAGATGGGATGTACCACCGATCTCTAAAGATCGCCCCTATGATGTAATCTGACCCTTAATGTAATCCGATCTCTTGAGATTGCCCAAATGATGTAATCTGACCTTTTGGAAATGTAATCCGATCTCTTGAGATCGCCCAAATGATGTAATCTGACCTTTTGGAAATGAAATTTTATTTTGACAATTATCATTTTATTATTATTGCTTTGGTTATTTTCCGATCTCTGACGTGTTTATCAGATCCGACTCCCAATTGAATGGCCCTTAACCGATCTGTAATTCAAAACATCTATCTTAATCTGCCGATGTCTAACTAGCCGATCCCCTTATGGAATTTCTGGAATATTCGTGAGACGTACCAGAAAAGACTAGCAAATCTCGCTAACCGATGCGCCGCTTGGGACACCGTGAGCATTAAATGCTCGGACGGGTATAAATAGGGGATGGGTCAACCAGTTGCTCCCTTATGTCATTTTCGGCCTCTCGCGAGCAATTCCAAAATTCTCTCATTTTCTTCAACTTCTTCCGACACCGATCACACTCCGGTAAGGGTTTTTATCTTTCTTTTAGTTTAAATTTTCTCTTTTCTTTGAAAATGAGCGGCGCCGAGGGTCAGAGAGCAGCAAGCCCCCCTTTTGTTCAGATCTCGTGGTCGTCAGATGAAGTAGAAGTGGTCGAACCAAATGGGCGATCTGAAGCTCCTAGGACCTCCGTTTCAGCCCGTGGTCAAGCGGCACCCTCGAGGCAAACGCATTCTTCAGGGAGAGAAAACCTTCCTGTGGACGAGCTGCCATTAATCCTTCAAGAAACCGACCTGCAGTCTTTTAGCGAAGAGTATAACATTCGGGGCAATTCATACGAACTTATCCGGTGTCACGGCGATCTTCGAGCCGATCACTTCTTTGAAGAGAATGACATGATTATGGTATACGAAGAGCAATTAAAAGCCGGGCTGCGGTTCCCTCTTAACGACTTCTTCAAGAAAGTTTTGAAATTCCACCAAGTATGCATAGCCCAAGTCCACCCGAACTCATGGTGAATCCTAGTAGCCTTCAGAGGCCTCTGCCGAGCTAAGGGGCTCAGTCCAACGGTGAAGGTATTCGCCGAGCTACATAGGCTAACTCGCCGAAAGGACGACGAGTACTGGTTCTTTCAGGCGAAGCCACATTGCGGGCTCTTTACCAATCTGCCCTCCTCCCTGAAGAATTAGAATAATCGCTTTTTCATTCTGAGGAGCAAGGTTCCGAGCGATTTTGAAGGTTTCCCATGTAGCTGGCTGCATTAGGGCCCATTACTTCCGAAGTGCAACACCATGAATAGGGAAGAGGGCATAATGGTGATGGAGTTAAAAGATCAGGCGGCCGAACTGCATCATTGGACAATGCAGCTGATTACCGGCAAAGAACGCGGGCTTTAGCTCTCTGACCTCGGCCTCGGTACTTTCTATATCTTTGATCTTTGGGCCTTAGCGAACTTACTGAGCTCTTCTTTGCATAGGTATGGCAAGCGGCGAGGCTTCCAAGGAGAGCCGAAAGCAGAAGAGAGAGGTCTCCCAAAAAGTACAAGAGATGAAGCACGCCGAGGCCCTTCAGACGCCAAGGCACGATTCGGGGGAGATGCAGGAAGGCTCATCCTGACCCTCAGGACTGCCGATCCCTGACATAGAAGTGGTTCGGTCTCCCCCTCGACGGAAAGAGCCACCTCCACCTCCGTCGGTTGCTTCGAGTGCGGAAGGGGGTCCTTCCCAACCTCTTGCGAGGACCCTTTCCCTCGGCGCTCAAATCCTGATCCATTCGCTAGAGAAGAATCGCACGGTTTGGGAGAATTCGGGCTTGGCTAAGGTCTTGGGGGCCTCGATCTGCCTTCAGGCTTGAAATCTGAAAATTTTGAACAACTAACATTAAGCTTAGAAATGGTGTTGGCAACCAATACCAATAATTTTAGAATGCAAAATGTGGTATGTTGGGAGTATTAAAACCAATGTACCTATTGCCTATGCAAAAGTCAACATTTTTGTTGACTAATGAAATGGATAGTAACACCTAAACTTAAATTTCAAGAATTGTATAAATTATGAGTGTAACATGCCCTAGTACACCTAGCAAGATTGGTTTGGATAGGTTGGCATACCAATAGAGTTCTGTTAGCAGTACTTGTGACACCCCTTACCCGTCTACAGTGTAGCTGAGCAAGTTGTACCACTCCGTGTGCCGGAGCACCAATTCATGTTTCTATTACAATTTATCCCTTTTAATTCATTTATTTTCAATTTTTGATAAATTTGAATTTTTTCGGAAATTTTATAGAAAATCCGGTAGAATGCTAGCTATAAATTGGAGAAACAGTTCTTCTGAACCTGTTTAAAAACACTTCTAATATAATTTCCAAATCCAAACTCCATTATACACACATTTCTGAACTCAATCTCAAAATCTCAATATTATTTTCAGAACCTTTTCTTTTCCGTTCACATCATCACTGAAAGCACATTTATATTTCTCAACATTTCATTTATCAACATACATTATACAGAAAATTTCAATACTATGAAATTTCATATATTTATATTATTACATAATTACAAGAGCTTATAGTTACAATCCAAAACTAATACAAAATGCAAAATACAAAATGCTACCCAAAATCCTAATGTCCTACCATATGCAGTGCAGATGTGAGGTGACTCTGGACTCCGAATGCAGCCCTAAAGGCTCACCTTGTTTGATGTCTACTGGGCTCCCCAGCTAGGTCTCCAGTACCTGCGCATGGCAAAAGCGACGCGCTAAGCAATTCTGCTTAGTGGTGACAATATAGAATAGAATAAAATATAATAAAAATAAGTATGCAGAATGTATGTTTATATTTTTTAATAGACTTAATTTCTGATATTATTTGCAGTATTATTCGATTAAAATTTAGTAAAATTTATTATCATTGCCCGAGTAACCCATATTAGTCGACTGGACTAGATAAATGGGTAAACTGGCACTGGGTACTAAGTACCTCGGACCATCACACCATTGGTCACATTGTGTCTACCGGTGTGTAACAGAATAGCTAATAAGTTGTAATAATTATCATGGTTAAAGCCCAAGTATATCAACTCAAATAACATAGCCAAAGGCTATTATGTCATTAAGATTCTCCCAACCAATCCAATGTTGACACATGGCATAACTTTACTTAAAAGAGATTAAATGGGCTTGAAAAATGAAAAAAAATCAGAACTTCTTCTTCCTTATTTTCTCCTTGCCGTGACCCTCCTCCATAGCAAACCATTTTCAAGCTTTCAAAGCTTGATTTTCACTCACTTCTACCCAACAAAACCCTAACCTAGCAACACAAAAAAGTGTGCTTGCATCTTGGTAAATCTTTTGGGAGCGAAAAGAAAAGGAAAAGAGCAACCCTAGCAAGTGGGAAATCTCACTCCATAGAGGTTAGTGACCTAACCATGAATTTTACTTTAAATTCATGTTAAGGACTTTGAATGAGTGTAAATTACAAAGAAAAATTATTTAATACCATTTATATGTAAACCCTAAATTTTGGCAGCCTTGATTAGGGTAATATGGTGATGATTTTTGTGAGCTAAAATGCTAGTGTGGCTGCCCACAATATGTCTTTCTTAAGTGGATTGGAGAAATGCAATGATAATGCATGAATTGTAATGTTTGAGTCAGGGTTTAGGGTGGAAAAATGGGTATTTGATCATGTGATGATGAAAATAGGTTTTAATGGTCAATTAGTGACCATTTGGTTCTGTTTAAATAAAAAATGAAGTGTGTTGAGTAGTAGGATTTGGGTTTGGTGTGGCTGCCCTTGGTGACCTGCAGAATTAGACATGAGTCTAGCAGGTTTGGGTAGCAATAACTTGAATTATAGAGTCCAATTGGTGCAAGTACAATTGGACATGAAACTAGACACATAATGGCACAACTTTGGTGAAGAAACCATGCCCAGAAAACCAAACCAAGTGGACTAAAAGATTGCCCTAATCCTGGTGACCTGCAGTCTGCCTGGGCAAAATGACCAAATGAGTAGTGTTTGGTCATTTGGCCATAACTCAGTGTAGAAAATTCCAATTGATCTGAAATTTTACCAACAATAAGCTGAGATATAGAGCAACAACTTTCATGAAGAAACCTAACCCAAATTATGACCATAACATAATCAAAAAGTGAGTTGCAGTCACTATTCCTAACATTGTAGATTTGGTCAGTCCAGAAATTTTGGAAAAACTTTCAATCCGGCCAGTTATGGTTTTTGGGCCATAACTTGAGCTACAAAACTCCAAATGGAATGATTCAAAAAAGGAAATGCAACTAGACAAAATAAGGAACAACTTTCATGTTGATCATTTTGCCAAATTCCCACTATAAAAATGACCAATGGAATAATAAATACAAAGCATGAAAACTGAAAATTCTGCCCAATTAACATTAAGCTTAGAAATGGTATTGGCAACCAATACCAACAAATTTTGAATGCAAAATGTGGTATGCTGGGAGTATTAGAACCAATGTACCTATTGTCTACACAAAAGTCAAGATTTTAGTTGACCAATGAAATGAATAGTAACACTAAAACTTAAATTTCAAAAATTGTGAAACTTAAAAGTGTAAAATGCCCTAGTATACCTAGCAAGATTGGTTTGGATAGGTTGGCATGCCAATAGGGTTCTGTTAGCAGTTCTGCATATGGCTTTATGCCATTCTGTGTTTCATGGCTTCCCATGCCATTCTGTGATAGTACTGTATATGGCTTCATGCCATTCTGTATTTTATGGCCCACGTGCCATTCTGTGTTATAATAGCCTTTGGCTATGTTAATTGAGTTGTTATACTTAGGTTTTATCCCTGATAATTATTACAGCTTATTAGTTGTTCTGTTGCACACCAGGAGACACAATGTGACTGATGGTATGATGGTCCGAGGTACTTGGTACCCAGTGCCAGTTTACCCGTTTATCCAGTCCAGTTGACTAGTATGGGTTACTTGGGCAATGATAATAAATCTTACCAAATTTTAATCAAATAATATTACAATAAATGCCAGATATTAAGTCTACCAAAGATGTAAACATACATTCTGCATATTCACTTTATTTTAGTTATTTTATTTTATATTATCACCACTAAGCAGAATTACTTAGCGCGTCACTTTTGCCACGCACAGGTACTGGATACATAGCTGGGGAGTCCAGCAGACCTCAAACCGGGTGAACTTTCAGATCTGCGCACGGAGTCTAGAGTCACCTCACATTTGCAGTACATTGGTAGGACATTAGGCTACTTTTGGTCCTTTGTATTTTGTAAACTTTTATAATGTATATTATAAACTCATGTAATTATGCTTTTGATGTAATTATTTATGAACCATGTTCAGTGATAAATTTGAGTATTTATTATTGAATTGAGTATGATATGAAATGAATTGAAATTTGAGATAATGAAGTCATTTGAGAATTTGTTGAAAATATGTTGGTGGTTGACTAAGATTGATATTATGATTGTATTGGAAGTGTTTTTAACAGATTCAAAAGAACTGTTTTTCCAATTTACAGCTGGCACTCTGCCGAATTTTCTATAAAATTTGCGAAAAATTTAGATTAATCAAAATTATAAATGAATGAATTAAAAAGGGTAAATTGTAATGAAAATATGATTTGGTGCTCCGGCACACTGTGTGACATATCTTGTTTGGCTACACTGTAGACGGGTAAGGGGTATCACACCCTTAGCTAAGGCTTCCGAGATGGAGGATTTGAAGGAGGAACAAACCGAAGGTAAGCTCCAGGAAAACGGCAAACAGGTAGAGCTTAAACCTCTCCCGTTTTCGCTAAGGTATGCATTTCTGGACTCAAATTCTAAATATCCTGTCATAATCAATGCTAGCCTGTCTAAGTTAGAAGAGGAAAAGTTGTTAAGAGAACTTAGGATCCATAGCAAAGCATTAGGGTATAAAATAGAAGACCTGAAGGGAATCAACCCTTCGATTTGCATGCATAGGATACCCATGGAAGAAAACAGTAAACCCACAATCGAACACCAAAGAAGACTTAACCCAAACATGAAAGAGATAGTCAAGAAAGAAATTTTAAAACATCTAGATACAGGTATCATATACCCAATCTCTGATAGTAAATGGGTTAGTCTAGTACATATAGTTCCTAAGAAAGGTGGGACAACTGTTATCCTAAATACAAGCAATGAACTAATCCCTACTAGAGTAGTCACTGGTTGGCGAATGTGCATAAATTATAGAAAATTGAACAATGCCACCAGAAAAGACCATTTCCCTCTCCCCTTCATTGACCAAATGTTAGAAAGATTAGCAAAACACTTTTATTTCTGTTACCTAGATGGGTATTCGGGATTCTTTCAAATTTCTATTCACCCAGAAGACCAAGAAAAGATAACATTCACTTGTCCCTATGGAACATTTGCATATAGGAGAATGCCTTTTGGTCTTTGTAACGCCCTTGCTACCTTTTAAAGATGCATGATGGCTATCTTTTTTTATTATATTGAAGATATCATGGAAGTTTTTATGGATGATTTTTCTATCTATGGAACTACTTTTGATGATTGCCTAGCTAATTTATCTAAGGTGTTACAAAGATGTGAAGAATCAAACCTGGTCCTAAATTGGAAAAAATGCCATTTCATGGTAAGGGAAGGTATAGTTCTAGGACATTTGATATCAGAAAGAGGAATTGAAGTAGATAAGGCAAAAATTAATATCATTAAAAACATGCCACCACCAACATCAGTCAAGGGAGTGCAAAGCTTTTTGGGACATGCAGGATTCCACATAAGATTTATCAAGGACTTTTCCAAAATAGCTAAGCCACTTACTAACTTATTAAGTAAAGATATTCCCTTTGATTTTGATGAAAATTGCCTTATTTCCTTAACAGGATAAAAGAGGCCCTGATATCAGCACCAATAATGTAACCGCCAAATTGGGAGCTACCATTTGAGGTGATGTGCGATGCAAGTGACTTTGTAGTTGGAGCAGTGCTCGTGCAAAGAAAGGATAAAAAGCTCCATGCTATTATTATGCTAGCAAGACGTTAGATGATGCGCAAATCAATTATGCTACCACAGAGAAGGAATTCCTAACAGAGGTATTTGCAATGGACAAATTCAGATCTTACCTCATCGGGTCAAAAGTCATTGTATTCACAGATCATGCTGCAATCTGGTACCTTATGAACAAAAAGGAAGCAAAACCAAGACTGATTCAATGGATTCTACTCTTATAAGAATTTGACCTTGAAATAAAGGATAAAAAGGGATCTGAAAATGTAGTAGCTAACCATCTTTCCAGACTAAAATTGGAGTACATGGAAGATTTTGAAGATTTTCCAATTGACGATTCATTTCCTGATGAGCAATTACTTGCATTCTCCAACGCTCCATGGTACGCTGACTTTGTTAATTTTCTTGTATGCAGGGTACTACCTCCAAACATGACTTATCAGTAAAGGAAAAAATTCCTACATGATGTGAGATATTACTTATGGGAGGAACCACTACTGTACAAGAGATGTAATGATGGGCTGATAAGAAGGTGCATACCAGAGGAAGATATGGAAAGTATCATTTATCACTGTCATTCATCACTATATGAAGGACATTTCCCACTTCAAAGACTACAGCCAAGATTTTGCAAGCATGATTTTACTGGCCACATTTGTTTAGGGACGTAAGATCCTTTGTGCTAGGTTGTGATCAATGCCAAAGAACAGGTAACAGTTCGAGAAGGAATAAAATGCCATTGCATGGTATACTTGAGATAGAATTGTTTGATATATGGGGAATAGACTTCATGGGCCCATTCCCCTCTTCCCGTGGAAATAAGTATATTATAGTTGGAGTTGATTATGTGTCAAAATGGGTAGAAGCTGTTGCAACACCAACAAATGATGCTAGAGTGGTCACTAAGTTCCTTAAGAAGAACATCTTCACAATATTTGGCACACCACAAGAGATAATCAGTGATGGAGGAAGTCACTTCTGCAACCAACAACTTAAAACACTACTGCAAAAGTATGGAGTGACTCACAAGGTGGCCACACCTTATCATCCTCAAACCAGCGATCAAGTACAAATATCAAACAAGGAACTGAAGTAAATTCTAGAGAAAACTATAAATAGATCTAGAAAGGACTGGTGCATGAAGCTAGATGATGCACTATAGGCATACCGCACTGCATATAAAACCCTAATTGGCACAACACCCTTTCGACTGGTTTATGGAAATCATGCCATCTCCCTGTTGAACTTGAGCATAAAGCCTACTAGGCAATTCAGGTACTAAACTTTGACCTCAAAGCTGCTGGTGAAAAAAGGCTCTTACAACTGAATGAGTTGAAAGAAATCCAACAAGATGCATACGAAAATGCCAAAATCTTTAAGGATAAAACCAAAAGATGGCATGACAGGCGCATAACAAGGAAAGAGATAAAAGAAGGAGATCTTGTCCTCTTATTCAACTCTAAATTGAAACTCTTTCTAGGGAAGCTGAAATCAAGATGGTCCGGACCTTTCAAGGTTACCCAAGTCTTCCCACATGGAGCAGTAGAGGTATGGAGCGAAACCTCAGGCGCATTCAAGGTCAATGGGCAGAGGCTAAAGCCTTACTTTCAGGGAGAACCCATAGAAATGGGAGTAAATTGCACTCTCAATCCTCCTACTAACAGACCATAAACAAGCAAAGTCCAACTAAAGACTATAAACAAGAGCTTTTTGGGAGGCAACCCAAAATTTTTTTGAACCTCTCTTCTTTTCTTTTTCTTCAATATTGAATTTTTGTTTCATACTCATTCGCATTTCATTTTGTAGGATTTTTGAAAAAGGGAATAAAGATCAAGAGAGGAAGGAAATCACCAAGTCAAAACCACAAAAGGGAAAATTAAACAAAACCAGGGAAGTAACTTTATTGTTAATCTTTACATCCATTTCATGTGTTATGATGATAAAATTTTTCATCTGCCAAAGATTTGAAAAATTAGAAAAGTACACGGGTCGTGTACTGGTAGTACACGCCCCATGTAACTTTCTCGAAGTCCATAAATTTCATGCAATCTCGACCCTTCGGGAGACAGAAATTTACATAGGTCCATATCCCAAATTACATGGACCGTGTAATGTATCTAGCAGAATAACTGAGAGATAGAAGGTTACACGAGGCTCCTCGAATTTTACATGGGTAGTGTAACATATCCGGTAAAGTAACCTGAGATACAGGAAGTTACACGGGTCCCATAGCTGATTTACACGGGCCATGTACTACGACAGATTTTGAAAATTTAAGGCAGAAATTTACACGGCTCTACATGTCGGGACCCGTGTAGTGATACACGACCCGTGTATTTCAACACAGACACAACTCCTAGGGTGTGAAATGCACGAAATGAAGAATCCTAATGGCTCTTTAAATATACCCCTAGCATTAAAACCCTTCATAAACACAAACCCCTTCATCTACTCCCTTCCTAGCCTATAAAAACCTCTCAAATCTCATCTCCCTTCACCAAAATCATACTCTTCTCCTTCCTAAAAACACACCCATGGCTCCTTCGAAGAGATCTGCAAGGAGGATTGGCTCTTCTTCCAGACAAAGAGGAGAATCCTCACCTTCTCCACCCTAGCCTCTAACCCAACGCCCAAGAACAAGGGTAACCACTCCCCAATCATCTCAACAAGCCCCTCCTCCACCGCAACCAGAGCCACAACCGGCTCCAAAACCCAAAATCTCTATTCCTTTGGGATTTCGAGATGATGTCCATAAAGCAATGTGCACCCGACTTCATGCTCGAAAAATATCCTCCACCAAATACATAGATTTTTCGCTTTTAGAGCAAATCAGGTTGCAAGAAGAAATCAATGGGCTACTTGACAGCATTGGGTGGACAAGGTTTGCCTAACTCCAATTTTCAGCTTACAAAGACACAACACTGGAATTTTTTGGTAGCTTCAAGGCCAACTTATGGCCCACCGGCAGGGAAGATAGGGGCAGAATTGAGTTTCGCCTACTTGGTGCAGACCGGGTAATGAATATGGACGAGTTCAACGCCATCTTCGGCTTTGATAGTACTGGCCACCAAGAAATCCCAAGGAACTGCATGTTGTACAATAACATCAACTTTTGGGATTCCATTGCACCAAACACAGAGCCCTACAACTCTAGTAAATCCAAATCAATAGGCATCACTAGTCCAGCATTGCGATACATGTATCGATTTGTCGCTCACACCACCATGGTCCATGGCGACAGCCTTGGCATTGTTAATGCCAGTGAGCTATTTTTCCTATGGTGCATGGTCACTTGGCAGTGGTGCAGCACTGGCTTTTTCTTGTGCAACCATCTCCGATGCCTTTACCATCAGCCTACCAGGCACATAGTGCTTGGAGGCCTTGTCACCATCATTGCCCTCCACTTCAGCTTTGTTCTAGGACATCACAGACTGCGCTTTGTTACTGAGACATCGAGAATTGATCAAAGTATCTGCATATCCATGGGGATATGTAAGAAGGTGGGCAACAAATGCTACTTGGTGGATGTCGAAGGAAACACCATCCCTCGGAGAGACGAGGCAAAGGAGGGACCCTGTGAAACTTCATAGCCTCAAAAAGAAGGGCAAGGGTGAATTTTTGAAGAGTCCCCTGTCCGAGTGCCTCCATACACACCACCACCGATAGACCCAGTCCTTGCATACCTGCAGCGCATGGAGACTACAATATACGATAGGATGCGAGCTATCGAGGACAGCCTCCAGGAAGCACACAACAATCTGGACATTCTAACGGACAAACTAGATAAGGAGGATGAGGAGGAAAAGGAGCAAGGATAACCAGCATCACCGTCATCATCATCAGAGGCCTTTTAAAGATAGGACTATAGGATAGGACTATAGGATAGGATCTTTATTGTAATATCTTACATGCCCTAGTCCTAACTTGCAACCATAGGTCTCTTTTATTTGCTTTATGTTCAAAAATTTTCCATGCTTAATAAATATTATGCTTCCTTAAAATTTTTATGCGCTTGATCTGATCTTGCACATTATATTGACATTGAGGACAATGTCTGGTTTGAGTTTGGGGGGGATACATTTGCACTTACATATCATTACATGCACATCATTGCATTGTTTAAATTCAGCTACATTATTCTTGTGTATCAAAATTTTCGAGAATTTTTGATAATTTTTGGATTGTAAATTGTGAAACTTAGCACTATAACCAAATTTTTTGTAAGCTAATAATTGGACTCCACGGGATAGAGGAATGAACGTATCTAGATGGGCAAAAAGGGATTCTAACATGTTGTTTGTGAAGAAGCTAATCTCTTTTATGGAACTAGACTAGCTAAACCTCTTCATAGCTATTAATTTATCACATTGAACTTGTAAAATTAGGAGAAAAAATTTTGAAACATAAGCAAACTCAAAAAAATTGCCTCACTAGCTCTAGAACATATCTCTTGGACCTATCGAGGCGAAATCCTAGCATATGTTTGATGAAGAGATGATTAAGGCATTCTTTGATACAGCCTTACTAAGCCTTAGCCACCCATAAATTAAAATGTATATCCCTTGTAGCCAACTTGAAGCCTATGTTCATCCCTTAAAATTTATTACTTACCCATATAATTCACTTAGCCCCTAACCTAAACAACTACCATACCTTTTTGAGGAAGCAAAATGCATAAAGAAAATGAAGAGAGGATATGGAACTCAAGAAAGAAAGAGAGTGTGCAATTGAAGCTAAAGAAAAATTTGCCTTTCCAACCCAGCAAAAGCAATGAGTTTGGGGGAGAGGACAAAAAGGAAAAAGAAAAGAAGTCCCAAGATAAGTGTCATGGAAGCATGCTTGACAATATAAAAAGCCAAAAGCCTTTCCTCTCCACATAAAATGTGTAGAAACGAACTCAGTATACTTGGATTTTATGCATACATGCTATCCTCATATTTTCGTTCCCTAAAAAACCTTTCATTGGCAACCAAGTTTATCCCTCTAGCCCCATTACAACCCTTTTAAATACCTTTTAATCTTTTGAAAAAACACATGCTACATTAGTAGAGATACAAAATTGAGATATGCCTATGGAGTTAGAATTGAAATACTTCATCTTAATTACTTATAAAAGAGGCAGATTTGTGAGAGTTAGTGTTTCTTAATTCTATCCCGATAAAACAAGTTGTTTGTGGCCTATTAATGGTCTTGTATAGAGGAATAATTAGTCAAAACACCATGAAAGGAGGTGAAGTTCTAAACAGGCAGCTGTTAAAACCCTTATGCCTTGAAAGAGCGGAGTTAGTATGAAGGTTGGAGGAGTTCAATTCTATGCTTATTAAATTAATGGTTGTATTCCTAAGTATCCCCTGAAATGTGCTTTAAAATAGAGTTTTGTTTTGCTTGAAGACAAGCAAAAGTTTGAGTTTGGGGGTATTTGATACACTTCAATTGTATAGATGTTTTTAAGCACATTTGTATTCTAAATCATAGCATTTAGGCAAGTATTTTCATGCGTAGTATTTGATTTCATTAGTTTTCATAAATTCTATTGCCAAGCCCTTAATTTCATGTTTTCTACATTATTTTAGGTGTTTGGGTGAAGCACCAAAGGATGGGAGTGAAAAGGAAAGCTTGGAGAGGTAAAAAGACAAAGAATTGCTACTGATACAAAGTACAAGGATCGTGTAAACCAAGCCCCAGACCCGTGTAACTCTCTGCCAGAAGAAAGTCAAGAGAATCGATGAGAAACACAAGTACACGAGTCGTGTAAGTAGACCCGTGTAATCTACAGGGACCTGTGTAAGTCTCTGCCGGACGCAAGCTTGAAGAACCTTGTGGGAACAACAGTACATGGCCCGTGTAGTTGGCACAGACCCGTATAACTTTCTGTGCCAAAACAAGACCACGCAATTCTCCTCCAGCAAGTTACACGGCCCTACTTTACGGGACCCGTGTAGTGACACACGGGCCGTGTACTATGCTACAGCCTATTTTCTGACTCGAATTCCCATCCTGTTTTCTGATTCAAACGAGACTCCTAAAGCCTTTTGGACTCAAAATGACCTAACCCTAGAGCAACCAATATAAATAGAAAAGAAAACATCAGGAAAGGGGGTCGGTCACTGTCATGGGGACTACTGTTGAAGGTTGCTGTTGTCAGACTCTACATCAGTACCAAAAGAAGTTTTTCAGCTGAAGCTCCACAAGATCAAAGCTGCAAACTCTCTTTGGTTCCTTCGTTTCATCTCCTTAGATAGATTTTTATTATTTTATTTCTTCTGCATAACTCTCTTTTTATTGTTTTTACTTTTTATCATGACATTTGCTGAACTCACCATGAGTGAGTAGTTTTCTTATTCTGGATTTGGGAGAGTAGCTCTTGTAATTATTATTATGGATGAACACTGAGTTTTATTTATTGGATTTGAGATTCGTTTCTTGATTTAATTTCTTGCGATCTTAATGCATGCTACGGTTGGTACCCACTTAGTTATGATTGTAGATATTAATTGAAGGACTGAAAGGTGAAGATTAACATTAGAAAATCAAGATCTTAAACCTAGGAATTTTGACCTAGACATAGGCTGATAGCTTTGTGGAACCTAAAAATTGGTCAATGGTCTTAAAGGATTTTAATTAATTTGATCACCATGAAAGTAGGGTTCGAGTTAATTAGAATACACCCTAGATGCCTTGAGAGAGGATTTAGGAGAACTTAGGACTGATTTCCATCAAGGAAAATGATCTTCAATTCAGTAAATAAACGAGATAACATCCCTACTAAGATTTAAGTGTGAAATCTTAATTCCATAATTACTTCAAATAAATCATTTCATTTTAAGTTTACCATTTTAGTGTTTAAAGTTAATAAACTTCATTCTCTAAGTATTTGATAGCCTAGACAGTCTAGATTTCTGTGTAGATTGATACTTGCTAAACAAAATTCCTTGTGGGAATGATACTCTACTTATCACTTTATTACTTGTTAGTGATACGTGCACTTGCGGTGATTGCAAAATAACAAAACACAAATCCCACAATTTCTTCCAAAAACTAACTCACCACAACCTCAATTACAACTTTAATGAAGCTATAATTGAAAACAAGCACTTACCTATTTTTGAAGCTTGTTAAATCTTCCCTAAAACTCCTTCTTTTTGCTCCCAATATGCTGCCCAAGGTATGAGGATAAAGTTTAGTGAACAAAAATATAAGAATCAAGGCTTGGATCATGGAGATTTAGGCTTTGAAATGAAGCGGCCATGGGAGATTTTAGAAGAAAAAGGATTCGACCATGGCTAGTGCTTGAGGAAGAAGATGAAGGTAGAATGTTAGTGGAGAATTTCAGATTTCTCAAGCTTTATATAGTGCTTAGTGGTCCACTAATTATTAAGATAACATTTTTTTAATTAAACTTTTACTTATTCAATTTCTTACCCCATAATTTTTCTTATTTACTTTTCATTCAAATTTCAATTTTTTTCATGTAATTTTCAAACTTTAATATCACTTTATTTTCATGGACATTTAGGTCAAAAGCCAACTCTAGGTGTCAATTAACTAAAATGCCCCTCTTCGGTTACATTTTCGATTTTTTAATTTTTCATTTTTCTTTATACTGATTCATAAATTTTCTTTGACATTTTCTAAGTCAATTATACCTCAATGGATGTTTATTTAAGTCCCAAAAATATTTTCTAGGGTTCCTCGCGGTCCAGGGCTAGTCAACGGTCTTCGCCGTAACATTCCGGTGTGGTCACCCATCGCTAAGGTTTATGGCTCGTTTAACCTAATCACATTTCATTGCTCTTATTTTTCCTTTGTTTTTCTTGTATTTTCTTCTATTGTATTCCATCATTTCATGTCTCTTCACAAACATTTAAGTATAATTCCAGGCATTCTAGCTATTTGGACAGACACCGGTCACCGGAATAGTAGAACGCACCACAGAATATAGGGGTGTTACAATTCTCCCCCGCTTAAAATAAATTTCGTGTCGAAATTTTACCTGGATTTTGTCTCTGAACAATTATGTAAGCTACCTCTTTATGTCCTCCTCTCGTTTCCAAGTAGCTTCCTGGCCTGAATTGTAACACCCCAAAGTTCGGTAGTGCGTTCTACTGCTCCAGTGACCAGTGTTGTCCGGACAGCTAGGATGCCTAGAACTACACCTTGACATGAGGGAGGAGACATAAAATAATGAAATACAAGAAAAGAAAATACAAGAAAAACAAAGGAAAAATAATAGCAAAGAAAGGTAATCAAGTTAAACGAGCTGGGAAACCTAACGATGGGTGACCGCACTGGGAAGTCACGGCGTGGACCGTTGACTAGCCCTGGACTGCGGGGAACCTTGGAAAACATTTTTAGGACTTAAATAGACCTTTATAGAAGAATAAATATCATTAGAAAGATCAAAGAAAAATTAAATAATTAGTACAAAGAAAAGTGAGAAATCGAAAAACAGACAAAACCCGGTGTTATCGAAAAATTGGGAATGCAACCCGAACAGGGGCATTATGGTCATTTGACATCCCAAATTGTCTTTTGACCTAAATGCCCATTAATAATAAATAGTATTACACTTAGAAAATAAAATGAAAAATTAATTTGGTGGTACCTAAAGTAAATAGCTAAAATCATGGGTTAATGTGGAATAAATGAACAATTAGCTTATTATATGATTATTTGGAGTTAGTGGACCATTAATGGATTAATATATACTAAGTGGGGCAGGTGTACATCCATTATCCAAGGCAGAAACTTCATCTTCTCCATTGTACTAAACCTAGCCGAATTGAAGGGGAGGAGAAACCTCCATTGACGTTTCCTTAAAGCTTGGTCCACTCTCTCATTTCAACTCCAATCCCTTAAGTGGCTTCATGAAAGTTTGTCAACTCATCACAAGGAAGAGTTTGATACCAAATTTGAGAAGTTTAAGCAAGGTTTAACAAGCTCCAACTATAAGGTAAGTTAGCATTTTTGAAGATTTCTTTGATAAACTTTGTATACATGTTATGGGTGTTGGTTTTGTGAAGGAAATTTTTAAGTTGGAAGAGTATTGAGATATCCATTTTTGGGCAGCCATGTAATCATGTATTGATGAAGTATTTGTACATATATTTGATGAGAAATGGTGCTGATCATGATGATTTAATAACCTAGTGAATTACTTAACATTTATATGGTGATTTTTGGCACTTGGATGGGAATTGATGAATTGTAGGACAATTTGGTGTTGAAGAAGATTTTCGGCAGCTTGGGGAAACTTGAATAAATGTATGTATTCATGGAAGTGTTGGCAGAATATTGACATAGAAGGATTGATGGATATGTATATGAACTTGTTGTGTAAAGAGTATGTAAAAACTAGTAATGTTATGTGTATGTGTAATTGTGTTTGGACTTTGGGAATTAGAGTTATATTTGGTGTATTGAAGATAATTGTAATTTGCCCAAAGTGATGTTAATGTAAAGTAATATATAGTTTTGGTAATGTACCAAAACAGATTTGGTAGGGAAGTAAACATATTGCAAGGTAAATGTGTGTAATTGATGTGTGTTAAGCAAAGTAACCAAGGGCAGTGTACATTTTAGCCAATAAGTTTAAATGTGTAACCTCAATTGGTATGAGACCAATTGGAGGTGGAACTAGGCACAAAATGTGCCAACTTTCATTGAGAAAACATACCAAAATTCTGCTTGCAAGGTGACCTAAGAAAATGACCAATTCGGATTAGGTGCAATTAAGACCTGAAAAATGACCAATTGGGCAGCAGTGAGTGTTTAGGCCATAACTCACTCAAAACAGGTCCAATTGACCTGAAATTTTAACCATGAATAGGTAAGACCCATACCTACAAGTCTTATGAAGACACCAAAGCTCAGAAATGAACATAAGCAAGTAAAAAGCTTGCACAAGTTCGGGTCCAAAAACTGGCCGAACCAAAGTTGACCAAATTGACCTAAAATTGACCTAATTTGATGCCATTTGACCAGCAATAGTATAATGACCATAACTTGGTCTAATTAACTTGGATTGACCTGAAATTTTGCCCCGCGTGCAATAAGACATAGATCTACAAGTTTGTAGTTTTGACCGAAACCCGAAAACCAAGGGAACTAGGCCGTTCGGCTAGGTCAAACTAGTATCTCGGAATCCAGCAAGTTGCATTAAAATGCACTAAACAAGGAAATGAGTTTGGTAAAACGTACCAACCCTAAAACCCTATCGAATGTGACATATTAGTAATGTTAAAACCTAATTTACCTAGAACGCATCGAGGGTCGGTATGTTAGGTGATTAAGCAAATAATAGCTTTCAGTGAATTATTTGTCAAACATTATCGATAGAGACAGTTTAATTTAGTACTGAAACACTTCAAATTATGTTTCTCAGTTAGCAAGGACTCAGGAAAAGGGAAGGAAACACTGAGTCGGACAGAGATACCATCGAGGTTTGTACGGCTAGTTTTTAACTGATTTTATTTTGAATATTTCATATGATTAAATGACATATTTTTCTTATGTATTATGTTTAACAAGCATTGGATTTGATTCAATGATTATTGAAATTGTTATAGTATGTATGAACTTAGCTTTGTGAAATGGTATTTCCACAAGTATTAAGCATTGTTATGGATTGAATAAATTATGTTTTGGAAAATTGTGATAGAACATGTTTTGAATTGTGATGGTAATTTTCATGGAAAAATGCAAATTTATGATTTGAATTGTGATGAGCATAAAAATTATTGGATATTGGAATTGACTTTGAATCGAATTGTATTGTGATTTATGCTCACTAAAAGGATTATAATATTGTTTTATATCTCACTATAGATGCTTGACTAGGTTATTACAGTCTCTCTCATTTGTTGAGAAGACAATGGAGTTAGTTGTGTTTTGATTACCATGAGTGCGTGCACGAGCTTAGATTTTCCTCCGATTTGAGGTTAGATCTAAGTTTATTTTATCGTTATGGCCCTTGCGGAAGATTCATTATTGTGATGACTGCGTACGATGATTTGACCTCCCGACCATAGGGAGTTAGAATCGATTCGACCTCCCGACCATAGGTAGTTAGAATCACATCGAATATGGCCCTTTCGGATTAGTCTTGCATATTAGTGAGATAAAGATTGATTTTTGAGATACAGAATGGCTTTTGAATGGTAAGAAATTGTGATTTCAATTATGGTTTATGTATAATTGATTTTGTTGAATTACTTAAATGGTTAGTTATGATTTGATAAATTGAATTTTGTGATCAAAGTCATTTATACAAATGATTTACATTATTGGCAACGAATATTTTGAGTTTTGAAATTTGATGAGTATTCAGATTCCCAATTTATTAACTGTAAATTTTGTCAATGTATATTGTACTATGTTTTAAATTATAGTTGTGCACCACTGAGTTCACCACTCAGCGATAGCTTTGTATCTTTATCATGAGTAAGAAGAGCATAGAGCAGTAAGTAAATTTCCTTGAAGATATATTCAGATCAGCTCCAGGTATATTATAGGTATACCCATGTACATAGGTCTGATATATGCATGTAATAATATGTATGTAAATTATTTGAGCAGTTGTAAATTAAAATTGTACATTGAAGTTGTAAAGTGAATTATGAGTTATTTTGACTTGTAAAATTTGTATTATATTTCTTTTATCTCATCCTTTGAAAATACTGAAAAATTGTTGTGGATTGAGTTGAGAAAAATATTGTGTTGAGTTTTGTTGGAGTTGAGATTTGGAAAAAATTATTGAAGTGCTTTTTACAGGTTTTCTGAAGAACTGTTTTATCCAAAATACAGATGGCACTCTGCCAAAAATTTTCTGAAATTCCAAATAAGTCAAATGTGTTAGTTCTACCACTTGATTCAAAAGGTTTTTAACACTGTAAATAGTGCTCACCTGCTGTAAAAGAAGTAAGAAAAGTTTTAAAATCCCTTGTAGTGTATTTAATGGGTTATCGATGAAGCGGAGTTGGTAATTCATTAGGTATACTACGGGATCATGTTATGCCTTACAGAGGGTAGGGTGTGACATGTTTTAGTGGTATCGAGCAATGGTTTTAAAGTGAATTTGAATTGTGAATTTGAAATCTTTTGTCGAACTACAATCGCTCAAATGTTCGATACATATAGTACATTTACATCATAAATGTGAACTAATGGAGAGGAATCTCCTTGTGTTGGTTGTACAGAATAGAAAATTCTGTGAAAAAATGGAAGAGAAGAATGAGACAATAGACGATGCTGTGATGGCGAAGTACAAGTTGAGGCCCCAACTCCACAAAGTGTCGAAGGCCGATTGTATCAGACTTTACCAAGTACAAATTATCTGCACAAATGGCCCAGCAAATGGCCACTTTCTTTCAACAAATGGCTGATAATCTGTCAGCCCAAGCCCAAGTACAGACCCAACCCCCACAAGGGCAGTGTGAAATAGAAAAGAGGGAGAAACCTATGGGTCAGAGCTTGAATAGTAATTTGAGAAAGAGAAAAGAATTTGAGGAACCCCGAACTCAGGGATACGATAGAGGTGGATCATTAAGACAGAGACCACCAAGGTCCAGTCGTCGAACAACTAGAAGTTCCTACCCTTCCCACCAATGTGAAACTTGTAGAAGATATCATGGAGGTATTTGTCGTAAGGCCTCTGGAGCCTGTTACAATTGTGGAAAACTTGGACACTTTGCTAAAGATTGTGCTAAACCACCTCGATTTGCTCTCCGAAGTTCACAGGCCGTCAGTCAGAGTCAAAATAGAAATAGAGTTGGTACTCCTCACCACTATAACACAGTGAATCAACCCGAATATAGTAGCGCACTAGTCGGAGTGTCCACTATGCGCCAAGTAAAAGGAGCAGAAACTTCAGATGTAGTTGCTGGTAAGTTCTTAATTTTTGAAAGAAACAATTAGTTATTAATTGATCCCAGCACTATTTAGTTGTGTGTTAGTGTCAGAACTATATGTTCTGTTGTTATTCCTTTATATGGAAATGAATTTTGATGTATTAGTGACTAGTCCTTTAGGATAATAACTACAATAACAAGTATAGTTGACATTAATTTTGGAAGAATTGTTAGCTAAAAGTATTTTCTAACATACCGTAAATTATAAAGCTAATTGGCCTACTTAATGTAAGGCAAGAGGACCTAAAAGTAAGTTACAGTAATAGAATTGCTCTAGATGAGGGCAAAGATGTTACTGTTAGTAATTGTCAAAGGAAATTGTAATCAGAATCGGTTTGGGATATTAGTGGATTCGAGAAAGATATGATGTTAGAAAACCTAGTCCATGAGGTTATAACGTAGTGACTATATAATGTTTCGATGTTTGTATTGTAAGCTGCAGATTACAGTACCGACACTGGATTATTGTGTAGAGCTACGTGCTTCCTCGTGGTACAATAAATTAAGAATATTTGTAAGTAATCTATAAATTGATACAGTTGCACCCGAATAGATACTATTACTGGAAATAAATGTGAAAATTTTAGTCAGAAATTTAAGACTTCAGAACTAGCCTATCAAATGACTACACTTGTAAGGTAGCTAGAGTCAGTGACTCAGTTATATTAATGTGAATTACCTGTACCACAGTAATTGCTATAAGCTTAAAGATATCAGTACGTTTTATCATCCTCAAACGGATGGACAGTCGAAACAAGTAATTCAGGTAAATTCGGAAACTCATTGAGTTCCTATAAATAATGAAATGAAATGATAAAAATAACCTGTAAAATGTGATAAGCCCTCAAGAATATATCGAGAACTTGTGTCATTGAATCCGAGAGGAGATGGGACAGATACATCCCACTAACAGAATTTGTATACATTAATAAGTGTCAAGCTAGCATACAAGTGGCACCCTATGAAACATTGTAAGGGAACAGATAACTATGGATTTTGTGATGAGATTTCTGAGGACACAGAATAGTCATGATGCAGTATAGGTTATAATTGATAGACTAACCAAGTCTACTCACTTTTTGCTAGTTCGGATGGACTATAGCCTGGAAAGATTGGCCAGATTGTATATATATGAGATTGTAAAATTGCATGGAGTGCCAGTATCAATTGTATCTGACAGGGATCCTAGGTTCACTTCTAGATTCTGGGTAGTCTTCAGAGAGCCCTAGGAACTAGATTGAACTTCAAAGACAAAGATTCCACCCACGCAGATGGCCACCGAGAGGGTTATTCAGATATTGGAGGATATGCTACGGGCTTGTGTGATTGAATTTGAAGGTAGTTGGGAAACACACTTGCCTTTGATTGAGTTTTCTTATAACAACAGCTACCAATCAAGCATTGGGATGCCTCCATATGAAGCTTTGTATGGTAGAAAGTGCAGAACTCCCTTATGTTGGGATGAAGTAGGTGAAAGGAAGATGATTGGGCCAGAAATTGTTCAGCAGACAGAGGAAAAGATCAGATTGATCAGAGATAGACTCAAGGCTGCATCAGATAATCAGAAGTCCTATGTTGGTTTGAAAAGAAGAGATATTGAGGATGCAGTGGGTGATAAGGTAATCCTCAAAGTTTCTCCTTGGAAGAGAATTATGAGATTTGGCAGAAAGGGGAAACTGAGTCCTCGTTTCATTAGACCATATGAGATTCTGGAAAGAGTGGGTCCTTTGGCATATCGATTGGTATTACCTCCAGAGCTAGCAAGGATACATAGTGTCTTCCATGTGTCCATGTTAAGGAGGTACAGATCTGACCCATCTCATGTACTATCAGTTAAAGAGATTGAAGTAAACCCAGACCTCTCATATGAGGAAGAACCCATAAAAATTCTGGCTTATGAGGTGAAGCAGCTGAGTAACAAACAGATACACCTGGTTAAAGTGCTGTGGAACCATCATTCAGGCCAGGAAGCTACTTGGGAACGTGAAGAGGATATGAGGAGACAGCACCCACAGCAATTCAGAGACTAATGCCAGGTAAAATTTCGAGACGAAATTTATTTTAAGGGGGAGAGAGTTGTAACACCCCAAAGTTCGGTAGTGCGTTCTACTGCTCCGGTGACCAGTGTTGTCCGGACAGCTAGGATGCCTAGAACTACACTTTGACATGAGGGAGGAGACATAAAATAATGAAATACAAGAAAAGAAAATACAAGAAAAACAAAGGAAAAATAATAGCAAATAAAGGTAATCAAGTTAAACGAGCCGGGAAACCTAACGATGGGTGACCGCACTGGGAAGTCACGGCGTGGACCGTTGACTAGCCCTGGACTGCAGGGAACCCTGGAAAACATTTTTAGGACTTAAATAGACCCTTATAGAAGAATAAATATCATTAGAAAGATCAAAGAAAAATTAAATAATTAGTACAAAGAAAAGTGAGAAATCGAAAAACAGACAAAACCTGGTGTTACCGAAAAATCGGGAATGCAACCTGAACAGGGGCATTATGGTCATTTGACATCCCGAATTGTCTTTTGACCTAAATGCCCATTAAAAATAAATAGTATTACACTTAGAAAATAAAATGAAAAATTAATTTGGTGGTACCTAAAGTAAATAGCTAAAATCATGGGTTAATGTGGAATAAATGAATAATTAGCTTATTATATGATTATTTGGAGTTAGTGGACCATTAATGGATTAATATATACTAAGTGGGGCAGGTGTACATCCATTATCCAAGGCAGAAACTTCATCTTCTCCATTGTACTAAACCTAGCCGAATTGAAGGGGAGGAGAAACCTCCATTGACGTTTCCTTAAAGCTTGGTCCACTCTCTCATTTCAACTCCAATCCCTTAAGTGGCTTCATGAAAGTTTGTCTACTCATCACAAGGAAGAGTTTGATACCAAATTTGAGAAGTTTAAGCAAGGTTTAATAAGCTCCAACCATAAGGTAAGTTAGCATTTTTGAAGATTTCTTTGATAAACTTTGTATACATGTTATGGGTGTTGGTTTTGTGAAGGAAATTTTTAAGTTGGAAGAGTATTGAGATATCCATTTTTGGGCAGCCATGTAATCATGTATTGATGAAGTATTTGTACATATATTTGATGAGAAATGGTGTTGATCATGATGATTTAATAACCTAGTGAATTACTTCACATTTATATGGTGATTTTTGGCACTTGGATGGGAATTGATGAATTGTAGGACAATTTGGTGTTGAAGAAGATTTTCGGCAGCTTGGGGACACTTGAATAAATGTATGTATTCATGGAAGTATTGGCAGAATATTGACATAGAAGGATTGATGGATATGTATATGAACTTGTTGTGTAAAGAGTATGTAAAAACTAGTAATGTTATGTGTATGTGTAATTGTGTTTGGACTTTGGGAATTAGAGTTATATTTGGTGTATTGAAGATAATTGTAATCTACCCAAAGTGATGTTAATGTAAAGTAATATATAGTTTTGGTAATGTACCAAAACAGATTTGGTAGGGAAGTAAACATATTGCAAGGTAAATGTGTGTAATTGATGTGTGTTAAGCAAAGTAACTAAGGGCAGTGTACATTTTAGCCAATAAGTTTAAATGTGTAACCTCAATTGGTATGAGACCAATTGGAGGTGGAACTAGGCACAAAATGTGCCAACTTTCATTGAGAAAACATACCAAAATTCTGCTTGTAACACCCCTAAGTTCGGTAGTGCGTTCTGCTGCTCTAGTGACCAGTGTTGTCCGGACAGCTAGGATGCCTAGAACCACACTTCAATGAGAGTGAGGAGACATAAAATAATGAAATACAAGAAAAGGAAATACAAGAAAAACAAAGGAAAAAATCATAGCAAAGAAATGTAACCAAATTAAGCGAGCCGAAAAACCTAGCGATGGGTGACCGCACCGGGAAGTCACGGCGTGGACTGTTGACTAGCCCTGGACTGCGGGGAACCTTGGAAAACATTTTTAGGACATAAATAGAACCTTATTGAAGTATAAATCTCATTAGAAAGATTAAAGAAAAATTAAATAATTAGTACAAAGAAAAGTGAGAAATCGAAAAACAGACAAAATACGGTTTTACCGAAAAATCGGGAATGCAACCCGAACAGGGGCATTATGGTCATTTGACATCCCGAAGTATCTTTTGACCTAAATGTCCATTAAAAATAAATAGTATTACACTTAGAAAATAAAATGAAAAATTAAATTGGTGGTACCTAAAATAAATAGTGGAAATTATGGGTTAAATGTGGAATAAATGAATAATTACTTTATTATATGATTAAGTGACTAAGTGGACCACTAAGGGGATTAATTAAATACATAGTGGGACATGTGTACACTTAAAATGCAGCTGAATAAGTCATCTTCCTCACTTGCATTCAAATTGCCGAATTGAAGAGTGAAGGAAACTCCATAGCCATTTTTCATGCAAGCTTTCTTAACTCTCCATTTTCAACTCCAACCTCTTAGTGTTCTTCATTAAACTTTGTCTACACATCACAAGGAAGATATTGATACTAATTTTGAGAAGTTTGATGAAGGTTTAGCAAGTTACAATTAAAGGTAAGTTTGCATTTTTGAGAATTTCTTTGTTAAAGTTTATGTTCATGTTATGGGTGTTAGTTTGGTGAAAGAAAATTTTGAGTTTGAAGGGTTATTGTTGTTTTCATTTTGGACAGCCATGAGTCACGTTTTTGATGAGATATTTGTGCACATAATTGATGAGAAATAATGTTGATCATGGTGATTTAGTAACCTAGTGATTTACTTCATGTTTATATAGTGATTTATGCACTTGGATGGGAAATTGTATATTGGTACGGCAATGGGATGTTGAAGAATGGTTTGTGGCAGCTTGTGGACACTTGAGTGATGGTGTATATTGAAGGAAGAGTGGGCAGAATATTGACCTAGAAGGATTGATGATATGTATGTGAATGAATGTTGTAAAGTGTATGTAAAGTTTGTAATGTTTAGGTGTGGTTGTAATGGTATTTAGAAATTGTAATTGTGAATGATATTTGGTGTGTTGAGGGTGATTGGAATCTGCCCAAAATAATGCTAATGTAATGTAGAAAATGCTTTTGGTAATGTGCCAAAACAGTTTGGTAGGGTATGGAAGTAAACCTTGCAAGGTGAGTATGTGTTTGAAGTTGGGGTGTGAAATGCATATTGAGGGCAGTGTATATTTTAGCCTATAACCTTGAATGTGTAACCTCAATTGGTATGAGACCAATTTGAGGTGAAACTAGGCACAAAATGTGCCAACTTCCATTGAGAAACCATGCCAAAATTCTGCTTGCAAGGTGACCTAAAAAAATGACCAATTCGGATTAGGTGCAATTAGGACCTGAAAAATGACCAATTGGGCAGCAGTGAGTGTTTAGGCCATAACTCACTCAAACCAGGTCCAATTGACCTGAAATTTTAACCAAGAATAGTTAAGACCCATACCTACAAGTCTTATGAAGACACCAAAGCCCAGAAATGACCATAAGCAAGTCAAACAACTTGCACAAGTTCGGGTCCAAAAACTGGCCGAACCAGAATTGACCAATTTGACCTAAAATTGACCTAAAATGGTACCATTTGACCAGCAAGAGTGTAATGACCATAACTCGGTCTACTTAACTCGGATTGACCTGAAATTTTGCACCGCGGTCCATAAGACCTAAATCTACAAGTTTGTAGTTTCGACCGAGACCCGAAAACCGAGGGAACTAGATCCTCCGGTTAGGTCAAACCAGTGTCGGAATCGACAATTTGCATTAAAATGCACTAAGCAAGGAAATGACTTTGGTAAAACATACCAAACCTAAAACCCTATCAAATGTGACATATTAACAACACTAAAACCTAATTTACCTAAAACGCATAGCGAGGGTCGGTATATTAGGTGATTAAGTGAATAATTGAGTTCATGCATTATTTACCAAACACCATCGATAGAGACAGTTTAAATTAGTGCTGAAACACTTCAAATTGTGTTTCTCGATTACCAAAGACTCGGGAAAAGGGAAGGAAACACGAGTCGGATCGTGGGACAGTCATCGAGGTTTGTGCACAACAACTGTTTCTTTTGAATTATTTTCAATGGAAATAAATATTGACTATTTGCATATCATTGTTTTAAATTGTGGACATGTGTTTGGTGGACACTTATTGATTGTAAGACATTGTGAATGGTTTGAAACTGTGAAAAATTGTTTGAATGGTATTTGATGGATACTTATTGATTGAAAAGCACTGTAAATGGTTTTTGTGGAAATTGAAGTGAATTACGAATTGTGTTGCCATTTTGTGAATGAAATTATAACTTTGGAAATTTATTGGATTCTTACGGATCATTTGAATAAAATGTTTGGAATTGTTTTGACTCACAATTGGCATGACACTGATAATATGTTCCTCCTCCATTAATGGGGTGAGTGTGATTATTCCTCCCTCTTTGACTTATTAGTGCAGGGTGAGTATGATTATGTTCCTCCCTCTTTGACTTCCCACCGAGGTGAGTATGGATGAGTTCTCATTATATAGCTAGCTTCCTCCCTCATTGATTTCGATTATTGGGGTGAGCATGTCTTGTCGTGGTGTACAACATGGCATATATGGAAAAATTGTGTCATGGCCTAAATTGTGTTATAGATTGGCAACACTGTATTCTTCAGTTATTTGATCGAATTGTGTTATTATGTATTGTGAGATTGTGAAATTGATTTAAACTCTTATTGACATATAATGTCTATTGAATTCAACCATGATCTGACTTATTGAAAATTATTGTGATATTAACAAATGGAGTTTAAATTCTTGTTGACATTTATTGTCTTGAATTTAACTATGGTTTTAAGTATCCACTATTGATATGATTTATGAATTGTGATTTAAAATTTGTATTTGGTTAATGTTGTGCACCACTGAGACATTGTCTCAGCGATAGCTTTTTATTGCTGTCGCAGGTAGAGAGACAGACAGAGGCGAGCTAGGTTGCTAGTATCGCCAATGAGAGATTTTTGGGTATAGTGAGTATACCACATGTGGCATTTTGTCTTGTAATGTATATTCACTTGTATGTATATTTTGTTCTTGGTTTTGAGCAATTGTAAATTTAAGTTGTACTGATAAAGTTGTAAAATAATTATGAGTTATTTGGCTTGTAAAAATTGTGTTATATCTTTGTATCTTAGTCTTTGAAAATCACTGTGGATTTGACTTGAGAAATGTGTTGTGTTGATAAAAATGTTGGAGTTGAGATTTGAAAATATATTGAAGTGTTTTTTTTAGGTTTTCTGAAGAACTGTTTTGTCCAAAATACAAATGGCACCTTGCCAAAATTTTTGCAGATATTCCAAATAAATCAAATGAGTTAGTTGTTTCACTTGATTCACCAAAGTCTTTCACACTGTAAATAGTGCTCACCTTTGTAAAAGAAGTAAGAAAAGTTTTAAAATCCCTTGTAGTGTATTTAATGGATTATCGATGAAGCGGAGTTGGTAATTCATTAGGTATACTCTGGGATCATGTTATGCCTTACAGAGGGTAGGGTGTGACATGTTTTAGTGGTATCGAGCAAAGTTTTAAATTGCATTTTCACTGTCATTTGAATATTCTTTCTTCACAGTACAACTGCTCAATATCATTGTTTGATACATACAGTACATTACATTACATTATAAATATGCACTAACGGGAGGAAATCTCCTTGTGTTATTGGTTTAGGAGATCTAAAATCCTCGCATTGACTATGGAAGAGGGTGATCGTTCAGTCGATCAATCTATTGAGGCTGAGGTGCAAGGGGATGCCCCATGCCTACATAATGTCAGTGGTTCAGTAGCACCACCGCAGCATCGCAGTCTGCTTCGCTCGGCCAAGAACGCACTGCAATGTTCCAACAAATGGATGGTAATGTGCCTACTCAAGTCCCAATACAGACACCGGTGGTACAACCACAGTCTTCTGCTAGACAATATGACAAATTGATGAAGTATGGGGCTACAGAGTTCAAGGGGACAGTAGATCCTCTAGAGGCAGAACAATGGTTAGAGAGGATGGATAGGGTATTCAAGAAACTGCATTGCACAGAGGAGCTTAGATTTGAGTACTCAGTATCTTTGCTACAGGGGGATGCTTATGACTGGTGGAAAACCATCCCCCACCGATAGAACTGCGGTGCTAATATGGTATGACTTCCTCAGGGAATTCAGTCAAAAATATGTCCCTGATGCTTATGTAGACCAGAAGCTGCAAGAATTCCTAAGTCTGAAACAGGGGGGCAGATCAGTGGCTGAGTATGAAAGGGAATTCTCCCGCCTAAGCCATTATGCAGTAAGTCTACTTTCTACCAGCAGGGAGAGATGTAAGAGGTTTGAAACCGGCTTGAAGCCTAGTATCAGATTACAAGTGGTCGGATTCAAACATAACAACTTCTCTGAACTTATTTCTCAAGCACTAGAATTAGAAAGAATTGAATCTGAAGCGGCTCTTGAGAAAAAGAAATCAGAGAAGGCAGAAAAAGAGGGAAAGTCAGCAGAACAGAGTTCTAGTGGTCCTACTGGAAAGAGGAAAAACTTTGGGGGATACGACAGAGATAGTAAGAAGTCCGGTAGAGATAGATCTTTTGGACAGAAACCACCTCGATCCGATCAGCCAACTCAACAGAAACCCAGAAATGCGCTGTCAGATCGACTTTGTGAAACTTGTGGTAAACCACATAGTGGGGTATGTTATAGAGCCGTAGGAGCATGCTTTAATTGTGGAGAGACTGGTCATTTTGCTAAGGATTGTGTAAATCCAGGTCGTTCTGGATCATTTACTACACCAAAGGGATCAACCCAAGTTTCTACCCCAAAGAGTTCACCATCAGTTAGTAGAGGCAAAGGTAGAGGTAGGGGTAGGGTGTACTACGGGTATACTACGGGATTATGTTATGCCTTACAGAGGGGTAGGGTGTGACACTGCTTGCAAGGTGACCTAAGAAAATGACCAATTCGGATTAGGTGCAATTAAGACCTGAAAAATGACCAATTGGGCAGCAGTGAGTGTTTAGGCCATAACTCACTCAAAACAGGTCCAATTGACCTGAAATTTTAACCATGAATATTTAAGACCCATACCTACAAGTCTTATGAAGACACCAAAGCCCAGAAATGACCATAAGCAAGTCAAAAAGCTTGCACAAGTTCGGGTCCAAAAACTGGCCGAACCAAAGTTGACCAAATTGACCTAAAATTGACCTAATTTGATGCCATTTGACCAGAAATAGTATAATGACCATAACTTGGTCTACTTAACTTGGATTGACCTGAAATTTTGCCCCGCGTGCAATAAGACATAGATCTACAAGTTTGTAGTTTTGACCGAAACCCGAAAACCGAGGGAACTAGGCCGTCCGGCTAGGTCAAACTAGTATCCCAGAATCCAGCAAGTTGCATTAAAATGCACTAAACAAGGAAATGAGTTTGGTAAAACGTGTGACATATTAGTAACATTAAAACCTAATTTACCTAGAACGCATCGAGAGTCGGTATGTTAGGTGATTAAGCAAATAATAGCTTTCAGTGAATTATTTGTCAAACATTATCGATAGAGACAGTTTAATTTAGTACTGAAACACTTCAAATTGTGTTTCTCAGTTAGCAAGGACTCAGGAAAAGGGAAGGAAACACTGAGTCCAGACTAGGAGACAGTCATCAGAGGTTTGTGCACAGCTAGTTTTTAACTGATTTTATTTAGAATATTTCATATGATTAAATGACATATTTTTCTTATGTATTATGTTTAACAAGCATTGGATTTGATTCAATGATTATTGAAATTGTTATAGTATGTATGAACTTAGCTTTGTGAAATGGTATTTCCACAAGTATTAAGCATTGTTATGGATTGAATAAATTATGTTTTGGAAAATTGTGATAGAACATGTTTTGAATTGTGATGGTAATTTTCAAGGAAAAATGCAAATTTATGATTTAAATTGTGATGAGCATAAAAATTATTGGATATTGGAATTGACTTTGAATCGAATTGTATTGTGATTTATGCTCACTAAAAGGATTGTAATATTGTTTTATATCTCACTATAGATGCTTGACTAGGTTATTACCCGTCTCTCTCATTTGTTGAGAAGACAATGGAGTTAGTTGTGTTTTGATTACCATGGTACGTGCACAGGCTTAGATTTTCCTCTGATTTGAGGTTAGATCTAAGTTTATTTTATCGTTATGGCCCTTGCGGAAGATTCATTATTGTGATGGTACTGTGCACGATGATTCGACCTCCCCGACTATAGGGAGTTAGAATCTGATTCGACCTCCCCGACCATAGGGAGTTAGAATCACATCGAATATGGCCCTTTCGGATTAGTCTTGCATATTAGTGAGATAAAGATTGATTTTTGAGATACAGAATGGCTTTTGAATGGTAAGAAATTGTGATTTCAATTATGGTTTATGTATAATTGATTTTTTTGAATTACTTAAATGGTTAGTCATGATTTGATAAATTGAATTTTGTGATCAAAGTCATTTATACAAATGATTTACATTATTGGCAACGAATATTTTGAGTTTTGAAATTTGATGAGTATTCAGATTCCCAATTTATTTACTGTAAATTTTGTCAATGTATATTATACTATGTTTTAAATTATAGTTGTGCACCACTGAGTTCACCACTCAGCGATAGCTTTGTATGCTGTCGCAAGTAAGAAGAGCATAGAGCAGTAAGTAAATTTCCTTGAAGATATATTCAGATCAGCTCCAGGTATATTATAGGTATACCCATGTACATAGGTCTGATATATGCATGTAATAATATGTATGTAAATTATTTGAGCAGTTGTAAATTAAAATTGTACATTGAAGTTGTAAAGTGAATTATGAGTTATTTTGACTTGTAAAATTTGTATTATATTTCTTTTATCTCATCCTTTGAAAATACTGAAGAATTGTTGTGGATTGAGTTGAGAAAAATATTGTGTTGAGTTTTGTTGGAGTTGAGATTTGGAAAAAATTATTGAAGTGCTTTTTACAGGTTTTCTGAAGAACTGTTTTATCCAAAATACAGATGGCACTCTGCCAAAAATTTTTACAGAAATTCCAAATAAGTCAAATGTGTTAGTTCTACCACTTCAGTTCAAAAAGGTTTTTAACACCTGTAAATAGTGCTCACCACTGTAAAAGAAGTAAGAAAAGTTTTTAAAATCCCTTGTAGTGTATTTAATGGGTTATCAGTAGACGGAGTTGGTAATTCATTAGGTATACTACGGGATCATGTTATGCCTTACAGAGGGGTAGGGTGTGACATGAATGATGCTTCCACAGCACCTTAACCAGGGGTATCTGTTTGTTCCTTAGCTGTTTCACCTCATATGCCAGAATCTCTACGGGTTCTTCCTCATATGAAAGGTTTGGATTTATGTCAATCTCTTCAACTGATAGAACATGAGATGGGTCAGATCTGTAACTCCTTAACATAGACACATGGAAGACACTGTGTACCCTTTCTAGCTCTGGAGGTAAAGCTAACCGATATGCCAAAGGACCCACTCTCTCTAAAATCTCATATGGTCCGATAAAGCGAGGACTCAATTTCCCCTCTCTACCAAATCTCATAATCCTCTTCCAAGGATAAACCTTGAGGAATACCTTATCACCGACTGTATACTCAATATCCCTCCTTTTTAGGTCAATATAGGACTTCTGATGGTCTGATGTAGCTTTTAATTGATCTCTAATAAGTTTGATCTTTTCCTCTGTTTGCTGAATAATCTCTGGGCCAATCAATTTTCTTTTACCCACTTCATCCCAACACAGAGGAGTTCTGCACTTTCTGCCTTCATATGGAGGCATTCCAATGCTTGATTGGTAGTTATTGTTATAAGCAAACTCAATCAAAGGCAAGTGTGTATCCCAACTACCTTCAAATTCAACCACACAAGCCCATAGCATATCCTCCAAAATCTGAATTGTAACACCCCTATTTGCATAAATTGCTAATTATACTATTCCGGTGATCAGTGTTGGTCTGAACAATTAAGAGAACTAGAACTATGATTAAGACATATAGAAAAGCCCTGATTGAAAATAAATAGTGATTACCAGATAAAAAAGTAAAAATAAGAAAAACAAAGCATAAAAAATTAAATGAACCGAGGGTCACAGCGATGAGTGACCTTACTGGGAAGTGACTGCGAAGTCAGTCCTAACCCAAATTTTGAACGAGAAAATGTGATGCCGCGATCCTAAGGACTATTGCAAACACATTGGAAAAGAGAAAATCACAAAAAAGAATTTTTAAGCAGGTTAAATAATTAGGTCAGGGATCCAAAAGAAATATTAAATTATTTACAAACCGAATCAGACCGATGAGGGGCAAATTGGTCAATTCACCCCTAGAATTGACTCCTGACCTAACTGTTTAATGAAATCAGAAAAACGAAAATTTTAGAATCGAGAATTAAATTAATGAACTATAAAAAAATAAAGGAAAAGAAAAGAAAATAAATCTTTATGACATCATTGGTGAAGTAAGCATGATGCAATAAATTTTAGTTTTTAAAATTGGAAATTATGGGGATAATTATGAAAATGATTAAATAGAAAATTGAAAAGAAAAAATTTGCTTCTTCTTCCTTCATTGTGGCCGCCACTCTTTCTCTCTATCATTCTTTCTCCCTTTTTTTCCATGGATGCATATTTCAAGCTCATTAAACCTTGAATTTTCTAGAAATTTTCATGATCAATCCTTAGAAAACCTCTAAATCACCTATGAATGGAAGATTGGGAATAAGAAATTGGGAATATTTTGAAGGAAATAGAAAATTGAAATTCATCAATTGAGGTAAGTTAATGTTCAAGCTAAATTACTTTAGATATCTTGAAATTTAGCTTAATTATGTTTAGTTAGCATTAGAAATGAAGTGTATCATTATTGAGAGTGTTTTTCTACAGGTAAAATCTTCAGTTTTTGTAAATATTGCCGGTACTCTGCCGAAATTTTTTTCCAAAATTTACGGAAAAATAAAATTGGTCAAAAATTTTTCATAACTTTTCAACTTCAATTAAATGTTTTTAGTTCCTACCAAAAATGCTCACCACTTTCAAAAAGTAAAAAAATGGTTTTAAAATCCCTTGTAGTGTACTTAATAGGTTATAGGTAGGTGAAGTTCGGTAAGTCATTAGGTATACTACGAGATCTTGTTATGCTTTATAGAGGGGTAAGGTGTGACATGTTTTAGTGGTATCAGAGCATGGTTTTGAAATGATTTTTTATTGTGCCTGTGCATATTTCCTTTGATAAGCACAACTACTCAAGTGTCCTAAATTGATACATACGACATATACATCATGAATATGCACTAATGGAGGTCAACCTCCTTGTGTTTGATCTCAGGAAGTAGAAATTCTAGAAAATAGAATGGAAGAGAGAGATCATTCTGTAGAGCAATATGTCGAGGCTGAGGCCCAAAGAGAAGCCCCAGCACTCTAGAACATGAGTGGGTCAGCCACTCCAGCTCCTCCTCAAGCACCACAGTTCCCTACTCAGTTTGCATAGCAGATGGCTGCGTTCTTTCAACAAATGGCAGGAAATGTGCCACCACAAGCTCAGATGTAAGCACCTGTAGCACAACCATAGCCCCTGGCTCAGCAATATGAAAAATTAATAAAATTTGGGGCTACCGAGTTTAAAGGCACTATGGATCCACTGGAGGCAGAACAGTGGTTAGAACGGATGGAAAGGGTATTCAAAAAGCTGTAATGTACCGAGGAATTAAAATTTGAATATTCAGTATCACTTCTGCAAGGGGATGCATATGAATGGTGGAAGACCATCCCCCATAGCTTGGTAGAGCCACCAGTTCTTACTTGGGCAGACTTTTTGAGGGAATTTAGACAGAAATGGATCCCCGATACCTATGTTGATATGAAATTGCAAGAATTTTTAAATCTGAAGCAAGAGGACAAGACCATAGTAGAATATGAACGGAATTTTTCAAGACTAAGCCATTGTGCTGGAAGCTTGGTCACCACCCCCAGAGACCGGTGCAAGACGTTTGAGGCTGGGTTAAGGCCTAGCTTGAGAATGCAAGTGGTGGGGTTCTGACACCAGAATTTTTCTGTATTGATTTCACAAGCCCTGGAACTAGAAAGGATTAAGTTGGAAGGGTTATTTAAAAAGAGCACACAAGAGAAAGAGAAAACAGAAAAAGTTACTGGTCAAGCTACAGAAAGTAGTTCAGGGAAGAGAAAACATTTTGGAGGATCTAGCTCACGCGAATAAGGTACAGGTAGATCTTCTAGACAGAAACCACCCCAATCCAATCAGCAAACTCAGCAGACACACAGAAATACTATGACACCCCTTACCCGTCGACAGTGTAGCCGAGCAAGATATGCCACACAGTGTACTGGAACACCATATTTTATCTCAATCATTTTTATCCTTCCTTAATTTATTTCTTCATGGATATGAAGTGCAATTTTTGAAATTTAACTCATTTAAGTCATTTATTGAAATTATAAATTCATTTGAGATTCCAAAAATTTTATAGAAAATCCAGCAGAGTACCGGCTAAAAATAGATAAAACAGTTCTTCGGAACCTATGAAAAACACTTCCAATACATTTCCAATCATTCACACAACTTCTTCTATTTGAAATTCATTCATTTCACATGATAATCATGTTCAAATCATCAATAAATACTAAATGTAACACCCTCACTGTAGCAATTACATACATTCTACTGTTTCGGTGACCGTGTCGGTCCGGACAGCTAGAACGTCTGGAAAAAAATAATGAGACTAGAGTGAGGAGTCATAAATAACTCAAATATTAATAAGAACAATTAAGAAAAAAATTTTAGAAATAAAATACAACCAAGTTAAATGAGCCGGTACCCTAGCGATGGGTAACCCAGTGAGAAGTTGCGGTTCTCGCAACTAGGAGCCCTAGACTCAGGGGAAAAATTATAAAATAATTTTTGGGACTCCAGAGAAGGGTCATTGAGGTTCTTATGGCATTAGAATGCCAAAGAAATGCTTAAAAAAAATTTTCAATCGGTACAAATAATTTTAGTCTGTTAAGCCAAACGGAGGGCATTTTGGTCATTTCACCTTCAGAGGTGATTTTTTACTGACTTGTCCAACTAAGTAAATAATTATTATGATCTAAAATGTGAATAAATATTGTTAAAAATTTAATTGAAAATAAGTAGAAAAGAAAATGAAATAAAATATAAATTATGGCATCATTATTGTGTCATTAAAGGTCCTCCACCAATCATATTGTAACACACACCTTATAAACTAATTAAAAAGGGATAAAATGAGTTAAAATGAAAAACAACAATCTGCTGCCCTTCTTCTTCAACCAGCCGAAACTCTCTCCCTCTCTATTCTCCATGGATGCTTTTACTTCTCTCTAAAAGTTCCTTGTAAACACACCATAAAATCACTTGTTGATTTCACAAAAATTGCTCCTTGCAACTAAAACAAGCCTAAGGCAGCAAAAGAAAAGGAGAGAAAGATTTTTCTTCAAGCTTGGGTTGACACACACAAAGGTTAGTGCTTTAACTTATAGTTATTTCTGTGTTTTATGAAAGAAATCAGTAAATCCTACAACTAGGTGCTATAGGAAATGATAGATGAGTGGAAATCTGGAATCTGTACAGTATATGCGTGAATAGTAAATTTTAAAAATTCATACCTGGAGTTAGGGATCTCAGATCAGGGTGATTTTTATGTCAAAAGAAACCTTAAGTAATGTTCTAAAACTTTGTAGTTTTATGGCAGACCTGATTCTAATGTTAGGTTAGGGTTTGAGGACAAAACATTTTATTGCTCAGATGTGGACTCTGTTCTGCTGATTTCCTGCAATAGGACAGCCACCTTCAATAAATCATAACTGGAGCTACAAAACTCGAAATAATGTGATTCTTGAGTCCTTGAAACGCTTATTGAATGCTCTAAAACCTTGTAGTTATGGCCAAGAGCTAATTGTGGTAGCTGCTGGTTGATATTTTTGCATTTCCTTACTGCTATCCTGCATGTACTGGATTCTGGACAGGTTGCACCTTTTTAATTAGTTCTGCAATTTCCGATCTGATTTTGATGTGATTCTAATTGGAGATTGAGTTAAACATATGAAGGTTGATTTCTGGAAAATATGGTCTTGAAATCTTGTTTCTATAAATTATGGTGATTATTTTTGCACCCTGTTTCTGCATGCTGATTGTGCACTGAGTGCACTATTCATTCTAGTAACATGTATATTGCATGAGCTAGAAATTTTAGAGGAAAAATGATTAAGCATGCTTTGATTTAATGAAGTTACATGTAGAAATTAATAAGTTGGAGGCCCATTTCTGGTCTAGAAATGAGTGACATGAGGAAATTGAGTGAATGGGCTGCCCTTGGTGACCTGCAAGACTGGGCATGAGTCCAGTAGGTTTGGGCAGCAATAACTTGAATTGTATAGGTTAAATTAGTGCAAAGCCAATTGGATATGAAACTAGACACATAATGGCACAACTTTGGTGAAGAAACTATGCCCATAAAACCAAACCAACTTGACCAAAAGTTTGCCCTAATCCGGGTGACCTGCAATCTGCCTGGGCAAAATGACCAAATAAACAATATTTGGTCATTTGGCCATAACTCAATGTAGCAAGGTCCAATTGACCTGAAATTTTACCAGCAACAAGTTGAGATATAGACCAACAACTTTTATGAAGAAACCTGACTCAAATTATGAATATAACTTAGTCAAATTGCCAACCAAACTTGAGTTACCAAATCTGGCAGAAACAATTTTACCCACAATTTTGGGTTCTGCCCAATCCGGCCAGCTATGGTTTTTAGGCCATAACTTGAGCTACAAAACTCCAAATGGAGTGATTCAAAAAAGGAAATTCAACTAGACAAAATAAGGAACAACTTTCATGTTGAACAGTTTTCCAAATTCCCACTACAGAGGTGACAAATGGAATAGTAAAGACAAAGTATGAAAACTGAAAATTCTGCCCAATTAACATTAAGCTTGGAAATGGTATTGGCAACCAATACCAACAAATTTTGAATGCAAAATGTGGTATCTTAGAGAACTTAGGTTCAATAAATTTAATTTGTATTAAAAAGTCAACAATTTGAGTGAATAGTATTGTGAATAGTAATACAAAGACACAAAGTATAATAACTAAATTGGTAGAGGAAATTAAGGTATGAAATTTGGAATCCATGAAACATTCATGGATTACTTGGAATAGAAATAGTAATTTACCTAAATGACTTAATAAACATTTAAGTTATGTGAGTATATGATTAAGATTTGTATTCCCCTTACTAATAGGTCAAATAAAACATAAGTAATACCACTTGAATATGAAATGAAATAAAACTAGATGGATTGTTGAGTATAAATAGGATGAGGTTTAAATTAGGATTTATGTTTCCATTACAAATAAGATAATAACACCTTGTATGAGTTATGAATTCATATAAATATTGTAATGAATAAATGAATCACATGAAAATATAAATGAAACATTAGTTCTATTTATAAGAGAAAGGAAGAATGTTTTGAGTACAATGGTATATGAACACCATTATTGTGAATTGTGATCAATATGAATGATGTAAGAAATGTATGAATAGTATGATGAATGTATAAATTATGAAATTTATTATGAAATAATAAAGTCATAAAACACAATATATTAAAATTTAATGATATTATGTGCCCTTGTATTGCCTAGACATGTGTGTCAGATTGGATAGTTTGGCAAGCCAATAGTGTATTGTTTTAGCAGTACTGCGAAAGGCTTTATGCCTGTATTCATGGCTTTATGCCAGTATTCATGGCTTTATACCAACATTCATGGCTTTTATGCCCCATTATGTGTTATCATGGCTTTTTAGCCATACTGACTGCATACGTGGTTGACGTTCTGCGTCCCATGGTATGACGGCCCGAGGCACCGCGGTGTCCAGTGCCAACGACCCGTTATCCAGTTTAGTCAGCCTGTCATAGGTTACTTAGGCAGTGAAATTTATTGAAATAAGTTAAGAATATTAGAAATTAAAAATATTAGAAATTAAATAAATGAGTAAGATGACCTAAAATAAATTAGAATAGTTATTTATTAGAAAGAATCGAAATGAACTGTACCGATATCAAAATTTACTTATTATGAAATAATCTGAGATAACCTAGCAAGTATAGAGAAAATGCTAAAAGATTAGCAAAGAAAATTATAACATAAATAAATATTACAAATGTGACTTATATAATAATATAAGCATAAATTTATTATTTTCAGATCATTTTTCTTTGTACATTATTACTGTACATTGGTGAAATAAACACTTCCAAAGAAGACTAAATTAGGATAAAACATATTAAATTTTAGAAATCGCATGTGAAGTATAAATAAATCTTAATTATTTGAATTATGTTTTATTTCTATCTTTATTTGTATATTATTTTCTTGTTATATTATTGCACCACTAAGCAGCAATGCTTAGCGCGATGGAATTGTTTCCTTCGCGCAGGTACTGAAGCTAGAACCCAATGGACGTTTGACTGGGAATTTTAGGAGTTTTGATCAGCAGAGTGTCAAAGTTTGTCACCTCCTCAGCAATGCATGTAGATAGGGCCCATATAGATCATATTTTGTATTTTGTATAAAATGTAAGATATTGTATTATAATGTAGATTATGAACAGGTAATTAATAGGAACGCGAAGTAAATTAATTAATTAGCTTTTTCATATGTAATTAATTTATATATTATGTAAATTATGAAATTTTGTAATTATTTTATAAATTATGTAAATTAAAGAAATTTGAAAATTTTGCTTATGTAATTTGAGAATGTTTACATATGAATTGAGTATGAATGGAAATGTATGGAAATGATTATGAAATTGAAATGTATGAATGAGATTTGAAATATGAGAAAATTATGAGAATGATTTATGAGATAATTATGATTAGCATGGATAAGATTTTATTTTAGAAATATTGTTGAATTGAATTTCAAACAGGTGAATATTGAAATACGCCAAACGATAATAAAATAGGGGAAACTCCGCTGGTTTCTCCGTCGAAAAGTAATTGATATTAAATTAAATGAATTCAAAATTATTTAGAAAAAAATAAAGTAAGATAAGTTAGGGTGCTCTAGCACCGATTGTAGCATGCCTTGCTCGGCTACACTGTAGTCGAATGAGGGGTGTTACATTTATTGGTATCAGAGCACGGTGTAGGCGTTCCTAGGCATAGATAGATTGAATGAGATAGTGTGCATAACATGCATTGCATTCATATGAGTTGAGGTGACACTAATGCAGATCTATTTTCTTGGTTATTTTAGGTTAAGGTATGGACTCAGAATCGCAGAGGGCAGTAGAAGAAGAAGTAGTAAACCGTATTCCGACTGGGAGTGATATTGGAAATCGAGGAGATCCTGCTCCACTAGTGCAAGAGGTGCCTGTACAACCCCAACAGGCCTTGTTTGAGCAGATGATTGGATTCTTTCGACAGATGACTGGGGTTATTCCTCCACTGTCTCAGCAAAAATCACCTCTAGGAAAAATTGGGAAATATGGAGCTGTAGATTTCAATGGTAGAAAGGAAGACGATTCTGCAGCGGCTGAGTATTGGTTAGAAAGGACTAAAAGAGTCTTGCAGCAGCTCCATTGCACACCAGAACAGAGTTTGGAGTGTGCAGTTTCATTGTTACAAGAAGTTGCATATCGGTGGTGGGATGTTGTAACCAAGGTAGTGCCACCAGCCGACGTAACTTGGAAATTCTTTTTGATAGAGTTTAGAAAGAAATATATTAGCTGTGTTCATGAAGAGGAACAGAAGAAGAGTGGTGATCAGCAAAAGAGGAAATTTGGACAGTCTAGTAATAAGAGGCCGAGAGAACAGTTAAGTCAGACATCTGATCAAAGTAGGAGATCCAGACCCAGGCCTATACCCAGAAGAGATCAACAAGAAACACTAGTAGTGAGTGCACCAGGATTAGCAAGAAAATGTGGCCATTGTAACAAGTGGCATAAAGGTGAACGTAGGGGATTGACTAGAGCCTGTTATAGATGTGGGGCCATAGACCATTGTCTAAAAGATTGTCCTAAGAGGAATTTACCACGGACCCAGACAGAGGTCATGGAAGGACCAAGTACAACAGTAACACCACTTCCAAATGTCACCCAAGCCGGAGAGGAACAAGAAGCCCCAAATGTGAATTTGAGGTAAAGTATCCTTCCCTTATGATATGCCTAAGTGTATAATGATAGATTCGAAAAGACTAAATAGTACCATATATATATAAAAGAAGTAGATAGAGGAAGCAATAGAAAGGTAAAGGAATTATCTCAGATACCTACACCTGGTAATTTTTGAGGACGAAATTTTTATTAGAGGGGAAGAATTATAACACCCTCACTGTAGCAATTACATACATTCTACTGTTCTAGTGACCGGTGTCGGTCCGGACAGCTAGAACGTCTGGAAAAAAATAATGAGACTAGAGTGAGGAGTCATAAATAACTCAAATATTAATAAGAAAAATTAAGAAAAAAAATTTAGAAATAAAATACAACCAAGTTAAATGAGCCGGTGCCCTAGCGATGGGTAACCCAGTGAGAAGTTGCGGTTCTCGCAACTAGGAGACCTAGACTCAGGGGAAAAATTACAAAATAATTTTTGGGACTCCAGAGAAGGGTCATTGAGGTTCTTATGGCATTAGAATGCCAAAAAAATGCTTAAAAAAATTTTTCAATCGGTACAGATAATTTTAGTCTGTTAAGCAAAAACGGAGGGCATTTTGGTCATTTCACCTTCAGAGGTGATTTTTGACCGACTTGTCCAATTAAGTAAATAATTGTTATGATCTAAAATGTGAATAAATATTGTTAAAAATTTAATTGAAAATAATTAGAAAAGAAAATGAAATAAAATATAAATTATGGCATCATTATTATGTCATTAAAGGTCCTCCACCAATCATATTGTAACACACACCTTATAAACTATTTAAAAAGGGATAAAATGAGTTAAAATGAAAAACAACAATCTGCTGCCCTTCTTCTTCAACCAGCCGAAACTCTCTCCCTCTCTATTCTCCATGGATGCTTTTACTTCTCTCTAAAAGTTCCTTGTAAACACACCATAAAATCACTTGTTGATTTCACAAAAATTGCTCCTTGAAACTAGAACAAGCCTAAGGCAGCAAAAGAAAAGAAGAGAAAGATTTTTCTTCAAGCTTGGGTTGACACACACAAAGGTTAGTGCTTTAACTTATAGTTATTTCTGTGTTTTATGAAAGAAATTAGTAAATCCTACAACTAAGTGCCATAGGAAATTATAGATGAGTGAAAATCTGGAATCTGTACAGTATATGCGTAAACAGTAAATTTTAAAAATTCATAACTGGAGTTAGGGATCTCAGATCAGGGTGATTTTTATGTCAAAAGAAACCTTAAGTAATGTTCTAAAACTTTGTAGTTTTATGGCAGACCTGATTCTAATGTTAGGTTAGGGTTTGAGGACAAAACATTTTATTGCTCAGATGTGGACTCTGTTCTGCTGATTTCCTGCAATAGGATAGCCACCTTCAATAAATCATAACTGGAGCCAAAAAACTCAAAATGATGTGATTCTTAAGTCCTTGAAACGCTTAGTGAATGCTCTAAAACCTTGTAGTTATGGCCAAGAGCTAATTGTGGTAGCTGCTGGTTGATATTTTTGCATTTCCTTACTGCTATTCTGCATGTACTGGATTCTGGACAGGTTGCACCTTTTTAATTAGTTGTGCAATTTCCGATCTGATTTTGATGTGATTCCAATTGGAGACTGAGTTAAACATATGAAGGTTGATTTCTGGAAAATATGGTCTTGAAATCTTTTTTCTATAAATTATGGTGATTATTTTTGCACCCTGTTTCTGCATGCTGATTGTGCACTGAGTGCACTATTCATTCTAGTAACATGCATATTGCATGAGCTAGAAATTTTAGAGGAAAAATGATTAAGCATGCTTTGATTTAATGAAGTTAAATGTAGAAATTAATAAGGTGGAGGCCCATTTCTGGTCTAGAAATGAGTGACATGAGGAAATTGAGTGAATGGGCTGCCCTTGGTGACCTGCAGGACTGGGCATGTGTCCAGCAGGTTTGGGCAGCAATAACTTGAATTGTAGAGGTTCAATTAGCGTAAAGCCAATTGGATATGAAACTAGACACATAATGGTACAACTTTGGTGAAGAAACCATGCCCATAAAACCAAATCAACTTGACCAAAAGTTTGCCCTAATCCGGGTGACCTGCAATCTGCCTGGGTAAATTGACCAAATGAACAGTATTTGGTCATTTGCCATAACTCAATGTAGTAAGGTCCAATTGACCTGAAATTTTACCAGCAATAAGTAGAGATATAGGCCAACAACTTTCATGAAGAAACTTGACCCAAATTATTACTATAACTTAGTCAAATTGCCAATCAAACTTGAGTTACCAAATCTAGCAAAAACAATTTTACCCAGAATTTTGGGTTCTGCCCAATCTGGCCAGCCATGGTTTTTAGGCCATAACTTAAGCTACAAAACTCCAAATAGAGTGATTCAAAAAAGGAAATTCAACTAGACAAAATAAGGAACAACTTTCATGTTGAACATTTTTCCAAATTCCCATTACAGAGGTGACAAATGGAACAGCAAAAACAAAGCATGAAAACTAAAAATTCTGCCCAATTAACATTAAGCTTGGAAATGGTATTAGCAACCAATACCAACAAATTTTGAATGCAAAATGTGGTATCTTGAAGAACTTAGGTTCAATAAATTTATTATATATTAAAAAGTCAACAATTTGAGTGAATAGTATTGTGAATAGTAATACAAAGACACAAAGTATAATAACTAAATTGGTAGAGAAAATTAAGGTATGAAATTTGGAATCCATGAAACATTCATGGATTACTTGGAATAGAAATAGTAATTTACCTAAATGACTTAATAAACATTTAAGTTATGTGAGTATATGATTAAGATTTGTATTCCCTTTACTAGTAGGTCAAATAAAACATAAGTAATCCCACTTGAATATGAAATGAAATTAAACTAGATGGATTGTTGAGTATAAATAGGATGAGGTTTAAATTAGGATTTATGTTTCCATTACAAATAAGATAACAACACCTTGTATGAGTTATGAATTCATGTAAATATTGTAATGAATAAATGAATCACATGAAAATATAAATGAAACATTAGTTCTATTTATAAGAGAAAGAAAGAATGTTTTGAGTACAATGGTATATGAACACCATTGTTGTGAATTGTGATCAATATGAATGATGTAAGAAATGTATGAATAGTATGATGAATGTATAAATTATGAAATTTATTATGAAATAATAAAGTCATAAAACACAATATATTAATATTTAATGATATTATGTGTCCTTATATTGCCTAGACATGTGTGTCTGATTGGATAGTTTGGCATGCCATAGGGTATCATTTTAGCAGTACTACGAAAGGCTTTATGTCTGTATTCATGGGTTTTTGCCCGTATTCATGGCTTTATGCCAACATTCATGGCTTTTATGCCCCATTATGTGTTATCATGGCTTTTTAGCCATACTGACTGCATACGTGGTTGATGTTCTGCGTCCCATGGTATGACGGCCCGAGGCACCGCGGTGTCCAGTGCCAACGACCTGTTATCCAGTTTAGTCAGCCTGTCATAGGTTACTTAGGCAGTGAAATTTATTGAAATAAGTTAAGAATATTAGAAATTAAAAATTTTAGAAATTAAATAAATGAGTAAGATGACCTAAAATAAATTAGAATAGTTATTTATTAGAAAGAATCGAAATGAACTGTACCGATATCAAAATTTACTTATTATGAAATAATCTGAGATAACCTAGCAAGTATAGAGAAAATGCTAAAAGATTAGCAAATAAAATTATAACATAAATAAATATTGCAAATGTGACTTATATAATAATATAAGCATAAATTTATTATTTTCAGATCATTTTTCTTTGTACATTATTACTGTACATTGGTGAAATAAACACTTCCAAAGAAGACTAAATTAGGATAAAACATATTAAATTTTAGAAATCGCATGTGAAGTATAAATAAATCTTAATTATTTAAATTATATTTTATTTATATCTTTATTTGTATATTATTTTCTTGTTATATTATTGCACCACTAAGCAGCAATGCTTAGCGCGATGGAATTTTTTCCTTCGCGCAGGTACTGAAGCTAGAACCCAATGGACGTTTGACTGGGAATTTTGAGAGTTTTGATCAGTAGAGTGTCAAAGTTTGTCACCTCCTCAGCAATGCATGTAGATAGGGCCCATATAGATCATATTTTGTATTTTGTATAAAATGTAAGATATTGTATTATAATGTAGATTATGAACAGGTAATTAATAGGAATGCGAAGTAAATTAATTAATTAGCTTTTTCATATGTAATTAATTTATATATTATGTAAATTATGAAATTTTGTAATTATTTTATAAATTATGTAAATTAAGGAAATTTGAAAATTTTGCTTATGTAATTTGATAATGTTTACATATGAATTGAGTATGAATGGAAATGTATGGAAATGATTATGAAATTGAAATGTATGAATGAGATTTGAAATATGAGAAAATTATGAGAATGATTTATGAGATAATTATGATTAGCATGGATAAGATTTTATTTTAGAAATATTGTTGAATTGAATTTCAAACAGGTGAATATTGAAATACGCAAAACGATAATAAAATAGGGGAAACTCCGCTGGTTTCTCCATCGAAAAGTAATTGATATTAAATTAAATGAATTCAAAATTATTTAGAAAAAAATAAAGTAAGATAAGTTAGGGTGCTCCGGCACGGATTGTAGCATGCCTTGCTCGGCTACACTGTAGTCGGGTGAGGGGTGTTACACTAAAATTTCATTTATAACACAAATTACAAATATTTGCATTAATACTAAAATTTATTACATGAGTTTCAATCTATACATGAGAAAATAAAAGTTTAATTACAAAATACAAACAGTACCAAAATACCAAAATGGGGCCTAGTGTCCTACCAATGCACTGTAGTCTGTGAGGTGACATGGATACTATGCAGAACTGTGTACAAGTCTCACCCAGTTTGTGGTCTGTAGGGCTCTCTGGCCAAATTTCAGTACCTACGCGTTGCAAAAGCAACGCACTAAGCATAAAGCTTACTGGTGCCAATAATAAAAGAAAATATAATACACAAATAAAGGTAAAAATTTCCTAGTTATTGTGTCTATAAGAAATAAATAATTACTAACTTACTGTTTAGTCGAAGGCTAATTACATTTTATGATATTAACTCTTTCTAGCATTTTATTAATTGTTTTCTTGATGATTTTGAGCCTCTTTTTATTGTTATAATTATTCTTGTTCTTTATCTTGATATTTAATTTCCTTACTTCCTTTAATAATCAATTCAATTACATTTATACTTTTCCATGCCCAAGTAACCTATACAAATTGACCGGACTGGATAAATGGGTAAACTAGCACTGGGTACCAAGTACATCGGGCCATCACACCATCAGTCACAATGTGTCTCCCGGTGTGCAAACAGAATGGCTAATAAGCCATAAAAGCAATTAGGCATAAAGCCAAGTATAACATCATAATCAGTATAGTCATAGGCTATCATATCACAGAATGGCATGAAGCCATACATCATATGCAGTACTGCTATCAGAACCCTATTGGCATGCCAACCTATCCAAACCAATCACATTAGGGCTACTAGGGCATATTACAAGTTATTTCGTAAATATTTGTACTTAACATGTAATGTTACTATTCATTTAGTCATTTAAGTCAAAATATTGACTTTCTCATGTATAATAGTTACATGAGTTTTAGTCACATAGATTTACCACATTTTGGTTCCTAAAAGTATTGGCATTAGTTGCCAATCCATACTTCTAACCATTGGAGAATAATTTAAAATTTTAGTTTTTAGGTGTTAGAGTTCACTTTACATTAGTCCATTCTACAGTGAGAATTTGGCCAAATATTCTTCATCAAAGTTGTTCCTTATTGTGTCTAGTTACATTTCTTTTTTTCAATCACTCTGTTTGGAGTTTTGTAGCTCAAGTTATGGCCTAAACACCATAATTGGCCTGATTGAAATTTTTACAGAATTTCTGGGCAGAATCAATTCTGCAGTATTTTGTACACTGATTATAGGTCAGTTTTTGGACATGTTATGGTCAAAATTTGGGTTTGTTTTCTTCATGAAAGTTGTAGGGCTATGTCTCAGCTTTCTACTGGTAAAAATTCAAGTCAATTAGACTTTTCTACACTGAGTTATGACTAAATGAATAAACACTATTCATTTAATCATTTTCCAGGGACTGCATATTGGTCACCCAAATTAGGTTAATTTTTAGGCAACTTAGGTTAGTTTTCTGGGACAGGTTCCTCCATCAAAGTTGTTGAATTTTGTGTCTAGTCTGACCTCCAATTGGCCTTGCACCAATTGGAGTTACCTAGCTTGAGTTATGACCCCAAGAGTACACTGGACTCAAAGGGTCCAGGATGCACACTTAAGGTAGTCTAATTCTCTACATTAGTTAATGTCACCAATCACTCCATTTCCAATTCAAACTACACCAAATGGTCACTACATGACCATCACAACATCATTTTGTGTTCAATTGCATCTACTCCCATATTTGAGTTTCAAACCCTAGCCCTAGAATTCCAAAGTTTCATTTTCTTGCACTAAACTCATAAACTAATATTTTGAGTGATACAATCATATCAAGGGAAGCCCATTCACTCATTTAATCCAAAGAAATCATCAACACCATAACAAGTCCATGGTTGCTGAAAAATAGGGTGACACTATAACATGTTTATTTTTAAAGAAATTACACATATCCTAGCTCAAATTTTTATTCTAACAAGAATTTAAAGGAAAGAGTCAAGGAATTGGACACTAACCTCAATTGATCTTTTTTCTAAGTTTCCAAATCCTCCTTTTTCCTTCTTCTTTTTGCTGGCTAGATGTTGTTTAAGGTGTGAGGAAGAGGTTTTGTGAAACAAGATTAAAATCTTATGGTGGTTTATCAAGGAATTTTAGTGAGAAATGTTGATCAACAATGGTGAGAAGAGAGAGAGGAAGGAAGCCGGTTGAAAATGAAGAAGATGATAGCAGATTTGTGACACCCCTTACTCGTCTACAGTGTAGCCGAGCAAGATATACCACACAGTGTGCAGGAGCACCATATCTTATTTTATTACAATTTACTCTTTCTTAATTTATTTATTTATTCATTTATTAGTCACTAAGTTAAATTTATGCCATTTAATTTATTTATTGAAATTATGAATTAATTTAAGGTTCCAAAAATTGTATAGAAAATTCGACAGAGTGCTGGCTAAAAATGGAGAAAACAGTTCTTCGGAACCTGTGAAAAACACTTCCAATAATTTCCAATAATTTCCAATCATTCTCAAACTCCATTTGTATCGCATCAATTTACAGCAATTTCTTAACAATTCCTCCATTTGTCATTCATTCATTTCACATCATTATCAGGCTCAAATCATAAATAAATTCTCATATGTTATTTATAAACATAAAGTTACAAATACTTACATTAATACAAAATTATATTACATAGGTTTCAAATATACATGATAAATTAAGAATTTAATTACAAAGCTTACAAAAATCACAAAATACAAAATGGGACCTAGTGTCCTACCAATGCACTGTAGTCTATGACGTGACACGGACACTATGTAGAACTGTGAATGGCCTTACCCAATCTATAGTCTACTGGGCCCTCTGTCCAAATCTTCAGTACCTACGCATTGCAAAAGTGACGCGCTAAGCATAAAGCTTAGTTGTGCCAATAATACAAGAAAAATATAATATGCAAATAAAAGTAATAATTTCCTAGTTTTTCTGTTCATAAGAAATGAATAATTACTAACTTATTGTTTCGTTGAGGGCTAATTACATTTTATGATATTAACTTCTTCATGCATTTTGTTAATTGTTTTCTTGATGATTTTGAGCTTCTTTATATTTTATTGTAATCATTCTTGATCTTTATTTTGATATTTCATTTCCTTATTTTCTCTAATAATCAGTTCAATTACAGTTATACTTTTCCATGCCGAAGTAACCTATACAAATTGACCGGATTGGATAAATGGGTAAACTAGCACTGGGTACTAGGTACCTCGGGCTGTCACACCATCGGTCGCAATGTGTCTCCCGGTGTGCAAACAGAATGGCTAATAAGCCATAAAAGCAATAAGGCATAAAGCCAAGTATAACATCATAATCAGTACAGCCATAGGCTATCATCACAGAATGGCAATGAAGCCATACATCATACACAGTACTGCTATCAGAACCCTATTTGCATGCCAACCTATCCAAACTAATCACATTAGGCCTACTAGGGCACATTACAAAGTCATTTCTTGAATATTTGTACTTTATATATAAGGTTACTATTCATTTCATTAGTCAACTAAAATGTTGACTTTTTCATAGATAATAGGTATATTGGTTCAAATATCACCAACATACCACATTTTGCATTCCAAAGTTGTTGGCATTGGTTGCCAATACCATTTCTAAGCTTAGTGCTAGTTGTTCAAAATTTTCAGATTTCAGGCCTTGTGTTTACTGTTCCATTGGTCATTTTTATAGTAGGAATTTGGCAAAGTTGTCAACATGAAAGTTGTTCCTTATTGTGTCTAGTTACATGTCTTTTTTTGAATCAGTCCATTTGAAGTTTTGTATCTCAAGTTATGGCCTAAACACCATAATTGGCCGGATTGCAAACTTTCCAGATTTTCTAGACTGACCAAATCTACAGTGTTTTGTACAGTGATTGCAGGTCACTTTTTGAACATGTTATGGTCAAAATTTGAGTTAGGTTTCTTCATGAAAGTTGTAAGTCTATATCTCATATTTCTGTTAGTAAAATATCAGGTGAATTGGACCTTTCTATACTGAGTTTTGACCAAATGAATAGACACTATTCATTTGGTCATTTTGCCCAAGCAGAATGCAAGTCACTCGGATTAGGGCAATTTTTAGGTCAACTTGGTTTGGCTTTCTGGGCAGGGTTTCTTCATCAAAGTTGTGCCATTATGTGTCTAGTTTCATGTCCAATTTGTCCTTTAACTAATTGAACCTCTACAACTCCATTTATGGCTGCCCAAACCTACTGGACTCATGTTTAGTCCTGCAGGTCAGCCAAGGTAGCTCACCCATACACAAATGCCAAGCCTCAACTCACTTCATTTCCTCATTATACACATTTAAATGGTGACTAATTGACCATTACAAGGTTAATGAACTATTAGATGAGCAAACCCTAATATAGGTAAGTGTCCATATTTTTCCAGGTTTATACATACCTAATCCTTGCATTTCACCTACACAGTTAAGTTCAATCATGCATTTAGCACTAAGGGCTGCTCTTCAACACTTTGCTATCAAGCAAAATCACTAACCCTAACTAACCCTAGCTTCCTAAACTTGTAGGGTGCACACACACACTTGTTTGTTTCATTTTCTTATATTTCCTACACAAATCATGCCATTAAACATGAATTAAACTAAAAAGAGCAAGAGTTTGGTCACTTACAACTTGGAGCAAATTTTCTCCCTTCACAAACTTTAGTTTCTTGGCTTGTCTTGGCAGCCAAACACTTGCCAAGTTGTATAGACAAGTTTTGTTGAAGTGGACTTAAGGTTTAGGGGAGTAGAATCAAGGTTTGGAAGAGGTGTGGAAACTTCTTCAATGGGGAAAGGGAAATGGGCAGCCGGCTGGTTGAGGAAGAAGGGATGAATCTGATTGCTTTTGTTTATTTTTGTCTCAATTATCCCTTTTTAATAGGTTAGCTTAATTGTGATTGGTGGGGAAAGGGTCGATGACATCATGTGATGTCAAAATTGTCATTTAATCTCATTTTCTTTTCTTTTCTTCTCTACTCATTTTTAATTTAATTTTTAGCAATATTTATTCACATTTTGTGTCATAATAATTATTTACTTAACTGGACAAGTCAGTCAAAAATCACCTCTGAAGGCGAAATGACCAAAATGCCCTTTGTTTGGCTTAACAGATCAAAATTGTCTGTACTAATTGAAAAATTTTTCTAAGCATTTTCTTAGAATTCTAATGCCATAGGAACCTCAATGACCCTTCTCTGGAGTCCAAAAAATTATTTTATGAATTTTCCCCCTGGTCTAGGGCTCCTAGTTGTGAGAACCGCAACTTTCTACTGGGTTACCCATCGCTTGGGCACCGGCTCATTTAACTTGGCTGTATTTTATTTCTAAAATTTTTTATAAATTTTTCTTATCATTATTTAAGTTATTTATAACTCCTCACTCTAGTCTAAATATTTTTTCAGATGTTCTAGCTGTCCAGACCGACACCGATCACCAGAACAGTAGAATGTACAGAATTACTACAGTGAGGGTGTTACAAGATTTGTGTTTGTTTTTACTTCATTTTAGTTGTATTTATCTCCTTTTAATTGGTTTGTCAATTTCTAATTAGTGGGAAGCTTTTTAATGATGTCATCCTATGTCATAAATCTAATTTAATTCCATTTTCTTTACTTTGTTTTCTTATTTTCATTTCTCATTTTTAATTACACTTCTAGCAATATTTATTCATATTTTAGATCATAATAATTATTTAATTAACTGGACAAGTCGGCCAAAAATCATCTCTGAAGACGAAATGATCAAAATGCCCTCCGTTTGGCTTATTGAGCCAAAATCATTTGTACCGATCTAAAAAATTTTTTAAGCATTATCTTGGCATTCTAATGCCATAGAAACCTCAATGACCCTTCTCTGGAGTCTCAAAAATTATTTTATGAATTTTCTCTCGAGTTTAGGGCTCCTAGTTGCGAAGACCGCAACTTCCCATTGGATTACCCATCGCTAGGACCCCAGCTCATTTAACTTGGTTGTATTTTATTTCTAAAATTTTTTCTAAATTTTTCTTATTAATATTTGAGTTATTTATGATTCTTCACTCTAGTCTAAATATTTTTCCAAACGTTCTAGCTATCCGGATCAATACCGGTCACCGAAACAATAGAATGTACCGAATTGCTATAATGAGGATGTTACAAATACACTGTTGAATCGACTTTGTGAGACTTGTGGTAAACCACATAGTGGAGTATGTTATAGAGCCATAGGAGCATGTTTTAATTGTGGAGGGACTGGTCATTTTGCTAAGGATTGCTTAAGTCCATGCCGTTATGGATCATTTAGCAGGTCAGAAGGATCAGTCCAAGTCTCCACCCCAAAGAGTTCACCAGTAGTTGGTAGAAGCAGAGGCAGAGGCAGATGTAGGGGTAGTACACCTGGAAATCAGAGTAATGTGAATCAGCCAGAATAAGGTGATGCTTCAGCTAGAGTATACACTTGTAGCAGAGGGACGAAGATGAAACTTCTGACATTGTTGCTGATATTTTCTCAATTTTTTTTTAACTAAGATATATATATATATGTATAAAAATTAATTTTGATATGTTAGTAACTAGTCTTTTTAGAATCAGTTTTGGAAGAGTTTGTTAGCTAAAGACATCACTTAGAATACGATAAACTATTGAATATCGATAGATAAAAGAGTTATGGAAGTAAAAAGTTGAACAGTTAGTTTAGATGTAATAAAGAAATGTTGCGAATATTAACAAGATTATTGACTAGAATGGTCAGAGGACCAATGATTAGATAAATAGTATTGGTTAAAGTGCTATGGACTATTTTTTAGACTATTAAGCTACGTAGAAATGTGAGGACGACATGAGAAAACAAAACGTATGACTATTTTAGGATAAATATTGGATAAAATTTCGCGAATGAAATTTTTTTTAAGGGGGGAGAATTGTAACACCCCTATTTGCATAGCCTGGTAAATTATATTATTCCAGTGATCGATGTCGGTCTGAATAGTTAAGAGAACTAGAACTATGTTTAAGACATATAGAAAAGCCCTAATCGAAAATAAATAGTTATTACCAGATAGAAAAGTAAAAATAAGAAAAACAAAGCATAAAAAGTTAAATGAGCTGAGGGTCACAACGATTGGTGACCTTACTGGGAAGTGACTGCGAAGTCAGTCCTAACCCAAATTTTGAACAGGAAAATGTGATGCCGCGATCCTAAGGACTATTGCGAATACATTGGAAAAGAGAAAATCACAGAAAGAATTTTTAAGCAGGTTAAATAATTAGGTCAGGGATCCGGAAGAAATATTAAATTATTTACAAACCGGATCAGACCGATGAGGGGAAAATTGGTCAATTCACCCCTAGAACTAACTCCTGACCTAAGTGTTCAATGAAATCCGAAAAACGACAATTTCGGAATCGAAAATTAAATTAATGAACTATAAAAAAAATAAAGGAAAAGAAAAGAAAAGAAAATAAATCTTTATGACATCATTGGTGAAGTAAGCATGATGCAATAAATTTTAGTTTTTAAAATTGGAAATTATGGGGATAATTATGAAAATGATTAAATAGAAAATTGAAAAGAAAAAAATTTGCTTCTTCTTCCTTCATTGTGGCCGCCACTCTTTCTCTCTCTCATTCTCTCTCCCTTTTCTTCCATGGATGCATATTTCAAACTCATTAAACCTTGAATTTTCCATAAATTTTCATGATCAATCATTAGAAAACCTCTAAATCACCTATGAATGGAAGATTGGGCATAATAAATTAGGAGAAATTTGAAGGAAATAGAAGATTGAAATTCATCAATTAAGGTAAGTTAATGTTCAAGCTAAATTACTTTAGATATCTTGAAATTTAGCTTAATTATATTTAGTTAGCATTAGAAATGAAGTGTATCATTGTTGGGAGTGTTTTTCTACAGGTAAAATTTTTAATTTTTGCAAATACTATTGGCACTCTGCAGAAAATTTTTTCCAGAATTTGGGGAAAATAAAATTGGTAAAAAATTTTACATAACTTTTCAACTTCAATTAAATGTTTTTAGTTCCTACCAAAAATGCTCACCACTTTCAAAAAGTAAGAAAATGGTTTTAAAATCCCTTGTAGTGTACTTAATGGGTTATCGGTAGGTGAAGTTCGGTAAGTCATTAGGTATACTATGGGATCATGTTATGCCTTACAGAGGGGTAAGGTGTAACATGAATTACTCTCTTAGACTGGCCATCTGTCTGTGGGTGGAATGTTGTAATGAATTTCAATCTAGTTACTAGGGCTTTTTGTAAACTACCCCATAATCTGGAAGTGAACCTTAGATCTCTATCTGATATAATTGATATTGGCACTCCATGTAGTCTCACTATTTCATTGATGTACAGTTTAGCCAATCTATCCAGACTGTAGTCCATCCTCATAGGCAAAAAATGAGCAGACTTGGTCAATCTGTCTACTATGACCTATACTGCATCATGACTCTTTTGTGTCCTCAGAAGTCTCATCACAAAATCCATAGTTATTCTTTCCCATTTCCACTCAGGTACTGGTAATGGATGTAATAAACCAGCTGGTACTTGATGTTCTACCTTCACTTGCTGACAAGTTAGGCATTTAGAAACAAATTCAGCTACATCCCTTTTCATACCCATTCACCAATAGTGTTCTTTTAGTCCTCTATACATTTTAGTTCCACCAGGGTGCATAGCAAAAGGAGACTCATATGCTTCCTTCATAATGATATGTCTCAATTCCACATCATTAGGAACGCACACTCTGCCCTGATGTAGTAGGTAACCATCATCTCTCACAGAGAATTTAGGTTTCTTACCCTGTCGAACTTCTTCTAGTAGCTTCTAATATTTCTCATCCTTCTGAGCAACCATTCTAATCTGATCAATCAATACTGGCTGTACATGCCATGCGATTGTCATCTATCCCTCATTACCGACCTCCAAACTAGCATGTCGTTCTTTTAACTCATTTACCATAGACAAAGGAGAAATTATGAGACCTTCTATAGTCTTGCGACTTAAGGCATCAGCCACCACATTTGCTTTCCCTGGCTGATAGTCTATTAAGCAATCATAGTCTTTAATCAGTTCTAGCCATCTCCTCTATCTCAAATTCAATTCCTTCTGGGTGCCCAAGTACTTCAAACTCTTGTGATCTGTGTAGATATAACACTTCTCCTCATATATTACCACATCATTATACTGAGGGAGATAAAAAATGACTGTCTTCTATCTATAGTCAATCATTGCATGATGCCTGGCTAACCAGGGCATGCGTCCATGCCCAAGATGATATCATAATCTCTGAAGGGCATTTCTATCAAATCAGATAAAAAGGTATGTCCTTGGATCACCAAAGGACATTTCCTATACATTCTGTTGACCCTAACCTCTTGTCCTAGCGGACTAGTTACTAGCACATCAAAATCCATTTTTACACAAGGAACAACCAGATAATCAACAATGTTAGCACTGACATATGAGTGGGTAGAACCCGGATCAAACAACACAAATACATCTTGATTAAAAGTTAAGAAGGTACCAGCCACAGTATCAAATGTCTCAGCCTCTTCTCTCTGTCTCATTGTGTAGACCCTAGCTGGAGCACTGCCTTACTCTGACTGATTCACTGTGCCTTGGCTGCCTGATGAACTACCTCTACCCCTACCTCTACCTCTGCTAGTTGGTTGTGAACCTCTAGTGGCAGGATTCTGAGCAGATCCTTCTACAATAGTAGGAGGTGGCCTAACTTTATGGGCACTGGTGCAGTCTTTAGCAAAGTGTCCTGTACCCCCACAATTATAACAAGCTCCCGTGGCTTTGCAGCACATCCCACCATGATTTTTACCACATGTTTCACATGAACGGGGAGGGTAGGAACTTTTGATAATCTGCTGACCAGATAGAGGAGGTCTCTGTCCCGAGAATCTTCCCCTTCCAGACATTTTACCCCTGCTTTGTCCCCCAAAGTTCTTTCTCTTTCCGATATTACCACTAGAACTCTGATCCACTGACTTCCCATCTTTCTCTTTTTCTATCTTCTCTATTTTCTTTTTCTCTGGCGCTGCTTCTAACTCAATTTTTTCTAACTCAAGTGCTTGGAAAATGAGCTTAGAGAAGTTATTATGTTTGAATCCGACCACTTGTATTCTTATACTAGACTTCAAGCCGGTTTTAAAGCTCTTACATCTTTCTCTACTAGTAAAAAGGAGACTCCCTGCATAGTGGCTCAGGCGGGAAAACTTTCTTTCATATTCTGCCACTAATCTACTTCCTTATTTCAAACTTAAGAACTCTTGTAGCTTCTGGTCCACATAGGCATCTGGGACATATTTTTATCTGAACTCTCAAAGAAAATCATTCTAGGTTAGCACTAGAGGTTCCACCAAACTATGGGGAATGGTTTTCCACCAGTCATACGCATCTCCCTGTAGCAGTGACACTGAATACTCAAATCTTAACTCGTCTGTACAGTGCATTTTCTTGAACACTCTATCCATTCTCTCCAACCACTGTTCTACCTCTAACGGATCCATTGTCCCCTTGAACTCAGTAGCCCCATATTTAATTAGCTTGTCACACTACCTAGCGGAAGGTTGTGGTTGTACCACTGGTGTCTACAGTGGGGCTTGAGTAGGCATGTTACCAGCCATTTGTTGGAACATTGTAGCCATCTGCTGAGCAAATTGAGCAGGAAACTGTGGTATTGATGGGGCTGGTGCAGTGGATCCACTCACATTTTGAAGGGCTGGGACTTCCCCTTGTACCTCAGCCTCTACTGATTGTTCAACAGAATAGCCCCCTTCTTCCATAGCCAATTAGAGGATATTATATCTCCTGAACAAATAACACAAGGAGATTTCCCTCCATTAGTTCATATTTATAATGTAATGTATTGTAAATATCAAACAATGACATTGAGCAGTTGTACTATGAAGGAACAATATTCAAGTTTATAGGTCAAAACATTGTAACACCCCAAACCTCCAAGTTATGAATAGTACCATTTTTTGTACATGACTAGTACTATTCAAAGACACCTTGAGGACCAAAAATAAATAGAAAATTAATTGAGATAGACACAATAAAAATTTAAGTGACCCAAAAATATAAGAACTCGCCGGATATATTGTAAAAGAGGGATTATGACCCGATAAGGGGCATTTGGTCAATTCACTTTAAGAGTTGATTTTTGACCAAAATGTCAATTTAAGTAAATGAAAATAATAAATTGAATTATGAAAAAAAATTTTGAGGACAAATTCAAGTAAAAATGTGTAAGGGGAAATTTAAGAAGTGAAAACTTAAATTTTCATTTTCATTAAGACAAAATTTAAAATTATGACTTATGGGCTTTTGATAATTAAATTCAATTGTTAATTAAAAGAAATAAAATAGGTATAAAAGAAGAAAAAAAAACCTCACTTCCTCTCCCTCTTTCATTATTTCTTTCTTTTTCTTTCTTCCTCCTCCATAAACACCCATTCTCCAAGCTCAATCCCTAACTTATCTTTCATGAGTTTTCCATCTAACTTATAGTAAACATCAAAGAAATCTTTCATTGAGAGATTAAAAGCAAGGGGAAACAAGAGATTAGAAGAAAATTAAAGATTTGGGCAGTTGGAAGGAAGTCATCAAGAGGTAAGTTCTTTAATGCTCATTTAGTTATACAAACCTTAAATTCAGTTAGATTATGATGAAATTTCATAAGAAAATGAAAGAAAACATGTATGAAATCTAAACTAGGGTTTTGGCGAAATTGGAGAAAAGTTAGGATTTGATGTCTTTGAATGAAATTAATGATGAAATTAAGCTTAGTTGAAGTAGTATACATGATTGGGGCAAAGAAATTACATGAAATGTGTATAAATTCAATTATGGGAGATTAGTGTTCATGGGAAAATTAGAGCTTGGGTGCTAGAGAGTGAAATTGGTGTGTGTAGTGTTAAATTATAATCATTTGATGTTTATTTAGTTTGAATTGACATTGGGTTGATGAATGGAAGTAATGAAATGGTAGGATTAGGGAAAATTACAAACTTTAGTGTTTGAAAATTGTAGGGTTTGTGCTAGGAAGTGCCATTGATGTGCCAATGCTAAATTATAGTCATTTTGGGTGAATGAAATGTGAATTGAGGTTGGTTAGTGGGAATAATTAAAGAAATGAAAATTTGAACCTAGGGCAGAATTTGCACACTAAGTTCAGTGTGTTTGACAGCCCATAAATTGAGCTGCACAACTCCAATTGGAAATGAAACTTAAGACATAGGGCTAGAATTTTCATGAAGAGACCCAACCCAGAAACTGCTCAGAAATTGCCTAAAAATTAGCTTGAACTTAGAGACAAAATTCTGGAACCTGCAGAATTAGGCACGTGAACAGTAAATTTTGCATGGCCATAACTCTCTCTAGAAAACTCTGATTTAGGTGATTCTTAAACCGATAGAAACTTAAAACATAGTAGAACATTTCATATGAAGAACTTAAGACCAAACTATGGACCTAACCCAATCAAATTGCTAAGTAAATTTGAATCACCAAATCTACAAAAAATCTAGAAGTCTACAAATTGACCATATAAACAATAACTTTTGCATGGCTATAACTCTCCCTAAAAAACTTCAATTTAGGCAATTCTTGAACCGATAGAAACCTAAGACATAGTAGAACATTTTGTATGAAGAACATTAGACCAAATTATGGACTTAACTTGATCATATTGCTGAACGAAGTTGGATCATTAAATCTGCCAGAACTGAAACTGCAGGGTGAACAATAACATAAATAGTAATCGTGTGTTAGTCATAACTTGAGTTACACAGCTCCAAATTATGTGATTCAAAAAGGAAAATAAATTTAAGACCAGATAAACAATTTTCATGAAGAACACCTCACCAAATTATGATCGAAACTAGGTAATAATTGGGTTCAAAGATTCGGGCATCAAGTTATCCAAAACCAAAACTCTGAAAAATTTGCAAAGCTAATTTGGGATGCATTAGATATTCATATAATGAGTTCTTGGTAGCAATTGAGATGCATATTGAGACATTTTATTTCTGTATTTTCGGTAGAGAAAGAGGTAGGGACGGACAAGGAATAGTGAATAAAGAGAAAGGAGAGCATTGAAGGTTTGTGCACAACTAACCTTTTCTTCGTTTTTAAACTTGTAAATTATTTGGATTGTGTTTATTTGAATGAGTTTGCTTTTAACAAGTTTACTTTGACTGAAATATAGTTTTTCTCTTGCATTTAAGAAATTTGGGTGTTGTCACCTTTATATGGATATTATGATGAATTTAAATGTGTTTATTGGTTTATAAATGTGATTATTGAGTGGGAAAATTTTGGAAACTATTTTGAAACCACAGTTCGTATGACAGTCCCTTTTGAAATTCCCCCAGTAGTAACGGCTACTTGGGGTTGATAATGGACATTGATTATATCTCCCATTAATAATGGTTAGTGGGGTAAGACTACATGAGTACTCATTAACTAGCTAGCCCTTCCCTCATTAATAACGGTTAGTGAGGTTGAGATTGATTTGTCGTGGTGTACAACACGGCGCTAATCGTGAAATTTTATGTCATGGCCTAAACTATGTGTTGATGTTGGCAACATTAATGCTTGTGAATTGTGATTTATGAAGTGTGATTTCTCATTTGAAATGTTATTCCAGTAAATGGCTCTTATGAACTTAGAACTATTGTGATGTTTTCATGCTTAAGAAGGAAGTGATTTATTATGCCTAGACAAGTTTTACTTTATTTTAAGTTTTAAAGTTATTAGTTGTGCACCACTGAGTGATATACTCAGCGACAGCTTATTAATGCTGTCGCAGGAAAGGGGAAAGGAGAACGCTGCTGAGTGAGAGACTTAGAAGTAGCTTTTTGGTTTTGATTGTGGGTATATATCGTAGGTATACCCCTATAATTTCCTTTTGATGTATTTTGTACTTATATGTGTGGATGTACGGACATTGAGCAGTTTGTATTTAAAAGCATTGCATTGCTATTACATTTTGAGTTTGTAACTATTTTATATTTTACTTTGAGACTTATGAAAATGTAACTTTTATAATATTTAGTCTATCATTATTTCCAATGAATGTTTACATGGAATTTTAACTATCCTCATGTCACACCTTACCCCTCTATAAGGCATAACATGATCCCGTAGAATACCTAATGAACTACTAAGCTTCACCTACTGATAATTCATTAAGTATACTACAAGGGATTTTAAAACTATTTTCTTGCATTTTGGAAGTGGTGAGTATTTTGGTAAGAATTAAAATCATTTATTCAAAGCTTATAAACTAGTAAAAATTTTTGTCCATTTTAATTTTTACCTCAAATTTTATAAAAATTTTGACAGAGTTTCGTTTGTATATGGAGAAAACAGTTCTTCAAATACCTGAGAAAAACACTTCTAAAAATTTTTCACAACTCTCAACCACCAAATAATTTCAAGTTAACTCAATTTAATCCACTTCAAAAATAATTCCACAATCCAATCAAAGTTTATCATCTCAAAATATTTAATAACTTCATTCACAGTGCATAAAGTATGAAATTCACAAACTACAAATATTAATTTACAAAAAGAAGTTCTAAAAATAATATTATTACAACTTATTATACAACTGCTCACTTTACATTGATACTTATGACATTACAGTATTTACATCAAAATAACTCCAAGGGTATAAAACAATAGCCGTACAGAAAAGGTCAATGAAGTCTTCAATATCGATAGCAGCTCACTCTGCTGCTTTCACCTTGCTCTTATCTGCGACAGCAAAACAAGCTATCGCTGAGTATAAAAATACTCAGTGGTGCACAATAAAAATTTGAAATACAATACATAAATCATTCATTGCCAAAACACAATTTAAATATTTCTCAATCACATTTCACAAATTATCAAAGCTCATAATAACACAATTTAGTCAAATAATTTAAGAACACAGTGTTGCCAATTCATACACAACTTAAGCCATGACACAAAATTTCCGATCAATGCCGCGTTGTACACCACGACAAAGCAATCTATAACCCCACTAATCGAAATCAATGAGGGAGGTGGCTAGGTAGCTAATGAGTACTCATCTGATCTACAACCTCAACTGGTAAACCAGAGAGGGAGGAAAATAATCGATCTCAACCCCATAACTGGAGGAGGAATAATAAGATACTGTCATGCTAAGTGTGAATCAAAAATCAATTTCAAACATTTTATTCAAATGATTCGTGAGAAATCCAATAAATTTCCAAAGTCATAATTTCATTCACAAGATGGCAACACAATTCATAATTAACTTCAAGTTTTCATAAATCACACTAAATCAATTTTTCAATGACAAAAGGCTCAAATAAGGTTTATTGTGCACAAACTTGACGTGAGTCGCCTCTAGGTCTTGACTCAGTCTCTCATAGCTTCCAAGTCTTTTTCAGCTGAAACACACAGTTTCACAGTGTTTCAGCACCATAACTTAGCATAAATCCAAAAATAAATTTAACTTCACTTTTACATAGCTCTAATGTGCTAAACTCGATGCTCTTGAAATTTTTGTGTTTCGGGTTACTATTCACTACACTATTCAAGTCAAATTGTTGACTTTCTAAGATTTAATAGGTATGGGAATTCTAACTTCACCCACATACCACATTTTGGTCACTAATCTTGTTGGTTTTAGTCATTTTCTCAAAACTTAGATCTTTTAGGCAATTTTGCCAAAATTTCAGTTTTGGTGTCTAAGGTTGCACTATTCCATTGGTCACTTTTCTGTTGGAATTTGGCAAAACTTCCTCCATTGAAAATGTTCCCTATTGTCTTAAGTTTATTCTCCTTTTTGAATCACTCCAATTGGAGTTTTGTAGCTCAAGTTATATCAAAATTATAGCTACTGTTCATGCTGCAGATTTTAGTTCTGGCTGATTATTGATCCAACTTCGTTCAGCAATTTGATCAAGTTAAGTCCATAATTGGGTCTAATTTTCTTCATATGAAATGTTCTAATATGCCTTAGGTTTCCATCGGTTCAAGAATCACCTAAATCAGAATTTTCTAGAGAGAGTTATAGTCATTGAAACTTTACTGTTCATATGTTAAATCTGCAGTTTTGCAGATTCAGTGATTCAAATTTGCTCAGTAATTTGATTGGATTAATGGCATAATTTAGGTTTGTATTCTTCATGAAAATTTTAGGTATATATCTCATCTAACCACTGGTAAAATTTCATGTCATTTTGACCTGCCTAGCTCGAGTTATGACCAAATGAACAAATATTGTTCATTTGGTCAGTTTGTGCAGGGCAGCCTGCAATTTTCCAACGTTGGTCAATTTGTTCACTAGGTTTTAGTCACTTTTTGGGCATGCTTCCTAAATGAAATTGTGTCATTTAGTGCCTATTTTCATTCCCAATTTGTCTCATACTAATTGGACTTGTAAAATTTCATTTTTGGTCCCTCAAAGTTGACTTGGTCATGCTGCAGCAGCATGACCACACTCCCTCCGAATTTGACTTTAATTCCAACACTTCTAACACACTTAATTTGGTCACAAATGACCATTTCTCACTTCACATTAGGTCAAAGACACCATTTAGAAGTTTCTCACATTTTTGTCTCTAAACCCTAGGTCCAAAACCCTAACTTCATGTTTAGCTCATTTGTTGAATTCTACATGCATATTTGGAATTTATACACTCATTCACACTTAACTAATTCATAATTTGTATCAAAATTATTCATCCTCAAACCTAAAACCTAACTGCCCACATTTCTATTTGGTCCATCATGATTGATTTTATTCACTTATTTGTTAATTACAAGTGTAACTTAACTACTTAAACATAAATTCAAAGAGAGAATGAAGGAAGAATACCAACCTTTAGTGAGCAGAATTTTATCTTCTATTTCTCTCAATTTTCTTCAATTCTTCTCCTTCTAATCTTCCTCTTGAGGTTTAATTTGAGGTTTCTACTATTTTTCACAAAAGATTTATGGTGTAATTTGGGGTTTAAAAAGCTTGATAATAAGCTTTAATGGAGGAAATTGGAAGAGAGGGTGAGGAGGAAGAGAACTCACGGCAAGGAAGAAGAGCAAAATAAAAAATTTCCTTTTTTTTTTTACTTTGTCTTCTTTAAACAATTTTTCACTTGGTCAATATTGGTGGGAAATAAAAAAAATCAATTATGATGTCATAAAGGTGAGATAAGCATAATGTAATAACTTTTAAATTTTCTTTTTCTTTTTCATATATTTTTCTATTAGTTCTTTAATTTAATTCTCGATTCCGAAATTTTCTTTTCTCTGATTTTATTTGACAGTTAGGTCAGGAGTCAGCTCTCGGGGTCAATTGACCAAATTGCCCATTGCCGATTTAATCCGGTTTACAAATAATTCCATATTTCTTCTGGCTCTCTGACCTAATTATTTGACTGGCTTAACAGTTATTTTTCGTGATTTTCTCTTTTCCACTGTGTTCGTAATGGTCCTAAGGACCGCAGCGTCACATTTTACGGTTCGAAATTTGAGTTTAAATTGACTTCGCAGTCGTTCTCGAGAAGGTCACCCATCACTGTGACTCTCGGCTCGTTTAACTTCTTATGTTCTATTTTTCTTATTTATACTTAACTAATTGGCAATTACTAATTATTTGTATTTATGGCTTCTTTAGTTGTCTTAAGTGTGGTTCTAATCCCCTTAATTGTCCGGACCGACACCGGTCACCGGAACAGTGAAATATACCAGGCTAGACAAATAGGGGTGTTACACCTCATGCAGTTTTCCACAAAAGAATTGATAAGATAAAAAGCTATGATTTGTTTTAAAATCCTTTGTAGCATAACTAATGGGTTATCAATAGGTGGAGTTCGGTAGTTTATTAGGTATGCTACGGGAACATGTCATGCCTTACCAGGGATAAGGTGTGACATGTTTTATTGGTATCAGAGCTTTGGTTTTTATAAAAGTTTTGAAATTGCATGTTTGAAAATTTTTTATAAGTACAACTGCTCAATTGTCTTTAATTGATACATATAGTGCATTACATCATAAATATGGACTAATAGAGGGAAATCTCCTTGTGTACAGGTTGTCCTGAGAGTAGAATTCTTTGTGATTCAGTATGGAAGAGGGGGATCACACAGTAGAGCAATCAATAGCAGCTGAGGTACAGGGGGAGCCCCAGCTCCTCAGAATGCCAGTGGGTCAGCTGCACCTATCCCGCCTATACAGTTTCCTACTCAGTTCTCTCAGCAGATGGCTACACTATTTCAGCAAATGGTTAGCAATATTCCAATCCAAGCTCCTATGCAAGCACCTCCAGTGCAACCACCTCCTCCAGCCAGACAGTATGAAAAGTTAATGAAGTATAGGGCGATAGAGTTCAAGGGTACAGTGGGCTCATTGGAAGCAGAACAATGGCTTAAGAGAATGAAGAGAATATTCAAGAAATTACACTGCACAGATGATCTGAAGTTTGAATACTCCATTTCTTTATTGTAAGGGGATGCTTATGAATGGTGGAAGACCATTTCCCACAGCCTGGTAGAGCCTCCAGTTCTGACTTGGGAAGATTTTCTGAGGGAGTTTAGACAGAAGTATGTTCCGGACACGTATGTGAATATGAAGCTACAAGAGTTCCTTAGTCTGAAGCAGGGTGATAGGACTGTGGCAGAGTATGAGAGGGAGGTCTCTCGCCTGAGTCACTATGCTAGGAGTTTACTCACCACTAGCAGAGACAGATGCAGGCACTTTGAAGCTGGATTGAGGCCTATCTTACGAATGCAAGTGGTTGGGTTCCGACATGAGAACTTCTCAGAATTGATATCCCAAGCCTTAGAATTAGAGAGGATAAAGTTAGAAGGGGCTGTTAAAAAGGGAACAGAAGAAAAAGAGAAAAGTGGGAAGACTTCAGTTCAGAGTTCAATTAGCAATCTGGGTAAGAGAAAGAGCTTTAAGGGACCAAGTAACAGAAGATCTAGTAGGGGAAGATTCTCAGGGCGGAGGCCACCTAGATCTGGACAGCAGACATCTAGGGGTTCCTTTCCTACTCATACCTGTGCAACTTGTGGCAGGAATCATGGAGGAGTATGTTATAAGGCCATAGGAGTCTGTTACAACTGTGGTGGAAGTGGGCATTTTGCTAGAGATTGCACTAGTGCTCGCAGGTCTAGGCCGCCTACCACCACTAAGGGATCTGTTCAAGGTTTTGCTTCCAGAGGACAACAGATAGCTAGTAGAGACCGAGGCAGGGGTAGAGGTAACACTTCTGGCAGCCAGGGCACAATGAGCCAACCAGAGCAGAGTGGTGTATCAGCCAGGGTGTACACCATGCCCCAGAGGGAGGAAACTAAGACTTCGGATGTTGTGGCTAGTACTTTCTCCATCTTTGATAGAGATGTATATGTGCTATTTGACCTTGGTTCTATACATTCTTATGCTAGTGCCAGTATTGCATGCTCTGTTGCTATTCCTCGTGTGAAATTGGATTATGATGTGCTAGTGACTAGTCCTTTAGGACAAGAGGTTAGGGTGAACAAATTGTATGAAGATTGTCCTTTGGTGATCCAAGGACATATATTCCTGTCATACTTAATTGAAATGCCCTACCGAGATTATGATATCATCTTAGGCATGGATTGGTTAGCCAGGCATCACGCCATGATCGACTTTTGCCCATCTAAAATCTGCTGTAGCAGGTTTGGCCTCACTTGCAACTCAGCCAAAATAGTTCCATCTCAAATCAAAGTTAGACGGGCATTCAATGATCTCAAAACTGTGATGGACTTTCTGCTCAAAGCATCAGCAACTACATTTGCCTTCCCAGGATGATAGTCAATCACACAATCATAGTCCTTTAGGAACTCAATCCATCGCCTCTGTCTAAGGTTGAGCTCCCTCTGAGTTGGCAAATATTTAGACTCTTGTGGTCTGTGTAAATGTAGCACTTTTCACCATACAAGTAATGCCTCCATATCTTCAGTGCGAAGATAATTGCTGTAAGCTCTAGATCATGGGTAGGGTAATTCTGTTCATGTGGCCTTAGCTGCCTGGAAGCATAGGCAATCACTTTCCTCTCTTGCATCAATACACACCCTAACCCATTATGTGAGGCATCACTGTAAACCACGAAGTCCTTTCCTGACACTGGCTGTGTTAACACTGGTGCCTCTGTTAACATAGCCTTCAACTTCTCAAAACTGGTCTGACACTTGTCATTCCAGTCAAATCTGACATTCTTGTGTAACAACTTGGTCATTGGAGCAGCTATTAGGGAAAATCCCTTCACAAATCTCCTGTAATACCCAGCTAGCCCCAAGAAACTTCTGACCTCAGTTGTATTCCTGGGAGGCTTCCATTCCATCACTGCTTCTATTTTCTTGGGATCCACCCTAATCCCATCAGCTGACACTATGTGTCCAAGGAATGCAATCTCATTCAGCTAAAAGTCACACTTGGACAACTTAGCATACAGCTTCTTTTCCTTCAGGGTTTGCAAAACAATCCTCAAATGCTCATAATGTTCTTCATTGGTCTTGGAATACACCAAAATATCATCAATAAAGACCACTACGAACCGATCTAGGTATGGATGGAAGATACGGTTCATAAGGTCCATAAATGCCGCTGGTGCATTTGTTAAGCCAAAGGGCATCACCAGAAACTCATAATGCCCATACCGGTCCCGAATGCGATCTTGGGCACATCTACATCCTTCACCTCACCGATGATACCACGATCCGAGATCAATCTTAGAAAATACTCGCTTCTTCAACTGATCAAACAGATCATCAATTCTAGGCAACGGATATTTGTTCTTCACAGTCACTTTATTCAACTGCCGGTAATCAATGCATAGCCTCAAAGTCCCATCCTTCTTCTTTACAAATAGCACTGGAGCTCCCCATGGTGACACACTGGGGTGTATGAACCCCTTATCCAAAGAATCCTTGCAACCGAGTTTTCAACTCCTCAATTCGAGAGGTGCCATCCTATAAGGAGCAATGGAAATGGGTCTTTGTGCCGGCAGTGTCTCAATAGCAAACTCGACTTCCCTTTCTGGTGGCAAACCAGGCAACTCTTCAGGAAATACCTCTGGGAAGTCTCTTACTGTGGGTATGTCACTCAGGTTTGGCTTAGCCTGCCTAGTATCCACCACATGTGCTAGGTTGGCTTCACAGCCTTTTCTCATCATTCTTCTTGCAACTGTGGCTGAGATGACATTGGACAAGAAATTTGTCCTTTCCCCCACAACTGTGATCTCATTACCCTCTGAAGTTTTTAGAGAAATTCTCTTCAATTTGCAATCAACTATTGCCTGATGACGTGACAACCAGTCCATTCCCAATTTCACGTCAAACTCATGGAAGGGCAACTCAATTAGGTCTGCCAAGAATTCATACTCTTGAATCCTTAACGGGCAACCTTTGTATACCTTGTTCACCACTACACTGTGGCCCAATGGATTAGTGACCAGAATGTCTTGGTCACTCTCCCCTACTAGTATCCCCCTTTCTACGGGTAGGTTGATGCAAATATAGGAATGAGTGGATCCTGGATCCACCAATGCATGCACAGGAGTATTGTAGAGGGAAAACGTACCCCTGATGACGTCCGGGGCATCTTGCTCCTCCTGAACTCTCAGGGCATAATTTCTGGTAGGTGGTCTGTTATCTGGCCTCTCTGCCGCTCGATCTTGGCCTCGTGATGGTCCAACACCTTCCGACTTGCCGATTTTCTACCTCTCTCGTGGTGCAGAGCAGTGTCCATCGCTTGTGTTGGAGCGATTGTAGTAGTTCTACGTGGACAATTTCTCACCGATGCTCGTCGACCCACATCTCAAACAGCACGATTACTCTCCAACACTCCCCTTGTGCCATTTAAGGCGGTGTGGACATGCGTAAGATGTTGGGGCTGGTCCTCGAACCCCATCCTCGGAGAGCGCCCACCGATGGTGTGGACCGACTCTCCTAGGGGTGAACTGTGGCCTGGGCCCCTGAGACTGACCTTGGCCTTGTAGTTGAGCTAAACTCTGTGCAGGAGGACCCTTGAACTTCTTCCCAAATGCAGGAGCTGAGCTAGACTGACCGGGTCCCCTCTTCTGCTGTCTCTCCCTTCTGGTCTGCTCACTGATTCTCACTTTTTCAACCCTTATTCCCGCTTCCACTAGCTTGCTAAATTCTGTGATTCCCAAGGCAGTGAGCTGTATCTTGATATTGTCATTCAGTCCCTCTTCAAATCTCTTACACCTTTCAGCTTCATTAGGGACTATCTCCCTTCCGTAGCGGCTTAATCGGACAAATTCCTTCTCGTATTCGGCCACTGACCACTGCCTCTGCCTCAGATTAATGAACTCTCCATCTCTCTTCCAAGTATACAGTACCCACAAACTTCTTCTTGAATTCGGAGAGGAAAAAGTCCCAAGTTGACTTCCGCTGCACTTCACTGGACACAGTGTCCCACCATTCGTAGGCATCGTCTGGTAACAAGGATACAGCAACTTCTAAGTTCTGCTCTGGGGTGTAGTGAAGTTGTTTTAAGACTCTGCCTATTCTGTTCAACCAATTCTCGGCTGCCACCGAGTCATCTTCTCTCTTGTCATAGAAATCCACCGCCCCAAACTTTCTTAGCCTTTCCAGGTGTGATTTTGGTTGTGGAGCTGGTGGTGGTGGTGGTGCTGGCATTACTCCGGCCATTTGTCTAAAGAAGTCGGCCATTTGTTGAAACATGGCCTGTGGAGGCTGAAAGGTGCTCGCTTGAGCTGGCGGAGTAGGTTCTCCCCTACCCCCAGTCTCAGCTGCTGCAGGTGGAGCATGACTCTCCACTTCCTCCTCAACGGCCCTCTGAGGTGAAGGGTCCATATCCTATTCAAAATAAGAAAAACAAACAGATCTGCATTAGTGTCACCTCGACTCTTACAAATGTAATGCATGGTATGGACTCGATCTAGGACCAGAAACGCCTAAACCGTGCTCTAATACCACTAAATGTGACACCCCTTAACTGTGTACTGTATACCCGAGTAAGTAATGCCACACGGTGTACCGGCACACTCTAATATACCTTAATTAATTTTCATCGTAATTTTGAATATAACTTGTAAAATATAACTCATTTAAGTCATTTATTGAATTCATAATTTATTTGAGGTTTCGAAAATTTTATAGAAAATCCGGCAGAATACCGACTAAAAATGGAGAAAACAGTTCTCGGAACCTATTAAAAACACTTCCAATAAACAAATTCATTCATTCTCAACTCCAATATCAACACAAAACTCAATATCAAGATTTCAACATTTCAATTTCTATTCTCATTCATCATTCACATGTGATGTTCACATATAAATCACAAGTAAACATTTACTTTTCCATTAACAAATACAATTTTCATAATTTACATATACATCAATATACATTACACAAGTTTAATTACATATGAAGAAAATCAAAATTAAGTTACAAAATGTCAAAATGACACCTAGTGTCCTACCAATGCACAGCAGAAGTTGAGGTGACACGGACACTGAGCAGAACTGCCAGATGGACTCACCCAGTCTGTGGTCTACTGGGCTCACAATCGAGGTCTCCAGTACCTACGCGTGGCAAAAGCAACGCGCTAAGCAATAATGCTTAGTGGTGCAATAATATAATAGAAGAAAATAGTAAGAAAATGAATGTGTATAGAATGTGTATGCTTTCTTTGTTTGGTATTGGTATATCCATTATTTCATTAACATTGTTCACTTTTATTCATTTGGTTGCCCCAAGTAACCTACACTAGACGACTAGACTGGATAACGGGTAAACTGGCACTGGGTACCTAGCACCTCGGGCCATCACACCATCGGTCACATATGCATCTCGGTTGTAATGAGGCTAACAAGTCAGAATAATATCGAGCACAAGGCCAAGTCTCAATACAAAGTCGAATGGCTAAAAGCCATGAAATCACGGAATGGCATATTGCCATGTGCGATCGCTAATCTGGACCATATTGGCATGCCAAACTATCCAAACCAATCTTGTTAGGTATACTAGGGCATTTGAAACTTTTAAATTCTTCAATTTGTGAATTTCATGTTTTGGTGTTACTATTCACCTCATTGGTCAACAAAAATGTTGACTTTTGGATAGAAAATATGTACATTGACTTTGGCACTCCCAACATACCACATTTTGTGTTTAAAACTTGTTGGCATTAAGTGTTAATACCATTTCAAAGTGTAAACCAACACAAGCAGAATTTTCAGTTTTGGTGAGTCAACTTCACTGTTCCATTGGATACTGTTACTGTGGAAATTTGAAGAAATGTAAAACATGAAAGTTGTTCTTTATTTTGTCTAGTTGAATTTCCTTTTTTGAATCACTCCATTTGGAGTTTTGTAGCTCCAGATATGGCTCAAAAACCCAAGCTGGCCGGATTGCCAATCTGCAGAAATTACCATATCTACAGTAACACGATTAGTGACTGCCACTGCAATTTGGGTTAGGTTCTGGCCATAATTTGGGGTAGGTTTCTTCATGAAAGTTGTTTGTCTATGTCTTAGCTTGTTGCTGTAAAAATTTCAGGTCAATTGACCATATCTACAGTGAGTTATGGCCAAATGAACAGTTACTGTTCATTTAGTCAATTCTGCAGAATCAGTTGCAGGGTGTCTGGATTGGGGCCAAGTTTTGGTCCTCTTGCTTTGGTCTTTTGGGCATAGTTTCTTCAGCAAAAATGTGCCATTATAAGCCTAGTTTCATGTCCAATTGGCCAAACACCAATTGGACCAACACAGCCAAAGTTATGGCTGTGTAATTGGACTGAAATCTCAGTCCATTGCTGCTGTCCTAGGGCAGATTTCACCTTCACTTTACCATACTATTTTTCAGTTCTAATTATGGTCAACTTACCTAAAATGGTCACTAATTGACCATTAAAATGTGCTCTAACAATTTCCCAAGCCATGCCAATTTTTCACTCTTCAAAACCCTAGTTCCATTATAGGTTTTCACAACACCTTAATTATTAGCTCCTTCAATAATCACATACACACATGGTTTAAACTTGATCTATAGCCCACTTTAAGTACATCAAAACAATCAAAATAATTCCTTCACAAGGTCTGCCAAAAATTCATAGTATGTGTACACAAAATTCTTGTTCATTTTAGTTACAATTCTTACTCAATTCAAGTTGCAAATCATGAAAAAAAGGAGTTTTAAGTATCTAATGCACTAACCTTGATTAGGGCAGATTTTTCCCAAGCAATTCCTTCACTTTCTTGGCTTTTCTTGGCTGCCAAACACTCCAACAAGGTGTGGGGGTAATTTTTATTGAAGGGATCTAGGGTTTTTGGTGCAAGATAAGCAAGGTTTCAAAGCTTGGAAGCTTGAACTATGGTGGAAACCCTCTCTTTTCTCTCTCTACGTTTTTGGCTGGTTTTGGGGAAGGAGATGGCTGCTGGATCTTTGATGAATTTAGTCTTCAATTTGTCTCTTTATTAGTTAGTCAAATAAGGGCTTAATTGTGATTGGTTGGTAATTATAAATGACATCACCATGATGTCATAAATAGACCTTTTTCCTCAATTTCTTTTCTTTCCTCCACTACTCAATTTCAATTTAATTTCTAGTAATGTTTATTCATATTTTATGTCATATTAATTATTTACTCAACTGGACAAGTCGGCCAAAAATCACCTCTGAAGGCGAAATGACCAAAATGCCCTCCGTTTGGCTTAACGGGTCAAAATTGTCTGTACCGATTGAAAAATTTTTCAAGGTATTTTCTTGGCATTCTAATGCCATGGGAACCTCAATAACCCTTCTTTGGATTCCCAAAAATTATTTTATAATTTTTCTCCAGGGTCTAGGGCTCCTCGTTGCGAGAACCGCAACTTCCCTCTGGTTACCCATCGCTTCGGCACCGGCTCATTTAACTCGGTTGTATTTTATTCCTAAAATTTTTACTAAATTTTTCTTATTAATATTTGAGTTAATTATGGTTCCTGACTTTAATTTAAATATTTTTCCGGACATTCTAGCTGTCCGGACCGACACCGGTCACCGGAACAGTAGGATGTACGGAGTAGTTACCGGGAGGGTGTTACAGTAGGGATTGCCTCCGGAAAGAGAGGTGTAGTTTGAAATTGAGACTATGCCTGGTGTGGAGCCAATCTCCATCACTCCTTATAGGATGGCACCTGCTGAGTTGAAAGAGTTGAAGGTGCAATTACAAGAATTGTTAGATAAAAGTTTCATCCACCCTAGCGTGTCACCTTGGGGAGCACCAGTATTATTTGTGAAGAAGAAGGATGGTACTCTCCACCTATGCATTGACTACAGATAGTTGAATAAGGTGACCATAAAGAATAGATATCCTTTACCATGGATCAATGATTTGTTTGATCAGTTGAAGGATGCAACTGTATTCTCCAAAATTGACTTGAGATCGAGCTACTACCAGTTGATGGTGCAGGAGCAAAGTATTCCTAAAACTGCCTTTAGGACTCGGTATGGCCACTATGAGTTCTTGGTAATGCCATTCAAGTTGACTAATGCTCCAGCTACTTTTATGGGCCTGATGAACACTATCTTCAGGCCATATTTAGACCAGTTTGTTGTGGTGTTCATTGATGATATTTTGGTGTACTCAAAGAATGCAGAGGAACACGACAAGCACTTGAGAATAGTATTGCAGACTTTGAGGGAGAAGCAGTTGTGTGCCAAACTATCAAAATGTGAGTTTTGGCTAAAGGAGATTACATTTTTGGGGTATATTGTATCTGCAGAGGGTATCCAGGTGGATCTTAGCAAAGTAAAAGCCATTCTTAATTGGAAGCCACCTAGAAATGTCATGAAAGTTTGGAGTTTCCTTGGTTTAGCCGGGTATTACCGAAGGTTTGTGAAGGGATTCTCCAAGCTAGCATCTCCACTGACCAAGGTACTTAGGAAGGATGTAAAATTTCAGTGGACTGATCAGTGCCAGGTGAAGGAGCGAAAGCATGAAAAACACAAGTTTAGATCATTGAAATTCAAAATTTTTCTTCTAAGGTCACATGCATCATGCAAGATTTATTTTTATCTATTTGATTTCAATGATAAACAGCATATTAAAACTCTTTTAATATATTTTTGGATCTACATTTTCCATTTAAGATTTCAGAATTAACAGATTAATCTGTTAGAATCCTAGATTAGATCAAGAATAAGTGCACTAACCTTTTGATGCACTGCAGTGTGTTTGGCACCTTTGGGATGCGTCTTTAGGATACCAGATGTTGTCCTTCTAGCTTGTCCACACCAACATCACCTATGGCAGCCCTTGAATAGCTTCTAAAGCTTTTTCTATGAATTAGAAAATCAAGTTTTGCCTTTTGAGAGATTATAGATGTAAACAGGACACTAAAAACAATTTCTAGTATTTTTAATTCAAGAGATTGTTTGCTAATCTCTTTGAAATGATGAGAGATGAAGAAGAAGAGGGAGAGGGCACCCAAGGGTGGCGGCACAAAGAGAGAATGGTAGCTTGTGTATTTTGTTCTTTGACCCTTACACTTATATAGCTAGGTCACCACTTAAAACCCTTGCCACATGTCACCTTCTAATTGGCTTTAAGTTTTAATTGACCCAATCACATTGTGCCAAGTGTCAAACCAAAATTTAATCTTGACTTTAATCATCTTACATGATTAAAAGACATTTGGCAAGCTTATGTGTACTGCCATGTGTCACCATCTCATGGTGCCACATGTCACCCTATGAAATGACCAAAATGCCCCTGTGTCTTAATTTTGAGTTCTCAACCCAAAATAATTATTTCTCTTCTTCTAATCAATTTATATAAAATATAAATTAATTAATTAATCTCTATTAATTAATTTCTCATTAATTAAATTCATATTTATATACTTTAAATATAAATTTAACTTATACTATACATCCAATAACTTAGATTTGGTTCCAAGCCATGCTAGGGACTTTGCAATCTAATTGCAAACCAAACCTATTTAATTAATCAATTAAACTCTTTAATTAATTAATTAAATCATATTTAATTTGGTAATTACTTGTGTATGTGTGTGACTTACTAGGCTCATCACTAATTGGCAATGAGACATGATATCAACTCTTAATATCATCAGAACTATTTCTTACCATAAATAATTTCTCTAAATCATTTTATGCACCTCATAGACCATGGTTAACACCTGGCATAGCATGCCATGGCCACCCAATTAGTAATAAGGTTTACCTTAAATGAACCTATAATCATATATTACCATGCACTAGAATCTCTCTGTTACAAAATCTCAATTCGAGCTGGGGTCATAGTTTATGTCAAACCCCATTTGCTATGAATATTATGTTCTCTTTTAATTCCAATTCTTGATTAAAAAGATTTTCTCATCAGAAACTCTTTTCTGATTAAATCTATCTGTCCTAGCTAGGAACTTGAAACATCAAGAACAATTAAATGAACATAGGATTATATGCCTATTTACTTAGAGGAACAGATTCCATCTTGACCAACACCTACCTCCAAAGATAACTAGTAGGAGCCAACACATTGTAACACCCCTCACTCGTCTACAGAATAGCCGAGCAAGGCGTGCTACACGGCTTGCCAGAACACCTAGTCGGTGATTATTTCATTTCCTAAGCTCAATTTGATTTCAAGAAGTCTTTTATGTAATATTCATATCATGCTGATACTATTTTCATACTTTGATAAAATCAGTGTTTCAAGATTGGTAATAAAAATTTGCAAGGTGTCATCTGTATTTCGGACAAATTGTCCTTCCAAACCTGTTGAAAATAGTTCAATATGATAATATCAAAATCTCAAATATTTCACAGTCTCTATTTCTCAGTAAAGTCAATAGACTTTTACAGTCATTAAACAGTTCCATAATACAGTCCATAATAATTTAAATATATCCAGAAAATCTCCATGTTATTTAATATGTACAAGATATTACAAACTTTAGGGCTTTCATAATATTACAAAATACAAGGCTGAATTTCAAAAATACAACAAAAGTACAAAATACAAGATATCCTAAGTCCTACCATGTATGCAATGCAGTGCGGATGACTCTGGACTTCTGTGCAGATCTGATGTCTCACCCGGTCGTAGGTCTGCTGGGCTCCCCAACTGTGTCTCCAATATCTACGCGTTAGAAAAGCAACGTGCTAAGCAATTTTGCTTAGTGGTGCCAAATATAAAGAAATATACACTAAAAAAAAGTAAATAAAGTGTTTACGAATTTTTGGTGGTGCTGTATGTCAGTAGATAAGATTTAGCTATTTGAATTTAATAGTACTTGAATTACTGCCCGTGTAGCCTATATATTGACCAGACTGGATAAACGGATATACTGGCACTGGGTACCTAGTACCTCGGGCCGTCACACCATCGATCGCAAAGTGTCTCCCGGTGTGCAAATAGTGTGGCTAAGAAGCCATATAGTCAATCTGGCGATAAGCCAAGAATAAATACACAATATGTATAGACGTAGGCTATTAAAGTCACAAGCAAAGATAAGAAGTCAGAAACACAAGATGGCATGAAGCCATTTACGTAATGTATGTCGAATCCTATTGGCATGCCAACCTATCCATATTAGTCAACTAGGCAAACTACGGCACATTATAAATTAATTGTTTAATTCTTCAATTTTTGGAGTTTACTAACTATTATATAATTCACAAGTCAATGCATATGTTGACCTTTTTAGGTACTATGGATAAGTTGTTTCTAGCATCAATATGTCACAATTTATATCTCAATATGCTGCCAATATAGTGCAATTTACCATTTTTACAAGTTGGCATTCATTGCCAAAATGCTTCAAGCATCATTGTATGTAAAATGTCAAATTTTTAATTTTTGTGTGCTAGATTGGTCTAGCTTAAAGTCCTATTTCTCTTGGTTTTTAGCTTCTAGTCAACGAAGCAAAATTGTAGCTCTATGTCTTATTGCACGCGGTGCAAAATTTCAGGTCATTTTGAATTGTATAGACCAAGATATGGTCAATTTACTAAAGCTGGACATATTACACCTTTAGTGCAGAATTTGGTCAATTTTAGGTCACTTTTGGTTCGGCAGTTTTTGTACCCGAATTTGTGCAAGCCATTTGACTTGGTTTTGGCCATTTCTGGGCTTTGGTGTCCAAATAATAATTGTAGATCTATGTCCAAACTAACCATGGTAAAAATTTCAGGTCAATTGGACCTGTTTTGAGTGAGTTATGGTCATCCCAAGGACTACTGTTCATATGGTCAAAAATCTGAGTTGCAAGGTTGCTATTCCAGATTTGGTCATTTTTAAGGTCAGTTTCTAAGCAGAATTTTGGCAACATTTCTACATGAAAGTTGGCCTATTTGGTGTCTAGTTTCACCCTCCATTGGCCTCATACCAATTGGGTTCACAGTTTGGCACTTATGGCCTAATTTAGGTACTGCCTTCAATACACAACCTGCACAAAGCACATACACTTTCAATTTGATATTCCTTCTCCTCCTCATTACTTCAATATTCAATCAATAACACTTCCATATATATATTGCACACAATTCCAACAACAATTTTGGGCAGAATATTCAAGTGCTCAATGCACACAATTCACCATTAAATTTAACATTCACTTCCACCAAAATTCAACATATCTCAATGTCAATATTACACATACATTTCCACATAATCATACTTCAATATCACTTACACTTGCTGCCCACAATTTAACATTAGCATATTTCATTAATAACTACATGTTCACACACAAATTCATGGTTTAATAGGCTGCCAAACATGGCAGTTTGCCCAAAGCATTAAGGTTCCATTACACACCCTTAATTCAAGCACTACATGCACATACTTAGATTTTAACTTACTACTTCCTCCATTTAAGTTATTCAACCTTAGTTTCCATCCATTAGAGGTAAGAAAAATTCAACTACAACATATATTCATGGCTGCCGAAAATGGACCATTTCATTTCTCAAGATTTTTTTCATTTCTCTTCACCAAAATACTCACCTCAACCTAAACACAAGGTTTACTAAAGCAATGGAGAGGTTTTGGACACTTACCACTTTTAAAGCTTATCAAAACTTCACCAAATCTTGTTTTTCTTGTTGCCAATATCTTTCCCATAGTATGTAGGCAAGCTTTAATGAAGGAATCAAGAGCAAAGGATGGCTTGATCAATGGTGCATGGTGATGGAGGGAGTTTGGCCATGGTGGACTTCCATGGAGGTTCAATTCGGCCAAAGCTTTAAAGGTTGAAGATGAAGATGATAATGAGTGCAATATGCTGTCCCAAAGCATATTTTAGTGTCCCAATATTCAAGTTAGTAGAGCACTAAGTTCATTTTAATGTTTAATTAGTTAAAGTTTCCTTATTTGCTCATTTGGCTCCATTCTTTTACTATTTACATATTGTATCACAATTTAATTTTTCATGACATTTATAAAGTGTAATATCATTTATTTTTAATGGAAATTGAGGTCAAAAGGCAACTCTAGGTGTCAAATGACCAAAATACCCCACTCCGGGTTATATTCCCGATTTTTCGGTAACACCGATTTTTGTCTGTTTCTCGATTTTTCGTTTTTCTTTGTACTAATTTATTAATTTTTCTTTGATATTTCTAGTGTCAATTACATTTCAATAAACCTTTATTTATGCGCAAAATTAAAATCCGAGGGTTCCCTGTAGTCCTGGTGTTGGCAACGGCCTTCCCAGTGCGGTCACCCATCGCTGCGGTGCCGGCTCGTTTAACTTATCTTCATTTTCTCTCTTTCATTTTTCTTTGATTCTTCTTGTATTTTCTTTTTATTTATTTCATCATTATATGTCTGTTCACTATCACCGAAGTGTAGTTCCACACATCCTAACTTGCCTGGACTATTATTTGGCCACTGGAGCAATAGAACGTACAAAATACGTACAGTGGGGATGTTACACACATGCCCATATACCCATACACAGTACAAGTATAAAAGTAGTATCAAACTCAAACCACCTATATACAAGATAACTGTGCTATCTCAGGTCTAAAGATTATATGCACTAATATGATTTATGATAATACATTGACAAGAGTAAACTCCATGTGCTTGTCATAAATGTCACTTATTTGACCTACTTATTATGTATAAGTGCCTATCATGTTTGTTATATGGCATGAGACTCACCATTCCATCTTATTTATATCTCATATAAATAACTTAGGAACAAACATGAATACAATAAGTCATGTCCTTATTGTGAAGTATCCTCGATTGTGAACCTATTTATGATACTTTGTGCTAAAAATACTGTCACTCATATTCTTAACAACTTAAGAATAGAATTTCTAAGAAAATATCAATGGACCTTTTCTATTACACATAAATATATTATGTAAACGGAAAAGTGAAAATGCCTTTTATTAATAAAAACATATACAAGATACATACTAAATGATATACTCTAGGGCATACTACTAACACCAGGAAAGTTTTGATGAGTTAAAGAGGTGTTTAACTGAAGCTTTAGTTTTAACCTTGCCCACTTTGGGTAAGGAGTATACCATATACAGTGATGCTTCTCATAACAGATTGGGCTGTGTGTTGATGCAGGATAGGAATGTCATTGCCTATGCTTCACGCCAGCTTAAACCGCATAAGAGGAATTATCCTACGCATGACTTGGAGCTGGCAGCCATTGTCTTTGCCTTAAAGATCTGGAGACATTGCTTGTATAGGGAGAGATGTTATATATACACAGATCATAAAAATTTGAAGTACTTGGGCACACAAAAGGAGTTAAATTTGAGGCAGAGGAGATGGTTAGAGCTGATAAAAGATTATGATTGTTTGATAGACTATCAGCCTGGAAAAGCTAATGTTGTAGCTGATGCTTTATGTAACACCTCTCACCTAGCTACAGTGTAACCGAGCGAGGTGTGCTACATTCGGTGCAGGAGCACCCTAACTTATCTTACTTTATTTCTTTAAAAATTTTGTTCTCGTTATATTTAATATCGATTATTTTTCGAAGGAGAAACTAATGAAGTTTTTCCTATTTTATTATCATTTGACGTGTTTTATTGTTCACTTGTTTGAAAATTTCAATAATATTTTAAAATAAAATTCTCATCCATACTAATCATAATCATATGATCAGTTCAAATATTCTCTATATAATTTGATTTCACATTCATTTCCATACTTTATCATTCATTCTCATCATATTCATCTCACATTCAATTCTTGTAATTCACATACTCAATTCATATGTAAACATTCTCAAATTACATAAGCAAAATTTTAAAATTTTCTTAATTTAAATAATTTACAAAATAATTATATAGTTTCATAATTTACATGATCTACAAATTAATTATAGTTTCATAATCTATATTTCAACATACAATTCATAGTTTACATTACAAATAATAACTAATTATAATGTACAATGTAACATCCTCACTTTAGCTAGTCCGTACAGTCTACTGTTCCAGTGACCAATGTCGGTCCGGACAGCTAGAACGTCCAAAAAAATATTTAAACTAAAGTGAAGAACCATAATTAACTCAAATATTAATAATAAAAATTTAGGAAAAAATATTTAGAAATAAAATACAACCAAGTTAAATGAGCTAGTGCCCTAACGATGGGTAACCTAGTTAAAAGTTGCGGTTCTCGCAACTAGGAGCCCTAGATCCGAGAGAAAAATTATAAAATAATTATTGGGACTCTAGAGAAGGGTTATTGAGGTTCTCATGGCATTTGAATGCCAAGAAAATACTTAGAAAAATTTTTTAATTGGTACAGACAATTTTGGCCCGTTAAGCCAAACGAAGGGCATTTTGGTCATTTCATCTTTAGAGATGATTTTTTACCAACTTGTCCAGTTAAATAAATAATTTATATAACATAAAATATGAACAAATGTTGTTAAAAATTTAATTGCAATTAAATAGACAAGAAATGAAGAGAAAATAAAGGAAAGTGGACTTATGATATCATAATGATGTCATTAAAGTTCTTCCACCCAATCTAACATTGACACATGGCATAACTCTATTTAAAAGAGATAAAATGGGCTGGAAAAGGAAACAAAAAATCAGAACCTCTCTTCTTCTTTCTCTCTTTGCCATCACACACACCTTCACCATAGCCCTCCATAACCAAGCTTTACCAAGCTTGATTTCTTGGGTTTCCATCCATTAAAACTTAAATTTCCCAACATAAAAAATTGTTCTATAATCTTGGTGAGTCTTTTGGGAGCAAAAAGAAAAGGAAAGGAAGAACTTTATCAAGTGGAAAAATCTCACTCCATAGAGGTTAGTGACCTAACCTTAATTTTTACTTTGAATACATGTTTAAGGACTGGAATGAGTGTAAATTTCAAAGGAAATTTGTTAAAAACCACTTGTATGCCATCCCATATTTTTTGGCATCCATGGTTAGGTTTTGATTGTGTTGAGTTTAATGAAGTTAAAAGACCATCATGGCAGCCCACAATATGTACCCACTAAGTGGATTGATGAAATGAAGTGAAAATGCATGTGTGGTAATGTGTGAGTTAGGGTTTGGGGTAGAGAAATGGGACTTTGACCATGTGATAATGAAAATAGGTATTAATGGTCAATTAGTGACCATTTAGCTCTATTTAAATAAAAAATGAAGTGTGTTGAGTGATGGGATTTGGGTTTGTAGTGGCTGCCCTTGGTGACCTGCAGAATTAGCCATGAGTCCAGCAGGGTTGGGCAGCCATAACTTGAATTGTAGAGGTTCAATTGGTGCAAGGCCAATTGTACATGAAACTAGACACATAATGGCACAACTTTGGTGAAGAAACCATGCCCATAAAACCAAACCAAGTGGATCAAAAGCTTGCCCTAATCCGGTGATCTGCAGTCTGCCTGGGCAAAATGACCAAATGAACAGTGTTTGGTCATTTGGCCATAACTCAGTGTAGAAAGGTCCAATTCACTTGAAATTTTACCAGCAATAAGTTGAGATATAGACCAACAACTTTTGTAGGGAAACCTAACCCATATTATGACCAGAACCTATCCAACAAGTGAGTTTCAATCACTATTCATTGCACTATAGATATAGTCAGTCCAGAAATTCTGGACAAAATTTCAATCCCGCCAGTTGTGGTTTTTGGACCATAACTTAAGTTACAAAACTCCAAATGGAGTGATTCAAAAAAGGAAACGCAACTAGACAAAATAAGGAACAACTTTCATGTTGATCAGTTTGCCAAATTCCCACTGCAAAAATGACTAATGGAACAATAAAAACAAAGCATGAAAACTGAAAATTTTATCCAATTAGCATTAAGCTTAGAAATGGTATTGGCAACCAATACCAACAAGCTTAAAATGCAAAATGTGGTATGTTGGGAGTATTTAAACCAATGTACCTATTGTCTAAGCAAAAGTCAGCATTTTGGTTGACTAATGAAGTGCATAGTAACACCAAAACTTGAAATTCAAAAATTGTAAAACTTAAAAATGTGATATGCCCTAGTATACCTAACAAGATTGGTTTGGATAGCTTGGCATGCCAATAGAGTTCTGTTAGCAGTACTGTATATGGCTTTATGCCATTCTGTGTTTCATGGCTCCCATGCCATTCTGTGACATAATAGCCTTTGGCTATGTTATTTGAGTTGATATTCTTGGGTTTTAACCCTGATAATTGTTACAGCTTATTAGCTGTTCTGTTGCACACCGGGAGACACAATGTGACCGATGTTGTGATGGTCCGAGGTACTTAGTACCCAGTGCCAGTTTACCCATTTATCCAATCCAGTCAACTAGTATGGGTTACTCGGGCAATGATAATAAACCTTACCAAATTTTAAGTGAATAATACTGCAAATAATACCAGAAATTAAGTCTACTCAAAAATGAAATCATACATCCTACATTGTCGCAAGGTATTTTGCGGTCGCTTGGATGAATATTCACCGAAGTGGGAAAGAGTGAGGAGTCGCCACTTTAATTTTGAGGAAAATTAAAGAAAACCATTTGTGAAATGTAAATTAAAATGAAACCACTTCGAAAATAGAGATTCTAGGTTCGGGGTCCATACATGGGTGGGGAAGGTGTTAGGCATCCCGCCTCGTCCCTCTATGAGGGCAAGCAGATCTAATGTTATGCTCTTTATAAATTAAAATCGATATTTAGGGGGGTTAGAATGAAGATGTTAATCCCTTTGATAAGAGGGAATGTTTAATTTTTCACTGTTTAGGTTTACCCAAATACATAAGTACAGGAGACGACCCTTAGTGAGTTGGTGTTGCATAGTGATTTTGTTTAGAGGTTTGCTTTGCATATTGTGCCATCTTTGTTTGGATTTGAGAGAATTCGGGCAAGAGCTTTTCCCGATCTCTAGGGATAATCTGCTTAAAATTTAGATGGGGAATCTCGGATAAGAACTCTCCTTCGGTCTCCCCGTATTTATTAAAATCCGAATAAGAATCGAATAAGAACTCTCCTCAAATCTCTTTGAGTATTTGAAATTTGATTTGAAAATCGGATAAGAACTCTCGTCCGATCTCTTTGAATATTTATTGAAATTTTTGATTGAAGACCGGATAAGAACTCTCCTCCGATTTCTTTGAATATTTATTGAAATTTTTGATTGACGACCGGATAAGAACTATCCTCCGATCTCTTTTAATATTTATTGAAATTTTCGATTGAAGACCGGATAAGAACTCTCCTCCGATCTCTTTTAATATTTATAATTTTCATTGAGAATCGGATAAGAACTCTCTTCCGATCTCTTTTAATATGCAATTTTAGAGTTTTAATAAAGGATCTCAGATAAGAACTCTCCTCTTATCTCCTTTTTGGTTTGGATGAGGATCAGGTAAGAACTCTCCCCCGACCTCTTGAAATTTAGTTACGAACGCATTGCGCAAGGACCTTAGGCTAAGGGTTCTGGCATCTGAAGACACTGGGAACCTGGATTAGGCTTCTTTTTAACTCATTGGTACCTTGTGACTAGATAGGGGATCCCAGACTGAATTTTTACCGATCTCCTATGTGATCGCCTTACCAGTACCTTTCGACAGGCAATACTTGCTCTATTTCATTTGCTAGTATGAGATTCGATTTTACTTCGACCCCCCCACCTTACCCAGTCATCTTCTGAGCTAGTCTAGTGGTTCGACTTCATAATTTTCTCTGATTTATTATCCGAACTTTTATTATTTTAAAGAAACTCTTGTGTTAAGATACAGCTACCAACATTTGATCAAACTACTTATACGTTACTCGGGACCAGAACACCTACATTTGAAAGTAACAAAGGCTAACAGAAAAAGAATGAACTGATGAACAAAAAGTAAACTCAAGAATAACCTTCTTTACGGGGTTCTTTAACATAACATAAACTTGGTGAAAATTACGAGCATGAATACAAAGAAAATACATAAAATAAAAAACGAGCACTTGATAAAGCAGCGGTATAGACACTCACCTGTAGGGAGTTAAATCTATAGAACCAACTATGGAGTCACAAAATATAGTAGAGCTGCGCGCTGATAGCCTAGGGACTAATGTTTGCCTTGGAATGAAGAATACCAAGTTAAAACGCAGTCAAACCGAAATGACAACAACCGAGTTTGAATGAGGTTGAGCTTGGAAAATAAAAGTGGAAATGAAGACAGAACTGAAACTAAGAGAGGGTATGACAGAGTAATGAACAAACTGAAAATAAAGAGTTTCAGTATTCAATACCCCTTCAAAGAAAATACTTTAGAAAACTGGTTTCTGAAGTTTTTTCTATTTTTGAAAGCTTAAAAATAACAGAGTAGCAAAACTGAATTAAGTTTCAGAGCCTTTCCATTATAATCACCACCCTTTTCTTCCATCCTCCTTTTCAACAGTTTTCATGCAGGTATTTATAGAGAATGGGTGCTCCCAATGAAGGGTCAGGATTTTCTTTGAGGGAGATGGAAGGTTTGGATTTTAAAGGACATGATCTGATGCCTGAGAATTGAAGAGAATCAAAATGAACGGCTGAGATCCTATTCAGAAAATTTATCCTTTTTCTTTTCCAATCCAGCGGCTCAAAATTTTCTTGTCAAGGGAGATCTGAGGGCTAGGAATAAAAAGCGCCAGTCTTATTGTCTTCTCTTTGATCCAAGGGCTCTGGACTTGTCCTTACAAGTAAGATCAATGGTGGAGATCGAGATGTACAGGACTGCCATGACACGTCCTGGCGCCTATTAGTAATGTGGGCGATTCTGCAAATGAGGCGTGCGATAGAGATTTGATCTTGTCTGTAATGCTTTAACTACCTCGACTCTGATTATGACGATAGTTATTGGAAGTTGTCTTATTCTCTTTGCTTTCCGATCTCCCATCCCTTCCAATCTTTCTAATACGATCCCTTTCTGATCTCTCATGCCGGGCCCCTCTCCCGATCTCTCCCGTTCCAGGATCTTCTACTCTATCCGGGCGGGTTCAGTCAAAGCATTTATTCCTTCGGTTACCGAGGCATCCGCTTCCTTTTCTGCTAGCAAATGCTCAGACCTTCTCTATATATACCTATAATGGGAAATCCTTCCGCATTTCATTTTCTCCTCTTTCTTTCTCACTTTTTCTGTTCTAGTTGCTCCGACAACAATCTTGGCCATGATAGCTGCTTTTGATCTTTTTTCGGCCGTTCACCTTGTTTATTGACTGAAAATTTACGACCCTAGTGATCAGAAAATCACTATGGCCACCTCTGATGACAGTGAGAGAACCAGACTAATTTACCAACCCAGATCGAGAATATCGATTGTGTTAACCTCGAATCGGTCGATCGATGTAATCAGCGAACCGATTTTGGGTGAGAAGACTGGTAATTTCCCTCCTATTATTGGTGACTACCCTTCGAAGTTCATTTGGCTTCTCAACACATTGGGTGTCCCGACAGCGGCTCGGTTCTGAGCGATAACATTGACGATGACCTCTCTTATCCTCATGAGAGTCATAGTCCCCCCATCTGAGCTGTACATCTATCCGATGTCAATGGTTGGTTTCCTGATCAAACACATCTTTTGATTCAACCACGAGACTACGCTTTGACATTGGTCTGTATTAGATAGGATGTACCGCCGATCTCTAAAATCGCCCCTATGATGTAATCTGACCTTTAATGTAATCTGATCTCTTGAGATCGCACAAATAATGTGATCTGACCTTTTGGAAATGTAATCCGATCTCTTGGGATCGCCCAAATGATGTAATCTGACCTTTTGGAAATGAAATTTTATTTTGACAATTATCATTTTATTATTATTGCATTGGTTATTTTCCAATCTCTGATGTGTTTATCCGATCCGATTCCTAACTGAATAGCCCTTAGCCGATATGTAATTCTAAACATCTACCTTAATCTGTCGGTCTTTAACTAGCCGATCTCCCCTTATTTAATTATGGAGTTTTCGGAATATTCATGAGACGTGTCAGAAAAAGCTGGCGAATCCCGCTAACCGATGCGCCGCTTGGGACACTGTAAGCCTTAAATGCTTAGACGAGTATAAATAGGGGATGGGTCAGCCAGTTGCTCCCTTATGTCATTTTCAGCATCTCGCGAGCGATTCCAAAATTCTCTCATTTTTTTAAGTTCTTCCGACACCAATCACACTCCGGTAAGGGTTTTGATCTTTCTTTTAGTTTAAATTTCCCCTTTTCTTTGAAAATGAGCGGCGCCAAGGGTCAGAGAGCGGTGAGCCCCCCTTCCGTTCATGTCTCGTGGTCATCAGATGAAGTTGAAGTGGTCGGACCAAGCGGACGATCTAAACCTCCTACAACCTCCGTTTCAGCCCGAGGTCAAGTTGCACCCTCCAGGCAAACGTATTCTTCAGGGAGAGAAAACCTTCCCGTGGACGAGCTACCGTCAATCCTTCAAGAAACTGATCTGCAGTTGTTTAGCCAAGAATATAACCTTCGGAATGATTCATACGAACTTATCAGGTGTCATGGCGATCTCCGAGCCGATCACTTCTTCGAAGAGAATGATATGATCATGGTATATGAAGAGCAATTAAAAGCCAGGCTGTGGTTCCCTCTTGATGATTTCTTCAAGGAAGTCCTGAAATTCCACCAAGTATGCATAGCCCAAGTACACCCGAACTCATGGCGGATCCTAGTAGCCTTCAGAGGCCTCTGCCGAGCTAAGGGACTCAGTCCTACAGCGAAGGTGTTGGGGGCCTCCATCTGCCTTCAAGAGGATCAGAATAGGCTGACCCCGAACAGTCTCGATGATATCCTGACCTAGACTATGAGCCTGAGCGTGGAGAGTTTGGTGAACCAACACATCATCCAGGAAAAGGCTCATCATTTTAGGCAGGAGATCCAGAAGGTGGGTCAGGAAGCGGCTTCAGCCCGAGCCCAACTTTCATCTGCCCAAAACTATATAGCTGAAATTGAGGGGCGGATGAAGTTCTACGAGGATAAACTGGCCGAGCAGGCTCATGTTCTTGAAGAAGCTCGAGCGCTCTGAGCCGCTGATGTCGCACACCTCACTGAAGAGCTCAGAGAAAAAGAAGAAGAGGCAGTGACAAGGGAGGCCGGTGCTTATGTGAATGCCCATGGGGATCTTTTGGCTGAGCTCAATAAGCGTTATCCCGAGGAGGACTTTTCCTGGATGGTGGATCTGGCTCCCCAAGACGAAGAGGATAGCGAGGAGGAGGCTGAGGGTGATAGAGAGGGTGAGCAAAATGTAGAACAGGCTGGGGGTGATCCTCCAGCCGAATGACTTGTATATATTTTTACTTTGAAATGAAATGAAGTTCTTTCTTTTGTTCAATGACTTGAAGAGATCAGAAAGTATCTAAGTTGTACAAGCACTTGACTGTCTGAACCAATTAGAACATAAAACTTGAAAATGATTATTAACCTAAGTATAACAGGTCGAAAAAAACATTGTAAGCATGAGATCGGCTGAGAATAAACACCGAACGTGACTTAAAATTATTAAAATTGGAAACCTGATTTGAACACTTAAGATCGGAAACATCATTAAACCGGATTGAAACCTTAACTTTATCAAACGATTATCCACAAAATTTAAAAAGGGAGATCGAAAATAAGACTGGATGGCACAAAGACCTAATGTTGGTTTGATTTCGTTTGACGAGAGGTCGGAAATGTGATTGACTGGCTAGGAGACTTAATAATTGGTTTAAGAGATCGGTAAGGATTTGAACGATATGAAAACTTGGTATTGTTTCGATTTCTTTGGAGAGAGATCGGAAATGATTGACTAGCAAGGAGACTTGGTGTCGGTTTGGATCCCTACGAAGAGAGATCGGAAATGAATGGAGACTTGGTGCTGGGGATCGATTTCATAGTCTATTGATTTCGTAGATCGGCCAAAATATGGTATCGACAGCTGCCCCTCTTTATATAATTTCTATTGAAGGGAACAAAATTTTCCCGTGTAGGGATTATGTAAAGATTCAGACCCATATTTTGGTCGATTAAAACTTTGAAACTCAATGAAAACTAAAACCCACTTAGGTTAGTGACCCAGAGATTGGTAACAGGAATTTAAATACTGGAAAATTAGAATTAACTTAGATCAAGGGACCAGAAATTTAAATGCAGAAAATTAAAAATCAACTTAGATCAAGGAACCAGAGGTTGATAACAGAAATTTAAATGCGAAATTAAAATCAACTTTGATCAATGAACCAGAGGTTGATAACAGGAATTTAAATGCTGAAAAATTAAAATCAACTTAGATCAAGGAACCAGAGGTTGATAACAGGAATTTAAATGCAAAATTAAAATCAACTTAGATCAAGGAACCAGAGGTTGATAACAGGAAATTTAAATGCTGAAAATTAAAATCAACTTAGATCAAGGAACCAGAGGTTGATAATAGGAATTTAAATGCGAAATTAAAATCAACTTAGATCAATGAACCAGAGGTTGATAATAGGAAATTAAATGCTGGAAAATTAAAATCAACTTAGATCAAGGAACTAGAGGTTGATAACAGGAAATTTAAATGATGGAAAATTAAAATCAACTTAGAACAAGGAACTAGAGGTTGATAACAGGAAATTTAAATGCTGAAAATTAAAATCAACTTAGATCAAGGAACCAGAGGTTGATAACAAGAAATTTAAATGCTGGAAAATTAAAATCAACTTACAAAACAAGTCTAACCTGACATGAGAAGTTCTTCCGCGATGAAGTGTACTTAACATGATCGCGAAGGCAGACGATTAATGGAGGATGAGTTGCAAGACTTAACCCATCATTCTTCGTTACTTACTTACTTCCCATGATTCCCTTTCTGCTCTTGACTTCCTTATTTTGCGAAAAGTGCCCTTACGGGTTTTCACTTTCCCTTTTGCCCATCTGACTAGAAGCGCCCTTCCAAGTTTTCACCTCTAGTTTTTTTTTTTCCTGCAAATCTCATAGCAAAGTACATGAGGTTATTAATATTCAAATCCTGATCTTATGACAAAATTCTAACAGATTAATAGCGCATTAGATAAAGAGGTGTAAAAAGACAATATTAGAGTATGAGTATACGGGAAAGATAAAGTTAAAAAAAGCAAATGCGAAGAAAATATATCAAAATGACTTTATTATAGTTTGAAAGATAAAGGTACAGTTTCAAAGAAAAAGGGTACAAGAGTAGATCTCACAGATTCCTTATAGTTAGCTTTGAAGTCTCTTAACTGTCATTATTTCAAGTACCCTATTGACGAAGATTCATGCCGTGATGGTTTATTTTTCCTTCCTTGGTCCCATATCTTCTTCCTTATTCCTCCATTTTCTGGTTCTAAGGGCGCCCTTTCGGGTTTTCACCCTTAGATTTTTTTTTTTTTTTAGGCATAGTACCTTTTAACGATGTCAGCATTCACGGGTCTTGGAAATTCTTCGCCGTCCATGTGGGTCAAGATCAAGGCCCCACTAGAAAATGCCTTTTTGATCATATAGTGTCCCTCGTAAGTTGGTAACCATTTACACCAGATATCATTTTGATTCGGAAGCACTTTCTTCAGGACTAGGTCCCCGAGTTGAAATTCGCGTGGATGAATGCCTTTGTTAAATGCCCTAGCCATTCTTCTCTGGTATAACTGCCCATGACATGCTGCCGCTAGCCTTTTCTCGTCTAGCAAATTTAATTGGTCCAACCTTAACTGTATCCACTCCGACTCATCAATCCCTGATTCCTTCAGAATTCTTAGGGAAGGAATTTTCACTTAAATAGGTAATAGAGCTTCCATCTTATAAACCAGTGAGTATGGAGTTGCCCCAGTTGATGTCCTTACGGAGGTCCGATATGCATGTAAGGCGTAGGGAAGCATATCATGCCAATCTCTATAGGTGACTGTCATTTTCTGGATTATTCTCTTGAGATTTTTGTTTGCGGCTTCCACCGCTCCATTCATCTGGAGATGGTATGGTGAGGAATTAAGATGTCGAATCCTGTATTGATCACATAATCTCTAAATCTTTGGACAATTCAAATTCTTGGCGTTATCAGTGATGAATTCACTGGGGAGGTCGTGTCGGCAAATGATATTATTTCTGAGAAACTTGAGAAATGTGTTCTGCGTGATGTGGGCATATGATGTCGCTTCGACCCATTTAGAAAAATAGTCAATAGCTACCAAGATAAATCTATGCCCATTGGATGCCTTGGGGTTGATGGGACCAATTACGTCGATGCCCCACATTGCGAAAGGCCATGGAGAGACGAGGTTAAACAATTGGTGAGGCGGCACATTTATCGGATCCGCGTAGATTTTACATTTATGACACTTTCGAAAGTACTCGATGCAGTCCTTCTCCTTAGTAATCCAGAAGTATCCCCATCGCAAGATTTGCTTAGCCATCATATGCCCATTAGCATGGGTAGCACACTTCCCCTCATAAGTTTTGAAAAGGATCCTCTTTGCTTCTTTTGCATCCACACATCTTAGCAATTCGCCGTTGGAGCTCCTTTTGTATAAAATTTCTCCACTGGGGAAGTATCCCAAAGCTAATCTCTGGATCATTCTTCTTTCATTTCTACTTGCCCCTGGAGGGAATTCTCTGGTTTTGGATGTAGACCTGGATGTCATGATACCAAGGTTTGCCATCTGTCTCTTCCTCGATCATGAAGTAGTACGCTGGCTCACTCCTTGCTTTGATCTGTAATTCCTGAGTCATCTGCCCTTCTTCTATTTGAGCCATGATAGCCAGGGTGGCTAAGGCATCCGCGAATTGATTTTTGTCCCAACTGAGGTGAGTGAAAGAGATTTCTTTAAATTTCTTAATCAATTCCAATAGGTACTTTTGATATGGGATTAACTTCAGATCCTTGGTTTGCCATTCTCCCTTGACTTGATAAATGATCAGGGCTGAATCTCCATATACCTCCAACTTCCTGACTTTCATTTCGATGGTAGCCTATAAACCCATCACATACGCTTCGTATTCTACGACGTTGTTGGTGCAGTCAAACCTTAATTTGATGGCTATTGGGAAGTGTCTTCCATCTGGGGATACCAACACAGCTCCGATTCCATTACCGGACAAATTAACAGCTCTGTCAAAATACATTTCCCATACATCAGCTAGTTCTTTTTCCCCATTCTCCACTTCGTTAACATGCTCATTAGGGAATTCAAAATCCAAAGCTTCATAATCTTGGATAGGGTTCTCTGCCAAAAGATCAGCAATTACGCTACCCTTTACTGCCTTCCGAGTCATGTAGACAATGTCACATTGGGAGAGTATGACCTGCCATTTTGCTATCCTTCCCGGCACAAATGGGCTTTCGAATACAAACTTAATAGGATCCATCCTAGAGATGAGCCATGTCTTATGATTCAACATGTAGTGTTTAAGCCAATTTGCTGTCCAGGCTAACGCGTAGTAAGTTTTCTCTAGGAAAGAGTACCTTGACTCACAATCATTGAACTTCTTGCTCAGGTAATAAATGGCCCTCTCCTTTCGGCCGGTATCATCATGTTGCCCCAAAACACATCCCATTGAGCTTTATTGGACTGCCATGTACAGAATCAGCGGCCTTCCCACCATCGGAGGAACCAATACTGGTGGGTTTGACAGGTACTGCTTAATTTTCTCGAAAGCCTCTTGACAAATGGAATCCCATTGAGTGGTATTGTTCTTTCAGAGTAGTCTAAAGATAGGCTCAGCTTTAGCAGTGAGATTGGAAATAAATCTCGAGATGTAGTTCAACTTCCCCAGGAAACTGCGCACCTCCCTTTCTGTTTTTGGGGATGGCATTTCTTGAATAGCTCGAACTTTGTCTGGATCTACTTCTATTCCCTTCTCACTCACTATGAATCCCAACAACTTCCCAGATCTAACTCTGAACACGCATTTGGCAGGGTTTAGTTTTAGCTGATACTTCCTGAGTCTCTCGAATACTTTCCTCAGCACCTGCACATGGCTTTCTCCTTCCCTTGATTTGATGATCATATCGTCCACGTACACCTCCAGTTCTTTGTGCATCATATCGTGGAACAACGTGACCATAGCACGTTGGTAGGTAGCGCCAGCATTCTTTAAGCCAAACGGCATGACCCGATAACAGAATACTCCCCATTGAGTAATAAAAGCAGTTTTATCCTTATCTTGTTCATCCATGGGGATTTGATTGTACCTGAATGCCCCATCGATACATGAACATCTGCCCAATCCTACAGCATTGTCTACTAGCACGTCTATGTGTGGGAGAGGGAAATCATCCTTCAAGCTTGCTTTATTAAGATCCCTGTAATCAACGCACACCCTGACTCTCTCGTCCTTCTTCATTACTAGGACAACGTTAGCTATCCATTGGGGATATTTGACTACTTCCAGAAACCCAGCATCATACTGCTTTTTGACGTCATCCCTAACTTTGAGTAGCATGTCAGGGTTCATTCTTCTTAGCTTCTGCTTTACTGGGATCGTCCCAGGAATTAAGGGAATTTTGTGTGTCACAATTTAGGGGTCTAAGCCGGTCATATCGTTATAGCTCCATGAAAACATGTCCAGGAATTCTTTGAGCAAGCTGACCATATCTTCTAATTCTTCACTCTCCACAACCTTAAGTTCCCTTTTTATTTCTTCTGTGCCTAAATTCATGGTGTGTGTTTCGTCCCTACAAGGCACTAGGGAAGGTTCATCTCTTTCATCCCTTTCTTCTACGAGTTCTCCCTCAGAATCGCTTGAAGTAATGGCAGTTATGGGGATTTCAAAATTAACCAGAAGAGTTTCTGAGTCTATTGGATTATTAGGTGTTAATTGATGAATGGTCCTGAAGAAACGAAAGCGGAACATATGATAAGAATGGATTTCAAAAGGAAAAGAGAAGAGAATTGGATATAAAATGCGTTATTAATTCATTAATATTTATAACATAAGAAAAGGGTCCATTTACAGTATTACACTTGTCACCATGGACAAAATGATCAAGTGTAGATAACCAAAAGTACTTTACTCAAAATTGAGTATAGGGATGTCCTCTGCCGTCCAGTTGTCCAGTTCTTGCCCTTCAGCTATTGGTGAGACTAGAGCTTCATATAAGGAATCGAGATGGATGACATCAATGGATGGTTTATCGGGTGATTCTTCAGTTTCCACTGGATTTTCAATGACCGGCTTGGTGAAGACCTTTGTGATTTTAGGGACTACCTTCATTTTCCCGATTTTCTGATCAAATCTTTGATCCCGAAGCATACTTCTCATCCAGAATCGTCCATCCATGAGGGCGTCTTCCTCATAGCCCAAACTGCAATGGCCAACCTTCTAGATAGCTGGTATAGGTTCGACGATTCCCTGTAATGTGGCGCCTAACCCCTTGCCCTTTTCATAACCACTCTTCAGCATTACCTTTGCTACCATAGCCGTGGCCCCTTCATTTCTCGAAGTGGTTTCTTGCAATTCAAGGGCCTGGAAAGTGCTTTCCAAAGATTCTTCAGCTGCTTCCACATAAGGAAGTGATTGTGGTTTGGTGACCAGCATGGCTTCCTCCCCCTTCACAGTGATGACCCTGCCGTCCACGATGTATTTAATCTTCTGATGCAAGGTTGAAGGCACGACATTTGCTGAATGGATCCAAGGCCTTCCTAGCAATATAGTGTATGCAGGTTCAATGTTCATCACTTGGAATGTGACATTGAAAGTGCATGCGCCTATTTGGAGCGGCAAGTCAATGTCTCCTAGTACCTCCCTCCTCGTGCCTTTAAAAGCTCTTACCACCATAGCACTTTGAAGCATGTTTGACTGGTCGACTGGCAGCCTGGCCAAGGTGGCATTAGGCAAGACATTGAGCGCGGATCCATTGTCAATGAGGACCTTGGCAACTATGCAACCTTTACATTTTACTATTACATACAGAGCTTTGGTGTGCTTTAAGCCTGCCGAGTTTATCTCTTCTTCTGAGAAAGTGACAAAACTGGATGCCTGAATTTGTCCCACTATCTTCTCGAATTGTCCCGGTGTGATGTCGGGGTTTACGAAGGCCTGATCCAGAATTTTTTGCAGGGCTTGACGGTGCACCTCTGAGCTCAGAATCAGTGATAATAGTGAAATTTGAGCAGGTGTCTTCCTTAACTGTTCAACCACGTCGTACTCACTTTACTTCATTATTTCAAGCAACAGTTCTTCCTGTTCTTTTGGTTCCATAGGTTCTTCTTTCTCCGCTTTCTCAACCTCCTCTTCCGTATTCTCTCGTGGCTCTCCTATTTTTACTTTCCCTCTCTTCTTTTCCTTCTCTTCACTCCCATAACATCTCCCACTTCAGGTTATAAACTCAACTTCTTGCTCAAGTGGGGAAAATTTTGTGGTAGTGATGGGCCGGGGGTTAGGTTAGGGAGTAGCATTACCAAAAGGTCCAGAGTAGGTCATCTTAAAGTGCTCATGAGGAGTGAAGCACGGTTTAGGAGGTGCTGAGGGTGAAGCAAGGCTAGGAGCCGATGTATTGCTCAATGCTCCTTAGGTGAAAACTTGGAAATTATAGTTCCAAGGTACAACATGGGTGTTTGTGACTGGGAGCTGGGGCCGGGTTCGGATAATTGTTACTGGTGGTAATGATGCTAGGGCAGAGAAGGTCATTTGGTGATTAGAAGTGGAGGCATTCTGGCCGAATTGGGCTGTATTTACTCTGCCTTCCATTTTCGACCTTGCTTGGCATCTTAAGACTTTGAGGAATAGTCAGTTCTGGACCTCTTGTTTGAACTCTTCACAATTTTACAGCTCGTGGTTAGCTGCTCTTCCGTGATAAGGGCATCCCACATTGTCTTCAGGTTCTGGCGTTTGAGGGTAGAGGTAGCCTTCCCTTACTGCTGTTGTAAAAATTTCCTCAAAGTGAGGAATCAGTTGATGTAACACCCCAAAGTTCGGTAGTGCGTTCTGCTGCTCCGGTGACTAGTGTTGTCCGGACAGCTAGGATGCCTAGAACCGTACTTCAATATGAGTGAGGAGACATAAAATAATGAAATACAAGAAAAGAAAACACAAGAAAAACAAAGGAAAAATCATAGCAAAGAAATGTGATCAAGTTAAACGAAATGAAACCTAGCGATGGTGATCAGATCAGGAAGTCACGGCGTGGACCGTTGACTAGCTCTCGGATCATGGGGAACCACGGGAAACATTTTTATTAATTAAATAGACCCTTATTGAATAATAAATATCATTAGAAAGATCAAAGAAAAATTAAATAATTCGTACAAAGAAAAGTCAGAAATAGAAAATCATAAAAAATACGGTGTTACCGAAAAATCGGGAAAGCCACCCGAACAGGGGTATTATGGTCATTTGACATCCCGAATTGTCTTTTGACCTAAATGTCCATTAAAAATAAATAGTATTACACTTAGAAAATGAAATGAAAAATTAATTTGGTGGTACCTAAAATAAATAGTGGAAATAATGGGTTAAATGTGGATTAATTGAAAAATTAACTTATAAAATGTTTTAATTTTAGTTAGTGGACCACTATAGGATTTATTAAACATGAAATATGGCTGAAGTGGTCCACTAACCACCTGAAATCCCATCTTCCTCAAAACCTCCCAACATTGCCGAATTGATGAACCCTTGAAAACCTCCATTAACGTTTTCTTTGAGCTTGATCCACCCTCCATTTTCAACTCCATTCACTTAGCTTCTTTCATGAAAAATGGTCTACACACCACAAGGAAGATATTGATACCAATTTTGGGAAGTTTAAGCAAGGTTTAACAAGCTCCAAGCATAAGGTAAGTTCATAATTTTGAGAAGTTCTTTGTTAAAGTTTATGTTTATGTTATGGGTATTGGTTTGGTGAAGGAAAATTTTGAGTTTGAAGGGTTATTGTTGTTGCCATTTTGGACAGCCATGGGTCACGTTTTTGATGAGGTATTTGTGTATATAATTGATGAGAAATAATGTTAATCATGGTGATTTAGTAACCTAGTGATTTAATGCATGTATATATGGTGAATGATGCACTTTGATGGGAATTGGCATATGGTACGGCAATGTGATGTTGATGAATGAATTGTGGCAGCTTGTGGACACTTGAATAATGGTGTATATTGAAGGGAGTGTGGGCAGCATATTGACCTAGAAGGATTGATGATATGTATGTCAATTTACATTGTAAAGTGTATGTAAAGTTTGAAATGTTTAGGTGTGTTTGTAATGGTACCTAGAAATTGTAATTGTGAATGATATTTGGTGTGTTGAGGGTGATTGGAATCTGCACAAAATAATGCTAATGTTATGTAGAAAATGTTGTTGGTAATGTGCCAAAACAGTTTGGTAGGGTATGGAAGTAAACCTTGCAAAGGTAAGTGTGTGTTTGAAGTTGGGGTGTGTAATGCATATTAAGGGCAGTGTATATTTTGGCCTATAACCTTGAATGTGTAACCTTAATTAGTATGAGACCAATTTGAGGTGAAACTAGGCACAAAATGTGCCAACTTTCATTGAGAAACCATGCCAAAATTCTGCTTGCAAGGTGACCTAAAAATTTGACCAATTCGGATTAGATGCAATTAGGACCTGAAAAATGACCAATTGGGCAGCAGTGAGTGTTTAGGCCATAACTCACTCAAACCAGGTCCAATTGACCTGAAATTTTAACCAAGAATAGTTAAGACCCATACCTACAAGTCTTATGAAGACACCAAAGCCCAGAAATGACCATAAGCAAGTCAAACAACTTGCACAAGTTCGGGTCCAAAAACTGGCCGAACCAGAATTGACCACTTTGACCTAAAATTGACCTAAAATGGTACCATTTGACCAGCAATAGTGTAATGACCATAACTTGGTCTACTTAACTCGGATTGATCTGAAATTTTGCACCGCGTCCAATAAGACCTAGATCTACAAGTTTGTAGTTTCGACCGAGACCCGAAAACCGAGGGAACTAGATCGTCCGGTTAGGTCAAACCAGTGTTCGATCCAAAGAATTTGCATTAAAATGCACTAAGCAAGGAAATGACTTTGGTAAAACATACCAAACCTAAAACCCTATCGAGTGTGACATATTAACGACACTAAAACCTAATTTACCTAAAACACATCGAGGGTCGGTATATTAGGTGATTAAGCGAATAATTGAGTTCAGTGCATTATTTACCAAACCCCATCGATAGAGATAGTTTAATTTGGTATCAAACACTTCAAATTGTGTTTCTCGATTAACAAGGACTCAAAGAAAAGGGAAAGAAATACTGAGTCAAGACCAGAGACAAATATCGGAGGTTTGTGCACAACAACTGCTTTTCTTTGAATTATTTTCAATGGAAATAAATATTGATTATTTGTATATCATTATTTTAAATTGTGGAAATGTGTTTGAGGAATATTTATTGATTGAAAAATATTGTGAATAGTTTGAAACTGTGAAAAATGGTTTGAATGACATTGATGGATACTTATTGATTAAAAAGCATTAGAAATGGTTTGAAACCACAGCTATCATGTATATTGATTGTATTCCTCTCTAGCTTGTCTAGTGGGATGAATTGAATTCTCTCCGTCAAGTGTTAAGGTGTGTGCCTGTTGAGGACGAATAGAATGAGTACTCATATTTTTGCTAGCTAGCCATGTTATTCCTCATTAGTCATCGACTTTTGGGATGAATTGAATACCTCATTAGCCATCGGCTTTTGGGATGAATTGAATTATGGATCATGATTAAGCTGTGTGTGATTTACTGATGTGTATTGTGAGATTGTGAAATGGATTTTAAACTCTCATTGACATATACTGTCTTTTGAATTCAAACCTGATTTGACTTATGGAAAATTATTGTGATATTGAGAAATGGAGTTTAAATTCTTATTGACCTTTATTGTCTTAAATTTGACTATGGTTTTAAGTATCCACTATTTACATGACTTATGAATTGTGATTTAAATTGGATTTGGTTAATGTTGTGCACCACTGAGACATTGTCTCAGCGATAGCTTTTTATTGCTGTCGCAGGTAGAGAGATAGACAGGGCAGCAGACTAGGCTGCATATACATCCAGCGAGGGATTACCTGGTATATTGAGTATACCGCTTTTGCTTTTTGTACTGTAATGTATGACACTGTATGTACATATTGTTTTGGTTTTGAGCAGTTGTAAATTAAATTGTACCTTGAAGTTGTAAATTAATTATGAGTGTTTTGGATTGTAAAAGTTGTATTATATTTCCTTATCTCAGACTTTGAAAAATTCCTATGGAATTGTGTTGATAAATTGTTGTGTTGAGAAATGTATTGGAGTTGAGATTTGGAAAATTATAGAAGTGCTTTTACAGGTTTTCTGAAGAACTGTTTTATCCAAAATACAGATGGCACCTTGCCAAAATTTTTACAGAAATTCCAAATAAATCAAATGAGTTAGTTGTTTCACCTCAGTTCACCAAAGTTTTTAACACCTGTAAATAGTGCTCACCACTGTAAAAGAAGTAAGAAAAGTTTTAAAATCCCTTGTAGTGTATTTAATGGGTTATCAGTAGACGGAGTTGGTAATTCATTAGGTATACTACGGGATCATGTTATGCCTTACAGAGGGGTAAGGTGTGACATGTTTTAGTGGTATCAGAGCAAAGTTTTTAAATTCTGTTTTCACCTGTTATTTGAATGTTCTTTCTGCATAGTACAACTGCTCAATATCATTGTTTGATACATACAGTACATTACAGTATAAATATGCACTAACGAGAGTGAATATTCTTGTGTTATTGTTCAGGAAAGCTAAGATCCTCGCATTGAATATGGAAGAGGGTGATCGCTCATCGATCATCTATTGAGGCCGAGGTGCAAGGATGCCTCACTGCATACAAAATGTCGATGGTTCAAAGAAGACCACCTGCAGATCTGCAGCTTTCTGCTCGATTCGCAGATGGTCGCAATATTCCAACAAATGGCTGGTAATGCACCTACTCAAGTCCCAATTCAGACACCCGTGGTACAACCACAGTCTCCTACGAGACAGTATGATAAATTAATGAAGTATGGGGCTACAGAGTTCAAGGGATGAGATCCTCTAGAAGGTGAACAGTGGTTAGAGAGGATGGATAGGGTGTTCAAGAAACTTCATTGTAGAGGAGCTCGACTTGAATACTCGGTATCCTTACTACAAGGGATGCTTATGATCGGTGGAAAACCATTCCCCACGACCAGTAGAACTGCAGATCTTGACTGAATGACTTCCTCGTGAATTCAGTAAATACATCCTCGATGCCTATGTAGACCAGAAACGCAAGAATTCTTAAGTTTGAAACAGAGGGGCAGATCGGTGAGTATGAAAGAGAATTTTCCGCCTTAGCCATTATGCGGTGAGTCTACTCTCTACCACAGGAGAGATGCAAGAGGTTTGAGCGGCTTGAAGCCCAGTGTCGAGTACAAGTGCTCGGCTTCAAACACACTAACTTCTCCGAACTTATTTCTCAAGCCCTAGAGTTGGAAAGAGTTGAGTTTGAGACTGCTCCTGAGAAGAAGAGGTCAGAGAAGACAGAGAAAGAGGGAAAATCAGTAGATCAGAGTTCCAGTGGTCATACTGGAAAGAGGAAGAACTATGGGGGACATGGCGGAGGTGGCAAGAAATCGTAGGGGAAGACATTCGGGACAGAGACCTCCCTATCCGGTCACAGAGTACCGAAGTTCCTATCCTCCCGCCAATGTGAAACTTGTGGAAAGAATCATGGTGGAATCATTACAAGGCTATTGGAGCTGTTATAGCTGTGGAGGCACGGACACTTTGCCAAGGACTGCACCGAGTCGCAGAGTTGGACCACCTCCTACTACTGCAGAAGGTCGCCTGCAGCCACTGTCACCGAAGCTCACAACCACCTAGCAGAGGTAGAGGCAGGGGTAGAGGTAACCCAAAGAGCAGCCAAGGCACAAGAAACAGTCGAACAAGACGGTGCTCGATCGAGTCTATGCCATGAGACAGAGAGAAGAGGCAGAGACATCCGATGTTGTGGCCGGTACCTTCTCAACTTTTAACCGTAATGTATTTGTGCTATTTGATCCGGTTCTACCCATTCTTATGTGAGTGCTAGCATCATTGATTGCATTCTGTTCCATGTACAAAAATGGACTTTGAGGTGCTAGTAACAAGTCCGCTAGGACAGGAGGTCAGGGTTAATAGGATGTATAGAGATTGCCCTTTGGTGATCCAAGGACACACTTTCCTATCTGATCTCATTGAAATGCCCTTCAGAGATTATGATATCATCTTGGGCATGGATTGGTTAGCTAGGCATCATGCCATGATTGATCAGAGATCAAGATCACTTTTGGTCTCCTCGATGCTGATGTGGTGATACATGGGGAGAGGCAGCTATTGCCATCCAATATCATTTCGGCTGCACTAGCCAGAAAAATGATCAGAAAAGGGTGTGAAGCATACTTGGCACATGTGGTAGACACCCAAGTGGGGAGTCCAAAGATTGAAGGACATCCCTACAGACATGACTTTCCGCACGTGTTTCTGATGAATTGCCGTGGATTACCTCGGAAAGAGAAGTGCGATTGAAATTAATGTTCGCTCGTGTGGATCCAATCTCCATAACGCCATACGTAATGGCACCACAGAGTTGAAGGAGTTGAAGATACAGCATAAGAATTACTTGAAAAGGGCTTCATCCGCCCTAGTGTGTCACCTTGGGGAGCACGGTGTTGTTTGTTAAGAAGAAGGATGGTACTCTCCGCTTATGCATTGACTACGAGCTTGAATAGGGTGACAATAAAGAATGATATCCATTGCCTCGCATTGATGATCCATTCGACCACTTGAAGGGTGCAGCAAAGATTCTCCAAAATTGATTTGCGATCTGGTTATCATCAGTTGAAGGTGCAAGAGCAGAGTATTCCAAAAACTGCTTTCAGAACTCGATATGGCCACTATGAGTTTCTAGTAATGCCATTCGGGTTGACAAATGCTCCAGCTGCTTTTATGGATCTGATGAACACTATCTTCAGACCATATCTTGATCAATTTGTGGTGGTGTTTATTGATGACATTTTGATATACTCGAGGAGTGCAGAGGAGCATGATAGACATCTGCGAATTGTACTGCAGACTTTAAGGGAGAAACAGCTGTACGCCAAATTGTCGAAATGTGAATTTTGGCTGAAGGAAATCTCCTGTTTGGGACATGTTGTGTCACCGAAGGGATCAAGGTAGATTCCAGAAGGTAGAAGCTATCCTTAATTGGAAACCGCCAGAACATCACGTAAATTCGCAGCTTAGGCTTAATGGATATTACCGTCGGTTTGTGAAGGGATTTTCTATGTTATCTTCTCCACTGACCAAGCTGCTTCGGAAAGATGTAAAATTTCAGTGGACTGATAAATGTCAGCAGAGTTTTGATGAGTTGAAGAGGTGCTTAACTGAAGCTCCAGTTCTCACTTTACCTACTCCGGGTAAAGAATACACAGTTTATAGTGATGCTTCTCACAATGGGTTAGGCTGTGTACTGATGCAAGATCGGAATTTCATTGCTTATGCATCACGCCAGCTGAAACCACATGAGAGGAACTACCCAACACATGATCTGGAGTTAGCAGCTATTGTTTTTGCTCTGAAGATCTGGAGACACTATCTGTATGGAGAGAAATGCTACATCTTCACAGATCACAAGAGCTTGAAGTACTTAGGTACCCAGAAGGAATTGAATTTGAGGCAGAGGAGATGGCTAGAACTCATTAAAGATTATGATTGCTTAATAGACTATCAGCCAGGAAAAGCAAATGTGGTGGCTGACGCCTTAAGTCGCAAGACTATGGCAAGTCTCAGAGTTTCTCCTTTGTCCATGGTATATGAATTGAAAGCACAGCATGCCAGTTTAGAGGTTGATGATGAGGGATGATAAGAGTTGCATGGCATGGCATGTACCAAGTGTTGATCGATCGATCGTAATGGTCGCATGCAGTGATGAAAAATATCGAAGTCACGAAAGAAGTTCGCAGGCAAGAAACCCGAATTCTCCGTGAGAGATGATGGTTTATTGCTACATCGAAGCGTAATGTGCGTTCCTAGTGATGTGGAACCGAGACAGATCATTATGAAGGAAGCACATGAGTCTCCATTTGCTATGCACTGGTGGAACTAAAATGTACAGAGGGTGAAAGAGCACATCGTGGATGGGCATGAAGAGAGATATAGCCGAATTCGTTTCCAAATGCCTAACTTGTCGCAAGTAAAGGCGAACATCAAGTTCCACTGGTTTATTACATCCTTTGTCGATGCAGTGGAAATGGGAACGGATAACTATGGATTTTGTTACAGGACTTCCAAGGACACAGAGTAGTCATGATGCAGTATGGGTTATAGTTGACAGATTGACTAAGTCTGCTCACTTTTTGCCAGTTCGGATGGACTATAGCCTGGAAAGATTGGCCAGATTGTACATATATGAGATTGTAAAATTGCATGGAGTGCCAGTATCAATTGTGTCTGACAGAGATCCTAGGTTCACTTCTAGATTTTGGGGTAGTCTTCAGAGAGCCCTAGGAACTAGATTGAACTTCAAAGACAAAGATTTCCACCCATGCATCGATGATGGCCACCGAGAGGGTTATTCAGATATTGGAGGATATGCTACGGGCTTGTGTGATTGAATTTGAAGGTAGTTGGGATACACACTTGCCTTTGATTGAGTTTGCTTATAACAACAGCTACCAATCAAGCATAGGGATGCATCCATATGAAGCTTTGTATGGCAGGAAGTGCAGAACTCCCTTATGTTGGGATGAAGTAGGTGAAAGGAAGATGATTGGACCAGAAATTGTCCAGCAGACAGAGGAAAAGATCAGATTGATCAGAGATAGACTCAAGGCTGCATCAGACCGCCAGAAGTCCTATGTTGATCTGAAGAGAAGAGATATTGAGTATGCAGTGGGTGATAAGGTATTCCTCAAAGTTTCTCCTTGGAAGAGGATTATGAGATTTGGCGAGAAAGGAAACTAAGTCCTCGTTTCATCGGACCATATGAAGTTCTGGAAAGAGTGGGTCCTTTAGCATACCGATTGGCATTACCTCCAGAGCTAGCAAGGATACACAGTGTCTTCCATGTGTCCATGTTAAGGAGGTACAGATCAGACCCATCTCATGTACTCTCAGTTGAAGAGATTGAAGTAAATCCAGACCTTTCATATGAGGAAGAACCCATAAAAATTCTGGCATATGAGGTGAAGCAGCTGAGGAACAAACAGATACACCTGGTTAAAGTGCTGTGGAACCATCATTCAGGCTAGGAAGCTACTTGGGAACGTGAAGAGGATATGAGGAGACAACACCCACAGCTATTCAGGGACTAATGCCAGGTAAAATTTCGAGACGAAATTTATTTAAGGGGGGGAGAATTGTAACACCCCAAAGTTCGGTAGTGCGTTCTGCTGCTCCGGTGACCAGTGTTGTCCGGACAGCTAGGATGCCTAGAACCGTACTTCAATATGAGTGAGGAGACATAAAATAATGAAATACAAGAAAAGAAAACACAAGAAAAACAAAGGAAAAATCATAGCAAAGAAATGTGATCAAGTTAAGCAGTAGGAAACCTAGCGATGGGTGGCCTTGCAGGAAGTCACGGCGTGGACCGTTGACTAATACAATTTGCGGGAACCACGGGAAACATTTTAGGACTTAAATAGACCCTTATTGAAGAATAAATATCATTAGAAAGATCAAAGAAAAATTAAATAATTAGTACAAAGAAAAGTGAGAAATCGAAAAGCAGACAAAATACGATTATTCAGAAAAATCGGGAAAGCCACCCGAACAGGGGCATTATGGTCATTTGACATCCCGAATTGTCTTTTGACCTAAATGTCCATTAAAAATAAATAGTATTACACTTAGAAAATGAAATGAAAAATTAATTTGGTGGTACCTAAAATAAATAGTGGAAATAATGGGTTAAATGTGGATTAATTGAAAAATTAACTTATAAAATGTTTTAATTTTAGTTAGTGGACCACTATAGGATTTATTAAACATGAAATATGGCTGAAGTGGTCCACTAACCACCTGAAATCCCATCTTCCTCAAAACCTCCCAACATTGCCGAATTGATGAACCCTTGAAAACCTCCATTAACGTTTTCTTTGAGCTTGATCCACCCTCCATTTTCAACTCCATTCACTTAGCTTCTTTCATGAAAAATGGTCTACACACCACAAGGAAGATATTCATACCAATTTTGGGAAGTTTAAGCAAGGTTTAACAAGCTCCAAGCATAAGGTAAGTTCATAATTTTGAGAAGTTCTTTGTTAAAGTTTATGTTTATGTTATGGGTATTGGTTTGGTGAAGGAAAATTTTGAGTTTGAAGGGTTATTGTTGTTGCCATTTTGGACAGCCATGGGTCACATTTTTGATGAGGTATTTGTGTATATAATTGATGAGAAATAATGTTAATCATGGTGATTTAGTAACCTAGTGATTTAATGCATGTATATATGGTGAATGATGCACTTTGATGGGAATTGGCATATGGTACGGCAATGTGATGTTGATGAATGAATTGTGGCAGCTTGTGGACACTTGAATAATGGTGTATATTGAAGTGAGTGTGGGCAGCATATTGACCTAGAAGGATTGATGATATGTATGTCAATTTACATTGTAAAGTGTATGTAAAGTTTGAAATGTTTAGGTGTGTTTGTAATGGTACCTAGAAATTGTAATTGTGAATGATATTTGGTGTGTTGAGGGTGATTGGAATCTGCCCAAAATAATGCTAATGTTATGTAGAAAATGTTGTTGGTAATGTGCCAAAACAGTTTGGTAGGGTATGGAAGTAAACCTTGCAAAGGTAAGTGTGTGTTTGAAGTTGGGGTGTGTAATGCATATTAAGGGCAGTGTATATTTTGGCCTATAACCTTGAATGTGTAACCTTAATTAGTATGAGACCAATTTGAGGTGAAACTAGGCACAAAATGTGCCAACTTTCATTGAGAAACCATGCCAAAATTCTGCTTGCAAGGTGACCTAAAAATTTGACCAATTCGGATTAGATGCAATTAGGACCTGAAAATGACCAATTGGGCAGCAGTGAGTGTTTAGGCCATAACTCACTCAAACCAGGTCCAATTGACCTGAAATTTTAACCAAGAATAGTTAAGACCCATACCTACAAGTCTTATGAAGACACCAAAGCCCAGAAATGACCATAAGCAAGTCAAACAACTTGCACAAGTTCGGGTCCAAAAACTGGCCGAACCAGAATTGACCACTTTGACCTAAAATTGACCTAAAATGGTACCATTTGACCAGCAATAGTGTAATGACCATAACTTGGTCTACTTAACTCGGATTGACCTGAAATTTTGCACCGCGTGCAATAAGACCTAGATCTACAAGTTTGTAGTTTCGACCGAGACCCGAAAACCGAGGGAACTAGATCGTCAGGTTAGGTCAAACAAGTGTTCGGAATCCACAGAATTTGCATTAAAATGCACTAAGCGAGAAATGACTTTGGTAAAACATACCAAACCTAAAACCCTATCGAGTGTGACATATTAACGACACTAAAACCTAATTTACCTAAAACACATCGAGGGTCGGTATATTAGGTGATTAAGCGAATAATTGAGTTCAGTGCATTATTTACCAAACCCCATCGATAGAGATAGTTTAATTTGGTACTGAAACACTTCAAATTGTGTTTCTCAGTTAACAAGGACTCAGCAAAAGGGAAAGAAATACTTAGTCAAGACCAGGAGACAAATATCAGAGGTTTGTGCACAACAACTGTTTCTTTTGAATTATTTTCAATGGAAATAAATATTGATTATTTGTATATCATTATTTTAAATTGTGGAAATGTGTTTGAGGAATATTTATTGATTGAAAAATATTGTGAATAGTTTGAAACTGTGAAAAATGGTTTGAATGACATTGATGGATACTTATTTATTAAAAAGCATTAGAAATGGTTTGAAACCACAGCTATCATGTATATTGATTGTATTCCTCTCTAGCTTGTCTAGTGGGATGAATTGAATTCCCTCTCTGGCTGAAGTGTTGAGGTGTGTGCCTGTTGAGGACGAATAGAATGAGTACTCATATTTTTGCTAGCTAGCCATGTTATTCCTCATTAGTCATCGACTTTTGGGATGAATTGAATACCTCATTAGCCATCGGCTTTTGGGATGAATTGAATTATGGATCATGATTAAGCTGTGTGTGATTTACTGATGTGTATTGTGAGATTGTGAAATGGATTTTAAACTCTCATTGACATATACTGTCTTTTGAATTCAAACCTGATCTGACTTACGGAAAATTATTGTGATATTGAGAAATGGAGTTTAAATTCTTATTGACCTTTATTGTCTTAAATTTGACTATGGTTTTAAGTATCCACTATTTACATGACTTATGAATTGTGATTTAAATTGGATTTGGTTAATGTTGTGCACCACTGAGACATTGTCTCGTGATAGCTTTATTCTTTATCGCAGTAGAGAGATAGACAGAGGCAGACTAGTTTGCATATACATCCAAATGAGGATTACCTGGTATATTGAGTATACCGCTTTTGCTTTTTGTACTGTAATGTATGACACTGTATGTACATATTGTTTTGGTTTTGAGCAGTTGTAAATTAAATTGTACCTTGAAGTTGTAAATTAATTATGAGTGTTTTGGATTGTAAAAGTTGTATTATATTTCCTTATCTCAGACTTTGAAAAATTCCTATGGAATTGTGTTGATAAATTGTTGTGTTGAGAAATGTATTGGAGTTGAGATTTGGAAAATTATAGAAGTGCTTTTACAGGTTTTCTGAAGAACTGTTTTATCCAAAATACAGATGGCACCTTGCCAAAATTTTTACAGAAATTCCAAATAAATCAAATGAGTTAGTTGTTTCACCTCAGTTCACCAAAGTTTTTAACACCTGTAAATAGTGCTCACCACTGTAAAAGAAGTAAGAAAAGTTTTTAAAATCCCTTGTAGTGTATTTAATGGGTTATCAGTAGACGGAGTTGGTAATTCATTAGGTATACTACGGGATCATGTTATGCCTTACAGAGGGGTAAGGTGTGACAGTTGATCTACCTCCAAGGTTGACCCTTCTCCTTCTGAATCTACCATATTCATGCCTTTGCCCATGCTACGATTGGGAAATGGGTTTGAGGTAACATTGGGGAGGGAGCCATTCCCTTCGATTTTCAACCACCCATTTCTGATTAGAGCGTGCACCCTTCCCCTGAGTGCCCCACAATTATCGGTCGAGTGCCCCTGCGTCCTTCCATGATACTCACACTGGGCACTAGCATCATACCACCTGGGATATGGCGGCTAAATTGGGTCAAGGGGGATCGGCACTATTTGATTTATACCGACGAGGTATTGATATATTTTGCTGAGTGGGAGGGGATGAGGTGGATCAGGGTTTCTTTGGGGTCTTGGGTTATTTTGAGGTGGTCTAGGTTGAGTGGGTTGAAGAGGTGGTCTGGGCTAGTAAGTTATCGGTGGTGGATACTGTGGGCGTGGGTGAGGATAATTTGGGAAAGGGGGTGGAATGTTTGCAATGGTTTGGCCATGAGGGGGAGGATATGGCCAGTAGTTTTTTGGAGGTAATGAAGATTGGGTGTTCTGTCGGGTGATGGAATGCATATCACTCTCTTTCTTCTTGCTAAAACTGGCAGTTTTCTTTGCAGGATTCTCAGTCAACTCCTATAGTCGTCCCATCCTTAAGTTAGCTTCTATCCTCTCACCAGCTTGGATGATGTCCGAGAAGCTATTGGAGGTGTTCCCAATCATCATATTGAAATAAGGAGCCTTCAACGTCTCAATGAACAAAGAGCATAGTTCATTGTTAATCACTGGAGGATACACTTTTGTGACTTTCTCTCTCCACCTCTGGGCATATTCTTTGAAACTTTCCCTGTCTCTCTACACCAGGTTTTGGAGGTCTCTCCTTGTGGGGGCCACGTTGTAGTTGAATTTGTATTGTTTCAAGAAAGCGTCGGCCAAATCTTTCCAAGAGCGCAATTTGCTCCTGTCCAACTGAATACACCATCTCAGGGCTACCCCGGAGAGACTCTCATGGAAGAAGTGGACTAGGAGTCGATCATCCTCTGTTAAGGCGTACATTTTGGCAATATAGGTGGCCAGGTGAATGCGGGGGTCTGAGTTCCCAGTGTATTTGTCGAAGTCCGGGACTTTGAATTTGGGCGGCACCACCACATCAGGCACCAATCTTAGTGACGCCACATCAACTGAACCATACATGTTCAGTACCTTTATTGCTCTTAATCTCTCTTCCAGAGCGAACAACTTCTCATTTTCTCTCGTCTTATTTTCTCCTCCTACTACATGAAATATTCCCCCAGTTGGGAAATGAGGGGTGGAATGAACCGAAGGGATCAGGATTGCAGGGTATGGCTCGGCATTTGGGACAGTCGGGTAATGGGAGAAAGGTGGGTCATTATTCAAGGGAGCCGGATTGACGGTGATTGTCAGATCCGGGATAGGTGACTAAAAGGTGAAAGAGGTTGAAGCATGATGAGAATCAACCGTTGTAGGAGGTGGGGGAGGTAGTGGTAAGTTAGGCTCTGAGGCAGGCTTATTATGGGACATCTCTCTCATTAGTCTCATGACCTCTGAGACTTGGTCTTTCAACTCGGACACTTGTCCTTGTAGGTTCTGGACTTGTTCCTGGTCTTCCATTAGCCTTCTTGTTCGTGACCTTATTAAGTACACTCGTCTGGGTTGAACTGCGTGTCTGGTCAGGCTTGCTTTGTTTGAAGCAATGTTGATTTTCTGTAGGGAGTAAAAAGTTTTTAATGAATTTTGAATTTTGTAAAAAAAATTAAAGGTCCTGGTTTGGACAAAGGATACAGTGGCTTCCGAGAGCCAAAAATGGAATCTGCAGAAGAATAATTGCATCAATTTTATCATGGCATCGTTCGATAGTCCGACGGTGAATGACTTGATTGAATGCGCATCTATAATACCTGTCCATATGGTGCATACAATTTTTCACATAACCCTAGCGAGGGGGTTCCTATGGGAGTCATACTATTCATTCACAATTTTGCTAAACAATGGCCCAAAGTTGTTCCATTAATCGAATAATTCATACATGGCATTCTTTACATTGGCCTAAGCTCAGGGAGACTCTTTATAATGTGATGACATTTCCTGAGATACACATACAGCCTTTCTTCTTGTCTGGCAGGGTTGAATATCCTCAGGGCATACCTGGATTCAGGTAAGAGTTGTGACACCCCTTACCCGACTACAGTGTAGCTGAGCAAGTTATGCCACTCAGTGTGCCGGAGCACTCTATTTTATCTGATTTCATTACATTCCTTGATTTATTTATTCAAAAACTTTATTGAAGATTTAGGCTATTTTTACTTTTATCAAAATCTAACTAAATTGGAAATTTCAAAAATTTTAACGATAATCCGACAAAGTGTCGGCTGTAATTTGGACTAACAGTTCTTCTGAACCTGCCAAAGACAATTTCAATATATACTCAATTTCTCAAACTTAATAGTCTCAAAAATTTTCAAACATAATGTATCTCAATACAGTATCCAGATTTCCCAGAAATCTCATTAGATTTTCAATATCTCAATATTCACAAGTATAATCTCATTATAACTCAAATTCAATTCACATACTAAAATACTTACTTTGAATAGCTTCCATAATTCATAGGTTAATTACATGAGTTTATTTTGTACAAGATATACAAATAATTTACAATGTGCTAGGAATGAACAATATACATAACATGTATAAAATGAGCCCTATCTACATGCATTACAGAGGAGGTGACAATCTTAAACTCTTCTAACACTTCTGCAGATCTGGACTCCAAAAATCTCAGTCGACAGTCTACTGGTTTTACCTTCAGTACCTGCGCGAGGAAGCAATTCCATCGCGCTAAGCATTTCTGCTTAGTGGTGCAATAATATAACCAGAAATAATATATACAAGTAAAGAAAGAAATAAATGATAATTCAGATACTCAAGAATCAATTTAATTTGGTATGGTATTTCTAGTATCAACGATCTTATATACTAGTTTGTTCCTCTTTGGAAGTGCTTAGTTTATAACTTTTTAGTAATACTAACAGGTATATAATTTATTCTATCTGTATTGTATTTCAAGTCTGTACGGTTCTGTAATTTATATTTTTGTTATGTTTCTTTTGCTAATCTCTTTTGCTTATTCATTCAATACTTAATTTAATTGTACTGGATTTTCATTATACTTAACTTAACTTAGCTGCCTGAATTGAATAATACTTTAATTGATCGCCCAAGTAACCTATACTAGGCATCGGATCGATAACGGGTCGTTGGCCTGGACACCGCGGTGCCTCGGGCCGTCATACCATGGGACGGTAACGCCAACCATGTATGCAGTCAGTATGGCTAAAAAGCCATGATATCACATAATCGGGCATAAAAGCCATGCATGCGGGCATAAAAGCCATGAATACGGGCATAAAGCCATGAATACAGGCATAAAGCCTTTCGCAGTACTGCTAAAACAATACCCTATTGGCATGCCAAACTATCCAAACCAATCTTGTTAGGTATACTAGGGCATTTGATACTTTAAAATATTAATATATTGTGCTTTATGACTTCATTATTTCATGATAAATTTCAATCATAATTCATACATTCATTTGATCATTTATATGATCACAATTCACATCAATTATCCTTTTATACCATTGTACTCAAAATACTTCTCCTCTTTACAATAATGAGAACTAATGTCTCATCCATACATTAATATGGTTTATTTATCCATTCATTATGTTATTCATATTGATCCCAATTCTAAACAATGGTTCACATGTACCATTGTATTCAAAACATTTTTCCTTTCTCATTTATACATTCAAGAATCTACTTATGTAGTCAAAAATTTTATATTTCAAGTTGAGTTATTAATATTTTATGAATTCCATTTATGATGGGCATATAAGCCCTAACTATCTATTCACATCAATTAGGTGACTTATTTTTCATGTTTCAAGTAATCCATGAATATTTTATGGATTTCAAATTTATGGCCTTAATTTCTTTTTAACAATTTTGACTAGGATGCATAGTCCACATTTGTCATACAATTCTAAGCATTTAAGCTTAGAATTGGTTCTAGGTCTTCATCTTAATTCACTAATCATTTTGATTACTATTCACCATACTAGTCAACCAAAATGTTGACCTTTTTATACTTAATGGATATATTAATTCTAATTACACCAAGATCCCACATTTTGAGTTTTACATTTACTAGTATTAATTACCAATTGCAATTTAAAGTCCCCTAGATGCATTTCTAATTTCAAATTTTGAATTTCAAGTTTTGGTGTCACTATTCACCTCATTGGTCAACAAAAATGTTGACTTTTGCATAGACAATAGGTACATTGGTTTTAACACTCCCGATGTACCACATTTTGCATTTAAAACTTGTTGGAATCAATTACCAAATCCATTTCCAAGCTTATTTCAAGTTTTCATGTCATTATTCACTTCATTAGTCAACTAAAATGTTGACTTTTGCATAGAAAATATGTACATTGACTTTGGCACTTCAAACATACTACATTTTTCATTTAAAACTTGTTGGTTTTGGTCACTTTCTCAAAGCTTAGGTCATTTTGGCAAAATTGCTAATTTTCGGTTTTGGTGCTCCGAAGTTGTACTGTTTCTTTGGTCAATTTACTGTTGGAATTTGATAAAACTTCCTTCATAGAAAATGTTCCTTATTTTTTCTAGTTGAATTTCTTTTTTTGAATCACTCCATTTGGAGTTTTTTATCTCAAGTTATGGCCAAAATAAGTTTACTGTTCACGTGTACTGTTCATGCTGAGATTTTGGGTCTGGCAGATTTTTGGTCCAACTTTGGTCAGTAATTTGATCAAGTTAAGTTCATAATTTGGTCTAACTTTCTTCTTATGAAATATTCTACCATACCTTAGGTTTCCATCGGTTCAAGAATCGCCTAAATCCGAGTTTTCTAGAGAGAGTTATCGTCCTCCAAACATTACTGTTGAAATGAAAATCTACAGAGTTGCAGGTTTGAACAGTAACTATGACTGCCATTTGGGTTAGGTTCTGGTCATAATTTGGGGTAGGTTTCTTCATGAAAGTTGTTTTTCTATGTCTTAACTTGTTGCTGTAAAAATTTCAGATCAATTGACCATTTCTACAGTGAGTTATGGCTAAATGAACAGTTACTGTTCATTTAGTCATTTTTGCAGGTGCTGTTGCAGGGGATCCAGATTGGGGCCAAGTTTTGGTCCTCTTGTTTTGGTCTTTTGGGCATGGTTTCTTCAGAAAAAAAGTGTCATTATAAGCCTAGTTTCATGTCCAATTGGCCAAACACCAATTGGACCAACATAGCCCAAGTTATGGCTGTGTAATTGGACTGAATTTTCAGTCCCTCTGCTGCTGTCCTAGGGCAGCCTACATCTTCACTTTGCAATCCTATTTTTCAGTCCAATTCATGGTCAACATACCTAAAATGGTCACTAATTGACCACTAAAATGTCCATTACTCAATTCACATGCCAAGTCCAATTTTCACCCTTAAAACCCTAATTTCTCATTGCAATTCACCCATACACCTTAGTTACACACTTCCATTCATTATATATGTGTTTATACACTTTAAACATAAGCTCTAATTCATTCTAAGTCCATCATCAACATTCAATCCTATTCCTTCCTTAGGGCAGCTGAAATCCATGGTATGTATACACATGAATTTAGTCCATTTAACTTACAATTTCATACTAAATTCAAGTCCTTAACATGGAAATAAAGGAATATTAGCATAAGTAAGCACTAACCTTTGCATGAGCTTTTTGTTCCTTCACAATCCTTCATTTCCTTAACTTTTCTTAGTAACCAAACACTTCCCCAAAAGAGGTAGACAATTTTTAATGAAGGCAATTTAGGTTCTAATGGTGAGAATTCATGGGAATGAAAGAGAGATGAAAGAAAATGTTTATGGAGGAGAGAAAGACATTTTCGGCTGGTTGGGAGTATGAAGCTAGCTGCTCACGTTTTTTTTCCTTTCCTTTGGTCTTTAATTTGTCTCTTTTAAGTATTTAAGAAAGCTTATTAACTTGTGATTGGTTGGTAATTTATAAATGACATCATGTGATGTCATTATTTGCATTACTTTGATTTTTCTTTGCTTTTATTTTCTACCACATTTCAATTTAATTTTTAGTAATGTTTATTCATATTTTGAGTCATAATAATTATTTACTTAACTGGACAAGTCGGCCAAAAATCACCTCTGAAGGCGAAATGACCAAAATGCCCTCCGTTTGGCTTAACGGGTCAAAATTGTCTGTACCGATTGATAAATTTTTCTAAATATTTTCTTGGCATTCTAATGCTATAGGAACCTCAATGACCCTTCTCTGGAGTCCCAAAAATTATTTTATAATTTCCCCCCCGAGTCTAGGGCTCCTCGTTGCGAGAATCGCAACTTTCCTCCGGTTACCCATCGCTTGGGCACCGGCTCATTTGACTTAACTGTATTTTATTTCTAAAATTTTTACTAAATTTTTCTCATTAATATTTGAGTTAATTATGGTTCTTGACTTCAGTTTAAATATTTTTCCGGACGTTCTAGCTGTCCGGACCGACACCGGTCACCGGAACAGTAGAATGTACGGAGTTGCTACCGGGAGGATGTTACAAATCTTCCCCTCTTATTTAAATTTCGTCCTCGAAATTTACTGGGTGTAAATAGCCGAGGAGCTACTACCTCTTTATTTCTTCACCTTTCTGTGTTATCCTACTTCACTTTCTCCTTAGTCTCAATCTCATCCTCAAACAATTATGTACTCATCCTTTTTCATCTTCAATATAGTCTCCTTCTTATTTCCATTCGCCATTTCATTGTCTCTTCACTCTCTTATTCCATACCTTAACCTAAAATAAACGGGAAATATAGATCTGCAATAGTGTCACCTCGACTCATATGAATGCAATGCATGATATGCAATCTATCTAGGTCCAGAAATGCCTAAACCGTGCTCTGATACCACTAAATGTGACACCCCTTACCCGACTACAGTGTAGCCGAGCAAGTTATGCCACTCAGTGTGCCGGAGCACTCTATTTTATCTGATTTCATTACAGTCCTTGATTTATTTATTCAAAAACTTTATTGAAGATTTAGGCTATTTTTACTTTTATCAAAATCTAACTAAATTGGAAATTTCAAAAATTTTAACGATAATCCGACAAAGTGTCGGCAGTAATTTGGACTAACAGTTCTTCTGAACCTGCCAAAGATAATTTCAATATATACTCAATTTCTGAAACTTAATAGTCTCAAAAATTTTCAAACATAATGTATCTCAATACAGTATCCAGATTTCTCAGAAATCTCATTAGATTTTCAATATCTCAATATTCACAAGTATAATCTCATTATAACTCAAATTCAATTCACATACTAAAATACTTACTTTGAATAGCTTCCATAATTCATAGGTTAATTACATGAGTTTATTTTGTACAAGATATACAAATAATTTACAATGTGCTAGGAATGAACAATATACATAACATGTATATAATGTGCCCTATCTACATGCTTTTGTGAGGAGGTGACAATCATGAACTCTTCTGACACATCAGCAGATCTGGACTCCAAAAATCTCGATCGACAGTCTCTGGTTTTACCTTGATGCACCTTTCGAGGAAGCAATTCCATCGCGCTAAGAATTTATGCTTAGTGGTGCAATAATATAAACAAAAATAAAATATCCAATTAAAGAAAGAAATAAATCATAATATACATACTCAAGAAACAATTTAATTTGTTATCTTATTTCTAGTATCAACGATCTTATATACTAGTTTGTTACTCTTTGGTAGTGGTTAGTTTATAACTTTTCAGTATTACTAGCAGGTATTTAATTTATTCTATCTTTATTGTATTTCATTTGTTTACAGTTCTGCAATTTATATTTTTGTTTTGTTTGTTTTGCTAATCTCTTTTGCTTATTCATTCAATACTTAATTTAATTGTCTCGATTTTCATTATACTTAACTTAACTTAATTTGCTGAATTGAATAATACTTTAATTGATGCCCAAGTAACCTATACTAGGCATCGGATGGATAACGGGTCATTGGCCTTTGGACACGCGGTGCCTCGGGCGTCATACCATGGGACGCAGAACGTCAACCATGTATGCAGTCAGTATGGCTAAAAAGCCATGATATCACATAATCGGGCATAAAAGCCATGCATACGGGCATAAAAGCCATGAATACGGGCATAAAGCCATGAATACAGGCATAAAGCCTTTCGCAGTACTGCTAAAACAATACCCTATTGGCATGCCAAACTATCCAAATCAATCTTGTTAGGTATACTAGGGCATTTGATACTTTAAAATATTAATATATTGTGCTTTATGACTTCATTATTTCATGATAAATTTCAATCATAATTCATACATTCATTTGATCATTTATATGATCACAATTCACATCAATTATCCTTTTATACCATTGTACTCAAAATACTTCTCCTCTTTACAATAATGAGAACTAATGTCTCATCCATACATTAATATGGTTTATTTATCCATTCATTATGTTATTCATATTGATCCCAATTCTAAACAATGGTTCACATGTACCATTGTATTCAAAACATTTTTCCTTTCTCATTTATACATTCAAGAATCTACTTATGTAGTCACAAATTTTATATTTCAAGTTGAGTTATTAATATTTTATGAATTCCATTTGTGATGGGCATATAAGCCCTAACAATCTATTCACATCAATTAGGTGACTTATTTTTCATGTTTCAAGTAATCCATGAATATTTCATGGATTTCAAATTTATGGCCTTAATTTCTTTTTAACAATTTTGACTAGGATGCATAGTCCACATTTGTCATACAATTCTAAGCATTTAAGCTTAGAATTGGTTTTAGGTCTTCATCTTAATTCACTAATCATTTTGATTACTATTCACCATACTAGTCAACCAAAATGTTGACCTTTTTATACTTAATGGATATATTAATTCTAATTACACCAAGATCCCACATTTTGAGTTTTACATTTACTAGTATTAATTGCCAATTGCAATTTAAAGTCCCCTAGATGCATTTCTAATTTCAAATTTTGAATTTCAAGTTTTGGTGTCACTATTCACCTCATTGGTCAACAAAAATGTTGACTTTTGCATAGACAATAGGTACATTGGTTTTAACACTCCCGATGTACCACATTTTGCATTTAAAACTTGTTGGAATCAATTACCAAATCCATTTCCAAGCTTATTTCAAGTTTTCATGTCACTATTCACTTCATTAGTCAACTAAAATGTTGACTTTTGCATAGAAAATATGTACATTGACTTTGGCACTTCAAACATACTACATTTTTCATTTAAAACTTGTTGGTTTTGGTCACTTTCTCAAAGCTTAGGTCATTTTGGCAAAATTGCTAATTTTCAGTTTTGGTGCTCCGAAGTTGCACTGTTTCATTCGTCAATTTACTATTGGAATTTGACAAAACTTCCTTCATAGAAAATGTTCCTTATTTTTTCTAGTTGAATTTATTTTTTTGAATCACTCCATTTGGAGTTTTGTAGCTCAAACTATGGCCAAAATAAGTTTACTGTTCACGTGTACTGTTCATGATGAGATTTTGGGTCTGGCAGATTTTTTGTCCAACTTTGGTCAGTAATTTGATCAAGTTAAGTTCATAATTTGGTCTAACTTTCTTCTTATGAAATATTCTACCATACCTTAGGTTTCCATCGGTTCAAGAATCGCCTAAATCCGAGTTTTCTAGAGAGAGTTATAGTCCTCCAAACATTACTGCTGAAATGAAAATCTGCAGAGTTGCAGGTTTGAACAGTAACTGTGACTGCCATTTGGGTTAGGTTCTGGTCATAATTTGGGGTAGGTTTCTTCATGAAAGTTGTTTTTCTATGTCTTAACTTGTTGCTGTAAAAATTTCAGATCAATTGACCATTTCTACAGTGAGTTATGGCCAAATGAACAGTTACTATTCATTTGGTCATTTCTGCAGGTGCTGTTGCAGGGGATCTAGATTGGGGCCAAGTTTTGGTCCTCTTGCTTTGGTCTTTTGGGCATGGTTTCTTCAGCAAAAATGTGTCATTATAAGCCTAGTTTCATGTCCAATTGGCCAAACACCAATTGGACCAACACAGCCCATGTTATGGCTGTGTAATTGGACTGAATTTTCAGTCCCTCTGCTGTTGTCCTAGGGCAGCCTACATCTTCACTTTGCAATCCTATTTTTCAGTCCAATTCATGGTCAACATACCTAAAATGGTCACTAATTGACCACTAAAATGTCCATTACTCAATTCACATGCCAAGTCGAATTTTCACCCTTAAAACCCTAATTTCTCATTGCAATTCACCCATACACCTTAGTTACACACTTCCATTCATTATATATGTGTTTATACACTTTAAACATAAGCTCTAATTCATTCTAAGTCCATCATCAACACTCAATCCTATTCCTTCCTTAGGGCAGCTGAAATCCATGGTATGTATACACATGAATTTAGTCCATTTAACTTACAATTTCATACTAAATTCAAGTCCTTAACATGGAAATAAAGGAATATTAGCATAAGTAAGCACTAACCTTTGCATGAGCTTTTTGTCCCTTCACAATCCTTCATTTCCTTAACTTTTCTTAGTAACCAAACACTTCCCCAAAAGAGGTAGACAATTTTTAATGAAGGCAATTTAGGTTTTAATGGTGAGAATTCATGGGAATGAAAGAGAGATGAAAGAAAATGTTTATGGAGGAGAGAAAGACATTTTCGGCTGGTTGGGAGGATGAAGCTAGCTGCTCACGTTTTTTTTCCTTTCCTTTGGTCTTTAATTTGTCTCTTTTAAGTATTTAAGAAAGCTTATTAACTTGTGATTGGTTGGTAATTTATAAATGACATCATATGATGTCATTATTTGCATTACTTTGATTTTTCTTTGCTTTTATTTTCTACCACATTTCAATTTAATTTTTAGTAATGTTTATTCATATTTTTAGTCATAATAATTATTTACTTAACTGGACAAGTCGGCCAAAAATCACCTCTGAAGGCGAAATGACCAAAATGCCCTCCTTTTGGCTTAACGGGTTAAAATTGTATGTACCGATTGATAAATTTTTCTAAATATTTTCTTGGCATTCTAATGCCATAAGAACCTCAATGACCCTTCTCTGGAGTCCCAAAAATTATTTTATAATTTTTCCCCCGGGTCTAGAGCTCCTCGTTGCGAGAACCGCAACTTTCCTCCGGTTACCCATCGCTTGGGCTCCGGCTCATTTGACTTAACTGTATTTTATTTCTAAAATTTTTACTAAATTTTTCTCATTAATATTTGAGTTAATTATGGTTCTTGACTTTAGTTTAAATATTTTTCCAGACGTTCTAGCTGTCCGGACAGACACCGGTCACCGGAACAGTAGAATGTACGGAGTTGCTACCGGGAGGATGTTACAAGAGTTCTTGTTTCCCCTGTGCTATCATTCTCTCCAGCTGGTCAACATTTTCTTTTAGCTCTTGATAGAGGGTGGCTTGTCTTTCTTTTTCCTTCCTTTCTTTAGCGCATTCTCTCAGGATATCATTGATAAGTTGTGCTTGCTCTTTCAGTTCAAGCTTCTTCTTTTTGCTTTCTTATTTATACTCTTCCATGAGTATCTTCTGGTATTCCATTTTCTCTTGAAGTTTGCCATTCCGTACTTCTGCTTCTTTTATTGTAGCCTAGAGAGAGATTTTTTCCTTTTCCCACCACATTCCTTGTTCCTCAAACTCTGCCCTTTCGGCCGTTGCTTCTTCCCTTAGCCTTTTTACTTCTCTTCTGAGGATGTGTTGTTGGTCCTCCAACTGTTTTATTCGTTCTTGTAATTGCCAATTTTCGGCATCCGCCTTTTGTAGAGAATCAGCCAAATGAGCACTAGCTTTTTCTAAAAGGATGTTTCGATGGGGGTCGCTATCTTCGAATTTGGTTGGATATGCAATTAGGTATCCTTGATCCCTGTCGGCCCTCCATTAAGATAATCGCCCGTGACATTCGGACCCTTAGGCGACCTTTCCATCATAGTGATGTTTTCCCAGGATTTGCGAGCTATTTTCAATTCTTCTTCATTATCAAGCTCATGATAGAAATGACCTTGTTGGTATTCTTCAATACCGATTGCAGACTGGGTCAAGCCGAACTGTCTCATTACTAATGCTGGGATGTAACTTGTGTGTCCGGTCATTCTAATTAGAGACACTGAACAATTACCCCCTGTGCTGAACAAAATGGTTTGACTGGATGTCCACAATTTCTTCCAACAGTGGTCATGGCTATTGAAGCTCAAAATCCGTTCTTGCCATTGCAGCTCATCTTTTGGGCTGATTACTAATCTGGTCATTTTTTCGATAAGAGGCTAGTCAAAATACCAAGTTAACCCCTTTGTCTCTACAGGACACATATGACTGATGATCCAGAGGTGCAATAATTGAGAACAACACTTGATGGACCCCTTGCCTTGTCGTCGATAGTAAGTAAGAGTTAATAAAGTCTCTGCAAGAATTGCCGGTATTGGATTGACCTTCTATTTTTCTACTGCCCAGAATATCTCCGCAACGCTGCAGGTTATAATTCCCGAAGGCCCAGGAAACAAGATCAGGCCATAGATCCCCAAAGCAAGTGCCAATGAAGCCTGCTCCCATTGTTCATCCTGGATGTATCGATCCAACCACTTCTTGAGGTAAGTCCAACACCAACCATGTGTGTTTCCTTTGACAATTTCCCTCGCCTTTGCCTCTTCCGGGGGAATCCCCAACATGTGTACGAACCGTTTCCAGGTCTGCCTATGGTCAAGGTGTAGGTAGATCCGATTCTGCGCTGCATAAGGAATTTCTAACAATGCCTGATATTCTTCCATAGTGGGGGTAGTATCGATATCGTTAAAGGAGAACACCCCATACTTGGGATTCTAAACTGACATAGCCTTTAATGCCGAAACTTGGACTTTGACTCGTATCAGGATCGCAATCCTTCCATATTTTTCTTCAAATTGTGCCTTGACATGATCAGGAAGCAACCTCCAACTACTGGATAAGCCCTCGAGACAAGCACTTTTGACTTTGACTTTGCTTAGGTCCAACGGAGGTAACAAGTTGGCATCTGCCCTGGTGACATCACTTCGTAGGGGTACTGAACCATGAGGCGATTTGGACCATGGTTTAGCATGCTGTTCCGGTCTAAGAATTTCTTCTGCCGAGTGACTCGAGGATGCCATGTTAAAAATGATGCTTATTCTTTTACAGACCTTAATTTAGGGATGCCTGTGGGGAAAACTTGTTAGCAGAATAAATTCAGAGAACTTTGAATTATACTGTTGGCAGGGTGACACCTACACATTTATCAAAGTAGGAAAGTGTGTAGGTCCCCCTAACAGTATGATCCAAGATTATCCTCAGAATAAGAACATAAGATAACACAAACAGAATAGGGCGAGAGCAAGTATGTCCCTTTTGTCCTAAAATAAGGAGAGTCCTGGTACCGGATGGGTGCTACCTAATTGGATAGTTCTATCTTATGAGGTAGTTTGCTACAGCTTTCAACTATTGTGATAGTTTAGCTCAAGGTCTAATTTTCTAAAAGCCACAGGTTCCCAGATTGCCCCTACTACAAACAGTAGAGCCCCATTCTATCACCATGATACTAACGGGAGAGTTCCACGGGTATCACAGTAAATAGAACAAGTTTCAATCTGAGCATAAGCCTTCACAGATACTAACGGGGTAAAACCCATGGGTACCGCTACATGACCCCCTCCTACTTTCCTAACAGGGTAAGAAAGCCCGGGTATAGGGCTGAAGTGTGTGAGGACATTGAGTGAGTGTTCAGTGTGTGAAGGGACACCTTTACCTCTTCCCAATACGGGGGAGTTTTCCTTTTTTTTTTTAGACGAAGAGTGCTGTGGGGAATAAGACAATCAAGACAAGCAAAACGGTTAGTAAAAATAACAATAATTAACATTTGGAATTTTGTAAATTAAGCCCACCTAGCTACGGTTTAAGCATAAAATTAAATCTACTTTTGGACCTCTGAACAGTTCGGACTCCCCAGTGGAGTCGCCAAGCTGTCGCAAGGTATTTTGCGGTCGCCTGGACGAATACTCACCGAAGTGGGAAAGAGTGAGGAGTCACCACTTTAATTTTGAGGGAAATTAAAGAAAACCATTTGTGAAATGTAAATTAAAATGAAACCACTTCGAAAACAAAGATTCTAGGTTCGGGGTCCGTACATGGGCGGGGAAGGTGTTAGGCATCCCGCCTCGTCCCTCTGTGAGGGCAAGCAGATCTAATGTTATGTTCTTTATAAATTAAAATCGATAGTTAGGGGGGTTAGAATGAAGATGTTAATCCCTTTGAAAAGAGAGAATGTTTAATTTTTCACTGTTTAGGGTTACCCAAATACATAAGTACAGGAGACGACCCTTAATGAGTTAGTGTTGCGTAGTGATTTTGTTTAGAGGTTTGCTTCGTGTATTGTGCCATCTTTGTTTGGATTTGAGAGAATCTGGGCAAGAGCTTCTCCCGATCTCTAGGGATAATCTGTTTAAAATTTAGATGGGGAATCTCGGATAAGAACTCTCCTCCGGTCTCCCCGTATTTATTAAAATCTGAATGAGAATCGGATAAGAACTCTCCTCCGATCTCTTTGAGTATTTGAAATTTCATTTGAAAATCGGATAAGAACTCTCGTCTGATCTCTTTGAATATTTATTGAAATTTTCGATTGAAGACCGGATAAGAACTCTCCTCCGATTTCTTTGAATATTTGTTGAAATTTTCGATTGAAGACCAGATAAGAACTCTCCTCCGATCTCTTTTAATATTTATTGAAATTTTCGATTGAAGACCGGATAAGAACTCTCCTCCGATCTCTTTTAATATTTATAATTTTGATTGAGAATCGGATAAGAACTCTCCTCCGATCTCTTTTAATATGCAATTTTAGAGTTTTAATAAAGGATCTCGGATAAGAACTCTCCTCCAATCTCCTATTTGGTTTGGATGAGGATCAGGTAAGAACTCTCCCCTGACCTCTTGAAATTTAGTTACAATCGTATCGCGCAAGGACCTTAGGCTAAGGGCATCCGAAGACACTGGGAACCCGGATTAGGCTTCTTTTTAACTCATTGGTACCTTGTGACTAGATAAGGGATACCAGACTGAATTTTTACCGATCTCCTATGTGATTGCCTTACCAGTACTTTTCGGCAGGCAATACTCACTCTATTTTGTTTGCTAGTATGAGATTCGATTTTACTTCGACCCCCCACTTTACCCAGTCATCTTCTGAGCTAGTCTAGTAGTTCAACTTCATAATTTTCTCTGATTTATTATCCGAACTTTTATTATTTTAAAGAAACTCTTATGTTAAGATACAGCTACCAACATTTTATCAAACTACTTAAACGTTACTCAGGACCAGAACACCTACATTTGAAAGTAATAAAGGCTAACAGAAAAAGAATGAACTGATGAACAAAAAGTAAACTCAAGAATAACCTTCTTCACGAGGTTCTTTAACATAACATAAAATTGGTGAAAATTACGAGCGTGAATACAAAGAAAATACATAAACTAAAAAACGAGCACTTGATAAAGCAGTGGTATAGACACTCACCTGTAGGGAGTCGAATCTATAGAACTAACTATGGAGTCACAAAATATAGTAGAGTTGCGCGCTGATAGCTTGGGGACTAATGTTCGCCTTGGAATGAAGAATACCAAGTTAAAACGCAGTCAAATCGAAATGACAACAACCGGGTTTGAATGAGGTTGAGCTTGGAAAATGAAAGTGGAAATGAAGACAGAACTGAAACTAAGAAAGGATATCACAGAGTAATGAATGAACTGAAAATAGAGAGTTTCAGTATTCAATACCCCTTCAAAGAAAATACTTTAGAAAACTGGTTTCTGAAGTTTTTCTATTTTTAAAAGCTTAAAAATAACAGAGTAGCAAAACTGAATTAAGTTTCAGAGCCTTTCCACTATAGTCACCACCCTTTTCTTCTGTCCTCCTTTTCAACAGTTTTCATGCAGGTATTTATAGGGAATGGGTGCTCCCAATGAAGGGTCAGGATTTTCTTTGAGGGAGATGGAAGGTTTGGATTTTAAAGGACATGATCTGATGCCTGAGAATTGAATAGAATCAAAATGAATGGCTGAGATCCTATTCAGAATATTTTTCCTTTTTCTTTTCCAATCCAGCGGCTCAAAAATTTCTTGTCAAGGGAGATCTGAGGGCTGGTAATAAAAGGCGCGCGGTCTTATCATCTTCTCTTTGATCCAAGGGCTCCGGACTTGTCATTACAAGTAAGATCAACGGTGGAGATCGAGATGTACAGGACTGCCATGACACGTCCTGGTGCCTGTCAGTAATGTGGGCGATTCTACAAATGAGGCGTGCGGTGGAGATTTGATCTCATCTGTAACGCTTTAACTACCTCGGCTCAGATTATGACGACAGTTATTGGAAGTTGTCTTATTCTCTTTGCTTTCCGATCTCCCATCCCTTCCAATCTTTCTAATATGATCCCTTTCCGATCTCTCATGCTGGGCCCCTCTCCCAATCTCTCCCGTTCTAGGATCTTCTACTCTATCTGGGCTGGTTCAGTCAAAGCATATATTCCTTCAGTTATCGAGGCATCCGCTTCATTTTCTGCTAGCAATAAATGCTCAGACCTTCTCTATATATACCTTTAACGGGAAATCCTTCCGCATTTCATTTTCTCCTCTTTCTTTCTCACTTTTCCTATTCTAGCCGCTCTAACAACAATCCCGGCCATGATAGCTGCTTTTGATCTTTTTTCGGCCGTTCACTTTATTTATCGACTGAAAATTTATGACCCCGGTGATCAGAAAATCACTATGGCCACCTCTGATGATAGTGAGAGAACTGGACTAATTTACTGACCCAGATCGAGAATATCGATTATGTTGACCTCGAATCGGTCGATCGATGTAATCGACGAATCGATTTCGGGCGAGAAGACTGGTAATTTCCCTCCTATTATTGGTGACTGCCGTTTGAAGTTCATTTGGCTTCTCACCACATTGGGTGTCCCGACAGCGGCTCGGTTCCGAGTGATAACATTGATGATGACCTCTCTTATCCTCGTGAGAGTCATAGTCCCCCCATCTGAGTTGTACATCTATCCGATGTCAATGGCTGGTTTCCTGATCAAACACATCTTTTGATTCAGCCACGAGACTAGGCTTTGACATAGATCTGTATTAGATAGGATGTACCGCCGATCTCTAAAGATCGCCCCTATGATGTAATCTGACCTTTAATGTAATCTGATCTCTTGAGATCGCACAAATAGTGTGATCTGACCTTTTGGAAATGTAATCCGATCTCTTGGGATCGCCCAAATGATGTAATCTGACCTTTTGGAAATGTAATCCGATCTCTTGATCGCCCAAATGATGTAATCTGACCTTTTGGAAATGAAATTTATTTTGACAATTATCATTTTATTATTATTGCATTGGTTATTTTCCGATCTCTGATGTGTTTATCCGATCTCTGTAATTCTAAACATCTACCTTAATTTGCCGGTCTTTAACTAGCCGATCTCCCCTTATTTAATTATGGAGTTTCTGGAATATTCGTGAGATGTGTCAGAAAAAGCTGGCAAATCTCGCTAACCGATGCGCCGCTTAGGACACTGTGAGCATTAAATGCTCAGACGGGTATAAATAGGGGATGGGTCAGCCAGTTGCTCCCTTATGTCATTTTCAGCATCTCGAGAGCGATTCCAAAATTCTCTCATTTTTTCAAGTTCTTCCGACACCGATCACACTCTGGTAAGGGTTTTGATCTTTCTTTTAGTTTAAATTTTCCCTTTTCTTTGAAAATGAGCGTCGTTGAGGGTCAGAGAGCGGCGAGCCCCCCTTCCATTCATGTATCGTGGTCATCAGATGAAGTTGAAGTGGTCGGACCAAGCGGACGATCTGAACCTCCTACAACCTCCGTTTCAGCCCGGGTCAAGTGGCACCCTCGAGGTAAACGCATTATTCAGGGAGAGAAAACCTTCCCGTGGATGAGCTGCCGTCAATCCTTCAAGAAATGGATCTGCAGTCGTTTAGCCAATAATATAACCTTCGGACTGATTCATATGAACTTATCAAGTGTCATGGCAATCTCCGAGCCGATCACTTCTTCGAAGAGAATGATATGATCATAGTATATGAAGAGCAATTAAAAGCCGAGCTATGGCTCCCTCTTGATGATTTCTTCAAGGAAGTCCTGAAATTCCACCAAGTATGCATAGCCCAAGTACACCCGAACTCATGGCGGATCCTGGTAGCCTTCAGAGGCCTCTACCGAGCTAAAGGACTCAGTTCTACAGCGAAGGTGTTCGCCGAGCTACATAGGCTAACTCATCGAAAGGACGATGAGTAATGGTTCTTTCAGGCGAAACCACATTGTGGGCTCTTTACCGACCTGCCCTCCTCCCTGAAGAATTGGAAGAATCGCTTCTTTATTTTGAGGAGCAAGATTCCGAACGGTTTTAAGGGTTTCCCACGTAGCTGGCTGTATCTGGGCCCCTCACTTCCGAAGTGCATCACCCTAAATAGGGAAGAGGGCATAATGGTAATGGAGCTGAAAGATCAGGCAGCCACTCAGTAGTTCTCCTGTTTAGATGCGGTGACGACCGAACTGCATCATTGGACAATGCAGCTGATTACCGGCGAAAAACGCGGGCTTCAGCTCTCTGACCTCGACCTCGGTATTTTCCACAACTCTTATCTTTGGGCCTTAGCGAACTTACTGACTTTTTCTTTGTGCAGGCATGGCGAGTGGTGAGGCTTCAAAAGAGAGCCGAAAGCAGAAAAGAGAGGTCTCCCAGAAAGTACAAGAGATGAAACGCGCCAAGGCTTCTCAGAAGCCCATGCATGATTCAGTAGGGATGCAAGGAGGCTCATCCCAGCCCTCAGGACCGCCAGTTCCTAAAATAGAAGTGGTTCGGTCCCCTCCTCGACATGAAGAGCTGCCACCACCTCCACTAGTTGCCTCGAGTGCGAAAGGGGGTCCTTCTCAACCCACTTCGAGGACCCTTTCCCGCGGCGCTCAGGTCTTGATCCATTCCCTGGAGAAGAACCGAACTGTTCGGGAGAATCCGGGTTTGGCTAAGGTTTTGGGGGCCTCCATAAGAGGATCGGAATAGGCTGACCCCGAACAGTCTCGATGATATCCTGACCCAGACTATGAGCCTGAGCGTGGAGAGTTTGGTGAACCAACACATCATCTAGGAAAAGGCTCATCATTTAAGGCAGGAGATCCAGAAGGTGGGTCAAGAAGTGGCTTCAGCCCGAGCCCAAATTTCATCCGCCCAAAACTACATAGTTGAAATTGAGGGGCGGATGAAGTTTTACGAGGATAAACTGGCCGAGCAGGCTCATGTTCTTGAAGAAGCTCGGGCACTCCGAGCCGCTGATGTCGCACGCCTCACTGAAGAGCTCAGAGCAAAAGAAGAAGATGCAGTGACAAGGGAGGCCGGTGCTTATGTGAACGCCCATAGGGATCTTTTAGCTGAGCTCAAGAAGCATTATCCCAAGGAGGACTTTTCCTGGATGGTGGATCTGGCTCCCCAAGACGAAGAGGATAGCGAAGAGGAGGCTAAGGGTGATAGAGAGGGTGACCAAAATGTAGAACAGGCTGGGGGTGATCCTCCAGCCAAATGACTTGTATATATTTTTACTTTGAAATGAAATGAAGTTCTTTCTTTTGTTCAATGACTTGAAGAGATTGGAAAGTATCTAAGTTGTACAAGCGCTTGACTGTCTGAACCAATTAGAACATCAAACTTGAAAATGATTATTAACCTAAGTAAAACAGGTCGAAAAAAACATTGTAAGCATGAGCTCGGCTGAGAATAAACACTGAACGGGATTTAAAATTATTAAAATTGGAAACCTGATTTGAACACTTAAGATCGAAAACATCATTAAACCGGATTGAAACGTTAACTTTATCAAACGATTATCCACAAAATTTAAAAAGGGAGATCGAAAATAAGACTGGATGGCACAAAGACCTAATGTTGGTTTGATTTCGTTTGACGAGAGGTCGGAAATGTGATTAACTGGCCAGGAGACTTAATAATTTGTTTAAGAGATCCGTAAGGATTTGAACGATACGAAAACTTGGTATTGGTTCGATTTCTTTGGAGAGAGATCGAAAATGACTGACTAGCAAGGAGACTTGGTGTCAGTTTGGATCCCTACGAAAAGAGATCGGAAATGAATGGAGACTTGGTGCTGGGGATTGATTTCACAGTCTATTGATTTCAGGGATTGGCCAAAATATGGTGTCGACATGCATAATTATTTTATTCTATTTTATTTTATTTTATATTGTCACCACTAAACAGAATTGCTTAGCACATCGCTTTTGCCACACGCAGGTACTGGAGACCTAGCTAGGGAGCCCAGCAGGCATCAAACGGGGTGAGCCTTTAGAGCTGTATCCGGGGCCCAGAGTCACCTCACATCTGCACTGCATATGGTAGGACATTAGGACTACAGGTGGCCCTTTTGTATTTTTGCATTTTGTATTAGTTTGATTGTAACGATAAACTCCTGTAATTATGTATTAATATAAATATATAAAATTTCATATTATTGAGATTTTCTGCATTATGTATGTTGATAAATGAAATATTGAGAATTATTTGTGAATATGCTTCAAGTGATGAAGTGAACAGAAAGGTTTTGAAAATAGTATTGTGATTTGAGATTGAGATTTTGAGATTGACTTGAATGTGTATAATTATTTTGGAAGTGTTTTTAAACAGGTTCAGAAGAACTATTTTTCCAATTTATAGCCGGCAATCTGTCGAATTTTCTATAAAATTTACGGATAAATTCAGATTTATCAAAATTGAAAATAAATGAATTAAAAGAGGTAAATTGTAATAGAAATATAAATTGGTGCTTCGGCACACTGAGTGGTATAACTTGCTCGGCTACACTGTAGATGGGTAAGGGGTGTCACATTTAGTGGTATCAGAGCATCGGTTTAGGCGTTTCTGGGCCTAGATAGAGTACATACCATTGCATTGCATTTGTAAGTGTTGAGGTGACACTGATGCAGATCTGTTTGTTTTCTTATTTTGAATAGGATATGGTTCCGGCTTCGCAAAGAGCAATTGAGGAAGAGGTGGAGAGTAGTGCTCCACCAAGGGCTGAATCTGGGGGCAGGGTAGAATCTGCTCCACCAGCAGCTGAGGCACCTGCCCAATCTCAATTTGCTCTATTTCAGCAAATGACTGAATTCTACCGGCAAATGATGGGGGCAATTCCACCACCACAACCACAGCCACAACCACCACTAGCACCACAGAAAATCTCATTTGGAGAAATTGAGAAAGCATGGGGCTATGGACTTCTTTGGGAAGAGGGAGGATGATCCCTTGGCCGTAGAAAACTGGTTGGATAGAACCTCAGAGTGCTGAAACAGGTAAATTGCACCCCCGAGCAAAACCAAGTGGGTGCTGTGTCCCTACTTCAGGATGATGCATATTAGTGGTGGGACACAGTAACCAGTGAGGTGCAACCTGAACGGATCACCTGGGAATTCTTCCTCACAGAGTTCAGAAAGAAATATATTAGCAAAGTATATTTAGAAGAGCAAAGAAGGGAATTTATCAGTTTGAGACAGAAACAGTTGTCAGTGGTTGAGTATGAGCGTGAGTTTATCAGACTGAGCCGGTATGGGAGGGAGATAGTCCCTACAGAGGTAGAGAGGTGCAGACGGTTTGAAAAAGGGCTCAATGACAACATCAAAGTCATGATCACAGCACTAGAGATCAAGAATTTTGCTAAACTGGTAGATGCAGCATCAAAAGTGGAAAGGGTCAGAATCAATGGACAAAATAGAAGGGAAAGACAGCAAAAGAGGGGTCCGAGTCAGTCCAGTACATTTTCTACTCCCAGCAAGAAGAGTAAGGGTCCTCCTGCTCAGAGTTCATGTAACACCCCTAAGTTTGGTAGTGCGTTCTGCTATTCTAGTGACCAGTGCTGTCCGGACAGCTAGGATGCCTAGAACCACACTTCAATGAGAGTGAGGAGACATAAAATAATGAAATACAAGAAGAGAAAGTATAAGAAAAACAAAGGAAAAATGATAGCAAAGAAATGTGATCAAGTTAAACGAGCCGGGAAACCTAGCGATGGGTGACCGCACCGGGAAGTCACGGCGTGGACCATTGACTAGCCCTGGACTGTGGGGAACCCTGGAAAACATTTTTAGGACTTAAATAGAACCTTGTTGAAGAATAAATCTCATTAGAAAGATCAAAGAAAAATTAAATAATTAGTACAAAGAAAAGTGAGAAATCGAAAATGCATAAACCCAGATACTGAAAAATCGAACGAATCTAACAGGGGCATTATGGTCATTTGACACCCCGAATTGTCTTTTGACCTAAATTTCCATTAAAAATAAATAATATTACACTTAGAAAATAAAATGAAAAATTAGTTTAATGGTACTTAAAGTAAATAGTTAAAATCATGGGTTAATGTGGGATTAAGTGAACAATTAGATTATAAAATGATTAAATTTGTGAGTGGACCACTAATGCATAAATTAAATACATAATAGGGCAGCTGTAACTCCACTAAACCAGCAGAAATATTCATCTTCTCCAAAGCATTCAAACTTGCCGAATTGAAGGAAAGGAGAAGAACTCCATGGGCGTTTGCATGCAAGCTTGATCCATCCTCCATTTTCAACTCCAATCTCTTAGGTTCCTTCATGAAACTTTGTCTACACATCACAAGGAAGATATTGACACCAAATTTGAGAAGTTTGGTGAAGGTTTAGCAAGTTACAATTAAAGGTAAGTTTACATTTTTGAGAATTCCTTTGTTAAACTTTATGTTCATGTTATGGGTGTTAGTTTTGTGAAGGAAATTTTAAAGTTTAAATAGTTATTGAGATAGCCATTTTTGGACAGCCATGGGGTCACGCATTTAATGATTTATTATGCATATAATTGATGAGAAATAATGTTGATCATGGTGATTTAATATCCTAGTGAATTATTTCACATATATATGGTGATTTATGCACTTGGATGGGAATTGGTAAATTGTAGGGCACTTTGATGTTGAAGGACAATTTTCGGCAACTTGGGAACACTTGAGTAAATGTATGTATTCATGGAAGTGTAGGCAGAATATTGACCCAGAAGGATTGATGGATATGTATGGAGATTGATATTGTAAAGTGTATGTAAGATTTGTAATGGTTAGGTGTGAATGTAATGGTACTTAGAACTTGTAAATGTGAATTATATTTGGTGTGTTGAGGGTAATTGTAATCTGCCCAAAGTAATGTTAGTGTAAAGTAGAATATGCTTTTGGTAATGTACCAAAACAGATTGGTAGAGAAGTAAACAAATTGCAAGGTAAATGTGTGTAATTGATGTGTGTTAAGCAAAGTAACCAAGGGCAGTGTACATTTTAGCCAATAAGTTTAAATGTGTAACCTCAATTGGTATGAGACCAATTGGAGGTGGAACTAGGCACAAAATGTGCCAACTTTCATTGAGAGAACATACCAAAATTCTGCTTGCAAGGTGATGTGAAAAATGACCAATTCGGATTAGGTACACTTCAGACCTAAAAACTGACCATTTGGGCAGCAGTGAGTGTTTAGGCCATAACTCACTCAAAACAGGTCCAATTGACCTGAAATTTTGACCAAGAATAGTTAAGACCCATACCTACAAGTCTTATGAAGACACAAAAACCCAGAAATGACCAGAAGAAAGTCAAAAAGCTTGCACAAGTTCGGGTCCAAAAACTGGCCGAACCAAAGTTGACCAAATTGACCAAAAATTGACCTAATTTGATACCAATTGACCAGTAATAGCATAATGACCATAACTTGGTCTACTTAACTCGGATTGACCTGAAATTTTGCCCCGCGTGCAATAAGACATAGATCTACAAGTTTGTAGTTTTGACCGAAACCCGAAAACCGAGGGAACTAGGTCGTCCGGCTAGGTCAAACTAGTATCCCGAAATCCAGCAATTTGCAATAAAATGCAAGAAAACGCAATATACATAGAATTGAGTTTGGTAACACGTACCAAACCTAAAACCCTATCGAATGTGACATATTAATGACACCAAAACCTAATTTACCTAAAACGCATCGAGGGTTGGTATATTAGGTGATTAAGCAAATAAAGGTATTCAGTGAATTGTTTATCGAACATTATCGTTAGAGGCAAATTAATTTAGCACTGAAACACTTCAAATTGTGTTTCCCAGTTAACAAGGACTCAGCAAAAGGGAAAGAAATACTGAGTCAAGACCAGGAGACAAATATCAGAGGTTTGTGCACAACAACTATTTCTTTTGAATTATTTTCAATTGAAATAAATATTGACTATTTGTATATTATTGTTTTAAATTGTGGAAATGTGTTTGATGGACACTTATTGATTGAAAAACATTGTGAATGGTTTGAAACTGTGAAAAATTGTTTGAATGATATTGATGGATACTTATTGATTGAAAAGCATCAGAAATGGTTTTTGTGGAAATTGAAGTGAATTACGAATTGTGTTGCCAATTTGTGAATGAAATTATAACTTTGGAAATTTATTGGATTCTTACGGATCATTTGAATAAAATGTTTGGAATTGTTTTGACTCACAATTGGCATGACACTGATACTATGTTCCTCCTCCATTAATGGGGTGAGTGTGATTATTCCTCCCTCTTTGACTTATCAGTCTGGGGTGAGTATGATTATGTTCCTCCCTCTTTGACTTATCAGTCTGAGGTGAGTGTGGATGAGTACTCATTATATAGCTAGCTTCCTCCCTCATTGATTTCGATTATTGGGGTGAGTGTGTCTTGTCGTGGTGTACAACACGGCATGTACGAAAAAAAATGTGTCATGGCTCAAATTGTGTTATTGAATTGCAAAACGATATTATTCAGTTATTTGATCAAATTGTGATATTGATCGGCAACACTGTGTTATTCAGTAATTTGATCAAATTGTATATGAATTGGCAATACGGTATTCTTAAACTATTTGACTAAATTGTGTTATTATGAATTTTGATAAGTTGTGAATTGGAGTTTAAATTCCTTATGACATCCATTGTCTTGAATTTAACTATGGTTTTACGTATCCACTATTTATATGGTTTATGAGTTGTGATTTAAAGTTGTATTTGGTTAATGTTGTGCACCACTGAGACATTGTCTCAGCGATAGCTTTTTATTGCTGTCGCAGGTAGACAGACAGATAGGGCAGCAGACTAGGCTGCTAGTACCGCTAGCGAGAGATTTTTGGGTATAGTGAGTATACCGCATTTTGTATTTTGTAATGTAATGTATATTCACTGTATGTATATTTTGTTTTTGGTTTTGAGCAGTTGCAAATTCAAATTGTACCTTGAAGTTGTAAATTAATTATGAGCTATTTGACTTGTAAAATCAGATTATATTTCCTTATCTCGACTTTGAAAAATTTCTATGGAATTGAGTTGATAAATTGTTGTGTTGAGAAATGTATTGGAGTTGAGATTTGGAAAATTATTGAAGTGTCTTTTACAGTTTTCTCAAGAACTGCTTTATCCAAAATACAGATGGCACTCGCCAAAATTTTTACGTAAATTCCAAATAAATCAAATGAGTTAATTGTTTCACTTGATTCACAAAAGTTTTTAACACTGTAAATAGTGCTCACCATTGTAAAAGAAGTAAGAAAAGTTTTTAAAATCCCTTGTAGTGTACTTAATGGGTTATCAGTAGACGAAGTTGGTAATTCATTAGGTATACTACGGGATCATGTTATGCCTTACAGAGGGGTAGGGTGTGACATGTTTTAGTGGTATCAGAGCAAAGTTTTTAAATTCTGTTTTCACTTTTTAATTGAATATTCTTTCTTCACATTACAACTGCTCAATATCATTGTTTGATACATACAGTACATTACATTATAAATATGCACTAACGGGAGGAAATCTCCTTGTATTATTGTACAGGAGGTCTAGAATCCTCGCATTGACTATGGAAGAGGGTGATCGTTTAGTCGATCAATCTATAGAGGCTGAGGTGCAAAGGATGCCCCAGTAGTACATAATGTTAGTGGTTCAAGACAGCCCCTCTGATCTGCAGATTTCTGCTCGATTCGCTCAGATGGTCGCAATGTCCCAACAAATGGCTGGTAATGTTCCTACTCAAGTCCCAATACAGACACCAGTGGTACAACCACAGTCTTACGCAAGCGATATGATAAATTGATGAAATATGGGGCTCTGAGTTCAAGGGACGGTAGATCCTCTAGAAGGTGAGCAGTGGTTAGAGAGGATGGATAGAGTATTCAAGAAACTGCATTGTCTGCAGAGGAGCTCGATTTGAATACTCGTATCTTTGCTCTGAGGGGATGCTTATGATCGTGGAAAACCATTCCCCACGATGCAGTAGAACTGCGTATTAACATGGAATGACTTTCTCAGGGAATTCAGACAGAAATATGTCCCTGATGCTTATGTGGACCAGAAGCTACAAGAGTTCCTAAGTGCAAAGCAGGGAACAGATCAGTGGCTGAGTATGAAAGAGAATTTTTCCGCCTGAGCCATTATGCAGTAAGTCTACTTTCTACCAGCAGGGAGAGATGCAAGAGGTTTGAAACCGGCTTGAAACCCAGTATCAGATTACAAGTAGTCGGCTTCAAACACACTAACTTCTCTGAACTTATTTCTCAAGCTCTAGATTTAGAAAGAATTGAGTCTGAAGTTGCTCCTGAGAAAAAGAAATCAGAGAAGACAGAAAAAGAGGGAAATTCAGTAGAACAGAGTTCTAGTGGTCTTACTGGAAAGAGGAAAAACTTTGGGGGATACAACAGAGATAGTAAGAAGTCCATTAGAGATAGATCTTCTGGACAGAAACCACCCCGATCCGATCAGCAAACTCAACAGAAACCCAGAAATGCGCTGTCAGATCGACTTTGTGAAAGTTGTGGTAAACCACATAGTGGGGTATGTTATAGAGCCGTAGGAGCATGTTTTAACTGTGGAGAGACTAGCCATTTTGCTAGGGATTGTGTAAATCCAAGTCGTTCTGGATCATTCACTACACCAAAGGGATCAACCCAAGTTTCTACCCCAAATAGTTCACCATCAGTTAGTAGAGGCAGAGGTAGAGGTAGGGGTAGTACACCTAGAAGTCAGAGTACTGTGAATCAGCCAGAACAGGGTGATGCTCCAGCTGGAGTATACGCTATACGGCAGAGAGAAGAGGCTTAGACTTTTGATATTATTACTGGTACTTTCTCAATTAGTGACTAAGATATATATATGTATTGTTTGCCCTGGAACCTGCATACTTTTATGCTAGTGTTAGAACTACATGTTCTGTTATTATTCCTTTACAAGGGAATAAATTTTGATGCATTAGTGATTAGTCCTTAAGATAAGGATTGTGATAATAAGTGAAATTAGTTTTGAAAGAGTTTATCGGCGAAAAGTATTTCCTGACACACCATAAGTTATAAAGCTAATTGGCGAGCCTATTTAATGTAAAGCAAGAGGACGTAAAGGTAAGATGCAGTAATGGAATTGCTCTAGATGAGGGCAAGGAGGTTACTGTTAGAAATTGTATAACAGTAGAGGAGAGTGATCAAGACATTCAGGTCACAAATCTACTAGGCCATAGTGTGGTAGTGAATAAAGTGTATAAAGGTTGCCCGTTGAGGATTCAGGGGTATGAATTCTCGGCAAACCTAATTGAGTTGCCATTCCACGAGTTTGACATGATTTTGGGTATGGACTGGTTGTCACGTCATCAGGCAATAGTTGATTGCAAATTGAAGAGGATTTCTCTGAAAACTTCTGAGGGTAATGAGATTATTGTTGTGGGTGAAAGGATAGATTTCCTGTCTAATGTTATCTCAGCCACAGTTGCAAGAAGATTGATGAGAAAAGGCTGTGAAGCTTGCCTAGCACACGTGGTTGATACTAGTCAAGCTAAGCCAAACCTGTGTAATATACCCATAGTAAGAGACTTCCCAGATGTATTTCCTGAAGAGTTGCCTGGTTACCACCAGAAAGGGAAGTCAAGTTTGCTATTGAGGTAATGCCGGGTACAGCACCCATTTCCATTGCTCCTTATAGGATGGCACCCACTGAATTGAAGGAGTTGAAAACTCAGTTGCAAGAGTTGCTTGATAAGGGGTTCATGTGCCCCAGTGTGTCACCATGGGGAGCTCCGGTGTTATTTGTGAAGAAGAAAGATGGAAATTTGAGATTGTGTATTGATTACCGGTAGCTGAACAAAGTAACTATGAAGAATAAATATCCATTGCCCAGAATTGACAATCTGTTTGATCAGTTAAAGGGAGCCGGTGCATTTTCAAAAATTGATCTCAGATCAGGGTATCATCAGTTGAGGGTAAAGGATGCAGATATGTCAAAAACTGCATTCAGAACCCGATATGGGCACTATGAATTTCTAGTGATGCCGTTTGGGTTAACAAATGCACCAGCAGCATTTATGGACCTTATGAACCGTATCTTCCATCCATATCTAGATCAGTTTGTAGTGGTCTTTATTGATGATATTCTGGTGTATTCCAAGACCAGGGAAGAACATGATGAACATTTGAAGATTATTCTACAAACCCTGCGAGAAAAGAAGCTGTATGCTAAGTTGTCCAAGTGTGAATTCTGGATGAGTGAAATCTCCTTCCTTGGACACATAGTATCAGTTGAGGGGATTAGAGTGGATCCCAAAAGGATAGAAGCAGTGATGGAGTGGAAGCCTCCTAGAAATAAATTGAGGTCAGAAGTTTCTTGGGGCTAGCTGGGTATTACAGAAGATTTGTGAAGGGTTCTCTCTTATAGTTGCTCCAATGACCAAGTTGTTGCACAAGAATGTGAAATTTGGCTAGAACGACAAGTGCCAAGCCAGTTTTGAGAGGCTAAAGGCTATGTTGATAGAAGCACCAGTGTTAACACAGCCAGTGTCGGGAAAAGACTTTGTGGTCTACAGTAGTGCCTCACATAATGGGCTAGGGTGTGTATTAATGCAAGAGGGGAAAGTGGTCGCCTATGCTTCCAGGCAGTTAAGGGCACATGAACAGAACTACCCTACTCATGACTTGGAGTTAGCAGCAATTATCTTCGCACTGAAGATATGGAGGCATTATTTATATGGTGAAAAATGCTACATCTATACAGACCACAAGAGTCTAAAATATTTGCCAACCCAGAAGGAGCTCAATCTTAGACAGAGGCAGTGGATTGAGTTCCTAAAGGACTATGATTGTGTGATAGATTATCATCCTGGGAAGGTAAATGTAGTTGCTAATGCTTTGAGCAGGAAGTCCATCATAGCTTTAAGATCACTAAATGCCTATCTGTCCTTAGCTCAAGATGGAGCTATTTTGGCTGAGTTGCAAGTGAGACCAACCCTGTTACAGTAGATACAAGATGGGCAGAAGGCAGATGAAAAACTAATGGCCATTGTGGGTAAAATTCCAAAGGGAAAGGAAACTGAATATGAGGTGAAAGCAAATGGGTGTTTGTACTACAGAGGAAGAGTGTGTGTACTAGATGATGGGGAACTGAAGACTAGTATTCTAAGAGAAGCACACACTAGTGTTTATGCTATGCACCCAAGAAGCACAAAATTGTATAATGATTTGAAGCCTCATTATTGGTGGCCTGGTATGAAGAGGGATATAGCTGACTATGTGACTAAATGTTTGACATGTCAGCAAGTTAAAGCAGAACATCAAGTTCCATCAGGATTGCTACAGCCTATAAGCATACCTGAATGAAAATGGGACCGGATCACTATGGATTTTGTTAGTGGTCTACCTCTCACCCAAAAGAAGCATGATGCAGTGTGGGTGATAGTGGATAGATTGACAAAGTCAACATATTTTCTGTCAGTTAGGACTGACTACGCACTGGAGAAACTAGCAGAATTGTATATCAGTGAGATAGTTAGACTGCATGGAATCCCACTTTCCATCATATGTGACCGAGACCCAAGGTTTACATTGAGATTCTAGAAAAAGTAGGAAGAAGCCTTGGGCACACAACTCCTTTTTAGCACTGCTTTTTATCCCTAGACGGATGGACAGTCAGAATGAGTAATCCAGGTAAACCTAAGAACTAATTGAATTTTTGCAAGTAATAAATTGAAATGATAGTAACACTGTGAATTATGTGATAGATCCTGGAGGATATGCTAAGGAGTTGTGTCATTGAGTTTGAGGGGAGTTGGGATAGATACCTTCCACTGGTAGAATTCGCATATAACAATAGCTACCAAGCTAGCATTCAAATGGATCTGTATGAAGCACTGTATGGGAGGAAATGTAGAACCCCAGTGTGATGGACTGAATTGGGTGAAGATAAGCTGGTAGGACTAGACCTGGTGAAACAGACTGAGGAAAAAGTAAAGATAATCAAAGCTAACCTGAAGGTTGCCTCAGATAGACAGAAATCTTATGCCGACTTGAAGAGAAAAGAGATAGAGTATGCAGTTGGCGATAAAGTGTTTCTCAAAGTCTCACTGTGGAAGAAAGTACTGAGGTTTGGGAGAAAGGGTAAGTTAAGCCCTAGGTTCATTGGCCCATATGAAGTCATTGAACGTGTGGGACCAGTGGCCTATCGGCTAGCTTTACCACCAGAACTGGATAAAATTCATAACGTATTCCATGTTTCCATGCTGAGAAGATATCGCTCAGACCCTTCACATGTCATTTCCATGGAAGAGATTGAAATCCAACCGGACTTCACATATACAGAAGAACCTATCCAAATCCTAGCAAGGAAAGTGAAGGAACTGAGAAATAAACAAATTCCACTGGTGAAAGTGCATTGGAGGTACCACAACACTGAAGAGGCAACATGGGAAAGTGAAGAGATAATGAGGCAACAGTTCCCTCAACTGTTTGCATCAGGTAAATTTCGAGGATGAAATTTCTCTTAGAGGGGAAGAGTTGTAACATCCTCACTTTAGCTAGTTCGTACAGTTTACTGTTCCGATGAACAGTATCAGTACGGACAGCTAGAATGTTCGGAAAAATATTTAAACTAAAGTGAAGAACCATAATTAACTCAAATATTAATAAGAAAAATTTAGGAAAAAAAATTTTAGAAATAAAATACAACCAAGTTAAATGAGCCGGTGCCCTAACAATGGGTAACCTAATGAGAAGTTGCGGTTCTCGCAACTAGGAGCCCTAGACCCGGGGAAAAAATTATAAAATAATTATTGGGACTCTAGAGAAGGGTTATTGAGGTTCTCATGGCATTATAATGCCAAGAAAATACTTAGAAAAAATTTTCAATCAGTACAGACAATTTTGGCCCGTTAAGCCAAATGGAGGGCATTTTGGTCATTTTGTATTCAGAGATCATTTTTGGCCAACTTGTCCAGTTAAATAAATAATTTATATAACATAAAATATGAAGAAATATTGTTAAAAATTTAATTGCAATTAAATAGACAAGAAATGAAGAGAAAATGAAGGAAAATGGACTTATGACATCATAATGATGTCATTAAAGTTCTCCCACCCAATCTAACATTGACACATGGCATAACTCTATTTAAAAGAGATAAAATGGGCTGGAAAAGGAAACAAAAAATCAGAACCTCTCTTCTTCTTTCTCTCTTTGCTGTCACACACACCTTCACCATAACCCTCCATAACCAAGCTTTACCAAGCTTGATTTCTTGGGTTTCCATCCATTAAAACTTAAATTTTCCAACGCAAAAAAATGTTCTATCATCTTGGTGAGTCTTTTGGGAGCAAAAAGAAAAGGAAAGAAAGAACTTTAGCAAGTGGGAAAATCTCACTCCATACAGGTTAGTGACCTAACCTTAATTATTACTTTGAATACATGTTTAAGGACTGGAATGAGTGTAAATTTCAAAGGAAATTTGTTAAAAACCACTTGTATGCCATCCCATATTTTTCGGCAGCCATGGTTAGGGTTTGATTGTGTTGAGTTTAATAAAGTTAAAAGACCATCATGGCAGCCCACAATATGTACCCACTAAGTGGATTGATGAAATGAAGTGAAAATGCATGTGTGGTAATGTGTGAGTTAGGGTTTGGGGTGGAGAAATAGGACTTTGACAATGTGATGATGAAAATAGGTATTAATGGTCAATTAGTGACCATTTAGTTCTGTTTAAATCAAAAATGAAGTGTGTTGAATGATGGGATTTGGGTTTGTAGTGGCTGCCCTTGGTGACCTGCAGAATTGGACATGAGTCCAACAAGGTTGGGCAGCCATAACTTGAATTGTAGAGGTTTAATTGGTGCAAGGCCAATTTTACATGAAACTAGACACATAATGGCACAACTTTGGTGAAGAAATCATGCCCATAAAACCAAACCAAGTGAACCAAAAGCTTGCCCTAATCCGGGTGATCTGCAGTCTGCCTGGGCAAAATGACTAAATGAACAGTATTTGGTCATTTGGCCATAACTCAGTGTAGAAAGGTCCAATTGACCTGAAATTTTACCAGCAACAAGCTGAGAAATAGACCAACAACTTTCATGAAGAAACCTAACCCAAATTATGACCAGAACCTATCCAACAAGTGAGTTGCATTCACTGTTCATTGCACTGTAGATAGGGTTAGTCTAGAAATTCTGGACAAAATTTCAATCCGGCCAGTTGTGGTTTTTGGACCATAACTTGAGCTAAAAAACTCCAAATGTAGTGATTCAAAAAGGAAATGAAACTAGACAAAATAAGGAACAACTTTCACGTTGATTAGTTTGCCAAATTCCCACTGCAAAAATGACTAATGGAATAGTAAAGATAAAGCATGAAGACTGAAATTTTTGTCCAATTAGCATTAAGCTTAGAAATGGTATTGGCAACTAATACCAACAAGTTTAAAATGCAAAATATGGTATGTTGGGAGTATTTAAACCAATGTACCTATTGTCTAAGCAAAAGTCAACATTTTGGTTGACTAATGAAGTGCATAGTAACACCAAAACTTGAAATTCAAAAATTGTAAAACTTAAAAATGCAATATGCCCTAGTATACCTAACAAGAATGGTTTGGATAGCTTGGCATGCCAATAGAGTTCTGTTAGCAGTACTACATATGGCTTCATGCTATTCTGTGACATAATAGCCTTTGGCTATGTTATTTGAGTTGATATACTTGGGTTTTAACCCTGATAATTGTTACAACTTATTAGTTGTTCTGTTGCACACCGGGAGACACAATGTGACCAATGGTGTGATGGTCCGAGGTACTTAGTACCCAGTGCCAGTTTACCCGTTTATCCAGTCCAGTCAACTAGTATGGGTTACTCGGGCAATGATAATAAACCTTACAAAAATTTAAGTGAATAATACTGTAAATAATACCAGAAATTAAGTCTACCCAAAAATGAAATCATACATTCTGCATAATTATTTTATTCTATTTTATTTTATTTTATATTGTCACCACTAAGTAGAATTGCTTAGCGCGTCGCTTTTGCCACGCGCAGGTACTGGAGACCTAGCTGGGGAGCCTAGCAGACATCAGACGGGGTGAGCCTTTAGAGCTACATCCAGGGTCCAGAGTCACCTCACATCTACACTGCATATGGTAGGACATTGGGACTACAGGTGGCCCTTTTGTATTTTTGCATTTTGTATTAGTTTGTATTGTAACTATAAACTTCTGTAATTATGTATTAATGTAAATATATGAAATTTCATATTATTGAGATTTTCTGCATAATGTATGTTGATAAATGAAATATTGAGAATTATTTGTGAATATGCTTCAAGTGATGAAGTGAACAGAAAGGTTTTGAAAATAGTATTGTGATTTGAGATTGAGATTTTGAGATTGACTTGAATGTGTATAATGGAGTTTGGATTTGGAAATTATTTTGGAAGTGTTTTTAAACAGGTTCAGAAGAATTATTTTTCCAATTTATAGCCGGCACTCTGCCAGATTTTCTATAAAATTTGCGGATAAATTCAGATTTATCAAAATTGAAAATAAATGAATTAAAAGAGATAAATTGTAATAGAAATATAAATTGGTGCTCCGGCACACTGAGTGGCATAACTTGCTCGGCTACACTATAGACGGGTAAGGGGTGTCACATACAAAATACATAATATGATCTATATGGGCTCTATCTACATGCATTGCTGAGGAGGTGACAACCTTAAACGCTTTGCAGATCAGACTCCAAATCTCTATTTAGTATTCGTTGGGCTTTAACTTCAGTACCTGCGCAAGGAAACAAATCCATCGCTCTAAGGATTGGTGCTTAGTGGTGCAATAATATAACAAGAAATAATATATACAAATAAAAATATTTAGAGCATATTTTCTATACTCAAGATTTTTACTGGGATCATATGAAATTTGCCATACAGTATATTTTTCGTCATTTATGTTACTCTCTAGAATCTCTTCTGTCATAAGTTTACAATAATCATTTATATAATGTACAAATAAATCTAAATATTTAGTTTATGTTTATATTATTATGGAGGATGCATTTCTAATAATTACTTACGTTATGCTTATTTTGCTAGTCTTTCATTTACTCTCTTAATATTTTCTTTGTGTTGTGGATCATTTCGTAATAATTAAATTCTTAATACTAGTTTAATACCTTTCGGATTTTTCTTACTGATTTATTTAGTTTCTAATATTTTTAACTTATTTCAATAAATTTTTTAGCCCAAGTAACCTATGACAGGCTGACTAAACCGGATAACGGGTCATTGGCACTAGACACCGCGGTGCCTCGGGCTGTCATACCATGGGAGTCAGAACGTCAACCGCGCATGCAGTCAGTATGGCTAAAAGGCTATAATAACACATAATCGGGCATAAAAGCCATAAGTGTGAGCATAAAGCCATGAATACAGGCATAAAGCCATGAATATAGGCATAAAGCCTTTCGCAGTACTGCTAAAATAATATCCTATTGGCATGCCAATCTATCCAATCTGACACACATGTCTAGGAAATACAAGGGCACATAATATCATTAAATATTAATATATTGTGTTTTATTACTTCATTATTTCATGACAAATTCCATAATTTATATATTCATCATAATATTCATACATTCCTTATATCATTCATATTGATCACAATTCGCAATAATAGTGTTCATGTACCATTGTACTCAAGACATTCCTCCTTTACTCATAAAGAAAACTAATGTTCCATTCATATTTTTATGTGATTCATTTATTCATTACAATATTTCTATGAATTCATAACTCATACAAGGTGTTATTATCTTATTTGTAATGGAAACATAAGTCCTAATGTAAACCTCATCCCATTTATACTCAACAATCTATCTAGGTTAATTTCATTTCATATTCAAGTGGTATCACTTATGTTTTATTAGACTTACTAGTAATGAGAATACAAATCTTAACTATATACTCACATAACTTAGATGTTCATTAAGTCATTTAGGTGAATTACTATTTTTATTCCAAGTAATCCATGAACATTTTATGGATTCCAAATTTCATACCTTAATTTCCTCTACTAATTTAGTTTTTACACTTTGTATCTTTGCATTACTATTCACATTACTATTCACTCAAATTGTTGACTTTTTTATACATAATAAATTTATTGAACCTAAGTTCACCAAGATACCACATTTTGCATTTTATTTTTGTTGGTATTGATTTCCAATACCATTTCAAAGCTTATCTTATGTTATTCAAAATTTTCAGATTTCATACTCTAGGTTTACTGTTTCATTGGTCATTTGTACAGTAGGAATTTGATAAAATTATCTTCATGAAAGTTGTTCCTTATTGTGTTTAGTTACATTTCTTTTTTTGAATCACTCCATTTGAAGTTTTGTAGCTCAAGTTATAGTCATTTTACCATAACTGGCCGGATTGACCTGTACTCAGAATTTCTGGGAAATTTGGTTCTGCCAGTTTTGGTGACCTAAGTTTGGTTGGCAATTTGACTAGGTTATAGTCCAAATTTAGATTTGTATTCTTCATAAAAGTTGTAGGGCTATGACTCAGCTTTCTGATGGTAAAATTTCAGATCAATTCAGCTTTTCTACTGAGTTATAACCATTTGAACAAATACTGTTCATTTGGTCATTTTCCAAGGATAGCATTTTGGTCACCTAGATTAGGGTAATTTTTATGTCAACTTGGTTTGGTTTTATGGGTAGGGTTTCTTCACCAAAGTTGTGCCATTATGTGTCTAGTTTCATGTCCAATTAGCCTTGCACCAATTGAACCTATAAAACTCAAGTTATAGCTGTCCAAACCTACTGGACTCACACCCAGTTCTGCAGGTCACCAAGGGCAGCATCCCTAAGCTCAACTCCATTATCCTTACTCACTTCAATTCCTCGTCACACACATTCAAATGGTCACTAATTGACCATTACAATGTTATTATACCATTTCAAGACCAAACCCTAATTTTTTTCACAAACCCTAATTTCCAAGTGTCCATTTCATGCTATCATGCCATCTAACACATCCAACACACATAATCCAACATCTAACTCAAGTTTTCTCATCAAAAACCACTTCTAAACAATTCAATTCATACAAATCAACAAATCTCATCCTTCTCCCATGGCTGCTAATTCTCATACATACTTCAATATAATTGTTTTGTTCAATTCTATAACAAATTCTCATTTAATTTTTCTTCCTAACAAAGATTAAAAAGATAGGGAAGTAAGTATAGGCACTAACCTTGATTTAGCTAATTTCCAAAGCTTGAGAACTCTTCTTTTTCTCTTTCTTTTTGCTGCCCAAGACTTGCTCTAGGTGTAAGGGTAAATATTTGTGAAGGAAAGCTAGGGTTTTGGGGTAATTTGGGTGGGTTAGCTCAAGCTTGATCAAGCTTCCATGGAGTTTTCTTTCCTCTCTCTCTCTCTCTACGTTTTTGGCTGCCCAAAGGTTGAAGATGCAGATTGTTTGACAATTTTTGTCTAATTTATCTCCTTTTAATTAGCTTGTTGAGTTGTGATTGGTGGAGACCTAACTAATGACATCATATGATGTCATATTTCCTATTTTCTTTCATTTTCTTTTTTTTCCTTTCTACTCATTTTCAATTTAATTTTTAGCAATATTTATTCATATTTTAGATCATAATAATTATTTACTTAACTGGACAAGTCGGCCAAAAATCATCTCTGAAGACGAAATGACCAAAATGCCCTCCATTTAGCTTAACAGACTAAAATTGTCTGTACCCATCAAAAAAATTTTCTAAACCTTTTCTTGGCCTTCTAATGTCATAGAAACCTCAATGACTATTTTCTGGAGTCTCAAAAATTATTTCATAAATTTTCTCCTGGGTTTATGGCTTCTAGTTGCAAAGACCGCAACTTCCCACTGGGTTACCCATCACTAGGGCACCGGCTTATTTAACTTGGATGTATTTTATTTCTAAAATTTTTCCTTAATTTTTCTTATTAATATTTGAGTTAATTATGACTCCTCACTCTAGTCTAAATATTTTTCTAGATGTTCTAGCTGTCCAGACTGACACCAATAACTGGAACAGTAGAATGTGTGGAATTGCTACAGTGAGGGTGTTACACTTTAAGTCACAAGACTATGGTTGGTTTAAGGGTTTCTCCATTGTCCATGGTCCATGAGTTTAGGGCATTGCATGCCAATTTGGAGATTAATGAAGATGGGTAGAAGGTAGCTACTTGGCAAGTGAAGCCAATGCTGGCAGAATAAATTAAAGCAGTTGCACAAAAGGATGATAAGTATGTGAAGTTAATGGAAGAGGCTTGGGATGGAAAGAAACCAAAATTATCAGTAAATTATGAGGGCTTCTTGTTATATAAGGGCAGAATGTGCAATCCTGAGAATGTTAAACTGAGGTAGACCATTTTAAAGGAAGCACATGATTCACCTTTTGCAATACACCCTAGTGGAACCAAAATGTACAGAAGTGTGAAAGAGCACTATTGGTGGAGAGGAATAAAGAAAGACATTGCAGAATATGTTGCCAAATGCCTAACTTGTTAGCAAGTAATGGCAAAACACCAAGTGCCTGCAGGGTTACTACAGCCTTTGCCAATTCCCGAGTGGAAATAGGAAAGAATCACTATGAATTTCATGACAGGACTTCCACGTACACAAAAGAATCATGATGCAGTTTGGGTTATTATTGATAAATTGACCAAGTCTGCACACTTTTTGCCAGTAAGGATGGATTACAGCCTGGAAAGATTGGCCAAACTGTACATTGATGATGTAGTGAGGTTACATGGAGTGCCACTATCTATTGTGTCAGATAGAGACCCAAGGTTCACTTTTAGATTCTGGGGTAGTCTCCAAAAAGCCCTAGGAACTAGATTGAACTTCAGTAGAACATTCCATCCATAGACAGATGACCAATCTGAAAGGATCATTCAAATTTTGGAGGATATGCTTTGGACTTGTGTGATTGAGTTTGAAGAGAATTGGGACACACACTTGCCTTTAATTGAATTTTCCTACAACAACAGTTATCAGTCAAGCATCGGGATGCCTCCATACGAAGTACTTTATGGCAGAAAGTGTAGAACTCCCTTGTGTTGGGATGTAGTGGGAGAGAGGAAGTTGATTGGCCCAGAATTAGTGCAGCAGACGGAAGAAAAGGTTAAGCTCATTAGAGACAGACTCAAAGTTGCAACGGATGACAGAGGTCCTACATTGACCTAAAGAGAAGAGATATTTGGTACAGTGTGGGTGACAAGGTATTCCTGAAAGTTTTCTCATGGAAGAGGATCATGAGGTTTGGTAGAAAGGGGAAACTAAGTCCTCGCTTCATTGGGCCGTATAAGGTTCTGGAAAGAGTGGGTCCATTGGCATATAGACTTGCATTGCCTCCGGAGTTGGAAAAGATTCACAATGTCTTCCATGTCTCCATGTTGAGGAGGTACAGATCAGACCCCTCTCACATTTTGCCAGTATAGGAGATTGTAGTGAATCCAGACCTGACATATGATGAATAGCCCATAAAGATCTTGGCATATGAGGTAAAACAGCTGAGGAACAAATAGATACCTCTAGTCAAAGTGCTGTGGAACCATCATTGAGGCCAGGAGGCTACATGGGATCATGAGGAGGACATGAGGAGACAGCACCCACAGCTATTCAGAGACTGAGACTAGGTAAATTTCGAGGACGAAATTTATTTTTAAGGAGGGGAAAATTGTAACACCTCGAGCCTCCGAGTTATAAATAGTACCATTTTTGGTCCGTGACTAGTACTATTTAAAGAAACCTTGCGGACTAATAATAAATAGAAAATTAATTGAGATAGACATAATAAAAATTCAAGTGACCTAAAAATATAAGGACTCACCGGGTATATTGTAAAAGAGGGATTATGACCCGATAAGGGGCATTTTGGTTAATTCACTTTAAGAGTTGATTTTTGACCAAAATGTCAATTTAAGTAAATGAAAATAATAAATTGAATTATGAATAAATTTTTGAGGAAAAATTCAAGTAAAAATGCGCAAGGGGAAATTTAAGAAGTGAAAGCTTTAATTTTCATTTTCATTAAGACAAAATTTAAAATTATGACTTATGGGCTTTTGATAATTAAATTCAATTGTTAATTAAAAGAAGACAAAATCCTGCCTTCCTATTGTTAGTAGTATGCCCTAAAGCATATAATTTAGTATGTATCTTGTACATGTTTTTATTAATAAAAGGCATTTTCACTTTTCGTTTACATAATATATTTATGTGTAATAGAAAAGGTCCATTGATATTTTATTAGAAATTCTATTCTTAAGTTGTTAAGAATATGAGTGATAGTATTTCTAGCACAAAGTATCATAAATAGGTTCACAATCGAGGATACTTCACAATAAGGACATGACTTATCCATAAAGATTGTAATCATGTTTATTCCCAAGTTATTTATATGAGATGTAAATAAGATGGAATGGTGAGTCTCATGCCATATAACAAACATGATAGGCACTTATACATGATAAGTAGGTCGAACCAGTGACATTTATGACAAGCACATGGAGTTTACTCTTATCAATGTATTATCATAAATCATATCAGTGCATATAATCTTTAGACCTGAGATAGCACAGTTATCTTGTATATAGGTGGTTTGAGTTTGATACTGCTTTCATACTTATACTGTGTATGGGTATATGGGCATGTGTTGGCTCCTACTAGTTATATATGGAGGTAGGTATTGATCAAGATGAAATCTGTTCCTCTAAGTAAATAGGGATAAAATCCTATGTTCATTTAATTGTTCTTGATGTTTCAAGTTCCTGGCTTAGATAGATAGATTTAATCAGAAAAGAGTTTCTGATGAGAAAATCTTTTTAATCAAGAACTGGAATTAAAAAAGAATATAATATTCATAGCAAATGGGGTTTGACATAAACCATGACTCCAGCTTGAGTTGAAATTTTGTAACAGAGAGATTCTAGTGCATGGTAACATATGATTATAGGTTCATTTAAGATAAACCTTATTACTGATTGGGTGGCCATGGCATGTTATGCTAGGTATTAACCATGGTCTATGAGGTACATAAAATGGTTTATAGAAATCATTTATGGTAAGAAAGAGTTCTGATGATATTAAGAGTTGATATCATATCTCATTGCTAATTAGTGATGAGCCTAGTAAGTCACACACATACACAAGTAATCACTAAATTAAATATGATTTAATTAATTAATTAAAGAGTTTAATTGATTAATTAAATAGGTTTGGTTTGCAATTAGATTGCAAAGTCCCTAGCATGGCTTGAAACCAAATCTAGATTATTGGATATGTAGTATAAGTTAAATTTATATTTAAAGTGTATAAATATGAATTTAATTAATGAGAAATTAATTAATAGAGATTAATTAATTAATTTATATTTGATATAAATTGATTAGAAGAAGAGAAATAATTATTTTGGGTTGAGAACTCAAAATTAAGACGCAGAGGTATTTTGGTCATTTCACAAGGTGAAATGTGGCACCATGAGATGGTGACACATGGCACTACACATAAGCTTGCCATATGTCTTTTAATCATGTAAGATGATTAAAGTCAAGATTAAATATAGGTTTTACACTTGGCACAATGTGATTGCGTCAATTAAACCTAGAGCCAATCAGAAGGTGACATGTGGTAAGGGTTTTAAGTGGTGACCTAGCTATATAAGGGAAAGGATGAAAGGAAAAATACCTAGCTGCTATTTGTTTCATTGGTGCCACCCCAAATCACCTCTCCCTTTCATCTTCTTCATCTCTCATCAATTCAAAGAGATTTCCCAATAATCTCTTGAATTAAAAATACTAGAAATCATTTCTAGTGTCCTGTTTACATCTTTAATCTCTTAAAAGGAAAAACTTAATTTTCTAATTGATAGAAAAAGCTTTAGAAGCTGTTCAAGGGCTGCCATAGGTGATCTTGGTGTGGACAAGCTAGAGGGACAACATCTGGTATCCTAAAGACGCATCCCAAAGGTGCCAAACACACTGCAGTGCATCAAGAGGTTAGTGCACTTGTTCTTGATCCAATCTAGGGTTCCAAAATTAATCTGATTAATTCTAAAATCTTAAATGGCAAATACTGATCCAAAAAAATATTAAAAGAGTTTCAATATGTTGTTTATCATTAAAATTAAATAGATAAAAATAAATCTTGCATGATGCATGTGACCCTAGGTGAAAATTTTTGAATTCAATGATATAAACTTGTGTTTTCATGCTTCCACTCCTTCAATTGGTATTAGAGACACTATATTTGCTATTTGGATTGTTGATTATATGATTTAATTGTGTGGAATAATTATGAGATGATAGATTCATTGCTGGTTGGATAAAGAAGTGTGGCGGCATGCTTGATCTCACCATCAATGGTGTGCCATCTTTGGGCTTCATGGGTGGCCAAGGTTTGGTTTTAAATTCTACAATTGTTGTATGATCTAAGGCCTATCCTATGACTAATTAAAGTGTTTAATTAGTAGTTTTAATCACACAATTAAATTTTGATTCAAATCAGAATTTTAAAAATTGTTTGAATGTGATTCAAATCTAAATTTTTAAAGTAGTTTGAATCATATTCAAATCTAAATTTTTAAAGTTGTTTGAATAATATTCAAATCTAAATTTTTAAAAATTGTTTGAATATGATTCAAATCTAATTTTTAAAAATTATTTGAATGTGATTCAAATCTGAATTTTTACGGTTGTTTGAATGTGATTCAAATCTAAATTTTTAAATTTGTTTGAATGTGATTCAAATCTGAATTTTTAAATTTGTTTGAATCATATTCAAATCTGGATTTTTAAGTTAAATATGAGATATTCAATTTAATTTAAGTATTTTTGTTTTATTTAATTGTTAAATAGTGATATGCATGATGGATGATCATGGACTATAAAATACCAATGTGATTGGATTTATTTCTTTTATATTTTCTTTGGGTTGTAATTTAAATTAATTTATTTTAATTTATTTTTGGGCATGTATTATTAAGGTTGTAATAATTTTTTGGGTTGTAATTTTATTTATTTAGTTCTTGTAAATTTGCCTTGGTATGCCAAGGATTACTATGTAATATTGGATTGCAAGAAGATCAAGAGCATTGGTGGGACCAGTGGAAGGAATTCAAGATCAAGTGTTGATTGTGTACTCCTTCAGCAACTCTTATAAAATGAATGAATGAAATGCACCTAGAAATGCCCTTATTCAATTCTTGGTGGCTCAGAATTGAATCCCTTAGAAAGTCCATGATCATACCATATTTACTATTTATCCACGAATGCATGAGATGTATGGGAATGTATGCAACTATATGATATATGCATGCTAAATGGATAATGTGCAAAGTGAGACCTTAATATTAATTAGGACGACCATAAAATCTTCCAAACAAATGATTAAGTTGGAAATGGTATAATTAAAGTAATTATAACATGGGCCCTCCATTGAAGCAATTATTTTAAGAAATTTTATATACTTGCATAAGATGGAATTAATTTAAGAGATTTTCTTAAGAATAATTATTAAGCATGAGATGTTTTAAATATGTAAATAGTTTGATGGCCAATATTGGATGTACCAGAGGACATTAAAATTATTTGCATAATTACTAGCTCAGTGGGATCAACTTAACTAATGCAAGATAAGTCAATAATGGATGTACATGAGATTTTTAGCATTAGGGGCTAGGTAAAGGATTGAACCTCACATGAGATGTGATTGGCAAGGAGTTGCTCACTTATAGTTTATTGTAATTCCAATAATGGATGTACCTGAGGATGATCAATAGAATTATAAGAATTCAATCACCCACTAGAAATCCATCCAACTAGGAGTTCCGTTTTCTACTTTGGAAGTGTAGGATTCGTTAAGTTAGTGGGAGGACAAATTTGATTACAAAACCATAATCATTTTGGTTAATTACATGATACATTTATTAATTAATCTGGTTATTTTCTGCAGTTAATTTTCTGATAATAATGAGCACAGAACAACCACCACCATCCAATATCCTTGCAAGCATACTTGATCGCAATAGGTTGACAGGACCTAATCTGTCTGATTGGCTAAGAAATTTGAAACTTGTCCTGAACCTTGAATATATAGGATATGTTCTAGACTCAAATGTTCCTAGTCCCTTACCTCTAGAGGCCACTCAAAAGGAACATGAAACTTTGGACAAGTGGAAGGAGCATGATATGAGAGCTAAGTGTTATATGCTTGCTTCCATGAGAAATGAGTTACAGAAGCAGCATGAGAACATACAGTTCTTCAAACCTAAAAAGGAAAATACTCCCAATAATACAACTCCAATAACTTCATTTCAACTCACAATTCAAATCTCAATAATCAAATCAATTCATTTTTAAACCAGTCTCATTATAAAGAACATTTCATTGATTACAAGACTCAACATTCATATCACAATAATTTTCATTTAATTACATACCAAAATATTTTACAAGAGTTTTTATACAACTACTCAAATAATTTATATACATATTATTACATGCATACATCAAAACCTATGTACATGGATATACCTATGATATACCCGGAGCTGATCTGAATGTGTCTTCAAAGAAGCTTACTCAGTTGCTTTATGCTCTTTTCACCTGCGACAGCATACAAAGCTATCACTGAGCGGTGAACTCAGTGGTGCACAACTATAATTTAAAACATAGTACAATATACCTTAACAAAAATTATAGCAAATAATTTAAAAATCTGGATACTCATCAAATTCCAAAACTCAAAATATTCATTGCCAATAATATAAATCATTTGTATAAAAAGACTTTGATCACAAAATTCAATTTATCAAATCATAACTAACCATTTAAGGTAATTCTAACAAAATTAATTATACATAAATCATAATTGAAATCACAATTCTTTACTATTCAAAAACCATTCTTTATCTTAAAAATAATTCTTTATCTCACTAACTATGCAAGACTAATCCGAAAGGGCCATCTTGTGACACCCCTTACCCGACTATAGTGTAGCCGAGCAAGTTATGCCACTCAATGTGCCGGAGCACTCTATTTTATCTGAATTTATTTTTATCATAGTTTTGAAAATAACTTGTGAAATATAATTCATTTATTGAAATTGTAATTTATTTGAGGTTCCGAAAATTTTAAAGAAAATCCAACAGAATACCTCTAGGTTTTGTTCAGGAGTGCAGTGGAGTTGTTTTAAGACTCTGCTTGTTCTGTTCAACCAATTTTCGGCTGCAACAGAATCATCTTCTCTCTTGCCATAGAAGTCCACTGCTCCAAACTTCCTCAGTTTTTCCAAATGTGATTTCGGTTGTGGAGGTGGTGGTGGTGGTGCTACTGGCATTACCCCAGCCATTTGTCTGAAGAAATCGGCCATTTGCTGAAACATGGCCTGTGGAGGCTGAGCAGGCTCTGCTTGAGCTAGCGGAGTAGGTTCTCCCATACCCCCAGTCTCAGCTGCTGCAGGTGGAGCATGACTCTCCACTTCCTCCTCAATGGCTCTCTGTGATGTAGGGTCCATATCCTATTCAAAATAACAAAGACAAACAGATCTGCATTAGTGTCACCTCGACTCTTACAAATGCAATGCATGGTATGGACTCAATCTAGGCCCAGAAACGCCTAAACCGTGCTTTGATACCACTAAATATGACACCCTTTACCCGACTACAGTGTAACCGAGCAAGTTATGCCACTCAGTGTGCCGGAGCACTCTATTTTATCTGAATTCATTTTTATCATAGTTTTGAAAATAACTTGTGAAATATAATTCATTTATTGAAATTCTAATTTATTTGAGGTTCCGAAAATTTTAAAGAAAATCCGGCAAAATACCGGCTACAAATAGAGAAAACAGTTCTTCAGAACCTGTGAAAAACACTTCCTCTGATCATATTCAATCATCTCATCACTCTCAAACTTCAATATCAAAATCTCAACATTTTTCACCATTCATTTAATCATTCATTTATCTCATGTAATAATCATGTACAAGTCACAGTTATGTATTCACTTTTCCTTTCACAAACACAAATTTGCATTATTTACATGAAAATCAAAATACATTACATAAGTTTCATTACATATGAGAAAATCAAAATTTATTACAGAATGCCAAAATGACACCTAGTGTCCTACCAATGCACTCGCAGGTTGAGGTGACACGGACACTATGCAGAACTGTGAACGGCCTTACCCAATCTGTGGTCTACTGGGCCCTCTGTCCAAATCTTCAGTACCTACGCGTTGCAAAAGCGACGCGCTAAGCATAAAGCTTAGTGGTGCCAATAATACAAGAAAATACAATATGCAAATAAAAATAATAATTTCCATGCTATTGTGTTCATAAGAAATGAATAATTACTCACTTATTGTTTTAGTCGAGGGCTAATCATGTTTTATGATATTAACTTCTTCATGCATTTCGTTAATTATTTTCTTAATGATCTTGAGCTTCTTCGTATTTTTGTAATCATTCCTGATACTTAATTTTTCGTATTTTCTTTAATAATCAGTTCAATCACAGTTATACTTTTCCATGCCCAAGTAACCTATACTGGACGACTGGACTAGATAACGGGTCGTTGGCACTAGACACCGCGGTGCCTCGGGCCGTCATACCATAGGACGCAGAACGTCAACCATGTATGCAGTCAGTATGGCTAAAAAGCCATGATATCACATAATCGGGCATAAAAGCCATGAATACGGGCATAAAAGCCATGAATACGGGCATAAAGCCATGAATACAGGCATAAAGCCTTTCGCAAGATCTTGCTAAAACAATACCCTATTGGCATGCCAATCTATCCAAGCCAATCACATTAGGCCTACTAGGGCATTTTGCACTTTTAAGTTTCACAATTTTTGAATTTCAAGTTTTCATGTCACTATTCATTTCATTAGTCAACTAAAATGTTGACTTTTGCATAAACAATAGGTATATTGGTTTTAGTACTCCCAACATACCACATTTTGTATTCAAAACTTGTTGGTTTTGGTCACTTTCTCAAAGCTTAGGTCATTTTGGCAAAATTGCCAATTTTTGGTTTTGGTGTTACTATTCACCTCATTGGTCAACAAAAATGTTGACTTTTGGATAGAAAATAGGTGTATTGGTTTTAACACCCCAAACATACTACATTTTGTATTTAAAACTTGTTGGTATTGGTTGCCAATACCATTTCTAAGCTTAATGCTAATTGAACAAAATTTTCAGATTTGGTGCTTCATTTTACTGTTCCATTTGTTATTTTTACAGTGGGAATTTGAGGAAATGGTAAACATGAAAGTTGTTCCTTATTCTGTCTAGTTGAATTTCCTTTTTTGAATCACTCCATTTGGAGTTTTGTAGCTCAAGTTATGGCCAAAATAAGTTTACTGTTCACGTGCAATCGCTCATGCTGCACTTTTGGGTTTTGGCAGATTTTGGTCCAACTTTGGTCAGTAATTTGATCAAGTTAAGTTCATAATTTGGCCTAACTTTCTTCATATGAAATGTTCTACTATTCCTTAGGTTTTCATCGATTCAAGAATTGCCTAAATCCGAGTTTTCTAGAGAGAGTTATAGCCATCCAAACATTACTGCTCAAATGAAAATTCTGGAAATCTCAGTATAGTAAACTTCACTTTGCTCAATGATTTGATTAGGTTAGTGGCATAATTTAGATTGGTGTCCTTCATGAAAGTTGTTTGTCTATATCTTATCTTGTTGCTGTAAAAATTTCAGGTCAATTGACCATATCTACAGTGAGTTATGGCCAAATGAACAGTTACTGTTTATTTGGTCATTTCTGCAGGGGCTGTTTGCAGGGTATCCGGATTGGGGCCAAGTTTTGGTCCTCATGCTTTGGTCTTTTGGGCATGATTTCCTCAGTAAAAATGTGCCATTATAAGCCTAGTTTTATGTCCAATTGGCCAAACACCAATTGGACCAACACAGCCAAAGATATGGCAGTCCAAGTGGACTGAAATCTCAGCCACTATGCTGCTGTCCCTAGGCAGCCTACCATTCCACTTTGCCATGCCATATTTTAGTCCAATTTATGGTCAACTCACCTAAAATGGTCACTAATTGACCATTAAGATGTTCTCTAACAATTTCCTAAGCCAAGTCAATTTTTCACTTCTCAAAACCCTAGTTTTCCCTTATGATTCACACATACACCTAATTAAGCACTTCCATTCATTATTTATGTGTATATACACCTTAAACATAATCTCTAATTCATTCTAAGTCCATTAAAACCATCAAAAACACTCCACCTTTGTTCCTTCCTTAGGGCAGCCAAAATTCATAGGGTCCATATACATAGATTCCATTCATTTAATTTACAAAACCTTACTTACTTTAAGTCTTTAACATGAATTAAAAGAGATTTAAGTGTAAATAGGCACTAACCTTTAGGTGGCAGATTTTTCAAGCTACCCAAACTCCTTCTTTCTTCTTCTTTTGGCTGCCTAGAGGTTGCTTAGGATGTGGGGACAAGTTTTAGTGAAGATAACTTAGGGTTTAAGGTGAGAAAGGGTGTGGATTCAAGCTTTGTAAGCATGAAAATGGAGAAGGGAAAAGAGAAGCATGAAACGTTTTATTGGGGAAGAAGAGTAGCTGCAGAAAATTCTCTAAAATGGTCTTCTTTTTCTGCCCATTTATGTATTATAAATGTCTTCCTTTAATTTGATTGGCTAAGGGGTTCTAATTACATCAAGCTTATGTCATTAATGCCTTTTTATTTGATTTTTCTTTCTTCTTTCTTTAACTCATTTCTAATTAAATTTTTACTAATATTTATTCATATTTTAGATCATAATAATTATTTACTTAACTGGACAAGTCGGCCAAAAATCACCTCTGAAGGCGAAATGACCAAAATGCCCTCCGTTTGGCTTAACGGGTCAAAATTGGCTGTACCGATTGAAAAATTTTTCTAAATATTTTCTTGGCATTCTAATGCCATAGGAACCTCAATGACCCTTCTCTGGAGTCCCAAAATTTATTTTATGAATTTTTTTCCTGGTCTAGGGCTCCTCGTTGCGAGAACCGCACTTCTCTCTCGAGTTACCCTCGCTAGGGCACCGGCTCGTTTAACTTGGTTGTATTTTATTTCTAAAATTTTTACTAAATTTTTCTTATTAATATTTGAGTTAATTATGGTCCCTCACTTTGATTTAAATATTTTTTCGGACGTTCTAGCTGTCCGAACCGACACCGGTCACCGGAACAGTAGAATGTACGGAGTTGCTATCGGGAGGGTGTTACAACTCTTCCCCTCTAATTTAAATTTTGTCCTCGAAATTTACCTTACTTAAGTAATCGGGGAGTTGCTACTTCCTTGTTTCTTCACTTCCTTGTATCGCCTCATCAGTGTCTGGGTTTGGCTCTTCCTGAGCTTCCATAGCATATACTTGTGGTGCCACCCTGACTTCGGGCTTTTCAACTGTCTCAGAAATAATCTTCTATGCAATGTCAGCCGTTTTTGCTCTACCCGAGCCTTTACCCCTTTGGACTATAGGGGAAGGTCTATCAACTTGTACCGGAGCTATTGAACCACTCCTCTGAGGGCAATCTCTTATGAAATGATCCGTAGCCCCACACTTAAAACACTCTCCAGTTAACAGTCGGCACTCCCCTCTGTGTCTTCTACCACAATGCATACATTCAAGCATTAGGTTTGATCCCCTTGTTATTGTGCCCGAGGAACTAGCTATAGATATTCCAATCTGGCCTCTGTGGCCCTGTGTCTGATCTTGTGAACTAGAACCCTTAAACTTCTTACTATCAGTTGGTATACTTGACTGTCCTGGTCCAAATTCCCTCTTACGCTGCCTATCTTTCCTATTTTGTTCATTTATTCTCACTTTCTCCACTTTTAATGCAGCTTCCACTAACTTGGTGAAGTCTGTGATCCCCAAGGCAGTGATCATAATCTTTATATTGTCATTCAGTCCCTCTTCGAATCTCTTGCACCTTTCAGCTTCATTAGGGACTATCTCCCTTCCATAACGGCTCAATCTGACGAATTCCTTCTCATACTCAGCCACTGACAACTGTCTCTGCCTCAGGTTAATGAATTCCCTTCTTCTCTCTTCTAGGTATACAGTACCCACATATTTCTTCTTGAATTCTGAGAGAAAGAAGTCCCAAGTTACTATTTCTGGCTGCACTTCACTGGACACAGTATCCCACCACTCATATGCATCGTCTTGCAACAGGGATATAGCAGCCTCTAGGTTTTGTTCAGGAGTGCAGTGGAGTTGTTTTAAGACTCTGCTTGTTCTGTTCAACCAATTTTCACCGCAATGTAATCATCTTCTCTCTTGCCATAGAAGTCCACTGCTCCAAACTTCCTCAGTTTTTCCAAATGTGATTTCGGTTGTGGAGGTGGTGGTGGTGGTGCTACTGGCATTACCCCAGCCATTTGTCTGAAGAAATCGGCCATTTGTTGAAACATGGCCTGTGGAGGCTGAGCAGGCTCTGCTTGAGCTGGCGGAGTAGGTTCTCCCATACCCCCAGTCTCAGCTGCTGCAGGTGGAGCATGACTCTCCACTTCCTCCTCAATGGCTCTCTGTGATGTAGGGTCCATATCCTATTCAAAATAACAAAGACAAACAGATCTGCATTAGTGTCACCTCGACTCTTACAAATGCAATGCATGGTATGGACTCAATCTAGGCCCAGAAACGCCTAAACCGTGCTTTGATACCACTAAATATGACACCCTTTACCCGACTACAGTGTAGCCGAGCAAGTTATGCCACTCAGTGTGCCGGAGCACTCTATTTTATCTGAATTCATTTTTATCATAATTTTGAAAATAACTTGTGAAATATAATTCATTTATTGAAATTCTAATTTATTTGAGGTTCCGAAAATTTTAAAGAAAATCCGGCAAAATACCGGCTACAAATAGAGAAAACAGTTCTTCAGAACCTGTGAAAAACACTTCCTCTGATCATATTCAATCATCTCATCACTCTCAAACTTCAATATCAAAATCTCAACATTTTTCACCATTCATTTAATCATTCATTTATCTCATGTAATAATCATGTACAAGTCACAGTTATGTATTCACTTTTCCTTTCACAAACACAAATTTGCATTATTTACATGAAAATCAAAATACATTACATAAGTTTCATTACATATGAGAAAATCAAAATTTATTACAGAATGCCAAAATGACACCTAGTGTCCTACCAATGCACTGCAGAAGTTGAGGTGACATGGACACTATGCAGAACTGTGAACGGCCTTACCTAATCTGTGGTCTACTGGGCCCTCTGTCCAAATCTTCAGTACCTACGCGTTGCAAAAGCGACGCGCTAAGCATAAAGCTTAGTGGTGCCAATAATACAAGAAAATACAATATGCAAATAAAAATAATAATTTCCTTGCTATTGTGTTCATAAGAAATGAATAATTACTCACTTATTGTTTTAGTCGAGGGCTAATCATGTTTTATGATATTAACTTCTTCATGCATTTCGTTAATTATTTTCTTAATGATCTTGAGCTTCTTCATATTTTTGTAATCATTCCTGATACTTAATTTTTCGTATTTTCTTTAATAATCAGTTCAATCACAGTTATACTTTTCCATGCCCAAGTAACCTATACTGGACAACTGGACTAGATAACGGGTCGTTGGCACTGGACACCGCGGTGCCTCGGGCCGTCATACCATGGGACGCAGAACGTCAACCACGTATGCAGTCAATATGGCTAAAAAGCCATGATATCACATAATCGGGCATAAAAGCCATGAATACGGGCATAAAAGCCATGAATACGGGCATAAAGCCATGAATACAGGCATAAAGCCTTTCGCAGTACTGCTAAAACAATACCCTATTGGCATGCCAATCTATCCAAGCCAATCACATTAGGCCTACTAGGGCATTTTGCACTTTTAAGTTTCACAATTTTTGAATTTCAAGTTTTCATGTCACTATTCATTTCATTAGTCAACTAAAATGTTGACTTTTGCATAAACAATAGGTACATTGGTTTTAGTACTCCCAACATACCACATTTTGTATTCAAAACTTGTTGGTTTTGGTCACTTTCTCAAAGCTTAGGTCATTTTGGCAAAATTGCCAATTTTTGGTTTTGGTGTTACTATTCACCTCATTGGTCAACAAAAATGTTGACTTTTGGATAGAAAATAGGTGTATTGGTTTTAACACCCCAAACATACTACATTTTGTATTTAAAACTTGTTGGTATTGGTTGCCAATACCATTTCTAAGCTTAATGCTAATTGAACAAAATTTTCAGATTTGGTGCTTCATTTTACTGTTCCATTTGTTATTTTTACAGTGGGAATTTGAGGAAATGGTAAACATGAAAGTTGTTCCTTATTCTGTCTAGTTGAATTTCCTTTTTTGAATCACTCCATTTGGAGTTTTGTAGCTCAAGTTATGGCCAAAATAAGTTTACTGTTCACGTGCACTGTTCATGCTGCACTTTTGGGTTTTGGCAGATTTTGGTCCAACTTTGGTCAGTAATTTGATCAAGTTAAGTTCATAATTTGGCCTAACTTTCTTCATATGAAATGTTCTACTATTCCTTAGGTTTTCATCGATTCAAGAATTGCCTAAATCCGAGTTTTCTAGAGAGAGTTATAGCCATCCAAACATTACTGCTCAAATGAAAATTCTGGAAATCTCAGTATAGTAAACTTCACTTTGCTCAATGATTTGATTAGGTTAGTGGCATAATTTAGATTGGTGTCCTTCATGAAAGTTGTTTTTATATATCTTATCTTGTTGCTGTAAAAATTTCAGGTCAATTGACCATATCTACAGTGAGTTATGGCCAAATGAACAGTTACTGTTCATTTGGTCATTTCTACAGGGGCTGTTTGCAGGGTATCCGGATTGGGGCCAAGTTTTGGTCCTCATGCTTTGGTCTTTTGGGCATGATTTCCTCAGCAAAAATGTGCCATTATAAGCCTAGTTTTATGTCCAATTGGCCAAACACCAATTGGACCAACACAGCCAAAGATATGGCAGTCCAAGTGGACTGAAATCTCAGCCACTATCTTTCTTGTCCTAGCAGACCTACCATTCCACTTTGCCATGCCATATTTTAGTCCAATTTATGGTCAACTCACCTAAAATGGTCACTAATTGACCATTAAGATGTTCTCTAACAATTTCCTAAGCCAAGTCAATTTTTCACTTCTCAAAACCCTAGTTTTCCCTTATGATTCACACATACACCTAATTAAGCACTTCCATTCATTATTTATGTGTATATACACCTTAAACATAATCTCTAATTCATTCTAAGTCCATTAAAACCATCAAAAACACTCCACCTTTGTTCCTCCCTTAGGGCAGCCAAAATTCATAGGGTCCATATACATAGATTCCATTCATTTAATTTACAAAACCTTACTTACTTTAAGTCTTTAACATGAATTAAAAGAGATTTAAGTGTAAATAGGCACTAACCTTTAGGTGGCAGATTTTTCAAGCTACCCAAACTCCTTCTTTCTTCTTCTTTTGGCTGCCTAGAGGTTGCTTAGGATGTGGGGACAAGTTTTAGTGAAGATAACTTAGGGTTTGAGGTGAGAAAGGGTGTGGATTCAAGCTTTGTAAGCATGAAAATGGAGAAGGGAAAAGAGAAGCATGAAACGTTTTATTGGGGAAGAAGAGTAGCTGCAGAAAATTCTCTAAAATGGTCTTCTTTTTCTGCCCATTTATGTATTATAAATGTCTTCCTTTAATTTGATTGGCTAAGGGGTTCTAATTACATCAAGCTTATGTCATTAATGCCTTTTTATTTGATTTTTCTTTCTTCTTTCTTTAACTCATTTCTAATTAAATTTTTACTAATATTTATTCATATTTTAGATCATAATAATTATTTACTTAACTGGACAAGTCGGCCAAAAATCACCTCTGAAGGCGAAATGACCAAAATGCCCTCCGTTTGGCTTAACGGATCAAAATTGGCTGTACCGATTGAAAATTTTTTCTAAATATTTTCTTGGCATTCTAATGCCATAGGAACCTCAATGACCCTTCTCTGGAGTCTCAAAAATTATTTTATGAATTTTTTTCTGGGTCTAGGGCTCCTCGTTGCGAGAACCGCAACTTCCCTCTGAGTTACCCCTCGCTAGGGCACCGGCTCATTTAACTTGGTTGTATTTTATTTCTAAAATTTTTACTAAATTTTTCTTATTAATATTTGAGTTAATTATGGTCCCTCACTTTGATTTAAATATTTTTCTGGACGTTCTAGCTGTCCGGACCGACACCGGTCACCGGAACAGTAGAATGTACGGAGTTGCTACCGGGAGGGTGTTACACATCTTCGGCGTGATTCTAACTCCCTATGGTCGGGGAGGTCGAATCATCGTGCACAATACACTTCACAATAATGCATCATCCGAAAGGGCTATAACATAAAAAAACTTAGATCTAACCTCTAATAAGAGGAGAATCTAAGCCTGTGCATGTACCATGGTAATCAAATCACAACTAACTCCATTGTCTTCTCAACAAATGAGAGAGATGGGTAATAACCTAGTCAATCATCTATAGTGAGATATAAAACAATATCACAATCCTTTTAGCGAGCATAAATCACAATACAATTCGATTCAAAGTCAATTCCAATATCCAATAATTTTTATGCTCATCAAAATTCAAATCATAAATTTGCATTTTTCCATGCAAATTGCCCATCACAATTCAAAACATATTCTATCATAATTTTTCAAAATATAATTTATTCAATTCACAACAATGCTTAATACTTGTGGAAAATACCATTTCACAAAGTTAAATTCATACATACTATAATAATTTCAATAATCATTGAATTAAATCCAATGCTTGTTAAACATAATACATAAGAAAAATATGTCATTTAATCATATGAAATATTCAGAACAAAATCAGTTAAAAACTAGTTGTGCACAAACCTGATTTGAGTCGCTCCTAGGCCTTGACCCAATGTTCTTTATGGTTCTCAATATCCTTATCAACTGAAATACACAATTTAAAGTGTTTCAGTACACAATGAATTTGTTTCCAACCATAAAATCCAATATCTAAATTTTCTTGGTACTATTCCCTTCAATTCATTTTATTAGTCAACTTATAATATTGACCCTTGATGCACTCTAAGTGAGTCAATTCCAATGTTACCAATATATCACATTTTATAGCCCTTTAGTGTTGGTATATGTTACCAAATTCATTTTCAAGTGTATTGCATTTTATTGCAATTTATTAGATTTCGGTATACTATTTTGACCTAGCCGGACGACCTAGTTCTCTCAGTTTTCGGGTTTTGGTCCAAACTACAAACTTGTAGGTCTATGTCTTATTGCACGCAGGGCAAAATTTTAAGTCATTCTGAGTTGTGTAGACCAAGATATGGTCAATTTACCAATGCTGGACAGAATGCACTAAAATGGTAGGCTTAGGTCATTTTTAGGTCATTTTCACTTCGGCCAGTTTTGGTACCCAAACTTGTGCAAGCTATTTGGCTTGGTTATGGCCATTTCTGGGCTTTGGTGTCTACATAAGAGTTGTAGATATATGTTTAAACTATTCATGGTAAACATTTCAGGTCAATTGGACCTATTTTGAGTGAGCTATGATCAAAACACTAACTACTGCCCAAATGGTCAATTTTCAGGCTTCCAAGTCACTAATCCGGATTTGGTCATTTTTCAAGTCACTTTCTGGATAGAATTTAGGTAGACTTTCTTCATAAAAGTTGGCACATTTTGTGACTAGTTTGACCTCCAATTGGCCTCATACCAATTGGAGCCACACACTTAGGGTTATAGGTCCATTTGGACACTGCCCTCTACATCCTTTTCAAACTCCAAACCAAACACAAGTTTACTAATTACATCTTCATTTCCCCACCATATTCTGCATTTGGCACTAACCAAAACCATTCCATTATCTACATTATAGGTCAACTTGGATAGAATATAACCACTTCAAATACACCAAATGCAGTCACCATTCACAAAGTTCAATCCCAACAATGTTTACACATAAATACTTCTAATCATCACACAAACTTCCATCATCAAATTACATACCTATCACTACTATTCCACACACATATATGCTGCCAAATTTTTGTATAATATTTCAACAACATTTCATGAATTTGAATATAACAAATTTCCAATTTGAGGCTGCTTAAAAATTATACATACACATTAACTTCCATTTTCACTTTTCAAGCTTACCATTCAACTTCACACATGGAATTCAACTTCAATACAATTAAACATTTAATTCAACATCTCAAACTACCATTTACATGCACAAGAAAGCTATACAATATGAAGTTCCATGGCTGCCAAAATGGAGCATCATCATAACTCTCCAAACTTCAACTTTCCTTCCATAAATCCATTCACCACAACACCCACACAAGCTTTAATGGAGAAAGGATGAAGAAATAAACATGTGCCTCAAGTGGATCTTATCAAAACTCCTTCAAATCTCTCCCTTCTTGCTCCCAAACTGCTGCCCAAGGTGTGTAGGCAAAGATTAATGAAGGAAACTAGTGGAAAGGAGGGCTGAAATGGAGGTGCATGAAGCTTGGAAAATGGTGCGGCAATGGAGTTTTCATGGTGGATCAATTCGGCTGGATGAGAGGAGGTTGAAGATGATGGCATTTTCTGTCCCTAATGGCTGATGTGTCCCAATTTATGTGTTAGTGGAGCACTAACTTGGATTAAAGTATTAAATTAGTCCAAGTTTCCAATTGCCCGCATTTTCCTCATATGTTTTACTATTTAGATTATGTACCACCATTTTAATTTTCATGATATTTTCAAGGTTTAATATCATTTATTTTTAATGGACATTTAGGTCAAAAGGCAACTCGAGATGTCAATTGACCACAATGCCCCTATTCGGGTTGCATTCCCGATTTTTCGATAACACCGAGTTTTGTCGTTTTCTCGATTTCTCGTTTTTCTTTGTACTAATTAATTAATTAATTTTTCTTTGATATTTCTAATGAGATTTATACTTTAATAGATGTTTATTTAAGCCTTAAAAATATTTTCTAGGGTTTCCCGCGGTCCAGGGCTAGTCAACGGTCCACGCCGCAACTTTCCAGTGCGGTCACCCATCGCTATGGTTTTTGGCTCGTTTAACTTGGTTACATTTCATTGCTATTATTTTTCCTTTTTTTCTTGTATTTTCTTTTCTTGTATTTTATTATTTTATGTCTCCTCACTAACAATTAAATGTAGTTCTAGGCATCTTAGCTATCCAGACCGATACTGGTCACCAGAACAGTAGAATGCACCACCAAACATAAGGGTGTTACAATTCTCCCCCCTTAAAATAAATTTTGTCCGTGAAATTTTACCCAATAGCCATCTTACAATATTCACACGTTTATTTTCTCCTTTTTATATGATCGTATAATCTTCTTTCCTCTGAATTTGTATAAAACTTTTAACAATCTAATATAACATTTACTTTGTTTATATAGCACTAATCTTTTCTTACTATCGTTCCGTTTAATATTTCGATTCATGTTCCCTTTTTGAAAGACCATTGAGGTCATGTTAAAATTATTTATCTAATCATGGGTCCTTTGACCATTCTAGTCAATAATCTTACTCACATTCGTAACATTTCTTTATATCTGAATCAACTGTTTAAATTTTTACTTTCACAACTCTTTTTATCTATTAATATTCTATAACTTACTTCCTTTTGTACTGAACTATAACCTTTTGATAATCCAATTTTTGAGTTTTAACTCCCTAAGTAGGATTTCCAAACTCATTACCAACAATAAAATTTTTTCCTGACATAACTATACCAATACAGATGTCATTGGCAACTATTCTCATCTTGGTGTACTATCGAGTAGTACGTAGCTCTACACAATAATCTTAAGTCAGTACTGTAATCTGCAGCTGACAATATAAACATTAAGAACATTGCACAGTTACTACGATACATCCCAATAGATCAAATTTTCCTATATTTTATCCTTTTCCAATTTACTGATATTTGAATCTTATTCTGATTACAATATCCACTAACAATTACTAACAGTAACATCTTCACCCTCATCTAGAGCAATTTTATTACTGTAACTTACTTTTACGTCCTCTTGCCTTACATTAAGTAAGCTTGCCGTTTAGCTTTATAATTTATGGTGTGTTAGAAAATACCTTTCGCTGATAAACTCTACCAGAACTAATTTCACTTATTATCACATTCCTTATCTTAAAGGACTAATCACTACTGCATCAAAATTTATTCCCATGTAAAGGAATAACAACAGAACATATAGTTCTAATACTAACATATAACTAAGTAGTGCTGGTATCAAACAAAAATAATTAATTCTTTCTTTCAAAAATTAAGAACTTACCAGCGGCGACATCCAAAGTTTTTGTTCTTTCTCCTTGGCGCATAGTAGACGTTCTGACTGGTGAGCTACTATATTCGGGTTGATTCACTATGTTATGGTTGTGAGGAGTACCAACTCTATTTCTATCTCAACTTTTACTGACTGTCTGTGAACTTTGGAGAGTAGATCGAGGTGCTCTAGTACAATCTTTAACAAAGTGTCCAAGCTTTCCACAATTGTAGTAGGCTCCAGTGGCCTTACGACAAATACCTCCATGTAGCTTACCACAAATATGGCAGAAACAGGCAGAATAGGAACTTCTGGTTGTTCGACGACTAGATCTTGGTGTTTTCTGCCCTGATGATCCGCCTTTGTCATATCCCTGAGCTCGGGGCTCCTCAAATTCTTTTCTCTTTCCCAAATTACTGTTTGAGCTTTGACCCATAGGTTTCTCATTCTTCTCTATTTCACACTGCCCTTATGGGGGTTAGGTTTGTGCTTGAGCTTGAGCTGACAGAGTATCAGCCATTTATTGAAAGAAAGTGGCTATTTACTGGGCCATTTGTGTAGTAATTTGTACCGGTAAAACTGGTACAGTCGGGCCTTTGACACTTTGTGGAGCTGGGGCCTCAACTTGTACTTCTGCCATCATAGACTATTCTATTTTCTCATTCTTCTCTTCCATATCTTTTCACAGGATTTTCTATTCCTATACAACCAACATAAGGAGATTCCTCTCCATTAGTTCATATTTATGATGTAAATGTACTATATGTATCAAACATTTGAACAGTTGTAGTTACCGACCCAAAGATTTCAAATTCACAATTCGAAATTTACTTTAAAACCATTGCTCTGATACCACAAAACATGTCACACCCTACTCCCCCGTAAGATGTAACATGATTCCGTAGTACACCTAATGAATTACCATACTTCACCAACCGATAACCCATTGAATATACTACAAGGGATTTTAAAACAATTTTCGTGAAATTTAAATCATAGATTAAAATCTGGTGTTATAAAATTTTTTTAAAATTTCAGCAAAGTGCCGGCTATATTTTGAGAAAACAGTTTATAATAGTCGAGCTCCAAACACTAGAGGAATTGTCTGCTTTGGCCATAACCCTCACGGTTTTGTCCCATAGGTGGAATGGAGAACTTCCCAGGAGGTCACCCATCCTAGGATTTCTCTCAAGCGAGCACGCTTACCCCTGGAGTTCTTCCAACTCTCCAGACCATTCCACCAAAAGGCGCCTCTAGTGATTAGTTCCCCCATTTTATATATCATTACTTTTTGAACCCAAGACCATCTCCGTGCTTTGTCGATATGGGATTTGCCTAAGGGACCTTTCTTCCCCCTTTTCGGGACTCAGCGTCCTCGCTGAGATTTGCCCCACCATCGCCCAAGAGGACACGCAAGCGGCTCTGATACCAATTGTAATGGTCGAGCTCCAACCACTAGAGGAATTATCCGCTTTGGCCATAAGCCTCACGGTTTTGTCTCATAGGTGGAATGGAGAACTTCCCAGGAGGTCACCCATCCTAGGATTTCTCTCAAGCGAGCACACTTAACCCTGGAGTTCTTCCAACTCTCCAGACCATTCCACCAAAAGGCGCCTCTAGTGATTAGTTCTCCCATTTTATATATCATTACTTTTTGAACCCAAGACCATCTCCGTGCTTTGTCGATGTGGGATTTGCCTAAGGAACCTTTTGGTCTTCCTCAGTATGGTGATGTAGTAATACATGGGGAGAGGCAGTTATTGCCTTCAAACATCATTTCAGCTGCACTGGCTAGAAAAATGATTAGGAAAGGGTGTGAAGCGTACTTGGCATTTGTGATAGACACCCAAGTGGATAGTCCAGCATTGAGGGACATCCCCACGGTATGTGATTTTCTGGATGTATTTCCTGATAAATTGCCAAGATTACCTCCAGAAAGAGAAGTGCAGTTTGAAATTGACGTTATGTCTGGTGTGGACCCAATCTCCATAACGCCATACAGAATGGCACCAGCAGAACTAAAAGAATTGAAAGTGCAATTGCAAGAATTGCTTCACAAGGGCTTCATTCGCCCTAGTGTGTCACCTTGGGGAGCACCAGTGTTGTTTGTAAAGAAGAAGGATGGCACTCTCCGGTTATGTATTGACTATCAGCAGTTGAATAAGGTGACAATAAAGAACAGATATCCATTGCCCCGTATTGATGACTTGTTTGATCAGTTGAGGGGTGCAGCTGTGTTTTCCAAAATTGACCTGAGATCAGGTTATTATCAGCTGAAAGTACAAGAGTAGAGTATTTCTAAAACTGCCTTTAGAACCCGCTATGGCCATTATGAGTTATTGTTCATGCCATTTGGGTTAACTAATGCTCCGGCTGCTTTTATGGATCTGATGAACACTATCTTCAGACCATACCTCGACCAGTTTATGGTGGTATTCATTGATGATATATTGGTCTATTCGAGAAATGCAGAAGAGCATGATAGACATCTGCGGATTGTACTGCAGACTTTGAGGGAGAAACAGCTATATGCCAAATTATCGAAATGTGAATTTTGGCTGAGAGAAATATCTTTCTTAGGGCATATAGTATCAGAAGAGGGCATTAAGGTAGATCCAAGTAAGATTGAAGCTGTCCTTAATTGGAGGCCACCCAGAAATATTACAGAGATTCACAATTTTCTGGGTTTAGCTAAATACTACCGTCGATTTGTGAAGGGATTCTCTATTTTGGCATCTCCATTGACCAAGCTACTTAGAAAGGATGTGAAATTTCAGTGGACGGATAAATGCCAGCAAATTTTTGATGAATTGAAAAGATGTTTTACTGAGGCTCCAGTCCTGACTTTACCTACATCGGGTAAAGAATATATAGTTTACAGCGATGCTTCTCACAATGGGTTAGGCTGTGTATTGATGCAAGATCGAAATGTCATTGCCTATGCATCATGCCAGCTGAAATTGTAACACCCTCCCGGTAGCAACTCCGTATATTCTACTGTTCCGGTGACCGGTGTCGGTCCGGACAGCTAGAACGTCCGAAAAAATATTTAAACTAAAGTGAGGGACCATAATTAACTCAAATATTAATAAGAAAAATTTAGTAAAAATTTTAGAAATAAAATACAACCAAGTTAAACGAGCCGGTGCCCAAGCGATGGGTAACCAGAGGTAAGTTGCGGTTCTCGCAACGAGGAGCCCTAGACCCGGAAAAAAATTCATAAAATAATTTTTGGGACTCCAGAGAAGGGTTATTGAGGTTCCCATGGCATTAGAATGCCAAGAAAATATTTAGAAAAATTTTTCAATCGGTACAGCCAATTTTGACCCGTTAAGCCAAACGGAGGGCATTTTGGTCATTTCGCCTTCAGAGGTGATTTTTGGCCGACTTGTCCAGTTAAGTAAATAATTAATATGACATAAAATATGAATAAATATTACTAAAAATTAAAGTGAAAATGAGTAGAGAAAAGAAGAAAAGAAAATGAAAGAAAAACCTAAATATGACATCACATGATGTCATTTGGAAGGCTTCCACCAATCACAACCCAACAAGCCAAATTAAAAAGAGAAAAATGACAAATGAAGAAACAAATTTTCTGGTTCTTCTTTTTCATTTGGACGTGAACCTCTTCTTCCATAGCTAAGTATATTCAAGCTTTTCAAAGCTTGATTCACCCATTTCTACCCAACAAAATCATAACCTAGCTTCACAAAAAATTAACCTAGCAACTTGAGTAACCTCTAGGCAGCCAAAAGAAGAAGAAAGAAGGAGTTTGGGTAGTTTGAAATTCTGCCCTATTCAAGGTTAGTGCCTATTTACACTTAAATCTCTTTTAATTCATGTTAAAGACTTAAAGTGAGTAAGGTTTTGTGAATTAAATGAATGGAATCTATGTATATGGACCCTATGAATTTTCGGCAGCCCTAGGAAGGAATGAGTTTGATTGTATTAATGGACTTAGAGTGAATTGGAGATTATGTTAAAGTGTATACATATATATATATAAGAATGAAAGAGTTAACTAAAGAAATTGTGAAAACCATGACTTTGAGCTAGGGTTTAGGAGTGAAAATTTGACTTTGCTTATGAAATTGTTAAAGAACATTCTAATAGTCAATTAGTGACCATTTGAGGTAAGTTGACCATAATTAGGAGTGAATTATTGCATGGCAAAGTGGAATGGGCAGTGCCGCCCATGAGTGCAAAGAGGTGACTGAAATTTCAGTCCACTTGGACAGCCATATCTTGAGCTGTGTTGGTCCAATTGGTTTTTGGCCAATTGGACATGAAACTAGGCTTGTAATGGCACATTTTTGCTGAAGAAACCATGCCCAAAAGACCAAAGCAAGAGGACCAAAAGTTGGCCCCATTCCGGATACCCTGCAACTAGCACCTGCAGAAATGACCAAATGAACAGTAACTGTTCATTTGGCCATAACTCACTGTAGATATGGTCAATTGACCTGAAATTTTTACAGAAACAAGATAGGATATAGACAAACAACTTTCATGAAGAACATCACCCCAAATTATGCTATTAACCCATTCAAATTATTGGGCAAAGTTGAGTTATCAAACCTGCAACTCTGCAGATTTTCATTTGAGCAGTAATGTTTGGAGGACTATAACTCTCTCTAGAAAACTTGGATTTAGGTGATTCTTGAACCGATGGAAACCTAAGGCATGGTAGAACATTTCATATGAAGAAAGTTAGACCAAATTATGAACTTAACTTGATCAAACTACTGACCAAATTTGGACCCAAATCTGCCAAAACCCAAAATTGCAGCATGAACAGTACACGTGAACAGTAAACTTATTTTGGCCATAACTTGAGCTACAAAACTCCAAATGGAGTGATTCAAAAAAGGAAATTCAACAAGACAAAATAAGGAACAACTTTCATGTTTACCATTTCCTCAAATTCCTACTGTAACAGTGCTTAATGGAATAGTAAAGTTAAGCTTCAAAAACTGAAAATTTTGTTTCCCTTGGTTTAAGCCTAGAAATGGTAATGGTGATCACTTCCAACAAGATTTAAATGAAAAATGTGGTATGTTTGAAGTGCCAAAGCCAATGTACCTACTTTCTATGCAAAAGTCAACTTTTTGTTTGACTAATGAAGTGAATAGTGACACCAAAACTTGAAATTCAAAAATGTGAAACTTAAAAATGCAAAATGCCCTAGTAGGCCTAATGTGATTGGTTTGGATAGTTTGGCATGCCAATAGGGTATTGTTTTAGCAGTACTGCGAAAGGCTTTATGCCTGTGTTCATGGCTTTATGCCCGTATTCATGGCTTTTATGCCTGTATTCATGGCTTTTATGCCCGATTATGTGATATCATAGCTTTTAGCTATATTGACTGCATACGTGGTTGACGTTCTGCGTCCCATGATATGACGGCCCGAGGCACTGCGGTGCCCAGTGCCAACGACCCGTTATCCAGTCCAGTCATCCAGTATAGGTTACTTGGGCAACCAAATGAATGGAAAAGTATAACTGTGAACTGATTATTAAAGAAAATACGAAAATTAAGTATCAGGAATGATTACAAAAATACAAGGAAGCTCAAGATCATGAAAAAAAAAAAATAACGAAATGCATGAAGAAGTTAATATCATAAAACATGATTAGCCCTCGACTAAACAATAAGTTAGTAATTAATCATTTCTTATGAACACAATAGCAAGGAAATTATTATTTTTATTTGCATATTATATTTTCTTGTATTATTGGCACCACTAAGCTTTATGCTTAGTGCGTCGCTTTTGCAACGCGTAGGTACTGAAGATTTGGACAGAGGGCCCAGTAGACCACAGATTGGGTAAGGCCGTTCACAATTCTGCATAGTGTCCGTGTCACCTCACAGGCTACAGTGCATTGGTAGGATACTAGGTTTCATTTTGGTATTTTGTAACTAATGTTTATTTTCTCATATGTAATTGAACGTATGTAACATATTTTGATGTTCATGTAAATAATGAAAATTGTATTTGTGAAAGGAAAAGTGAATACATAACTGTGACTTGTACATGATTATCACATGAGATGAATGATTGAGAAATGAATGGTGAAAAATGTTGAGATTTTGATATTGAAGTTTGAGAGTGATGAGATGATTGAATATGATCATAGGAAGTGTTTTTCACAGGTTCCGAAGAACTGTTTTCTCTATTTTTAGCCGGTACTCTGCCGGATTTTCTATAAAATTTTCGGAACCTCAAATAAATTACAATTTCAATAAATGAATTATATTTCACAAGTTATTTTCAAAACTATGATAAAAATGAATTAAGATAAAATAGAGTGCTCCGGCACACTGAGTGGCATAACTTGCTCGGCTACACTGTAGTCGGGTAAGGGGTGTCACAGAAATCGCATGAGAGGAATTATCCGACACATGATTTGGAGCTTGCAGCTATAGTGTTTGCTCTTAAGATCTGGAGGCACTATTTGTATGGGGAGAAATGTTACATCTACACAGATCATAAGAGTTTGAAGTATTTGGGCACCCAGAAAGAGTTGAATTTGAGACAGAGGAGATGGTTAGAGTTGATAAAAGACTATGATTGTCTGATAGACTATCAGCCAGGGAAAGCTAATGTGGTGGCTGACGCCTTAAGTTGCAAGACTATGGCAAGTCTACAGGTTACTCCTTTGTCTTTGGTACACGAGTTAAGATCATTGCATGCTAGCTTCGAGATTAATGATGAGGGATAGACAGCAGTTGCATGGCATGTACAGCCAGTATTGATTGATCAGATCAGAATGGCTGCTCAGAATGATGAAAAGTATCAGAAGATATTGGAAGAAGTTAGACAGGGCAAGAAACCAGAGTTTTCAATCAGGGATGATGGTCTACTGCTACACCAGGCCAGAATATGTGTTCCTAATGATGTTGATTTGAGACAGATCATTTTGAAAGAAGCATATGAGTCTCCTTTTGCCATGCACCCTGGTGGTATAAAAATGTATAGAGGGCTAAAGGAGCATTACTGGTGGATGGGTATGAAAAAAGATGTGGCAAAGTTTGTTTCCAAATGCTTAACTTGTCAGCAAGTGAAGGCAGAGCACCAAGTACCAACTGGATTGTTACATCCACTACCAGTGCCAGAATGGAAATGGGAAAGAATAACAATGGATTTTATGATAGGACTTTCGATGACACAAAAGAGTCATGATGCAGTATGGGTCATTATTGGCAGACTGACTAAGTCTGCTCATTTTCTGCCGGTCCGAATGGACTACAGTTTAGACAGATTGGCCAGGTTGTACATCGATGAGATTGTGAGACTTCATGGAGTGCCAGTATCCATTGTATCAGATAGAGATCCTAGGTTCACTTCTACATTCTGGGGTAGTCTTCAGAGAGCCCTAGAAACTAGATTGAACTTCAGTACTGCATTCCACCCATAGATAGATGGCCAGTCTAAGAGGGTAATTCAAATCTTGGAGGATATGCTACAGGCTTGTGTGATTGAGTTTGAGGGCAATTGGGATACACACTTGCCTTTGATTGAGTTTGCTTACAACAACAGCTACCAATCAAGTATTGGGATGCCTCCATATGAAGCTTTGTATGGCAGAAAATGTAGAACCCCGTTGTGTTGGAATGACATGGGTGAGAGAAAGATGATTGGACCCGAAATTGTTCAGTAAACTGAAGAGAAAATTAGAGTGATCAGAGATCGACTTAAGATTGCATCAGACCGTCAGAAGTCCTACATTGATTTGAAAAGAAGAGATATTGAGTATGCAGTGGGTGAGAAAGTTTTCCTCAAAGTTTCTCCTTGGAAGAGAATTATGAGATTCGGTAGAAAGGGGAAACTAAGTCCTCGTTTCATTGGGCCATATGAGGTTCTGGAAAGAGTGGGTCCTTTGGCATATCGTTTGGCACTACCTCCAAAGTTAGAGAAGATACATAATGTCTTCCATGTGTCTATGTTGAGGAGGTACCGATCAGACCCATCTCATGTACTACCAGTGGAAGAAATTGAGGTGAATCCAGACCTCACATATGAAGAAGAACCCATAAAGATTATGGCTTATGAGGTGAAGTAGCTACGGAATAAGTAGATACCGTTAGTAAAAGTGCTGTGGAACCATCATTCGGGCCAGGAGGCTACTTGGGAACGAGAGGAGGACATGAGGAGACAACACCCACAGCTGTTTAGAGATTAATACTAGGTAAAATTTCGAGACAAAATTTATTTAAGGGGGGGAGAATTGTAACACCCCTATTTGCATAGCCTGGTATATTTTACTATTCTGGTGACTGGTGTCGGGCCGGACAATTAAGGGGATTAGAACCACACTTAAGACAACTAAATAAGCCATAAACACAAATAATTAGTAATGTTCAATTAGTTAAGTACGAATAAGAAAAACAGAACATAAGAAGTTAAAAGAGCCGAGAGTCACAGCGATGGGTGACCTTCTCGGGAACAACTGCGAAGTCGATTTAAACTCAAATTTCGAACCGTAAAATGTGACGCCGCTGTCCTTAGGACCATTACGAACACAGTGGAAAAGAGAAAATCACGAAAAAGAACTATTAAGCCATTCAAATAATTAGGTCAGGGAGCTGAAAGAAATATGGAATTAATTGCAAACCGGGATGAACCGGCGAGGGGCAATTTGGTCAATTGACCCCGAGAGTTGACTCCTAACCTAACTGTGAAGTAAAATTGGAGAAAAGAAAATTTCAGAATCGAGAATTAAATTAAAGAACTAATAGAAAAATAAAAAAAAGAAGAGAAAATGAAAAAGTCAAAAAGGTGATGACATCATGAATGATGCCATAAAGAATATAATTAATTTATTTACTTATTTAGATTTTTGGGTCTTCCATAAGGATAAAAACAAAACAAAGAAAAGAAAAACAAAAACCAAAGGTCTTCTTCTTCCTTTCTCCCTTGCCACCCTCACTCTCCCTCATTTCCCCATGGATATCCTCCATTAAAGCTTGCACTCAAGCTTACAATCCTTCATTAAACCTCAATAGCTTCCATAGAAACTTCATAAAAACTTGTTCTAGTCACTTAAGAAGGAGATTGGTTATCAAAGAAAGAGGAAAAAAAGGAAAGCTCAAAGACACCTAATAAGGTTAGTGATTTAAGATGTGAAGTTAGTTTAATTGTTGCATTTTTAGCTTGATTAACTTGTAAATAAACTTAAAATGGAAAGAAAATTTATTGAGGGACCAAACTGAAATTCAGCCAGCATGAAGGGGGAGGGTGATTTGCATGATTTGAATGGTTTAAATGGGTTTAGAAACTTAAATTAGTGAATGGTTATGATTAAAGACCTTGAAAGTAGCTAAATGCAACAAATGACATGAGTTAGGGTTTTGGACATTAGGGTTAGAGACCAAAAATGTGAAAAACTTATAAATGGTGTCTTTGACCTAATGTGAAGTGAAAAATGGGTTTTGGACATTAGGGTTAGAGACCAAAAATGTGAAAAACTTATAAATAGTGTCTTTGACCTAATGTGAAGTGACAAATGGTCATTTGTGATAAAAAAATGTGAAAAACTTATAAATGGTGTCTTTGACCTAATGTGAAGTGACAAATGGTCATTTGTGACCTAATTTATAAATAGTGTCTTTAACCTAATGTGAAGTGACAAATGGTCATTTGTGATAAAAAAATGTGAAAAACTTATAAATGGTGTCTTTGACCTAATGTGAAGTGACAAATGGTCATTTGTGACCTAATTAAGTGTGTTAGAAGTGTTTGAATCAAATTCGGATTGGGTATGAAGCATGACCAAAAGTCAACTTTGAGGGACCAAAAATGAAATTTTACAAGTCTAATTGGTATGGAACCAATTGGGACTCAAAATAGGCACTAAATGACACAATTTTCATTCAGGAAGCATACCTAAAAAGTGACCAAAACCTAGTGAACAAACTGACCAAACTTGAAAATCTGTAGTATGAACAGTACACATAAACAGTAATCGTGTTTGGGTCATAAATTGAGCTAGGAAGGTGTAAATGACCCAAACTTTTACCAGTGGTTAGATGAGATATAGACCTAAAACTTTCATGAAGAAACCAACCCAAATTATGCCATTAACCCAATCAAATTAGTGAGCAAAGTTGACTCACTGAATCTGCAAAACTGCAGATTTACCACATGAACAGTAAAGTTTCAATGGCTATAACTCTCTCTAGAAAACTCCGATTAAGGTGATTCTTGAACCGATGGAAACCTAAGACATATTAGAACATTTCATATGAAGAAAATTATACCAAATTATGGACTTAACTTGATCAAATTACTGAATGAAGTTGGAGCAATAAATCTGCCAGAAATAAATTCTGCAGCATGAACAGTAAATGTAAATTGCATATAACTTGAGCTACAAAACTCCAATTGGAGTGATTCAAAAAGGAGAATAAACTTAAGACAATAAGGAACATTTTCTATGAAGGAAGTTTTGCCAAATTCCAACAGTAAAATGACCAATGGAACAATGCAACCGAGACACCAAAAACTGAAAATTTACAATTTTGCCTAAAAGACTTAAGTGTTGAGAAAATGACCAAAACCAAGAAGTTTGGTGACCAAAATGTGGTATGTGGGTGAAGTTGGAATTTCCATACCTATTAAATCTTAGAAAGTCAACCATTTGACTTGAAAAGTATAGTGAATAGTAACCCGAAACACAAAAATTTCGAGAACGTCGAATTTAGCACATTAGAGCTAGGTAAAAGTGAAGTTAAATTTATTTTTGGATTTATGCTAAGCTATGGTACTGAAACACTGTAAAACTGTGTGTTTCAGCTAAAAAAGACTTGGAAGATCAAAGAGACTGAGTCAAGGCCTAGAGGCGACTCACGTTAGGTTTGTGCACAATAAACCTTATTTGAGCCTTTTGTCATTGAAAAATTGATTTAGTGTGATTTATGAAAATTTGAAGTTAACTATGAATTGTGTTGCCATCTTGTGAATGAAATTATCACTTTGGAAATTTATTAGATTTCTCACGAATCATTTGAATAAAATATTTGAAATTGATTTTTGATTCACACTTAGCATGACAGTATCTTATTATTCCTCCTCCATTTATGGGGTGAGATCGGTTGTCTTTCCTCCCTCTTTGGTTTACCAGTTGAGGTTGTAGATCGGATGAGTACTCATTAGCTAGCTAGCCACCTCCCTCATTGATTTCGATTAGTAAGGTTATAGATTGCTTTATCGTGGTGGACAACGCGGCATTGATCAAAAATTTTGTGTCATGGCTTTAAGTGTGTATGAATTGGCAACACTGTGTTTCTTAAATTATTTGACTAAATTGTGTTATTATGAGCTTTGATAATTTGTGAAATGTAATTGTGAAGTATTTAAATTGTATTTTGGCAATGAATGATTTATGTATTGTATTTAAAATTTTTATTGTACACCACTGAGTATTTATATACTCAGCGATAGCTTGTTTTGCTGTCGTAGATAAGAGTAAGGAGAAAGCAACAGAGTAAGCTGCTGTTAATATTGAAGATTCCATTGATCTTTTTGTACGGGTATTGTTTTATACCCTTGCAGTTCTTTTGATGTAAATATTGTGATGTTGTGTGTATCAATGTAAAGTGAGCAGTTGTATAATAAATTGTAATAATTTTATTTTTGGATTGTATATCTATAAATTTAAATTGTGCATACAATATTGATGGAATGACATGAAATAGTTTGTTTTGAGAATTTTGAGATGTATTGACTTGAAATTATTTGGTGGTTGGGAGTTGTGAAAAATTTTTGGAAGTGCTTTTTACAGGTTTTTGAAGAACGGTTTTTTTTCAAATACAAACGAAACTCTGTCAAAATTTTTATAAAATTTGTGGTAAAAATTAAAATGGATAAAAATTTTTACTAGTTTATAAGCTTTGAATAAATTATTTTACTTCCTACCAAAATGCTCACCACTTTAAAAATGCAATAAAATAGTTTTAAAATCCCTTGTAGTGTACTTAATGAATTATCGATAGGTGAAGTTCGGTAGTTCATTAGGTATTCTACAGGAACATGTTATGCCTTACAGAGGGGTGAGGTGTGACATGTTTTAGTGGTATCAAAAAGGTCCCTTAGGAAAATCCCACATCGATAAAGCACGGAGATGGTCTTGGGTTCAAAAAGTAATGATATATAAAATGGGGGAACTAATCACTAGAGGCGCCTTTTGGTGAAATGGTCTGGAGAGTTGGAAGAACTCCAGGGTTAAGCATGCTCGCTTGAGAGAAATCCTAGGATGGGTGACCTCCTGTGAAGTTCTCCATTCCACCTATGGGACAAAACCGTAAGGCTTATGGCCAAAGCAGACAATTCCTTAAGTGGTTGGAGCTCGACCATTACACAGTTCTTCAAACATGAAAAGGAAAACACTCCCAATATGTTTTCTCAAGTACAACTCCAATAACTTCATTTTAACTCACAATTCAAATCTCAATAATCAAATCAATTCATTTTCAAACCAGTCTCATTATAAAGAACATTTCATTGATTACAAGACTTAACATTTATATCACAATAATTTACATTTAATTACATACCAAAATATTTTACAAGAGTTTTTATACAACTGCTCAAATAATTTACATACATATTATTACATGCATACATCAAAACCTATGTACATGGGTATACCTATGTTATACCTGGAGCTGATCTGAATGTGTCTTCAAAGAAGCTTACTCAATTGCTCTATTGTGACACCCCTTACCCGTCTATAGTATATCCGAGTAAGCTATGTCACACGGTGTACCGGAACACTCTATTTTATCTTAATTAATTTTTTTATCATAGTTTTGAACATAACTTGTGAAATATAATTCATTTAAGTCATTTATTGACATTATAATTTATTTGAGGTTCCGAAAATTTTTAAAGAAAATTCAGCAGAGTACCGGCTAAAAATGGAGGAAACAGTTCTTCGGAACCTGTGAAAAACACTTCCAATAATCATATTCAATCATCTCAACTCAAATATCACAATCTCCATATTTTTCAATTTCATTTCTCAATCATTCATCTCATGTGATAATCATGTACAAGTCACAGATAGATATTCACTTTTCCATTCACAAATACAATTCTCATTATTTACATGAACATCAAAATACATTACATAAGTTCAATTACATATGATAAAATAAAAATTAGTTACAAAATACCAAAATGAAACCTAGTGTCCTACCAATGCACTGTAGAAGGTGAGGTGACACGGACATTATGCAGAGCTGTAGGATGGTCTCACCCAGTCTGCGGTCTACTGGGCTCTTGATCAGTATCTCCAGAACCTACGCGTGGCAAAAGCAACGCGTTAAGCAATAATGCTTAGTGGTGCAATAATAAAATAAAAGGAATAGCAGAAAATAAATATGTATTGAATGTATCGATGTTTTACTGGTTTTGTACTTGTTATAATCATTTATTTTGTTAACTTTATCCACTTTCATTCTTTTGGTTGCCCAAGTAACCTATAATGGATGACTGGACTGGATAAACGGGTATACTGGCGCTAGGTATCTAGTACCTCGAGCCGTCACACCATCGGTCACGTATGCATCTCCCGGTGTGCAACAGAACAGCTAATAAGCTGTAATGACCATAGGCACAAGGCCAAATATCAACACAATGTCAGAATGGCCAAAAGCCATGAAATCACAAAATGGCATAATGCCATGTACAGTACTGCTAGCTGAACCCTATTGGCATGCCAAACTATCCAAACCAATCTTGTTAGGTATACTAGGGCATTTGATACTTTTGAATTCTTCAATTTTTGAATTTCAAGTTTTGGTGTTACTATTCACTTCATTGGTCAACAAAAATGTTGACTTTTGGATAGAAAATAGGTACATTGGTTTTAACACCCCCAATGTACCACATTTTGCATTCAAAACTTGTTGGAATTAATCACCAATACCATTTCTAAGCTTAGAACTAAGGGAGCAGAATTTTCAGTTTTTGTACCCTAATTTTACTGTTCCATTAGTGACTGTTACAGTGGGAATTTGAGGAAATGGTAAACATGAAAGTTGTTCCTTATTTTGTCTAGTAGAATTTCCTTTTTTGAATCACTCCATTTGGAGTTTTGTAGCTCTAGTTATGGTCCAAAAACCACAGCTGGCCGGATTGAAAACTGCAGAATTGACCATATCTACAATGCAGTGAACAGTGACTGCTACTGCCTTGTTGGATAGGTTCTGGTCATAATTTGGGGTAGGTTTCTTCATAAAAGTTGTTTGTATATATCTTAACTTGTTGCTGTAAAAATTTCAGGTCAATTGACCCATTCTACAATGAGTTATGGCCAAATGAATAATTACTGTTCATTTGGTCATTCTGCAGATTCTGGTTGCAGGGTATCCGGGTTGGGGCCAGTTTTTGGTCCACTTGATTTGGTCTTTTGGGCATGGTTTCTTCAGAAAAATTGTGCCATTATGTGTCTAATTTCATGTCCAATTGGTCAAATACCAATTGAACCTACACAGCCAAAGATATGGCAGTCCAAACAGGCTGGATTCACAGCCTCACCTGCTGCTGTCACTAGGCAGCCTACCAATTTGGTTTGTAACACTCTAGTTCACTTCAAATTATGGTCAACTTACCTCAAATGGTCACTAATTGACCATTAGAATGTTCACTCATCATTTCATAAGCCAAGTCCAAATTTCACTCCCAAAACCCTAATTTCCCATTATGATTTACACTACACACCTTAGTTAACACTTTCATTCCTTATATATATATATATATATATATATATATATATATATACTTTAAACACCCTCTCTAATCCACTCTAAGCCCATCTAAACCATCAAAGTCATAACCCTCACTAGGCAGCCGAATTCCATGGTATACATACACATGAGTTTTAGTCCATTTACTTCGCAATTTCATATTAATTTCAAGTCCCTAACATGGAATAAAAGAAATATATGCATAAATAAGCACTAACCTCTTGTAGGGTAGAATTTTCCAAACTTAAACTTCACTTTCTTTCCTTTTCTAGGCTGCCAAACACTTTCCCAAGAGGTATGGACAAGTTTTAATGAAAGGTGTCTAGGGTTTAGTAGTGAAACAAAGAGAGAAAGGGAGCTTTGGTTGAGAATCAATGGAGGGAGAGGGGAGAAGGGTTTCGGCTGGCTGAAGGAGAAGAAGAAGACCAGAATTTTTTTGGTCTATTTTGACTCTTTTAAGTGTTTTAAGAATGCTTGTTAACTTGTGATTGGTTGGGAGTAAGATAATGACATCATGTGATGTCATTATCTATAATTTTCTTTATTTTTCTTTTCTTTTCATCTCTACTCATTTTCAATTTAATTTTTAGTAATGTTTATTCATATTTTATGTCATAATAATTATTTACTCAACTGGACAAGTCGGCCAAAAATCGTCTCTGAAGGCGAAATGACCAAAATGCCCTCCGTTTGGCTTAACGGGTCAAAATTGTCTGTACCGATTGAAAATTTTTTCTAAATATTTTCTTGGCATTCTAATGCCATAGGAACCTCAATGACCCTTCTCTGGAGTCCCAAAAATTATTTTATGAATTTTCTCTGGGGTCTAGGGCTCCTAGTTGCGAGAACTGCAACTTCCCATTGGGTTACCCATCGCTTGGGCACCGGCTCATTTGACTTAGTTGTATTTTATTTCTAAAATTTTTACTAAATTTTTCTTATTAATATTTGAGTTAATTATGGTTCCTCACTTTAGTTTAAATATTTTTCCGGACGTTTTAGCTGTCCGAACCGACACTGGTCACCGGAACAGTAGAATGTACGGAGTTGCTACAGGGAGGGTGTTACAAATCTTCCCCTCTAATTTAAATTTCGTCCTCGAAATTTACCTGATGCAAACAGTTGAGGAAACTGTTGCCTCATCGTCTCTTCACTTTCCCAAGTTGCCTCTTCGGTGTTGTGGTGCCTCCAAAGCACTTTCACCAGTGGAATCTGCTTATTCCTCAACTCTTTCATTTCTCGAGCCAGGATCCATATGGGTTCTTCTTCATATGTCAAATCCGGTTGTATTTCAATTTCTTCCCTGGAGATAACATGTGAAGGATCTGAGCGGTATCTTCTTAGCATAGACACGTGGAACACATTGTGGATCTTATCCAGCTCTGGTGGTAAAGTTAGCCTGTAGGCTACTGGTCCCACACGTTCAATGACTTCATATGGGCCAATGAACCTAGGGCTCAACTTACCTTTTCTTCCAAATCTCAATACCTTCTTCCACGGTGACACCTTGAGGAACACTTTGTCGCCAACCACATATTCTATTTCTTTTCTCTTCAGGTCGGCATAAGATTTCTGTCTGTCTGAGGCAACCTTCAGATTGGCTTTGATTAGTTTTACTTTCTCCTCAGTCTGTTTCACCAGGTCTGGCCCTACCAGTTTGTCTTCGCCCAATTCCGTCTAGCACACTGGAGTTCTACATTTCCTCCCATACAGTGCTTCATACGGGGCCATTTGGATACTAGCTTGGTTGCTATTGTTGTATGCAAATTCTGCTAGTGGGAGGTATCTATCCCAACTTCCCTCAAACTCAATGACACAACTCCTCAGCATATCCTCAAGGACCTGGATTACTCTTTCTGATTGCCCATCCGTCTGAGGATGGAAAGTCATCTTGAAGTGGAGTTGTGTACCCAAGGACTCATGCAACTTCTTCTAAAATCTCGATGTAAACCTTGGGTCTCGATCGATATGATGGAAAGTGGAATTCCATGCGCCTAACTATCTCACTAATATACACTCGCTAACTTCTCCAAAGGAGTAGTCCCCTAACTGGCAGAAAGTGTGCTGACTTCGTCAATCTATCTACTATCACCCATACTGCATCATATTTCTTCTGGGTGAGAGGTAGACCACTTACAAAATCCATGGTGACCCGATCCCATTTCCATTCAGGTATGCGTATAGGCTGTAGCAAACCTGATGGAACTTGATGTTCTGCCTTAACTTGCTGACATGTCAAGCATTTAGTCACATAGTCAGCTATGTCCTTCTTCATACCAGGCCACCAATACTAAAGCTTCAGATCATGATACATTTTTGTACTTCCTGGGTGCATAGCATAAACACTGGTATGTGCCTCTTTCAGAATACTGGCCTTCAATTCCCCATCATCTGGTACACATACTCTTCCTTTGTAGTACAGACACCCATCTGCTCTCACCTCATAGTCAGTTGCTTTTCCCTCTGAGATTTTGCTCATAATAGCCATTAATTTTTCATCTGCCTTCTGCCCATCTAAAATCTGTTGTAACAGGTTTGGCCTCACTTGTAACTCAGCCAAAATAGCTCCATCTCGAACCAAAGATAGACGGGCATTCAATGATCTCAAAGCTGTCATGGATTTTTTGCTCAAAGCATCAGCAACTACATTTGCCTTCCCAGGATGGTAGTTAATTACACAATCATAGTCCTTCAGGAACTCAATCCATCGTCTCTGTCTAAGGTTGAGTTCCTTCTGGGTTGGCAAGTATTTCAGGCTTTTGTGGTCCGTGTAAATGTAGCACTTTTCACCATACAAGTAATGCCTCCATATCTTCAGTGCGAAGATAATTGCTGCAAGCTCTAAATCATGGGTAGGGTAATTCTGTTCATGTGGCCTTAGCTGCCTGGAAGCATAAGCGACCACCTTCCCCTCTTGCATCAATACACACCCTAACCCATTATGAGAGGCATCACTGTAGACCACAAAGTCCTTTCCTGACACTGTGCAGCACACTGGTGCCTCTGTCAACATAGCCTTCAACTTCTCAAAACTGGTCTGACACTTGTCATTCCAGTCAAATCTGACATTCTTGTGTAACAACTTGGTTATTGGAGCAGCTATTAAGGAAAATCCCTTCACAAATCTCCTGTAATACCCAGCTAGCCCCAAGAAGCTTCTGACCTCAGTTGTATTCCTGGGAGGCTTCCATTCCATCACTGCTTATATTTTCTTGGGATCCACCCTAATCCCATTAGCTGACACTATGTGTCCAAGGAATGCAATCTCATTCAACCAGAAGTCACACTTGGAAAACTTAGCATACAGCTCCTTTTCTCTCAGGGTTTGCAGAACAATCCTCAAATGCTCATCATGTTCTTCCCTGGTCTTGGAATACACCAAAATATCATCAATAAAGACCACTACGAACCGATCTAGGTATAGATGGAAGATACGGTTCATAAGGTCCATGAATGCTGCTGGTGCATTTGTTAGGCCAAAGGGCATCACCAGAAACTCATAATGCCCATACCGGGTCTGAATGCGCTTTGGCACATCTACATCCTTCACCCTCAATCGATGATACTCACGATTCGAGATCAATCTTAGAAAATACTCCTGCTCCCTTCAACTGATCAAACAGATCATCAATTCTAGGCAATGGATATTTGTTCTTCATAGTCACTTTATTCAACTGCCGGTAATCGATGCATAGCCTCAAAGTCCCATCCTTTTTCTTCACAAACAGCACTGGAGCTCCCCATGGTGACACACTGGGGCGTATGAACCCCTTATCAAGCAACTCTTGCAACTGAGTTTTCAACTCCCTCAATTCAGTGGGTGCCATCCTATAAGGAGCAATGGAAATTGGTGCTGTACCCGGCAGTGTCTCAATAGCAAACTCGACTTCCCTTTCTGGTGGCAAACCAGGCAATTCTTTAGAGAATACATCTGGAAAGTCTCTTACTGTGGGTATATCACTCAGGTTTGGCTTAGCCTGCCTAGTATCCACCACATGTGCTAGGTAGGCTTCACAGCCTTTTCTCATCATTCTTCTTGCAGCTGTGGCTGAGATGACATTGGACAGGAAATCTATCCTTTCACCCACAACAGTGATCTCATTCCCCTCTGAAGTTTTCAGAGAAATTCTCTTCAATTCGCAATCAACTATTGCCTGATGACATGACAACCAGTCCATTCCCAAAATCACGTCAAACTCGTGGAAGGGCAACTCAATCAGGTCTGCCAAAAATTCATACCCCTGAATCCTTAACGGGCAACCCTTGTATACTTTGTTCACCACTACACTATGGCCCAATGGATTAGTGACCAGAATGTCTTGGTCACTCTCCCCTACTAGTATCCCCCTTTCTACGGGTAGGTTGATGCAGATGTATGAATGAGTGGATCCTGGATCCACTAATGCATGCACAGATGTATTGTAGAGGGAGAACGTACCCCTGATGACGTTTGGGGCATCTTGCTCCTCCTGAGCTCTAATGGCATAAGCTCTGGCAGGTGGTCTGTTATCAGGCCTCTCTGCTGGTTCAGATGCAGGCCTCTGAGATGATCCCACTGCCTCAGATTTGCCAGATTTTCTACCCCTTTGTGGTGCAGGAGCAGGTCTGTCTGCTTGCGTTGGAGCAGCTGTAGTGGTTCTGCGTGGACAGTTCCTCAACTGATGCTCTGTTGACCCACACCTTAGTGCACCGCCACTCTCCAACACTCCCCCTTGTGCCACTTCAGGCAATGTGGACATGCAGAAGATGCTGGGGCTGGTCCCCTGAACCCCATCCCTGGAGAGCTGCCCACTGATGGTGTGGACTGACCTCTCCTAGGGGTAAACTGTGGCCTGGGCCCCTGAGACTGACCCTGACCTTGTGGCTGACCTGAACTCTGTGCAGGTGGACCTTTGAACTTCTTCCCAAATGCAGGAGATGAACTAGACTGACCTGGGCCCCTCTTCTGCTGTCTTTCCCTTCTAGTCTGCTCACTGATTCTTACTTTTTCAACCTTTATTGCAGCTTCCACTAACTTAGTGAAGTTGGTAATTCCCAAGGCAGTGATCATGATCTTTATGTTGTCATTTAGTCCCTCTTCAAATCTCTTACACCTTTCAGCCTCATTAGGGACTATCTCCTTCTCAGAGCGGCTCAATCTAACAAATTCCTTTTCATACTTAAGAATCGACACTGTCGCCTCGATTAATGAACTCTCTTCTTCTCTCTTCCAGGTATACACTACCCACATATTTCTTCTTAAATTCAGAGAGAAAGAAGTCCCAAGTTACTATTTCTGACTGCACTTCACTGGATACTGTGTCCCACCATTCATATGCATCATCTTGCAACAAAGATATGGCAGCTTCTAAATTTTGCTTTGGAGTGCAGTGGAGTTGTTTTAAAACTCTGCCTGTCCTGTTCAACCAATTCTCGGCTGCAACAGAATCATCTTCTCTCTTGCCAAAGAAGTCCACTGCTCCAAACTTTCTCAATTTTTCTAGATGTGATTTTGGTTGTGGAGGTGGTGGTGGTGCTGGCATTACCCCAGCCATTTGTTTGAAAAATTCGCCATTTCTCGAACATGGCTCGTGGAGGCCGAAAGGTGCTCGCTTGAGTCGGGCGGAGCAAGTTCTCCCATACCCCCAGTCTTAGCTACTGCAGGTGGAGCATGACTCTCCACTTCCTCCTCAACTGCCCTCTGAGATGTAGGGTCCATATCGTATTCAAAATAAGAGAAACAAACAGATCTGCATTAGTGTCACCTCGACTCTTACAAATGCAATGCATGGTATGGACTCAATCTAGGCCCAGAAACGCCTAAACCGTGCTCTGATACCACTAAATGTGACACCCCTTACCCGTCTATAGTATATCTGAGTAAGATATGTCACACGATGTACCGGAACACTCTATTTTATCTTAATTAATTTTTTTATCATAGTTTTGAATATAACTTGTGAAATATAATTCATTTAAGTCATTTATTGACATTATAATTTATTTGAGGTTCCGAAAATTTTTAAAGAAAATCTGGCAGAGTACCAGCTAAAAATGGAGGAAACAGTTCTTCGGAACCTGTGAAAAACACTTCCAATAATCATATTCAATCATCTCAACTCAAATATCACAATCTCCATATTTTTCAATTTCATTTCTCAATCATTCATCTCATGTGATAATCATGTACAAGTCACAGATAGATATTCACTTTTCCATTCACAAATACAATTCTCATTATTTACATGGACATCAAAATACATTACATAAGTTCAATTACATATGATAAAATAAAAATTAGTTACAAAATACTAAAATGAAACCTAGTGTCCTACCAATGCACTGTAGAAGGTGAGGTGACACGGATACTATGCAGAGCTGCAGGATGGTCTCACCCAGTCTGCGGTCTACTGGGCTCTCGATCAGTATCTCCAGAACCTACGCGTCGCAAAAGCAACGCGCTAAGCAATAATGCTTAGTGGTGCAATAATAAAATAAAAGGAATAGCAGAAAATAAATATGTATTGAATGTATCGATGTTTTACTGGTTTTGTACTTGTTATAATCATTTATTTTGTTAACTTTATCTACTTTCATTCTTTTGGTTGCCCAAGTAACCTATACTGGACGACTGGACTGGATAAACGGGTATACTAGCGCTGGGTATCTAGTACCTCGGGCCGTCACACCATCGGTCACGTATGCATCTCCCGGTGTGCAACAAAACAGCTAATAAGCTGTAATGACCATAGGCACAAGGCCAAATATCAACACAATGTCAGAATGGCCAAAAGCCATGAAATCACAAAATGGCATAATGCCATGTGCAGTACTGCTAGCTGAACCCTATTGGTATGCCAAACTATCCAAACCAATCTTGTTAGGTATACTAGGGCATTTGATACTTTTGAATTCTTCAATTTTTGAATTCTTCAATTTTTGAATTTCAAGTTTTGGTGTCACTATTCACTTCATTGGTCAATAAAAATGTTGACTTTTGGATAGAAAATAGGTACATTGGTTTTAACACCCCCAATGTACCACATTTTGCATTCAAAACTTGTTGGAATTAATCACCAATACCATTTCTAAGCTTAGAACTAAGGGAGCAGAATTTTCAGTTTTTGTACCCTAACTTTACTGTTTCATTAGTGACTGTTACAGTGGGAATTTGAGGAAATGATAAACATGAAAGTTGTTCCTTATTTTGTCTAGTAGAATTTCCTTTTTTTAATCACTCCATTTGGAGTTTTGTAGCTCCAGTTATGGTCCAAAAACCACAGCTGGCCTGATTGAAAATTGCAGAATTGACCATATCTACAGTGCAGTGAACAGTGACTGCCACTGCCTTGTTGGATAGGTTCTGGTCATAATTTGGGGTAGATTTCTTCATGAAAGTTGTTTGTCTATATCTTAACTTGTTTCTGTAAAAATGTCAGGTCAATTGACCCATTCTACAATGAGTTATGGCCAAATGAACAATTACTGTTCATTTGGTCATTCTGCAGATTCTGGTTGCAAGGTATCCGGATTGGGGCCAGTTTTTGGTCCACTTGCTTTGGTCTTTTGGGCATGGTTTCTTCAGCAAAATTGTGCCATTATGTGTCTAGTTTCATTTCCAATTGGCCAAATGCCAATTAAACCTACACAGCCAAAGATATAGCAGTCCAAACAGGCTGGATTCACAGCCTCACCTGCTGCTGTCACTAGGCAGCCTACCAATTTGGTTTGTAACACTCTAGTTCAGTTCAAATTATGGTCAACTTACCTCAAATGGTCACTAATTGACCATTAAAATGTTTACTCATCATTTCATAAGCCAAGTACAAATTTCACTCCCAAAACCCTAATTTCCCATTATGATTTACACCACACACCTTAGTTAACACTTTCATTCCTTATATATATATATATATATATATATATATATATATATATATATATATATATATACACACTTTAAACACCCTCTCTAATCCACTCTAAGCCCATCTAAACCATCAAAGTCATAACCCTCACTGGGCAGCCGAATTCCATGGTATATATACACATGAGTTTTAGTCCATTTACTTCACAATTTCATATTAATTTCAAGTCCCTAACATGGAATAAAAGAAATATATGCATAAATAAGCACTAACCTCTTGTAGGGCAGAATTTTCCAAACTTAAACTTCACTTTCTTTCCTTTTCTAGGCTGCCAAACACTTTCCCAAGAGGTATGGACAAGTTTTAATAAAAGGTGTCTAGGGTTTAGTAGTGAAACAAAGAGAGAAAGGGAGCTTTGGTTGAGAATCAATGGAGGGAGAGGGGAGAAGGGTTTCGGCTAGCTGAAGGAGAAGAAGAAGACCAGAATTTTTTTTTGGTCTATTTTGACTCTTTTAAGTGTTTTAAGAATGCTTGTTAACTTGTGATTGGTTGGGAGTAAGATAATGACATCATGTGATGTCATTATTCCTAATTTTCTTTATTTTTCTTTTCTTTCATCTCTACTCATTTTCAATTTAATTTTTAGTAATGTTTATTCATATTTTATGTCATAATAATTATTTACTCAACTGGACAAGTCGGCCAAAAATCGTCTCTGAAGGCGAAATGACCAAAATGCCCTCCGTTTGGCTTAACGGGTCAAAATTGTCTGTACCGATTAAAAAAATTTTCTAAATATTTTCTTGGCATTCTAATGCCATAGGAACCTCAATGACCCTTCTCTAGAGTCCCAAAAATTATTTTATGAATTTTCTCTCGGGTCTAGGGCTCCTAGTTGCGAGAACTGCAACTTCCCATTGGGTTACCCATCGCTTGGGCACCGGCTCATTTGACTTAGTTGTATTTTATTTCTAAAATTTTTACTAAATTTTTCTTATTAATATTTGAGTTAATTATGGTTCCTCACTTTAGTTTAAATATTTTTTCGGACGTTCTAACTGTCCGAACCGACACTGGTCACCGGAACAGTAGAATGTACGGAGTTGCTACAGGGAGGGTGTTACATCTATGCTCTTTTCACCTGCGACAGCATACAAAGCTATCGCTGAGTGGTGAACTCAGTGGTGCACAACTATAATTTAAAACATAGTACAATATACCTTAACAAAAATTACAGCAAATAATTTGGAAATCTGGATACTCATCAAATTCCAAAACTCAAAATATTCATTGCCAATAATATAAATCATTTGTATAAAATGACTTTGATCACGAAATTCAATTTATCAAATTATAACTAACCATTTAAGGTAATTCTAGCAAAATCAATTATACATAAATTTTAATTGAAATCACTATTCTTTACTATTCGAAAACCATTCTTTATCTCAAAAATAATTCTTTATCTCACTAACTATGCAAGACTAATCCGAAAGGGCCATCTTCGGGGTGATTCTAACTATCTATGGTTGGGGAGGTCGAATCAGATTCTAACTCCCTATGGTTGGGAGATCGAATCATCATGCACAGTATACATCACAATAATGAATCTTTCGAAAGGGCTATAATATAAAAAAGCTTAGATCTAACCTCTAATAAGAGGAGAATCTAAGCCTGTGCACATACTATGGTAATCAAAACACAACTAACTCCATTGTCTTCTCAACAGATGAGAGAGACGGGTAATAACCTAGTCAAGCATCTATAGTGAGATATAAAACAATATCACAATCCTTTTAGTGAGCATAAATCACAATACAATTCGATTCAAAGTCAATTCCAATATCCAATAATTTTTATGCTCATCACAATTCAAATCATAAATTTGCATTTTTCCATGCAAATTGCCCATCACAATTCAAAACATATTCTATCACAATTTTTCAAAACATAATTTATTCAATTCACAACAATGCTTAATACTTGTGGAAAATACCATTTCACAAAGCTAAATTCATACATACTATAATAATTTCAATAATCATTGAATTAAATCCAATGCTTGTTAAACATAATACATAAGAAAAATATATCATTTAATCATATGAAATATTCAGAACAAAATCAGTTAAAAACTAGTTGTGCAAAAACCTGATTTGAGTCGCTCCTAGGCCTTGACTCAATGTTCTTTATGCTTCTCAATATCCTTATCAACTGAAACACACAATTTAAAGTGTTCCAGTACTCAATGAATTTGTTTCCAACCATAAAATCCAATATCTAAATTTTCTCGATACTATTCCCTTCAATTCATTTTATTAGTCAACTTATAATAGTGACCCTTGATGCACTCTAAGTGAGTAAATTCCAATGTTACCAATATGTCACATTTTATAGCCCTTTAGTGTTGGTATATGTTGCCAAATTCATTTTCAAGTGTATTGCATTTTATTGCAATTTACCGGATTTCAGTATACTATTTTGACCTAGCCGGACGACCTAGTTTTCTCGGTTTTCGGGTTTTGGTCCAAACAACAAACTTGTAGGTCTATGTCTTATTGCATGCGGGGCAAAATTTCAGGTCATTTTGAGTTGTGTAGACCAAGATATGGTCAATTTATCAATGCTGGACAGAATGCACTAAAATGGTAGGCTTAGGTCATTTTTAGGTCATTTTCACTTTGGCCAGTTTTGGTACCCGAAATTGTGCTAGCTATTTGGCTTGGATATGGCCATTTCTGGGCTTTGGTGTCTTCATAAGAGTTGTAGATATATGTCTAAAATATTCATGGTAAAAATTTCAGGTCAATTGGACCTGTTTTGAGTGAGTTATGGTCAAAATACTAACTGCTACCCAAATGGTCAATTTTCAGGCTTTCAAGTCACTAATCCGGATTTGGTCATTTTTCAAGTCACTTTCTGGACAAAATTTAGGTAGACTTTCTTCATAAAAGTTGGCACATTTTGCGCTTAGTTTCACCTCCAATTGACCTCATACTAATTGGAGCCACACACTTAGGGTTATAGGTCCATTTGCACACTGCCCTCTACATCCTTTCAAAACACCAAACCAAACGCAAGTTTACTAATTAGATCTTCATTTCCCCACCATATTCTGCATTTGGCACTAACCAAAACCATTCCATTCTCTATATTATAGGTCAAATTGGATAGAATATAACCACTTCAAATACACCAAATGCAGTCACCATTCACAAAGTTCAATCCCAATAATGTATACACATAAATACTTATAATCATCACACAAACTTCCATCATCAAATTACATACCTATCACTACTATTCCACAAACATATATGCTATCAAATTTTTGTACAATATTTCAACAACATTTCATGAATTTGAATATTACAATTTCCAATTTGAGGCTGCCCAAAAATTACACATACACATCAACTTCCATTTTCACTTTTCAAGCTTACCATTCAACTTCACACATGGAATTCAACTTCAATACAATTAAACATTTAATTCAACATCTCAAACTACCATTTACATGCACAAGCACGCTATACAATATGAAGTTCCATGGCAGCCAAAATGGAGCATCATCATAACTCACCAAACTTCAACTTTCCTTCCATAAATCCATTCACCACAACACCCACATAAGCTTTAATGGAGAAAGGATGAAGAAATGAACATGTACCTCAAGTGGAGCTTATCAAAACTCCTTCAAATCTCTCCCTTCTTGCTCCCAAACTACTGCCCAAGGTGTGTAGGCAAAGATTAATGAAGGAAACTAGTGGAAAAGAAGGGCTTAAATGGAGGTGCATGAAGCTTGGAAAATGATGCGGCAATGGAGTTTTCATGGTGGATCAATTCGGCTGGATGAGAGGAAGTTGAAGATGATGGCATTATCTGTCCCAAATGGCTGATAAAGGTGTCCCAATTTATGAGTTAGTGGAGCACTAACTTGGATTAAAGTATTAAATTAGTCCAAGTTTCCAATTTCCCACATTTTCCTCATATCTTTTACTATTTAGATTATGTACCACCATTTTAATTTTCATGATATTTTCAAGGTTTAATATCATTTATTTTTAATGGACATTTAGGTCAAAAGGTAACTCGAGATGTCAATTGACCACAATGCCCCTATTCGGGTTGCATTCCCAATTTTTCGATAACACCGAGTTTTATCGTTTTCTCGATTTCTCATTTTTCTTTGTACTGATTAATTAATTTTTCTTTGATATTTATAAAAACATTTATACTTCAATAGATGCTTATTTAAGTCTTAAAAATATTTTTTAGGGTTCCCCGTGGTCCAGAACTAGTCAATGGTCCACGCCGTGACTTCCCAGTGTGGTCACCCATCGCTATGGTTTTCGGCTCGTTTAACTTGGTTACATTTCATTGCTATTATTTTTCCTTTATTTTTCTTGTATTTTCCTTTCTTGTATTTCATTATTTTATGTCTCCTTACTAACAATTAAATGTAGTTCTAGGCATCCTAGCTGTCCGGACTGACACTGGTCATCGAAATAGTAGAATGCACTACCGAACATAGGGGTGTTACATAAGCAGAAATGCACCTTGGCTGGTTTACTCAACATGTTGGTTATTGCCCAAAAGAATATGCTAGGCAATAAAGGAAAAGAGGTAGCTTTGATTGCATCTTCTTTTGCTGGAAAGTCCAATAAGAAGAAGGGCAATAAGAAAAAAAAACCTCATATTCCTAATCCTTCCAAGAAGATAAGCTAAACAGATAGGGAAGACCAAAGCTGACAAAGGCAAAAGGAAAGTGTTTCCACTGCCATAATGATGGGCACAGAAATAGGAACTACCCAGAGTATAGCCAATAATAGAAGCTTGCACTAATGAGATTTTAGACTTCGGGTTGGCAAAAGCTCAACTATTGAAGCTTTAGCCATAGGATCTAAATCTTTATACATGTATAAACATGTTTTGTGTTTGGATAATATTTTATATGTACCTGATGCTTTTAAGAACATCATTTCTATATTTAGTTTGACTAGAAATGGCTATGAATTTCAGTTCACAGATGATTTTTACAATATTTATTTTGAAAATAAATATGTTAATTCGGGCTATATGAATGATGGTCTTTATTATCTAGATAATAATGTTAAATACAAATCTAATGCAAGCAATCTAAAAGAATGCAATGCCATGATGAAAATCGACTCAAGTTCAAAATATATTTGGCACCTAAGGTTAGGCCATGTTGCAGAAGATAGGATTGCAAAGCTGGGGAAAATGAGGATTTTATCCTCATTGGGTTTTGGACCTACTCCAACTTGTGAATCCTGTCTTCAGGGCAAAATGACTAAATCACCCTTTGTTGGACAAGGACTAAGAGCTGAAAATATTTTGAAGCTAATACATAGTGATGTATGTGGTCCATTTAAAGAAATGGCTAGAGGCAGTTTTCATTATTTTATTACCTTTACTGATGATAAATCAATGTTTGGGTATTTGTATTTGATGAAATACAAACATGAATCCTTTGAAAAGTTCAAAGAATTTAAATCTGAAGTAGAAAATCAAACAGGAAAAAGTATTAAAGCTCTTCGATCAAATCGTGGAGGTGAATACTTGACTACTGAATTTGATGAATACTTAAGAGAGTATGGCATTGTTTCCCAGCTGACTCCTCCAGGAACACCACAACTAAATGGTGTATCTGAAAGGAGAAATCATACCCTATTGGATATGGTATGTAGTATGATGAGCTATACTAATATATCAATCTCCTTTTAGGGATTTGCATTAGAATCAGCTTTGTATATTCTTAATAGGATTCCAACAAAATCAGTATCTTCTCCACCTTATGAGATAGGGCATGGAAGAAAACCAAGTCTTAAGCATGTTAAGATTTGGGGTTGTCCAGCTTATATCAAAAAGCTAAACACTGATAAATTGAAAACCAGATCAGAAAAGGGTCGATTTGTTGGATATCCAAAAGATAGTTTTGGACATTATTTTTATTTGCCCACATCACAAAAGGTTGTGATAAGTAGAGATGCCATATTTTTTGAAACAACAGTTTGTTCAAGAAGAAGGCAAAGGAAGGCAAATAGAGTTGGAATTGGAGAATTCTGACCAACAAACAGATCAGATGGATATAGATCTATTTAGTCAACCTACACCTATTGATGAAACATCTACAGTTGTTCCTCGTAGAACAACCAGGGTATCTCACCCACCAGTGAGATATGGTTCCCTTCATGAAGAAGAACAAGAGTTGTCTACTCATGAAGAAGTAGATCATGGAGATGATCCACTTACCTATGAAGAAGCGATATCAGATATAGACTCCTCAAAATGGATTGATGCTATAAAATTCGAGATTGATTCCATGTATAAGAATCAAGTTTGGGATCTTGTTGACCCACCCGAAGGTATTGTACCTATAGGGAACAAATGGGTTTTCAAGAATAAAATTAGTTCTGATGGAAAGGTAGAGACCAATAAGGTAAGGCTAGTAGCGAAAGGGTTTCATCAAAGGCAGGGAATCGACTATGAGGACACTTTCTCGCATGTTGTCATGCTTAAATCAATTAGGATTCTATTAGCAATAACTGCATGCTATGATTATGAGATTTGGCAAATAGATGTCAAAACAGCTTTTCTCAATGGATACATTGAAGAAAACATTTTCATGGAACAACCTAGGGGTTTTGAATCCCAAGATGGTTCCAAAGTGCACAAGCTAAAGCGATCCATTTATGGGTTAAAACAAGCTTCGAGGAGTTGGAACATCTGTTTTGATGAAGCTATTAAGTCATTTGATTTTATCAAAAATGAGGATGAGCCATATGTATATAAGAAGATTAGTGATAGTCTTGTCACTTTTCTTATCTTATATGTGGATAATATTCTATTGATAGTTAATGACACAGGTATGCTGACAACTATAAAGGTATGGTTGTTAAATACATTCTCCATGAAAGGCTTAGGGAAGGTAACCTATATTCTTGGGATTTGCATCTATAGAGATAGAGCGAAAAGAATAATTGGTTTATCCCAAAGTCTATACTTGGAAAGGGCGTTAAAGAGGTTTAACATGCTTATTTCTAAGAAAGGATTGTTACCAGTGAGACATGGTATCCACCTTTCTAAAGAGATGTCTCCAAAGACACCTGAAGAAAGAGATAAAATGGCCAGGATTCCATATGCTTCAGCTATTGAAAGTTTGAAGTATGCAATGCTGTGTACTAGGCCGGATATCGCACATGCTGTTAGTTTGACTAGCAGGCACCAATCCAATCTAGGTTTGGAACGCTGGATAGCTGTCAAGAATATCCTTAAGTACTTGAGAAGAACTAAGGATTTATTCTTAATATATGGAGGTGGTGACTTGCAATTGGATGATCATACTGATTCTAATTTCCAATCAGATATCGATGATAGAAAGTCTACCTCTGGGTATGTGTTCCTTTGTAATGGAAATGCAGTCAGTTGGAACAGTTCCAAACAGGGTATGACTATAGATTCCACTACCGAGCCTGAGTATTTTGCTGCATCAGATGCTGCAAAAGAAGCTGTTTGGATATAAGGAACCTCGATCTCACTAGAAATCCAACACATAGAAAGGCGCTATCACATTATCAAAGAGATAGTTGGGCAAGGCGATATAGCCATGCAGAAAATAGCATCAGCTAAAAAATCCAGCTGATCCATTCACTAAGCTTTGTCACAAGCACAGTTAGACCGACATCCTGAGAAGATGGGTCTAAGGTATTGTAATGAATGGCTCTAGTGCTAGTGGGAGATTTTTAGTAGTATGCCCTAGAGCATATCATTTAGTATGTATCTTGTACATGTTTTTATTAATAAAAGGCATTTCATTTTTTCGTTTACATAATATATTTATGTATAATAGAAAAAGTCCATTAATATTTTGTTAGAAATTCTATTCTTAAGTTATTAAGAATATGAGTGACAGTATTTCTAGCACAAAGTATCATAAATAGGTTCACAATCGAGGATACTTCATAATAAGGACATGACTTATCCAGAAAGATTGTAATCATGTTTGTTCCCAAGTTATTTATATGAGATGTAAATAAGATGGAATGATGAGTCTCATGCCATATAACAAACATGATAGGCACTTACACATGATAAGTAGGTCGAAACAGTGACATTTATGATAAGAACATGGAGTTTACTCTTGTCAATGTATTGTCATAAATCATATCAGTGCATATAATCTTTCGACCTGAGATAGCACAGTTATCTTGTATATAGATGGTTTGAGTTTGATACTGCTTTCATACTTATACTGTGTATGGGTATATGGGCATGTGTTGGCTCCTACTAGTTATATATGGAGGTAGGTGTTGATCAAGATGGAATTTGTTCCTCTAAGTAAATAGGGATAAAATCCTATGTTCATTTAATTATTCTTGATGTTTCAAGTTCCTGGCCAGAACAGATAGATTTAATCAGAAAAGAGTTTCTGATGAGAAAATCTTTTTAATCAAGAACTGGAATTAAAAGAAAACATAATATTTATAGCAAATGGGGTTTGACATAAACCATGACTCTAGCTTGAGTTGGGATTTTGTAACAGAGAGATTCTAGTGCATGGTAACATATGATTATAAGATCATTTAATGTAAACCTTATTACTGATTGGGTAGCCATGGCATGCTATGCTAGGTGTTAACCATGGTCTATGAGGTGCATAAAATGGTTTAGAGAAATCATTTATGGTAAGAAAGAGTTCTGATGATATTAAGAGTTGATATCATATCTCATTGCCAATTATTGATGAGCCTAGTAAGTCACATACATACACAAGTAATCACCAAATTAAATATGATTTAATTAATTAATTAAAGAGTTTAATTGATTAATTAAATAGGTTCGGTTTGCAATTAGATTGCAAAGTCCCTAGCATGGCTTGAAACCAAATCTAGGTTATTGGATGTATAGTATAAGTTAAATTTATATTTAAAGTGTTTAAATATGAATTTAATTAATGAGAAATTAATTAATAGAGATTGATTAATTAATTTATATTTGATATAAATTGATTAGAAGAAGAGGAATAATTATTTTGGATTGAGAACTCAAAATTAAGACACAGGGATATTTTGGTCATTTCACAAGGTGACATGTGGCACCATGAGATAGTGACACATGGCACTTCACATAAGCTTGCCATATGTCTTTTAATCATGTAAGATGATTAAAGTCAAGATTAAATATAGGTTTTACACTTGGCACAATGTGATTGGGTCAATTAAACCTAGAGCCAATCAGAAGGTGACATGTGGCAAGGGTTTTAAGTGGTACCTAGCTATGTAAGGGAAAGGATGAAAAGAAAAATACCTAGCTGCTATTTGTTTCATTGGTGCTGCCCCAAAGCACCTCTCCCTTTCATCTTCTTCAACTCTCATCAATTCAAAGAGATTTCCCAACAATCTCTTAAATTAAAAATACTAGAAATCATTTGTAGTGTCCTGTTTATATCTTTAATCTCTTAAAAGGCAAAACTTGATTTTCTAATTAATAGAAAAAGCTTTAGAAGCTGTTCAAGGGTTGCCATAGGTGATCTTGGTGTGGACAAGCTAGAGGGACAACATTTGGTGTCCTAAAGATGCATCCCAAAGGTGCTAAACACACTGCAGAGCATCAAGAGGTTAGTGCACTTGTTCTTGATCTAATATAGGGTTCTAAAATTAATCTGATTAATTCTAAAATCTTAAATGGCAAATACATATCTAAAAACATATTAAAAGAGTTTTAATATGTTGTTTATCATTGAAATCAAATAGATAAAAATAAATCTTGCATGATGCATGTGACCCTAGGTGAAAATTTTTGAATTCAATGATATAAACTTCTGTTTTTCATACTTCTGCTCCTTCACCTCTCCCATTCATGCCGCCCCACCTCCTTTCTCCCTCTTTCATTATTTCTTTCTTCTTCTTTCTTCCTCCTCCATAGACACCCATCCTCCAAGCTCAATCCCTTGCTTATCTTTCATGAGTTTTCCATTTAACTTACAGTAAACATCAAAGAGATCTTTGATAGAGAGATTAAAAGCAAGGGGAAATAAGATATTAGAAGAAAATTGAAGATTTGTAGAGTTGAAAGGAAGTCATTAAGAGGTAAGTTCTTTAATGCTCATTTAATTATACAAACCTTAAATTAAGTTAGATTATGATGAAATTTCATAAGAAAATGAAAGAAAACATGTATGGAATCTAAACTAGTGTTTTGGCCAAATTGGAGAAAAGTTAGAGTTTGATGTCTTTGAATGAAATTGATGACGAGATTAAGCTTAGTTGAAGTAGTATACATGATTGGGGCAAAGAAATTGCATGAAATGTGTATAAATTCAATTATTGGAGATTAGGTTTCATGGAAAAATTGGAGCTTGGGTGCTAGATAGTGAAATTAGTGGAAAGCTACATGGAGGTATTTGTCGTAAGGCCTCTGGAGCCTGCTACAATTGTGGAAAGCTTGGACACTTTATTAGAGATTCTACTAGAGCACCTCGATCTGCTCTCCGGAGTTCAGAGACCGTCAGTCAAAGTCAAGATAGAAATAGAGTTGGTACTCCTCACCACTATAACACAGTGAATCAACCCGAATATAGTAGCGCACCACTTAGAGTGTCCACTATGCGCCAAGGAGAAAGAACAGAAACTTCGGATGTAGCTGCTAGTAAGTTCTTAATTTTTTAAAGAAACAATTAGTTATTATTTGATCCCAGCACTACTTAGTTGTATGTTAGTGTTAGAACTATATGTTCTGTTGCTATTCCTTTATATGGGAATGAATTTTGATGTATTAGTGACTAGTCTTTTAGGACAAAAACTATAATAACAAGTATGATTGACATTAATTTTGGAAGAATTGTTAGCTATATGTATTTTCTAAAACACCATAAATTATAAAGCTAATTAGTGAGCCTACTTAATGTAAGGCAAGAGGACCTAAAAGTAAGTTACAGTAATAGAATTGCTCTAGATGAGGGCGAAGATGTTACTGTTAGTAATTGTCAAGGGATATTGTAATCAGAATCGATTTAGGATATTAGTGGATTCGAGAAAGATAAGATGTTAGAAAACCTAGACCATGAGGTTATAACGTAGTGACTATGTAATATTCTCGATGTTTGTATTGTAAGCTACAGATTACAGTACCGACATGGGATTGTTATATAGAGCTACGTGCTTCCTTGTGGTACAATAAAATAAGAATATTTGTAAGTAATCTATAAATTGATACAGTTACGCCCGAATAGAGTGCTATTACTAGAAATAAATGTGAGAATTTTAGTCAGAAATTTAAAACTTCAGAACTAGCCTGTCGAAAGACTACATTTGTAAGGTAGCTAGCGTCAGTAACTCGGCTACAATAATGTGAACTACCTGTACCGCAATAATTGCTATAAGTTTAGAGATATCAGTATGATTTATCATCCTCAGACGGATGGATAGTCGAAACAAGTAATTCAGGTAAATTCTGAAACTCATTGAGTTTCTGTAAATAATGAAATGAAATGATAATAATAACCTGTAAAATGTAATAAGCCCTCGAGAATATACTGAGAACTTATGTCCTTGAATCCGAGGGAAGATGGGACAGATACCTTCCACTAACAGAATTTGTATACAATAATAAGTGTTAAGCTAGCATACAAACGGCACCCTATGAAACACTGTAAGGGAATGGATAACTATGGATTTTGTGATGAGACTTCCGAAGACACAGAATAGTCATGATGCAGTATGGGTTATAGTTGATAGACTAACCAAGTCTGCTCACTTTTTGCCAGTCTGGATGGACTATAGTTGGAGAGATTGGCCAGATTATACATAAATGAGATTCTAAAACTGCATGGAGTGCCAGTATCGATTGTATCAGACAGAGATCCTAGGTTCACTTCTAGATTCTGGGGTAGTCTTCAGAGAGCCCTAAGACCTAGATTGAACTTCAACACAGCATTCCACCCACAGATAGATGGCCAGTCTAAGAGGGTAATTCAGATATTGGAGGATATGCTATGGGCTTGTGTGATTGAGTTTGAAGGTAGTTGGGATATACACTTGCCTTTGATTGAGTTTGCTTACAACAACAGCTACCAATCAAGCATTGGGATGCCTCCATATGAAGCTTTGTATGGCAGGAAGTGTAGAACTCCCCTATGTTGGGATGAAGTAGGTGAAAGGAAAATGATTAGGCCAGAAATTGTTCAGCAGACAGAGGAAAAGATCAGATTGATCAGAGATAGACTCAAGGCTGCATCAGACCGTCAGAAGTCCTATGTTGATCTGAAGAGAAGAGACATTGAATATGCAGTGAGTGATAAGGCATTCCTTAAAGTTTCTCCTTGGAAGAGGATTATGAGATTTGGCAGAAAGGGGAAATTGAGTCCTCGTTTCATCAGACCATATAAGGTTCTGGAAAGAGTAGGTCCTTTGGCATATCGGTTGGCATTACCTCCAGAGCTAGAAAGGATACACAGTGTCTTCCATGTGTCCATGTTAAGGAGGTACAGATCTGACCCATCCCATGTACTATCAGTTGAAGAGATTGAGGTAAATCCAGACCTCTCATATGAGGAAGAACCCATAAAAATTCTGGCATATGAGGTGAAGCAGCTGAGGAATAAACAGATACACCTGGTTAAAGTGCTGTGGAACCATCATTCAAGCTAGGAAGCTACTTGGGAATGTAAAGAGGATATGAGAAGACAGCACCCACAGCTATTCAGAGATTAATGCCAGGTAAAATTTTGAGACGAAATTTATTTTAAGGGGGGGAGAATTGTAACACCCCTAAGTTCTGTAGTGCGTTCTACTGTTCCTGTGACCAGTGTTATCCAGACAGCTAGGATGCTTAAAACTACACTTAGATATTGATGAGGAGACATAAAATAATGAAATACAAGAAAAGAAAATACAAGAAAAACGAAGGAAAAATAATAGCAATGAAATGTAACCAAGTTAAATGAGCCGAGAACCCTAGCGATGGGTGACCGCACCGGGAAGTTGCGGCGTGGACCGTTAATTAGCCCTGGACCGTAGGGAACCCTAGAAAATATTTTTAAGACATAATTAAAGACCTATTGAAAAATAAATATCATTAGAAATATCAAAGAAAAATTAATTAATTAGTACAAAAAAAATGGGAAATCGAGAAAACGACAAAACTCAGTGTTACCGAAAAATTGGGAATGCAACCCGAACAGGGGCATTGTGGTCATTTGACACCCCGAGTTGTCTTTTGACCTAAATATCCATTAAAAATAAATGATGTTACACTTGGAAAATATCATGAAAAATTAAATTGGTGGTACATAAATTAAATAGCAAAAGTTAGGAATTAAATGTGGATTTTAGAAACTTTAGAATAAATTAATACTTAACCCTCACTTAGTGCTCCACTCACCTCACTTAAGTGGACCACTAAGCCTTCATTTGGACAGAAATTTCATCTTCTTCAACCCTCCCAAAAACCAGCCGAAAATGGAAGAAAGAAAACCTCTATTGCCGTCCCACCTTGGAGATCCCATTCCCCATGATCAAGCCATGATCCTTTAATGCTTCCTTCACTAAAATTGCTCTACACCACTTGGGCAGTAGATAGACAGCAAGAAGATCAAGTTTTGGTGAGGTTTTGAAGAGTTTTAAAAGTGGTAAGTATGTGTTTTTTATTATTGCTTCATTAAACTTTGTATGGATGTCATGGGTAGTTGAATTGTGGAAGGATTTTTGAAGTTTGATGAGTTAAGGGAGAGGTTTTGGCAGCCATGGAACTTCAATAAGGGCAGTTTATCTTTGCATGTAAATGGTAGATTAAAGTGTTGATGTAAGTATTTATATGTGTAGGAATAAATTGGGTAATGTATACTAAATATGTGTGTGATTGTACACTTGATTTTGGAAGCTTGGAAGCTAATTGGAGAGATGTACAATTTGGCAACTTTGATGTGTGGACTAAAATGTGTTGTTTCATGGTTTGGGTTATGGAATTATATTGTTGAACTATGGTACTTGTTATGGCAGCATGTATATGTGAATAGAGGTTTGAATGTGGACATATAAATGAGCTAGGTCATGTGGTTAAATTATTTGTAATTTGAACTTGGAAAATTCTGTACTATAATGTGCATATTAAGTGTGGTTACAAGCTGCCAAGATGACCAACAATGTTAAGTAAAATGTGTTTATGTTATGGTACAAAACAGAAATGGCATGAAGGAAGTGACTTGGTAAGTGTTGAATGTGTCCTTTGATGAGTGATGAATAATGTGTAATAGGGCAGTGTGTGTTTTGGCTTACAACCTTAAGTGTGTGACTCCAATTGGTATGAGACCAATTGGAGGTGAAACTAGGCACAAAATGTGCCAACTTTCATGAAGGAAGCTTTCCAAAATTCTGCTTGGAAGATGACTTGAAAAATGACCAAATCCGGATTAGTGCATTTAAGGCCTGAAAATTGACCATTTGGCCAGCAGTTAGTGTTTTGGCCATAACTCACTCAAAACAGTCTAATTGACCTGAAATTTTTACCATGAATAGTTGAGACATATATCTACAATTCTTATGAAGACACTAAAGCCCATAAATGACCATAAGCAAGTCAAATAGCTTGCACAAATTCAGGTCCAAAAACTGGCCGAACCGAAAGTGACCTAAAAATGACCTAAAATGACTATTTTGATGCATTCTGACCAGCATTGGTAAATTGACCATAACTTGGTCTACATAACTCAGAATAACCTGAAATTTTGCCCCGCGTGCAATAAGACATAGACCTACAAGTTTGTAGTTTTGACCGAAACCAAAAACCGAGGGAACTAGGTGATCCGGCTAGGTCAAATTAGTATACCGGAATCCGGCAAATTGCAATAAAATGCAACATACATGAGAATGAATTGGGTAACATGTACCAACACTAAAAGGCTACAAATGTGACATATTGGTAACATTAAGACCTAATTCACCTAGACTGCATAGAGGGTCAACATCTTAGGTTGACTAATGAAATAATAGTATTTAATAAATTAATTATTAAGCATTATCTTTAGAGACAGTTTAAATGAGTACTGAAACACTTCAAATTGTGTGTTTCAATTAGCAAAGACTCAGGGAAGGGGAAGGAAACACTGAGTCAAAGCCAAGAGATAGATATCAGAGGTTTGTGCACAACTAGTTTTTAACTGATTTTGTTCTGAATATTTCATATGATTAAATGACATTTTTTTTTATGTATTATGTTTAACAAGCATTGGATTTAATTCAATGATTATTGAAATTGTTATAGTATGTATGAATTTAGCTTTGTGAAATGGTATTTCCACAAGTATTAAGCATTGTTGTAAATTGAAAAAATTATGTTTTAGAAAATTGTGATTGAACATGTTTCGAATTGTGATGGGCAATTTGCATGGAAAAATGCAAATTTATGATTTGAATTGTAATGAGCATAAAAATTATTGGATATTGGAATTAACTTTGAATCAAATTGTATTGTGATTTATGCTCACTAAAAGGATTGTGATATTATTTTATATCTCACTATAGATGCTTGACTAGGTGTACTACGGGATCATGTTACATCTTATGGGGGAGTAGGGTGTGACATGTTTTGTGGTATCAGAGCAATGGTTTTAAAGTAAATTTTAAACTGTGAATTTGAAATCTTATTGTCAGTAACTACAACAGCTCAAATGTTTGATATATATAGTACATTTACATCATAAATATGAACTAATGGAGAGGAATCTCCTTGTGTTGGTTGTACAGGAATAGAAAATCCGATGAAAAGATATGGAAGAGAAGAATGAGACAATAGAACGGTCTGTGATGGCAGAAGTACAAGTTGAGGCCCCAGCCCCACAAAGTGTCGAAGGCCCGACTGTACCAGTTTTACCTGTACAAATTACCGCACAAATGGCCCAGCAAATGGCCACTTTCTTTCAACAAATGGCTGATACTCTGTCAGCTTAAGCTAAAGCACAAACCCAACCCCCACAAAGGCAGTGTGAAATGGAGAAGAGAGAGAAACATATGGGTTAGAGCTCGAGCAGTAATTTAGGGAAGAGAAAAGAATTTGAGGAATCCCGAGCTCAAGGATATGACAAAGGCGGATCATCAGGGCAGAGAACACCAAGATCTAGTCGTCGAACAACCAGAACTTCCTATTCTACCCGTTTCTGCCATGTTTTTGGTAAGCTACATGGAGGTATTTGTCGTAAGGACTCTAGACCCTGCTACAATTGTGGAAAGCTTAGACACTTTGTTAGAGATTCTACTAGAGCACCTCGATCTGCTCTCCGGAGTTCACAGACCGTCAGTCAGAGTCGAGATAGAAATAGAGTTGGTACTCCTCACCACTATAACACAGTGAATTAACCCGAATATGGTAGCGCCCCAGTCAGAGCGTCCACTATGCGCCAAGGAGAAAGAACAGAAACTTCGGATGTAGCTGCTGGTAAGTTCTTAATTTTTGAAAGAAACAATTAGTTATTATTTGATCCCAGCACTACTTAGTTGTATGTTAGTGTTAGAACTATATGTTCTGTTGCTATTCCTTTATATGGGAATGAATTTTGATGTATTAGTGACTAGTCTTTTAGGATAAAAACTATAATAACAAGTATGATTGACATTAATTTTGGAAGAATTTGTAACACCCCTCACCCAACTACAGTGTAGCCGAGCGAGGCGTGCTACATTCAGTGCTGGAGCACCCTAACTTACTTTACTTTATTTCTTTAAAAATTTTGTTTTCATTATATTTAATATCGATTATTTTTCGACGAAGAAACTAATGGAGTTTCCTCTATTTTATTTTCGTTTGACGTGTTTTACTATTCATCTGTTTGAAAATGCACCAATATTTTCTAAGTATAATCTCATCCATACTCATATCATCATTTGAAAAATCATTATGTAATTCAAATCTATACTCATTTGTACAAATTCATTCATGCTCCATTATTATAGCAAAATTCTCAAATTTGCATTAATTTACATCATTTGTAATAATTAAATAAATCCTTAATTTACATGATATACAAATTAATTATAATTTGCTAATTTACATTGCAATATAAGAAATAAATAACATACACAAAGTACATGATATGCTTAATGTGAGCCCTATCTACATGCATTGCTTAGGAGGTGACAACCTTGAACGCTCTGCAGATCAGAACTCCAAAATCTCTGTTTAGTATTCGCTAGGCTTTAACTTCAGTACCTGCGCGAGGAAACAATTCCATCGCTCTAAGCATTGCTGCTTAGTGGTGCAATAATATAACAAGGAAATAATATACAAATAAAGATAGAAATAAAACATAATTTAAATAATTAAGATTTATTTATACTTCACATGCGGTTCTAAAATTTAATATGTTTTATCCTAATTTAGTCTTCTTTGTGTTTATTTCGCCAATGTACAGTAATAATGTACAAAGAAAAATGATCTAAAAATAATAAATTTATGCTTATATTATCATGTAAGTCACATTTGCAATATTTATGTATGTTATAATTTTCTTTGCTAATCTTTTAGCATTTTCTCAATACTTTCTAGGTTGTCTCAGATTATTTCATAATAAGTAAATTTTGATATCGGTCCAGTTCATTTCGATTCTTTCTAATAAATAACTATTCTAATTTATTTTAGGTCATCTTACTCATTTATTTTATTTAATTTCTAATATTTTTAATTGCTAATATTCTTAACTTATTTCAATAAATTTCACTGCCCAAGTAACCTATGACAGGCTGACTAAACTGGATAACGGGTCGTTGGCACTGGACACCGCGATGCCTCTGGCAGTCATACCATGGGACGCAGAACGTCAACCACGTATGCAGTCAGTATGGCTAAAAAGCCATGATAACACATAATCGGGCGTTAAGCCATGAGTGCGGGCATAAAGCCATGAATGCGGGCATAAAGCCATGAATACAGGCATAAAGCCATGAATACAGGCATATAGCCTTTCGCAGTACTGCTAAAACAATACCCTATTGGCATGCCAAACTATCCAATCTGACACACATGTCTAGGCAATACAAGGGCACATAATATCATTAAATATTAATATATTGTGTTTTATGACTTTATTATTTCATGATAAATTTCATAATTTATACATTCCTTACATCATTCATATTGATCACAATTCACAACAATGGTGTTCATATACCATTGTACTCAAAACATTTTTCCTTTCTCTTATAAAGAAAACTAATGTTCCATTCATATTTTCATGTGATTCATTTATTTATTACAATATTTATATGAATTCATAACTCATACAAGGTGTTATTATCTTATTTGTAATGGAAACTTAAATCCTAATGTAAACCTCATCCCATTTATACTCAACAATCTATCTAGGTTAATGTCATTTCCTATTCAAGTGGTATTACTTATGTTTTATTAGACCTACTAGTAATGGAAATAAATCTTAACTATATACTCACATAACTTAAATGTTCATTAAGCTATTTAGGTGAATTACTATTTCTATTCCAAGTAACCGATGAATGTTTTATGGATTCTAAATTTCATACCTTAATTTCCTCTACCAACTTAGTTATTATACTTTGTTTCTTTATATTACTATTCATATTACTATTCACTCAAATTGTTGACTTTTTAATACATAATAAATTTATTGAACCTAAGTTCTCCAAGATACCACATTTTGTATTCAAAATTTGTTGGTATTAGTTGCCAATACCATTTCCAAGCTTAATGTTAATTGGGCAGAATTTTCAGTTTTTATGCTTTGTATTTACTGTTCCATTGGTTATTTTTGAATTGGGAATTTGGCAAAATGATCAACATGAAAGTTGTTCCTTATTTTGTCTAGTTGAATTTCGTTTTTTGAATCACTCCATTTGGAGTTTTGTAGCTCAAGTTATGGTCATTTTACCATAACTGGCCGGAGTGACCTGTACCCAGATTTTCTGGGCAATTTGGTTCTGCCAGATTTGGTGACCTAAGTTTGGTTGGAAATTTGAGTAGGTTATGGCCAGAATTTGGATTTTTGTTCTTCATGAAAGTTGTTTCTCTATATCTCAGGTTATTTCTGGTAAAATTTCAGGTCAATTAGACCTTTCTACACTGAGTTATGGCTAAATGACCAAACACTATTCATTTGATCATTTTGCCCAGGCAGACTACAGGTCACCCGGATTAGGGCAAACTTTTGGTCTACTTGGTTTGGTTTTATGGGCATGGTTTCTTCACCAAAGTTGTGCCATTATGTGTCTAGTTTCATGTCCAATTAGCCTTGCACCAATTGAACCTCTACAATTCAAGTTATGGCTATCCAAACCTGCTGGACTCATGCCCAGTCCTGTAGGTCACCAAGGGCAGCATATATAACCTCAATTCTCTTGGCACCATTCACTCAATTTCCTACTCAAACATGACCACATGGTCACTAACTGACCATTACAACCTCTTTTCACCAATACTTTAAAAAAAAATCTAAATTTTGGTGCTCAATCCCTAACTCCAACAATTTCAATTCTCTATATACATACAATCCATGAATTAAAATACCAAAATCATGTTTAATGGCAGCCATACATAACTATTATGCAATCAAATTGTTGAAACCCTAGGTACCCTAAGGCTGCCAAAATTTCATGGGGCAAGTTCATGCATCTGTAATTCATTTTTCATCAAATTTTCAACTTAATTCAACTTAAATTCACGCTTAAAAAAGAATGGAAGCAAGAAAATTAGCACTAACCTCTTGGATGAATTTTCACCCTTCACTTTCCTTCACTTTCTTCTCTTCTAATGGCTACCCAAGTTTAGCTCTAGTGGTAAGGGAAATTTTTTGTGAAGAGAGGGTGGGGTTTTATGGTGTAGTTGGCTAGGGAATCAAGCTTATTTGGGGCTTTAATGGTGGTCTTCCTCTTTTTTTTCTCTTTGGTGCTGGAATAAGAAGAAGGGCTGCTGGAATTGTTCTATTTTTATCTCATTTTTATGTCATTTTAATCCCTTTTAATTTGCTTGTCAAATAGTGATTGGGTGGAGAGTGTTTAATGACATCATATGATGTCATAATTCCTAATTTCTTTCATTTTTCTTTCCTTTTCTTTTCTACTCATTTCCAATTCAATTTTTAGCAATATTTATTCATATTGTAGATCATAATAATTATTTACTTAACTGGAAAAGTCAGTCAAAAATCATCTCTGAAGACGAAATGACCAAAGTGCCCTCCGTTTGGCTTAACAGACTAAAATTGTCTGTACCGATTGAAAAATTTTTCTAAACCTTTTCTTGGCATTCTAATGCCATAGAAACCTCAATGACTCTTTTCTGGAGTCTCAAAATTTATTTTATAATTTTTTCCCTTGGTCTAGGGCTCCTAGTTGCGAGAACCGCAACTTTCTACTGGGTTACCAATCGCTAGGGCACCAGCTCATTTAACTTGGTTGTATTTTATTTCTAAAATTTTTCCTAAATTTTTCTTATTAATATTTGAGTTATTTATGACTCCTCACTCTAATTTAATTATTTTTTTAGACATTCTAGCTGTCTGGACTGACACCGGTCATCGGAACAATAGAATGTATGGAATTGCTACAGTGACGGTGTTACAGAATTATTAGCTAAAAGTATTTTCTAAAACACCATAAATTATAAAGCTAATTGGTGAGCCTACTTAATGTAAGGCAAGAGGACCTAAAAGTAAGTTACAGTAATTGAATTGCTCTAGATGAGGGCGAAGATGTTACTGTTAGTAATTGTCAAGAGATATTGTAATCAGAATCGATTTAGGATATTAGTGGATTCGAGAAAGATAAGATGTTAGAAAACCTAGACCATGAGGTTATAAAGTAGTGACTATGTAATGTTCTCGATGTTTGTATTGTAAGCTGCAGATTACAGTACCGACATGGGATTGTTATATAGAGCTACGTGCTTCCTCGTGATACAATAAAATAAGAATTTTTGTAAGTAATCTATAAATTAATACAGTTACGCCCGAATAGAGTGCTATTACTAGAAATAAATGTAAAAATTTTAGTTAGAAATTTAAAACTTCAGAACTAGCCTGTCAAAAGACTACACTTGTAAGGCTGCTAGCGTCAGTAACTCGGTTACAATAATGTGAACTACCTGTACCACAGTAATTGCTATAAGTTTAGAGATATCAGTACGACTTATCATCCTCAGACGGATGGATAGTCGAAATAAGTAATTCAGGTAAATTCTAAAACTCATTGAGTTTCTATAAATAATGAAATGAAATGATAATAATAACCTGTAAAATGTAATAAACCCTCGAGAATATACTGAGAACTTGTGTCCTTGAATCCGAGGGAAGATGAGACAGATACCTTCCACTAACAGAATTTGTATACAATAATAAGTGTCAAGCTAGCATACAAACGGCACCTTATGAAACACTGTAAGGGAATGGATAACTATGGATTTTGTGATGAGACTTCTGAAGAGACAAAATAGTCATGATGCAGTATGGGTTATAGTTGATAGACTAACCAAGTCTGCTCACTTTTCGCTAGTCCGGATGAACTATAGTTGGAGAGATTGGCCATATTGTACATAAATGAGATTGTAAAACTGCATGGAGTGCCAGTATCGATTGTATCAGACAGAGATCCTAGGTTCACTTCTAGATTCTGGGGTAGTCTTCAGAGAGCCCTAGGACCTAGATTGAACTTCAGCACGGCATTCCACCCACAGATAGATGGCCAGTCTGATAGGGTAATTCAGATATTGGAGGATATGCTACGGGCTTATGTGATTGAGTTTGAAGGTAGTTGGGATATACACTTACCTTTGATTGAGTTTGCTTATAACAACAGCTACCAATCAAGCATTGGGATGCCTCCATATGAAGCTTTGTATGGCAGGAAGTGCAGAACTCCCCTATGTTTGGATGAAGTAGGTAAAAGGAAAATGATTGGGCCAAAAATTATTCAGCAGACAGAGGAAAAGATCAGATTGATCAGAGATAGACTCAAGTCTGCATCAGACCGTCAGAAGTCCTATGTTGATCTGAAGAGAAGAGACATTGAATATGCAGTGGGTGATAAGGTATTCCTTAAAGTTTCTCCTTGGAAGAGGATTATGAGATTTGGCAGAAAGGGGAAATTGAGTCCTCGTTTCATCGGACCATATGAGGTTCTGGAAAGAGTGGGTCCTTTGGCATATCAGTTGGCATTACCTCCAGAGCTAGAAAGGATACACAGTGTCTTCCATGTGTTCATGTTAAGGAGGTACAGATCTGACCCATCTCATGTACTATCAGTTGAAGAGATTGAGGTAAATCCAGACCTCTCATATGAGAAAGAACCCATAAAAATTCTAGCATATGTGGTGAAGCAGCTGAGGAATAAATAGATACACCTGGTTAAAGTGCTGTGGAACCATCATTCAAGCCAGGAAGCTACTTGGGCATGTGAAGAGGATATGAGGAGACAGCACCCACCGCTGTTCAGAGATTAATGCCAGGTAAAATTTCGAGACGAAATTTATTTTATGGGGGGGAGAATTGTAACACCCCTAAGTTTGATAGTGCGTTCTACTGTTCTTGTGACCAGTGTTGTCCAGACAGCTAGAATGCCTAGAACTACACTTAGATATTGATGAGGAGACATAAAATAATGAAACACACGAAAAGAAAATACAAGAAAAATAAAGGAAAAATAATAGCAATGAAATGTAACCAAGTTAAACAAGCCGAGAACCCTAGCGATGGGTGACCGCACCGGGAAGTTGCAGCGTGGACCGTTGACTAGCCCTGGACCACGGGAAACCCTAGAAAATATTTTGAAGACATAATTAAAGACCTATTGAAGCATAAATATCATTAGAAATATCAAAGAAAAATTAATTAATTAGTATAAAGAAAAATGGGAAATCGAGAAAACGACAAAACTCAGTGTTACCGAAAAATCGGGAATGCAACCCGAACAGGGGCATTGTAGTCATTTGACACCCTGAGTTGTCTTTTGACCTAAATTTCTATTAAAAAAAATGATGTTACACTTGGAAAATGTCATGAAAAATTAAATTGGTGGTACATAAATTAAATAGCAAAAGTTAGGAGTTAAATGTGGAATTTGAAAACTTTAGAATAAATTAATACTTAACCCTCACTTAGTGCTCCACTCACCTCACTTAAGTGGACCACTAAAACTTCATTTGGACAGAAATTTCATCTTCTTCAACCCTCCCAAAAACCGCCGAAAATGGAAGAAAGAAAACCTCCATTGCCATCCCACCTTGGAGCTCCCATTCCCCATGATCAAGCCATGATCCTTCATTGCTTCCTTCACTAAAATTGCTCTACACCACTTGGGCAGTAGATAGACAGCAAGAAGATCAAGTTTTGGTGAGGTTTTGAAGAGTTTCAAAAGTGGTAAGTATGTGTTTTTTATTATTGTTTCATTAAACTTTGTATGGATGTCATGGGTAGTTGAATTGTGGAAGGATTTTTGAAGTTTGATGAGTTAAGGGAGAGGTATATTTTTGGCAGCCATGGAACTTCAATAAGGGCAGTTTATCTTTGCATGTAAATGATAGATTAAAGTGTTGATGTAAATATTTATGTGTGTAGGAATAAATTGGATAATGTATACTAAATGTGTGTGTGATTGTACACTTGATTTTGGAAGCTTGGAAGCTAATTGGAGAGATGTACAATTTGGCAACTTTGATGTGTGGACCAAAATGTGTTGTTTCATGGTTTGGATTATGGAATTATATTATTTAATTGTGGTATTTGTTATGGCAGGATGTATGTGTGCATAGAGGTTTGAATGTGGACATGTAAATGAGCTAGGTCATGTGGTTAAATTATTTATAATTTGAACTTAGAAAATTCTATATTATAATGCGCATATTGAGTGTGGTTACAAGCTGCCAAGATGACCAACAATGTGAAGTAAAATGTGTTTATGTTATGGTACAAAATAGAAATGGCATAAAGGAAGTGACTTGGTAAGTATTGAATGTGTCCTTTGATGATTGATGAACAATGTGTAATAGGGCAGTGTGTATTTTGGCTTAGAACCTTAAATGTGTGACTCCAATTGGTATGAGACCAATTGAAGGTGAAACTAGGCACAAAATGTGCCAACTCTTATGAAGGAAGCTTACCAAAATTCTGCTTGGAAGATGACTTGAAAAATGACCAAATCCGGATTAGTGCAATTAAGGCCTAAAAATTGACCATTTGGGCAGCAGTTAGTGTTTTGGCCATAACTCACTCAAAACTGGTCCAATTGATCTGAAATTTTTACCATGAATAGTTGAGACATATATCTACAATTCTTATGCGGACACCAAAGCCCAGAAATGACCATAAGCAAGTCAAATAGCTTGCATAAATTCAGGTCCAAAAACTAGCCGAACCAAAAGTGACCTAAAAATGACCTAAAATGACCATTTTGATGCATTCTGACCAGTATTGGTAAATTGACCATAACATGGACTACATAACTCAGAATAACCTGAAAATTTGCCACGCGTGCAATAAGACATAGACCTACAAGTTTGTAGTTTTGATCGAAACTCGATAACCGAGGAAACTAGGTCATCCAACTAGGTCAAATTAATATACCGGAATTCGGCAAATTGCAATAAAATGCAACATATATGAGAATGAATTGGGTAACATGTACTAACACTAAAAGGCTACATATGTGACATATTGGTAACATTAAGACCTAATTCACCTAAACTGCATCGAGGGTCAACATCTTAGGTTGACTAAGAAAATAATAGTATTTAATAAATTAATTATTAAGCATTATCATTAGAGACAGTTTAAATGAGTACTGAAATATTTCAAATTGTGTGTTTCAGTTAGCAAAGACTCAGGGAAGGGGAAGGAAACACTGAGTCAAAGCCAAGAGACAGTTATCAGAGGTTTGTGCACAATTAGTTTTTAACTGATTTTGTTCTAAATATTTCATATGATTAAATGACATATTTTTCTTATGTATTATGTTTAACAAGCATTAGATTTAATTCAATGATTATTGAAATTGTTATAGTATGTATGAATTTAGCTTTGTGAAATGATATTTCCACAAGTATTAAGCATTGTTGTAAATTGAATAAATTATGTTTTGGAAAATTGTGATTGAACATGTTTCGAATTGTGATGGGCAATTTGCATGGAAAAATGCAAATTTATGATTTGAATTGTAATGAGCATAAAAATTATTGGATATTGGAATTGACTTTGAATCGAATTGTATTGTGATTTATACTCACTAAAAGGATTGTGATATTATTTTATATCTCACTATAGATGCTTGACTAGGTGTACTACGGGATCATGTTACATCTTACGGGGGAGTAGGGTGTGACAATTTTTGTTTCAATCCCAAACTCCATTATGGCTCAACACAAAACAATTTTCTCAACATAAGTCAAACTCAATTCAACATTATTTTCAGTGGTTCCAAAAATAGAATGCAAAATGACTGAGTATTTCAAAAGTTGAGATGAGAGAATTATAATACAATATTTTTACAGGCCAAAATAATTTATAACTTTATCTTACGACTTTATTTTACAACTGCGCAAGACCAAGTACAATATATACATACAGTTCATATACATTACAACAAAAATTACAAGGATGTGGTATACTCAATATACCCGATAAAATCCAAAAATGTAGCACAAGCATCTTACTCTACTGCTTTATCTGTCTGTCTACCTGCGACACCAATGAAAAAGCTATCACTGAGCCTATGTCTCAGTGGTGCACAATGTTAAGAAAATGCAATTTAAAACCATAAAACCATAAATCACATAATCAGTGGATACTTAAAACCAAGCTTAATTTCAAAAGACAGAAAATTTTATAAAGAAAATAAATTTCATTTCACAATGTCTCAGTGAATACTAATAAATCACACATACAGCTTAATTATGATACCAAAGTCCAATTCATCCCAAAAGCCAATGGCTAATGAGGAATAACATAGCTAGCTAGTAATTATATGAGTAATCATCCTATTTGTCCTCAACTGGCAAACACCTCAACACTTCAGCCAGAGAGGGAATTCAAAATCAATTCGTCCCATTAGACAAACTAGTGAGGAATTCAATCAAATATACATGATAGCTATGGTTTCAAACCATTTTGCAATTTCTAAACATAAAGTATCCATCAAATTGCATTCAAACAATTTTCCAAAATTTAAACAATAACATGCAAATTGTCAGAATTTATTTTAAATGAAAAATCAAAAGAAAATAATTGTTCTGCACAAACCTCTGATGAGTCACCTCTTGGCCTTGACTCAGTGGTTTTTTTTCCTTTCCAGTGTCTTTTCTAACTGAAACACATAATTTAAAGTGTTTTAGTACTCATTTAAATTGTTTCTAATAATAAAATCCAATAATTAAATTTTATTGGTACTATTCACTTCAATTTATTTCATTAGTCAACCTATAATGTTGACCTTTAATACACACTAGGTGAATTAATTTTAATGTCACCAATATATCACATTTTATAGTCCTCAAGTGTTGGTATATGTTACCAATTTCATTTTCAAGCTTATTGCATTTTATTGCAATTTTTCAGATTTGGTGCACTATTTTGACCTAGCTAATTGACTTATTTCCCTTTGTTTTTGGGTCCTGGTCAAAAGAGCAATATTGTAGGTATATGTCTTAGTAACATTTTGGCACTGATTTCATGTCATTTGGGGTTTTCTGGACCAAATTGTGGTCATTTTACAAATGTTGGATAGGTTGCTTTCTTATTGCACATTTTAGGTCATGTTAATTCTGGCAGATTTTGTGACTGAATTTTTGCAAACAAATTGACTTGGTAAATGGCATTTCTGGGTTCTGTGATCTTCATAAAAGATGTAGCCCTATGTCTTAGCTTTCTAACGGTATAAATTTCAGGTCATTTGGATCTATTTTGAGTGAGTCATGGCCAAAAGACTGACTACTGTTCATATGGTCAATTTCTAGGTTTACAATATTGCAATTTCAGATTAGGTCAATTTTACGGGCAGTTTCTGGATAGAATTTTAGCAATATTTCTACATGAAATTGGCCTATTTTATGTCTAGTTTTGCCTCCAATTGGCCTCATACCAATTGGGATCAAACAATTAGGGTTATAAGCTCAATTACATACTTCCCTTAGACATATTGCTCAAACACCTATCAATTACACATTCACCTTGTTACAAGTCCACTTCTCTACCTAATTCTGAATTGGTACCAAACCATAACCATTCAACACATCACATTTTGATCAACTTGGGTAGAATATAATAATTCATAATACCCCAATTACAACTCAGAATTACAAGTTTAATTTAACAATATATACACATGAATATACTTCATTAATACCTCTAATTCCCAATAATAATTTACATACATATTTCTCAATCCTTGGTATCAATATTCACAAAAAAAATTTCATGAAATTAAACACTTTTCAATGCACCACAAGGCTACCGAATTGCTCAATTTACAAGCCCTCACAATTCCTTCCAAAAACCCCAAAATTTTAATGGTTCAAATACACAATTCAAACACATATATGCTAATTACACTCTTATACATTTAAACACCCTAATCAACCCTTTAAATCACCATTTACATTAAAAATTACATCATACTCCTATGAACATGAAGCTGCCGAAAATGAGACATCACCATAACTCATCAAATCCCACAATTTCTTCCAAAATCTAACTCACCACAACCTCAATTACAACTTTAATGAAGCAAGAATTGAAAACAAGCACTTACCTATTTTTGAAGCTTGTTAAATCTTCTCTAAAACTCCTTCTTTTAGTTCCCAATATGCTGCCCAAGGTATGAGGATAAAGTTTAGTGAAGGAAAAATATAAGAATCAAGGCTTGGATCATGGAGATTTAGGCTTTGAAATGAAGCGGACATGGGAGATTTTGGGAGAAAAAGGATTTGTCCATGGCTAGTGCTTGAGGAAGAAGATGAAGGCAGAATGTTAGTGGAGAATTTTATATTTCTCAAGCTTTATATAGTGCTTAGTAGTCCACTAATTATTAAGATAATATTTGTTTAATTAAACTTTTACTTATTCAATTTCTTACCCCATAATTTTTCTTATTTACTTTTCATTCCAATTTCAATTTTTTTTCATGTGATTTTCAAACTTTAATATCACTTTATTTTTATGGACATTTAGGTCAAAAGCCAACTCTAGGTGTCAATTGACCAAAATGCCCCTCTTCGGTTACAATTTCGATTTCTTAATTTTTCGTTTTTCTTTATACTGATTCATAAATTTTCTTTGACATTTTCTAAGTTAATTATACCTCAATGGATGTTTATTTAAGTCCCAAAAATATTTCCCAGTGTTCCCTGTGGTCCAGGGCTAGTCAATGGTCTTCCCCGTAACTTTCCGGTGCGGTTACCCATCACTAGAGTTTCTGGCTCGTTTAACTTAATCACATTTCATTGCTCTAATTTTTTCTTTGTTTTCTTGTATTTTCTTCTATTGTATTCCATCATTTCATGTCTCTTCGCAAACATTTAAGTATAATTCCAGGTATTCTAGCTATTCGAACATACACCGATCACTGGAACAGTAGAACGCACCACTGAATATAGGGGTGTTACAGTAGCAACTAAGCTCGCAGTCGCTTCCTGGGTCGGTCACCCATCATCAAAACTCTAGGCTCATTTAACCTAATTATACTTCATTTCTTTTATTTTCATTCAACTTCATTTGATCTTTATCAATTTTATTTATAACTCCTCTGTGTGATTTAAGTGTAGTCCCAGACATTCTAACTGTCCGGACCGACATTAGTCACCTGAACAGTAGAATGTACTGAAGGAATGGAAGCGTGAAAAACACAAGTTTATACCATTGAATTCAAAAATTTTCACCTAGGGTCACATGCATCATGCAAGATTTATTTTTATCTATTTGATTTCAATGATAAACAACATATTAAAACTCTTTTAATATGTTTTTGGATCTGTATTTGCCATTTAAGATTTTAAAATTAATCAGATTAATTTTAGAACTCTAGATTAAATCAAGAACGATTACACTAACCTCTTGATGCCTTTGCATGTCTGCGCCTTTGAGATTCGTCTTCAGGACACCAGATGTTGTCCCTCTAGCTTGTCCACACCAAGAACACCTATGGCAGCCCTTGAACAGCTTCTAAAGCCTTTTCTATTAATTAGAAATTCAAATTCTGCCTTTTAAGAGATTAGAGATGTAAACAGAACACTAGAAACAATTTCTAGTGTTCTTAATTCAAGAGATTGATGGCTAATCTCTTTGAATTGATGAGAGATGAAGAAGAATAGAGGGAGGGCTGCAAAATGGTGTGACCAAGGAGTGTGGCTGCTGGTTGTATTTTATTTTCTCATAACAACACTTAAATAGCTAGGTTAACACATTAAACCCTTGCCATATGTCACCCTTTGATTAGCTCTAGGTTTAAGTGACCCAATCACATTGTGCCAAGTGTCAAACCTATATGTAATCTTGATTTTAATCATCTTACATGATTAAAAAACATTTGGCAAGCTTATGTGTTATGCCATGTGTCACCATCTCATGGTGCCACGTGTCACACTGCAAAATGACCAAAATGCCCCTGTGTCTTAATTTTGAGTTCTCAACTCAAAATAATTATTTTTCTTCTTCTAATTAATTTATATCAAATATAAATTAATTAATTAATCTCTATTAATTAATTTCTCATTAATTAAATTCATATTTAAACACTTTAAATATAAATTTAACTTATATTATACATCCAATAATCTAGATTTGGTTTCAAGTCATGCTAGGGACTTTATAAACTAATTGCAAACCAAACCTATTTAATTAATCAATTAAACTCTTTAATTAATTAATTAAATCATATTTAATTAGGTGATAACTTGTGTATGTGTGTGACTTACTAGGCTCATCACTAATTGGCAATGAGACATGATATCAACTCTTAATATCATCAGAACTCTTTCTTACCATAAATGATTTCTCTAAATTATTTTATGAACCTCATAGACCATGGTTAACACCTAGCATAGCATGCCATGGCCACCCAATTAGTAATAAGGTTTATCTTAAATGAACCTATAATCATATGTTACCATGCACTAGAATCTCTCTGTTACAAAATCCCAACTCAAGCTGGAGTCATGGTTTATGTCAAACTCCATTTGCTATGAATATTATGTTCTCTTTTAATTCCAGTTCTTGATTAAAAAGATTTTCTCATCAGAAACTCTTTTCTGAATAAATCTATCTGTCCTGGCCAGGAACTTGAAACATCAAGAACAATTAAATGAACATAGGATTTTATCTCTATTTACTTAGAGGAACAGATTCCATCTTGATCAACACCTATCTCCATATATAACTAGTAGGAGCCAACACATGCCCATATACCCATACACAGTACAAGTATGAAAGCAGTATCAAACTCAAACTACCTATATACAAGATAATCATGCTATCTCAGTCTAAAGATTATATGCCTTGATATGATTTATGACAAAACATTGACAAGAGTAAACTCCATGTGCTTGTCATAAGTGTCACTTAGTTAAACCTACTTATCATTTATAAGTGCCTATCATGTTTGTTATATGGCATGAGACTCACCATTCCATCTTATTTATATCTCATATAAATAACTTGGGAACAAACATGAATACAATCTTTCTGGATAAGTCATGTCCTTATTATGAAGTATCCTCGATTGTGAACCTATTTATGATATTTTGTACTAGAAATATTATCACTCATATTCTTAACAACTTAAGAATAATATTTCTAACAAAATATCAATGGACCTTTTCTATTACACATAAATATCTTATGTAAACGGAAAAGTGGAAATGCCTTTTATTAATAAAATATGTACAAGATACATACTAAATGATATGCTCTAGGGCATACTACTAACATGTACAGACTACTTAATATGAGGATGTCACACAATACATCTTCAAGTAGAAAGAGCTAAATCTCAGACAAAAAAGATGGGTAAAACTGGTCAGTAATTGTGACTGTACAATTTAGTACCATTTAGGAAAGGAAAATATTATCAACTAAGGGTACCTGGATAGCTCAGATGAAGGTGATACCAGTGTACCTAAGGCAAATAGCAGAGAAACAACATGATGTCCTTGAGTTTGTAAAAATAGCAAAAGCGATAGAGAAAGGTAAGATTATTGAGTTTTGTTTTAATGGAAAAGGAGTGTTAAGGTATAGCAACAAGTTATGTGTGCCAAATGACATATAACTCAACGGAGATATTATGAGGGAAACTCATAATGCTAAGAATAGTGTGCACCCTGGAGCCACCAAAATGCATCAAGACTTAAAGAAGGTGTATTAGTGGCCTTCCATGAAGAAGGAGATTGCACAGTTTGTGACTACTTGTAAGGCCTGTCAAAGAGTAAAGCTGGACCATCAGAAGCTAGCAAGAATGCTCAACCCACTACCCATTCCAGAGTGGAAATGAGAAAATGTTTCCATGGACTTTGTTGTGGGGTTACCAGTAGCCTCCAATAGATAAAACTTGATATGGATTATAGTGGACAGATTGACCAAGTTTACTTACTTCATTTCTATTAGAGCTAACTATTTTATGCATAAGTTGTCTCAGGTCTACGTGGCAGAGATAATAAGGTTGCATAGAGCTCCAGTGACAATAGTCTCTGATAGAGGACCGTAGTTCACATTAAGATTTTGGTATTATCTTCAAAATGAGTTAGGGACCAGGTTAGACTTCAGCACGGCTTTTCACCCTCAAATAGATGGACAGGCAGAAAAAACCATACAGACTTTAGAGGATATGCTGAGAATGTGTGCACTCAATTTTAGAGGATCATGGAAAAAGTACCTTCCTCTTATTGAGTTTGCATACAACAATAGCTATCACTCTAACATCAGAATGGTACCATATGAAGCTCTATATGGGAGGAAATGTATGTCTCCTGTGTGTTGGCAAGAAGTTGGTGAAAGAACCTTAGCAGGAATAGAGTAAGTGAAAGTCAATAATTAAGCCATGCCCTTAATCAGGGTAAGGTTAAAGGCAGTAGCTAGTAGACTGAAGAGTTACGTAGATCTCCATAAAAGAGAAATGATTTTCCAAGAAGGAGACATGGCACTTCTGAAGGTATCGTGTCATCCTATTTGGAAAGAGAGAAAAACTAGCTTTAAGGTACATTAGACCATATAAAGTGTTATAGAGGGTCAGAAATGTATCTTATAAGTTAGCTTTGCCACCAGAAATGGAGAGAATCCATCTGATATTCCATGTTTCTATGTTGAGGAAATTCATGTCAGATTCAAACAAGTTTACAAGTGAACTAGACATAAAAATTTTAGAACTTTCTTACGTTGAACAACCTATCTGGATTATAGACACTCAAGTAAGAAAGTTGAGAAACAAAGAGGTACTTATAGTCAAGGTGTTATTGAACCCCACAAAATGGAAGAGTGCATGTGGAAACCCATGATTCCATAATACAACAACATCCCCACTTGTTTTAGGTATGTTCTATATATTATGTATGCTATGTTTGTTATGTTATGTTTTTATGTATTTATTTTAACATTCAAGGATGAATGTTCTTGTTGGGGGGGGGGGGGGGGGAGGGGGGGGTTGGGGGTTGGAGAAGAATGTAATACCCATCACGTTCCGACATCGAAATATCTATCTTTGATGAAATATTTTGGTGAAAATTGAAACTTCACTGATAAGGGAGTCGCGATGAGATGTGAAAAGATATTTATGTATGTGTATTTAAAGTGTTCAAAATGCTTTTAAGGAAATGAAAATGTTTTAATGGTTTTGATCAAAGAAAAGTTTTTATGTCTATGTTTGGGTAGAAGGAACTTCAGCAGTCGAACTATAGACTTCCGATAGCTGAAGTCCTTTTATAATTCAAATGCCCATTTGGACATAACGAACTTCGACAGCAAAAAGTATAGATTTTGGCAACCAAAAGTCCTTTGATCATCAAGGGTATAAAAGGAATCAAAGCTCATTTTTCTGCCTAAAACACTTGGGTTTTCTTTCCTTTCTCTCTCATAACTACTAAGGCATACAATAAGCTCTTTGAAGAGATTTCCTTGAGTTTTTTGAAGATTTAGAGGTGGATTCTTCCATTTAGATGTGTGGAAATGTAGATTCAAGCTTTGAGGGTTTGATTCTCTCACCTCCAAACTCCAAGGGAAGAGATAACTTTCTTTTCTTCTTGATCTAATAAGTAGATCTAAGAGAGTTAATGAGGAATCAGGTTTCTCTAACTTTAATTTTATGAAAAGTTATTTTAAGTTGAGTTTTGGGGGAATTTATACATGTTAGGGTTAAAGTTTTGTGATTTTATATTGAAGTTGCATGTTTTATAGTTATAATAGTTATATTTAAGTGTCATGGGCCTTAAATGGCTAGTTTCTCTTAATGGATTTGAAGAAATCCATGTATATGTATATGTTATGTTGGGTTTGGGGAAAAGCTAATATTTCAGTTTTTAATTAATGTATGTGGGTATTAAGTATGATTTCAAGTTGTTTTACTCCCTAGAGGTGTGTATTTGTAATTAGATTGTGTTTTGGAACTTTGGGATGAGTTTTGAGGTTTTTGAGAGAAGAAATCTGCAGGTTTTTGACTTGAGAATTCTAAAAATTCCTAAGTTCGATTGCCGAAAACCAAAGGTTTGGTTGCTAAAGCATGCAGTTTATCAAAAAATCTGAAAAAGTTTCAGGTTTGGCAACCAAAGTCCAAGACTTCAACAGCCAAAATCAGCACTAGACAAAAGTGCCATCTGAAGTTTAGGACTTTGACAGTCGAAGTGGGTTCTGCCTAACTTTTTCTCTCTTCTTTTTCAAGGTTCCAAAACATGGTTTCATAGTTCCTAAGGGCCTAGAATAAGATGTTTATGATATGTATAGAGTTTTAGAACCTTGTATAATACTCTACGATCCAATTTTATAGGATCAGGCTTGAGGAACTCGAAAGGTTAATGATCCGAGGATAGCTACTGGTTGAGTTAGGTGATTAATAAGCTTCAAGAGGTGAATAACTTTAACCTTAATAAAATGAAAACTATTTAAAGGTAATTAATGATCATTCTCATGCATCATGTCATATTTATTTAGGATGTATGCATCTAGAATATGAAAATGTTGCATAATTGCATAATTTGTTATTGGTGCATCGATGGATGTTGGATGACCCATTGACTCCCCCCATGTTTATGATTATGTTACATTATATATGTTATGGATTAATAAGTAAATCCCATGGAGAGATCTTTATGATGCCCTTTAGGGGAGATCTATAAGCTACCCTAGGGTGCATGACACAGGTCATGCTTTAAGGAAAGTTTGGAGAGTTACTGGTGATAAGTCCATCCTACATGAAATGTTTGTGATGTGAAAACCTATGTGAATGATGCATTATATATGTATGAATGAATGATATAATTAATGTTGATTGGTTTACTCACTGAACTTGTGTAAGCTTACCCCATTTCCCTAACCCTCAGATACAAGGTTGCAAGACTAAAAGATTTCTTTGAAGAGAGGGTGTTATGGGTAGCTTTAACCTTTTCCTTTAGGTATGATGTATGGGTAGATAGATATGTAAACTATGAATGTATAGTACTGTGCTGGTAATTTAAGAAATTTGGAGTTACGTAGTATTTTCAAGTATGATGATGTATATATTATTTTAACCCTTCTTGGAAGTATGTATGTTCAACCATTACACTTTAGAACTTATGTATGTTAAGGTTCAAATTATGAACTGTTTTTATGTTAAAGATGTTTACGTATGGATGAAAAGACTAAGGTTTAATGGTTTAAAGTATGCTTAGAAGGTGAAGTACAAGAATATGTGCATGTAAAACAGGCTTTAGGCTTGCTACGAGTTTCAGCAGTCTTGAGTTAACCCGATCCCTAGCGTCAATAACGACCCCTGGTTTAGGTCGTTACATGGCCTTAATGTCCATAATCTAAGAAGGGAATATAAATTGAGTATGCAAAAGGTTACACAAAAGCAAAAAAAAAAAAAAATGTGACATAGAAAACAAAATAACTTATACCTATAACATTTACTTGTGATGAAGAAGCTATATTAGGGCTTGATGAAGTATGTGTGAGAGGAATATATGTGGTAACTTGATCATTTAAAAGAGACATTAGCTTATGAAACTACTTTTTGGAAAGATTCAAATGAGCCATGTTGTTAGTCACAATTTCAATACTAGCCTTGTCTGAGGTTGAATGATTTGCAGCAAAAACTTATGCACAGAAGGACTAAAAATTCCCTTAGACTTTGTAAATATAATGTTAGGTGGAAAACCAATCAACCTATAACAACTGGCTTTGATATGACTAGGTTTGCCATAGTGAAAACATGTGACATATGTCTTGGATTTCTTAACTGCCATAGTTGAAGCTTTTGGAAAAGACTAATTGGTAGCATGAGAGATCTTTATGTTTCCTCCCTTAAAACCATATTATAAACCTAATCTACAGATGGAGCTATTTTCGTCACAATAATATGTGATCTAAGTCCCCATTAAGTTTCATTGAGCCCATTAAGAAACTTAAAGACATAGTGCTTCTGCTGAACATCAACAAATTTCTGAAAGCAATCAGAATTACAATTATCACAAGAATAATGTGGAAAGGGTATAAAATTCCTCAATTCCTTGTAGATTTCATTCAATTCCATAAAATAAGCATCCACAGATTTTGTACCTTGAGTAACAGTACACAAGAGAAGTTGAAGATAACATATGCGAGAGTCATCAAGCTAAGAAAACCTCTGATGCAATTTCTCCCAAATCTGTTTAAAATCCTTCAAATAAAATACATTTGAAGCAATAGGAGGAGAAAAATACCTTAAAAGCCATGCTGCAATGAGATTATTCCAACATATCCATGGCAGATGCAAAGAATCCTCTGATAATGGCTTAGGAATTAAACCATCAAGAAACCCTTGCTTACTCCTAATTGACATAGCAAGCAAGAAATTTCTCTTCCATGAAGGAAAATTGGTTGAAGTGAGCTTATGAGTCACAATCACTGAGTTGAAGGAAATAAAGAGAAGTATCTTCTTAGGAACATGAAAATCTTCTTAGGAACATGAACCTATGGTGGAAGTTAATGAATAGGCTAAGAAAAGAGTCCATGAAAAGTAAGATGTGCTTACTCAGACTTAGACTAACCATTGCAAAAAAGTTAAAACTAACCAATTAGATAGCTAGTACTCCACCCTTGTAATCCATTTGAGATCCTTGTAATGTTTAGATGCGTGACTCTTGACAAATAATAGATCTCACAAAGGAGCCAACAAATCTCACACGAAAGGAAAGAAAAATTTATGATTAATTAATAAAAGTAAATATGAATACAAACACAAATTCGTCTGAAAAGATATAAATTTGAAAATTATTTATATATATATATATATATATATATATAAGAAAAACACAAATAAAGAAAAGGATAAAAAGTAACCATCGATTATCACTCCAAAAAGCTCACAATAGATTGGAAGAAATTAAAAAAAAAAAAAGAGAAATTTTCGAGTACCATGACTTTGAATTGAATTGAATTAATTGGAACTAAATTTATTACTTAATTTTAATTTTGATCCTCTCATCTGATTTCCGGTAAATTTTTATTCATCGATTAATTAATAATATACATCAGATTACATATTATTAAAATTTTAATTATATCATTTCCTTAGAAACATTAGATATTTAGAGTCAGTATAGATTATATATCTGTAAAACAGATTTGAGTAAAAAATTCTTAATTTTTTTTTCCATTAAGTAAAAATACAATTAATTCATTATGAAATTTTGTTCGAAATTTGATGAGCAATTGAAATAAAAGTAAATTACGTGATCAAATAAAACTAAATGACAAGTAGATTGATCATTATTGTAATGCCTCAGGTTAATTCTAATTGCTAAATACCAAAGAGAATTTCATCATTTAGAATGTTTCGACGTTCCAAGCAAAGTCTACAGACACAATTATAAAATAACAGAAATGAAGTGCAGAGAAATTCATTGGAAAAGAGCTATATCAATGGGCGACCTGCATGACATGCGTATAACAACCCAATCACAAGCCCCCATCTGTCATTCTGAATGCAGACGTACACGCTCATATTTTCGCTATTTAAATCAAATTTTAAAATGGGGTATTCCTAAATACAGCATACCAGAGTTAAAGCAAAGCCATGTCTGTTCTGATTCTACAATGCAATCACCATGTGGCCATTAACCAAACTATAAAATTAACATGACCGAATGGGCAGCATTCCAACATCAACAATCTGAGACCCCAGATTCAAAATAATTAAGGAAATTGAAAAAAATAATCAACCAAATCTTTCAATCCTCCGTCGACGTATTTCTGCCAATGTGAGATCATCACCATCCTGATGTTGCAATTGACGGGACGAAAAACCACTGCCACCTCTACTTGTCCCACACATTTCACATACGCTTAACCAAACAGAATTGTCAAATGTACATGCTTGACACCTCCACACCCCTGATACTGTCCTTCCTCCCTGACTCGCACCAACAGTACCCCGACCAGAAATCCGCTGCCGCCTTGGTCTAAATAAGCTTCTCATTAACTTCAAAGGCCAGCTCAATATGCCTGCAAAATTTCTGATGATTGAAGTCAATGGGTCTGGACCTGAATATGATCCTTTCAACTTCAAATAGAGAAGTCCAGCAAGTATTCCACCAAGGTGCCCCAGAAATGACACCCCAGGTACAAACATTTGGATAAGAATCAATTCAGCCCATGCAGCATAGCGTGCTGGTACCACTAGTCCATGCACATATGCATAGTTTTCAGACTGAGAATTAAGGACAACTTTCATTGCAAAGAGAACACCAGAGAACCCAACGGCATATTCAGAATAAAAAGGCTTTTCATAGTCAAAGAACAAGAGAAGGGACTTGGCTATTAGCAGCGTGATACCCTGGGACATAGTTAGCAATGCAGCAACCATAGATGCAAATTCGACACTTCCCTTTGAAGTTTCCAACTGGATACCCTTCCACAAGAGAGACATCATGTTGTAGACTAGGTGAGACTCCCCCACATGGTAGAATGCTGACAGGAAGAAGCGTTTCAACTCCTTATGCTGTTTGATTTGAAGACAAAAATAGAATCAAATGATAAAACAAAATAAGATTAATAATGCAAATATCCTGAGCTTTGCAGCAATTCTCAATACTATGCAATGCTTTAATTTAACAATTTGTTCCATGAGATTTAAAATTGGTGACAATTACATCCACAAAGCTAGGGGTGGATCCAATTGATAATGTGGTGATGACAACACTTGTTGAGGAGGAGAGAAAATCTAAGCTGGGTAGTCTTCTTGAAGTAAAAAGGCCAAAACGCTGCCATTTAAACCATCTCCCACTATTGTTGTTTGAGAGAGCTGCACACCATCTCTTTTCTTCTGCATTTTTCTCTCACTTTCTTTTCATCCAAACACACCTCAAATTCCAATCCTACCCCTTCAAGCCCTACAATACTCACCGTACACATTTCAAACGAATATGCCAGCAACCACAACCCACACCATCAAATATACCATGCCAAAATATTGAAGACAATCTTGTCACCTCCCTCAACTGTCTGGTCTCTCTTGAACTCATGCTCCACCATACACCAAGAAAACCTCGCTTGCCTACCCCACACATCCTAACCACATCAGCATCAATGAAGACTCAATTCTTTGATCTGCAATGACAACATGGTTATCGATTGGTTTGCCAACGATCTCCACAGGCCCATGGTCCCACCATTGAATTTTATAATAAGAATGACCTTTCTGAAATTGAAGGAGAAAGTGGGCAAGGATGTGAAAGAGGACATAGTTTTCAGAGAGATGATTTGAAATACATAATTTTGGCCATTTTGGGAACTAAGTGGGCCCCACCTCAAGAAGAATTTCCAATTCAAAATTTTCCCACTGCCTCAACAAGCCATGTCACCAAAACATCATCAACTGCGTAGATAAAACAATTCAAAAGTTCATGAAGAAAAAAGCAATGAATGTAATTGTACTTGGTTGTAAAGCTTAGGACATTTACTATTTAGAATCACCTAGACACATACAAAATGTGGTCTACAATATTCAATATAATAGACTATAAGGGATAAGCAAATAGTGCATATATCAGTCTAAGCCAACAGAAAATGTCCTATAAACTTGGTCATGCCTGGCATACACTAATCATATTGCAAGGCATGAGGGCAAAACAGGAGACAAAAACAAATTACTAAAGATAAAACCACCAATGTAGGCAACTACAACATATATCCTGTTCTTCATCTACAGGTGGTTGGCCAGCTATCCATACATAATGATAAAGCCAATAAATTTTCACCTGACACATGCAATGTGTAGAATTCTGAGTAATACAATAAAATGCGTTTGGATGCCGTGCTAGAATCTCTCTGAAATGCTCTAGCAATTCAATATTTGTTTTTACAAAACAAAAAAAAAAAGGCATAGTCAAGCTAAAATATAAGAAAATTCCAATTCGATCAAGGTATTTTATTTTGAACCCTTTCTATTAATCAATCAAAGAAATTAAGAATTGGTATATAATGAATACCACATACAACAAGAAAATTCAAACAGAAATTAAAAAATTGGCAGAGGATTTCAATTCATACCTTAAGAATGAGGTAGGGATTGAACCAGACCTCACGAATAGGAGGAAGGATATGATGCAAGAAAGAAGGCCTCAAATAGATGAGAGTGTTGGCGGCTAGAAGACCTGCCGTTACAGGTGGTTTCCACGGCAGTCTACAGTACTCGACCACTGTGTGAACTGCAAGCAGCGGTAACAACCTCCCTACTCTTCTCTCCATCGCCGATAATTGCCAATCTCTTCCTCGATTCAGTTGATTCTATGAATCAATTACCTTTGGGCCTCGCATCAGACTTTTTAAATTTTCAACTTGGCATCGCATGGAATGCAATCGGTTACTTGCAGGGAAAGAATTCTAGAATTCTCCTTTCCTAAATAGTTGCCTCACACGGCTCTCGCAGTCATCTTCACTTTCACTGCCGAGTCCGCTCATTTTTATTTTGAGATAAATTACAAAATCAACTACTAATAGATTTGCCAAAACCCATGGATTGGGGCATGATTGGTTATTTGCACATATCACCCCTGAACTTTAGGAGTGTTTTACGTCAGTCCCTACCTCCAATTTATTACCAAAAAATCTTTAAATTTTAGTTTTAGTATTATAAAAGTCTTTCTTACCTGTTTTATTTACTAAAAAGTTAAAATTACTTAAATACCCTTATCCTAACACTCCTTTTTTTTAATGTATATAATTAATACTCTATAAATTTTAAGAATATAATTTTTTATTTATAGAAATATTTTTATTTAATTTATTAATTAAAATATTTAAAATAAAATTATTTAATAATAATATTTAACATTTTAATTTTTTTATATAAAATTTAAAATACTATTAGAAATTTAAGAAATATATTAAATATTGAAAGTTTAGTTTTAAAAATTAAAATTTAATTAATTAAAATTATTTATAATACTAATTCTTTAACTAAATTTATATTATTTGTTTAATTTAATTATAATCCATCAGAAAGATTTGGTGGGGTTGGGTCTATGGATCGTGACTCGACTTGTCAGATTCTCTTTTCCTGTAGCTTCAATCCTCACGTTTCTAATGGCTTTAGGTTCATATAAAGATCGAATGGTGCATAGAAGCAAGCCCCAACTCGATCACTATCTATGATAATCAGATTGAGGCAAGAAAGTTTGCAACTCCTATTTTTCTCTCCTAAAAAAAATTGAAGGTCATATCGTCACCTTTTACCATTGATAGGGTTTCTGAGGTCACCGACGTAAATTAAGGTCGAATAAGGGTCTAGTCAGCTCAGGTGGTTGACAATGAGGAGTGAATCTATGACAAAGAAGAAAGAAAAAAGAGTAGAAGAGTGTCGAGGTATTTTAGAGAAAAAATTTGCTGTCCTTTTTTTTCCTCAAAATTTATAATATATTGTTCTATTAAAATATATAATACTAAAATAATAATAAATTATTAATAATAATAATAACAAAATATAAATTCAAATAATTCAAGTCGTTATAATTAGTTATACACATTTTAAAAAAAATAAAAGGTGGTAGGAGGGGGATATCTAGGTAATTTTAACTTTTAGTAATCCATTAACCTGTTACAAAAGGTAAAAATGTAAAGAAATTTTATGATACTAAAATTAAAATTTAAAGATTTTTTTGATAAAAAATTAAAACTAAAGGCTTGATATGAAACATCCCTTAAAGTTGAAGGATAATGAATATAAATTACTCGTCCATGATGTACAATAAAGTAAAGTAATTTAATTCCTCATATTTAATTTTTTCAACAATAACTTCCTCCAATTAAAAAGTTGACAAATTAACGGTTAGCCAAACAAAAAATTAATAAAAGAAATATCAGAAAGTATATTTAAATGCTATTTGATTTCACACCAATAACACTTAAAAAAAATGTTTAGATGGAGTGTAGGAGAATTGTTTTAAGGTGAGCTAGGATAATGGAATATATAAGTATCAAAATCTTCCTAACCCATCAAGTTGAAAAAAGTGAGCTTCCCTCCCAACAAATTCACTACTTTAAAAATTTATATTTTACTTTTAAAAACTTTCTCCCAAACATATTGTTAGGATCAATAAATTTTTTTTATTACAATTCAAGAATGTCATTTTACATCATTAATGTTTAAAGTGACAAAAAGTCTAACAATGAAAATACTAACATGATATGTCACACCCTACCCTTTTGTAAGGTATGACATGATCTCGTAGTATACCTAATGAATTACCAACTTCGTCTACTGATAACCCATTAAATACACTACAAGGGATTTTAAAACTTTTCTTACTTCTTTTTACAGTGGTGAGCACTATTTTACAGGTGTTAAAAACTTTTTTGAACTGAAGTGAAACAGCTAACACATTTGAATTATTAGTAATTTCTGTAAAAATTTTGGTGGAGTGCCATCTGTATTTCGAATAAAACAGTTCTTCCAAAAACCTGTTAAAAACACTTCAAATATATTTCTCAATCTCAACTCCAACATTTAATCAACACAAATCCACAATAATTTTTTTCAGTATTTTTAAAGGCTGAGATAAAAGAAATATAACACAATATTTACAAACCAAAATAATTTATAATTTATTTTACAACTTCAATGTACAATTTTAATTTACAACTGCTCAAAACCAATAACACTATATACATACAGTGAACATACATTACAATATAAAATGCAGAATATGGTATACTCAATATACCCGATGATCTCTCAGTGTAGTACTAGCAGCCTAGTCTGGCACTTACTGTCGATCTGTCTACTGCGGCGGCAATGAAAAGCTATCGCTGAGTAAAATTTACTCAGTGGTACACAATAACAATTTGAAATGCGATACATAGATCTTTTATTGACAATTCACAAATCAAATAGTTCACAATTCCATTTCACAATTTACAAAGTTCATATAACACAAATTTGATCAAATAACTGAATAATACAGTTTTGCCAATCAATAATACCATTTGATCGAATAAATGAGTAATACAATTTTGCCAATCAATAACACAATTTGATCAAATAACTGAACAATACCGTTTTGCAAATCAATAACACAATTCGATTAAATAATTAAAGAATACAGTATTGCCAATCTATAACACAATTTAGTCAAATAATTGAATAATACAGTTTTGTCAATCAATAACACAATTTAGGCCATGACATAATTTTTCCGCACATGCCGTGTTATATTCCACGACAAGACACACTCACCCCAGTAATCGAAATCAATGAGGGAGGAAGCTAGCTGAATAATGAGTACTCATCCACACTCACCTCAGATTGGGAAGTCAATGAGGGAGGAACATAATCACACTCACCCCAGACTAATAAGTCAAAGAGGGAGGAATATATAACAGTGTCATGCCAAGTGTGAATCAAAACAATTTCAAATCACAATATTTCATACAAACCATAAATCACATTTCATCTCAAAATTTCCATTTGCAACGTTGGCAACACAATAAGTTCCAAATAATATTCCCAAAACCAAAGCAATAAAAAATTATTCATAACTCATTTCTCCAAATAAATTTGCTAGTAAAAGCAGTGAATATCAAAATTATTGTGCACAAACACAATTTAAAACAATAACATGTAAATAATCGTAATTTACTTCAATTGAAAAATTCAAAAGAAATACTTATTGTGCACAAACCTCTGATAACTGTCTCCTGGCCTTGACACAGTGTTTCCTTCCCTTTTCCTGAGTCTTTGCTAACTGAGAAACACAATTTGAAGTGTTTCAGTGCTCATTTAAACTGTCTCTAACGATAATGCTTAATAATTAATTCATTGAGTTCTATTATTTCCTTAGTCAACCTAAGATGTAGACCCTCGAAGCATTCTAGGTAAATTAGGTTTTAATATTACTAATATATCACATTCGATAGTCTCTTAGGGTTGGTACATGTTACCAAATTCATTTCTATGTATCTTGCATTTTGCTGGATTCCAGGATACTAGTTTGACCTAGCCGGACAACCTAGTTTTCTCGGTTTTCGGGTTTCGATCAAAACTATAAACTTGTAGATCTATATCTTATTGCATGCGGGGTAAAATTTCAGGTCATTCTGAGTTATGTAGACCAAGTTATGGTCATTTTACTATTGCTGGTCAAATTGCATCAAAATTGGTCACTTTAGGTCATTTTAGGTCAATTTTGGTTTAGCCAGTTTTTGGACCGGAACTTGTGCAAGCTGTTTGACTTGCTTATGGTCATTTCTGGGCTTTGGCGTCTTCATAAGAGATATGGGTCTTAACTATTCATGGTCAAAATTTCAGGTCAATTGGACCTGTTTTGAGTGAGTTATGGCCTAAACACTAACTGCTGCCCAAATGGTCAATTTTCAGGCCTTATTTGCACTTAATCTGGATTTGGTCATTTTTCAAGCTACCTTGCAAGCAGAATTTTGGCAAGCTTCCTTCATGAAAGTTGGCATATTTTGTGCCTAGTTTCACCTCCAATTGGTCTCATACCAATTGGAGCCACACACTTAAGGTTTTAGGCCAAAATGCATACTGCCCTATTGTATTTTTTTCATTGGTCATCAAAGGTCACTTTTAGCATTACCAAACTCCACAGTCATGTCAACTTTGGTTTGTACCATAACCTAAACATATTTTACCACATATTGTTGATTATTTTGGCAGCTTACAATCACATTCAACACACACCATAAAGTGCAGAATTTGTCAAACTCATTTATAATAATTTAATCACCTATTCATGCTCATTTACATGTCCAACTTCACACCATCACACATATACCCAAACTGCCATAACAACTAACACAATTCAACATTAATATTCCATAATGCAAACATGAAATAACATACTTATGGTTCACCAAACCAGGCTGCCGATTCATGCATTACATTCCCTTAATTTCCAAGCACTCAAATTTCAATACACATTCACATATACTAAGTATACATCACCCAAATAATTTCCTACACAATATACATTTAATCAATCCTTTAATCTACCATTTACCAGCAAAAATAAACTGTCTTCAAGGAGTTTCCATGGCTGCTAAAAGTACACATCCCCATTCAACATCAAACCTCAAAAATCTCTCCATAAATCAAATGCCCATAACATCCTTACAAACTTTAACAAAGCAACAATCAAAAACACAAACTTACCTATTGATGAGGCTTGTTAAATCTTCCCCAAACTCCCTTAAATTTAGTATCTACTTCTTCCTTGTGAGGTGGGGATCAAGATTAGTGAAATGACTTTGGTGTTTGGAGGTGGAATGGAGAAGGTTAGGAAGCTTCACTCAAATTCGGCAATGGTGGATTTCTAAGGGTTTCATTTCGGCTTGGATGAAAGGAATGAAGAAGATGAAGTTTTAGTGGAATTACACCTGCCCACTTAGTGTTTATTTAATCCCCATAGTGCTCCACTCACCCATTTTTAATTATATTATATGTTTAAGTGCTAATTACTCAAATTATATTCCACTTTTGGCTATTTACATTAGGTACCCCTAATTTAATGTTTCATTATATTTTCCAAGTGTAATGTCATGTATTTTTAATGGACATTTAAGTCAAAAGACAACTCGGTATGTCAAATGACCACAATGCCCCTGTTCGGGTTGCATTCCTGATTTTTCGGTAACACCGGGTTTTGTCCATTTTTCGATTTCTTACTTTTCTTTGTACTAATTAATTAATTTTTCTTTGATATTTCTAATGGCATTTATACTTCAATAGGTGTCTATTTAAGTCCTAAAAGTATTTTCTAGGGTTCCCCGCGGTCCAGGGCTAGTCAACGGTCCACGCTGTGACTTCCCGGTGCGGTCACCGATCGCTAGGGTTCTCGGCTCGTTTAACTTGGTTACATTTCATTGCTATTATTTTTTCTTTGTTTTTCTTGTCTTTCCTTTTCTTGTATTTCATTATTCTATGTCTCCTCATCCATATCTAAGTGTAGTTCTAGGCATCCTAGCTGTCCGGACAACACTGATTACTGGAACAGTAGAACGCACTACCGAACATAGGGGTGTTACATGATACTAAAAATTATTTTTTTAATGTGTATTTTACTGGAAAAATTATATTATAAAATTGATATATATACAATAATTTTACTATAATAATTAATTGTGATGTGTCTTATCTAAATGCCACCATAATCAAGGTTATAACTTATAATAAAACTATTATATTTATATCAGTTTTACAAAATAAAAATTATTTTTACTATGTCATACATAATAAAAACTAAAAAAAAAAAAGAAACTATTTTCTCTCTCCTCTATTATCTCTCGCCCAATCACTAGAAATGGTAACGGGGTGAGATACTCACAAAAATCACCCAACTTAAACCCAAATCCGACTAATATTCTCACCACCTAAACCCATCTCAAACTCCATTAAAATTTATCCTCAACTATCCAAACTCATCCCAAACTCTATTAAAATTTATCCTCAACTACCCGAAATTATCCCAAACTTGATTAAAATTTATTTTCAACTATCCGAACTTATCCAAAACCTAATTATTAACACGAAAAATATCCAAACCTATTTAATTTTGTATATTTTAATTAATAATCTAAATAATTTTTTTTATTAATAATTTATATTTTAAAATTTAATAACTATTATTTAAAATATAATATATAAAAATTTATAAATATTATTATAAAAAATATATAGTTTATATTTAATTATTTATATAAATGAAGTCGGATAATGGATACAAAATATGCAAAACCTAAACCCAACTCAAACTCGTTACGTCTATTATTTGTCAAACTTGAACTCGTCCTAAATCTGATTATATATTATCTAAATCTGTCCAATTAAGATTTCATCAAATCAAGTACTTGCATGTAACACCCCTATGTTCGGTAGTGCGTTCTACTGTTCTAGTGACCAGTGTCTGTCCGGATAACTAGAATGCCTATAACTACATTTAAATATTAGTGCGGAGACATAAAATAATGAAATACAAGAAAGGAAAATACGAGAAAAATAAAGGAAAAATAATAGCAATGAAATGTAACCAAGTTAAACGAGCCGAAAACCATAGCGATGGGTGACCGCACCGGGAAGTTGACTAGCCCTGGACCGCGAGGAACCCTGGAAAATATTTTTAAGACTTAAATAAACATCTATTGCAGTATAAATGACATTAGAAATGTCAAAGAAAAATTAAGTAATTAGTACAAAGAAAAACGAGAAATCGAGAAAACAACAAAACTCGGTGTTACCGAAAAATCGAGAATGCAACCCGAATAGGGGCATTGTGGTCATTTGACACTCCGAGTTGCCTTTTAACCTAAATATACATTAAAAATAAATGATATTAAACTTTGAAAATACCATGAAAATTAAATGGGTGGTCCATAATTTAAATAGTGAAAGAAAAGAGGTTAAATGTGGGAATTATGAAAAATTTGATTAAACAAATATTATAATTGATTTTAGTGCTCCACTAACATCTTCAAAGTGGACCTGTCACACCCTACCCCTCTGTAAGGTATAATATGATCCCGTAGTATACCTAATGAATTACCAACTTCGTCTACTGATAACCCATTAAATACATTATAAGGGATTTTAAAATTTTTCTTACTTCTTTTTACAGTTGTGAGCACTATTTACAGGTGTTAAAAAATTTTTTGAACTGAAGGCAAACAGCTAACACATTTGAATTATTAGAAATTTCTGTAAAAATTTTAGAGGAGTGCCATCTGTATTTTGAATAAAACAGTTCTTCAAAAACCTGTAAAAAGCACTTCAAATATATTTCTCAATCTCAAACTCCAACAGTTAATCAACACAATATGTTTCTCAACTCAAATCCACAATAATTTTTCAATATTTCCAAAGGCTGAGATAAAAGAAATATAGTACAAATTTTACAAGCCAAAATAATTCATAATTTATTTTAGAACTTCAATGTACAATTTTAGTTTACAACTGCTCAAAATCAAGAACACTATATACATATAGTGAACATACATTATAATACAAAATGCAGAATATGGTATACTCAATATACCCGATGATCTCTCACTGAAGCACTAGTAGCCTAGTCTCACTACTGCTGGGTCATTGTCTACTGCGATAGCAATGAAAAGCTATCGCTGAGACATTGTCTCAGTGGTGCACAACATTAACCAAATACAACTTTAAATCACAAATCATCAGTCATATAAATAGTGGATACTTAAAACCATAGTTAAATTCAAAGACAGTGAATGTCATAAAGAATTTAAACTCCATTTCACAATATCATAATAAATCTCAATAAATCAAAACATGGTTAAATTCAAAAGACAGTGAATGTCAATAAGAATTTAAACTCCATTTCACAATCTCATAATACATATCAATAAATCACACACAGCTTAATCATGTTCCAAAGTTCAATTCGTCCCAAAAGCCGATGGCTAGTGAGGAATTCAATTCGTCCCAAAAGCTGATGGCTAATGAGGAATAACATAGCTAGCTAGCAATAATATGAGTACTCATTCTATTCGTCCTCAACAGGCACACACCTCAACACTTCAGTCAGAGAGGGAATTCAATTCATCCCACTAGACAAGCTAGCGATGAATTCAACCAATATACATGATAGCTATGGTTTCAAACCATTTACAATGCTTTTCAATCAATAAGTATCCATCAAATATCATTCAAACAATTTTTCACTGTTTCAAACCATTTACAATGCTTTTCAAGCAATAAGTATCCATTCAAACACATTTTCACAATTTAAAACAATAATATACAAATAGTCATAATTTATTTCAATTGAAAAATTCAAAAGAAATAACTGTTGTGCACAAACCTCTGATAACTGTCTCTTGGCTCTGACTTAGTGTTTCCTTCCCTTTCCCTGAGTCTTTGCTAACTGAAACACATAATTTGAAGTGTTTCAATACTCATTTAAACTGTCTCTAAGAATAAGGTTCAATAATTAATTTATCGAATTCTATTATTTCCTTAGTCAACCTAAGATGTCAACCGTCGATGCATTCTAGGTGAATTAGGTTTTAATGTTATCAATGTGTCATATTTAATAGCCTTTTAGTATTGGTACATGTTACCAAATTCATTTCCATGTATGTTGCGTTTTATTGCAATTTGTCGGATTCCAGTATACTAATTTGACCTAGCCGGACGACCTAGTTTCCTCGGTTTTTGAGTTTTGATCAAAACTACAAACTTGTAGATCTATGTCTTGTTGCACTCGAGGCAAAATTTCAGGTCATTTTGAGTTGTGTAGAGTAAGTTATGGTCCTTTTACTATTGCTGGTCAGAATGCACCAAAATGGTCACTTTAGGTCATTTTTAGGTCACTTTTGGTTTGGTTAGTTTTTGGACCCGAAATTGTGCAAGCTATTTGACTTTCTTATAGTCATTTCTGGGCTTTGGTATCTTCATAAGAATTGTAGATATATGTCTTAACTCTTTATGGTAAAAATTTCAGGTCAATTGGACCTGTTTTGAGTGAGTTATGGCCAAAACATCAACTGCTACCCAAATGGTCAATTTTCAAGCCTTAAATGCACTAATCCGAATTTGGTTATTTATTAAGTTACCTTCCAAGCAGAATTTTGGTAAGCTTCCTTCATGAAAGTTGGCACTTTTTGTGCCTAGTTTCACCTCCAATTGGTTTCATACCAATTGGAGCCACACACTTAAGGTTCTAAGCCAAAACACACACTGCCCTGCTATTCATTATTCATCACTCATCAAATACACATTTAACACTTACCAAGTCACTTCCTTCATGCCATTTCTATTTTGTACCATAACATAAACACATTTCAAAACACATTTTTGGTCATTTTGGCAGCTTGTAACCACACTCAATATGCACATTCTAGTGCAGAATTTACCAAGTTAAAATTACAAACAATTTAACCACATGACAAGCTCATTTACATGTCCTCATTCAAACCCTTATACACATATACAAGCTACCATAACAAGCACCATAATTCAACCATATAATTTCATAAACCAAACCATGAAACAACATTTTTTTTTGTCCACATTTCAAATTGCCGAATTGTAATCTTCTTCAATTAGCTTTCCAAGCTTCCAAAGTCAAGTGTACATTCACATTTACATTTAGTATACATCACCCAATTTATTCCTACACACATAAACACTTCATCAACACTTTAATCTACCATTTACATGCAAAGATAAACTGCCCTTATTGAAGTTCCATGGCTGCCAAAAATATACCTATCCCTTAACTCATCAAACTTCAATAATCCTTCCACAATTCAACTACCCATAACACCCACACAAACTTTAATGAAGCAAGCATAAAAAATACCTACTTACCACTTTTGAAACTCTTCAAAACTTCACCAAAACTTGATCTTCTTGCTGCCTATCTACTGCCCAAGTGGTGTAGAGCAATTTTAGTGAAGGAAAGTGCAAGGAAATAGGCTTGGATCATGGGAGAATGAAGCTTCAAGGTGGGATGGCAATGGAGGTTTCTTCTTCACCATTTTTGGCTGGTTCTTTGGAAGCTTGAGGAAGATGAATTTTTGCTGTCCAAATGAAGGTTTAGTGGTCCACTTTAGGTGTGAGTGGAGCACTAAGTGAGAAATAAAGTTTTGTTTATTCTTAAGCTTCCTTATTCCCACATTAAGCTCCTATCTTTTGCTATTTACATTAGGTACCATCAATTTAATTTTTCATGACATTTTTCAAGTGTAATATCATGTATTTATAATGGATATTTAGGTCAAAAGACAACTCACGGTATCCAATGACCACAGTGCCCCTGTTCGGGTTGCATTCCCGATTTTTCGGTAACACCGAGTTTTATCGTTTTCTCGATTTCTCACTTTTCTTTGTACTAATTAATTAATTTTTCTTTGATATTTCTAATAGTATTTATACTTCAATAGACATTTATTTAAGTCCTAAAAATATTTTCCAGGGTTTCCCACGGTCCAGGGCTAGTCAACGGTCCACGCCGCAACTTCCCGGTGCGGTCACCCATCGCTAGGGTTCTCGGCTCGTTTAACTTGGTTACATTTCATTGCTATTATTTTTCCTTTGTTTTTCTTGTGTTTCATTATTTTATGTCTCCTCACTCATATCTAAGTGTAGTTCTAAAGTGTAGTTCTAGGCATCCTAGCTGTCCGGACAACACTGGTCACAGGAATAGTACAACGCACTACCAAACATAGGGGTGTTACAATTCTCCCCCCCTTAAAATAAATTTTGTCTCAAAATTTTACCTGGCATTAGTCTCTGAACAGCTGTGGGTGCTGTCTCCTCATATCCTCTTCACGTTCCCAAGTAGTTTCCTGGCCTGAGTGATGGTTCCATAGCACTTTAACCAGGTGTATCTATTTATTCCTCAGCTGTTTCACCTCATATGCCAGAATTTCTATGGGTTCTTCATCATATGAGAGGTCTGGATTTACTTCAATCTCTTCAACTGATAGCACATGAGATGGGTTAGATTTGTACCTCCTTAACATGGACATATGAAAGACACTATGTATCCTTTCTAGCTCCGGAGGTAATGCCAACCGATATGCCAAAGGACCCACTCTTTCCAAAACCTCATATGGTCCAATAAAATGAGGACTCAGTTTCCCCTTTCTGCCAAATCTCATAATCCTCTTCCAAGGAGAAACTTTGAGGAATACCTTATCACCCACTGCATATTCAATATCTCTCCTCTTCAGATGAAGATAGGACTTCTGACGGTCTGATACAGCCTTGAGTCGATCTCTAATCAATCTGATCTTTTCCTCTGTCTGCTGAATAATTTCTGGCTCAATCATCTTTCTTTCACCTACTTCATCCCAACATAGGGGAGTTCTGTACTTCCTGCCATACAAAGCTTCATATGGAGGCATCCCAATGCTCGATTGGTAGCTGTTGTTATAAGCAAACTCAATCAAAGGCAAGTGTGTATCCCAACTACCTTCAAACTCAATCACACAAGCCCATAACATATCCTCCAATATCTGAATTACCCTCTCAGACTGGCAATTTGTCTGTGGGTGGAATGCTGTGCTGAAGTTCAATCTAGTTCCTAGGGCTCTCTGAAAATTACACCAGAATCTAGAAGTGAATCTAAGATCTCTATCAGATACAATTGATACTGACACTCGATGCAATTTTACAATCTCATATATATACAATCTGGTCAATCTTTCCAAGCTATAGTCCATGCGAACTGGCAAAAAGTGAGCAGACTTGGTCAGTCTGTCAACTATAACCCATACTGCATCATGACTATTCTATGTCCTCAGAAGTCCCGTAAAAAAATCTATAGTTATCCATTCCCATTTCCACTCTGGTACTGGCAATGGATGTAATAAACTAGCTGGAACTTGATGTTCTGCCTTTACTTGCTGACAAGTTAGGCATTTAGAAACAAATTCAGCTATATCCCTATTCATACCCATCCACCAGCAATGCTCTTTCAGCCCTCTGTGCATTTTAGTTCCACCAGGGTGCATAGCAAAAGGAGACTCATGTGCTTTCTTCATAATGATCCGTCTCAATTCAACATCATTAGAAACGCATATTCTGCCCTGATGTAGCAATAAACCATCATTTCTCATAGAGAATTCAGGTTTCTTGCCCTGCTGGCCTTCTTTCAATAGCTTCTGATATTTTTCATCACTCTGAGCAGCCATTCTGATCTGATCAATCAACACTGGCTATACATGCCATGCAACTACTGTCTGTCCCTCATCATCAATCTCCAAACTGGCATGCTGTGCTTTCAATTCATATATCATGGACAAAGGAGAAACTCTGAGACTTGCCATAGTCTTGCGACTTAAGGCGTCAGCCACCACATTTGCTTTCCCTGGCTGATAGTCTATTAAGCAATCATAGTCTTTAATCAGTTCTAACCATCTCCTCTGCCTCAAATTCAATTCCTTCTGTGTGCCTAAGTACTTCAAGCTCTTGTGATCTGTGTAAATGTAACATTTCTCCCCATGCAAATAGTGTCTCCAGATCTTCAGAGCAAAATCAATAGCTGCTAGCTCAAAATCATGTATTGGGTAGTTCCTCTCATGCGGTTTCAGCTGGTGTGATGCATAAGCAATGACATTACGATCTTGCATCAGTACACAGCCTAATCCATTGTGAGAAGCATCACTATAAACTGTGTATTCTTTACCCGGTGTAGGTAAAGTAAGGATTGGAGCTTCAGTCAAACACCTCTTCAACTCATCAAAACTCTGCTGACATTTATTTGTCCACTGAAATTTTACATCTTTTCGAAGCAGCTTGGTTATTGGAGAAGATAACATAGAAAACTCTTTCACAAATCGATGGTAATATCTAGCTAAACCCAGAAAACTATGAATTTCTGTGATTTTCCTGGGTGATTTCCAATTAAGGATAGCTTCTACCTTGCTGGAATCTACCTTGATCCCTTCAGCTAACACAACATGTCCCAAAAAGGAGATTTCTTTCAGCCAAAATTCATATTTCGACAATTTGGCATATAGTTGTTTCTCCCTTAAAGTCTGCAGTACAATCCGCAGATGTCTTTCACGCTCCTCTGCATTCGTCGAATATATCAAAATGTCATCAATAAACACCACCACAAACTGGTCGAGATATGATCTGAAGATAGTGTTCATCAGATCCATAAAAGTAGCTGGAGCATTTGTTAACCCAAATAGCATTACTAGAAACTCATAGTGGCCATACCGAGTTCTGAAAGTAGTTTTTGGAATACTTTGCTCTTGCACCTTCAACTGATAATAACCAGATTGCAAATCAATTTTGGAGAATACAACTGCACCCTTCAACTGATCAAACAGATCATCAACGCATGGCAATGGATATTTGTTCTTTATTGTCACCTTATTCGACTGCCGATAGTCAATAAATAAGCGAAGAGTGCCATCCTTCTTCTTAACAAATAATACTGGCGCTCCCCAAGGTGACACACTAGGGCGGATGAAGCCCTTTTCAAGTAGTTCTTGCAATTGTGCCTTCAACTCCTTCAACTCTACTGGTGCCATTCTATATGGTGTTATGGAGATTGGATCCACACCAGGCATAACATTAATTTCAAACTGCACCTCTCTTTCTAGAGGTAATCCTGGCAATTCATTAGGAAACACATCTGGAAAGTCATAAACTGTTGGGATGTCCCTCAATGTTGGACTCCCCACTTGGGTGTCTACCACATGTGCCAAGTATGCTTCACACCCCTTTCTGATCATTTTTCTGGCTAGTGTAGCCAAAATGATGTTTGATGGCAATAGCTGCCTCTCCCCATGTATTACCACATCACTATACTGAGGGAGACCAAAAGTGACTGTCTTCAGTCTACAGTCAATCATGGCATGATGCCTGGCTAACCAATCCATGCCCAAGATGATATCATAATCTCTGAAGGGAATTTCAATGGGATCAGATAGAAAAGTACGTCCTTGGATCACCAAAGGACAATCCCTATACATTATATTAACCCTGACCTCTTGTCCTAACGGACTTGTTACTAGCACCTCAAAGTCCATTTTTGTACATGGAACAGCAATGCAATCAATGATGCTAGCACTCACATTGTGTAGGGCTGGGGCATCCCCTTGTACCTCAGCCTCTATCGATTGATCGACTGAACGATCACCCTCTTCCATAGTCAATGCGAGGATCTTAGACCTCCTGAACAATTAACATAAGGAGATTTCCTCCCGTTAGTGCATATTTATAATGTAATGTACTGTATGTATCAAACAATGACATTGAGCAGTTGTACTATGAAGAAAGAATATTCAAATTACAGGTGAAAACATAATTTAAAAACTAGCTCTGATACTACTAAAACATGTCACACCCTACCCCTCTATAAGGCATAACATGATCTCGTAGTATACCTAATGAATTGCCAACTTCGTCTACTGATAAACCATTAAATACACTACAAGGGATTTTAAAACTTTTCTTACTTCTTTTTACAGTGGTGAGCACTATTTACAGGTGTTAAAAATTTTTTTGAACTGAAGGAAAATAGCTAACACATTTGAATTATTAGAAATTTCTATAAAAATTTTGGCGGAGTGCCATCTGTATTTTGAATAAAACAGTTCTTCAAAAACCTGTAAAAAGCACTTCAAATATATTTCTCAATCTCAAACTCCAACAGTTAGTCAACACAATATGTTTCTCAACTCAAATCCATAATAATTTTTTAATATTTTCAAAGGCTGAGATAAAATAAATATAGTACAAATTTTACAAGCCAAAATAATTCACAATTTATTTTACAACTTCAATGTACAATTTTAGTTTACAACTGCTCAAAACCAAGAACACTATATACATACAGTGAACATACATTACAATACAAAATGTAGAATATGGTATACTCAATATACCCGATGATCTCTCACTGAAGCACTAGCAGCCTAGTCTGCTGCCTTGTCAGTCTGTCTACCTGCGACAGCAATGAAAAGCTATCGCTTAGATATTGTCTCAGTGGTGCACAACATTAACCAAATACAACTAAATCACAAATCATCAGTCATATAAATAGTGGATACTTAAAACCATAGTTAAATTCAAAGACAATGAATGTCATAAAGAATTTAAACTCCATTTCACAATATCACAATAAATCTTAACAAATCAAAACATGGTTAAATTCAAAAGACAGTGAATGTCAATAAGAATTTAAACTCCATTTCACAATCTCACAATACATATCAATAAATCACACACAGCTTAATCATGTTCCAAAGTTCAATTCGTTCCAAAAGACAATGGCTAGTGAGGAATTCAATTCGTCCCAAAAGCCGATGGCTAATAAGGAATAACATAGCTAGCTAGCAAGAATATGAGTACTCATTCTATTCGTCCTCAACAGGCACGCACCTCAACACTTCAGCCAGAGAGGGAATTCAATTCATCCCATTAGACAAGCTAGCGAGGAATTCAATCAATATACATGATAACTGTGGTTTCAAACCATTTACAATGCTTTTCAATCAATAAGTATCCATCAAATATCATTCAAACAATTTTTCATAGTTTCAAACCATTTACAATGCTTTTCAAGCAATAAGTATCCATTCAAACACATTTCCACAATTTAAAACAATAATATACAAATAGTCATAATTTATTTCAATTGAAAAATTCAAAAGAAATAACTGTTGTGCACAAACCTTTGATAACTGTCTCTTGACTCTGACTCAGTGTTTCCTTCCCCTTCCCTGAGTCTTTGCTAACTGAAACACATAATTTAAAGTGTTTCAATACTCATTTAAACTGTCTCTAAGAATAAGGTTCAATAATTAATTTATCGAATTCTATTATTTCCTTAGTCAACCTAAGATGTCGACCCTCGATGCATTCTATCTAAATTAGGTTTTCATATTATCAATGTGTCATATTTAATAGCCTTTTAGTATTGGTACATGTTACTAAATTCATTTCCATATATATTGCGTTTTATTGCAATTTGTTGGATTCCGATATACTAATTTGACCTAGCCGGACGACCTAGTTTCCTCAGTTTTCGGGTTTTGGTCAAAACTACAAAATTGTAGATCTATGTCTTATTGCACACGGGGAAAAATTTCAGGTCATTCTGAGTTGTGTAGATCAAGTTATTGTCATTTTACTATTGCTGGTCAGAATGTACCAAAATGGTCACTTTAGGTCATTTTTAGGTCACTTTTGGTTCGGCCAGTTTTTGGACCCGAACTTATGCAAGCTATTTGACTTGCTTATGGTCATTTCTGGGCTTTGGTGTCTTCATAAGAATTGTAGATTTATGTCTTAGCTATTCATGGTAAAACTTTCAGGTCAATTGGACCTGTTTTGAGTGAGTTATGGCCAAAACATCAGCTACTGCCCAAATGGTCAATTTTCAAGCCTTAAATGCACTAATCCGGATTTGGTCATTTTTCAAGTTACCTTCCAAGCAGAATTTTGGTAAGCTTTCTTCATAAAAGTGGCACTTTTTGTGCCTAGTTTCACCTCCAATTGGTCTCATACCAATTGGAGCCACACACTTAAGGTTCTAAGCCAAAACACACACTGCCCTGCTATTCATTATTCATCACTCATCAAATACACATTTAACACTTACCAAGTCACTTCCTTCATGCCATTTTTGTTTTGTACCATAACATAAACACATTTCACAACACATTTTTTGTCATTTTGGAAGCTTGTAACCACACTCAATATGCACATTCTAGTTCATAATTTACCAAGTCAAAATTACAAACAATTTAACCACATGACAAGCTCATTTACATGTCCTCATTCAAACCTTTATACACAAATACAAGCTGCCATAACAAGCACCATAATTCAACCATATAATTTCATAAACCAAACCATGAAACAATATTTTTTTTTTGGTCCACACTTCAAATTGTTGAATTGTAATCTTCTTCAATTAGCTTTCCAAGCTTCCAAAGTCAAGTATACATTCACATATACATTTACCCAATTTATTCCTACACACATAAACACTTCATCAACAATTTAATCTACCATTTATATGCAAAGATAAACTGCCCTTATTGAAGTTCCATGGCTGCCAAAAATATACCTCTCCCTTAACTCATCAAACTTCAATAATCCTTCCACAATTCAACTACCCATAACACCCACATAAACTTTAATGAAGTAAGCATAAAAAATACCTACTTACCACTTTTGAAACTCTTCAAAACTTCACCAAAACTTGATCTTCTTGCTGCCTATCTACTGCCCAAGTGGTGTAGAGCAATTTTAGTGAAGGAAAGTGCAAGGAAATAGGCTTGGATAATGGGAGAATGAAGCTTCAAGGTGGGACGGCAATGGAGGTTTCTTCTTCACCATTTTTGGCTGGTTCTTTGGAAGCTTGAGGAAGATGAATTTCTGCTATCCAAATGAAGGTTTAGTGGTCCACTTTAGGTGTGAGTGGAGCACTAAGTGAGAAATAAATTTTTGTTTATTCTTAAGTTTCCTTATTCCCACATTAAGCTCCTATCTTTTGCTATTTACATTAGGTACTATCAATTTAATTTTTCATGATATTTTCCAAGTGTAATATCATGTATTTTTAATGGACATTTAGGTCAAAGGACAACTCGGGGTGTCAAATGACCACAGTGCCCCTATTCGGGTTGCATTCTCGATTTTTCGGTAACACCGAGTTTTGTCGTTTTCTCGATTTCTCACTTTTCTTTGTACTAATTAATTAATTTTTCTTTGATATTTCTAATGGTATTTATACTTCAATAGACATTTATTTAAGTCCTAAAAATATTTTCCAGGGTTCTCCGCGGTCCAGGTCTAGTCAACGGTCCATGCCGCAACTTCCCAGTGCGGTCACCCATCGCTAGGGTTCTCGGCTCGTTTAACTTGGTTACATTTCATTACTATTATTTTTTCTTTGTTTTTCTTGCATTTTCTTTTCTTGTATTTCATTATTTTATGTCTCCTCACTCATATCTAAGTGTAGTTCTAGGCATCCCAGCTGTCCGGATAACACTGGTCATAGGAACAGTAGAATGCACTACTGAACATAGGGTTGTTATAGGACCATTAAGCAGATTTGTGGTAGAATATTCTTTCATCTTCTTCATTTAGCAAACCAGCAGAAAAGCACTTGGGAGAGAAAACTCCATTGCTGTTTGGTTGAGCTCCATGCAAACCCCTTGGAGCCATCCTTTCCACTAAGTCCTTTCTTTAAAGTTAATCCTTACCTTGCAAGGAAGATTTTGGTAGTAATTTTAAGGAAGTTTGGTGAGGTTTTGGTCAAGCTTCAAAGGTGTTAAGTGTGTATTTTCCATTCTTGTTTCATTAAACTTTGAGTGGATATTGTGAGGAGTTGCTTTGTGGAAGAAATTTTGAAGTTTGATGGAGTAATGGTGGTACACCATTTTCGGCAGCCATGGAAACTTACTACTTGTTATTTTTTTTCACTTGTAAATGGTTGTTTAAGATGTTGGTATAGGTGTTTATGTGTATAGAAATAATTTAGATAATGTATACTAAGTGTATGTGTGATAGTGCACTTGGTTTTAGAAGCTTGGAAGCTATTTAAAGGAGATGTGTAATTCGGCAACTTTTACAGTGTAGTTGAAATGTGTTGTTTCATGGTTTGGTTTATTGAATTATGTTGGTTATGGTGGCAGCATGTATATGTGCATAATAGTTTGGAATTAGATATGTAAATGGGGTATGTTCATGTGGTTAAATTGTGTAAATGGACTTTGAAAAAATTCTGTGTTATAGCGTGTATATTGAGAATGGTTACAAGCTGTCCAAAATGACCAAAATGTGTTGTTAAGTATGTTAATGGTATGGTACAAACCAGAATTGGCATGAAAGGGTTAGCTTGGTAAGTATAGAATGTGTAATTGGTAAGTGATGAAGAATGTGTAGCAGGACAGTGTATGTTTTAGCTTAGAACCTTAAGTGTATGACTCCAATTGTTATGAGACCAATTGGAGGTGAAACTAGGCACAAAATGTGCCAACTTTTATGAAGTAAGCTTACCTAAATTCTGTAACATGCTCACTTTAGCTAGTCCGTATAGTCTACTGTTCCGGTAACCAATGTCGATTCGGGCAACTAGAATGTTTGAAATTATAATTAGACTAAAGTGGGGATTTATAAAGAAACCAATTAATGCTCATAAAAATTAAGAAAAATTTTTAGGAATGAAATACACTAAGGTTAAATGAGCCGAAACCCCAGTGATGAGTAACCCAAAGGGGAAGTGACGGTGAAAGCCGTTAACAATCCTAGACCCGGGGGAAAATTTATAAAATAATTTTTGGGACTCCAGAGAAGGGTCATTGAGGTTCCTATGGCATTAGAATGCCAAGAAAATGCTTCAAAAAATTTTTCTATCGATACACACAATTTTGGTTTGTTAAGCCAAACGAAGGGCATTTTGGTCATTTCGTCTTCAGAGATGATTTTTGATCAACTTGTCCATTTATATAAGTGAATTATATGACATAAAATATGAATAAATATTGATGAAAAATTATTTAAAAATGAATAGGAAAAGAAAGAAAAGAAAATGGAAGTAAATTAGCTTTATTACATAAGCATTATGTAAGCATGAGATAATAAATATGCTTTGGCCAATCAAAAATACTAAATACATTAAAAATACATTAAAAAGAGAAATAAGAAGTCAAAATTTCAAAAAGCCATCTGCCCTTATCTCCTTCTCCAAGCCGAACCACCTTCCTTGCCTTGTCCACCATTTTTAAGCTAACCAAAGCTTGATTTTCTTGGTTCTCACCCATTAAAACCTAAGCTTCCCAACACAAAAACTTGTTCTTTCATCTTGGTGAATATTTTGGGAGCAAAAAGAAGTGAAAAAGAAGAACTCTAGCAAGTTTGAATTTCACCCCATTAGAGGTTAGTGACTAAACTTGATTTTTATCTTTCAATTCATGTTGAAGGAGTGGTAATTGATGCAAATTTGCAAGAAAATTAATTAAACATTATGTGTATGTCTTGTTTAAAATTCCAGCAGCCTTGTACTTGGTAGGGTTTTTAAGAATTCTTAGAATTAAAATGGTATAGTGGCTGCCCTTAACATTAATTTATTGGTTAGGATAGTGAAAGGTAAGTGAATGCAAGTTTTGAGATGGTTGAGCTAGGGTTTGAGCATGAAATTGAAACTTATTCATGTATTTGGTGAAAGAGAGTTTTAATGGTCAATTATTGACCATTTGGCTGTGTGTGAATAAAAAATGAAGTGGTTTGTGTGGTGGGAATTGAGTTTAGTGTGGCTACCCTTGGTGACCTGCAGGACTGGGCATGAGTCCAGCAGGTTTGGGCAGCAATAACTAGAGTTGTAGAGGTTCAATTGGTGCAAGGAAAATTGGACATGAAATTAGACACATAATGGCACAACTTTGGTAAAGAAACCATGCCCATAAAACCAAACCAAGTTGACCTAAATATTGCCCTAATCCGAGTGACCTGCATTCTGCCTAGGCAAAATGACCAAATGAACAGTGTTTAGTCATTTGGTCATAACTCAGTGTAGCAAGGTCCAATTGACCTGAAATTTTTCCAGCAACAAGCTGAGATATTGACCTACAACTTTCATGAAGAAACCTAACCCAAATTATGACATAACATATTCAAAAAGTGACTTGCAGTCACTGCTCAAAATATTGTAGATTTGGTCAGTCCAGAAAATCTGGAAAATTTGTAATCCGGCCAGTTGTGGTTTTTGGGCCATAACTTGAGCTACAAAACTCCAAATGGAGTGATTCAAAAAAGGAAATGTAACTAGACAAAATAAGGAACAACTTTCATTTTGACACTTTGCCAAATTCCCACTACAAAAATGACTAATAGAATAGTAAACACAAAGCTTGAAATCTAAAAATTTTGAACAATTAACATTAAGCTTAGAAATGGTATTGGTAACCAATACCAATAATTTTAGAATGCAAAATGTGGTATGTTGGGAGTATTAAAACCAATGTTCCTATTGTCCATGTAAAAGTCAATATTTTTGTTGACTAATGAATTGAATAGTAACACCTAAACTTGAATTTCAAGAATTGTATAATTTAAGAGTGTAACATGCTTTAGTACACCTAGCAAGATTGGTTTGGATAGGTTGGCATGCCAATAAGGTTCTGTTAGCAATACTGCATATGGCTTCATGTCATTCTGTGTTTTATGGCCTCACGTGCCATTCTGTGACACAATAGCCTTTGGCTATGTTGATTGAGTTGTTATACTCGAGTTTTATCCCTGATAATTATTACAGCTTATTAGTTGTTCTGTTGCACACCGGGAGACACAATGTGACCGATGGTGTGATGATCCGAGGTACTTAGTACCCAGTGCCAGTTTACCCGTTTATCTAGTCCAGTCGACTAGTAGGGGTTACTCAGGCAATGATAATAATTCTTATCAAATTTTAATCAATAATACTGCAATAAATATCAGAAATTAAGTCTACTAAAGATGTAAACATACATTCTACATTATTTTAGTTATTTTTATTTTATATTGTCACCACTAAGCAGAATTGCTTAGCGCGTCGCTTTTGCCACGCGTAGGTACTGGAGACATAGCTGGGGAGCCCAACAGACATCAGATCGGGTGAACTTTCAGAGCTGCATACTGAGTCCAGAGTCACCTCACATCTGCAGTGCACTTGGTAGGATAATAGGACTTTGGGTGGTATTTTGTATTTTGCATTTTGTATTAGTTTTGGATTGTAACTATAAACTTTTGAAATTATGTGATAATGTAAATATATGAAATTTCATGTTAATTGAAATTTTCTGTATATTATGTTAAAAAAATGAAATGTTGAGAAATATTCATGAATATGCTTCAAGTGATGATGTGAACAAAAATTCAGAAAATAGTGTTGTGATTTTGAGATTGAGTTGAAATGTGTCTATAATGGAGTTCTGGATTTGAAATGATATTGGAAGTGCCTTTTAAACAGGTTCAGAAGAACTATTTTTCCAATTTATAGTCGGCACTCTGCCGGATTTTCTATAAAATTTACGGAAAAATTCAGATTAATCAAAATTGTAAATTAATGAATTAAAAAGGGTAAATTGTAATGGAAATGTGAATTGGTGCTCTAGCATACTGTGTGGCATATCTTGCTCGGCTACACTGTAGACGAGTAAGGGGTGTCACAAATTCTGCCTAGAAGGTGACTTGAAAAATGACCAAATCTAGATTAGTGACTTGAAAGCCTGAAAATTGACCATTTGGGCAGCAGTTAGTGTTTTGACCATAACTTACTCAAAATAGATCCAAATGACTTGAAATTTTTACCATGAATAGATTAGACCTAGAGCTACAACTTTTATGAAGAGACCAAAACCCAGAAATGAGCATAAGCAAGTCAAATAGCTTGCATAATTTCGGGTATAAAAACTGCCAGAACCAGAAATGACCTAAAAATGACCTAAGCCTACCATTTTAGTGCATTTTGTCCAGCATTGGTAAATTGACCATATCTTGGTCTATACAACTCAGAATGACTTGAAATTTTGCCCCGCGTGCAATAAGACATAGACCTACAAGTTTGTAGTTTGGACCAAAACTCGAAAACCGAGGGAACTATGTCGTCCGGCTAGGTCAAAATAGTACACTGAAATCCAGTAAATTGCAATAAAATGCAATACACTTGGAAATGAAATTGGTAACATGTACCAACACTAAAGAGCTATAAAATGTGACATATTGGTAACATTAAACCTAATTCACCTAGAGTGCATCGAGGGTCAATATTTTAAGTTGACTAAGGAAAATAATAGAATTCAATAAATTAATTATTAAGCCTTATTGTTAGAGACAGTTTAAATGAGTACTAAAACACTTCAAATTGTGTGTTTCAGTTAGCAAAGACTCAGGGAAGGGGAAGAAAACCCTGAGTCAGGGCCAAGAGACATTTATCAGAGGTTTGTGCACAACAGTTATTTCTTTTGAATTTTTAATTAAAATGAATTATGACAATTTGTCTATTATTGTTTAAATTGTGAAAATTTATTTGAATGATATTTGATGGATACTTATTGCTTGAAAAACATTGTAAATGGTATGAAACCACAGCTATCATGTATATTAATTGAATTCCTCGCTAGCTTGTTTAGTGGGACGAATTGACTTTGAATTCCCTCTCTGGTTGAAGTGTTGAGGTGTGTGCCTGTTGAGGACGAATAGAATGAGCACTCATATTATTGCTAGCTAGCTATGTTATTCCTCACTAGCCATCGGCTTTTGGGACGAATTGGACTATGGAATCATGATTAAGCTATGTGTATGATATATTGACATTTATTGTGATATTGTGAAATGGAGTTTAAATTCTTTATGACATTCACTATCTTTTGAATTTAACTATGATTTTAAGTATCCACTGTTTATATGATTTATAGCTTATGGTTTTTAAATTGTATTTTCTTAATGTTGTGCACCACTGAGACATTGGCTCATCGATAACTTTTTTATTGCTATCGCAGGTAGACAGACGGACAGAGCAGCAGAGTAGGCTGCTTATACCATATTTTGAGATTTCGTCGGGTATATCGAGTATACCATATTTTGTAGTTTTTGTTGTAATGTATGTGCACTGTATGTATATATTGTACTTGGTCTTGAGCAGTTGTAAATTAAAATTGTAAATTATTTTGGCTTGTAAAAATATTGTGACATATTTCTTTTATCTTATCTTTTGGAAACACTAAAAAATTAATTGTTGAACTGAGTTGATAAATTTTGAGAACATTATTGTGTTGAATTGTTATTGGAGTTTGGGATTGAGAAAAATATTGGAAGTACTTTTTACAGGTTTTTGAAGAACTGTTTTATTCAAAATACAGATGGCACTCTGCAAAAATTTTTACAGAAATTATTAATACTTTAAATTTGTTATTTGGTTTCACTTCAGCAAAAGAAAATTTTTAACACTTGTCAATAGTGCTCACCAATGTAAAAAGAAGTAAGAAAAGGTTTAAAATCCCTTGTAGTGTATTTAATGAGCTATCAGTAGGCGATTTTTGGTAATTCATTAGATATACTACGGGATTATGTTATGCCTTACAGAGGGGTATGGTGTGACATGTTTTAGTAGTATCAGAGCTAGGTTTTAAATTCTGTTTTCACCTGTAATTTGAATATTCTTTCTTCATAGTACAACTGCTCAATATCATTGTTTGATATATATACAGTACATTACATTATAAATATACACTAACGAGAGGAAATCTCCTTGTGTTATTTGTTTAGGAGGTCTAAGATCCTCAAATTGACTATGGAAGAAGGGGATCGTTCAGTCGATCAATCTATAGAGGCTGAGGTACAAGGGGATGCCCCAGCCCTACACAATGTCAGTGGATTAGCCGCACTAGCCCCCTCAGTACTGTAGTTCCTTGCTCATTTCGCTCAGCAGATGGTTGTAATGTTCCAACAGATGGCTAGTAATATGCCTACTCAAGTCCCACTACAGACACCAGTGGTACAACCACAGTCTTCAGCTAGGCAGTATGACAAGCGGATTAAATATGGGGCTACTGAGTTCAAGGGGACAGTAGATCCTCTAGAGGCAGAACAATGGTAAGAGAGAATGGATAGGGTGTTCAAGAAACTACATTGTATAGAGGAGCTCAGATTTGAGTATTCAGTGTCACTACTACAGGGAGACGCATATGACTGGTGGAAAACCATTCCTCATAGTTTGGTGGAACCCCCAGTACTAACCTGGGATGACTTTCTACGGGAGTTCAGACAAAAATATGTCCTAGTTGCCTATGTGGACCAGAAGCTACAGGAGTTCTTAAGTCTGAAACAGGGAAGTAAGTCAGTGGCAGAATATGAAAGGAAATTTTTCCGCCTGAACCACTATGCAGAGAGTCTCCTTGCTACCAGTAGGGAAAGATATAAGAGGTTTGAAATCGGCTTGAAGCCTAGTATCAGATTACTAGTGGTCGGATTCAAACATAGTAACTTCTCTGAGCTTATTTCTCAAGCACTGGAATTAGAGAGAATTGAGTCAGAAGCGGCCCCAGAGAAAAAGAAATTAGAGAAGACAGAAAAAGAAAAAGAGGGGAAGTTAGTAGATTAGTGTTCTAGTGGTCCTACTGGGAAGAGGAAAAACTTTGGGGACATAACAGAGGTGGTAAAAAGTCCGGTGGGGGAAGATATTAGGGACAGAAACCTCCTCCATCTGGTCAGCAAAATACCAGAAATTCCTACCCTCCCCGCCAATGTGAAACTTGTGGTAGAAGCCATGGTGAGGTATGCTACAAGGCTATAGGAGCCTGTTATAACTGTGGAGGCACAGGACACTTTGCCAAGGACTGCACCAGTGCCCATAGAGTTAGACCACCTCCTACTACTGCTGAAGGGTCAGTTCAGAATCCTGTCACCAGAGGTTCACAACCACCTAGCAGAGGTAGAGGCGGGGGTAGAGGTAGTCCAGCAGGCAGCTAAGGCATAGTGAATCAATCAGAGCAAAGCAGTACTCCAGTCAGAGTCTACGCAATGAGACAGAGAGAAGAGGCAGAGACATCTGATATTGTGGCTGGTATCTTCTCAACTTTTAATCAAGATGTGTTTGTGTTATTTGATCCGGGTTCTACCCATTCCTATATGAGTACTAGCATCATTGATTGCATTGATGTTCCGTGTGTGAAAATGGACTTTGAGGTGCTAGTAACAAGTCCTTTAGGACAAGAGGTCAGGGTCAATAGAATGTATAAGGATTGTCCTTTGGTGATCCAAGGACATACTTTTCTGTCTGATCTCATTGAAATGCCCTTCAGAGATTATGATATCATCTTGGGCATGGATTAGTTAGCCAGGCATCACGCCATGATTGACTGTAGACTGAAGACAGTCACTTTTGGTCCCCCTCAGTACAGCGATGTGGTAATACACGGGGAGAGGCAGTTATTGCCATCAAACATCATTTCAGCTACACTAGCCAGAAAAATGATCAGAAAGGGGTGTGAAGCATACTTGGCACATGTAGTAGACACCCAAGTGGGGAGTCCAGCATTGAGGGATATCCCTACAGTATATGACTTTCCAGATGTGTTTCCTAATGAATTGCCAGGATTACCTCCAAAAAGAGAGGTGCAGTTTGAAATTAATGTTATGCCTGGTGTGGATCCAATCTCTACAACACCATATAGAATGGCACTAGCAGAATTGAAGGAGTTGAAGGTACAGTTGCAAGAACTACTTGAAAAGGGCTTCATCCGCCCTAGTGTGTCACCTTGGGGAGTGCCAGTATTGTTTGTTAAGAAGAAAGATGGCACTCGCCACCTGTGTATTGACTACTGGCAGTTGAATAAGGTGACAATAAAGAATAGATATCCATTGCCTTGCATTGATGATCTGTTTGATCAGTTGAAGGGTGCGGCTGTATTCTCCAAAATTGATTTGCGATCTGGTTATTATCAATTGAAAGTGCAAGAGTAGAGTATTCCAAAAACTGCTTTCAGAACTCGATATGGCTAATATGAGTTCCTGGTAATGCCATTCGGGTTAACTAATGCTTCAGCTGCTTTTATGGATCTGATGAACACTATCTTCAGACCATATCTCGACCAATTTGTGGTGGTGTTTATTGATGATATTTTGATATATTCGAGGAATGCAAAGGAGCATGATAGACATCTGCGGATTGTATTATAGACTTTAAGGGAGAAATAGCTATACGCCAAATTATCAAAATGTGAATTTTGGCTGAAAGAAATCTCTTTCTTGGGACATGTTGTGTCGGCTTAAGGGATCAAGTTAGATTCCAGCAAGGTAGAAGCTATCCTTAATTGGAAGCCGCCCAGGAATATCACAGAAATTTGCAGTTTTTTGGTTTAGCTGGATATTTCCATCGATTTGTGAAAGGGTTTTCTATGTTAGCTTCTCCACTGACCAAGCTACTTCGGAAAGATGTAAAATTTCAGTGGACGAATAAATGTCAGCAGAGTTTTGATGAGTTGAAGAGGTGTTTGACTGAAGCTTCAGTCCTTACTTTACCTACCCCAGGTAAAGAATGCACAGTTTATAGTGATGCTTCTCACAATGGGTTAGGCTGTGTACTGATGCAAGATCGGAATGTCATTGCTTATGCATCATGCCAGGTGAAACCGCATGAGAGGAACTATCCGACACATGATTTGGAGCTTGCAGCTAATGTTTTTGCTTTGAAGATCTGGAGACACTATTTGTATGGAGAAAAATGCTACATTTACATAGATCACAAGAGCTTGAAGTACTTAGGCACCCAGAAGGAATTGAATTTGAGGCAGAGGAGATGGTTAGAACTGATTAAAGACTATGATTGTTTAATAGACTATCAGCCATGTGACACCCCTTACCCGTGTACAGTATACCCGAGTAAGTAATGCCACACGGTGTACCGGCACACTCTAATATACCTTAATCAATTTATATCATGCTTTTGGATATAATTTATGAAATATACTTTATTTAAGCCATTTATCAAAAGTATTATTTATTTGAGGTTCCAAAAATTTTAAAGAAAATCTGGCAGAGTACCGGCTAAAAATGGAGAAAACAGTTCTTCGGAACCTGTGAAAAACACTTCCAATATTCATGTCTCATCATCTCAAACTCCAATATTCTCAATTTCAGTTCTCAATCATCATTTCTCAGGGTATTCATATGTATAAGCAACAAATAAATACTCAAATTACTTCCATACATAACCATAAATCTTCATTATTTACATGAAGCTCAAATTACATTACTTAATTCCAAATACATATGAGAAAACAAAAATTTAGTTACAAAATGACAAAATGACACCTAGTGTCCTACCAATGCACTGCAGAAGTTGAGGTGACACGGACACTGTGCAGAACTGCAGGATGGACTCACCTAGTCTGCGGTCTACTGGGCTCACGATCTGTATCTCCAGTACCTACGCGTGGCAAAAGCAACGCGCTAAGCAATAATGCTTAGTGGTGCAATAATATAATAAAAGAAAATAGCTGAAAGTAAGTATGTACAGAATGTGTATGATTTCTTTATTTGGTATTGGTATATCTATTATTTCATTAACTTTGCCCACTTTTATTCATTTGGTTGCCCAAGTAACCTACACTAGACGACTAGACTGGATAAATGGGTAAACTGGCATTGGGTATCGAGTACCTCGGGCCGTCACACCATCGGCCACATATGCATCTCCCGGTGTGCAACAGAACAGCTAACAAGCTGTAAATACTATCAGGCACAAGGCCAAGTCTCAATGCAAGGTCAGAATGGCTAAAAGCCATAAAATCATAGAATGGCATATTGCCATGTGCAGTACTGCTAACTGAACCCTATTGGCATGCCAAACTATCCAAACCAATCTTGTTAGGTATACTAGGGCATTTGAAACTTTTAAATTCTTTAATTTGTGAATTTCATGTTTTGGTGTTACTATTCACCTCATTGGTCAACAAAAATGTTGACTTTTGGATAGAACATATGTACATTGACTTTGGCACTCCCAACATACCACATTTTGTATTTAAAACTTGTTGGCATTAAGCGTTAATACCATTTCTAAGCATTAAACCAAAGGAGCAGATTTTTCAGATTTTGTACCATAACTTTACTGTTCCATTAGGAACTGTTACAGTGGAAATTTGAGGAATTAATAAACATAAAAGTTGTTCCTTATTTTGTCTAGTTGAATTTTCTTTTTTGAATCACTCCATTTGGAGTTTTGTAGCTCTAGATATGGTCCAAAAACTACAGCTGGCCGGATTGCCAATCTGCATAATTGACCATATCTACAGTAACATGAACAGTAACTGGAATCACTTGGTTGGATGGGTTCTGGCCATAATTTGAGGTAGGTTCCTTCATGAAAGTTGTTTTTCTATGTCTTAACTTGTTTCTGTAAAAATTTCAGGTCAATGGACCATATCTACAGTGAGTTATGGCCAAATGAACAGTTACTGTTCATTTGGTCATTTCTGCAGGTGCTGTTGCAGGGTATCCAGATTGGGGCCAAGTTTTGGTCCTCTTGCTTTGGTCTTTTGGGCATGATTTCTTCAGCAAAAATGTGCCATTATAAGCCTAGTTTCATGTCCAATTGGCCAAACACCAATTGGACCTACACAGCCAAAGTTATGGCTGTCTAAGTGGACTGTAATTCCAACCACCCTGCTGCACTCACAAGGCAGCCTACCATTTCAGTTTATAACACTTTAATGCACCTCAAATTATGGTCAACATACCTCAAATGGTCACTAATTGACCATTAGAATGTTCTTTAACCATTTCATAAGCCAAATCAAATTTTTCACTCCCAAACCCTAGCCCAAGTTCAAGTTTCACCCATATTACCTTAGTTAGCATACCAATTCATTGTACTTGTGTATATGTACCTTAAACATCATTTCTAATCCACTCTAAGTCCAACAAAACACTCATTTCTATTTCTTCAATAGGGCAGCCGAAATTTATGGTATGTATACACATAATTATTGTTCATTTTAGTTATAAATTCTTACTCAATTCAAGTTACTAATCATGAAAATAAAGAGTTTTAGGTATCTAATGCACTAACCTTTAAGTGGCACTTTTTTCCCAAGTTTAATCTTCACTTTTCTTGTACTCTCTTGGCTGCCAAACACTTCCTCTAGGTCCAAGGATTCATTTTAGTGTTGGGGTCTTGAGGAAATATGGTGAGGAAGCATGAGAATGAAAGCTTGCAAAGAATGGCTACGGTGGAAACCCTATCTTCTCTCTCTCTACGTTTTGGCTGGTTTTGGGGAAGGAGATGGCTGCTGTATTTTTGGTTAATTTGGTCTTCATTTAGTCTCTTTTATTAGTTAATAATATGGTTGTTTAATTATAATTGGTGGAGACTTTCAAATGAAATCATAATGATGTCATATTTGGCATTTTTATGGATTTTTCTTTTCTTTTCATCACTACTCAATTTCAATTTAATTTTTAGTAATGTTTCTTCATATTTTATATCATATTAATTATTTACTTAACTGGACAAGTCGGCCAAAAATCACCTCTGAAGGCGAAATGACCAAAATGCCCTCCGTTTGGCTTAATGGGTCAAAATTGTCTGTACCGATTGAAAAATTTTTCTAGGTATTTTCTTGGCATTCTAATGCCATGGGAACCTCAATAACCCTTTTCTGGAGTCCCAAAAATTATTTTATAATTTTTCCCCCGGGTCTAGGGCTCCTCGTTGCGAGAACCGCAACTTCCTTCTGATTGCCCATTGCTTGGGCACCGGCTCATTTGACTTGGTTGTATTTTATTTCTAAAATTTTTACTAAATTTTTCTTATTAATATTTGAGTTAATTATGGTTCCTGACTTTAGTTTAAATATTTTTCCAGACGTTTCATTGGACCGACACACGGTCAGGAGCGATAGAATGTACGGAGTTGCTACCAGGAGGGTGTTACAACTCTTCCCCTCTAATTTAAATTTCGTCCTCGAAATTTACCTAATGCAAACAGTTGAGGGAACTGTTGGCTCATCGTCTCTTCACTTTCCCAAGTTGCCTCCTCGGTGTTGTGGTGCCTCCAAAGCACTTTCACCAGTGGAATCTGCTTGTTTCTCAACTCTTTTACTTCCCGAGCCAGGATCCGTAGAGGTTCTTCTTCATATGTCAAATCCGGTTGTGTTTCAATTTCTTCTCTAGAGATGACATGTGAAGGATCTGAGCGGTATCTTCTAAGCATGGACACGTGGAACACATTGTGGATCTTGTCTAGCTCTGGTGGTAAAGCTAGCCTATAGGCCACTGGACCCACACGTTCAATGACTTCATATGGGCCAATGAACCTAGGGCTTAACTTACCTTTTCTTCCAAACCTCAATACCTTCTTCCACGGTGACACCTTAAGGAACACTTTGTCGCCAACCACATATTCTATTTCTTTTCTCTTCAGGTCGGCATAAGATTTCTGTCTGTTCGAGGCAACCTTCAAGTTGGCTTTGATTAGTTTCACTTTCTCCTCAGTCTGTTTCACAGTGTCAGCCCTACCAGCTTTGTCTTCGCCAATTCAGTCCAAAGACACCGAGTTTTACATTTTCTCCCATACAGTGCTTCATACGGGGCCATTTGGATGCTAGCTTGGTAGCTATTGTTGTATGCAAATTCTGCCAGTGGGAGGTATCTATCCCAACTTCCCCCAAACTCAATGATACAACTCCTCAGCATATCCTCAAGGACCTGACAAGTATTTCACGTTATTGTTATCATTTTAATTCAATATTTATATCAATTTCATTGGTTTCAATTGTTTACCTGGATTACTCTTTCTGATTGCCCATCCGTCTGAGGATGGAAAGCTGTGCTGAAATAGAGTTGTGTACCCAAGGATTCATGCAACTTCTTCCAAAATCTCGATGTAAACCTTGGGTCTCGATCGATATGATGGAAAGTGGAATTCCATGCGATCTAACTATCTCAGCGATATACAATTCGCTAACTTCTCCGGTGAGTAGTCACCCTAATCGGCGTAAAGTGTACTGACTTTGTCAATCTATCCACTATCACCCATGCTGCATCATGTTTCTTCTGGGTGAGAGGTAGACCACTTACAAAATCCATGGTGACCCGATCCCATTTCCATTCAGGTATGCGTATCGGCTGTAGCAAACCCGATGGAACTTGATGTTACGCTTGACTTGCGACATGTCAAGCATTTAGTCACATAGTCACCTATATCTCTCTTCATACTGTGCCACTAATATCAAGCTTGGATCATGGTACATCTTTGTACTTCACGGTGCATAGCATATACATTGGTGTGTGCCTCTTTTAGAATCTTCGGTATTCAATTCCCCATTATCCGTACACAGTCTTCCTTTGTATCTGAGACACCCATCCGCTTTCACCTCATGGTCGATTGCTTTTCCTCCGGGATTTTGCTCATAATAGCTTGAACTTTTCATCTACTTTTGCCCATCTAAAATCTGTCATGGTGTTTGGCCTCACTTGCAACTCACCAAAATAGCTCCATCTCGAATCAAAGATAAACGAGCATTCAATGATCTCAAAGTCGTGATGGACTTTACGCTCAAAGCATCAAGAACTACATTTGCCTTCCCGGGATGGTAGTCAATCACACAATCATAATCCTTCAGAACTCAATCCATCGCCTCTGTCTAAGGTTGAGCTCCCTCGAGTTGGCAAGTATTTGGACTCTTGTGGTGCGTGTAAATGTAGCACTTTTCACCATACAAGTAATGCCTCCATATCTTGGTGCGAAGATAATTGCTACAAGCTCTAGATCATGGGTAGGGTAGTTACATTCATGTGGCCTTAGGTATGCGGAAGCATAGCGACCACCTTCCCCTCTTGCATCAATACACACCTAACCCATTATGAGAAGCATCACTATAGACCACGAAGTCCTTTCACGACACTAGTGTGCTGCTGGTGCCTCTGTCAACATAGCCTTCAACTTCTCAAAGCTGTGCGACACTTGTCATTCCAGTCAAATCTGACATTCTTGTGTAACAACTTGGTCATTGGAGCAGCTATTAGGGAAAATCCCTTCATAAATCTTCTGTAATACCCAGCTAGCCCCAAGAAGCTTCTGACCTCAGTTGTATTCCTGGGAGGCTTCCATTCCATCACTGCTTCTATTTTCTTGGGATCCACCCTAATCCCATCAGCTGACACTATGTGTCCAAGGAATGCAATTTCATTCAGCCAAAAGTCACACTTGGACAACTTAGCATACAGCTTCTTTTCTCTCAGGGTTTGTAAAACAATCCTCAAATGCTCATCATGTTCTTCCCTGGTCTTGGAATACACCAAAATATCATCAATAAAGACCACTACGAACCGATCTAGGTATGGATGGAAGATACGGTTCATAAGGTCCATGAATGCCGCTGGTGCATTTGTTAGGCCAAAGGGCATCACTAGAAACTCATAATGCCCGTATCGGGTCCTGAATGCAGTCTTTAGCACATCTGCATCCTTCACCCTCAACTGATGATACCCTGATCTGAGGTCAATTTTGGAAAATACTCCTGCTCCCTTCAACTGATCAAATAGATCATCAATTCTAGGCAACGGATATTTGTTCTTCACAGTCACTTTATTCAACTGCCGGTAATCAATGCAAAGCCTCAAAGTCCCATCCTTCTTTTTCACAAACAGCACTGGAGCTCCCCACGGTGACACACTGGGGCGTATGAACCCCTTATCAAGCAACTCTTGCAACTGAGTTTTAAACTCCCTCAATTCAGTGGGTGCCATCCTATAAGGAGCAATGGAAATAGGTCTTTGTACCGGTGTCTCAATAGCAAATTCAACTTCCCTTTCTGGTGGCAAACCAGGCAATTCTTCAGGAAATACCTCTGGGAAGTCTCTCACTGTGGGTATATTACTCAGGTTTGGCTTAGCCTGCCTAGTATCCACCACATGTGCTAGGTAGGCTTCACAGCCTTTTCTCATCATTCTTCTTGCAACTGTGGCTGAGATGACATTGGACAAGAAATCTGTCCTTTCACCCACAACTGTAATCTCATTACCCTCAGGAGTTTTCAGAGAAATTCTCTTCAATTTGCAATCAACTATTGGTCGATGGCGTGACAACGGTCCATTCCCAAAATCACGTCAAACTCGTGGAAGGGCAACTCAATCAGGTCTGCCAAGAATTCATACCCCTGAATCCTTAACGGGCAACCCTTGTACACTTTGTTCACTACCACACTGTGGCCCAATGGATTAGTGACAAGAATGTCTTGGTCACTCTCCCCTATTAGTATCCCCCTTTCTACGGGTAAGTTGATGCAAATGTAGGAATGAGTGGATCCTAGATCCACCAATGCATGCACAGGAGTATTGTAGAGGGAGAACGTACCCCTGATGATGTCCGGGGCATCTTGCTCCTCCTGAGCTCTCAGGGCATAATTTCTGGCAGGTGGTCTATTATCTGGCCTCTCTGGCGCTCGGATCTGAGCCTTTGTGATGGTCCCACGGCAGATTGCAGATTTTCTACCCCTTTGTGGTGCAGGAGTAGGTCTGTCTGCTTGTGTTGGAGCAGCTGTATTAGTTCTGCGTGGACAGTTCTTCAATTGATGCTCTGTTGACCCACACCTTAAGTAGGCACCAGTCACTCTCCAACACTCCCCCTTGTGCCACTTGAGCGGTGTGGACATGCGAGAAGATCTTGGGCTGGTCCCCTGAAACCCATCCCTGGAGAGCTGCCCACTGATGGTGTGGACTGACCTCTCCTAGGGGTAAACTATGGCCTGGGCCCCTGAGACTGACCCTGACCTTGTGGTTGCCCTGAACTCTGTGCAGGAGGACCCTTAAACTTCTTCCCAGGTGCAGGAGATGAGCTAGACTGACCCGGTCCCCTCTTCTGCTGTCTCTCCCTTCTGGTCTGCTCACTTATTCTTACTTTTTCAACCTTTATTGCAGCTTCCACTAACTTGGTAAATTCTGTGATTCCCAAGGCAGTGAGCTGGATCTTGATGTTTTCATTTAGTCCCTCTTCAAATCTCTTACATCTTTCAGCTTCATTAGGGACTATCTCCCTTCCATAGCGGCTCAATCGAACAAATTCTTTCTCATATTCGGCCACTGACAGTTCTCTCTGCCTCAGGTTAATGAATTCCCTTCTTCTCTCTTCTAGGTATACAGTACCCACATATTTCTTCTTGAATTCGGAGAGAAAGAAGTCCCAAGTTACAGCTTCTGGCTGCACTTCACTGGACACAGTGTCCCACCACTCATAGGCATCATCTTGCAACAGAGATATGGCAGCCTCTAAATTTTGCTCTGGGGTGCAGTGGAGTTGTTTTAGAACTCTGCCTGTTCTGTTCAACCAATTCTCGGCTGCAACAGAATCATCTTCTCTCTTGCCATAGAAATCCACCGCCCCAAACTTTCTTAGCCTTTCCAGGTGTGATTTCTGCTATGGAGCTGGTGGTGGTGGTGGTGCTGGCATTACCCCGGCCATTTGTCTAAAGAAATCGGCCATTTGCTGAAACATGGCCTGTGGAGGCTGAGCAGGCTCTGCTTGAGCTGGCGGAGCAGGTTCTCCCCTACCCCCAGTCTCAGCTGCTGCAGGTGGAGCATGACTCTCCACTTCCTCCTCGACTGCTCTCTGAGATGAAGGGTCCATATCCTATTCAAAATAAGAAAGACAAACAGATCTGCATTAGTGTCACCTCGACTCTTACAAATGCAATGCATGGTATGGACTCAATCTAGGCCCAGAAACGCCTAAACCGTGCTCTGATACCACTAAATGTGACACCCCTTACCCGTGTACAGTATACCCGAGTAAGTAATGCCACACGGTGTACCGGTACACTCTAATATACCTTAATTAATTTATATCATGCTTTTGGATATAATTTATGAAATATACTTTATTTAAGCCATTTATCAAAAGTATTATTTATTTGAGGTTCCGAAAATTTTAAAGAAAATCCGGCAGTGATCTGGCTAAAAATGGAGAAAGCAGTTCTTGGAACTGTGAAAAACACTTCCAATATTCATGTCTCATCATCTCAAACTCCAATATTCTCAATTTCAGTTCTCAATCATCATTTCTCAGGGTATTCATATGTATAAGCAACAAATAAATACTCAAATTACTTTCATACATAACCATAAATCTTCATTATTTACATGAAGCTCAAATTACATTACATAATTCCAAATACATATAAGAAAACAAAAATTTAGTTACAAAATGACAAAATGACACCTAGTGTCCTACTAATGCACTGCAGAAGTTGAGGTGACACGGACACTGTGCAGAACTGCAGGATGGACTCACCCAGTCTGCGGTCTACTGGGCTCACGATCTGTATCTCCAGTACCTACGCGTGGCAAAAACAACGCGCTAAGCAATAATGCTTAGTGGTGCAATAATATAATAAAAGAAAATAGCTGAAAGTAAGTATGTATAGAATGTGTATGATTTCTTTATTTGGTATTGGTATATCTATTATTTCATTAACTTTGCCCACTTTTATTCATTTGGTTGCCCAAGAAACCTACACTAGACGACTGGACTGGATAAATGGGTAAACTGGCACTGGATATCGAGTACCTCGGGCCATCACACCATCGGTCACATATGCATCTCCCGGTGTGCAACAGAATAGCTAACAAGCTGTAAATAATATCATGCACAAGGCCAAGTCTCAATGCAAGGTCAGAATGGCTAAAAGCCATAAAATCACAGAATGGCATATTGCCATGTGCAGTACTGCTAACTGAACCCTATTGGCATGCCAAACTATCCAAACCAATCTTGTTAGGTATACTAGGGCATTTGAAACTTTTAAATTCTTCAATTTGTGAATTTCATGTTTTGGTGTTACTATTCACCTCATTGGTCAACAAAAATGTTGACTTTTGGATAGAACATATGTACATTGACTTTGGCACTCCCAACATACCACATTTTGTATTTAAAACTTGTTGGCATTAAGCGTTAATACCATTTCTAAGCATTAAACCAAAGGAGCAGATTTTTCAGATTTTGTACCATAACTTTACTGTTCCATTAGGAACTGTTACAGTGGAAATTTGAGGAATTGGTAAACATAACAGTTGTTCCTTATTTTGTCTAGTTGAATTTCCTTTTTTGAATCACTCCATTTGGAGTTTTTTAGCTCTAGATATGGTCCAAAAACCACAGCTGGCCGGATTGCCAATCTGCAGAATTGACCATATCTACAGTAACATGAACAGTAACTGGAATCACTTGGTTGGATGGGTTCTGGCCATAATTTGAGGTAGGTTCCTTCATCAAAGTTGTTTTCCTATGTCTTAACTTGTTTCTGTAAAAATTTCAGGTCAATGGACCATATCTACAGTGAGTTATGGCCAAATGAACAGTTATTGTTCATTTGGTCATTTCTGCAGGTGCTGTTGCAGGGTATCCAGATTGGGGCCGAGTTTTGGTCCTCTTGATTTGGTCTTTTGGGCATGGTTTCTTCAGAAAAAATGTGCCATTATAAGCCTAGTTTCATGTCCAATTGGCCAAACACCAATTGGACCTACACAGCCAAAGTTATGGCTGTCTAAGTGGACTGCAATTCCAGCCACCTTGCTGCACTCACAAGGCAGCCTACCATTTCAGTTTGTAACACTTTAATGCACCTCAAATTATGGTCAACATACCTCAAATGGTCACTAATTGACCATTAGAATGTTCTTTAACCATTTCATAAGCCAAATCAAATTTTTCACTCCCAAACCCTAGCCCAAGTTCAAGTTTCACCCATATTACCTTAGTTAGCATACCAATTCATTATACTTGTGTATATGTACCTTAAACATCATTTCTAATCCACTCTAAGTCCAACAAAACACTCATTTCTATTTCTTCAATAGGGCAGCCGAAATTTATGGTATGTATGCACATAATTATTGTTCATTTTAGTTACAAATTCTTACTCAATTCAAGTTACTAATCATGAAAATAAAGAGTTTTAGGTATCTAATGCACTAACCTTTAAGTGGCACTTTTTTCCCAAGTTTAATCTTCACTTTTCTTGTACTCTCTTGGCTGCCAAACACTTCCTCTAGGTCCAAGGATTCATTTTAGTGTTGGGGTCTTGAGGAAATATGGTGAGGAAGCATGAGAATGAAAGCTTGCAAAGAATGGCTACGGTGGAAACCCTATCTTCTCTCTCTCTACGTTTTGGCTGGTTTTGGGGAAGGAGGTGGCTGCTGTATTTTTGGTTAATTTGGTCTTCATTTAGTCTCTTTTATTAGTTAATAATATGGTTGTTTAATTATAATTGGTGGAGACTTTCAAATGACATCATAATGATGTCATATTTGGCATTTTTATGGATTTTTCTTTTCTTTTCATCACTACTCAATTTCAATTTAATTTTTAGTAATGTTTCTTCATATTTTATGTCATATTAATTATTTACTTAACTGGACAAGTCGGCCAAAAATCACCTCTGAAGGCAAAATGACCAAAATGCCATCCGTTTGGCTTAACGGGTCAAAATTGTCTGTACCGATTGAAAAATTTTTCTAGGTATTTTCTTGGCATTCTAATGCCATGGGAACCTCAATAACCCTTCTCTGGAGTCCCAAAAATTATTTTATAATTTTCCCCTGGGTCTAGGGCTCCTCGTTGCGAGAACCGCAACTTCCCTCTGATTACCCATCGCTTGGGCACCGGCTCATTTGACTTGGTTGTATTTTATTTCTAAAATTTTTACTAAATTTTTCTTATTAATATTTGAGTTAATTATGGTTCCTGACTTTAGTTTAAATATTTTTCCGGACGTTCTAGCTGTCCGGACCGACACCGATCACCGGAACAGTAGAATGTACGGAGTTGCTACCGGGAGGGTGTTACAAGCCAGGGAAAGTAAATGTGGTGGCTGACGCCTTAAGTCGCAAGACTATGGCAAGTCTTAGAGTTTCTCCTTTGTCCATGGTACATGAATTGAAAGCACTGCATGCCAGTTTGGAGATTGATGATGAGGGACAGACAGTAGTTGCATGGCATGTACAGCCAGTGTTGATTGATCAGATCAGAATGGCTGCTTAGAGTGATGATAAATATCAGAAGCTACTGAAAGAAGTCCAGCAGGGCAAGAAACCTGAATTTTCTTTGAGAGATGATGGTTTACTACTACATCAGGGCAGAATGTGCATTCCTAATGATGTTGACTTGAGACATATCATTATGAAGGAAGCACATGAGTCTCCTTTTGCTATGCACCTGGTGGATCTAAAATGTATAGAGGGCTAAAAGAGCATTACTGGTTGATGGGTATGAAGAGGGATGTAGTTGATTTTGTTTCCAAATGCCTAACTTGTCAGTAAGTGAAGGCAAAACATCAAGTACCAGCAGGTTTGTTACATCCATTGCCAGTACCAGAGTGGGAATGGGAACGGATAACTATGGATTTTATGATGGGACTTCCGAGAACATAGAATAGACATGATGCAGTATTGGTTATAGTTGATAGACTTACCAAGTCTGCTCACTTTTTGCCAGTCCGGATGGACTATAGTTTGGAGAGATTGGCCAGATTATACATAAATGAGATTGTAAAACTGCATGGAGTGCCAGTATCGATTGTATCAGACTGAGATCCTAGGTTCACTTCTAGATTCTGGGGTAGTCTTCAGAGAGCCCTAGGAACTAGATTGAACTTCAGCACTACATTCCACCCACAGACAGATGGCCAGTCTGAGAGGGTAATTCAGATATTAGAAGATATGCTATGGGCTTGTGTGATTGAGTTTGAAGGTAGTTGGGATACACACTTGCCTTTGATTGAGTTTTCTTATAACAACAGTTACCAATCAAGCATTGGAATGCCTCCATATGAAGCTTTATATGGCAAGAAGTGCAGAACTCTCCTATGTTGGGATGAAGTAGGTGAAAGAAAGATGATTGGGCCAAAAATTGTTCAGCAGACAGAGAAAAAGATCAGATTGATCAGAGATCAACTCAAGGCTGCATCAGACCGTCAGAAGTCCTATGTTGATCTGAAGAGAAGAGATACTGAATATGCAGTGGGTGATAAGGTATTCCTCAAAGTTTCTCCTTGGAAAAGGATTATGAGATTTCGCAGAAAGGGGAAACTAAGTCCTTGTTTCATCAGACCATATGAGATTCTGGGAAGAGTGGGTCCTTTGGCATATCGGTTAGCATTACCTCCAGATCTAGAAAGGATACACAGTGTCTTCCATGTGTCCATGTTAAGGAGGTACAGATCTGACTCATCTCATGTACTATCAGTTGAAGAGATTGAGGTAAATCCAGACCTCTCGTATGAAGAAAAACCCATAGAAATTCTGGCATATGAGGTGAAGCAGCTGAGAAATAAACAGATACACCTAGTTAAAGTGCCGTGGAACCATCATTCAGGCCAGGAAGCTACTTGGAAACATGAAGAGCACATGAGGAGACAGCATCCACAGCTGTTCAGAAACTGATGCCAGGTAAAATTTCGAGATGAAATTTATTTTAAGGAGGGGAGAATTGTAACACCCTTATGTTCAGTAGTGCGTTCTATTGTTCCAGTGACCAGTGTCTGTCCGAATAACTAAAATGCCTAGAACTACATTTAAATGTTAGTGCGAAGACATAAAATAATGAAATACAAGAAAGAAAAATATGAGAAAAACAAAAGAAAAATAATAGCAATGAAATGTAACCAAGTTAAACGAGCCGAAAACCATAGCGATGGGTGACCGCACCGAGAAGTTGCGGCATGGATCGTTGACTAGCCCTGGACTGTGGGGAACCCTGGAAAATATTTTTAAGACTTAAATAAACATCTGTTGAAGTATAAATGACATTAGAAATGTCAAAGAAAAATTAAGTAATTAGTACAAAAAAAACGAGAAATCGAGAAAACGATAAAACTCGGTGTTACCGAAAAATTGGGAATGCAATCTGAATAGGGGCAATGTGGTCATTTGACACCCCGAGTTGCCTTTTGACCTAAATGTACATTAAAAATAAATGATATTAAACTTTGAAAATACCATGAAAATTAAAATGGTTTTCCATAATTTAAATAGTGAAAGAAAAGAGGTTAAATGTGGGAATTATGGAAAATTTGATTAAACAAATATTATAATTGATTTTAGTGCTCCACTAACATCTTCAAAGTGGACCATTAAGTAGATTTGTGGCAGAATATTCTTTCATCTTCTTCATTTGGCAAACCAGCCGAAAACCACTTGGGAGAGAAAACTCCATTGCCATTTGGTTGAGCTCCATGCAAACCCCTTGGAGCCATCCTTTCCACTAAGTCCTTTCTTTAAAGTTAATCCTTACCTTGCAAGGAAGATTTTGGTCGTAATTTTAAGGAAGTTTGGTGAGGTTTTGGTCAAGCTTCAAAGGTGGTAAGTGTGTATTTTCCATTCTTGTTTCATTAAACTTTGAGTGGATGTTGTGAGGAGTTATTTTGTGGAAGAAATTTTGAAGTTTGATGGAGTAATGGTGGTACACCATTTTGGCAGCCATGGAAACTTACTACTTGTTGTTTGTTTTCACTTGTAAATGGTTGTTTAAGATGTTGGTATAGATGTTTATGTGTATAAAAATAATTTAGATAATGTATACTAAGTGTATGTGTGATAGTGCACTTAGGTTTGGAAGCTTGGAAGCTATTTGAAGGAGATGTGTAATTCGGCAACTTTTAAAGTGTAGTTGAAATGTGTTGTTTTATGGTTTGGTTTATTGAATTATGTTGGTTATGGTGGCAGCATGTATATGTGTATAATAGTTTGGAATTAGATATGTAAATGGGGTATGTTCACATGGTTAAATTGTGTAAATGGACTTTGGAAAAATTTTGTGTTATAGTGTGTATATTGAGAATGGTTACAAGCTGTCCAAAATGACCAAAATGTGTTGTTAAGTATGTTAATGGTATGGTACAAACCAGAATTGGCATGAAAGGGTTAGCTTGGTAAGTATAGAATGTGTAATTGGTAAGTGATGAAGAATGTGTAGTAGAGCAGTGTATGTTTTAGCTTAGAACCTTAAGTGTGTGACTCCATTTGGTATGAGACTAATTGGAGGTGAAACTAGGCACAAAATGTGCCAACTTTCATGAAGGAAGCTTACCTAAATTCTACCTAGAAGGTAACTTGAAAAATGACCAAATCCGGATTAGTGACTTGAAAGCCTAAAAATTGACCATTTGGGCAGCAGTTAGTGTTTTGACCATAACTTACTCAAAATAGGTCCAGACAACCTAAAATTTTTGCCATGAATAGATTAGACCTAGAGCTACAACTCTTATGAAGAGACCAAAACCCAGAAATGACCATAAGCAAGTCAAATAGATTGCATAAATTCGGGTATAAAAACTGTCAGAACCAGAAATGACCTAAAAATGACCTAAGCCTATCATTTTAGTGCATTCTGTCCAGTATTGGTAAATTGACCATATCTTGGTCTATACAACTCAGAATGACCTGAAATTTTGCCCTGCGTGCAATAAGATATAGACCTACAAGTTTGTAGTTTGGACTGAAACCCGAAAACCGAGGAAACTATGCCGTCTGACTAGGTCAAAATAGTACACTGAAATCCGGTAAATTGCAATAAAATGCAATACACTTGGAAAAGAAATTGGTAACATATACCAACACTAAAGGGCTATAAAATATGACATATTGATAACATTAAACCTAATTCACCTAGAGTACATCGAGGGTCAACATTTTAGGTTGACTAAGGAAAATAATTGAATTTAATAAATTAATTATTAAGCCTTATTATTAGTGACAGTTTAAATGAGTACTGAAACACTTCAAATTGTGTGTTTCAGTTAGCAAAGACTCAGGGAAGGGGAAGGAAACACTAAGTCAGGACCAAGAGACATTTATCAGAGGTTTGTGCACAACAATTATTTCATTTGAATGAATTATGACAATTTGTCTGTTATTGTTTAAATTGTGAAAATTTGTTTGAATGATATTTGATTGATACTTATTGCTTGAAAAACATTGTAAATGGTTTGAAACCACAACTATCATGTATATTGATTGAATTCCTCACTAGCTTGTCTAGTGGGACGAATTGACTTTGAATTCCCTCTCTGGCTGAAGTGTTGAGGTGTGTGCCTGTTGAGGACGAATAGAATGAGTGCTCATATTATTGCTAGCTAGCTATGTTATTCCTCACTAGCCATCGGCTTTTGGGATGAATTGGACTATGGAATCATGATTTAGCTATGTGTATGATTTATTGACATTTATTGTGATATTGTGAAATGGAGTTTAAATTCTTTATGACATTCACTGTCTTTTGAATTTAACTATGATTTTAAGTATCCACTATTTATATGATTTATGGCTTATGGTTTTTAAATTGTATTTTCTTAATGTTGTGCACCACTGAGACATTGGCTTAGTGATAGCTTTTTCATTACTGTTACAGGTAGACAGACAGACAAAGCAGCAGAGTAGGCTGCTTGTACCACATTTTGAGATTTCGCCGGGTATATCGAGTATACCATATTTTGTAGTTTTTATTGTAATGTATGTGCACTGTATGTATATATTGTACTTGGTCTTGAGCAGTTGTAAATTAAAATTGTAAATTATTTTGGCTTGTAAAAATATTGTGACATATTTCTTTTATCTCATCTTTTGGAAACACTGGAAAATTGATTGTTGAACTGAGTTGATAAATATTGAGAAAATTATTGTGTTGAATTATTATTAGAGTTTGGGATTGAGAAAAATATTGGAAGTGCTTTTTACAGGTTTTTGAAGAACTGTTTTATTTAAAATACAGATGGCACTCTGCCAAAATTTTTGCAGAAATTATTAATACTTTAAATTTGTTATTTGGTTTCACTTCAGTAAAATTTGTTATTTGGTTATTTTTAAATTTGTTATTTGGTTTCACTTCAGTAAAAGAAAATAATGCTCACCACTGTAAAAAGAAGTAAGAAAATGTTTAAAATCCCTTGTAGCGTATTTAATGAGCTATCAGTAGGCAAAGTTTGGTAATTCATTAGATATACTACGGGATCATGTTATGCCTTACGGCGGGGTAGGGTCTACTCGACTTGTTGTTATCCCTACCTCTCACAATCTCACTTTTCATAGTAGACCCTCCTTTGGCTCCCTTTTTGTCTCTAAATCCATTAGTGCTCATTATTGCTGTTACCCCCTCCCCCCCTCTCTCTTCATTTATGAGTGTCATCACTTCTCCCTTTATTCACCCTACTTGCTTCTCCTTTCCTCTCCAAAAATCTCTAATTTAATTCTTATTTCTCCTCTAAATTCTCTTTCCCATAACTTCTCACTATCGAACTATGCCAACAAGTGTGTCTAACTACCTGCAATGCACCTTCGGTGTGACACCCCTTACCCGTCTGCAGTGTATCCAGGCAAGATATGCCACACAGTGTGCCGGAGCACCATATCTTATTCCATAACAATTTACCCTTCTTAATTGATATGTTTATTAGTCACTAAGTGCAAAGTTTTACCAATTATATTATTTATTTACAAATTAGATTAATATGAATTTCCCACAAATTTTATAGAAAATCCGACAGAGTGCCGGCTGTAAATTGGAAAAACAGTTCTTCTGAACCTGTTAAAAAAAATACTTTCAATATGGTTTTCAGATCTAGAACTCCAATATACATACATATCAACTCAATCTCCAAATTTCAACTTAATTTTCAAAATTTGGTTCATATCACATTTCGAATCAATTTCATGAATAACTACCCAACATTTTATTTCTCAACAAAATGTACTGATAATTACAGTAACATGTAATTTCATATGTTTACATTATCATATGATTTCATGAGTTTATAATTACAATCAAGAACTAGTACAAAATGCAAAGTACAAAATACAACTCAAAATCCTAATATCCTACCAAGTGCACTGCAGATAAGAGGTGACTCTAGACTTTGTGCAAATCTGACTAATCACCCGGTCTAAGGTCTACTGGGCTCCCTAGTTATGTCTCTAGTACCTGCACGTGTTAAAAGTGACACGTTGAGCAATACTGCTTAGTGGTGCCAATATAAAATAAAATAGCTAAAAGAAAATGGTTGTGTAAAATGTATGCTGACATTTTATGTAGACTAAGTTTCTGGCAATTGTTGTTGTATTATTTGATAAAAATTTGGTAAGATTTATTTTGATTGCCCAAGTAAGATATACTAGTCGATTGGACTGGAAAAACGGGGTAAACTGGCACTGGGTACCAAGTACCTCGGGCCATCACACCATCGGTCACATTGTGTCTCTCGGTGTGCAACAGAACAGCTAATAAGCTATAATAATTATCAGGCATGAAACCCAAGTATAGTAAACTCAATCAAAATAGCTAAAGACTATTATATAACAGAATGGCACGTAAGGCCATAAAACACAGAATGGCATAAAGTCATATGCAGTACTGCTAACAGAACCCTATTGGCATGCCAAGCTATCCAAACCAATCATTCTAGGCATACTAGGGCATTTTACACAGTTAATGATTTAATTATTTATTTTTGTAATATGGAGGTCACTATTCACCTGACTATTTCCACTCAAAGGTTGACTTTTTAATTTATAATAGATTTGTTAAACCTAAGTTTACCAAGATACCACATTTTGGTTCACAAAAGTGTTGGCATTAGTTGTTAATCAATACTTAAAACTAATAGGAATTAAATCAAAAATTTTAGTTTTGGGTGCTAGAGTTCACTGTTCCATTAGGCAATTCTACACTGAGAATTTTGCCAAATGTTCTTAATCAAAGTTGTTCCTTTATGTGTCTTATTTAATTCCCTTTTTGAATCACTCCATTTAGAGTTTTCTAGCTCAAGTTATGCTACTTTCTTTAGGACTGGCCGGATTGGCATCTACCCAAAATTTCTGGGCAGAAATGGTTCTGGCAGTTTTGATACCTTGACTTTGGTTAGCAATTCAGATGGGTTATGATCAGAATTTGGTTCAATGTTCTTCATGAAAGTTGTTCTAAATTGTCTAAGCTTTTCATTGATATAAATTTCATATCAATTGGACTTTTCTACACTGAGTTATGACCATTTGAACAAATATTATTCATTTGGTCATTTTCTAGGGACAGCATTGGTCACCCAGATTAGGGTAGTTTTTAGATCAACTTGGTTTGGTTTTCTAGGCAGAGTTTCTTCACAAAAGTTGTGCCATTATGTGTCTATTTTCATGTCCAATTGGCCCTACACCAATTGAACCTACACAACTCCAATTATAGCTGCCCAAATCTGCTGGACTCACACCCAGTCCTGCAAGTCACCAAGGGCAGCATACCTAACTTCAATTCCCATGGAATAAATCATTTCATCTCCTAATCACACATAGCCAAATGGTCACTAATTGACCATTAGAACTTCCTTTCACCAATACATAAACAAAATCTAAAATTTGTACCCAAACCCTAACTCTACCATTTCAATTCATGCATTAACTTACATTTCATTATCCTAATCATGAGATTAGTGTTAAGGGCAGCTCACATACCACTTTGTTTCAAGGAAATTCATCAAATCTTAACCCATCTATGGCTGCCAAAATCATGGGATATATATATATACACTTAATTTTCATTTCTTTTCTTACTAATTCAACTTAAATCATGTTCTTAAACAAGAAATTAAAGAGAGATGAAATATTAGACACTAACCTCTTTTGGGAGCTAACTTGAGCTTATAAATCTCCTTAATTTCTTCTTCTAATTACTGCCTAGAGATGGTTTAAGGTGTGAGGAGGAGTTTTTGTGAAGAAAGCTTATGATTTTATGGTGATTTTTCAAGTAATTTCTAGTGAGTAGTTTGGAATAAAAATGGTGAAAGGAGAGAGAATGGAAGTCTGCTGGTTGAAGGAGATGAATGGTAGAATTTGTTTTTCATTTTTAACTCCTTTTCTCTCTTTTTAAGTAGTGTATAATGACGTGTCAAAATTTGAGTAGAAACATTTTAATTGCATCATGCTTATGTCATAAATGTGATTTTTATTTCATTTTTGTTTTTCTTTTCTTTTCTTCTTTCATTACTCATTTTTAATAAAATTTTCATAAATATTTATTCATATTTTATGTCATATAATTCACTTACTTAATTGGACAAGTTGGTCAAAAATCATCTCTGAAGACGAAATGACCAAAATGCCTTCCGTTTAGCTTAACAAAGCTAAAATTGTGTGTACCAATTGATTAAATTTTTCTTGTGTTTTCTTAGCATTTTATTATCATTGAGACCCCAATAATCTTTCCCTGAAATCCCAAAAATTATTTCATGGAGTTTTCTCTAGGTCTAGGGTTACTAACGGCCTTCGCCGTCACTTTCCGTTAGGGTCACTCATCACTGGGGCTACGACTCATTTAACCATAGTGCATTTCATTTCTAAAAATTTTTCTTAATTTTTTCTTATCATTATTTGGTTTATTTATAACTCCTCACTCTAGTCTAATTATAATTCTAGATATTCTAACTGCCGGGACCAACATTGGTCATCGAAACAGTAGAACATATAGACTAGCTAAAGTAAGGATGTTACATTCGGCGCGTGTAGGCAACTAGTGATACTGCTGCTACAGTGGGGCTCATACAGCTTCTAGATTCTCCAACGTACGCTATTAAGTCTTTCCTCTTATTTTATCTAGACTATCCTAATTTATTTTCTCCTCCATCCCCACCATTTCCTCTCATTTTCTCCGTTTTTTGCCCTCTCAATTTCACTATCCCCTCTCATTTTAAATTTGTTTATTTAATTAATGCTAGATTTCACTTTTCCCTATCGGTTTTCTGTACCCCATGATTTATCTACCTCTTTGGCTTCTTTGCCCCTAGCTCTTAATTTTTCTCTCAATACCTCTCAACTCTCCATTTCTTTAATTTTCATTGAATCCCCTTTATTTGTTTAGTTTGTGTTTAATTTAGATTTGCCTTTCTAGATTTGACATTATTGTTTATTTTTGTGTGTTTTGTTTTAAGGTTTAAGTGGTGGTGGTGACTTCTGGTCAACCCATCTCCATTTCTGAGTTAAATATTTCTTGAGCTCAATTTTTATTGATTCAAATTTTTTTTCTTTTTAACTTTGTAGAGACAGTTAATTTTTTTTTTAAAATGAAATATAAAACAACTCTTAATTGTACCTTCATTTATAATGGTTGAAATGCACCTTTTCTTTAATTTAATATCTTAGCCTTCTTCTGTTTAAAGTCTGATAATAAATAGCCCTAAAAAATAAAGGTATTAATGTAAAATCACAACAAAATAAAGATACAAGGTTTACTAATAAACTAGCTAAATGATTGCATTATGCACAAATTTAATAAAAATTAATTTTTACATAATTAATTTAACTTTTAATATTTTATTTTTATCAAAATCATTTTATTATTTTATATAATTTTAATTATTAAAATATATAACATGTAACTATAATATTTTTATTTTAATACTTTATTTTTAATCTTTACTTATTCAATTTAGATTTTCAATAAAATTGCATTTCTTATCACTTTTTGCAATTCCATTTTTATGAAAAACAAATTAGTTAACATATATAATTAAAATATATCATCACTAATAAAAGTGTCATCATAATGATAGTTAATTAATCATGCAACTTGTAATATTCAAATTTAATTTAATAAATATAATTAAATATTTTGTAAATTTTTTATATTTTTGTTTTAAATGATAATAATAATTATGATAATTGAATGACAATTAATATTGTGATAAAAAATTTTGCATTCTTTTATTAATTAATTACATAGGAATTTGTTTAAAAATAAAATTACACAGGGATCGAGAATTAGCAAAATTAAAAATAAATTTTAAGAATAGAAATCAATAACTTTTGAAAGAAATAATAGAAAAATAAAGTAACTACAAAAAAAACTCAAAGCATTTAGATGAAAAGTAAATAATTGGTGAAAGAAAAATACTTGATGTATATCAATATCTCATATGACTTATTATATATAGGCAAACAAATAGAAATTATTTAAATAAAAATTTAATTTTATCATTAAATATTATTTAATTGAAAAGAGGTAACAAAAACATTTAAATTTAATTTTTATAATAGTAAAACATTCCCCATTTACTTGGCCATTTTAATGAAATGGCCATAAGTTAATAATAATAATAATAATAATAATAATAATAATAAGTATTAATTTTTATATAATAATGTGCATTAATTAATCTTAGAAAGGTGAAATAAAAAGAAAATTAAATTACTAACTAAAAAAATAATATATATTAATTATAAATAAGTTAAATCTTTATATTTTATTTTTTTAACTTTTTATGTAAATTACACTTTTTATCTCTTAAAATGTTTTAACAAAGATTTTATAATAAAAATATTGGAAAATATAGCAATATAATAAAAATATTTATCAAAGATATGGAACAATTTTAGGTTGATCAAATTATATAATTACTTTCATCATTTTAAAATATCAAATTTTTATGTCCTCTTAATATATTAAAAAAACATAATATATTCAAATACTATCTTTGTAACACCCCTATTTGTATAACATGATATATTTTACTGTTCCGGTGACTGGTGTCGGTCTGGATAATTAAGAGAATTAGAACCATGTCTAAGACACCTAGTTAAGCACTGAACACAAATAATTAGTAATTACCAAATAGTTAAGTATAAAGAAGAAAAACAGAACACAAGAAATTAAATGAGCCGGGAGTCACAGCAATGGGTATAAATTTAAATGGCCATAACTAGGGCTACAAAACTCCAAATGGAGTAATTCAAAAAGGGAATAAATTGAAGACAATAAGGAACAACTTCTATGAAGAAAACTTAGCCAAATTACCACAGCAACATGACCAATGGAACAGTGCAAAATAAGGCACCAAATCTAAAATTTTGGAATTTCACCTAAGATACTTAAGATTTGAGGAAAACAACCAAAACCAACAAGTTAGGTAACCAAAATGTTATATGTGGGTGAAATTGAAATTTCCATACCTACTAGGCATTAGAAAGTCAACAAATTGACTTGAATAGAGTCGTGAATAGTAACCCGAAGTGTAAATTTTAATGAATATCAAGTTTATCATATTAAAGCTAGGTATAAATAGATTTGAATTTATTTTGGATTTATGATAAATAGTGATACTGAAACACCGTAAAATGGTGTGTTTCAGTTAAAAAGAATACTAGGAAAGAACCCGAAGCATTGAGTCAATGCCAAGAGGCGACTCGTATAAGGTTTGTGCACAACATAGAAATTTTTATAAATTTTCTTCTGCAAATGGTTTTGAATGAATTGTGATATTAAATTGTGATTTAATTGTATTGAAATGTTTATTATGCTTTTGACTTAAATTATTGAAAGTTTACTTGTATGTGTTTAAAATGGCAATAAATGTTTAGTAAATTGCTAAGACAGTTTTGAAACCACAGTGTCATGATCATATATTTAAATGTCTCACTAGCATGACTAATGGGAGAAATTAGTTTTGAATTTTGATTCCTTCTCTGGCTGAAGTGTTGAGGTGTGTGCCAGTAGAAGAAGAAATTTGAATGGGTACCCATATATTTGAGCTAGCTAGCCTTGTGATTTCTCATAAGCCTTCAGCTATTGAGATGAATATTGTTTTGAATGGCATGATATAACTTTGTGTTTTTATGAAATTGTTTTGAGATTTCCTAAATAAGATTGTTTGGACTAAAAATTTACAAACCATGTTTTGTATCTATTTTTCATGTTCAGTACCATAATTGCATAAATGAGATTTAAATTATGCATAAATATTATTTTAGTATGTTGTGCACCACTGAGTCATAGTACTCAGCGATGGCTGTTATTGCTGTCGCAGATATAGAGACTAGAGGAGCAGCAGAGTGAGCTGCTGAGGACTTTGAAGCCACATCCCTGAAATTTTATCGGGTATGTTTTATACCCTAATCATAATATTTAGTTTGATGTATATAAATGTATGTACATGTAATAACTGGTCATGAGCAGTTGTATAAAGTTGTAATAATATCATTTTGGTTTTGCTAATATAAAGTTTGGTTGATGAATGTAAATTATTTTTACTTTAATGAAAAATGAATGTAATTATTGAGTTTTTTTTTATGACAATTGAATTGAGAAATGATGTTGAATTGTATTGAAGTAGTAGTGCGTTGATGAATAAGAATTATTGGAAGTATTTTTACAGGTTTTTTAAGAATTATTTTCTTAAAATACAAATGGCACTCTGCTGAAATTTTTCCAAATACTTGTGTAAAAATAAAATGGACAAAAATTTGAACTAGTTTTTAAACTTCTATTAAATGTAAGAAAATGCTCACCATTTCTAAAAAGTAAGAAAAATGTTTTAAAATCCCTTGTAGGGTGCTTAATGAGTTATCGGTAGGTGAAGTTCGATAGTTCATTAGGTATTCTATGGGATCATGTTATGCCTTACAGAGGGGTAAGGTGTGACAATCTTTATCTAGTAATATTAATATTATTCTAAATAATAATAATAATAATCCAAAAAGAATTAAGGTAGTGCAAAAAGAAAAAAATAAAATAAATTGTAGCTTGTAATGCCACATGGTAATTTATTGAAAGAATTTAGCTTCTTATATATATATAGATAGATAGATAGATTTAGTAATATTAATATTATTCTAAAAAATAATACTAATAATAAAAAAAGAATTAAGGTAGTGCAAAAAGAAAAAATAAAAAAAAATTATATGTACATGCAATAAAATTAAATTAATTATATTTTATAAATAAATTGCCACTTGTAATGCCACATGGCAATTTTCATTTTTTGAATGTGACATGGCAAGTTTTTGGAAGAGTTTAGCCTTGCCACTTATAATGCTTTTTTTAGAATGCCACCCAAAAATCTTTTGAAAGAGTTTACTTTGCTTTATATATATATATATATATATATATATATATATATATATATATATATATATATATATATATATATATATATATATATAACTATATATATATATAACTCTTTTCAATATAGTAAACCAACCAAATAATTTTTTTTTTCAAAAATATGATATTATGCCAAATTTTTATGAAAGAAGTTATGATGTTTCTTAATAATGCATTTGTTATGATTTAAAGAAAAAAATTAATAAGTCCGATCAAAATTTATATGGGGTTTCTCAATAATGCACTTATTCTAAATTAGAGAATTATGACAAGAACAAAAATATAAATAATTAATTAATATAAGAAAGAAGAGAGAATTTTTAGGAGGAGGAAAACTTCAATATCTTGTTTTTTCTATTTTTTGTAACTGGTCTTTATTTATAAGCTTTGTATAATCAATACAACATGAGTTGCAAGCCATAAATAAAATTCAACAAGAGTTTATAGACTTGAATTCAATATTAAATCTTTTGTTGGGCATCCATTAATTATAGTATTTAAAATACTCCCCCTTGGATGTCCTTTAATATTGTACCTCATTAAAACTTTACTAGGAAAAAACTCTTTGGGACAAAAATGTAACACCCCCATACTAAGTAGTCTATACATTCTACTGTTCTGGTGACTAGTGCTTGTTCGGACAGTCAGGATGTTTAGAACCATATTTAAGCCATCTAGAAAATCCATAAATAAAAATTAATAGAAATCACATGAAGGTCAAATAGAAATAAGAAAAATAAAGCCTAATCAGTTAAATGAGCCTAGGTCTCGATGATGGGTGACCGACCCGAGAAGCAACTGTGAGCTCAGTTGCTATCCTAAATTCGTGTGGGACCCTATGACACCCCAGGCCTAAGGATAATTGCGAAACTATTGGGAACTAGAAAACCATAGAAAAGAGAAATTTAATTTTTAAAGTGATTTATGACATCATAATGATGCAAGCATGACACAATTACATTTATAAATTTACATTATATAAATTAGAGATAATTATAACATAAAAAGAGACTAAATAAAAAAAAATTCCTCTTCTTCCACAATAAACTAAGCCGACTCTCTCTCTCTCTCTCTAAATTCTCTCCAACATTTCTCCATTTTCACTTAAGCTTGAGCTTAACTCTTCACTTTTCCTCCATAAACCTCCCACCAAATTAGTAGAAAATCCCAAATTAAAACTTGATTTGAAGATTTGAAGAAAGAAAGACAAGAAAGAGGGAGGGAAATTCAAGTTTGGAAGAGCTTCAATTGAGGTAAGTCATCCCTTTGGCTAACCTAAGTATATAAGCATGGAATCAAGGGTAATTAAGTTGAATTACATGAAAAAATTTTGAAAAATCAAACATGTATGGAGGGATTAAAAATTTGGCCAGCCATGGAATATTAGAGTTTTGAAGTGTTTCAATTTAATTGAACATGTAATCTTGCTTAAATGATATTGTGAACATGAATGGAGTAGTAATTTGCATGGAAATTGTATGTGTGCATGAAATTGTGAAGAAGAGAATTAGGGTTTTGGTGAGAATTAGGGTTTCGGTGAAATGTTGACCAATTGGTGTTTATAATGCTTAATTATGGTTATTTAGTGTGTTATGAATTGAGAATTGATGATTAGAATAGAGAAACTGAGGGTTGTGGGATTACTAGATTTCTAGACCTCTGAGTCCAATATGCTTTTAGGGTTATAAGTAGAGCTAGGCAGCTCTAATTGGTGTGAGGCCAATTGTAGATGAAACTCAAGACCTAAAGTCACATTTTTCATGAAGAAACCTTACTAAAAAACTGACCATAAATTGGTCTAAAAATTGCTTGAATCTAGAATTGGTGTTCTAGACTTGGACAGAAATGACCAAATGAACAGTGTTTAGTCAATTAGGCATAACACATTGTAGAAAACTCTAAATGATATGATTCTTAAACCATTGGAAAGGTTAGATATAGGAGTATATTTTTCATGCAGATCATGAGCTCAAATTCTGACTCTAACCCAACCACTTTTTCTAGAAAAATTTAGGTCAACAAATCCAATAAGAACCAAAACTGACATGAAATCTTGGACAAATGACCATTCGACCAGTTTTGGCAAAAATGCCATAACTTGGTCCATAAAACTGCAAATGCAGTGATTCTAAAACCAAAATCTTCATAAGACCTAGAACTACAACTTTGATGTTTTTACCAGAACCCAAAAACAAATGCAACTTAGAGAAATTGCTAGGACAAATTAGGCATTCCAATTCTAGAAATTTCTACACTTGGGCAGATTGACCACCTATTACCCAAATGGTAAATTGACCATAACTAGAACTACACAACTCCAAATTAAGTAATTCAAATTGGAAACAAAACTTAACACATAAAGGAACAACTTTCATTAAGATCATATCATCAAATGAGGACGAGAACTAAGTTGAAATTGGGTTTCAAAGTCAATGCATAAATCTGCCTATGACCCAAACTCTTTGAAATTGCTTAAGTAACTTAGGCATTTAACTAATCAATTATTAGTGGTAATTGAATTAAGTATTAAGATATCTCCATTGTGTATTTTTAGTGGAGAAAGAAATATCAAAGGACAAGGAGAAATTGAACTAAGTAAGAAGAAAATAAAGAGGTTTGTGCTCAACAACTACTACCTTTTTGTTTTTCAAATTGAATTTTGTTCTGAATAAGTTGTATGAATGGTTTATGACTTTTATGGTATTGAAAAATCTTAATTGCGAAATTATGTGTTATTAACCCATTTTGGATAATTTTTTTGAATGGGATATGATTATGAGTTGACAAATGCAATTGAGGAATGGAAAATTCTTGAAATGGTTTGAAACCATAGTTAATATGACTATGTGTTTTGTATTCCTCACTAGCTTGCCTAATGGGACGAATTGGATTTATATTCCCTCTTTGGCTGAAGTGTTGAGGAGCGTGTCAGTTGAGGACGAATTGAATGAGTACTCATATATGTGCCAGCTAGCCCTTGCATTCCCCATTAGCCTTTAGTTATTGGGATGAATTGGATAATTGTGTCATGTTAAAAAATGTATGGTTTTCAGAAATTTTATGTTTTATGGATGTTTGAAATAAGAATATGCTTTTATTAACTGATCCTCTTATTTTAGAAATATTGTGAAATTTTATATGTGTTTGATATTATAATTGATTTAGTTTTGATAAATTATGACTTATCTTGATGTTTAAAATTTTAAGTTGTGCACCACTGAGTGTTTGCTCAGTGATAGCTGTTTCATGTTGTTGCAGATAAGGAAAAGGAAGGAGCTGTAGAGTGAGCAGCGTTGATAAGAATAAGACAAATTTCGGGTATACATTTTAGGTATACCCTTGTATATTTGTTTTGATGTAAATGAATCTGTGTGTATGTATGTAAAAGACTTGAGCAATTATATAAAAAGTTATAACTTTATTTTGGTTAATGTAAATTTTTGTAAACTAAACTTGTTTATTCTGATAAATGCAATATTTAAGTTTCTTTTTTAATTCTATAAATAATGAATTGCTTCCCTCTTACTTGAGATTGTTGAGATTGGAATGTGTTGATTTAATGGTGTTGTGGACAATATATATATGGGAAGTGTTTTTAACAGGTTTTAAAGAACTGTTTTCTCAGTTTTTAGCCGAAACTCTACCAAAATTTCTGTACAATTTTAGAAATTCCAAAATAATCAAAATTACAGTTATGATATAAATTCATTTAAAAGCTCTTTAATAATTAATTATTATTACTTTACATTTTAAAATGAATTGGGTTTAAAATGAATTTTACATTTGTTTAAAATTCCTTATAATATATTTAATGGGTTATTGGTAGGTGAAGTTCAGTAATTCATTAGATATATTATGGGATCATGTCATGTCTTATGTAAGGATAAGGTGTGACAAAAAACCTAGTAAAGGAAAAAGAGTACACAATGCTTATAATACACATTGCAAGTTGCCTCATTAAAAAACTTACTGAGAAAACCCAGTGGGATAAAACCTTGGTTAAGGAAAATATATCTTCCTTTTAGCTGAGCTATGTATGCTGCATTATCTTCACACAATATGTTGCATTATCTTCACACAATATTGTTAGAATTTTCTCTAAAGGTAAACCACATATCTCTTGGACATGTTGGGTCAATAACCTTAGCCAAACACATTCTCGACTTACCTAGTGCATTAGAATTATTTCTACATGATTTGAAGATGAAACGATTAAAGTTTGTTTTGTAGAATGCCATGATATAGTTGTATCTAAACATGTGAATAAATATCCTATTTGATATCTAGCTTTATGTGGATTAGATAAATATCCTATATCTACATAACTAATTAATTGTGATCCTGATTCATTTGAATAAAAAGCCCCATCTCAATTGTTCCTCGGATATATCAAAATATGTGCTCAACTCCATTTCAATGCCTTATTGTTGGAGAAGAACTAATTCTTGATAGCAAACTTACAACAAATTTTACATCAGGTTGTGTATTATTAGCAAGATACATTAATGCCCATAAAGCACTAAGATATGGTACTGCAGGACTAAGAATGTGACACCCCTTACCCGTCTACAGTGTAGCCGAGCAAGATATGCCACTCAGTGTGCTGGAGCAGCAATTCATGTTTCAATTACAATTTATCCCTTTTAATTCATTTATTTTCGATTTTTGATAAATTTGAATTTTTTCGCAAATTTTATAGAAAATCTGACAGAGTACCGGCTGTAAATTGGAAAAACAGTTCTTTTGAACCTGCTTAAAAACACTTCCAATATAATTTCCAAATCCAAACTCCATTATACACACATTTCTCAACTCAATCTCAAAATCTCAATACTATTTTCAGAAACTTTTCTTTTCTGTTCACATCATCACTGAAAGCACATTTATATTTCTCAACATTTCATTTATCAACATATATTATACAGAAAATTTTAATAACATGAAATTTCATATATTTACATTGTTACATAATTTCAAGAGTTTATAGTTACAAACCAAAATTAATACAAAATGCAAAATACAAAGTGCTACCCTAAAATCCTAATGTCCTACCATACGCACTGCAGATGTGAGGTGACTCTGGACTCCGGATGCAAATCTAAAGATTCACCCGGTCTGATGTCTGCTGGGCTCACTAGCTAGGTCTCCAGTACCTGCGCGTGGTAAAAGCGATGCGCTAAGCAATTCTGCTTAGTGGTGACTATATAAAATAATATAAAATAGGAATAAAAATAAGTATGCAGAATGTATGTTAACATTTTTGGGTAAACTTAATTCCTGATTTTTTTTGTAGTATTATTCGATTCAAATTTGGTAAAAGTTATTATCATTGCTCGAGTAACCCATACTAGTCGATTGGAATGGATAAACGGGTAAACTGGCACTGGGTACTAAGTGCCTCAGACCATCACACCATCGTTCACATTGTGTCTCCCGGTGTGCAACAGAACAACTGATAAGCTGTAATAATTATCAGGGATAAAATCCCGAATGTAACAACTCAAATAACATAGCCAAAGGCTATTATGTCACAGAATGGCATGGGAAGCCATAAAACACAGAATGGCATGAAGCCATATGCAGTACTGCTAACAGAACCCTATTGGCATGCCAACCTATCCAAACCAATCTTGCTAGGTATACTAGGGCATTTTACACTTTTAAGTTTCACAATTTTTGCAATTCAAGTTTTAGTGTTACTATTCCATTCATTAGTCAACAAAAATGTTGACTTTTGCATAGGCAATAGGTACATTAGTTTAAATACTCCCAACATACCATATTTTGCATTTTAAACTTGTTGGTATTGGTTGCCAATACCATTTCTAAGCTTAATGTTAATTGGACAGAATTTTCAGTTTTCATGCTTTGTTTTTACTGTTCTATTAGTCATTTTTGCAGTGGGAATTTGGCAAAATGATCAACATGAAATTTGTTCCTTATTTTGTCTAGTTGCATTTCTTTTTTTGAATCACTCCATTTAGAGTTTTGTAGCTCAAGTTATGGCCCAAAAGCCACAACTGGCTGGATTGAAAGTTTTCCAGAATTTCTGGACTGATCAAATCTACAGTGTTAGGAACAGTGACTGCAACTCACTTTTTGAATATGTTTTGGTCATAATTTGGGTTTGGTTTCCTCATGAAAGTTGTAGATCTATATCTTAGTTTATTGCTGGTAAAATTTCAGGTCAATTGGACCTTTCTACACTGAGTTATGGCCAAATGACCAAATACTATTCATTTGGTCATTTTGCCCAGGCAAAATGCAGGTCACCCGGATTAGGGCAAACTTTTGATCATCTAAATTTGGTCTTCTTGTAACACCCCTATGTTCGATAGTGCGTTCTACTATTCCAGTGACCAGTGTTGTCCGGATAGCTAGAATGCCTAGAATTACACTTGGATATGAGTGAGGAGGCATAAAATAATGAAATACAAGAAAAGAAAATATAAGAAAAACAAAGGAAAAATAATAACAATGAAATGTGACCAAGTTAAATGAGCCGAGAACCCTAGCGATGGGTGACCGCACTGGGAAGTCGTGGCTTGGACCGTTGACTAGCCCTGGATCGTGGGGAACCCTGAAAAATATTTTTAGGACTTAAATAAATGTCTATTGAAGTATAAATACCATTAGAAATATCAAAGAAAAATTAATTAATTAGTATAAAGAAAAGTGAGAAATCGAGAAAACGACAAAACTTGGTGTTACAAAAAAATCGAGAATGCAACCCGAACAAGGACATTGTGGTCATTTGACACTCCGAGTTGTCTTTTGACCTAAATGTTCATTAAAAATACATGATATTACACTTGGAAAATGTCATGAAAAATTAAATTGGTGGTACATAGTTTAAATAGCAAAAATTAGGAGCTTAATGTGGGAATAAGGAAACTTTAGAATAAACAAATGTTATAACCTTCACTTAGTGCTCCACTAACACCTAAAGTGGACCACTACACCTTCATTTGGACAACAGAAACCCATCTTCTCCAACAATTCCAAAACCAGCTGAAAATGGTGAAGAACAATCCTACATTGCCGTCTTAGCTTGAACCTTCATCCACCCATGATCCAACCATGGAAATCTCAAGCTTCCTTCACTAAAATTGCTCTACACCACTTGGGCAGTAGATAAGCAGCAAGAAGATCAAGTTTTGGTGAGGTTTTGAAGAGTTTCCAAAGTAGTAAGTAGGTATTTTTGATGCTTGCTTCATTAAAGTTTGTGTGGATGTTATGGGCAGTTGAATTGTGGAAAGATTTTTGGAGTTTGATGTGTTAAGGGAGATGTATATTTTTGGTAGCCATGGAAACTCCATAAGAACAGTTTATCTTTACATGTAAATGGCAGATTAAAGTGTTGATGAAGTGTTTATGTGTGTAGGAATAAATTGGGTGACGTATACTAAATGTATGTGAATGTATACTTGATAAGTTAATTGAAGAAGATTACAATTCGGCAATTTGAAGTGTGGACCAAAAAAATGTTGTTTCATGGTTTGGTTTGTGGAATTATATTGTTGAATTATGGTGCTTGTTATGGCAGCATGTACATATGTATGAAGGTGTGAGTTTGGACATGTAAATGAGCTAGGTTATGTGATTAAATTGTTTGTAATTTGAACTTGGAAAATTCTGTACTATAAGGTGCATATTGAGTGTGATTACAAGCTGCCAAAATGACCAACAATGTGAAGTAAAATGTGCAATAGGGCAGTATGTATTTTGGCCTAGAACCTTAAGTGTGTGACTCCAATTGGTATGAGACCAATTGGAGGTGAAACTAGGCACAAAATGTGCCAACTTTCATGAAGGAAGCTTACCAAAATTCTGCTTGGAAGGTAACTTGAAAAACGACCAAATTCGGATTAGTGCATTTAAGGCCTGAAAATTGACCATTTGGGCAGCAGTTAGTGTTTTGGCCATAACTCACTCAAAACAGGCCTAATTGACCTGAAATTTTTACCATGAATAGTTGAGACATATATATACAAGTCTTATGAAGACACCAAAGCCCAGAAATGACCATAAGCAAGTGAAATAGCTTGCACAAATTCAGGTCCAAAAACTGGCCGAACCAAAAGTAACCTAAAATGACCAAAAGTGACCAATTTTGGTACATTCTGATCAGCAATAGTAAAATGACCATAACTTGGTCTCTTAAACTCAGAACGACCTGAAATTTTACCCCGCATGCAATAAGACATAGATCTACAAGTTTATAGTTTTGACCAAAACCCGAAACTGAGGAAACTAGGTCATCCGGTTAGGTCAAATTAGTATACTGGAATCCAACAAATTGCAATAAAATGCACTATACATGGAAATGAATTGGGTAACATGTACCAACACTAAAAGGCTATAAAATGTGACATAATGGTAACATTAAAACCTAATTCGCCTAGACTGCATCAAGGGTCAACATTTTAGGTTGACTAAGGAAATAATAGAATTTAATAAATTAAGTATTAAGTTTTATTCTTTGAGACACTTTAAATGAGTACTGAAATACTTCAAATTGTGTTTCTCAGCTAGCAAAGACTCAGGGAAAGGGGAAGGAAACACTGAGTCAGAGCCAAGAGACAATTATTAGAGGTTTGTGCACAACAGTTATTTCTTTTGAATTTTTTAATTGAAATAAATTATGACTATTTGTATATTATTGTTTTAAATTGTGGAAATGTGTTTGAATGGATACTTATTGCTTGAAAAGCATTGTAAATGGTTTGAAACTATGAAATTTTTTTTGAATGATATTTGATGGATACTTATTGATTGAAAAGCATTGTAAATGGTTTGAAACCACAGCTATCATGTATATTGATTGAATTCCTCGCTAGCTTGTCTAGTGGGACGAATTGAATTCCCTTTCTGGTTGAAGTGTTGAGGTGTGTGCCTGTTGAGGACGAATAGAATGAGTACTCATATTTTTGTTAGCTAGTTATGTTATTCCTCATTAGCCATCAGCTTTTTGTATGAATTGAATTCCTCATTAGCCATCGGCTTTTGGGACGAATTGAACTTTGGAACATGATTAAGCTGTGTGTGATTTATTGATATGTATTGTGAGATTGTGAAATGGAGTTTAAATTCTTATTGACATTCACTGTCTTTTGAATTTAATCATGTTTTGATTTATTGAGATTCATTGTGATATTGTGAAATGGAGTTTAAATTCTTTATGACATTCATTGTCTTTGAATTTAACTATGGTTTTAAGTATCCACTATTTATATGACTTATGATTTGTGATTTAAAGTTGTATTTGGTTAATGTTGTGCACCACTGAGACATTGTCTCAGCGATAGCTTTTCATTGATGTCGCAGGTAGACAGACTGACAGGGCAGCAGACTAGGCTGCTAGTGCTTCAGTGAGAGATCATTGGGTATATTGAGTATACCATATTCTGCATTTTGTATTGTAATGTATGTTCACTGTATGTATATAGTGTTCTTGGTTTTGAGCAGTTATAAATTAAAATTGTACATTGAAATTGTAAAAATAAATTGTGAATTACTTTGGCTTGTAAAATTTGTACTATATTTCTTCTATCTCAGCCTTTGGAAATATTGAAAAAATTATTATGCAATTGAGCTGGAAATTTTTGAGAAACATATTGTGTTGATTAAATGTTGGAGTTTGAGATTGAGAAATATATTTGAATTGATTTTTATAGGTTTTTGAAGAACTGTTTTATTCAAAATATAGATGGCACTCCTCCAAAATTTTTACAGAAATTACTAATAATTCAAATATGTTAGCTGTTTCACTTCAATTCAGAAAAGTTTTTAACACCTGTAAATAGTGCTCACCACTATAAAAAGAAGTAAGAAAAGTTTTAAAATCCCTTGTAGTGTATTTAATGGGTTATCAGTAGACAAAGTTGGTAATTCATTAGGTATACTACGGGATCATGTTATGTCTTACAGAGAGGTAGGGTGTGACATATTTTAGTGGTATCAGAGCTAGTTTTTAAATTATGTTTTCACCTATAATTTGAATATTCTTTTTTCATAGTACAACTGCTCAATATCATTGTTTGATACATACAGTACATTACATTATAAATATGCACTAACGGGAGGAAACCTCCGTGTGTTAATTGTTCAGGAGGTCTAAGATCCTCACATTGACTTTGGAAGAGGGTGATCATTCAGTCGATCAATCAATTGAAGCTGAGGTACAAGGGGATGCCTTAGCCCTACACAATGTCAGTGGATCAGCAGCACTAGCCCCTTCAGTACCGTAGTTTCCTGTTCAGTTCACTTAGTAAATGGCTGCAATGTTCCAACAAATGGCTGGTAAGAGGCCTACTCAAGTCCCACTACGAACACCAGTGGTACAACCACAATCTTCTGCTAGGCAGTATGACAAGTTAATGAAAAATGGGGCTACAGAGTTCAAGGGGACAGTAGATCCTCTAGAGGTAGAACAGTGGTTAGAGAGAATGGATAGGGTATTCAAGAAGCTACATTGTACAGAGGAGCTTAGATTTGAATATTCAGCATCTCTGCTACAGGGGGATGCATATGACTGGTGGAAAACCATTCCCCACAGCCTGGTAGAACCTACAGTGCTAACATGGAATGATTTTCTATGGGAGTTCAGACAAAAATATGTCCCTGATGCTTGTGTGGACCAGAAGCTGCAAGAGTTCCTAAGTCTGAATAGGGGAGTAGATCAGTGGCTGAATATGAAAGGGAATTCTCCCGCCTAAGCCATTATGCAATAAGTCTACGTGCTACCAGCAGGGAGAGATGTAAGAGGTTTGAAACTGGCTTAAAGCCCAGTATCAGATTACAAGTGGTCAGATTCAAACATAACAACTTCTCTGAGCTTATTTCTCAAGTACCAGAATTAGAAAGAATTGAATCTGAAGCAGTCCCAGAGAAAAAGAAATCAGAGAAGACAGAGAAAGAGGGAAAATCAATAGAATAGAGTTCCAGTGGTCCTACTGGAAAGAGAAAGAACCATGGGGCACACAGCAGAGGTGGTAAGAAGTCCAGTAGGGGAAGATATTCAGGACAGAAACCTCCTCTATCTGGTCAGCAGAGTACCAGAGGTTCCTACCCTCCCCGCCAATGTGAAACTTGTGGAAGAAATCATGGTGGGGTATGCTACAAGGCTATTAGAGCCTGTTATAACTAGGGAGGCATAGGACACTTTGCCAATGACTGCACCAGTACTCGCAGAATTGGACCACCTACTACTACTGCAGAAGGGTCAGTTCAGAGCCCTGTCACCAGAGGTTCACAACCACCCAGCAGAGGTAGAGGCAGGGGCAGAGGTAGCCCAGCAGGTAGCCAAGGCACAGTGAAACAATCAGAGCAAGACAGTGCTCCAGTTAGAGTCTATGCAATGAGACAGAGAGAAGAGGCCGAGACATCTGATGTTGTGGCTGGTACCTTCTCAACTTTTAATCAAGATGTGTTTGTGTTATTTGATCTGGGTTCTACCCATTCTTATGTGAGTGCTAGCATCATTGATTTCATTGCTGTTCCATGTATAAAAATGGACTTTGAGGTGCTAGTAACAAGTCCGTTAGGACAGGAGGTCAGGGTTAATAGAACGTATAGGGATTGTTCTTTGGTGATCCAAGGACACACTTTTCTATCTGATCTCATTGAAATGCCCTTCAAAGAGTATGATATCATCTTAGGCATGGATTGGTTAGACAGGCATCACGCCATGATTGACTGTAGGCTGAAGATAGTCACTTTTGGTCTCCCTCAATACAGTGATGTGGTAATACATGGGGAGAGGCAGCTATTGCCATCAAACATCATTTCGGCTGCACTAGCTAGAAAAATGATCAGAAAGGGGTGTGAAGCATACTTGGCACATGTGGTAGACACCCAAGTGGGGAGTCCAGCATTGAGGGACATCCTTATAGTATATGACTTTCCAGATGTGTTTCCTGATGAATTGCCAGGATTACCTCTGGAAGGAGAAGTGCAGTTTGAAATTAATGTTATGCCTGGTGTGGATCCAATCTCCATAACACCATACAAAATGGCACCAGCAGAGTTGAAGGAGTTGAATATACAATTGCAAGAACTACTTGAAAAAGGCTTCATCCGCCCTAGTGTGTCACCTTGGGGAGCGCCAGTATTGTTTGTTAAGAAGAAGGATGGCACTCTTCGCTTATGTATTGACTACTGGTAGTTGAATAAAGTGACAATAAAGAACAGATATCCATTGCCTCGCATTGATGATCTGTTTGATCAGTTGAAGGGTGCAGCTGTATTCTCCAAAATTAATTTGCGATTTGGTTATTATCAGTTGAAGGTGCAAGAGCAAAGTATTCCAAAAACTGCTTTCAAAACTCGGTATGGCCACTATGAGTTTCTAGTAATGCCATTCGGGTTAACAAATGCTCCAGCTGCTTTTATGGATCTGATGAACACTATCTTCAGACCATATCTCGACCAGTTTGTGGTGGTGTTTATTGATGATATTTTGATATATTCAAGGACTACAGAGGAGCATGACAGACATCTGCAGATTGTACTGCAGACCTTAAGGGAGAAACAACTATATGCCAAATTATCGAAATGTGAATTTTGGCTGAAAGAAATCTCCTTTTTGGGACATGTTGTGTCAGCTGAAGGGATCAAGGTAGATTCCAGCAAGGTAGAAGCTATCCTTAATTGGAAGCCGCCCAGGAATATCACAGAAATTCACAGTTTTCTGGGTTTAGCTGGATATTACCATCGATTTGTGAAAGGGTTTTCTATGTTATCTTCTCCACTGACCAAGCTGCTTCGGAAAGATGTAAAATTTCAGTGGACAGATAAATGCCAGCAGAGTTTTAATGAGTTGAAGAGGTGTTTGACTGAAGCTCTAGTTCTTACTTTACCTACTCCGGGTAAAGAATACACAGTTTATAGTGATGCTTCTCACAATGGGTTAGGCTGTGTACTGCTGCAAGATCAGAATGTCATTGCTTATGGATCACGCCAGCTTGAACTACATGAGAGGAACTACCCAACACATGATTTGGAGCTAGCAGCTATTGTTTTTGCTCTAAAGATCTGGAGACACTATTTGTATGGGGAGAAATGTTACATTTACACAGATCACAAGAGCTTGAAGTACTTAGGTACCTAGAAGGAATTGAATTTGAGGTAGAGGAGATGGTTAGAACTTATGAAAGACTATGATTGCTTAATAGACTATCAGCCAGGGAAAGCAAATGTGGTGGCTGACGCCTTAAGTCGCGAGACTATGGCAAGTTTTAGAGTTTCTCCTTTGTCCATGGTACATGAATTGAAAGCACAACATGCCAGTTTAGAGATTGATGATGAGGGACAGACAGTAGTTGCATGGCATGTACAGCCAGTGTTGATTGATCAGATCAGAATGGCTGCTCAGAGTGATGATAAATATCAGAAGTTACTAAAAAAAGTCCAATAAGGCAAGAAACCTGAATTCTTTATGAGAGATGATGGTTTATTGCTACCTCAGGGCAAAATGTGCATTCCTAGTGATGTGGAATTGAGACAGATCATTATGAAGGAAGCACATGAGTCTCCTTTTGCTATGCACCCTGGTGGAACTAAAATGTACAGAGGGCTGAAAGAGCATTACTGGTGGATGGGTATGAAGAGGGATATAGCTGAATTTGTTTCCAAATGCCTAACTTGTCAGCAAGTAAAGGTAGAACATCAAGTTCCAGCTGGTTTGTTACATCCATTGCCAGTACCAGAGTGGAAATGGGAAAGGATAACTATGGATTTTGTTACGGGACTTCTGAGGACACAGAATAGTCATGATGCAGTATGGGTTATAGTTGACAGACTGACCAAGTCTGCTCACTTTTTGCCAGTTCGGATGGACTATAGCCTAGAAAGATTGGCTAGATTGTACATATATGAGATTGTAAAACTGCATGGAGTGCCAGTATCGATTGTATCTGACAGAGATCCTAGGTTCACTTCTAGATTCTGGGGTAGTCTTCAGAGAGCCCTAGGAACTAGATTGAACTTCAGCACAGCATTCCACCCACAGTCAGATAGCCAGTCTGAAAGGGTAATTCAGATATTGGAGGATATGCTACGGGCTTGTGTGATTGAGTTAGAAGGTAGGTGAGATACACACTTGCCTTTGATTGAGTTTGCTTATAACAATAGCTACCAATCAAGCATTGGGATGCTTCCATATGAAGCTTTCTATGGCAGAAAGTGCATAACTCCCTTATGTTAGGATGAAGTAGGTGAAAGAAAGATGATTGGGCTAGAAATTGTTCAGCAAACGGAGGAAAAGATCAGATTGATCAGAGATAGACTCAAGGCTGCATCAGACCGTCAGAAGTCCTATGTTGATCTGAAGAGAAGAGACATTAAATATGCAGTGGGTGATTAGGTATTCCTCAAAGTTTCTCCTTGGGAGAGAATTATGAGATTTGGCAGAAAGGGGAAATTGAGTCCTCGTTTTATCGGACCATATGAGGTTCTGGAGAGAGTGGGTCCTTTGGCATATCGGTTGGCATTACCTCCAGAGCTAGAAAGGATACACAGTGTCTTTCATGTGTCCATGTTAAGGAGGTACAGATCTGACCCATCTCATGTACTATCAGTTGAAGAGATTGAGGTAAATGCAGACCTCTCATATGATGAAGAACCCATAGAAATTCTGGCTTATGAGGTGAAGCAGTTGAGGAATAAACATATACACTTGGTTAAAGTGCTGTGGAACCATCATTCAGGCCAGGAAGCTACTTGGGAATGTGAAGAGGATATGAGGAGACAGCATCCACAGCTGTTCAGAGACTAATGCCAGGTAAAATTTCGAGACGAAATTTATTTTAAGGGGGGGAGAATTGTAACACCCTTATGTTCGGTAGTGCGTTCTACTGTTCCGGTGACCAGTGTTGTCCGGGTAGCTAGAATGCCTAGAACTACACTTGAATATGAGTGAGAAGACATAAAATAATGAAATACAAGAAAAGAAAATACAATAAAAACAAAGGAAAAATAATAACAATGAAATGTAACCAAGTTAAACGAACCGAGAACCCTAGCGATGGGTGACCGCACTGGGAAGTCGCGGCGTGGACCGTTGACTAGCCCTGGACTGCGGGGAACCCTGAAAAATATTTTTAGGACTTAAATAAATTTCCATTGAAGTATAAATACCATTAGAAATATCAAAGAAAAATTAATTAATTAGTACAAAGAAAAGTGAGAAATCGAGAAAACGACAAAACCCGGTGTTACCGAAAAATTGGGAATGTAACCCGAACAGGGACATTGTGGTCATTTGACACCCCAAGTTGTCTTTTGACCTAAATGTTCATTAAAAATACATGATATTACACTTGGAAAATGTCATGAAAAATTAAATTGATGGTATATAGTTTGAATAGCAAAAATTAGGAGCTTAATGTGGGAATAAGGAAACTTTAGAATAAACAAATATTATAACCTTCACTTAGTGCTCCACTAACCCCTAAAGTGGACCACTACACCTTCATATGGATAGCAAAAACCCATCTTCTCCAAAAGTTCCAAAACCAACCGAAAATGGTGAAGAACAATCCTCCATTGCTGTCCCACCTTGAACCTTCATCCACCCATGATCCAACCATGGAAACCTCAAGCTTCCTTCACTAAAATTGCTCTACACCACTTGGCCAGTAGATATGCAGCAAGAAGATCAAGTTTTGGTGAGGTTTTGAAGAGTTTCCAAAGTGGTAAGTAGGTATTTTTGATGCTTGCTTCATTAAAGTTTTTGCGGATATTATGGGTAGTTGAATTATGGAAAGATTTTTAGAGTTTGATGTGTTAAGGGAGATGTATATTTTTGGCAGCCATGGAAACTCCAGAAGAACAGTTTATCTTTGCATGTAAATGGTAGATTAAAGTGTTGATGAAGTGTTTATGTGTGTAGGAATAAATTGGGTGATGTATACTAAATGTATGTGAATGTACACTTGATTTTGGAAGCTTGGAAGTTAATTGAAGAAGATTACAATTCGGCAATTTGAAGTGTGGACCAAAAAAATGTTGTTTCATGGTTTGGTTTGTGGAATTATATTGTTGAATTATGGTGCTTGTTATGGCAGCATGTACATATGTATGAAGGTGTGAGTTTGGACATGTAAATGAGCTAGATTATGTGATTAAATTGTTTGTAATTCGAACTTGGAAAATTCTGTACTATAAGGTGCATATTGAGTGTGATTACAAGCTGCCAAAATGACCAACAATGTGAAGTAAAATGTGCAATAGGGCAGTGTGTATTTTGGCCTAGAACCTTAAGTATGTGACTCCAATTGGTATGAGACCAATTGGAGGTGAAACTAGGCACAAAATGTGCCAACATTCATGAAGGAAGCTTACCAAAATTTTGCTTGGAAGGTAACTTAAAAATGACCAAATCCGTATTAGTGTATTTAAGGCCTGAAAATTGACCATTTGGGCAGCAGTTAGTGTTTTGGCCATAACTCACTCAAAACAGATCCAATTGACCTGAAATTTTTACCATGAATAGTTGAGACATATATATATAAGTCTTATGAGGACACCAAAGCTCAGAAATGATCATAAGCAAGTCAAATAGCTTGCAAAAATTCGGGTCCAAAAACTAACCGAACCAAAAGTGACCTAAAATGACCTACAGCGATCAATTTTGGTACATTCTGACCAGCAATAGTAAAATGACCATAACTTGGTCTAGTAAACTCAGAATGACCTGTAATTTTGCCCCGCGTGCAATAAGACATAGATCTACAAGTTTTAGTTTTGACCAAAACTCGAAAACCGAGGGAACTAGGTTATCCGGTTAGGCCAAATTAGTATACCGGAATCCGACAAATTGCAATAAAATGCACTATACATGGAAATGAATTGGGTAACATGTACCAACACTAAAAGGCAATAAAATGTGACATATTCGTAACATTAAAACCTAATTCACCTAGACTGCATCGAGGGTCAACATTTTAGGTTGACTAAGGAAATAATAGAATTTAATAAATTAAGTATTAAGTTTTATTCTTAGAGACAGTTTAAATGAGTATTGAAACACTTCAAATTGTGTTTCTCAATTAGCAAAGCCTCAGGGAAAGGGGAAGGGAACACTGAGTCAGAGCCAAGAGACAATTATTAGAGGTTTGGGAACACTTGGAAAAGTGAAGAGACGATGAGGCAACAGTTCCCTCAACTGTTTGCATCAGGTAAATTTCGAGGACGAAATTTAAATTAGAGGAGAAGAGTTGTAACACCCTCCTCCCTGTAGCAATTCTGCACATTTTACTGTTCCGGTGATCAGTGTCAGTCTGGACAGCTAGAACGTCCGAAAAAATATTTAAACTAAAGTGAGGAACCATAATTAACTCAAATATTAATAAGAAAAATTTAGGAAAAATTTTAGAAATAAAATACAACAAAGTTAAATCAGCCGGCGCCCTAACGATGGGTAACCTAGTGAGAAGTTGCGGTTCTCGCAACTAGGAGCCCTAGACCGAGGGGAAAAGTTATAAAATAATTTTTGAGACTCCAGAGAAGGATCATTGAGGTTTTTATGACATTAGAATGCCAAGAAAATACTTAGAAAAATTTTTCAATCGATACAGACAATTTTGGCCTGTTAAGCCAAACGGAGGGCATTTTGGTCATTTCATCTTCAGAGATGATTTTTGGCTGACTTGTCCAGTTAAGCAAATAATTATTATGATCTAAAATATGAATAAATATTGCTAAAAATTAAATTGAAAATGAGTAGAGAAGAGAAGAAAAGAAAATGAAAGAAAATGCTAATTATGACATCATATGATGTCATTTAAATTTCCTCCACCAATCACAATTTGTTAAACTCATTAAAAGAGATAAAAGAGACAAAAAAATTGAAAAACCAATCTGCATCTTCAACCTTTGGGCAGCCAAAAACGTTGAGAGAGAGAGAGAGAGAGAGAGAGAGAGAGAAGAGGTTCCACCATTTTCAAGCTTAAAAGCTTGAATTTCCTCTCCATTTGTTCACCAAAATTTCCAAGTCCCTTCACAAAAATTTGATCTTTCACCTAGAAAAAGCTATTGGCAGCCAAAGAAGAAGAGATTAGGGAGGTTTAATCAAGGTTAAGTGAAGCTCAAAAAGGTTAGTGCACTAAACAATTTCTTTTCTTTCTTTAATCTTGTAAGCATGCTAAATCAAGTAGAAATTGTGTGAAATTAAAAGAAAAACTTGAGTGAATGAAATCTCTAAATTTGGCAGCCATGAGAAAGTTTAAGGATTGTTGGTTTTTGATGAAATTAAGATGCTTAATTATGTTATTGATGAGTATAGATGATGGATAAAGTGATTTGGTAAGAGTTTGGTGTGCGTATGCCATGAATTGGAAATTGGAGTTAGGGTTTGAGCATGAAATTGAGACTTTGATCATGTAATGATGAAAGTGAGTTTTAATGGTCAATTAGTGACCATTTGGTTATGGGTAAACAAGAAATGAAGTGTGTTTAGTGATGGGATTTGGGTTTAGTGTGGCTGCCCTAGGTGATCTGCAGAATTAGACATGAGTCCAGTAGGTTTGGGTAGCCATAACTTGAATTGTAGAGGTTTAATTGGTGCAAGGCTAATTGGACATGAAACTAGACACATAATGGCACAACTTTTGTGAAGAAACCATGCCCATAAAACCAAACCAAGTGGACCAAAAGCTTGCCCTAATTCGGGTGAACTGCAGTCTGTTTCTGCAGAATGACCAAATGAACAGTGATTGTTCATTTGGCCATAACTCAGTGTAGAATGGTCCAATTGACCTGAAATTTTACCAGAAATAAGCTGAGATATAGACCAACAACTTTTATGAAGAAACATAATCCAAATTATGACCAGAACCTATCCAACAAGTGAGTTGCAATCACTGTTTACTGCACTGTAGATATGATCAGTCCAGAAAAATTTAAATCCGGCCAGTTGTGGTTTTTGGACCGTAACTTGAGCTACAAAACTCCAAATGGAGTGATTAAAAAAAGGAAATGCAACTAGACAAAATAAGGAACAACTTTCATGTTGATCAGTTTGCCAAATTCCCACTGCAAAATTAACCAATGGAACAGTAAATACAAGGCATAAAAAGTGAAAATTCTGCTCAACTAACATTAAGCTTAGAAATGGTATTGGCAACTAATACCAATAAATTTTGAATGCAAAATGTGGTATGTTGGTGATATTAAAACCAATGTACCTATTGCCTATGCAAAAGTCAACATTTTTGTTGATCAATGAATGGAATAGTAACACTAAAACTTAAATTTCAAAAATTGTGAAACTTAAAAGTGTGAAATGCCCTAGTATACCTAACAAGATTGGTTTAGATAGCTTGGCATGCTAATAGGGTTCAGTTAGTAGTACTGCACATGGCATTATGCCATTCTGTGATTTCATGGCTTTTAGACATTCTGACATTGTGTTGAGACTTGGCCTTGTGCCTAATGTTATTACAGCTTATTAGCTATTCTGTTGTACACCGGGAGATACATATGTGACCGATGGTGTGACGGCCCGAGGTACTTGATACCCAGTGCCAGTTTACCCATTTATCCAGTCCAGTCGTCCAGTATAGGTTACTTAGGCAACCAAAAATGAAAGTGGATAAATTTAATGAAATAATGAATATAACAAGTATAAAATAAGTAAGACTACAAATACTCATCGAAAATTTATTTGCAATGAGACATCAATACATTCACTACATATTTATTTTCTATTATTTCTTTTTATTTTATTATTGGCACCACTAAGCATTATTGCTTAGCGCGTTGCTTTTGCCACACTTAGGTTCTGGAGAGATCGATTAAGAGCCCAGTAGACCACAGACTGGGTGAGACCATCTGCAGCTCTGCATAGTGTCCGTGTCACCTCACCTACGTCAGTGCATTGGTAGGACACTAGGTTTCATCTTGGGTATTTTGTAATTAACTTTTATTTTCTCATATGTAATTGAAACTTATGTAATGTATTTTGGTATTAATGTAAATAGTGAAAATTGTGTTTATGAATGAAAAAGTGAATATTTATTTATGACTTTTACATGATTATCATATGAGATGAATGATTGAGGAATGGAAATTTTATTGAAAAAAATATTGGGATTTTGTTGATGAAATGGAGTTTGGGATTGATTGAAAATATTGGAAGTGTTTTTCACAGGTTCCGAAGAACTGTTTTCTCCATTTTTAGCCGGTACTCTGCCGGATTTTCTATAAAATTTGCAGAACCTCAATAAATTTATGATTTCAATAAATGATTGAAATGAATTATATTTCACAAATTGTACTCCATAACTATGAAAAAAAAAATAAATTAGGAAGAATAAAAATGATTGAATTAAAATAGGGTGTTCCGTTACATTGTGTGGCATATCTTACTCGGCTACACTGTAGACGGGTAAGGGGTGTCACAAGCTATAGATATTCTAATCTGGCCTCTGTGGCCCTGTGTCTGATCTTGTGAACCAGAACCCTTAAACTTCTTACTATCAGTCGGTATACTTGACTGTCCTGGTCCAAATTCTCTCTTACGCTACCTATCTTTCCTATTTTGTTCACTTACTCTGACCTTTTCCACTTTCAGTGCAGCTTCAATTAATTTAGCAAAATCTGTGATCTCCATTGCTATTATCATAACTTTGATACTATCATTGAGCCCTTCCTCAAACCTTCTGCACCTCTATGCCTCTGTAGGGACTATCTCCCTCCCATATCTACTTAGTCTGACAAACTCACGCACATATTCTACCACTGATAATTGCCTCTGTCTCAGACTGATAAATTCTCTTCTTCGCTATTCTAAATACACTTTGCTGACATATTTCTTTCTGAACTCTGTGAGGAAGAATTCCCAGGTGATCCATTCAGGTTGCACCTTACTGGTTACTGTGTCCCACCACTGATATGCATCATCCTGAAGTAGGGACACAACACCCTCCAAGTTTTGCTCGGGGGTGCAGTTAAGCTGTTTCAGCACTATGATGGTTCTATCCAACTAGTTTTCTGCAGTCATGGGATCATCCTCCCTCTTCCCAAAGAAGCCCACAGCCCCATGTTTTCGCAGTTTCTCCAGATGGGACTTCTGTGGTACTGGTAGAGGTTGTGGTTGTGGTTGTGGTGGTGGAATTGCCCCCATCATTTATCGGTAGAATTCAGTCATTTGCTGAAATAGTACAAACTAAGGTTGGGCAGGTGCCTCAGTTGCTGGTGGAGCAGATTCTCCCCTGCCCCCCAGATTCAGCCCTGGGTGCAGCACGACTCTCCACCTCTTCATCAACTGCTCTTTGCGAAGCAGGATCCATATCCTATTCAAAATGAAAAAACAAACAGATCTGCATCAGTGTCATCTCAATGCTTACAAATACAATGCAATGGTATGCACTCTATCTAGGCCCAGAAATGCCTAAGCTGATGCTCTGATACCACTAAATGTGACACCCCTTACCTGTCTACAGTGTAGCCGAGCAAGATATGCCACTCAGTGTGTCGGAGCACCAATTCATGTTTCAATTACAATTTATCCCTTTTAATTCATTTATTTTTTATTTTTGATAAATCTGAATTTTTTTGCAAATTTTATAGAAAATCCGGCAGAGTTCCGGCTGTAAATTGGAAAAACAGTTCTTCTGAACCTGCTTAAAAATGCTTCCAATATAATTTCCAAATCCAAACTCCATTATACATACATTTCTCAACTCAATCTCAAAATCTCAATACTATTTTCAGAAACTTTTCTTTTCTGTTCACATCATCACTGAAAGCACATTTATATTTCTCAACATTTTATTTATCAACATACATTATACAGAAAATTTCAATAACATGAAATTTCATATATTTACATTGTTACATAATTTCAAGAGTTTATAGTTATAAACCAAAATTAATACAAAATGCAAAATACAAAGTGCTACCCCTAAATCCTAATGTCCTACTATATGCACTGTAGATGTGAGGTGACTCTAGATTCCAGATGCAAATCTAAAGACTCACCCGGTCTGATGTCTGCTGGGCTCACCAGCTAGGTCTCCAGTACTTGCGCGTGGCAAAAGCAACGTGCTAAGCAATTCTGCTTAGTGGTGACAATATAAAATAATATAAAATAGGAAAAAAATAAGTATGCAGAATGTATGTTAACATTTTTGGGTAAACTTAATTCCTTATATTTTTTTGTAGTATTATTTGATTTAAATTTGGTAAAAGTTATTATCATTGCCCGAGTAACCCATACTAGTAGACTGGAGTAGATAAACGGGTAAACTGGCACTGGGTACTAAATACCTCGGACCATCACACCATCGATCACATTTTGTCTCCCGATGTGCAACAGAATAGTTGATAAGCTGTAATAATTATCAGGGATAAAATCTTGAATGTAATAACTCAAATAACATAGCCAAAGGCTATTATGTCACAGAATGGCATGGGAAGCCATAAAACACAGAATGGCATGAAGCCATATACAGTACTGCTAATAGAACCCTATTGGCATGCCAACCTATCCAAACCAATCTTGCTAGGTATACTAGGGCATTTTACACTTTTAAGTTTCACAATTTTTGCAATTCAAGTTTTAGTGTTACTATTCCATTCATTAGTCAACAAAAATGTTGACTTTTGCATAGGCAATAGGTACATTGGTTTAAATACTCCCAACATACCACATTTTACATTTTAAACTTGTTGGTATTGGTTGCCAATACCATTTCTAAGCTTAATGTTAATTGGATAGAATTTTCAGTTTTCATGCTTTGTTTTTACTGTTCCATTAGTCATTTTTGCAATGGGAATTTGGCAAAATGATGAACAAGAAAGTTGTTCGTTATTTTTTCTAGTTGCATTTCTTTTTTTGAATCACTTCATTTGGAGTTTTGTAGCTCAAGTTATGGCCCAAAAACCACAACTGGCCGGATTGAAAGTTTTCCAGTATTTCTGGACTGATCAAATCTATAGTGTTAGGAACAGTGACTGGAACTCACTTTTTGAATATGTTCTGGTCATAATTTAGGTTAGGTTTCTTCATAAAAGTTGTAGATCTATATCTCAGTTTGTTGTTAGTAAAATTTCAGGTCAATTGGACCTTTTTACATTAAGTTATGGCCAAATGACCAAACACTGTTCATTTGGTTATTTTGCCCAGGCAGAATGCAGGTCACCCGGATTAGGGCAAACGTTTGGTCAACTAAATTTGGTTTTCTGGGCATGATTTCTTCACCAAAGTTGTGACATTATGTGTCTAGTTTCATGTCCAATTGACCTTGTACCAATTGAACCTCTACAATTCAAGTTATTACTGCCCAAACCTACTGGACTCATGTCCAACCCTGTAGGTCACCATGGGTAGCCACACCAACCTCAAATCCCACTACACAATTCACCTCATTTTTTATTCAAACAAAACCAAATGGTCACTAATTGACCATTAAAACCTACTTCCATCATCCCATGATCAAAGTCTCAATTTTTCCACCCTAAACCCTAACTCAACATTACAAAACCATGCATTATCATTGCATTTCATCACTTCACTTACAAGATGCATATTATGGGCAGCCATACTACCTTTTTAACTTCATTAAAATCATCACAATCTTGCCCTAACCATGGCTGCTGAAAATTATGGGTTGGCATACAAATGTTATTCAACAAATTTCTTTTGTAAATTGCACTCATACATAGTCCTTAACATGAATTTAAGGTGAAAACTAAGGTTAGGTCACTAACCTCTTATGGAGTGAGATTTCCCACTTGCTAGAGTTCATCTTTTTCCTTTCTTTTTGCTCCCAAAAGAATCACCAAGATGCAAGAATACTTTTTTGTGTTGGGAGCATAGGGTTTAATGGGGTAGAAGCTAGTGAAAATCAAGCTTGAAAAAGCTTGAAAATGGTGGTTGTGGAGGAGGGTCACAGCAAGAAAGAGATGAGGAAGAAGAGTTCTGATTTTTCCTTCATTTTTCAGCCCATCTGTCTCTTTTAAACAAGTTTATGCCATGTGTCAACATTGGGTTGATTGGGAAAACTTTAATGACATCACTATGATGTCATAATGCCATTTTCTTTCATTTTCTCTCCATTTAATTAATTTCAATTAAAATTTTAACAACATTTATTCATATTTTATGTTATATAAATTATTTATTTAACTGGACAAGTTGGCCAAAAATCATCTCTGAAGACGAAATGACCAAAATGCCCTCCGTTTGGCTTAACGAGCCAAAATTATCTGTACGATTGAAAAATTTTTCTAAGCATTTCCTTGGCATTCTAATGCCATAAGAATAAGGAAGAAGTAGATACCAATATTAAGAAGTTTTAGTGAAGATTTAGCAAGTCCCAACAATAGGTAAGTTTGAGTTTTTGATTATTGCTTTGTTAAAGTTTGTAAGGATGTTATGGGTGTTTGATTTATGGAGAAATTTTTGAGGTTTGATGTTGAATGGGAGTGTGTATTTTTAGCAGTCATGGAAACACCTTGAAGGTAGTTTATTTATGCTTGTAAATGGTGAATTAAATGATTGATTAAATGTATATTGTATAAGAAATTGTTTGGTTGATGTATACTTAGTATATGTAAATGTAAAATGAAATTTAAAGCTTGGAAAGTAATGGAATGTAAGTGTACCATTGTGGCAGTTTGCTAACTCTTGAGGAATGCTGAAATTCATGCTTGGTTTATGGAATAATGATGTTAAAATGTGTTGGTTGTTATGGCAGTTTGAGTGCATGTATGATGGTGTGAAGTTGGATATGTAAATGAGCATGAATTGGTGATTGAATTGTTATAAATTGAGTTGGACAAATTCTGCACTTATTGGTGCACATTGAATATAATTGTAAGCTGCCAAAATGACCTATAAAATGTTGCAAATTATGTTTAGGTTGTGGTACAACCAGAATTGGTTTGAATGTTGAGTTTGGTGAGTGTTAAAAGTGATCCTTGATGTGTATGCAAGAATTGTAATAAGGCAGTTTGAGTTTTAGGCCTATAACTTTAAGTGTATGGCTCCAATTGGTATGAGACCAATTGGAGGTGAAACTAGGCACAAAATGTGCCAACTTTCATGAAGGAAGCTTGCAAAAATTCTACTTGTAAGGTAGCTTGAAAAATAACCAAATCCGGATTAAGTGCAAATGAGGCTTGAAAATTGACCATTTGGGCAGCAGTTAGTTTTTAGGCCATAACTCACTCAAAACAGGTCCAATTGACCTGAAATTTTAACCATGAATAGTCAAGACCCATATCTACAAGTCTTATGAAGTTACCAAAGCCCAGAAATGACCATAAGCAAGTCAAACAGCTTGCACAAGTTCGGGTCCAAAAACTGGCCGAACCTAAAATGACCTAAAGGGACCTAAAGTGACCAATTTTTATACAATTTGACCAGCAATAGTAAAATGACCATAACTTGGTCTACATAACTCAGAATGACCTGAAATTTTGCCCCGCGTTCCATAAGACATAGATCTACAAGTTTGTAGTTTTGACTGAAACCCGAAAACCAAGGGAACTAGGTCGTCCGGCTAGGTCAAACTAGTATCCCGGAATCCAGCAAATTACAAGAAAATGCAGTATACGCGAAAATGAACTTGGTAACATGTACCAACCCTAAAATACTATCGAATGTGACATATTATTAACATTAAAACCTAATTTACTTGGAATGCATCGAGGGTCGACATATTATGCTGACTAAGCAAGTACTAGAATCCAGTGTATTAATTATCAAGCATTATCGTTAGAGACAGTTTAAATGAGTACTGAAACACTTCAAATTGTGTTTCTCAGTTAGCAAAGACTCAGGGAAAGGGAAGGAAACACTGAGTCAAGGCCAGGAGACAGTTATCAGAGGTTTGTGCACAACTAGTTTTTAACTGATTTTGCTCTGAATAATATTTCATATGATTAATTGTATGTTATTGTTTTAAATTGTGTTTGTGCACAACATTTATTTCTTTTGAATTTTTCAATTGAAATAAATTATGACTATTTGTATATTATTATTTTCAATTATGGAAATGTGTTTGAATGGATACTTGTTACTTGAAAAGCATTGTAAATGGTTTGAAACTGTGGAAAAATTTATTTAGTGTAATTTGTGAAAGTTGAAGTTAATTATGAATTGTGTTGCCATCTTGTGAATGAAATTATGACTTTGGAAATTTTGAGATAAAATGTGTTTAGTGTTATCAGAGCAAAGTAGGGACGGCGATACGTAACGCCTACGATTCTTGGGAACTCTCATGAGTGAACTCAAGAGCTTGCAGGGATGGCGATACGTAACGCCTGCAAGTGCTCTGATAGGTACCACTCAAGGGCTTGCAGGGACGGCGATACGTAACGCCTGCAGGTGCTTTAGTAAGTACCCTTAAATGCTAGCATTGATCGGAAAATTGTGTCATGGCCTAAGTTGTGTCTGAATTGGCAACACTGTATTCTTAAATTATTCGACTAAATTGTGTTATTATGAGATTTGATAATTTGTGAAATGGAGTTTAAATTCTTATTGACATTCACTGTCGTTTGAATTTAACCATGTTTTGACTATTGAGATTTATTGTGATATTGTGAAATGGAGTTTAAATTCTTATTGACATTCACTATCTTTTTAATTTAACTATGTTTTGATTATTGATATTTATTGTGATATTGTGTTAAATTCCTTATGACATTATTGTCTTGAATTTAACTATGGTTTTAAGTATCCACTATTTATTTAACTTATGAATTGTAATTTAAAGTTGTATTTGGTTATTGTTGTGCACCACTGAAACATTGTCTCAGCAATAGCTTTTTATTGCTGTCGCAGGTTGACTGTAACACCCTCCCGGTAGCAACTCCATACATTCTACTGTTCCGGTGACCGGTGTCGGTCCGGACAGCTAGAACGTTTGAAAAAATATTTAAACTAAAGTGAGGAACCATAATTAACTCAAATATTAATAAGAAAAATTTAGGAAAAATTTTAGAAATAAAATACAACCAAGTTAAACGAGCCGGTGCCCTAGCGATGGGTAACCCAGAGGGAAGTTGCGGTTCTCGCAACTAGGAGCCCTAGACCAGGGGAAAAATTCATAAAATAATTTTTGGGACTCCAAAGAAGGGTCATTGAGGTCCCTATGGCATTAGAATGCGAAGAAAATATTTAGAAAATTTTTTCAATCGATACAGACAATTTTGACCCGTTAAGCCAAACGGAGGGCATTTTGGTCATTTTGCCTTCAGAGGTGATTTTTGGCCGACTTCTCCAGTTGAGTAAATAATTATTATAACATAAAATATGAATAAACATTACTAAAAATTAAATTGAAAATGAGTAGTGATGAAAATAAAAGAAAAATCAAAATAAAGCAAATTATGACATATGATGATGTCATTTAAAAGCTATAACCAATCACATTTAAACAACCAATTAACTAACTAATAAAAGAGATAAATGAAGACCAAAACAATTAAAAAAAACAGCAGCCATCTTCATCCTCCCAACCAGCCGAAACCCTTGCCTTGCCCAAACCTCCATTGTTGCTCAAATTGAGCTTGAAAACTCCCAAAATCTAACCTTAAAATCCTAATATCCCTTCACAAAAATTCATCCCCACATCACAAGGTAACTCTAGGCAGCCATAAGAAGTAAAAATTCTAAGGAGAAGACAAGTCCAAGAAGTGCCACTTAAAGGTTAGTGCCTATTTATACCTAAACCTCTCTTATCCTATGTTAAAGACTTAAAGTGAGTGAGGATTTGTGAATTAAATGAATGAAATTTATGTTTATGTTTACCATGAATTTCGGCAGACCTAAGGAAGGAATGATTTTGATTGTTTTGATGGACTTAGAGTGGACTAGAAATGATGTTTAAGGTATATAACTACATGGATAATGAATTAGTGTGCTAACTAAGGTGTATGGGTAAATTGAAATAGAAATTAGGGTTTTGGGGAGTAAAAATTTGACTTGGCTTATGAAATGATTAATGGACATTCTAGTGGCCAATTAGTGACCATTTGAGGCAAGTTAATCATAATTTGAAGTGAACTAATGCATGGCAAAGTGAAATGTGTAGGCTGCCTAAAGACAGCAGAAATGAGGCTGTGAGTCCAGCCTGTTTGGACTGCCATATCTTTGGCTGTGTAGGTTCAATTGGTGTTTGGCCAATTGGAAATGAAACTAGACTTATAATGGCACAATTTTTCTGAAGAAATCATGTCCAAAAGACCAAGGCAAGTGGACCAAAAGTTGGCCCCAATCCGGATACCCTGCACCCAGAATCTGCAGAATGACCAAATGAACAGTAGCCATAACTCACTGTAGATATGGTCAATTGACCTAAAATTTTTACAGCAACAATATGAGATATAAAAAAACAACTTTCATGAAGAAACCTACCCCAAATTATGGCCAGAACCCATCCAACAAGGCAGTGGTAGTCACTGTTCATGGTACTGTAGATTTGGTAAATTCTGCAGAATTGAAATCCGGCCAGCTGTGGTTTTTGGACCATATCTAGAGCTACAAAACTCCAAATGAAGTGATTCAAAAAAGGAAATTCAACTAGACAAAATAAGTAACAACTTTCATGTTTACAATTTCGTCAAATTCCCACTGCAACAGTGCCCAATGGAACAGTAAAGTTGGGCTACAAAAACTGAAAATTCTGCTTCCCTTGGTTTAAGCTTAGAAATGGTATTAATGCTTAATGCCAACAAGTTTTGAATGCAAAATGTGGTATGTTGGGAGTGCCAAAACCAATGTACCTATTTTCTATTAAAAAGTCAACATTTTTGTTGACCAATAAGGTGAATAGTGACACCAAAACTTGAAATTCAAAATTTGAAGAATTCAAAAGTATCAAATGCCCTAGTATACCTAACAAGATTGGTTTGGATAGTTTGGCATGCCAATAGGGTTCAGTTAGCAGTACTGCACATGGCATTATGCCATTCTGTGATTTTATGGCTTTTAGCCATTTTGATATTGTGTTGAGACTTGGCCTCGTGCCTAATATTATTTACAGCTCGTTAGCTGTTCTGTTGCACACCGGGAGATGCATATGTGACCGATGGTGTGACGGCCCGAGGTACTAGATACCCAGTGCCAGTTTATCCGTTTATCCAGTCCAGTCGTTCAGTATAGGTTACTTGGGCAACCAAATGAATGAAAATGGACATAGTTAAAGAAATAAATGAATATAACAGATACAAAACAAATAAGACATATACATTAAATACATATTTACTTTCTGCTATTTTCTTTTATTTTATTATTGCACCACTAAGCATCATTGCTTAGCGCGTTGCTTTTGCCACGCGTAGGTTCCGAAGATACTGATCGTGAGCCCAGTAGACTGCAGACTGGGTGAGTCCATCCTGCAGCCCTGCATAGTGTCCGTGTCACCTCAACTTCTACAGTGCATTGGTAGGACACTAGGTTTCATTTTGGTATTTTATAACTAACTTTTATTTTTTTCATGTGTAAATGAACTTATGGATGTATTTTGATGTTCATGTAAATAATAAGAATTGTGTTTGTGAATAGAAAACTGAATGTTTGATTGTGATTTATACATGATATTATATGAGATGAATGATTGAGAAATGAAATTGAAAAATGTTGAGATTTTGATATTGGAGTTTGAGAGTGATGAGATATGAATATTGGAAGTGTTTTTCACAGGTTCCGAAGAACTGTTTTCTCCATTTTTAGCCGGTACTCTGCCGGATTTTGTATAAAATTTTTGGAACCTCAAATAAATTGTAATTTCAATAAATGGCTTAAATGAACTATATTTCACAAGTTATATTCAAAACTATGATAAAAATTAATTAAGGTAAAATAGAGTGTGCCGGTAAATCGTGTGACATTGCTTACTCGGATATACTATACACGGTTAAGTGGTGTCACATAGACAGACGGACAGGGCAGCAGACTAGGCTGCTAGTACATCCAGCGAGAGATTATCGGGTATAATGAGTATACCACATTTTGCATTTTGTACTGTAATGTATGTTCACTGTATGTACATATTGTTTTTGGTTTTGAGCAGTTGTAAATTCAAATTGTACATTGAAGTTGTAAAATAATTATGAGTTATTTTGGCTTGTAAAAATTGTATTATATTTCTTGTATCTCAGTCTTTGAAAAATTACTGTGGATTTGAGTTGAGAAATATGTTGTGTTGAGAAATATGTTGGAGTTGAGATTTGGAAATATATTGAAGTGCTTTTTTACAGGTTTTTTGAAGAACTGTTTTATCCAAAATACAAATGGCACTCTGCCAAAATTTTTACAGAAATTACTAATAGTCCAAATGAGTTAGCTGTTTCACTTCAGTTCAAAAAGTTTTTTTTTTTAACACCTGTAAATAGTGCTCACCACTGTAAAAGAAGTAAGAAAAGTTTTGAAAATTCCTTGTAGTGTATTTAATGGGTTATCAGTAGACGAAGTTGGTAATTCATTAGATATACTACGGGATCATGTTACACCTTACAGAGGGGTAGGGTGAGACAAGATTGATTATGTTAACTCCTTCTCTGGCTTGTCAGTTGAGGTTGAGATCTAATGAGTACTCATATTTCTAGCTAGCCCACTCCCTCATTAATAATAGTTAATAGGGTTGAGATTGCTTTATCGTGGTGTACAACACGGCATTGATCGTGAAATTTTGTGTCATGGCCCTAATTGTGTGAATTGTTGGCAACACCCTTAAATTGTGAATACTTTGATAAAATGTGATTGAAACAAATACTTGTCAATGGTTGAAAAATATTATATTGTTTTCATGGTTCAAGAAAAAAGTGAATATTGTAAATATTTTATTATGATTTGGTAAATTGTGTTTTATACTGAGTTTTAAATCATTAGTTGTATACCACTGAGTAAAATACTCAACGATAGCTATTTGTATGCTGTCGCAGGAAAAGAGAAGGATAAGGCAGTTGAGTGAGCTGCTTGTAGCTGTGTTATGGAGCACTGTTCTTAGATTATATTCAGGTATGTCCTAAATATACCCTTGTAATTACACTTTGTTGTAAAGTATCGATGTAAATGAATAGCTATATGTATATAAAGGACAAATTGAGTAATTGTATCAAAAGAGTTGTACATAAATATTGTAAAATTAATTTTAAGACTTATGTAAATGTAATTTTTGTAATATTAATTTTATTATCTCCAATGAATGTAAATTTGCAATCAAATGTTTCCTTGAGATGTAAATGAAGAATTATTATTCTTTTGAATTTGAATGAAGAAAATCTTTTAGTTGAATATTGCTTGATTTTAAATTATGATATATGTTTATCACAGGTTGTTTTCAACAAGTTTTAAAATTTGGTTTTATAAAATTACAGCCGTTACCATGTAAATTTTTTTCAAAATAAAATGAAATAAAATGCTTTAATTCGTTTAAAATCTCTTTTAGTATATTTAATGGATTATCAATAGGCGAAGTTAGGTAACTCATTAGGTGTACTATCAGATCATGTTATACCTTACAGAGGGATAAGGTGTGACAATACAATTCAATAATATGCTCTATAGCATACTATTAACAATGTCTCAACCTGTAGATCGAACACTTAAAAGATGGAACTTTTGTTCATCAATCATTTTATACATTAAAGATCTTAAAGCGATTCTACATGGATAAAGCACACCATTGAGTACTCCAATGGTTGTGAGATTGCTAAAAGGGGGATCAAGATTAATGAAGGAACTTTGGTGTTTGGGGGTGAAATGGAGGAGATGATGAAGCTTCTTCAAGTTTCAGCCATGGAGGTTGTGAGGGAATTCAATTCGGCATGGGAGGAGAATGGAGGCTGAAGATGAAGTTTAGTGCATTAATCTGCCCACTAAATACATATTATAATCCTTAGTGGTCCACTTACACAAAATCAATTATATTTTATGTTTAAATGTGATAATTAGTCAATTTACCCTCCATTTTTACTATTTACATTAGGTACCCCTAAATTAATTTTTCATTATATTTTCCATGTGTAATATTATTTATTTTTAATGGACATTTAGGTCAAAAGACAATTCGGGATGTCAAATGACCACAATGCCCCTGTTCGAGTTGCATTCCTGATTTTTCGGTAACACCGGGTTTTGTCCGTTTTTCGATTTCTCACTTTTCTTTGTACTAATTATTTAATTTTTCTTTGATATTTCTAATGATATTTATACTTCAATAGGGGTCTATTTAAGTCCTAAAAATATTTTTCAGGGTTCCCCACAGTCCAAGGCTAGTCAACGGTCCACGCCGTGACTTCCCGGTGCGATCACCCATCGCTAAGGTTCTCGGCTCGCTTAACTTGATTATATTTCTTTGCTATTATTTTTCCTTTGTTTTTTTTGTATTTTCTTTTCTTGTATTTCATTATTTTATGTCTCCTCACTCATATCGAAGTGTATTTTTAGGCATTCTAGCTGTCCGAACAACACTGGCCACCGGAACAGTAGAATGCACTATCGAACATAGGGGTGTTACAATTCCCCCCCCCCCCCCCCTTAAATAAATTTCGTCCACGAAATTTTACCCAATAGCCATCTTACAATAGTTATACGTTTATTTTCTCCTTTCTATACGATTGTATAATCTTCTTTTTCTCAAATTTGTATAAGACTTTTAATAATCTAATACAACGTCTAATTTGTTTGGACAATACCAATCTCCTCTTACTATTGTGCTGTCTAATATTTCGGTTCATGTTCCTTCTTGAATGACCCTTGAGGTCATGTTAGAATCATTTATCTAGTCATTGGTCCTCTGACCATTCTAGTCATAGTCTTCCTCACATTCGTAACATTTCTTTGTTATATCTGAACCAACTGTTCGAATTTTTACGTCCATAACTCTTTTTATCTTTCAATATTCTATAACCTACTTCCTTTTGTACTGAACTATAACCTTTTGATAATCTAACTTTTGAGTTTTAGATCCCTAAGTAGGATTTTCAAACTTATTTCTAACAATTAAATTCTGTCCTAGCATAACTATACCAAAACAGATGCCGTTGGCAACTATTCTCATCTAGGTGTACTATCGGGTAGTACGTAGCTCTACACAATAATCTCAAGTTAGTACTGTAATCTGCAGCTTACAGTATAAACATCAAGAACATTGCATAGTTACTACGATACATTCCAATAGATCAGACTTTCCTATCCTAGCGGACTTGTTACTAGCACCTCAAGGTCCATTTGTGTACATGGAATAGCAATGCAATCAATAATGCTATGTTAGTAGTATGCCCTAGAGCATATCATTTAGTATGTATCTTGTACATATTTTTAATAATAAAAGGCATTTCCACTTTTCCGTTTACATAATATATTTATGTGTAATAGAAAAGGTCCATTGATATTTTGTTAGAAATATTATTCTTAAGTTGTTAAGAATATGAGTGACAATATTTCTAGCACAAAGTATCATAAATATGTTCACAATCGAGGATACTTCATAATAAGGACATGACTTATCCAAAAAGATTGTATTCATGTTTGTTCCCAAGTTATTTATATGAGATATAAATAAGATGGAATGGTGAGTCTCATGCCATATAACAAACTTGATAGGCACTTATAAATGATAAGTAGGCCGAACCAGTGACACTTATGACAAGCACATGGAGTTTACTCTTGTCAATGTTTTGTCATAAATCATATCAGTGCATATAATCGTTAGACCTGAGATAGCACAGTTATCTTGTATATAGGTAGTTTGAGTTTGATACTGCTTTCATACTTGTACTATGTATGGGTATATGGGCATGTGTTGGCTCCTGCTAGTTATATATGGAGGTAGGTGTTGATCAAGATGGAATCTGTTCCTCTAAGTAAATAGAGTTAAAATCCTATGTTCATTTAATTGTTCTTGATGTTTCAAGTTCTGGCCAGACAGATAGATTTATTCGTAAAAGAGTTTCGATGAGAAAATCTTTTAATCAAGAACTGGAATTAAAAGAGAACATAATATTCATAGCAAATGGAGTTTGACATAAACCATGACTCTAACTTTAGTTGGGATTTTGTAACAGAGATTCTAGTGCATGGTAACATATGATTATAGGTTCATTTAAGGTAAACCTTATTACTAATTGGGTGGCCATGGCATGCTATGCTAGGTGTTAACCATGGTCTATGAGGTTCATAAAATGATTTAGAGAAATCATTTATGGTAAGAAAGAGTTCTGATGATATTAAGTGTTGATATCATGTCTCATTGCCAATTAGTGATGAGCCTAGTAAGTCACACACATACACAAGTAATCACCTATTTAAATATGATTTAATTAATTAATTAAAGAGTTTAATTGATTAATTAAATAGGTTTGGTTTGCAATTAAATTGCAAAGTCCCTAGCATGACTTGAAACCAAATCTAGATTATTGGATGTATAGTATAAGTTAAATTTATATTTAAAGTGTTTAAATATGAATTTAATTAATGAGAAATTAATTAATAGAGATTAATTAATTAATTTATATTTGATATAAATTAATTAGAAGAAGAAAATAATTATTTTGGGTTAAGAACTCAAAATTAAGACACAGGGGCATTTTGGTCATTTCAAAGTGTGACACGTGGCACCATGAGATGGTGACACATGGCATAACACATAAGCTTGCCAAATATTATTAATCATGTAAGATGATTAAAATCAAGATTAAATATAGGTTTGACACTTGGCACAATGTGATTGGGTCACTTAAACCTAGAGCTAATCAAAAGGTGACATGTGGCTAGGGTTTAATGTGTTAACCTAGCTATTTAAGTGTGGTTATGAAAAGAAAACATAACCAGCAGCCTCTCCTCTCAATTGTCACGCCACTTTGAGCCTCTCCAGCTATTTCTCTTCATCTCTCATCAATTCAAAGAGATTAGCCATCAATCTCTTGAATTAAGAACACTAGAAATTGTTTCTAGTGTCCTGTTTACATCTCTAATCTCTTAAAAGGCAGAACTTGAATTTCTAATTAATAGAAAAGGCTTTAGAAGCTGTTCAAGGGCTGCCATAGGTGTTCTTGGTGTGGACAAGCTAGAGGGACAACATCCGTGTCTCAAGACGAATCTCAAAGGCGCAGACACGCTGCAGCGCATCAAGAGGTTAGTGTAATCGTTCTTGATTTAATCTAGGGTTATAAAATTAATCTGATTAATTTTAAAATCTTAAATGGCAAATACAGATCCAGAAACATATTAAAAGAGTTTTAATATGTTGTTTATCATTGAAATCAAATAGATAAAAATAAATCTTGCATGGTGCATGTGACCCTAGGTGAAAATTTTTGAATTCAATGGTATAATCTTGTGTTTTTCACGCCTGCCTTCAATTGGTATCAGAGCCACTATTTGCCATTTAGATTGTTTATTATATGATTTAATTGTGTGATTTGATCATGAGATGATTGATCCATTGCTGGTTGGATCAAGAGGTGTGGCGGCACACATGGTGAAGCCACCATTGGTGGCGGCAACAATGGTTCCATGGGTGGTTCTAGGTTTGGCTTTTAATTCTGCAATTGTTGTATGATCTAAGGCCTATTCTTTGACTAATTAAAGTGTTTAATTAGTTGTTTTAATCACACAATTAAATTATGATTCAAATCAGAATTTTAAAAATTGTTTGAATGTGATTCAAATCTGAATTTTAAAAGTTGTTTGAATGTGATTCAAATCTGAATTTTTAAAGTTGTTTGAATCATATTTAAATCTGTTTTTTTAAAATTGATTCACTAAAATTCAGATCTGATTTTTTAAAAAATATTTGAATGTGATTCAAATCTGATTTTTTAAAAAATGTTTGAATGAGATTCAAATCTGAATTTTTGAAGTTGTTTGAATGTGATTCAAATCTGAATTTTTAAATTTGTTTGAATGAGATTCAAATCTGAATTTTTAAATTTATTTGAATCATATTCAAATCTGGATTTTTAAGTTGAATATGAGATATTCAATTTAATTTAAGTATGTATGTTTTATTTAATTGTTAAATAGTGATATGCATGATGGATGATCATGGACTATAAAAGACCAATGTGATTGGATTTATTTCTTTTATGTTTCTTTGGGATTGTAAATTAATTAATTTATTTTAATTTATTTTGAGCATGTATTATTAAGTTTGTAATATTTTTTGGGTTGTAATTTCATTTATTTAAGTTCTTGTAAATTCGCCTTGGTATGCCAAGGATTACTATGTAATATTGGATTGCAAGAAGTTCAAGGAGGTCAAGAGCATTGGTGGGACCAGTGGGAGGAATTCAATATCAAGTGTTGATTATGTACTCCTTCAGCAACTCTTGTAAAATGAATGAATGAAATGCACCTAGGAATGCCCAGATTCAATTCTTGGTGGCTCAGAATTGAATCCCTTAGAAAGTCCATGATCATACCATATTTACTGCTTATCCATGAATGCATGAGATGTATGGGAATGTATGCAATTATATGATATATGCATGCTAAATGGATAATGTGCAAAGTGAGACCTTAATAGTAATTATGATGACCATAAAATCTTCCAAATAAATGATTAAGTTGGAAATGCTATAATTAAAGTAATTATAACATAGGCCCTCCATTGGGGCAATTATTTTAAGAAATTTTAAATAGTTGCATGAGATGCAATTAATTTAAGAGATTTTCTTAAGAATAATTATTAAGCATAAGATGTTGTAAATATGTAAATGGTTTGGTGGCCAATATTGGATGTACCTGAGGACATTAAAATTATTTGCATAATTACTGGCTCAATGGGATCAACTTAACTAATGCAAGATAAGTCAATAATGGATGTACCTGAGACTTTGAGCATTGGGGGCTAGGTAAAGGATTGAACCTCACATGAGATGTGATGGGCAAGGAGTTGTTCACTTATAGTTTATTGTAATTCCAATAACGGATGTACCTGAGGATGATCGATAGAATTATAAGAATTCAATCACCCACTAGAAATCCATCCAACTAGGATTTCCGTTTTCTACTTTGGAAGTGTAGGATTCGCTAAGTTAGTGGGAGGACCAATTTGATTAAAAGACCATAATCATATTTGGTTAATTACATGATACATTTACTAATTAATCTGGTTATTTCTACAATTAATTTTCTGATAATAATGAGCACAGAACAACCACCACCATCCAATATCCTTGCAAGCATACTTGATCACAATAGGTTGACAGGACCTAATCTGTCTGATTGGCTAAGAAATTTAAAACTTGTCCTGAACCTTGAACATATAGGATATGTTCTAGATTCAAATGTTCCTGGTCCCTTACCTCCAGAGGCCACACAAGAGGAACATGAAACTTTGGACAAGTGGAAGGAGCATGATATAAGAGCTAAGTGTTACATGCTTGCTTCCATGAGTAATGAGTTACAGAAGCAATATGAGAACATGCAGAGTGCGAGTGAGATCCTCCTTCACCTACAAGAGTTGTATGGTGAGCACAGCAGGAATGCTAGGTATGAGATATCTAGACAGCTATTCCGTATGAGGATGTCTGAGGGACAGAATGTTGGGGATCATGTCCACAAGATGATTCGGCTGATTGAGCAGTTGGAACATCTTGACTTCAACATGGATTTCCAACTACAAACGGATTTGATCCTTCAGTCCCTTCCTGAGTCTTTTGGGAATTTTGTGACAAATTTCCATATGACTAAACAGGAATGCACCTTAGCTGGTTTACTCAACATGCTGGTTATTGCCTAAAAGAATATGCCAGGCAATAAAGGAAAAGAGGTAGCTTTGATTGCATCTTCTTTTGCTGGAAAGTCCAACAAGAAGAAGGGCAATAAGAAAAAGAAACTTCAGATTCCTAGTCCTTCCAAGAAAATAGCTAAACAGAACGGGAAGACCAAAGCTGACAAAGGCAAAGGAAAGTGTTTCCATTACCAACAGGAAAGTGTTTCCATTGCCAGTAAGAAAGTGTTTCCACTGGCCAAAGTATAGCAATCTAAAAGAATACAATGCCATGGTGAAAAACCAACTCAAGTTCAAAATATATTTGGCACTTAAGGTTTTGTCATGTTGCAGAAGATAGGATTGCAAAATTGGAGAAAATGGGGATTCTATCCTCATTGGGCTCTGAGCCTACTCCAACTTGTGAATCTTGCCTTCAGGGCAAAATGACTAGATCACCCTTTGTTGGACAAGGGCTAAGAGCTGAAAATATTTTGGAACTAATACATAGTGATGTATGTGGTCCGTTTAAAGAAATGGCTAGAGGGGGCTTTCATTATTTTATTACCTTTACTGATGATAAATCAAGGTTTGGGTATTTGTATTTGATGAAATACAAACATGAATCCTTTGAAAAGTTTAAGGAATTTAAATCTGAAGTAGAAAATCAAACAGGAAAAAGTATTAAAGCTCTTCGATCAGATCGTGGAGGTGAATATTTGAGTACTGAATTTGATGAATACTTGAGAGAGCATGGCATTGTTTCTCAGCTGACTCCTCCAGGAACGCCACAGTTGAATGGTGTATCTGAAAGGAGAAATTGTACCCTATTGGATATGGTACATAGTATGATGAGCTATACTGATATGCCAATCTTCTTTTGGGGATTTGCATTAGAATCAGCTTTGTATATTCTGAATAGGATTCCATCAAAATCAGTTTCTTCCACACCTTATGAGATATGGCATGGAAGAAAACCAAGTCTTAAGCATGTTAAGATTTGGGGTTGTCCAGCTTATATCAAAAAGCTGAACACTGATAAATTGGAGACCAGATCAGAAAGAGGTCGATTTGTTGGATATCCAAAAGATAGTTTTGGATATTATTTTTATTTGCCTACTTCACAAAAGGTTGTGATAAGTAGAGATGCCACATTTCTTGAACAACAGTTTGTTCAAGAAGGAGGCAAAGGAAGGCAAATAGAGTTAGAATTGGAGAATTCTGACCAACCAACAGATCAGATGGATATAGATCCATCTAGTCAACCAATACCCGTTGATGAAACATCTACAACTGTTCCTCGTAGAACAACTGCAGTATCTCACCCACCAGTGAGAGATGGTTTTCTTCATGAAGAAGAACAAGAGTTGTCTACTCATGAAGAAGTAGATCATGGAGATGCTCCACTTACCTATGAAGAAGCTATATCAGATATAGACTCTTCAAAATGGATTGATGCTATGAAATCCGAGATTGATTCCATGTATAAGAATCAAGTTTGGGATCTTGTTGACCCACCTTAAGGTATTATACCTATAGGGAACAAATGGGTTTTCAAGAAGAAAATTGGTTCTGATGGAAAGGTAGAGACCTATAAGGCAAGGCTAGTAGCGAAAGGGTTTCGCCAAAGGTAAGGAATCGACTATGAGGAGACTTTCTACTTTGTTGCCATGCTTAAATCAATTAGGATTTTACTAGCAATAGTGCATACTATGATTATGAGATTTGGCGGATGGATGTCAAATGACTTTTCTCAATGGATACATTGAAGAAAACATTTTCATGGAACAACCTAGGGGATTTGAATCCCAAGATGGTTCCAAGGTATGCAAGCTAAAGCGATCCATTTATGGGTTGAAACAAGCTTCGAGGAGTTGAAACATCCGTTTTGATGAAGCCATTAAATCCTTTGGTTTTATCAAAAATGAGGATGAGCCATGTGTATATAAGAAGGTTAGTGACAGTGCTATCACTTTCCTTGTCTTATATGTGGATGACATACTGTTGATGGGTAATGATACAGGTATGTTGACGACTATAAAGGTATGGTTGTCAAATACATTCTCCATGAAAGACTTAGGGGAGGCAACCTATATTCTTGGGATTCGCATCTATAGAGATAGAGCGAAAAGAATAATTGGTTTATCCCAAATTCTATACTTGGAAAAGGTGTTAAAGAGGTTTAACATGCTTGATTCCAAGAGAGGATTGTTACCAGTGAGACATGGTATCCACCTTTCTAAAGAGATGTCTCCAAAGACACCTGAAGAAAGAGATAAGATGGCCAGGATTCCATATGCTTCGGCTATTGGAAGTTTAATGTATACAATGTTGTGTACTAGGCCGGATATCGCATATGCTGTTAGTTTGACTAGCAGGTATCAATCCAATCCAGGTTTGGAACACTGGATAGATGTCAAGAATATCCTTAAGTACTTGAGAAGAACTAAGGATTTATTCTTGATTTATGGAGGTGGAGACTTGCAATTGGATGGTTATACTGATTCTGATTTCCAATCAGATATCGATGATAGAAAGTCTACCTCTGGATATGTGTTCATTTGTAATGGAGGTGAAGTCAGTTGGAAGAGTTCCAAACAGAGCATGACTGCAGATTCCACTACAGAGGCTGAGTATATTGCTGCATCAGATGCTGCAAAGGAAGCTGTTTGGATAAAGAAGTTCGTGACAGAACTTACAGTAGTTCCTTCCATTAAGTCAGCAGTTCCACTATACTGTGACAACAGTGGAGCAGTCATGCAGGCTAAGGAACTAAGGTCTCACCCAAAATCCAAACACATAGAAAGGCACTACCATATTATCAGGGATATAGTTGGGCAAGGCGATATAGCCATGCAGAAAATATAACATCAGCTAAAAAACCAGCTGATCCATTCACTAAGCCTTTGTCATAATCTCAGTTAGACCGACATCTTGAGAAGATAGGTCTAAGATATTGTAATGAATGGTTCTAGTGCTAGTGGGAGATTGTTAGTGGTATGCCCTAGAGCATATCATTTAGTATGTATCTTGTACATATTTTTAACAATAAAAGGCATTTCCACTTTTCCGTTTACATAATATATTTATGTGTAATAGAAAAAGTCCATTGATATTTTGTTAGAAATATTATTCTTAAGTTGTTAAGAATATGAGTGACAATATTTCTAGCACAAAGTATCATAAATAGGTTCACAATCGAGGATACTTCATAATAAGGACATGACTTATCCAAAAAGATTGTATTCATGTTTGTTCCCAAGTTATTTATATGAGATATAAATAAGATGGAATGGTGAGTCTCATGCCATATAACAAACTTGATAGGCACTTATAAATGATAAGTAGGCCGAACCAGTGACACTTATGACAAGCACATGGAGTTTACTCTTGTCAATGTTTTGTCATAAATCATATCAGTGCATATAATCGTTAGACCTGAGATAGCACAGTTATCTTGTATATAGGTAGTTTGAGTTTGATCTTGCTTTCATACTTGTACTATGTATGGGTATATGGGCATGTGTTGGCTCACTAGTTATATATGGAGGTAGGTGTTGATCAAGATGGAATCTGTTCCTCTAAGTAAATAGAGTTAAAATCCTATGTTCATTTAATTGTTCTTGATGTTTCAAGTTCTGGCCAGACAGATAGATTTATTCGTAAAAGAGTTTACGATGAGAAAAATCTTTTAATCAAGAACTGGAATTATAAGAGAACATAATATTCATAGCAAATGGAGTTTGACATAAACCATGACTCCAGCTTGAGTTGGGATTTTGTAACAGAGAGATTCTAGTGCATGGTAACATATGATTATAGGTTCATTTAAGGTAAACCTTATTACTAATTGGGTGGCCATGGCATGCTATGCTAGGTGTTAACCATGGTCTATGAGGTTCATAAAATGATTTAGAGAAATCATTTATGGTAAGAAAGAGTTCTGATGATATTAAGTGTTGATATCATGTCTCATTGCCAATTAGTGATGAGCCTAGTAAGTCACACACATACACAAGTAATCACCTATTTAAATATGATTTAATTAATTAATTAAAGAGTTTAATTGATTAATTAAATAGGTTTGGTTTGCAATTAAATTGCAAAGTCCCTAGCATGACTTGAAACCAAATCTAGATTATTGGATGTATAGTATAAGTTAAATTTATATTTAAAGTGTTTAAATATGAATTTAATTAATGAGAAATTAATTAATAGAGATTAATTAATTAATTTATATTTGATATAAATTAATTAGAAGAAGAAAAATAATTATTTTGGGTTAAGAACTCAAAATTAAGACACAGGGGCATTTTGGTCATTTCACAGTGTGACACGTGGCACCATGAGATGGTGACACATGGCATAACACATAAGCTTGCCAAATATTTTTTAATCATGTAAGATGATTAAAATCAAGATTAAATATAGGTTTGACACTTGGCACAATGTGATTGGGTCACTTAAACCTTGAGCTAATCAAAAGGTGACATGTGGCTAGGGTTTAATGTGTTAACCTAGCTATTTAAGTGTGGTTATGAAAAGAAAACATAACCAGCAGCCTCTCCTCTCAATTGTCACGCCACTTTGAGCCTCTCCAGCTATTTCTCTTCATCTCTCATCAATTCAAAGAGATTAGCCATCAATCTCTTGAATTAAGAACACTAGAAATTGTTTCTAGTGTCCTGTTTACATCTCTAATCTCTTAAAAGGCAGAACTTGAATTTCTAATTAATAAAAAAGGCTTTAGAAGCTGTTCAAGGGCTGCCATAGGTGTTCTTGGTGTGGACAAGCTAGAGGGACAACATCTGGTGTCCTGAAGACGAATCTCAAAGGCGCAGACACGCTGCAGCACATCAAGAGGTTAGTGTAATCGTTCTTGATTTAATCTAGGGTTATAAAATTAATCTGATTAATTTTAAAATCTTAAATGGCAAATAAAGATCCAGAAACATATTAAAAGAGTTTTAATATGTTGTTTATCATTGAAATCAAATAGATAAAAATAAATCTTGCATGGTGCATGTGACCCTAGGTGAAAATTTTTGAATTCAATGGTATAATCTTGTGTTTTTCACGCTTCCGTTCCTTCATGCTAGCACTCACATAAGAATGGGTAGAACCCGGATCAAATAACACAAACACATCTTGATTAAAAGTTGAGAAGGTATCAGCCACAACATCAGATGTCTCGGCCTCTTCCCTTTGTCTCATTGCATAGACTCTGACCGGAGCACTGTCTTGCTCTGAATGTTTCACTGTGCCTTGGCTGCCTGCTGGGCTACCTCTACCCCTGCCTCTACCTCTGCTGGGTGGTTGTGAACTTCTGGTGACAGGGCTCTGAACTGACCCTTCTGCAGTAGTAGGAGGTGGTCCAACTTTGCGACTACTGGTGCAGTCCTTGGCAAAGTGTCCTGTGCCTCCACAGTTATAACAGGCTCCAATAGCCTTGTAGCATATCCCACCATGATTTCTTCCACAAGTTTCAAATTGGCGGGGAGGGTAGGAACTTCTGGAACTCTGTTGACCAGATAGTGGAGGTTTCTGTCCTGAATATCTTCCCCTACCAGACTTCTTGCCACCTCTGCCATGTCCCCCATGGTTCTTCCTCTTTCCAGTAGGACCACTGGAACTCTGTTCTACTAATTTTCCCTCTTTCTCTGTTTTCTCTGATTTCTTTTTCTCAGGAGCAGCTTCAAACTCAATTCTTTCCAACTCTAGGGCTTGAGAAACAAGTTCAGAGAAGTTAGTGTGTTTGAATCCGACTACTTGTAATCTGATACTGGGCTTCAAGCCAGTTTCAAACCTCTTGCATCTCTCCCTGCTGGTAGCAAGTAAACTTACTGCATAATGGCTCAGGCGGGAAAATTCTCTTTCATACTCAGCCACTGATCTGCTCCCCTGTTTCAGATTTAGGAACTCTTGTAATTTCTGGTCTACATAAGCATCAGGGACATACTTTTGTCTGAATTCCCTAAGAAAGTCATTCCATGTTAGCACTGCAGGTTCTACCAGACTGTTGGGAATGATTTTTCACCAATCATAAGCATCCCCCTGTAGCAGAGATACTGAGTATTCAAATCTGAGCTCCTCTGTGCAATTTAGTTTTTTGAATACCCTATCCATCCTTTCTAACCACTGTTCAGCCTCTAGAGGATCTACTGTCCCCTTGAATTCTATAGCCCCATATTTCATCAATTTGTCATACTGCCTTGCAGAAGACTGTGGTTGTACCACTGGTGTCTGTATTGGGACTTGAGTAGGCACATTACCAGCCATTTGTTGGAACATTGCAGCCATCTGTGGCGAGCGAATCGAAGCTGCGATGCTGCGGTAGTGGTCTTCTTGAACCACTGACATTATGTAGGCTAGGGGCATCCCCTTGCACCTCAGCCTCAATAGATTGATCAACTGAACGATCACCCTCTTCCATAGTCAATGCGAGGATTTTAGATCTCCTGAACAAATAACACAAGGAGATTTCCTCCTGTTAGTGCATATTTATAATGTAGTGTACTGTCTGTATCAAACAATGATGTTGAGCAGTTGTACTATGAAGAAAGAATATTCAAATAACATGTGAAAACAGAATTTAAAAACTAGCTCTGATACCACTAAAACATGTCACACCCTACCCCTCTGTAAGGCGTAACATGATCCCATAGTATATCTAATGAATTACCAACTTCTTCTACTGATAACCCATTAAATACACTACAAGAAATTTTCAAAACTTTTCTTACTTCTTTTATAGTGGTGAGCACTATTTACAGGTGTTAAAAAAAAAAAAACTTTTTGAATTGAAGTGAAACAGCTAACTCATTTGGACTATTAGTAATTTCTGTAAAAATTTTGGCAGAGTGCCATTTGTATTTTGGATAAAACAGTTCTTCAGAAAACCTGTAAAAAAGCACTTCAATATATTTCCAAATCTCAACTCCAACATATTTCTTAACATAACATATTTCTCAACTCAAATCCACAGTAATTTTTCAAAGACTGAGATACAAGAAATATAATACAATTTTTACAAGCCAAAATAACTCATAATTATTTTACAACTTCAATGTACAATTTGAATTTACAACTGCTCAAAATCAAAAACAATATGTATATACAGTGAACATACATTACAGTACAAAATGCAAAATGTGGTATACTCATTATACCCGATAATCTCTCGCTGGATGTACTAGCAGCCTAGTCTACTGCCCTGTCCGTCTGTCTACCTGCGACAGCAATAAAAAGCTATCGCTGAGACAAGGTCTCAGTGGTGCACAACAATAACCAAATACAACTTTAAATCACAATTCATAAGTTAAATAAATAGTGGATACTTAAAACCATAGTTAAATTCAAGACAATAATGTCATAAGGAATTTAACACAATATCACAATAAATCTCAGTAATCAAAACATAGTTAAATTAAAAAGACAGTGAATGTCAATAAGAATTTAAACTCCATTTCACAATATCACAATAAATCTCAATAGTCAAAACATGGTTAAATTCAAACGACAGTGAATGTCAATAAGAATTTAAACTCCATTTCACAAATTATCAAATCTCATAATAACACAATTTAGTCGAATAATTTAAGAATACAGTGTTGCCAATTCATACACAACTTAGGCCATGACACAATTTTCCGATCAATGCTAGCATTTAAGGGTACTTACCAAAGCACCTGCAGGCGTTACGTATCGCCGTCCCTGCAAGCCCTTGGGTGGTACCTATCAGAGCACTTGCAGGCGTAACGTATCGCCATCCCTGTAAGCTCCTGAGTTCACTCATGAGAGTTCCCAAGAATCGTAGGCGTTACGTATCGCCATCCCTACTTTGCTCTGATAACACTAAACACATTTTATCTCGAAATTTCCAAAGTCATAATTTCATTCACAAGATGGCAACACAATTCATAATTAACTTCAACTTTCACAAATTACACTAAATAAATTTTTCCACAGTTTCAAACCATTTACAATGCTTTTCAAGCAATAAGTATCCATTCAAACATATTTTCATAATTGAAAATAATAATATACAAATAGTCATAATTTATTTCAATTGAAAAATTCAAAAGAAATAAATGTTGTGCACAAACACAATTTAAAACAATAACATACAATTAATTATATGAAATATTATTCAGAGCAAAATGAGTTAAAAACTAGTTGTGCACAAACCTCTGATAACTGTCTCCTGGCCTTGACTCAGTGTTTCCTTCCCTTTCCCTGTGTCTTTGCTAACTGAGAAACACAATTTGAAGTGTTTCAGTACTCATTTAAACTGTCTCTAACGATAATGCTTGATAATTAATACACTAGATTCTATTACTTGCTTAGTCAGCATAATATGTCGACCCTTGATGCATTCCAAGTGAATTAGGTTTTAATGTTATTAATATGTCACATGCGATAGTATTTTAGGGTTGGTACATGTTACCAAGTTAATTTCCGTGTATACTGCATTTTCTTGCAATTTGCTGGATTCCGGGATACTAGTTTGACCTAGCCGGACGACTTAGTTCCCTTGGTTTTCGGGTTTCGGTCAAAACTAAAAACTTGTAGATCTATGTATTATGGAACTCGGGGCAAAATTTCAGGTCATTCTGAGTTATGTACACCAAGTTATGGTCATTTTACTATTGCTGGTCAAATTGTATCAAAATTGGTCACTTTAGGTCCCTTTAGGTCATTTTAGGTTCGGCCAGTTTTTGGACCCGAACTTGTGCAAGCTGTTTGACTTGCTTATGGTCATTTCTGGGCTTTGGTATCTGAATAAGACTTGTAGATATGGGTCTTGACTATTCATGGTTAAAATTTCAGTTCAATTGGACCTGTTTTGAGTGAGTTATGGCCTAAAAACTAACTGCTGCCCAAATGGTCAATTTTCAAGCCTCATTTGCACTTAATCCGGATTTGGTCATTTTTCAAGCTACCTTGCAAGCAGAATTTTTGCAAGCTTCCTTCATGAAAGTTGGCACATTTTGTGCCTAGTTTCACCTTCAATTGGTCTCATACCAATTGGAGCCACACACTTAAAGTTATAGGCCTAAAACTCAAACTACCTTATTGCAATTCTTGCATACACATCAAGGATCACTTTTAACACTCACCAAACTCAACATTCAAACCAATTCTGGTTGTACCACAACCTAAACATAATTTACAACATTTTATAGGTCATTTTAGCAGCTTACAATTACATTCAATGTGCACCAATAAGTGCAGAATTTGTCCAACTCAATTTACAATAATTCAATCACCAATTCATGCTCATTTACATATCCAACTTCACACCATCATACATGCACTCAAAATGCCATAACAACCAACACATTTTAACATCATTATTCCATAAACCAAGCATGAATTTTAGCATTCCTCAAGAGTTAGCAAACTGCCACAATGGTACACTTATATTCCATTACTTTCCAAGCTTTAAATTTCATTTTACATTTACATATACTAAGTATACATCACCCAAATAATTTCTTACACAATATACATTTAATCAATCATTTAATTCACCATTTACAAGCACAAATAAACTGCCTTCAAGGTGTTTCCATGGCTGCCAAAAGTACACACTCCCATTCAACATCAAACCTCAAAAATTTCTCCATAAATCAAACACCCATAACATCCTTACAAACTTTAACAAAGCAATAATCAAGAACTCAAACTTACCTATTGTTGGGACTTGCTAAATCTTCACTAAAACTTCTTAATATTGGTATCTACTTCTTCCTTGTGAAGTGGGGATCAAGATTAATGAAGGAACTTTGGTGTTTGGGGGTGAAATGGAGGAGATGATGAAGCTTCTTCAAGTTTCGGCCATGGAGGTTGTGAGGGAATTCAATTCGGCATGGGAGGAGAATGGAGGTTGAAGATGAAGTTTAGTGGATTAATCTGCCCACTAAATACATATTATAATCCTTAGTGGTCCACTTACACAAAATCAATTATATTTTATGTTTAAATGTGATAATTAGTCAATTTACCCTCCATTTTTACTATTTACATTAGGTACCCCTAAATTAATTTTTCATTATATTTTCCATGTGTAATATTATTTATTTTTAATGGAAATTTAGGTCAAAAGACAATTCGAGATGTCAAATGACCACAATGCCCCTGTTCGGGTTGCATTCCCGATTTTTCAGTAACACCGGGTTTTGTCCGTTTTTCGATTTCTCACTTTTCTTTGTACTAATTATTTAATTTTTCTTTGATATTTCTAATGATATTTATACTTCAATATGAGTCTATTTAAGTCCTAAAAATATCTTTCAGGGTTCCCCGCAGTCCAGGGCTAGTCAACGGTCCATGCCGTGACTTCCCGGTGCGGTCATCCATCGCTAGGGTTCTTAGCTCGCTTAACTTGATTATATTTCTTTGCTATTATTTTTCCTTTGTTTTTCTTGCATTTTATTTTCTTGTATTTCATTATTTTATGTCTCCTCACTCATATCGAAGTGTAGTTCTAGGCATTCTAGCTGTCCGGACAACACTGGCCACCGGAACAGTAGAACGCACTACCGAACATAGGGGTGTTACAAATCTCACCTCAAAGAATGAGGGACACAAATCAAATTGCCATACCAACTATGGTTTCAAAATAATTTCAGAATAATTTCTATTCAATTAATCACATTTACAAAACAAATAATCACATTCAATTGTCATAAATCCACATGTAGGTTGGCAACACGTCAAATTCTCAAAACACTTCTAAAAAGCATTCAAACCGGCTCACCCCCTTGCTACAATAATTTCAAATAGCCAACATCCACCATTCTACAATTATAAATTCATTTCGCATTCAAAATTCTCAAAACAAGGTAAATAATTCTCAAATGCAAAAAGAAAAGTATAATTGACTTGAACAAAGTCGATTCAATCCATTTACAATTTTTTTAAAATAAAAAGCAATTGAGTTGTGCACAAACCTTCAATAAATCTCCTTTCCTTTGACTTACTTCTCCTTGTCTTTCAAGGTTTCTTTTTCTACTGAAACACACAAGTATTATGTCTCAATACTCATCCCAATTATCACCAATAACTAATCAAATAAATATCTAATGAATCCCTAAGCTAACTCTGCAATTTCAATGAATTTTAGGTTTAGGGCAGTTCTGGACTCTGACTTAAGAAGCAATTTTTAACATAGTTCTAGTCATAATTTAAGAAGGTGGTCTTAGTGAAAGTTGTTCCTATATGTCTTAGTTTTATTTTCCTTTTTGAAACATTCAATTTGGAGTTCTAGATCTCAAGTTATGGCCAAATTACTAGACATTGTTCTGAGTGCCATATCCTAAAATTCTAGGTTTTCCATATTTATATCTTAAACTTTCATTTTATATCTGAGTACCTTATGCTCAGAATTTAAACTAGGTCCCTAAAACAATGTTTTAGACCTTTGTCTTAAGTTTGTAAATCATTTTAAATCACTTCAATTGGAGTTTTGTAGAGGAAGTTATAGCCTGATAACCATTCGGAGGTCATAAGACAATTTTATTGAAGTGCAAGATTTCTAGATTTGGCATTCCTGAATTACCTTAACATTTCCCCTACTTTGCCCTATGAACTAAGTTTAGGTCCAAACATGAAGTTTTTAGTTCTATATTTTATGGTTATTTTAGCTTTAGAATTACCTAATTTGCTATTGTGTAGCTTGAGTTATGGAAATTTTTCCAAAACTAGCCGGATGCTTAATCCTTCACATTTTCCAGGTTCAGTCCAGCATTAGGATAGATTTGCTGGACTAATTTTGTTTAGAAATTTGATTGGGTTAGGGTCATAATTTAACTTCATGGTCTTCATGTGAATTGTTCTGCTATGTCTCAGGATTCCATTGGTTCAAGAATTATCCAAATTGGAGTTTCCTAGTGTGAGTTATGCCTAATTGAGTTAGTACTATTCATATGGTCATTTTCTCCAAGTCCAAAATTGGTAACCCAGATTCAAGCCTAATGTGAGGTATCCTATGGTTAATTTCTAGGCAAGTGTCCAACATGAAAGTTGGAGCATTATGTCCTAGGTTTCATTTTTAATTGGTTTCACACCAATTGGAGTTGTGTAGCTCAACTTATGAGCTTCTAAACACACTGGACTCAAGTGTCCAGATTCAACACCTAAAGTGCAAATTCACTTGCATCAATCCCTTCACCAAACCAACACCAATTCTCAATGAAAACATATCAAATGACCATAATTCAACGTCAATAACCCTAATTGATCATCATACCACAAAGCCTTAATTCTCCAAAACCCTAACTCTATATCTTCATAACTCATTCCAATTTCATACAATTTCAACATGTAAATCATGTATACACCTCCATATAAGCTTGAATTCAAGTTCAATTCAATCAAATACATCAAAACCCTACCATACCCTAAGCTGGCCGAAAATTCCACTCCCCATACATGCATGATTTCTTTCATTTTTCATGTCAATTCTTTATAACGAAACTTAAATTCAAGAAATATAAGGTAAATTAAACTTGAATGTAAACTTACCTCACTTAGTAATTTCCAATCTTCAAAATCCTTTACTTTCTTTGGTTCCTTTTGCTTCTAAGCTTCCAATCTAGGGCTAATTAGAAGTTTTCTAATGATTAACTATAGGATTTATGGGAAGAATTTAAGGATTTAAGAGCTTGGTTGATTGAAAATGGAGGGAGCACAGAGAGAGAGGGAGCTGGCCATGGAGAAAGCAAGAAGATGACTTATTTTGCTTTTTAATTCTTTTTTTCCTCATATATATAATTATCTCAATTTTAAATATTTAAAATATAATTTCAATTATTAATATTTTTAGACAATTCCATTAATTCCTTATGTGTCCCCATAAATTTTCCTACACATATCCTTTTGATTTAAATTTCATTCTAGTATTTTAATCTCACTCATTTTAAATGGACATTTAGGTCAAAAGTCAACTCTTAAAGTGAATTGACCAAAATACCCCTCATCGAGTTATAATCAAACTTTTTCCATAATACCTGATGAGTCCTTAGGTTTCGATTCACTTATTTATGCTTGTTCTCTTTTCATTTCTTTGATTTTCAAATTCCCAAAAATTTTTAAATTAATCATTGATTAAGGACTCTACAAGGTTCCACACGAATTTTAGGTTAATAACTGAACTTACAGTCACTTTCCGGACTGGTCACCCATCTTCGGGACTTAAGCTCATTTAACCAATTTGTACTTTATTTCTCTTATTTTTATCCAACTTCATTTGATCTTTATTAATTTATTTTATGACTTCTCTCTATGGTTTAGGTATAGTTCCAGGCATTCTAGCCGTCCGAACAAACATTAGTCATCGAAACAATAGAATGTACAGAACTACTTGATATGAGGGTGTTACAATTCTCCCCTCCTTAAAAGAAAATTCATCTCGAAATTTACCTGATTTTAGTTTCTGAACAACTATGGGTGCTATTTTCTCATGTCCTCTTCACGTTCCCATGTAGCCTCCTAGCCCGAATGATAGTTTCATAGCACTTTAATCAAAGGTATCTGCTTATTCCTCAGCTGTTTCACCTCTAATGCCAAGATCTTTATGCATTCCTCCTCATAAGTCAAATCTGGATTCACTTCAATTTCTTCCTCTGGCAAGATATGAGATGGGCCTGATCTATATCTCCTTAACATGGAGACATGGAAGACATTATGGATCTTTTCCAACTCTTAGGGCAAAGCAAGTCTGTATGCTAATGGACTCACTCTTTCCAGAATCTCGTATGGCCCAATAAAGCAAGGACTCAGTTTCTCCTTTCTGCCAAATCTCATAATTATTTTCCATGGAGAAACCTTCAGGAATACCTTGTCACCCACAAATACTCAACATCCCGTCTCTTCAAATCTATATAGGACTTCTGATGATCTGATGTAGCTTTGAGTCTGTCTCGGATGATCTTAATTTTCTCCTTAGTTTACCGTATAATTTTGGGGCCAATCAACTTTCTCTCACCCACTTCATCCCAACACAAGGGAGTTCTACACTTTCTGCCATACAAAGCTTCATATGGAGGCATCCCAATGCTTAACTGATAGCTATTGTTATAAGTAAATTCAATCAAGGGCAAGTGTATATCCCAACGTCCTTTAAATTCGAAAACACAAGCCCGAAGCATGTAACACCCTCACTGTAGCCATTCCGTACATTCTACTGTTCCGGTGACCGGTGTCGGTCCAGATAGCTAGAACGTTTGGAAAAATATTTAGACTAGAGTAAGGAGTCATAAATAACTCAAATAATAATAAGAAAAATTTAGGAAAAATTTTAGAAATAAAATACAACCAACTTAAATGAGTTGGTGCCCGAGTGATGGGTAACCCAGTGGGAAGTTGCGGTCCTCGCAGCTAGGAGCCCTAAACCCAGGAGAAAATTCATAAAATAATTTTTGGCACTCCAGATAAGAGTCATTGAGGTTTCTATGGCATTAGAATGCCAAGAAAAGGCTTAGAAAAATTTTTTGATCAGTACAGATGATTTTGGCTCAATAAGTCAAATGGAGGGCATTTTGGTCATTTCGTCTTCAAAGATAATTTTTGACCGACTTGTCCAGTTAAGTAAATAATTATTATGACATAAAATATGAATAAATATTGTTAAAAATTGAATTGAAAATAAGTAGTAAAGAAAAGTGGAATTATGACATCACATGATGTCATTAGTGAGGTCTCCACCAATCCAATTTCAACAAGCACACTTAAACCAATTAAAAAGGGAAAAATGAATCAAAATTAAGAAAGAAAATTCTGGTTTCTTCTTCTTCTCCAGCCGAGAACCATTTCTCTACCAACCTCCATTGTTGTTTCATCTTCTCACTAGAAAAACTCTTGAAAAAACACCATAAAATCATAAGCTTTCTTCATGAAAGCTCTTCCTCACACCTTAAACCATCTCTAGGCAGCAATTAGAAGAAGAAATTAAGGAGATTTACAAGGTTGGGGTTAGCTCTCAAAGAGGTTAGTGCTAAATCTCTTACTTCTCTCTTTATATTTTTGATTTGAACTTTGAGTTAAGATAGAAAATGGAGAAATTTGAAGAAAATATGCATGTTAGGAACATTCTAAAATTTTGGAAGCCAAGAGGAACCTTGAGGAAATTATTATTTTGATAGAATTAAATTTGATTAGTAATGTTCTTGATGAGTTGTATATGATAGAAGTTGAATTATAAGGTCTTATGCATGAATTGAGGTATTAGAAATTAGGGTTTTGAGTTATATTAGAGTTTGGCTGTATTAATGGTAAATGAAAGTTTTAATGGTCAATTAGTGACCATTTGGCTGAGTATAATGAGGAATTGAAGTAATTGTAGCTTGGGAATTAAGGTTGGGTGTGCTGCCTTGGGTGACCTACAGGACTGGATGTGAGTCCAGCAAGTTTGGGCAGCTATAACTTGAGTTGTGTAGGTTTACTTGGTGCAAGGCCAATTGGACATGAAACTAGACATATAATGACACAACTTTCATGAAGAAACCTTGCCCAGAAAACCAAGTTAGAATGACTTAGAAATTGCCCCAATCCGGGTGACCAACAAGCTATTCCTGGAAAATGACCAAATGAACAGTAATTATTCATTTGGTCATAACTCACTGTAAAAATATCCAATTAACCTAAAATTTATATCAATAGAAAGGTTAGACAATTTTGGACAACTTTCATGAAGGACACAACTTCAAATTTTGACCAGAACTTAATGAAATTGCCCACCAAACTCAGGACACCAAAACTGCCAAAATGGATTCTGCCCAGAAATTCTGGGTACTGCCCTATCTGGACAGTTATGGTATTTAGGCTATAACTTAAGCTAGAAAACTCCAAATGGAGTGATTCAAAAAGGGAATTAAAGAAGACACAATAAGGAACAACTTTGATGAAGAAAAAATAGCCCAGTTTCAACTGTAGAATTGTCCAATGGAATAGTAAACTTAGGTAATCAAAACTGAAAATTTAAAAATGCATCTAGGGGACTTTAAATGGCAATTGACAATTAATACTAACAAATGTAAAACTCAAAATGTGGGATCTTGGTGTAATTAGAATTAACATATCCATTAAGTATGAAAAAGTCAACATTTTAGTTGACTAGTAAGGTGAATAGTAATCAAAATGGTTAGCAAATTAATATGAAGACCTAGAACTAATTCTAAGCTTAAATGCTTTGAATTGTATGACAAATGGGGACTATGCAACTTAGTCAAAATTGATAGAGGGAAATTAAGGCCATAAATTTAAAATCCATGAAATGTTCATGGATTACTTGAAACATTAAAAGTAAGTCACCTAATTAATGTGAATAGGTAGTTAGGGCTTATATGCCCATCACAAATAGAATTCATAAATATTAGTAATTCAACTTGAAACATAAAATTTGAAATTAAATAAGTAGATTTTCGAATATATAAATGAGAAAGGACAAGAAAAAATATTTTGAGTACAATAGTACATGAACACCATTGTTGTGAATTGAGATCCAAAATGAATGATGTAAGGATATAATGAATAAATATATGAATTATGATGAAGGTAAAATGGTACATGAACACCATTATTGTGAATTGAGATCCAAAATGAATGATGTAAGGAATGTATGAATTATGATGAATGTATAAACTATACAGAATTGCGATTTAGAAATTTATACTTCTACTAAGAACAAAATTAAAATGTTATAAATTATAATTGAAACTTATAATGAAATAATGAAATAAGAAGACATATTAATATTTAATGGTACTATGTGCCCATGTATTGCCTAGACACTTGTGTCAGATTAGATAGATTGGCATGCCAATAGGGTATTGTTTTGCCCGTATTCATGGCTTTATGCCCGCACTCATGGCTTTATACCCACACTCATGCTTTTATGCCCGATTATGTGCTATCATGGCTTTTTAGCCATTCTGACTGCATATGTAGTTGACGCTCCGCGTCCCATGGTATGATGGCCTGAGGCACCGTGGTGTCCAGTGCCAACAACCCGTTATCCAGTTTAGTCAGCCTGTCATAGGATACTTGGACAGCGAAATTTGTTAAGAATAATGTGAATTAAATGAATGAATAAGAAAGAAACTAGAATTAGTTTTAAAATTTTATTTACTATAAAATGATCCAAACACCTAGAAAATGTTGAGTGAAAGGATAAAAAGATTAGCAAAATATATATCATTTAAATAAATAATTACAATTGCATCTTCTGAAATAACATAAATAGAAATGTAATATACTAATATATTTCGTATTTTGTATATCACTACAGTAAATTTAGGAAACAAGCGATTCCAAAGAACAATATAATATGACAAAAGATAATTAATATTAGGAATTCCATGTGAAACGAAAATAATTCTTGATTACGCAAATTAGGTTTTATTTTCATCTGTATTTTATATATATTATTTTCTTGTTATATTATTGCACCACTAAGCAGCAATGCTTAACGCGATGGATTTGTTTCCTCGCGTAGATATTGAAGGTAAAGCCCAGCGAATATTAAATAGAGATTTTGGAGTTATGATCTGCAGAAGTGTCTAAAGTATTCAAAGTTATCACCTCCTCAGCAATGCATGTAGATAGGGCCCATATAAGTCATAATTTGTATGTTGTATAAAACGCTTAGTTATAGTATTATAATATAAATTATGAAAATATAATTAATTTATATATCATGTAAATTACGAAATTATGTAATTACTTTGTAAATTATGTAATTTGAACATGAATGAGATTGCATGGGTTTGCAGAGAGAATTGAAATATATAGATGATGCATGAAATGATGAGATGATTATCAGAATTATTGATGAGATTTTTATTTTAAAATATTATTGAAATTTTCAAACAGGTGAATAGTGAAACACGTCAAATGATAATAAAATAGGGGAAACTCCGTTGGTTTCTCTATAGAAAAATAATTGATATTAAAATATAACAAGTTCAAAATTATTAAAGAGATAAAGTAAGATAAGTTAGGGTGCTCTGGCACCGAATGTAGCACACCTTGCTTGGCTACACTGTAGATGGGTGAGGGGTGTTACAAAGCATATCCTCTAAAATCTGGATGATTCTCTTAAACTGGCCGTCTATCTATGGATGGAATGCTGTGCTAAAATTTAATCTAGTTCTCAGGGCTTTTTGGAGACTACCCCAGAATCTAGAAGTGAATCTCGGATCTCTGTTAGACATAATAGATACTGACACCCCATGCAATCTTACCACCTCATCAATATATAGCTTAGCTAATCTATCTAGACTGTGGTCCATCCTTACTGGTAGAAAGTATGCAGACTTGGTCAATCTATCAATAATAACTCAAACTGCATCATAATTCTTTTGTGTATGTGGAAGTTCCATCACAAAATCTATAGTGATTCTCTCCCATTTCCACTCGGGAATCGACAATGGCTGTAGCAACCTTGCTAGCACCTGGTGTTCTACCTTCACTTGCTGACAAGTTAGGCATCTAACTACATATTCTGCAATGTCTTTCTTCATGCCGGTCCACCAGTAGTGCTCTTTAATGGTTTTATACATTTTAGTTCTACCAGGGTGTATAGTAAATGGTGAATCATGTGCCTCCTTCAAAATGATCTGCTTCAATCCCACATCATTAGGAATGCACATTCTGCCCTGGTATAGCAACAAGCCTTCACCATTTACTGAAAATTCTAATTTTTTGCCATCCCAAGTCTCTTCTACTAATTTCAAGTGCTTATCATCGTTTTGAGCTGTTGTTCTAATCTGTTCACTTAACATTGGCTTCACTTGCTAGGTAGCTACCATCTGCCCATCATCATCCATCTCCAAATTTGCATGTAATGCCCTCAAGTCATACACCATGGACAATGTGACATCCTCATTTTAGGAAGTCTGTATATTCTTGTAACGCCCTCACTTTAGGTAGTCAGTACAGGCTACTGTTTTGATGAATTAATGTATGTTCGGATAGATAGGATATCTGAAACTACATTTAAACTAGGGTGAGGAGACATAAATTGATTGAATAAAGACCAAGAAAAATTAAGAAAAAATAAAAGAAATTAAATGTTAATAAGTTAAAGGAGTCGGGACTCTAGCGATGGATGACCTTAATGGGAAGTGATTGTGATTACAGTTGTCGATCCCAGGCCCACGAGGAACCTTGTGAAATAAATATTTTGGATTAAATTGAAGGTTTTATGAGGTTTAAATGACATTAAAAATGACAAAGAAAATTCAAGGAAAATTATGTCGATTAATAAAGACAATTATAACTTGATAAATATAACGAAGGCCATTTTGGTCATTTCATCTTCAATGTTGAATTTTGACCTAAATGCCAATTAAAATTAAAGAGATTAAAATACATAAAATAAATAAAAAAATTGTGAATTTGTTGATGGAAAAGAGAAAAGAAAGGAAAGAAAATTAAATGTAAATTATGACATCATAAAAAATACAAACTAATTAAATTTAGACATATCCATTTACATAAGATAAATACCATTAAACTCGTCTTATCTTATTTGGTCTTCTTCTTCTTCCTTGGTCTTTCATGGCCGAAACTCCTCTCTAAAACACTCCCACCATTTTTCAAGCTTTAAGCTTGAAATCCCTCCATTTTCTTGCCCTAAAACCCTAAGTCACCTTCATTAAAAACTCATCCCACACCTTTAGGAAGCTCTAGGCAGCCAAGGAAGAGAGAAATATTGAAGTTTTCATAAGCTTGGAACTTTCTTGATCAAGGTTAGTGCCTATTCTCTCATCCTCCCTTCATTAAACTTTAAATTGAAGTTAAGATGAGTTGATTGTGCATAGAAAAATAAGAAAAATAATGAATTTGTGAGGTGACCAAATTTTTGGCAGCCTTGAGACATGAGCATATAATGAGTTTAATTGATATTAAATTTGCCTATGGATGGTGTTTGATATGTATAATTGATAGCCATGATGATTAGATGTGAGTTATATGAATTGAGTAATGTTAAGATAGGGTTTTGACCTAACTTTGGGACTTTTGTGTCATAGCTTGAAATTGGCCTGGTTGAGATTAATTGTTGTCTATTAGAAGTGCTATGAATGTCATTTCATGCAGGTTTTTGGACCAATGAGTCCAGTGTGAATATTGAGCCATAACTAGAGTTATGTTGCTCCAATTGGTATGAGGCCAATTGGAGTTGAAACTAGGGTCAAAATGACCCATTTTTCATGGAGATACCATGCATAAAAACCATCTCTAACTTGACCTAAAAACTGCTTGAATTCGGGTAACCCTAACCTAAACCCCAAAAAATGACCAAATAAACACTACATGTTCAAATGACCATAACTCATTTTGGAAAGGTCAGAATGACCTGATTCTTAAACCATTGGAAAGGTTAGACATAGGAGCAATTTTTCATGAAGAACATAGAGCCTAATTCTGCCTCTAACCAAACCAAATTTCTAGCACAATTTAAGTTAACAAAACTATCCCGGACCAAACTGCCTAGAAATTCTAGACTTAGGTCTACTCGACCAGTTTTGGTAAAAATGCCATAACTTGGTCCAAAAAATTTTAAATGCAATGAAACTAGTGCCAAAATTTCTATAAGACATAAATCTACAATATTAGTGCTTTGACCAAAACCCAGAACCAAAGGAAACTTGGTCAAATTGCTAGAACAAGTCAGCATACCAAAACTTGGAATTGGACCAAACTATCACTTGACCCAAGAACAGTGTTTAAATCATATCTCCCACTAGGAAACTCCATTTGGTATGAGCCAAACTGTTATTGAAACCTAAGAAATAGGGCTCCAACTTTGGTCTAGAAACTTTCATCAAATTGTGAGTGTAAGAACCCTAAAATGGGAGTTAAAACCACTGACCTGAATCTGGATTCCTAAAGACACAAGGTACATGAGTCCAGGCCAGTTAATTGACTATAACTCATTCCATATAGTTTGAAAAATTGTAATTCTTAAATTTGAGTAAACTTTAGACATAGGTTAACAACTTCTGTGCAGGATATTAGGCCTAAAAGTGGCTGTAACATGCCCAAATAATTAGACAAAATTGGGCTCCAGAATTTGCCTAGTTCTAGAACCCGAATGAGGCAATGAACTAGTTTTGGTTATTTAACCATAACTTGAGTTCTAAAACTCCAAATGACACAATTCAAAAAGGAAAATAAAGACAAGACATAGAGGGACAACTTCCATGTAGGAAGTTTAGCCAAATAGTGGCCACATCTTGGCCAATTTGTATGGAGAAAATATGACACCAAATTTAGACCTAAAGAAAGGTTCAAGAAATTTTTTAATAAATGATATGTGAATTACCTACTTGAATTACCAAATGCATAAATTACATGAAAATGTATGTGGGATCTATTTTCCACTACAAATTGACATAAAATTTTTATAAAGTAATTAATAATACTAATTTACCCAAAGTATACCTAGACTTATGTATATAGCTTAGATCAATTGGTATACCAATTAAGGACTACAGATAGCAGTACTGCCCATATGAATAATCATTGATAGACAATATCTGTCTACTATGGTTATTCTATAGGCTTTATGCCTACCCACTGGCCATGGTGCCTATTTTAATTTCTGACTATTATGCATGCCAGCTAGCCTTGTGCCAGGCATAACAGATGTATACATATTAGACATATGGCTATCTAACTAGTATAATCCCATTTATCCAGCTTTTGTAGTCTGTTATAGGTTACTTGGGCACTGATATGAATTAAACAAAATTGAATAGGGAATAAGTAAACAGAAAAAATCCCAATAACTTTAAATTGTTCCAAAGTTCAATTAATTCGTCAATAACTCAAAATTTATGAAAATTACTCTTAGATTAGTTATTTTAATTATTTTGCTATTTTTATTTGAATTTATGCACCACTAAGCAATTCGCTTAACACGCTGGTTTTCCATTGCATAGGTACTGGAGATTAGGTGTAGCAGCAGCAGCTGCCGGAGCATTAGTGCTCTGACAGAGATTTGTGTAGATTTGTTAGTCACCTCTGCAGTCAATTTTGGGTATGGCCCATGTATATCTAATTTTGTATCTTTTTGTTCATTGTATATAAGTACAGGATGTAAATCATTTTGAATTGTAAATAAATTATAAATATTGTATATGATTTGATATGAATGAAATTTCTATATATCTTGACATTTATATGATTATTATTGAATGACTTGACACATAAGAAGATGGAATAAATATGAATTATTTTTAACAAGTGAATAATGGAAATTGTCATATGCTAATAAAATAGAGGAGGCTCCATTTGGGTCTCCACAAAAAAAAAAAATTCTACACATGGGATAATACTAGGAAATGGACATTAAATTAATAATGTACACTACAAGACAAAATAGGGTGCTCCGGTACCGAATGTGACACATCTTGCTTGGCTACACTGTAACAGGTAAAGGGCATCACAATTCTACTGTTCCGATGACTAACGTATGTTCGGACAGTCAGAACATCTAGAACAAGACTTAAACTAGAGTCAGGAGTCATAAATAATCTAAATAATGACAAGAAAAATTAAGAAAAAATTAAAAGAAATAAAATGGAGATAGGTTAAATAAGCCGAAGCTACGGCGATGGGTAACCATAAAGGGAAGTGACTGTGAAGACAGTTGGCGACCCTAAACCCATGGAGAACCCTGTGAAATAATTATTTGAGACTCAAATGAAGAATTATTGAGGTTTAAATGACAGTAGAATACCAAGAAAATACAAGAAAAATTATGTCAATTGATACAGATAATTTTAGCTTAGTAAACAAAACGAAGGGCATTTTAGTCATTTCACCTTCAAAGATGATTTTTGACCAACATGTCCATTTAAATAGGCGAGATTTATGCCATAAAATAGGAATAAACATTGATAAAAAATTAATTAAATATGAGTAAAAGAAAGAAGAAAAAAAATCAAATAAAATGAAATTAAATTTGAATTATTACCTAAGCATGATGTCATAATGATCTAACTAAAACCAAAAATTTAAATGAATGGAGATAAATATATAAGAATGAGACAAAATCATAAGAAAAGTAAAAAATTCTTCATCTTCTTCTTTGGGTCCTCTTGGCCGAATTCATGGTGCTCTCTCCCTCCTCCATTTTCTTTCCATTCCAATCTTAATTCCCATGATAAACTTCCATAAATTACCTAGTTGCTAAAACAAAAACTTGATATTTGCCTATGGTAAGAAGATTGAAAGTGAAAGATTGAAGAAAAATTGAAGTTGGCAAGAAGGAGAAAAAGCTAAGTTGAGGTTAGTGCAAAATCTATCTCTCTTACTCTTCTAATTCTTAAAAACAAGTTGAAACACACTAGAATTGTAAGAAAAATGAAGGAATAAAGCATGAATTGATGAGGCCAATTTTCAGCAGCCTTGGGAAATATAGGGGTTTGATGAATTCATGAATATAATTATGATTACTGGTGTTGATTAACAAGTAGATATGAGTTGTATATGGATTTGTATGTGTTATGCATGAATTGTAAAAATTAAAGTTAGGATTTTAACCTAACTTTGAGAAGTTTGTATATGGCTTGAAATTGATGATGTTGAGATCAATTATTGACTATTATAAGTGCCATAAATGTGAATTGAAGTTTGGAAGTTGGGTGGAATTGAAATTGAGAGTGCTGAATTTTCATGCAGGATTTTGTACTTATGAGTCCAGTGTGGTTTTTAAGCCATAGAGAGAGTAGTGCTGCTCCAATTGGTGTGAGGCCAATTGGAAATGAAACCTAGGAAAATTTACTACATTTTTCATGAAGAGACCCTACCCAAAAATGTAACACCCCTATTTGTATAGCCTGGTATATTTCACTGTTCCGGTGATCGGTGTCGGTCCGAACAATTAAGGGGATTAGAACCATACTTAAGACAACTAGAGAAGCCATAAACACAAATAATTAGTAATGTTTAATTAGTTAACTATAAATAAGAAAAACAGAACATAAGAGGTTAAACGAGCCGAGAGTCACAGCGATGGGTGACCTCCTCGGGAACGACTGCAAAGTCATTTTAAACTCAAATTTCGAACCGTAAAAAGTGACGCTGCGGTCCTTAGGACCCTTATGAACACAGTGGAAAAGAGAAAATCACGAAAAAGAATTGTTAAGTCAGTCAAATAATTAGGTCAAGGAGTCGGAAGAAATATTGGATTATTTGCAAACCGGGATGAACCGGCGAGGGGCAATTTGGTCAATTGACCCCGAGAGCTGACTCCTGACCTAACTGTCAAATAAAATCGGAGAAAAGAAAATTTCAGAATCGAGAATTAAATTAAAGAATTAATAGAAAAAAATAAATAGAAAAAAAAAGAAAGAAGATGGAAAAGTCAAAGGTGATGACATCATGCATGATGTCATAAAGGATTAATTAATTTATTTTATTAATTTGGGATTTTTGGTCTTCAAAAAGGGGATAAGATTAAAGAAAATAAAACAAAAAAAAAATTAGAATTGTCTTCTTCCTTTCCCTTGGTTGCCGCCCCACTTCCTCCATGAATCTCCATGGAATTTTCTTCCTTTAAGCTTACACTTAAGCTTAATTTCTTTCACTCAACCTTCATAACTCCCTTAAATACCTCACTAGAACTTGTAATCTCAACTTAGGAAGAAGAGTATAAGAAGAAAGAAGGGCTAAAGCTAGAGATTTGAAGCTTTAAGTTAAGGTTAGTATGTTAACTCCTTATTTTTCCATTTAAATGCATAATTAGTGTTTGAAATGAGCTTAGAACTTGATTAAATGAAACAAATATGGGGGAAGGACCCATTTTGAAATTTCGGCCTGGTTGAAGGGAGCATGAATTGCATGAATTTAATGGGTTTGAATGAGTTAGAATCCTTCCTTAGTTGAATGATTAGCATTAAAACCATTAAGTGTGATTGATTGCAACAAAGTAGTGAGATTAGGGTTTGAATGTTAGGGTTTGTGAACCAAATTTTGGAGAAATGCATAAATGATATCTTTGACCAATTGTGGACTGAAAAATGGTCAATAATGACTAAAGGAAATGTGTGGGAATTATTAGAATGGGAGTCAAATTCGTAGGTCAAATGGTCATGCTGCTGGCAGCATGACCAAACATACTTTGAAGGACCAAAACGGGAATTTTACAAGCCCAATTGATATGCCACCAATTAGGGATGAAAATAGACATAAAAGGGCACAATTTTCATTAAGGAACCATGCCCAAAAATTGACCAAAACTTAGTGAACCAATTGACCAAAGTGAAATGAGAGTAGGCTGCCACTGCACAAACTGACCAAATGAACAGTAATTGTTCATTTGGTCATAACTCGAGCTAGACAGGTCAAATTGACCTGAAATTTTACCATCAATTAGATAAGATATAGATCTAAAACTTTCATGGAGAACACCACCCCAAATTATGCCATTAACCTAGTCAAATTATTGAGCAAAGTTGAGTTATTGAACCTGCAACTCTGCAGAATTGCCATTGAGCAGTAAAGTTTCAATGGCTATAACTCTCCCTAGAAAGCTCCGATTTAGGTGAATCTTGAACCGATGGAAACCTAAGACATAGTAGAACATTTCATATGAAGGAAATTAGACCAAATTATGGACTTAACTTGATCAAATTATTGAATGAAGTTGGACCAAAAATCTGCCAGAACCAAAATTGCAGCATGAACAGTGCACGTAAACAGTAATTGTATTTTGGCTATAACTTGAGCTACAAAACTCCAATTGGGGCGATTCAAAAATGAGAATACACTTAAAACAATAAGGAAAATTTTCTATGAAGGAAGTTTTGCCATATTCCAACAGTAGATGGACCAATGAAACAATGCAATTTAGAACTCCAAAACCGAAAATTGGCAATTTTGCCTAAAAGACCTAAGCTTTGAGAAAATGGCCAAAACCAACAAGTTTAGTGACCAAAATGTGGTATGTGGGTGAAGTTGGAATTCACATACCTATTAAGCCTTAGAAAGTCAACTATTTGACTTGAATAGTGCAATGAATAGTAATCCGAAACACAAAATTTAAGGAACGTCGAATTTACCACGTTAGAGCTAGGTAATTGTGAAGCTAAATTTATTTTGGATTTATGTTAAGTTCTAGTACTGAAACATTGTAAAATTGTGTGTTTCAGTTGAAAAGAATATCGGGAAGGAACCCGAGGAACCGAGTCGAGGCTAAGGGACGACTCGCTTGAGGTTTGTGCACAATAAACCCTATTTAAGCATTTTATCCTTGAAAAATTGATTTAGTACGCATTATGAATTTATGAACTTTTGTGTTGCCACCTTGTGATCAAATTGTAACTTTGGAAATTGATTTGATTTTTGTATGCAATATTTGAATGAAATGTTTGAAATGGATTCTTGGTTCACACTTAGCATGACAGTTACTTATTATTCCTCCTCCATTTATGGGGTTGAGATCGTTTATTTTCCTCCCTCTCTGGCTTGCTAGTTGAGGTTGTAGATCGGATGAGTACTCATTAGCTAGCTAGCCACCTCCCTCATTGATTTCGCTTAATGGGGTTGAGATTGCTTTTTCGTGGTGTACAACACGGCATTGATCGGAAATTTTGTGTCATTGCTTAAGTTGTGTATGACTTTGGCAACACTGTGTTTATGAAATTGTTTGACTAAACTGTGTTTAATAGATTATTTGACAAAATGATGTTATTATGAACATTAATATTTGTGAAATGTGATTGAGAAACATTTAAATTGTGTTTGGCAATGAATGATTTATTTATTGCATTTTAAATTTTTATTGTGCACCACTGAGTATTTTTATACTCAGCGATAGCTTATTTTGCTGTCGCAGATAAGAGCAAGGAGAAAGCAGCAGAGTGAGCTGCTATTAAATCGAGGACTACTCTGATCATTTTGTACAGGTATTATTTTATACCCTTGTAGATAATCTTGATGTAAATATAGAAATGTTATTTGTATCAATGTAAGTTGAGCAGTTTTAAATAAATTGTAATGATATTATTTTGGACTTTCTTCTGTAAATTTAATATTTGTACATATGAAATTCCTACTTTATGCTTTGTGAATGGAATTATTAACTATTCTGAGTTGATAAATTTTATTTGGATTGTGGAACTGTTTTGAAATGAATTGATTGGAGTTGAATTGTGATTTATTGGAGATTGGAAATTGTGAAACATATTTGGGAGTGTTTTTCTCAGGTATTTGAAGAACGGTTTTCTCCAAAAACAAACAGAACTCTGTCAAAATTTTTATAAAATCTGCAGCAAAATTTAAATGGACAAAAATTTTTACTAGTCTTAAAGCTTTGAATAAATGGTTTTAATTCTCACTAAAATGCTCACCACTTCCAAAATGTAAGAAAATCGTTTTAAAATCCCTTGTAGTGTACTTAATGAGTTATCGGTAGGTGAAGTTCGGTAGTTCATTAAGTATTCTACGAGATCATGTTATGCCTTACAGAGGGGTAAGGTGTGACATTTTTTAGTGGTATCAGAGCATGGTTTTTCAATAAATTTTGACTATGTGTATGAACATTTTATTGATAAGTACAATTGCTCAAGTGTCTTTAATTGATACATATGACCTATTTACATCATGAATATGTACTAACGGAGGTCAACCTCCTTGTGTTTGATCACAGGAAGTAGAAAATTTGAGAAAACGAAATGGAAGGAGGAGATCATTTCGAAGAACAATCTGTTGAGGCTGAGGTTCAAGGGGAAGCCCCAACACTCCAGAACGTGAGTGGGTCAGCCACTCCAGCTCCTGCTCCAGCACTACAGTTTCCTGCTCAATTTATGCAGCAGATGGCTGCCTTCTTTCAGCAAATGGCGGGTAATGTGCCACCCCAAGCTCAGATGCCAGTACCTGTAGTACAACCACAGCCCTCAGCTCGGCAATATGAAAAATTGATGAAATTTGGGGCTACCGAGTTTAAAGGCACTGTGGATCCACTGGAGGCAGAACAGTGATTGGAGAGAATGGAACGAGTTTTCAGAAAACTGCAATGTACGGAAGAGCTGAAGTTTGAGTATTCTGTTTCCTTGTTGCAAGGGGATGCGTTTGAATGGTGGAAGACCCTCCCCCACAGCCTGGTTGAGCCACCTGTGCTGACATGGACAGACTTTTTGAGGGAGTTCTGACAGAAATGGGTTCCCGATGCATATGTGGATATGAAGTTGCAAGAATTCTTGAGTTTGAAACAAGGGGACCGAACTGTAGCAGAGTATGAGAGAGATTTCTCAAGGCTAAGCCACTATGCGGGAAGCTTAGTCTCCACCCCCACAGACAGATGCAAGAGATTTGAGTTCGGGTTAAGGCAGAATTTGAGAATGCAAGTCGTGGGTTTTCGACATCAGAATTTTGCTGAATTGATGTCACAGGCCCTGGAACTGGAAAGGATAGAATCAGAAGGGGCAGTGAAGAAGGGTACTCAAGAGAAAGAGAAGGCTGAAAAGACTACTGGACAAGCATCTGAAAGTGGTCTTGGCAAGAGGAAACAGTTTGGTGGATCCAGCTTCCGTAGAGGCAGAGGCAGATTTTCTGGCCAAAGACCACCTCGGTCTAGTCAGCCAACCCAACAAGCTTCTCGAGGATCTCTATCAGTACGACAGTGTGAAACTTGTGGTAGAATTCATGGTGGGATTTGTTTCAAGGCCACCGGTGCATGTTTTAATTTTGGAGGGAGAGGACATTTCGCTAAGGATTGCACCAGTCCGCGCCAATCCGGACCTCCTGCTACATCTGAGGGATCAGCCCAAGTCTCTGCACCTAGAGGGTCATTGTGACACCCCTTACTCGTCTACAGTATATCCGAGTAAGATATGTCAAACGGTGTACTGCAACACTCTATTTTATCTTAATCATTTTTTTTCTTTATTATAGTTTTGAATATAACTTGTGAAATAAAATTCATTTTACGTCATTTATTGAAATTATAATTTATTTGAGGTTCTGAAAATTTTATAGAAAATCCGGTAGAGTACCGGTTAAAAATGGAGAAAACAGTTCTTCGGAACCTGTGAAAAACACTTCCAATAGCCATATTCAATCATTCTCAAACTCTAATATCATCAAAATCTCAATATTTTTCAATAACATTTCTTAATCATTCATTTCTCATGGTATTCATATATAAGCAATAAATAAATACTCAAATTTTTCCATTCATAACCACAATTTTCATTATTTTCATGAACATCAAAATACATTACATAAGTTTCAATTATAAAAAAAAAGAAATAAAAGTTAATTACAAAATACCAAAATGAAACCTAGTGTCCTACCAATGCACTGCAGATGGTGAGGTGACGCGGACACTATGCAGAGTTGCAGGAGGTTTCACCCAGTTTGTGGTCTACCGGGCTCTCGGTCAGGATCTCCAGAACCTACGCGTGGCAAAAGCAACGCGCTAAGCAATAATGCTTAGTGGTGCCAATAATATAATAAAAAGAAATCACAGAAATTAAATATGCATTGAATGTATCGATGTCTTACTAGTTTTGTACTTGTTATATTCATAATTTTGTTAAATTTATCCAATTTCATTCTTTTGGTTGCCCAAGTAACCTATACTAGACGACTGGACTGGATAAACGGGTAAACTGGCACTGGGTAACTAGTACCTCTGGCCGTCACACCATCGGTCACATATGCATCTCCTGGTGTGCAACAGAACAGCTAATAAGCTGTAATGACAATAGGCACAAGGCCAAATATCATGAAATCACAGAATGGCTAAAAGCCATGAAATCACATAATGGCATAATGCCATGAGCAGTACTGCTAACTGAACCCTATTGGCATGCCAAACTATCCAAACCAATCTTGTTAGGTATACTAGGGCATTTGATACTTTTGAATTTTGTAATTTTTGAATTTCAAGCGTTGGTGTTACTATTCACTTCATTAGTCAACAAAAATATTAACTTTTGCATAGAAAATAGGTACATTGGTTTTAACACTCCCAACATACCACATTTTGCATTCAAAACTTGTTGGCATTAATCACCAATACCATTTCTAAGCTTAAATCTAATGGAGCAGAATTTTCAATTTTTATACCCTAATTTTACTGTTCTATTAGTTACTGTTGAAATGGGAATTTGAGAAAATGATAAACATAAAAGTTGTTCCTTATTTTGTCTAGTTGAATTTCTTTTTTTGAATCACTCCATTTGGAGTTTTGTAGCTCAAGTTATGGTCCAAAAACCACAACTGGCCGGATTGGAAAATTGCAGAACTGACCATATCTACAGTGCATTGAACAGTGATTGCAACTGCCTTGTTGGATAGGTTCTGGTCATAATTTGGGGTAGATTTCTTCATGAAAGTTGTTGGTCTATATCTTAACTTGTTGCTGTAAAAATTTCAGGTCAATTGAGCCATTCTACAATGAGTTATGGCCAAATGAACAATCACTGTTCATTTGGTCATTCTGCAAAATCTGGTTGCAGGACATCCGGATTTGGGCAAGTTTTTGATCCACTTGCTTTAGTCTTTTGGACATGGTTTCTTCACCAAAATTGTGCCATTATGTGTCTAGTTTCATGACCAACTGGCCAAACACCAATTGAACCTACATAGCTAAAGTTATGGCAGTCCAAACAGGCTGGACTCACAGCCTCACCTGCTGCTCTCACTAGGCAGCATACCAAATCAGTTTGCAATACTATACTTCACTCCAAATTATGGTCAACTTACCTCAAATGGTCACTAATTGACCATTAGAATTTTCATTCACCATTACATAAGCAAAGTCCAAGTTTCTCTCCAAAACCCTAATTCCCATTTCAAATTCACACAAGATACCTTAATTAAACTCACTAATTCATTATCCATATATATATATACTTTAAACATGATCTCTAGTCCACTCTAAGTCCATTAAAAACAATCAATCTTATCCCTTCCTTAGGGCTGCCGAATTACATGGTGCACAAACACATAAATTTTATTCATTTAATTTACAAATTCTTACTCATTTTAAGTCTCTAACATGGAGTAAGGGAGATATATGTATAAATAGGCACTAACCTTAGCAGGGCAGAATTTTCCCAAGCTTGAACTTCACTTTCTTCCTTTTTCTAGGCTGCCAAACACTCTAGCAAGGTTGGGTGACCAATTTTAGTGAAGGGACCTAAGGGTTTTGGGTAAGATTAGTGAGATATTCAAGCTAGAATGAAGAAGGAAATGAAGGTTTCCTTGGCCATGGTGGTGCGGCTGGAATGAGGGAAGAAGATGGCTGATAGCTTTTTAATTTCTTTGGTCTCAATTGTCTCTTTTTATTAGTTAATTAAATGGTTGTTTAAATGTAATTGGTGGGAACTTTTAAATGACATCATAATGATGTCATAATTTGCATTATATTGTATTTTTCTTTTCTTTTCTTTTCTACTAAATTTAAATTAATTTTTCATCAACATTAATTCATATTTTATGTCATAATAATTATTTACTCAAATGGACAAGTCGGCCAAAAATCATCTCTGAAGGCGAAATGACCAAAATGCTCTCCGTTTGGCTTAACGGGTCAAAATTGTCTGTACCGATTGAAAAATTTTTCTAAATATTTTCTTGGCATTCTAATGCCATAGGAACCACAATGACCCTTCTCTGGAGTCCCAAAAATTATTTTATGAATTTTTCCCCGGGTCTAGGGCTCTTTGTTGCGAGAACCGCAACTTCCCACTAGGTTACCCATCGCTAGGGCACCAGCTCATTTAACTTGGTTGTATTTTATTTCTAAAATTTTTCCTAAATTTTTCTTATTAATATTTGAGTTAATTATGGTTCCTCACTTTAGTTTAAATATTTTTCCGAACGTTCTAGCTGTCCGGACCGACACTGGTCACCAGAACAGTAGAATGTACGGAGTTGCTACAGGGAGGGTGTTCTGATCCACGATCGGTGCTAGAGGTAGAGGCGGTAGGGGCCACGGTAACACTCACGGAAGTCAAAGCAACATTAACGATCGGTATCGATGGCGCACCGATCAGTGTATACCATGCGTTAGAGGGAAGAGGCTGAAACATCAGATGTTGTAGCTGGTAATTTCTCCATCCTTGACCAAGATGTGCATGTGTTATTTGATCCTGGCTCAACACATTCCTATGTTAGTGCTAGTGTGATGTGTTCTACTGCTATTCAGTGTGTACCAATGGACTATGATGTGCTAGTAACTAGTCCATTAGGCCAGGAGGTCAGGGTAAATAGGTTATATAGGGATTGTCCTTTGGTGATCCAAGGACACACTTAAACGTCAGATTTAATTGAAATGCCCTACACAGATAATGACATTATCTTGTGCATGGATTGGTTAACAAAGCATCACGCCATGATTGATCAGGCGAAGACAGTCACTTTTGGTCTCCTCGGTATGGTGATGTAGTAATACATGGGAGAGCGATTATTGCCTTCAAACATCATTTAATTTGCCGGCGGAAAAATGATTAGAAAAGGGTGTGAGGTGTACTTGGCACATGTGATAGACACCCAAGTGGGGAGTCCAAAGATCGAGGACATTCCTATCATGCGTGACTTTCTGGATGTATTTCCTGAAGAATTGCCAGGATTACCTCCAGAAAGAGAAGTGCAGTTTGAAATTGATGTTATGCCTGGTGTGGACCCAATCTCCATAACACCATACAGAATGGCACCAGCAGAACTAAAAGAATTGAAAGTGCAGTTGCAAGAGCTGCTTGATAAGGGCTTCATTCGCCCTAGTGTGTCACCTTGGGGAGCGCCGGTGTTATTTGTAAAGAAGAAGGATGGCACTCTCCGGTTATGCATTGACTATCAGTAGTTGAATAAGGTGATGATAAAGAACAGATACCCATTGCCCCGTATTGATGATTTGTTTGATCAGTTGAGGGGTGCAGCTGTGTTCTCCAAAATTGACCTGAGATCAGGTTATTATCAGCTGAAAGTTCAAGAGCAGAGTATTTCAAAAACTATCTTCAGATGAACACTATCTTCAGACCATACCTCGATCAGTTTGTTGTGGTATTTATTGATGATATATTGGTTTATTCGAGGAATGCAGAAGAGCATGATAGACATCTGCGGATTATACTGCAGACTTTGAAGGAGAAACAACTATACCCCAAATTGTCGAAATGTGAATTTTGGCTGAAGGAGATATCCTTTTTGGGGCACATAGTATCAGCAGAGGGTATTAAGGTAGATCCTAACAAGATTGAAGCTGTCCTTAATTGGAAGCCACCCAGAAATGTCACAGAGATTCGCAGTTTTCTGGGGTTAGCTGGATACTACCGTCGATTTGTGAAGGGATTCTCTATGTTGGCATCTCCATTAACCAAGCTACTTAGAAAGGATGTGAAATTTCAGTGGACGGACAAATGCCAGCAAAGTTTTGATGAATTGAAAAGATGTTTGACAAAGGCTCTAGTCTTGACTTTACCTACACCGGTTAAAGAATGTACAGTTTACAGCGATGCTTCTCACAATGGGTTAGGTTGTGTGTTGATGCAAGATTGAAATGTCATTGCCTATGCATTATGCCAGCTAAAACCGCATGAGAGGAATTATCCGACACATGATTTGGAGCTTGCAGCTATCGTGTTTGCTCTTAAGATCTGGAGGCATTATTTGTATGGGGAGAAGTGCTACATCTACACATATCATAAGAGTTTGAAGTATTTGGGCACCCAAAAAGAGTTGAATTTGAGACAGAGGAGATGGTTAGAGTTGATAAAAGACTATGATTGTCTGATAGACTATCAGCCAGAAAAAGCTAATGTTGTGGCTGACGCCCTAAGTCGCAAGACTATGGCAAGTCTACAGGTTACTCCTTTGTCTTTAATACATGAGTTGAGATCATTACATGCCAGTCTAGAGATTAATGATGAGGGGCAGACAGCAGTTACATGGCATGTACAGCCAGTGTTAATTGATCAAATCAGAATGGTTGATCAGAATGATGAAAAGTATCAGAAGCTGTTGGAGGAGGTTTGACAGGGCAAGAAACCAAAGTTCTCAATCAGAGATGATGGTTTACTGCTACACCAGGGCAGAATGTGTGTTCCTAATGATGTTGATTTGAGGCAGATCATTTTGAAGGAAGCACATGAGTCTCCTTTTGCTATGCACCCTGGTGGTACAAAAATGTATACAGGGCTAAAGGAGCATTACTGGTGGATGGGTATGAAGAGAGATGTGGCAGAGTTTGTATCAAAATGCCTAACTTGTCAGCAAGTAAAGGCAGAGCATCAAGTACCAACTGGGTTATTACATCCACTACCAGTGCCAGAATGGAAATGGGAAAGAATAACGATGGATTTTGTAATGGGACTTCTGTGGACACAAAACAGTTATGATGCAGTATGGGTCATTGTCGACAGACTGACTAAGTATGCTCATTTTCTGCCAGTCCGAATGGACTACAGTTTGGACAGATTGGCCAGGTTGTACATCGATGAGATTGTGAGACTGCATGGAGTGCCAGTATCTATCGTATCAGACAGAGATCCTAGGTTCACTTCTAGATTCTGGGGTAGTCTTCAGAGAGCCCTAGGAACTAGATTGAACTTCAGTACTGCATTCCACCCACAGACAGATGGCCAGTCTGAGAGGGTAATTCAGATTTTGGAGGACATGCTACGGGCTTGTGTGATTGAGTTTGAAGGTAGTTGGGATACACACTTGCCTTTGATTGAGTTTGCTTATAACAACAGCTACCAATCAAGCATTGGGATGCCTCCATATGAAGCTTTGTATGGCAGAAAATATAGAACCCCGTTGTGTTGGGATGACGTGGGTGAAAGAAAAATGATTGGACCTGAAATTGTTCAACAAACTGAAGAAAAAATCAGGGTGATCAGAGGTCGACTTAAAGCTACATCAGACCGTCAGAAGTCATATATTGATTTGAAAAGAAGGGATATTCAGTATGCAGTGGGTGAGAAAGTTTTCCTCAAAGTTTCTCCTTGGAAGAGGATTATGAGATTCGGCAGGAAGGGGAAACTAAGTCCTCGTTTTATTGGGCCATATGAGGTATTGGAAAGAGTGGGTCCTTTGGCTTATCGTTTGGCACTACCTCCAGAGTTAGAGAATATACATAACGTCTTCCATGTGTCGATGTTGAGGAGGTATCGATCAGACCCATCTCATGTACTACCAATAGAAGAAATAGAAGTGAATCCAGACCTCACATATGAAGAAGAACCCATAAAGATTCTGGCTTATGAGGTGAAGCAGCTACGGAATAAGCAGATACCATTAGTAAAAGTGCTGTGGAACCATCATTCGGGCCAAGAAGCTACTTGGGAATGAGAGGAGGACATGAGGAGACAACACCCACGGCTATTCAGAAATTGATACCAGGTAAAATTTTGAGACGAAATTTATTTTAAGGGGGGGGGGGGGGGGGAGAATTGTAACACCCCTATTTGTATAGCCTGGTATATTTCACTGTTCCGGTGACCGGTGTCGGTCCGGACAATTAAGGGGATTAGAACCATACTTAAGACAACTAGAGAAGCCATAAACACAAATAATTAGTAATGTTTAATTAGTTAACTATAAATAAGAAAAACAGAACATAAGAGGTTAAATGAGCCGAGAGTCACAGCGATGGGTGACCTCCTCAGGAACGACTGTGAAGTCGTTTTAAACTCAAATTTCGAACCGTAAAAAGTGACACTGCAGTCCTTAGGATCCTTATGAACACAGTGGAAAAGAGAAAATCACGAAAAAGAACTGTTAAGTCAGTCAAATAATTAGGTCAGGGAGCCGGAAGAAATATTGGATTATTTGCAAACCGGGATGAACCGGCGAGGGGCAATTTGGTCAATTGACCAGAGTGACTCGACCTAATCACAAATAAAATTGGAGAAAAGAAAATTTCGGAATCAAGAATTAAATTAAAGAATTAATAGAAAAAAAATAAATAGAAAAAAAAAGAAAAAGAAAGAAGATGGAAAAGTCAAAGTTGATGACATCATGCATGATGTCATAAAGGATTAATTAATTTATTTTATTAATTTGGGATTTTTGGTCTTCAAAAAGGGGATAAGATTAAAGAAAATAAAACAAAAAAAAATTAGAATTGTCTTCTTCCTTTCCCTTGGTTGCCGCCCCACTTCCTCCATGAATCTCCATGGAGTTTTCTTCCTTTAAGCTTACACTTAAGCTTAATTCTCTTCACTTAACCTTCATAACTCCCTTAAATACCTCACTAGAACTTGTAATCTCAACTTAGGAAGAAGAGTATAAGAAGAAAGAAGGGCTAAAGCTAGAGATTTGAAGCTTTAAGTTAAGGTTAGTATGTTAACTCCTTATTTTTCCATTTAAATGCATAATTAGTGTTTGAAATGAGCTTAGAACTTGATTAAATGAAACAAATATGGGGGAAGGACCCATGCTGAAATTTCAGCCTGGTTGAAGGGAGTATGAATTGTATGAATTTAATGGGTTTGAATGAGTTAGAAACCTTCCTTAGTTGAATGATTAGCATTAAAACCATTAAGTGAGATTGATTGCAACAAAGTAGTGAGATTATGGTCTGAATGTTAGGGTTTGTGAACTAAATTTTGGAGAAATGCATAAATGATATCTTTGACCAATTGTGGACTGAAAAATGGTCAATAATGACCAAAGGAAATGTGTGGGAATTATTAGAATGGGAGTCAAATTCGTAGGTCAAATGGTCATGCTGCTGGCAGCATGACCAAACCTACTTTGAAGGACCAAAACGGGAATTTTACAAGCCCAATTGATATGCCACCAATTAGGGATGAAAATAGACATAAAAGGGCACAATTTTCATTAAGGAACCATGCCCAAAAATTGACCAAAACTTAGTGAACCAATTGACCAAAGTGAAATGAGAGCAGGCTGCCACTGCACAAACTGACCAAATGAACAGTAATTGTTCATTTGGTCATAACTCGAGCTAGACAGGTCAAATTGACCTGAAATTTTGCCATAAATTAGATAAGATATAGATCTAAAACTTTCATGAATAACACCACCCCAAATTATGCCATTAACCTAGTCAAATTATTGAGCAAAGTTGAGTTATTGAACCTGCAACTCTGCAGAATTGTCATTGAGCAGTAAAGTTTCAATGGCTATAACTCTCTCTAGAAAGCTCTGATTTAGGTGAATTTTAAACCGATGGAAACCTAAGACATAGTAGAACATTTCGTATGAAGGAAATTAGACCAAATTATGGACTTAACTTGATCAAATTATTGAATGAATTTGGACCAAAAATCTGCCAGAACCAAAATTGCAGCATGAACAGTGCACGTGAACAGTAATTATATTTTGGCTATAACTTGAGCTACAAAACTTCGATTGGGGTGATTCAAAAATGAAAATACACTTAAAACAATAAGGAACATTTTCTTTGAAGGAAGTTTTGCCAAATTCCAACAGTAGATGGACCAATGAAACAGTGCAATTTAGAACTCCAAAACCAAAAATTGGCAATTTTGCCTAAAAGACCTAAGCTTTGAGAAAATGGCCAAAACCAACAAGTTTAGTGACCAAAATGTGGTATGTGGGTGAAGTTGGAATTCTCATACCTATTAAGCCTTAGAAAGTCAACTATTTGACTTGAATAGTGCAATGAATAGTAACCCGAAACACAAAATTTAAGGAACGTCGAATTTAGCATGTTAGAGCTAGGTAATTGTGAAGCTAAATTTATTTTGGATTTATGTTAAGTTCTAGTACTGAAACATTATAAAATTGTATGTTTCAGTTAAAAAGAATATCAGGAAGGAACCCGAGGATCCGATTCGAGGGTAAGGGACGACTCGCTTGAGGTTTGTGCACAATAAACCCTATTTAAGCGTTTTATCCTTGAAAAATTGATTTAGTACGCATTATGAATTTATGAACTTTTGTGTTGCCACCTTGTGATCAAATTGTAACTTTGGAAATTGATTTGATTTTTGTATGCAATATTTGAATGAAATGTTTGAAATGGATTCTTGATTCACACTTAGCATGACAGTTACTTATTATTCCTCCTCCATTTATGGGGTTGAGATCGTTTATTTTCCTCCCTCTCTGGCTTGCCAGTAGAGGTTGTAGATCGGATGAGTACTCATTAGCTAGCTAGCCACCTCCCTCATTGATTTCACTTAATGGGGTTGAGATTGCTTTGTCGTGGTGTACAACACGGCATTGATCGGAAATTTTGTGTCATTGCTTAAGTTGTGTATGACTTTGGCAACACTATGTTTATGAAATTGTTTGACTAAACTGTGTTTAATAGATTATTTGACAAAATGATGTTATTATGAACATTAATATTTGTGAAATGTGATTGAGAAACATTTAAATTGTGTTTGGCAATGAATGATTTATTTATTGCATTTTAAATTTTTATTGTGGACCACTGAGTATTTTTATACTCAACGATAGCTTATTTTGCTGTCACAGATAAGAGCAAGGAGAAAGCAGCAGAGTGAGCTGCTGTTAAATCGAGGACTACTCTGATCATTTTGTACGGGTATTATTTTATACCCTTGTAGATAATCTTGATGTAAATATAGAAATGTTATTTGTATCAATGTAAGTTGAGCAGTTGTAAATAAATTGTAATGATATTATTTTGGACTTTCTTCTGTAAATTTAATATTTGTACATATGAAATTCCTACTTTATGCTTTGTGAATGGAATTATTAACTATTATGAGTTGATAAATTTGATTTGGATTGTGGAACTGTTTTGAAATGAATTGATTGGAGTTGAATTGTGATTTATTGGAGATTGGAAATTGTGAAACATATTTGGGAGTGTTTTTCTCAGGTATTTGAAGAACGGTTTTCTCCAAAAACAAATAGAACTTTGTCAAAATTTTTATAAAATTTGCTGCAAAATTTAAATGGACAAAAATTTTTACTAGTCTTTAAGCTTTGAATAAATGGTTTTAATTCTCACTAAAATGCTCACCACTTCCAAAATGTAAGAAAATCGTTTTAAAATCCCTTGTAGGGTACTTAATGAGTTATCGGTAGGTGAAGTTCGGTAGTTCATTAAGTATTCTACGGGATCATGTTATGCCTTACGGAGGGGTAAGGTGTGACAAAAAAACCAACACAAAGTGACCTAAAATTCACTTGAATCTGGGTAACCAAAATCTGGACCTGGAAAAATGACCATACGAACAGTGATTGTTCAAATGGGCATAATGTTGTGTGGAGAGGTCCAAATGACCTGATTCTTGAACCCATGAAAATCTTAGACATAATATAACAACTTTAATGAAGAATAGAAGCCCAAATTCTGACCATAACCTAATCAAATTGCTAACAAAAATTAGCTCATTAAAACTGCCAGAACCAAAAATTGCCCAGAAATTCTGGACACTGACCAATCCAGCCTGTTATGGTAAAAATACTATCACTTGAGCTAAAAAACTCCAAATGAAGTGATTCAAAAAGGAACTTAAAGTAGAGATATTAAGGAACAACTTTGGTGAAGAAATATTAGCCAAATTTCTACTGTAGATTGGTCCAATAGAACAGTAATCTTAGGTGACAAAAACTGAAATTTTGGAAATACTTCTAAAAAGACTTAAATTGTAATTGGCAACTAATGCCAACAAATTTATAACCCAAAATGTGGTATGGTCATGAGTTTAGAATTTGTATTCCTATTATTTATGAAATAGTCAAAATTTACATGAATAGTAATGTGAATAGTAACCACAATGACTTGTGAAATGGTATAATAAATTAGAGAAGCCATTGTAATTGTTAAATTATGATGTGGCTAGTAAATTGTGATTCTTGAATCTGAATGACCCTAAGACATAAGAGAATAACTCGTATGAAGGACCTTAGGCTAAAATACAACTATAATATCTCCAAATGGTTGGACAAAGTTGTGATTCCAGAATCTGCCTGGTTCTGAAATCAGAAAGAGACAATGAACCAGTTTTGATTATTTGACCATAAATTGAGTTCTAAAACTTTAATTGATGTGATTCAAAATAATTTGAAAAGCTAAGAGGAAGGCCTAAAACTTTGTTTTAGGGACCTAGAACCAATTCTAAGCCTATGTACTTGGAATTGTATGGCAAAGAAGATAGAAAATCCTGAAACTAGTGGACTTACAGGGTTCAACACCCTGGACCGTTATTAATTAATTGATTATAACAAGAGTTATACTACTTCAAAGTGAATGAAATCTATGAGTATAAGTATCATGTGAAAATGAAATTAGGCGTTGTGTTTCTACTAGGAATAGAATTAAAATGCTATAAAAAAATAAATAGAAAATATAATGAAATAATAAAACATAGTAACACTTAATGCTACTAATGTGCCCATGTATTGCCTAGACATATGTGTCAAATTGGATAGATTGGCATGCCAATAGGGGATTGATTAAGCAGTACTGCGTAAGGCTTTATGCCCATTATTGTAGCTTTATGCCTGCATATATGGCTTGTATGCCCGACTATTCATTACCATAGCTTTTTAGCTATATTGATTGCATACGTGGTTGACGTTTTGCATCCCATGGTATAACGGCCCGAGACACTACGGTGTCCAGTGCTAGCTATATTGATTGCATACATGGTTAATGTTATGCTTACCATGGTATGATGGCCCATGGCGCAAGTGTGTCCAGTGTTAGTTTACTCGCTTATCCAGTTTAGTTAGCCTATCATAGGTTACTTGGGTAGTGAAATTTGTTAAGAATAATGGAAATTAAATAAATAAGTAATAAGGACCTGAAATGAACTAGATTAGCTCTAAAAATTTTATTTATTATGTAATGATCCAAAACACCTAGAAAGTGTTGAGTGAAGTCATAAAAAGATTAGCAAAATAAATATAACTTAAATAAATATTACAAATGCATCTTCTATAATAATATGAATATAAATTCAATATTTTTATTAATTTTGTATATTGTACATTATTACTGTGGAGTGGAGAAAGCGAATCCATATAGTCGACCTTAAATTTTTGGGATAAAGGTTTAGTTGAGTTGAGTTGTATTATATATTATTGCTGTAAATTTATGAACTAAGCGTTTCCAAAGAGGAACAAAAAGGATAAAAGATAGTTATTATTAGAAATTTCATATTAAATCAAAATAATTATTGATTGCACAAATTATGCTTCATTTTTATCTTTATTCGTATATTTTATTTTCTTGTTATATTATTGCACCACTAAGCAGAAATGCTTAGCGCGATAGATTGTTTCCCTCGCATAGGTACTGAAGAAAAGCCTAGTGGACTGAATCTGAATCTGTAGAAGTCTTTAGGTTGTCACCTCCTCAGCAATGCATGAAGATAGGGCCCATATAGGTTATATTAATATATTCTGTACATCATAAATATTTACTATGTTGTATAAATATTTACTATGTTGTAATGTAAATTGAGAAAATGTATTTAATATGTATGCGATGTAAATTAATAAATTGGCTCTTTCATATGTAATTAATTTGGATATCATGTAAATTATGAATTTAGGTAATTAGTTTGTGAATCATGTAAATTAATAAAATTTGAGTATTTTTATATATGAATTTAGCATGAATAGATACGTATGAATATGAGTTGCAAGAATTGAATGTGAGATGATGATAATGATGAGATTATGTATTATTTTAATTGAAAATTTATATGAGATTTTTAAACTGGTAAATAGTAAAACACACCAAATAGTAATAAAATAGGGGAACCTCCATCAATTTCTCCTTAGAATATAATTGATTTTTAAAATATAACAAGCATAAATTTATTAAAGGAATAAAGTAAGATAAGATAAGGCACTCCGGCGTTGAATGTAGCATACCTTGCTCGGCTACACTGTAGACAGATAAGGGGTGTTACATTTATTGGTATCAAAGCACGATTTAGGCATTTCTGGACCTATGCATTGCATTCACAAGAGTCGAGGTGATAGTAATGCAAATCTATTTTCTCTGGTTATTTTAGGTTAAGGTATGGATCCTAATTCATAAAGAGCTGTAGAGGAAAGGGGGAAAGCCATGTTCCACCTATGGGTGATATGGGAAGCAGGGGAGATCCTGCTGTGCCAGTGCCAGAGGGGCCTGCACAATCCCAATAAGCTTTATGGGAACAGATAACCAAGTTCTTTCGATAGATAATTGGGGTTATTCCACCACTACAGCCTCTACAGCAGAAGACTCATTTGTGGAAAATAAGACTTCAAGGGGGCTGTAGACTTCAAGGGTAAGAAGGAAGACGACCCTATAGCTACTGCATATTGGTTAGAAAGGACTAAAAGAGTCCTGTAGCAATTACATTGAAAGTCAGAACAGAGTTTAGAGTGTGTAGTTTCACTGCTACAGGAAGCTGCCTATCAGTGGTGGGATGCTATAACTAAAGCAATACTGCCAGCCAAGGTGACTTGGGATTTCTTTTTTATGGAGTTCAGAAAGAAATATATTACCTGTGTCCATGAAGAGGAACAGAATAGGAGTGGTGATCAACAAAAAAGAGATTTTGGCCAGTCTAGTAACAAGAGGCTTAGAGAACCATTAAGTTCGACATCTGATCAGAGTAGGAGACATAGGCCCAGGCCCATATCCCTAAGAGGCCAACCAGAAACACCAGTAATGAGTACACCAGGACCAGCAGTGAGAAATTCTACCCCAAGAAAATGTAGCCATTGTAAAAAGTGGCATAGAAGTGAATGTAGGAGGTTGACTGGAGCTTGTTATAGATGTGGGGCCATGGACCATTTTCTGAAAGATTGCCCTAAGAAGAATTTTCCACGGACACTGACAAAGAAATTACCTTCTACTGCACAGAGTGATAATAGTTTGGAGAGATTGGAGAGATTTGAGGCAACTGGGAGTACTGTGAGGCTTGCATTTGAGACTATGGAAATACCAGATGCAAAAGTAACACCATGTGTAAATGTCATCCAAGCTAGTGAGGAGTCGAATCCAAAAAGTAAAGAGGCAACACAAGAAAGTGAAGAAGCAAGGAGGTAGCAAATTCCTTGACCATTTACACCAGGTAAATTTCAAGGATGAAATTTTATTTAGAGGGGAAGAGTTGTGACATCCTCATTTTAGGAAGTCTGTATATTCTACTATTTCGATGACTAACGTCTGTTTGGATAGTCAGAATGTCTGGAACCAGACTTAAACTAGAGTGAGGAGTCATTAATAACCTAAATAATGACAAGAAAAATTAAGAAAAAATTAAAAGAAATGATTTGGAGATAGGTTAAATGAGTCGAAGCTACAACAATTGGTAACCCTAATGGAAAGCGATTGTGAAGATAATTAGCGACCCTAGACCCATTGGGAACCCCGTGAAATAATTATTTGGGACTCAAGTGAAGAATTATTGAGGTTTATACTACAATAGAATACCAAGAAAATACAAGAAAAATTATGTCAATTGATACAGATAATTTTAGCTCAGTAAATAAAATGAAGGGCATTTTGGTCATTTTACCTTCAGAGATGATTTTTGACCAATATGTCCATTTAAGTAGGTGAGATTTATGCCATAAAATATGGATAAATATTGATAAAAATTTAATTAAAAATGAGTAAAAGAAAGAAGAAAGAAAAAAATCAAATAAAATGAAATTAAATTTGAATTATTAACTAAGCATGATGTCATAATGATCTAATTAAAAAAAAATTTAAATGAATGGAGATAAAGACATAAGAATGAGACAAAATCATAAGAAAAGTAAAAAATTCTTCATCTTCTTCTTTGGGTCCTCTTGGCCAAATTCATAGTGCTCTCTCCCTCCATTTTCTTTCCATTCCAAGCTTAATTTCCTTGATAAACTTCCATAAATTACCTAGTTTCCAAAACAAAAACTTCATATTTGCCTATGGTAAGAAGATTGAAAGCGAAAGATTGAAGAAAAATTGAAGTTGGTAAGAAGGAGAAAAAGCTAAGTTGGGGTTAGTGCTAAATCTATCTCTCTTACTCTTCTAATTCTTGAAAACAAGTTGAAACACACTAGAATTGTAAGAAAAATGAAGGAATAAAGCATGTAACACCCCTAAGTTCGGTAGTGTGTTCTACTGTTCTGGTGAGCAGTGCTGTCCGGACAGCTAGGATGCCTAGAACTACACTTCGTTATGAGTGAGGAGACATAAAATAATGAAATACAAGAAGAGAAAACACAAGAAAAACAAAGGAAAAATAATAGCAAAGAAATGTAACCAAGTTAAGGGAGCCGAGAACCCTAGCGATGGGTGACCGCACCGGGAAGTCACGGCGTGGACCGTTGACTAGCCCTGGACTGCGGGGAACCCTGGAAAATATTTTTAGGACTTAAAGAGACCCCTATTGAAGTATAAATATCATTAGAAATTTCAAAGAAAAATTAAATAATTAATACAAAGAAAAGTGAGAAATCGAAAAACAGACAAAACCCGGTGTTACCGAAAAATCAGGAATGTAACCCGAACAGGGGCATTATGGTCATTTGACATCCCGAATTGTCTTTTGACCTAAATATCAATTAAAAATAAATAATATTACACTTAGAAAATAAAATGAAAAATTAGTTTGGTGGTACCTAAAGTAAATAGCAAAAATGAAGGGTTTAATGTGGAATAAATGGGAGTTAAGCTTATTATATGATTAAATTGAGTAAGTGGACCACTATAGATTAAATAAAGAACAAAATGGGCAGGTGTAAGTTCATTAAACATTCTGCAACTTCATCTTCTCTAAGTTCTTCATCCATGCCAAAGTGAGAATAAAAGAAACCTCCATTGCCGTTTCACTTAAAGCTTCCTCCACTCCTTCATTTCACTTCCAATCACTTAGGTTTCTTCATTAAAGATTGCCTCCACATCACAAGGAAGAGTTTGATACTAAAATCAAGAAGTTTAGTCAAGGTTTAACAAGTCCCAACCAAAAGTAAGTTTGTATTTTTGAATATTGTTTTGTTAAAGTTTGTATACATGTTATGGGTGTTTGCTTTGTGAAGGAAATTTTAAGTTTTGAGGAGTTCCTTATATGTCCAATTTTGGACAGCCATGGAGTTGTATGGTTAATGAAATATTCTTACATATGTTTGATGAGAATTCATGTTGAATAGGGTGAATTGATGTCCTAGTAAATTATTCCACATGTATATGGTGATTGTGCACTTGGAATGGAAATTGATGAATTGTAGGACACTTTGGCATTGTGGAACAATTCGGCAGCCTTGGGACTCCATGATGAATGTATGAATTCATGAAGATATTGGCAGAATTATGACATTGAGGATTGATGGATATGTATATAAATTAGTGGCGGAAATTGTATGAAATGATGAGTAGTGCTATGTGTATTTATGGTTGTAATTGGACTTTATGAATTAGAGTTTTATTTGGTGTATTGAGGATGTTTGTATTCTGCCAAAATGATTTTTATGTGAAGTGGTAAATGGTTTTGGTAATGTACCAAAACAGAATGCGTAAGAGAGATGGACTTAGAGTAAGGTAAATGTGTAATTGATACATGTTTATGCAAGGTAATTAAGGATAGCCTACATTTTAGCCCATAACTTTAAATGTGTAACTCCAATTGGTATGAGACCAATGGGAGGTGAAACTAGGCACAAAATGTGCCAACTTTCATTGAGAAAGCATACCAAAATTCTGCTTTCAAGGTGACATGAAAAATGACCAATTCGGATTAAGTACAATTGAGGCCTAAAAACTGACCATTTGGGCAGTAGTTAGTGTTTAGGCCATAACTCACTCAAAACAGGTCCAATTGACCTGAAATTTTAACCATGAATAGTTAAGACCCATATCTACAAGTCTTATGAAGACACCAAAGCCCAGAAATGACCATAAGCAAGTCAAACAGCTTACAAAAGTTCGGGTCCAAAAACTGGCCGAACCAAAGTTGACCAAAGTTGACCTAAAATGACCTAATTTGATGCCATTTGACCAGCAATAGTAAAATGACCATAACTTGGTCTACATAACTCGGATTGACCTGAAATTTTGCCCTGCGTGCAATAAGACATAGATCTACAAGTTTGTAGTTTTGATCGAAACCCGAAAACCCAGGGAACTAGGTCGTCCGGCTAGGTCAAACTATTATACCGGAATCCAGCAAGTTGCAATAAAATGCACTAAACAAGGAAATGAAATTGGTAATGTGTACCAACCCTAAAACAATATCGAATGTGAAATATTAGTGACACTAAAACCTAAATTACCTAGAATGCATCGAGGGTCGGTATATTACGCGATTAAGCAAATAATAGCTTTCAGTGAATTATTTGTCAAACATTATCGATAGAGACAGTTTAATTTAGTACTGAAACACTTCAAATTGTGTTTCTCAGTTACCAAAGACTCAGGAAAAGGGAAGGAAACACTGAGTTCAGACCAGGAGACAATTATCAGAGGTTTGTGCACAACAACTATTTCTTTTGAATTTTTCAATTGAAATGAATTATGACTAATTGTACATTATTGTTTTAAATTGTGGAAATGTGTTTGAATGGATATTTATTGCTTGAAAAGCATTGTAAATGATTTGAAACTGTGAGAAACTATTTGAATGATATTGATGGATACTTATTGATTGAAAAGTATTGAAAATGGTTTGAAACCACAGCTATCATGTATATTGATTGTATTCCTCGCTAGCTTGTCTAGTGGGACGAATTGAATTCCCTCTTTGGCTGAAGTGTTGAGGTGTGTGCCTGTTGAGGAAGAATTGGATGAGTACTCATATTTTTGCTAGCTAGCTATGTTATTCCTCATTAGTCATCGACTTTTGGGACGAATTGAATACCTCATTAGCCATCGGCTTTTGGGACGAATTGAACTTTGGTACATGATTAAGCTGTGTGTGATTTATTGATATGTATTGTGAGATTGTGAAATGAATTTAAACTCTGATTGACATATACTGTCTTTTGAATTCAACCATGATCTGACTTATTAAAATTTATTGTGATATTGAGAAATGGAGTTTAAATTCTTGTTGACAATTACTGTCTTGAAATTAACTATGGTTTTAAGTATCCACTATTTATATGATTTATGAATTGTGATTTAAATTGTATTTGGTTAATGTTGTGCGCCACTGAGACATTGTCTCAGCGATAGCTTTTTATTACTGTCGCAGGTAGACAGACAGACAGGGCAGCAGACTAGGCTGCTATTACCTCCAGCGAGAGATTACCGGGTATAATGAGTATACCAACATTTTACATTTTGTACTGCAATGTATGACCATTGTATGTACATATTGTTTTTGGTTTTGAGCAGTTGTAAATTAAAATTGTACATTGAAGTTGTAAAATAATTATGAGTTATTTTGACTTGTAAAAATTGTATTATATTTCTTTTATCTCAGTCTTTGAAAAATCACTGTGGATTTGAGTTGAGAAAAATGTTGTGTTGAGAATATGTTGGAGTTGAGATTTGGAAATATATTGAAGTGCTTTTTACAGATTTTTTTGAAGAACTATTTATCCAAAATACAGATGGCACTCTGCCAAAATTTTTACAGAAATTCCAAATAATTCAAACGTGTTAGTTCTATCACTTCAGTTCAAAAAGGTTTTTAACACTTGTAAATAGTGCTCACCACTGTAAAAGAAGTAAGAAAAGTTTTTAAAATCCCTTGTAGTGTATTTAATGGGTTATCAGTAGACGGAGTTGGTAATTCATTAGGTATACTACGGGATCATGTTATGCCTTACAGAGGGGTAGGGTGTGACAAAGCATGAATTGATGAGGCCAATTTTCGGCCTTGGGAAATATAGGGGTTTGATGAATTCATAAATATAATTATGATTATTGGTATTGATTAACAAGTGGATATGAGTTGTATATGGATTTGCATGTGTTATGCATGAATTGTAAAAATTGAAGTTAGGGTTTTGACCTAACTTTGAGAAGTTTGTGTATGGCTTGAAATTGATGATGTTGAGATCAATTGTTAACTATTAGAAGTGCCATGACTATGAATTGAAGTTTGGGAGTTGGGTGGAATTGAAATTGGGAGTGCTGAATTTTCATGCAGGATTTCGGACCTATGAGTCCTGTGTGGTTTTTAAGCCATAGAGATAGTAGTATTGCTCCCATTAGTGTGAGGCTAATTGAAAATGAAACCTAGGATAATTTGATACATTTTTCATGAAGAGACCTTGTCAAGAAAACCAACACAAAGTGACCTAAAATTGACTTGAATCCGGGTAACCAAAATCTAGACCTAGAAAAATGACCATATGAACAGTGATTATTCAAATCGGCATAACTTTGTGTACAGAGGTCGAAATGACATGATTCTTGAACCCATGGAAATCTTAGACATAATAGAAACCCAAATTATGACCATAACCTAATCAAATTGCTAACCAAAATTACCTCATCAAAACTGCTAGAACCAAAAATTGCCCAGAAATTTTGGACACTGACCAATCCAGCCAGTTATGGTAAAAATGCTATAACTTGAGCTAAAAAACTCCAAATAGAGTGATTCGAAAAGGAAATTAAAGTAGAGAAATTAAGGAACAACTTTGATGAAGAAAAGTTAGCCAAATTCCCACTTTAGATTGGTCCAATGAAATAGTAAATTTAGGTGACAAAAATTAAAATTTTAGAAATACTTCTAGAAAGACTTAAATTATAATTGGCAACTGATGCCAATAAATTTATAACCCAAAATGTGGTATGATCATGAGTTTAGAATTTGTATTCCTATTATTTATGAAATAGTCAAAATTTACATGAATAGTAATGTGAACAGTAACCATAATGACTTATGAAATGGTATAATAAATTAGAGAAGCCATTATAATTGTTAAATTATGATGTGGTTAGTAAATTGTGATTCTTGAACTTGAGTGAACCTAATGTCACACCCTACCCCTCTGTAAGGCATAACATGATCCCGTAGTATACCTAATGAATTACCAACTCCGTCTACTGATAACCCATTAAATACACTACAAGGGATTTTAAAAACTTTTCTTACTTCTTTTACAGTGGTGAGCACTATTTACAGGTGTGAAAGACTTTGGTGAACTGAAGTGAAACAACTAACTCATTTGATTTATTTGGAATATCTGTAAAATTTTTGGCAAGGTGCCATTTGTATTTTGGACAAAACAGTTCTTCAGAAAACCTGTAAAAAGCACTTCAAATCCACAGTGATTTTCAAAGACTAAGATACAAAAATATAACACAATTTTTACAAGCCAAATAACTCATAATTATTTTACAACTTTACTGTACAACTTAAATTTACAACTGCTCAAAACCAAGAACAAAATATACATACAGTGAATATACATTACAGTACAAAATGCCACATATGGTATACTCACTATACCCAAAATCTCTCGCTGGCGGTACTAGCAGCCTAGTCTGCTGCCCTGTCTATCTCTCTACCTGCGACAGCAATAAAAAGCTATCGCTGAGACAATGTCTCAGTGGTGCACAACATTAACCAAATACAATTTTAAATCACAATTCATAAATCATATCATTAGTGGATACTTAAAACCATAGTTGATTTCAAGACGATGAATGTCATAAGGAATTTAAACTCCAATTCACAAATTATCAAAATTCATAATAACACAATTTAGTCAAATAGCTTAAGAATACCGTATTGCCAATTCATACACAATTTGATCAAATTATTGAATAACACAGTTTTTCCAATCAATGACACAATTTGATCAAATAACTGAATAATACCTTTTTGCAAATCAATAACACAATTGATCAAATAACTGAAGAATACAGTGTTGCCAATCTATAACACAATTTAGGCCATGACACAATTTTTCCATATATGCCGTGTTGTACACCACGACAAGACATGCTCACCCCAATAATCGAAATCAATGAGGGAGGAAGCTAGCTATATAATGAGAACTCATCCATACTCACCTCAGACTGGGAAGTCAAAGAGGGAGGAACATAATCATACTCACCCCAGACTAATAAGTCAAAGAGGGAGGAATAATCACACTCACCCCATTAATGGAGGAGGAACATATTATCAGTGTCATGCCAATTGTGAGTCAAAACAATTCCAAACATTTTATTCAAATGATCCGTAAGAATCCAATAAATTTCCAAAGTTATAATTTCATTCACAAAATGGCAACACAATTCGTAATTCACTTCAATTTCCACAAAAACCATTTACAGTGCTTTTCAATCAATAAGTATCCATCAAATACCATTCAAACAATTTTTCACAGTTTCAAACCATTCACAATGTTTTTCAATCAATAAGTGTCCACCAAACACATTTCCACAATTTAAAACAATGATATGCAAATAGTCAATATTTATTTCCATTGAAAATAATTCAAAAGAAACCGTTGTTGTGCACAAACACAATTTAAAACAATAATGTACAATAGTCATAATTCATTTCAATTGAAAAATTCAAAAGAAATAGCCGTTGTGCACAAACCTCTGATATTTGTCTCCTGGTCTTGACTCAGTATTTCTTTCCCTTTTGCTGAGTCCTTGTTAACTGAGAAACACAATTTGAAGTGTTTCAGTGCTAAATTAAACTGTCTCTATCGATGGTGTTTGGTAAATAATGCACTGAACTCAATTATTCACTTAATCACCTAATATACCGACCCTCGATGCGTTTTAGGTAAATTAGGTTTTAGTGTCATTAATATGTCACACTCGATAGGGTTTTAGGTTTGGTACGTTTTACCAAAGTCATTTCCTTGTTTAGTGCATTTTAATGCAACTTCTTTGGATTTCGGGATACTTGGTTTGACCTAAACTGACGATCTAGTTCCCTCGGTTTTCGGGTCTCGGTCGAAACTACAAACTTGTAGATCTAGGTCTTATTGCACGCGGTGCAAAATTTCAGGTCAATCCGAGTTAAGTAGACCAAGTTATGGTCATTACACTATTGCTGGTCAAGTGGTACCATTTTAGGTCAATTTTAGGTCAAATTGGTCAATTCTGGTTCGGCCAGTTTTTGGACCCGAACTTGTGCAAGTTGTTTGACTTGCTTATGGTCATTTCTGGGTTTTGGTGTCTTCATAAGACTTGTAGGTATGGGTCTTAACTATTCATGGTTAAAATTTCAGGTCAATTGGACCTGGTTTGAGTGAGTTATGGCCTAAATACTCACTGCTGCCCAATTGGTCATTTTCAGGTCTAATTGCACCTAATCCGAATTGGTCAAATTTTTAGGTCACCTTGCAAGCAGAATTTTGGCATGGTTTCTCAATGAAAGTTGGCACATTTTGTGCCTAGTTTCACCCAAATTGGTCTCATACCAATTGAGGTTACACATTCAAGGTTATAGGCTAAAATATTCACTGCCCTCAATATGCATTTCACACCCCAACTTCAAACACATACTCACCTTGCAAGGTTTACTTCCATACCCTACCAAACTGTTTTGGCACATTACCAAAAACATTTTCTACATTACATTAGCATTATTTTGGGCAGATTCCAATCACCCTCAACACACCAAATATCATTCACAATTACAATTTCTAAATACCATTACAACCACACCTAAACATTACAAACTTTACATACACTTTACAACATTCATTCACATACATATCATCAATCCTTCTAGGTCAATATTCTGCCCACTCTTCCTTCAATATACACCATTTCTCAAGTGTCCACAAGCTGCCACAAAACATTCATCAACATCACATTGCCGTACCATATGCCAATTCCCATCAAAGTGCATAATTCACCATATAAACATGCAATAACTCACTAAGTTACTAAATCACCATTATTAACATTCTTTCCCATCAATTATATGCACAAATACCTCATCATAAACGTGACCCATGGCTGTCCAAAATGAAAATAACAATAACCTTTCAAACTTAAAATTTTCCTTCACCAAACTAATACCCATAACATGCACAAAAACTTTAACAAAGGATTTCTCAAAATGCAAACTTACCTTTATTTGTAACTTGCTAAACCTTCACCAAACTTCTCAAATTGGGTGTCAATATCTTCCTTGTGATGTGTAGACAAAGTTTAATGAAGGAACTCAAGTGTTTGGAGTTGAAATGGAAGGAGGGATCAAGCTTGCATGAAAATGTCCATGGAGTTTTCTCTCCCTTCATTCACGGCTTGGATGGTAAATGAAGAAGATGAAGTGGCTGCTGGACATAGTGGACTTACATCAGCCCCATAATGTGTTTATTTTATTCTCTTAGTGGTCCACTTACTCTAATTAATTCATATTATAAGTTACTTTCACTTAATCCCACATTAAACCCTTAATTCTCACTATTTACTTTAGGTACCACCAATTTAATTTTTCATTTCATTTTCTAAGTGTAATATTATTTATTTTTAATGGAAATTTAGGTCAAAAGACACTTGGGATGTCAAATGACCATAATGCCCTGTTCGGGTGGCATTCACGATTTTCGGTATTACCGGGTTTTGTCTATTTTTCGATTTCTCACTTTTCTTTGTACTAATTATTTAATTTTTCTTTGATATTTCTAATGATATTTATTCTTCAACAAGGGTCTATTTATGTCCCAAAAATGTTTTCCAGGGTTCCCCGCAGTCCAGGGCCAGTCAACGGTCCACGCCGTGACTTCGGTCTGATCACCATCGCTAGGTTTCTACTCGTTTAACTTGATCACATTTCTTTGCAATCATTTTTCCTTTGTTTTTCTTGTACTTTCTTTTCTTTTATTTCATTATTTTATGTCTCCTCACTCATATTAAGGTGTGGTTCTAGGCATCCTAGTTGTCCGGACAACACTGGTCACTGGAGCAGTAGAACGCACTACCGAACTTAGGGGTGTTACAATTCTCCCCCCCTTAAATAAATTTCGTCCACGAAATTTTACCCAGTAGTCATCTTACAATAGTCATACGTTTATTTTCTCCTTTCTATATGATCGTATAATCTTCTTTTCCTCAAATTTGTATAAGTCTTTTAACAATCTAATACAATGTTTGATTTGTTTGGATAACACCAATCTCCTCTTACTATTATGCTGTCTAATATTTCGATTCACGTTGCTTCTTGAATGACCCTTGAGGTCATGTTAGAATCATTCATCAGTCATTGGTCCTCTGACCATTCTAATCCATAGTCTTCCTCACATTCGTAATATTTCTTTGTTACATATGAATCAACTGTTCAAATCTCTACTTCCGTAACTCTTTTTATCTGTCAATATTCTATAACTTACTTCCTTTTGTACTGAACTGTAACCTTTCGATATTCTAACTTTTGAGTTTTAGATCCCTAAGTAGGATTTTCAAACTTATTTCTAACAATTAAATTCTGTCATGGCATAACTATACCAAAACAGATGCCGTTGGCAACTATTCTTATCTAGGTGTACTATCGGGTAGTACGTAGCTCTACACAATAATCTCAAGTCAGTACTGTAATCTGCAGCTTACAGTATAAACATCAAGAACATTGCATAGTTACTACGATACATCCCAATAGATCAAACTTTGTTATCTTTTATTCATTTGAATTCAACGATATTCGAATCTTATTCTGATTACAATATCCATTAGCAATTTCTAACAGTAACCTCCTTGCCCTCATCTAGAGCAATTCCATTACTGCATCTTACTTTTACGTCCTCTTGCCTTACATTAAGTAGGCTCGCTAATTAGCTTATAATTTTATGGTGTGTCAGCAAATACTTTTCACGATAAACTCTTCCAAAACTAATTTCACTTGTTATCACAATCCTTATCCTAAAGGACTAGTCACTAATGCATCAAAATTTATTTCCACGACCTCTGTACAATAATACAAGGAGATTTCCTCCCGTTAGTGCATATTTATAATGTAATGTCTTGTATGTATCAAACATTTGAGCGATTGCGATTCTGACAAAAGATTTCAAATTCACGATTGAAATTCACTTTAAAACCATTGCTCGATACCACTAAAACATGTCACACCTATCCCTCTGTAAGGCATAACATGATCCCGTAGTATACCTAATGAATTACCAACTCCGCTTCATCGATAACCCATTAAATACACTACAAGGGATTTTAAAAACTTTTCTTACTTCTTTTACGATGGTGAGCACTATTTACAGTGTGAAAGACTTTGGTGAATCAAGTGAAACAACTAACTCATTTGATTTATTTGGAATATCTGTAAAATTTTTGGCAAGGTGCCATTTGTATTTTGGACAAAGCAGTTCTTGAGAAAACTCAGTAAAAGCACTTCAAATCCACAGTGATTTTCAAAGACTAAGATACAAAAATATAACACAATTTTTACAAGCCAAATAACTCATAATTATTTTACAACTTTACTGTACAACTTAAATTTACAACTGCTCAAAACCAAGAACAAAATATACATACGGTGAATATACATTACTGATACAAAATGCCACATATGGTATACTCACTATACCCAAAATCTCTCATTTGGCGGTACTAGCAGCCTAGCCTGCTGCCCTGTCTATCTCTCTACCTGCGACAGCAATAAAAAGCTATCGCTGAGACAATGTCTCAGTGGTGCACAACATTAACCAAATACAATTTTAAATCACAATTCATAAATCATATCATTAGTGGATACTTAAAACCATAGTTGATTTCAAGACGATGAATGTCATAAGGAATTTAAACTCCAATTCACAAATTATCAAAATTCATAATAACACAATTTAATCAAATAGCTTAAGAATACCGTATTGCCAATTCATACACAATTTGATCAAATTATTGAATAACACAGTTTTTCCAATCAATGACACAATTTGATCAAATAATGAATAATACCTTTTGCAAATCAATAACACAAATGATCAAATAACTGAAGAATACAGTGTTGCCAATCTATAACACAATTTAGGCCATGACACAATTTTTCCATATATGCCGTGTTGTACACCACGACAAGACATGCTCACCCCAATAATCGAAATCAATGAGGTAGGAAGCTAGCTATATAATGAGAACTCAACCATACTCACCTCGGTGGGAAGTCAAAGAGGAGGAACATAATCATACTCACCCCAGACTAATAAGTCAAAGAGGGAGGAATAATCACACTCACCCCATTAATGGAGGAGGAACATATTATCAGTGTCATGCCAATTGTGAGTCAAAACAATTCCAAACATTTTATTCAAATGATCCGTAAGAATCCAATAAATTTCCAAAGTTATAATTTCATTCACAAAATGGCAACACAATTCGTAATTCACTTCAATTTCCACAAAAACCATTTCTGATGCTTTTCAATCAATAAGTATCCATCAAATACCATTCAAACAATTTTTCACAGTTTCAAACCATTCACAATGTTTTTCAATCAATAAGTGTCCACCAAACACATTTCCACAATTTAAAACAATGATATGCAAATAGTCAATATTTATTTCCATTGAAAATAATTCAAAAGAAACCGTTGTTGTGCACAAACACAATTTAAAATAATAATGTACAATAGTCATAATTCATTTCAATTGAAAAATTCAAAAGAAATAGCCGTTGTGCACAAACCTCTGATATTTGTCTCCTGGTCTTGACTCAGTATTTCTTTCCCTTTTGCTGAGTCCTTGTTAACTGAGAAACACAATTTGAAGTGTTTCAGTGCTAAATTAAACTGTCTCTATCGATGGTGTTTGGTAAATAATGCACTGAACTCAATTATTCACTTAATCACCTAATATACCGACCCTCAATGCGTTTTAGGTAAATTAGGTTTTAGTGTCATTAATATGTCACACTCGATAGGGTTTTAGGTTTGGTACGTTTTACCAAAGTCATTTCCTTGTTTAGTGCATTTTAATGCAACTTGCTGGATTTCGGGATACTGGTTTGACCTAACCGGACGATCTAGTTCCCTCGGTTTTCGGGTCTCGGTCGAAACTACAAACTTGTAGATCTAGGTCTTATTGCACGCGGTGCAAAATTTCAGGTCAATCCGAGTTAAGTAGACCAAGTTATGGTCATTACACTATTGCTGGTCAAGTGGTACCATTTTAGGTCAATTTTAGGTCAAATTGGTCAATTCTGGTTCGGCCAGTTTTTGGACCCGAACTTGTGCAAGTTGTTTGACTTGCTTATGGTCATTTTTGGGTTTTGGTGTCTTCATAAGACTTGTAGGTATGGGTCTTAACTATTCATGGTTAAAATTTCAGGTCAATTGGACCTGGTTTGAGTGAGTTATGGCCTAAATACTCACTGCTGCCCAATTGGTCATTTTTCAGGTCTAATTGCACCTAATCCGAATTGGTCAAATTTTTAGGTCACCTTGCAAGCAGAATTTTGGCATGGTTTCTCAATGAAAGTTGGCACATTTTGTGCCTAGTTTCACCCCAAATTGGTCTCATACCAATTGAGGTTACACATTCAAGGTTATAGGCTAAAATATTCACTGCCCTCAATATGCATTTCACACCCCAACTTCAAACACATACTCACCTTGCAAGGTTTACTTCCATACCCTACCAAACTGTTTTGGCACATTACCAAAAACATTTTCTACATTACATTAGCATTATTTTGGGCAGATTCCAATCACCCTCAACACACCAAATATCATTCACAATTACAATTTCTAAATACCATTACAACCACACCTAAACATTACAAACTTTACATACACTTTACAACATTCATTCACATACATATCATCAATCCTTCTAGGTCAATATTCTGCCCACTCTTCCTTCAATATACACCATTTCTCAAGTGTCCACAAGCTGCCACAAAACATTCATCAACATCACATTGCCGTACCATATGCCAATTCCCATCAAAGTGCATAATTCACCATATAAACATGCAATAACTCACTAAGTTACTAAATCACCATTATTAACATTCTTTCCCATCAATTATATGCACAAATACCTCATCATAAACGTGACCCATGGCTGTCCAAAATGAAAATAACAATAACCTTTCAAACTTAAAATTTTCCTTCACCAAACTAATACCCATAACATGCACAAAAACTTTAACAAAGGATTTCTCAAAATGCAAACTTACCTTTATTTGTAACTTGCTAAACCTTCACCAAACTTCTCAAATTGGGTGTCAATATCTTCCTTGTGATGTGTAGACAAAGTTTAATGAAGGAACTCAAGTGTTTGGAGTTGAAATGGAAGGAGGGATCAAGCTTGCATGAAAATGTCCATGGAGTTTTCTCTCCCTTCATTCACGGCTTGGATGGTAAATGAAGAAGATGAAGTGGCTGCTGGACATAGTGGACTTACATCAGCCCCATAATGTGTTTATTTTATTCTCTTAGTGGTCCACTTACTCTAATTAATTCATATTATAAGTTACTTTCACTTAATCCCACATTAAACCCTTAATTCTCACTATTTACTTTAGGTACCACCAATTTAATTTTTCATTTCATTTTCTAAGTGTAATATTATTTATTTTTAATGGAAATTTAGGTCAAAAGACACTTCGGGATGTCAAATGACCATAATGCCCCTGTTCGGGTGGCATTCCTGATTTTTCGGTATTACCGGGTTTTGTCTATTTTTCGATTTCTCACTTTTCTTTGTACTAATTATTTAATTTTTCTTTGATATTTCTAATGATATTTATTCTTCAACAAGGGTCTATTTATGTCCCAAAAATGTTTTCCAGGGTTCCTCAGCTGTAATACCAACGGTCCACGCCGTGACTTCCCGGTGCGGTCACCCATCGCTAGGTTTCCCGGCTCGTTTAACTTGATCACATTTCTTTGCAATCATTTTTCCTTTGTTTTTCTTGTACTTTCTTTTCTTTTATTTCATTATTTTATGTCTCCTCACTCTCATTGAAGTGTGGTTCTAGGCATCCTAGCTGTCCGGACAACACTGGTCACTGGAGCAGTAGAACGCACTACCGAACTTAGGGGTGTTACACCTAAGACATAAGAGAATAACTTGTATGAAGGACCTTAGGCTAAAATACGACTGTAACATCTCTAAATGGTTGGACAAAGTTGGGATTCCAGAATCTGCTTGGTTCTGGAATCAGAAAGAGACAATGAACCAGTTTTGATTATTTGATCATAAATTGAGTTCTAAAACTTTAATTGACGTGATTCAAAATAATTTGAAAAGCTAAGAGGAAGGCCTAAAACTTTGTTTTAGAGACCTAGAACCAATTCTAAACCTAAGTGCTTGGAATTGTATAGCAAAGAAGATAGAAAATCCTGAAACTAGTAGACTTATAGGGTTCAGCATCCTGGACAATTATTAATCAATTGATTATAGATAGAGTTATACTACTTCAAAGTGAATGAAATCTATAAGTACAGGTATCATGTGAAAATAAAATTAGGCGTTGTGTTTCTACTAGGAATATAATTAAAATGCCACAAAATATAAATAGAAAATATAATGAAATAATAAAACATAGTAACACTTAATGGTACTCATGTGCCTATGTATTGCCTAGACACGTGTGTCAGATTGGATAGATTGGCATGCCAATAGGGGATTGATTGAGCAGTACTACGTAAGGCTTTATGCTCGTTATTATGGCTTTATGCCAACATTTATGGCTTGTATGTCCAACTATTCATTACCATAGCTTTTTAGCCATATTGATTGCATATGTGGTTGACGTTTTGCGTCCCATGATATGACAGCTCTAGACACCATGGTGTCCAGTGCTAGCTATATTGATTGCATACATGGTTGACGTTATGCGTCCCATGATATGACAGCCCGCGGTACAAGTGTGTCCAGTGCTAGTTTACCCACTTATCCAGTTTAGTCAGCCTGTCATAGGTTACTTGGGTAGTAAAATTTGTTAAGAATAATGGAAATTAAATAAATGAGTAAAAGAGACCTGAAATAAACTAGATTAGCTCTAAAAATTTTATTTATTATGTAACGATTCAAAACACCTAGAAAGTGTTGAGTGAAGTAATAAAAAGATTAGCAAAATAAATATAACTTAAATAAATATTATAAATGCATCTTCTATATTAATATGAATATAAATTCAGTACTTTTATTAATTTTGTATATTGTATATTATTATTGTAAATTTATGAACTAAGCATTAAAAAGAGGAACAAAAAGGATAAAAGATAGTTATTATTAGAAATTTCATATGAAATCAATATAATTTTTTATTGCATAAATTATTCTCCATTTTTATCTTTATCGGAATATTTTATTTTTTTGTTGTATTATTGTACCACTAAGCAGAAATGCTTAGCACGATAGATTGTTTCCCCATGTAGATACTGAAGATAAAACCCAGTGGACATTAGACTGAGATTTTAGAGTTTGGATCTGCAGAAGTGTTCAGGTTGTCACATTCTTAGCAATGCATGTAGATATGTAACACCCCTCACCCAACTACAGTGTAGCCGAGCAAAGTGTGCTACATTCGGTGTCGGAGCACCTTATCTTATCTTACTTTATTTCTTTAATAATTTGATCTCATTATATTTTAATATCAATTATTTTTCGACGGAGAAACTAGCGGAGTTTTCCCTATTTTATTACCAGTTAACGTATTTTACTATTCACCTGTTTGAAAATTTTAATAATATTTTACAATAAAAATGTTATCAATTATTCTCATTATTCACATCTCATTCATATATCTCAATTTCATATTCCTTTCCATGCATTTCCATTCATGCACAATTTATATATATAAGTTCTCAAGTTTTATTAATTTACATGATTTACAGACTGATTACATAAATTCATAATTTACATGATCTACAAATTAATTACAGTTCAATAATCTATATTTCAACATACAATTCATAGTTTACATTATAAATAATAACTAATTATAATGTACAAAATACATAATATGATCTATATGGGCCCTATCTACATGCATTGCTGAGGAGGTGATGTAACACCCTCTCGGTAGCAACTCCGTACATTCTGCTGTTCCGGTGACCGGTGTCGGTCCGGACAGCTAGAACGTCCGAAAAAATATTTAAACTAAAGTCAGGAACCATAATTAACTCAAATATTAATAATAAAAATTTAGGAAAATTTTTTGAAATAAAATACAACCAAGTTAAACGAGCCGGTGCCCAAGCGATGGGTAACCAGAGTGAAGTTGCGGTTCTCGCAACGAGGAGCCCTAGACCCGGGGAAAAATTCATAAAATAATTTTTGGGACTCCAGAGAAGGGTCATTGAGGTTCCTATGGCATTAGAATGCCAAGAAAATATTTAGAAAAATTTTTCAATCGGTACAGACAATTTTGACCCGTTAAGCCAAACGGAGGGCATTTTGGTCATTTCGCCTTCAGAGACGATTTTTGGCCGACTTGTCCAGTTGAGTAAATAATTAATATGACATAAAATATGAATAAACATTACTAAAAATTGAATTGAAAATGAGTAGAGAAAAGAAGAAAAGAAAATGAAGGAAAATGCTTAATTATGACATATGATGATGTCATTTAAAAGCCCCCTCCAATCACCATTTGACAAACCAATAAAAAGAGATAAAAATGACTTAAAATGAGATAAAAAAAACAAAGGAAACCAGCAGTTTCCTTCTTCATACGGGCTGGAATAAGAAAGAAAGAGAAAGAAAGAAAGAAAGGAAGAAGGAGAAGGAGATGAACAGTAGCAGAAATAGGGGTTCAGCAGGGCAGCATCTTTCTCTTCCGTCCAGGTGAGTTTAGCTCAACATCTACGGCTGATTTTTGGATATGTTTGAGGTATGTATGTGTGGAAGTTATGGTTAAAATTTGGTGATTGTTCAACGGTTGGATTTGGAGAAATATATTGTTGAACACAGGCTGTCTGTAGGTTGAATTCTGAAATTTGGCTACTGAAATTTGGAAATTTTGCTTATGTAATTTGAGAATGTTTACATATGAATTAAGTATGAATGGAAATGTATGGAAATGATTATGAAATTGAAATGTATGGATGAGATTTGAAATATGAGAAAATTATGAGAATGATTGATGAGATAATTATGATTAGCATGGATAAGATTTTATTTTAGAAATATTATTGAATTGAATTTCAAACAGGTGAATATTGAAATACGCCAAACGATAATAAAATAGGAGAAACTCCGCTGGTTTCTCCATCGAAAAATAATTGATATTAAATTAAATGAATTCAAAATTATTTAGAAAAAAATAAAGTAAGATAAGTTAGGGTGCTCCGGCACCGATTGTAGCATGCCTTGCTCGGCTACACTGTAGTCGGGTGAGGGGTGTTACAGGTGACAACCTTGAACATTCTGCAGATCAAAACTCCAAAATCTCTGTTTGGTATTCACTGGGCTTTAACTTCAGTACCTGCGCGAGAAAACAAATCCATCGCACAAAGCATTGCTGCTTAGTGGTGCAATAATATAACAAGGAAATAATATAACAAGTAAAAATAATTGAAGCGTATTTCCTATACTCAAGAATTTTACTGGGTTCATATGAAATTTTCCATATAATATATATTTTTTCATTTATATTGCTCTCCAGAATCACTTCTTTCATAAGTTTACAATAATCATTTATATAATGTATAAATAAATTTAAAATTTATACTTATACTTATATTCTTATGAAAATCAAATTTGTAATGTTATTTAATTTATAATTCTTCTACTAGTCTTTTTATCACTTTCTTGATACTTTCCAAGTTCTTTACAATCATTTCGTAATATTTAGAATTTTTAGAACTAGTTTAATTTACTTCAGATCATTCTAAGGAACAAATTTTTGGAGCTAATCTAATTTATTTCAGAACTTCTTCTCATTTATTTACTTTCTAGCTCTTTTAATTACTAATATTCATAACTTATTTTAATAAATTAGACTGCCCAAGTAACCTACGACAGGCTGACTAAACTGGATAATAGGTCGTTGGCATCGGACACCACGGTGTCTCGGGTGGTCATACCATGGGACGCAGAACGTCAACCACGTATGCAGTCAGTATGGCTAAAAAGCCATGATAACACATAATCGGGCCTTAAGCCATGAGTGCAGGCATAAAGCCATGAATGCGGGCATAAAGCCATGAATACGGGCATAAAGCAATGAATACAGGCATAAGGCCTTTCGCAGTACTGCTAAAATAATACCCTATTGGCATGCCAATCTTTCCAATCTGACACACATGTCTAGGCAATACAAGGGCACATAATATCATTAAATATTAATATATTGTGTTTTATGACTATTATTTCATGACAAATTTCATAAATTATACTTTCATCATAATATTCATACATTCCTTACATCATTCATATTGATCACAATTCACAACAATGGTGTTCATGTACCATTGTACTCAAGACATTCTTCCTTTCTCTCATAAAGAAAACTAATGTTCCATTCATATTTTCATGTGATTCATTTATTCATTATAATATTTATATGAATTCATAACTCATACAAGGTGTTATTATCTTATTTGTAATGGAAACATAAGTCCTAATGTAAATCTCATCCCATTTATACTCAACAATCCATCTAGGTAAATTTCATTTCATATTCAAGTGGTATTACTTATGTTTTACTAGACCTACTAGTAATGGGAATACAAATCTTTACTATATACTCACATAACTTAAATGTTCATTAAGTCATTTCGGTGCATTACTATTTCTATTCCAAGTAATCCATGAACATTTCATGGATTCCAAATTTCATATCTTAATTTCCTCTACCAATTTAGTTCTTACACTTTGTGTCTTTGTACTACTATTCATATTACTATTCACTCAAATTATTGACTTTTTAATACGTAATAAATTTATTGAACCTAAGTTCACCAAGATGCCACATTTTTTTTCTAAAGTTGTTGGTATTGGTTGCCAATACCATTTTAATTCTTAGTGTTGGTTACTTTACCATTTTCAGATTTCAAGCACTAAGTTTACTATTCCATTGGTCATTTGTACACTAGGAATTTGATAAAATTGTCTTCATGAAAGTTGTTCCTTATTGTGTCTAGTTACATTTCTTTTTTTAAATCACTCCATTTGGAGTTTTGTAGCTCAAGTTATGGTCATTTTACCAAAACTGGCCGGATTGACCTGTACCCAGAATTTCTGGGCAATGGTTCTGCCAGATTTGGCGACCTAAGTTTGGTTGGCAATTTGACTAGGTTATGGTCAAAATTGGGATTTGTGTTCTTCATGAAAGTTATAGGGATATGTCTCAGATTTCTGCTGGTAAAATTTCAAATCAATTAAGCTTTTCTACACTGAGTTATGACCATTGGAACAAATACTGTTCATTTGGTCATTTTCCAGGGACAGCATGTTGGTCACCGGGAATAGGGTAATTTTTAGGTCAACTTCGTTTGGTTTTCTGAGCAGGGTTTCTTCACCAAAGTTGTGCCATTATGTGTCTAGTTTCATTTCCAATTGGCCTTGCACCAATTGAACCTATACAACTCCATTTATGGCTGCCCAAACCTGCTACACTCACAACTAGTCCTGCAGGTCACCAAGGGCAGCATGCCTAAACTCAACTCCATTAGCCTTACTCACTTCAATTCCTCCTCACATACATTCAAATGGTCACTAATTGACCATTACAAGGTTAATATACAATTTCATAAACAAAACTCCAATTTTTTCACAAACCCTAATTCCCAAGTGTCCATTTCATGCTTTTCATGTCATCTAACACATCCAACACACATAGTTCAACATCTAACTCAAGTTATCTCCTCACAAACCACTTCTAAACAATTCAAGTCATACAAATCAACAAATCTCATCCTTCTCCCATGGCTGCCAATTTTCATACATACTTCAATATAATTGTTTTGTTCAATTTTTCTACAAACTCTCATTTAATTTGTCTTCCTAATAAGGATTAAAAAGATAAGGAAGTGAGTATAGGCACTAACCTTTTTGAGCACTCTCTTGGCTTGTTGAAACCTTAGAATTTTTACTTCTTATAGCTGCCTAGAGTTGCCTTGTGATGTGGGAATGAATTTTTGTGAAGGGTGTTTAGGGTTTTTATGGTGAGAAAGGGTGGGAATTCAAGCTTGGAAGCTTGAAAAATAGAAGAAGAACTCTTCCATGGTGGTGCGGCTGGTTGAGGAAGAAAAGAGCAAATTGATTTTGTCAAGTTTTGGTCTCTTTTGCCTCTTTTTATTTGTTTTATGTAAGCTTGTTGAATGGTGATTGGTGGATAAGTTTTTAATGACATCATATGATATCATAATTAGTATTTTCTTTCATTTTCTTTTTCTTTTCTTCTCTACTCATTTTCAATTTAATTTTTAGCAATATTTATTCATACTTTAGATCATAATAATTATTTACTTAACTAGACAAGTCGGCCAAAAATCATCTCTGAAGATGAAATGACCAAAATGCCCTCCATTTGGCTTATTAAGCTAAAATCGTCTATACCGATGAAAAAAATTTTCTAAACCTTTTCTTGGCATTCTAATGCCATAAAAACCTCAATGACTTTTCTCTGGGGTCCTAAAAATTATTTTATGAATTTTCTTCTGGATTTAGGGCTTTTAGCTGCGAGGACCGCAATTTTCCATTGGGTTACCCAACGCTAGAGCACCGGCTCATTTAACTTGGTTGTATTTTATTTCTAAAATTTTTCCTAAATTCTTCTTATTAATATTTGAGTTAATTATGGTTCCTCACTTTAGTTTAAATATTTTTTTCAGACATTTTAGCTATTCGGACCGACACCGGTCACCGGAACAGTAGAATGTACGGAATTGCTACAGTGAGGGTGTTACAATTCTTCCCCTCTAACAAAAATTTCATCTTCGAAATTTACCTGACATAAGCAATCAATGAACTGCTACCTCCTTACTTCTACACCTTTCCGTGTTATCATACTTCACTTTCTCCTTAGTCTCAATCCTATCCTCAAACAGTTATGTACTCATTATTTTTCATCTTAAATACAGTCTCCTTCTCATCTCCATTGGCCATCTCATTGTTTCTTCACTCTCTTATTCCATACCTTAACCTAAAATAGACGGGAAATACAGATCTGCAATAGTGTCACCTCGACTCTTATGAATGCAATGCATGACATGTAGTCTATCTAGGTCCAGAAACGCCTAAACCGCGCTCTGATACCAATAAATGTAACACCCCTCACCCGATTACAGTGTAGCAGAGCAAAGTGTGCTACATTCGGTGTCAGAGCACCTTATCTTATCTTACTTTATTCCTTTAATAATTTGATCTCATTATATTTTAATATCAATTATTTTTCGATAGAGAAACCAGCAGAGTTTTCCCTATTTTATTACCAGTTGACGTATTTTACTATTCACCTGTTTCAAAATTTCAATAATATTTTACAATAAAAATGTCATCAATTATTCTCATTATTCACATCTCATTCATATATCTCAATTTCATATTCATTTCCATGCATTTCCATTCATGCACAATATATATATATAAGTTCTCAAGTTTCATTAATTTACATGATTTACAGACTGATTACATAAATTCATAATTTACATGATCTACAAATTAATTACATCTCCATAATCTATATTTCAACATACAATTCATAGTTTACATTACAAATAATAACTAATTATAATGTACAAAATACATAATATGATCTATGTGGGCCCTATCTACATGCATTGCTGAGGAGGTGACAACCTTGAATACTCTGCAGATCAGAACTCCAAAATCTCTGTTTGGTATTCGCTGGGCTTTAACTTCAGTACCTGCGCGAGGAAACAAATCCATCGCGCTAAGCATTTCTGCTTAGTGGTGCAATAATATAACAAGGAAATAATATAACAAGTAAAAATAATTGAAGCGTATTTTCTATACTCAAGAATTTTACTGGGTTCATATGAAATTTTCCATATAATATATATTTTGTCATTTATGTTGCTCTCTAGAATCACTTCTTTCATAAGTTTACAATAATCATTTATATAATATACAAATAAATCTAAAATTTATACTTATATTCTTATGAAAATCACATTTGTAATGTTATTTAAGTTATAATTCTTCTACTAGTCTTTTTATCACTTCCTTGATACTTTCTAAGTTGTTTACAATCATTTCGTAATATTTAGAATTTTTAGAACTAGTTTAATTTACTTTAGATCATTCTAAGGAACAAATTTTTGGAGCTAATCTAATTTATTTCAGAACATTTTTCTCATTTATTTACTTTCTAGCATTTTTAATTACTAATATTCATAACTTATTTTAATAAATTATACTACTCAAGTAACCTACGACAGGCTGACTAAATTGGATAATGGGTCATTGGCATTGGATACCATGGTACCTCGGGCCGTCATACCATGGGACGCAGAACGTCAACCACGTATGCAGTCAGTATGGCTAAAAAGCCATGATAACACATAATCGGGCCTTAATGTCACACCCTACCCCTCTGTAAGGCATAACATGATCCCGTAGTATACCTAATGAATTACCAACTCCGTCTACTGATAACCCATCAAATACACTACAAGGGATTTTTAAAAACTTTTCTTACTTCTTTTACCGTGGTGAGCACTATTTACAGGTATTAAAAACCTTTTTAAAATTGTAGTGATAGAACTAACACATTTGAATTATTTGGAATTTCTGTAAAAATTTTGGCAGAGTGCCATCTGTATTTTGGATAAAACAGTTCTTTAGAAAACCTGTGAAAAACACTTCAATAAATTTCCAAATCTCAACTTCAACATTTTTCTCAACCCAACGCAGTTCTCAAGTCAAATTCATAGTAATTTTTCAAGGACTAAGATAAAGAAATATAATACAATTTTTACAAGTCAAAATATCTCATAATTTACTTTACAACTTCAATGTACAATTTTTATTTACAACTGCTCAAAACCAAAAACAATATGTACATACAGTGAACATACATTACATTACAAAATACAAAATACTGGTATACTCATTATACCCTGTAGTCTCTTACTGGAGGTACTAGCAGCCTAATCTGCTGCCCTGTCTGTCTGTCTACCTGCGACAGCAATAAAAAGCTATCGCTGAGACAATGTCTCAGTGGTGCACAACATTAACCAAATATAATTTAAATCACAATTCATAAGTCATGTAAATAGTGGATACTTAAAACCATAGTTAATTTCAAGACAATAATTGTCAACCAGAATTTAAACTCCATTTCTCAATATCACAATAAATTTCAATAAGTCAGATCATGGTTGAATTCAAAAGACAGTATGTGTCAATAAGAGTTTAAATTCATTTCACAATCTCACAATACATATCAATAAATCACACACAGCTTTAATCATGTTCCCAAGTTCAATTCATCCCAAAAGCCGATGGCTAATGAGGCATTCAATTCATCCCAAAAGTCAATGACTAATGAGGAATAACATAGCTAGCTAGCAAAAATATGAGTACTCATTCTATTCGTCCTCAATAGGCACACACCTCAACACTTCAGCCAGAGAGGGAATTCAATTCATCCCACTAGACAAGCTAGTGAGGAATACAATCAATGTACATGATAACTGTGGTTTCAAACCAATTACCGTGCTTTTCAATCAATAAGTATCCATCAAATATCATTCAAACCATTTTTCACAATTTCACAATTTAACACAATAATATGCAAATAGACCAAGTTATGGTCATTATACTATTGCTGGTCAAATGGCATCAAATTAGGTCAATTTTAGGTCAATTTGGTCAACTTTGGTTCGGCCAGTTTTTGGACCCGACCTTGTCCAAGCTTTTTGACTTACTTCTGGTCATTTCTGGGCTTTGGTGTCTTCATAAGACTTGTAGGTATGGGTCTTAACTATTCATGGTTAAAATTTCAGGTCAATTGGACCTGTTTTGAGTGAGTTATGGCCTAAACACTAACTGCTGCCCAATTGGTCAAATTTCAGGCCTCAAATGTACTCAATCCGAATTGGTCATTTTTCATATCACCTTGCAAGCAGAATTTTGGTATGCTTTCTCAATGAAAGTTGGCACATTTTGTGCCTAGTTCCACCTCCAATTGGTCTCATACCAATTGAGGTTACACATTTAAAGTTATTGACTAAATTGCATACTGCCTTTAATTACTTTGCTTATACATGTATCCATTACACATTTAATTGCTATATGTCCACTCCCCTTACAATTTCTGTTTTGATACATTACCAAAAACCATATTCCACTTCACTTAAATGTCACTTTGGGCAGATTACAATTATCCTCAATACACCAATTAAACTCACCTTTACAAGTTCTAAGTACAATCACATATACCCTAAACATTACAAATTTTTACATACACTTACACAATCAATCTATACACATATCCATCAATTCTCAAGGTCAATATTCTGACAATACTTTCATGAACATATACATTTATCCAAGAATCTCAAGGCTGCCGAAAACTTCCTCAACACCAAAATATCCTACAATTTATCAATTTCCATCCAAGTGCAAAAATCACCATATACATATGGAATAACTTACTAGGATATTAAATCACCCTAACCAACATCATTTCTCATCAAATATATGTACAAATATTTCATCAAATACATAACTCCATGGCTATCCAAAATGAACATCTCAAAAACTCTTCAAACCTAAAAATTTTCTTCACAAAATCAACACCCATAGCATGAACACAAAGTTTAACAAAGCTATCTTCAAAAATGCTAACTTACCTTATGGTTGGAACTTGCCAAACCTTGATTAAACTTCTTAAATTTGGCATCAAGCTCTTCCTTATGATGTGTAGACAAACTTTCATGAAGAACCCTAAGTGATTGGAGTTGAAATGGAGGAGTTAAGAGAGCTCATGCAAAACGCCCATGGAGATTTTCTTTCTCTTCAATTCGGCTAGGTTGGGAAAATGGGGAAGATGAAGTTTTTGCTGGGTATAGTGGACTTACATCAGCACATTTTATTGTTTAATTAAATCATTAGTGGCCCACTCACACTAATTTAACTATATAATAAGCTTACATGTGTTATTTACACATTTTTCACTCCATTTTGGCTATTTGTATTAGGTACCCTCAATTTAATTTTTCATTTTATTTTCTAAGTGTAATATTATTTATTTTTAGTAGACATTTAGGTCAAAAGACAATTCAGGATGTCAAATGACCATAATGCCCCTGTTCGGGTTGCATTCCCGATTTTTCGGTAACACCGGGTTTTGTCTGTTTTTTGATTTCTCACTTTTCTTTGTACTAATTATTTAATTTTTCTTTGATATTTCTAATGATATTTATTCTTGAATAAGGGTCTATTTAAGTCCTAAAAATGTTTTCCAGGGTTCCCTGCAGTCCAGGGCTAGTCAACGGTCCACGCCGTGACTTCCCAATGCGGTCCCCCATCACTAGGGTTCCCGGCTCGCTTAACTTGGTTACATTTCTTTGCTATTATTTTTCCTTTGTTTTTCTTGTATTTTCTTTTCTTGTATTTCATTATTTTATGTCTCCTCACTCATATTGAAGTGTAGTTCTAGGCATCCTAGCTGTCCGGACAACACTGGTCATCAGAGCAGCAGAACGCACTACCAAACTTAGGGGTGTTACAATTCTCCCCCCCCCCCCCCCCTTAAATAAATTTCGTCTCGAAATTTTACCTGCCATTAGTCTCTGAACAGCTGTGGGTGCTGTCTCCTCATGTCCTCTTCACGTTCCCAAGTAGCTTCCTGGCCTGAATGATGGTTCCACAGCACTTTAACCAGGTGTATCTGTTTATTCCTCAGCTGCTTCACCTCATAAGCCAGAATTTCTATGGGTTCTTCCTCATATGAGAGGTCTGGATTTACTTCAATCTCTTCAACTGATAGTACATGAGATGGGTCAAATCTGTACCTCCTTAACATGGACACATGGAAGACACTGTGTATCCTTGCTAGCTCTGGAGGTAGTGCCAACCGATATGCCAAAGGACCCACTCTTTCCAGAACTTCATATGGTCCAATGAAATGAGGACTCAGTTTCCCCTTTTTACCAAATCTCATAATCTTCTTCCAAGGAGAAACTTTGAGGAATACTTTATCACCCACTGCATATTCAATATCCCTTCTTTTCAAATCAACATAGGACTTCTGAAGGTCTGATGTAGCTTTGAGTCTATCTCTGATCAATCTGATCTTTTCCTCTGTCTGCTGAATAATTTCTGGCCCAATCATCTTCCTTTCACCTACCTCATCCCAACATAGGGGAGTTCTGCACTTTCTGCCATACAAAGCTTCATATGGAGGCATCCCAATGCTTGATTGGTAGCTGTTGTTATAAGCAAACTCAATCAAAGGCAAGTGTGTATCCCAACTACCTTCAAATTCAATCACACAAGCCCGTAGCATATCCTCCAATATCTGATTGACCCTCTCGCATCGCCATCATGTCTGGGTGGAATGTCTTTGAAGTTCAATCTAGTTCCTAGGGCTCTCTAAAGACTACCCCAGAATCTAGAAGTGAACCTAGGATCTCTGTCAGACACAATTGATACTGGCACTCCATGCAATTTTACAATCTCATATATGTACAATTTGGCCAATCTTTCCAGGCTCCATCCGAACTGGCAAAAAGTGAGCAGACTTAGTCAATCTGTCAACTATAACCCATACTGCATCATGACTACTCTGTGTCCTTGGAAGTCCTGTAACAAAATCCATAGTTATTCGTTCCCATATCCACTGCATCGATAAAGGATGTAACAAACCAGCTGGAACTTGATGTTCTGCCTTTACTTGCTGACAAGTTAGGCATTTGGAAACAAATTCAGCTATATCTCTTTTTATACCCATCCACCAGTAATGCTCTTTCAGCCCTCTGTACATTTTAGTTCCACCAGGGTGCATAGCAAATGGAGACTCATGTGCTTCCTTCATAATGATTTGTCTCAATTCCACATCACTAGGAATGCACATTCTGCCCTGATGTAGCAATAAACCATCATCTCTCACAGAATTCGTGTTTCTTGCCTGCTTGACTTCTTTCAAGAGCTTCCGATACTTTTCATCACTCGAGCACCATTACGACCGATCAATCAACACTGGCTGTACATGCCAAGCAACTACTGTCTGTCCCTCATCATCAATCTCTAAACTGGCATGCTGTGCTTTCAACTCATATACCATGGACATGGGAGAAACTCTGAGACTTGCCATAGTCTTGCGACTTAAGGCGTCAGCCACCACATTTGCTTTTCCTGGCTGATAGTCTATTAAGCAATCATAATCTTTAATGAGTTCTAACCATCTCCTCTGCCTCAAATTCAATTCCTTCTGGGTACCTAAGTACTTCAAGCTCTTGTGATCTGTGTAAATGTAGCATTTCTCCCCATACAAATAGTGTCTCCGGATTTTCAGAGCAAAAACAATAGCTGCTAGCTCCAGATCATGTGTTGGGTAATTCCACTCATGCGGTTTCAGCTGGCGTGATGCATAAGCAATGACATTTCGATCTTGCATCAGTACACAGCCTAACCCATTGTGAGAAGCATCACTATAAACTGTGTATTCTTTACCCGGAGTAGGTAAAGTGAGAACTGGAGCTTCAGTTAAACACCTCTTCAACTCATCAAAACTTTGCTGGCATTTATCAGTCCACTGAAATTTTACATCTTTCCGAAGCAGTTTGGTCAGTGGAGAAGATAACATAGAAAACCCCTTCACAAACCGATGATAATATCCAGCTAGACCCAGAAAACTGCGAATTTCTGTGATGTTCCTGGGCGGCTTCCAATTATGGATAGCTTCTACCTTGCTGGAGTCGACTTTGATCCCTTCAGTTGACACAACATGTCCCAAAAAGGAGATTTCTTTCAGAAAAAATTCACACTTCGAGAATTTAGCGTATAGCTGTTTCTCCCTTAAAGTCTGCAGTACAATCTGCAGATGTCTGTCATGCTCTTCTGCATTCCTTGAATATATCAAAATGTCATCAATAAATACCACCACAAATTGATCAAGATATGGTCTGAAGATAGTGTTCATCAGATCCATGAAAGCAGCTAGAGCATTTGTCAACCCAAATGGCATTACTAGAAACTCATAGTGACCATACCGAGTTCTGAAAGCACTTTTTGGAATACTCTGCTCTTGCACCTTCAACTGATAATAACCAGATCGCAAATCAATTTTGGAGAATACAGCTGCACCTTTCAATTGATCAAACAGATCATCAATGTGAGGCAATGGATATCTGTTCTTTATTGTCACCTTATTCAACTGCCGGTAATCAATGCACAAGCGGAGAGTACCATCCTTCTTCTTAACAAACAACACTGGTGCTCCCCAAGGTGACACACTAGGGCGGATGAAGCCCTTTTCGAGTAGTTCTTGCAACTGTATCTTCAACTCCTTCAACTCTGCTGGTGCCATTCTGTATGGCGTTATGGAGATTGGATCCACACCAGGCATAACATTAATTTCAAACTGCACTTCTCTTTCCGGAGGTAATCCTGGCAATTCATCAGGAAACACATCTGGAAAGTCATGTACTGTAGGGATGTCCTTCAATGCTGGACTCCCCACTTGGGTGTCTACCACATGTGCCAAGTAGGCTTCACACCCCTTTCTGATCATTTTTCTGTCTAGTGCAACCGAAATGATGTTTGATGGCAATAACTGCCTTTCCCCATGTATTACCACATCACTGTACTGAGGAAGGCCAAAAGTGACTATCTTCAGCCTACAGTCAATCATGGCATGATGCCTAGCTAACCAATCCATGCCCAAGATGATATCATAATCTCTGAAGGGCATTTCAATGAGATCGGACAGAAAAGTGTGTCCTTGGATCACCAAAGGACAATCTCTATACATTCTATTAACCCTGACTTCCTGTCCTAGTGGACTTGTTACTAGCACCTCAAAGTCCATTTTTATACATGGAACAGCAATGCAATCAATGATGCTAGCACTCACATAAGAATGGGTAGAGCCCGGATCAAATAACACAAACACATTTTGGTTAAAAGTTGAGAAGGTACCAGCCACAACATCAGATGTCTCGGCCTTTTCCCTCTGCCTCATTGCATAGACTGACCGAGCACCGTCTTGCTCTGAATGTTTCATGCGTACCTTGGCTGCCTCGGGTTACCTCTACCCCCGCCTACCTCTCTGGGTGGTTGTGAACTTACGGTGACAGGCTCGAATCGACCCTTTCCGCAGTAGTAGGAGGTGGTCCAACTCTACGACCATCGGTGCAGTCCTTGGCAAAGTGTCTGTGCCTCCACGCTTATAACAGCTCCAATAGCCTTATAGCATATCCCACCATGATTTTTTCCACAAGTTTCACATTGGCGGGAGGGTAGGAACTTCGGTACTCACTGACCAGGATAGGGAGGTCTCTGTCCCGAATATCTTCCCTACTGCATTTCTTGCCACCTCCGCCATGTCCCCATAGTTCTTCCTCTTCCCAAGATGACCACCGGAACTCGTTTCTCTGATTTTCCTCTTTCTCTGTCTTCTCCGATTTCTTTCTCTCAGAGCGCCTCAATCTCAATTCTTTCCAACTCTAAGGCTTGAGAAATAAGTTCGAGAAGTTAGTGTGTTTAAAGCCGATTACTTGTACTGACATCTGGCCGCAAGCCAGTTTCAAACCTCTTGCATCTCTCCCTGCTGGTAGAGAGTAGACTCACTGCATAATGGCTAAGGCGGGAAAATTCTCTTTCATACTCAGCCACTGATCTGCCCCCGTGTTTCAGACTTAGGAACTCTTGCAGCTTCTGGTCTACATAAGCATCAGGGACATATTTCTGTCTGAATTCCCTGAGAAAGTCATTCCACGTTAACACTACAGGTTCTACCAGACTGTGGGGAATGGTTTTCCACCAATCATAAGCATCCCCCTGTAACAAAGACACTGAGTATTCAAATCTGAGCTCCTCTGCGCAATGCAGCTTCTTGAATACCCTATCCATCCTCTCTAACCACTGTTCAGCTTCTAGAGGATCTACTATCCCTTTGAACTCTGTAGCCCCATATTTCATCAATTTATCATACTGTCTGGTAGGAGACTGTGGTTGTACCACTGATGTCTGTATTAGGACTTGAGTAGGTACATTGCCAGCCATTTGTTGGAACATTGCAGCCATCTGCTGAGCGAACTAAGCAGGAAACTGCGGTACTGCAGGGGCTGGTGCTGCTGAACCACTAACATTTTGTAGGCCTGGGGCATTCCCTTGCACCTCAGCCTCAATCGATTGATCGACTGAATGATCACCCTCTTCCATAGTCAATGTGAGGATTTTAGATCTCCTGAACCAATAACACAAGGAGATTTCCCCCCGTTAGTGCATATTTATAATGTAATGTACTGTATGTATCAAACAATGATATTGAGCAGTTGTACTATGAAGAAAGAATAATCAAATAACAGGTGAAAACAGAATTTAAAAAACTTTGCTCTGATACCACTAAAACATGTCACACCTTACCCCTCTGTAAGGCATAACATGATCCCGTAGTATACCTAATGAATTACCAACTCCGTCTACTGATAACCCATCAAATACACTACAAGGGATTTTTAAAAACTTTTCTTACTTCTTTTACCGTGGTGAGCACTATTTACAGGTATTAAAAACTTTTTTAAAATTGTAGTGATAGAACTAACACATTTGAATTATTTAGAATTTCTGTAAAAATTTTGGAAGAGTGCCATCTGTATTTTGGATAAAACAGTTCTTTAGAAAACCTGTGAAAAACACTTCAATAAATTTCCAAATCTCAACTTCAACATTTTTCTCAACCCAACACAGTTCTCAAGTCAAATTCACAGTAATTTTTCAAGGACTGAGATAAAGAAATATAATACAATTTTTACAAGTTAAAATATCTCATAATTTACTTTACAACTTCAATGTACAATTTTTATTTACAACTGCTCAAAACCAAAAACAATATGTACATACAGTGAACATACATTACATTACAAAATACAAAATATTGGTATACTCATTATACCCGGTAGTCTCTTGCTAGAGGTACTAGCAGCCTAATCTGCGGCCCTGTCTGTCTGTCTACCTGTGACAGCAATAAAAAGCTATCGCTGAGACAATGTCTCAGTGGTGCACAACATTAACCAAATACAATTTAAATCACAATTCATAAGTCATGTAAATAGTGGATACTTAAAACTATAGTTAATTTCAAGACAATAATTGTCAACCAGAATTTAAACTCCATTTCTCAATATCACAATAAATTTCAATAAGTCAGATCATGGTTGAATTCAAAAGACAGTATGTGTCAATAAGAGTTTAAATTCATTTCACAATCTCACAATACATATCAATAAATCACACACAGCTTTAATCATGTTCTCAAGTTCAATTCATCCCAAAAGCCAATGGCTAATGAGGCATTCAATTCATCCCAAAAGTCAATGACTAATGAGGAATAACATAGCTAGCTAGCAAAAATATGAGTACTCATTCTATTCGTCCTCAATAGGCACACACCTCAACACTTCAGCCAGAGAGGGAATTCAATTCATCCCACTAGACAAGCTAGCGAGGAATACAATCAATGTACATGATAGCTGTGGTTTCAAACCACCATGTTGCTTTTCAATCAATAAGTATCCATCAAATATCATTCAAACCATTTTTCACAATTTCACAATTTAACACAATAATATGCAAATAGTCATACTTTATTTCAATTGAAAATAATTCAAAAGAAATAGTTGTTGTGCACAAACCTCTGATAACTGTCTCCGGTTCTAGACTCAGTATTTCCTTCCCTTTTCCTGAGTCTTTGGTTACTGAGAAACACAATTTGAAGTGTTTCAGTACTAAATTAAACTGTTTCTAACGATAATGTTCGATAAGTAATTCACTGAAGTCTATTATTTGCTCAATCACCTAGTATACCGACCCTCGATGTGTTTTAGGTAAATTAGGTTTTAGTGTCATTAATATGTCACATTCGATAGGGTTTTAGGGTTGGTACGTTTTACCAAACTCATTTCCTTGTATACTGTGTTTCCTTGCATTTTATTGCAATTTGTTGAATTCAGGGATACTAGTTTGACCTAGCCGGACGACCTAGTTCCCTTGGTTTTCGGGTTTCAGTCAAAACTACAAACTTGTAGATCTATGTCTTATGGAACACGGGGCAAAATTTTAGGTCAATCTGAGTTAATTAGACCAAGTTATGGTCATTATACTATTGCTGGCCAAATGGCATCAAATTAGGTCAATTTTAGGTCAATTTGGTCAACTTTGGTTCGGCCAGTTTTTGGACCCGAACTTGTGCAAGCTTTTTGACTTACTTCTGGTCATTTTTGGGCTTTGGTGTCTTCATAAGACTTGTAGGTATGGGTCTTAACTATTCATGGTTAAACTTTCAGGTCAATTGGACCTGTTTTGAGTGAGTTATGGCCTAAACACTAACTACTGCCCAATTGGTCAAATTTTAGGCCTCAAATGTACTCAATCCGAATTGGTCATTTTTCATATCACCTTGCAAGCAGAATTTTGGTATGCTTTCTCAATGAAAGTTGGCACATTTTGTGCCTAGTTCCACCTCCAATTGGTCTCATACCAATTGAGGTTACACATTTAAAGTTATTGACTAAATTGCATATTGCCTTTAATTACTTTGCTTATACATGTATCCATTACACATTTAATTGCTATATGTCCACTCCCCTTACAATTTCTGTTTTGGTACATTACCAAAAACCATATTCCACTTCACTTAAATGTCACTTTGGGCAGATTGCAATTATCCTCAATACACCAATTAAACTCACCTTTACAAGTTCTAAGTACAATCACATATACCCTAAACATTACAAATTTTTACATACACTTACACAATCAATCTATACACATATCCATCAATTCTCAAGGTCAATATTCTGCCAATACTTTCATGAACATATACATTTATCCAAGAATCTCAAGGCTGCCGAAAACTTCCTCAACACCAAAATATCCTACAATTTATCAATTTCCATCCAAGTGCAAAAATCACCATATACATATGGAATAACTTACTAGGATATTAAATCACCCTAACCAACATCATTTCTCATCAAATATATGTACAAATATTTCATCAAATACATAACTCCATGGCTGTCCAAAATGAACATCTCAAAAACTCTTCAAACCTAAAAATTTTCTTCACAAAACCAACACCCATAACATGAACACAAAGTTTAACAAAGCTATCTTCAAAAATGCTAACTTACCTTATGGTTGGAACTTGCCAAACCTTGATTAAACTTCTTAAATTTGGTTCAAGCTCTTCCTTATGATGTGTAGACAAACTTTCATGAAGAACCCTAAGTGATTGGAGTTGAAATGGAGGAGTTAAGAGAGCTCATGCAAAACGCCCATGGAGATTTTCTTTCTCTTCAATTAGGCTAGGTTGGGAAAATGGGGAAGATGAAGTTTCTGCTGGGTATAGTGGACTTACATCAGCACATTTTATTGTTTAATTAAATCATTAGTGGCCCACTCACACTAATTTAACTATATAATAAGCTTACATGTGTTATTTACACATTTTTCACTCCATTTTGGCTATTTGTATTAGGTACCCTCAATTTAATTTTTCATTTTATTTTCTAAGTGTAATATTATTTATTTATAGTAGAAATTTAGGTCAAAAGACAATTCGGGATGTCAAATGACCATAATGCCCCTGTTCGGGTTGCATTCCCAATTTTTCGGTAACACCGGGTTTTGTCTGTTTTTCGATTTCTCACTTTTCTTTGTACTAATTATTTAATTTTTCTTTGATATTTCTAATGATATTTATTCTTCAATAAGGGTCTATTTAAGTCCTAAAAATGTTTTCCAGGGTTCCCCGCAGTCCAGGTCTAGTCAACGGTCCACGCCGTGACTTCCCGATGCAGTCCCCCATCACTAGGGTTCCCGGCTCGCTTAACTTGGTTACATTTCTTTGCTATTATTTTTCCTTTGTTTTTCTTGTATTTTCTTTTCTTGTATTTTATTATTTTATGTCTCTTCACTCATATTGAAGTGTAGTTCTAGGCATCCTAGCTGTCCGGACAACACTGGTCACCGGAGCAGCAGAACGCACTACCGAACTTAGGGGTGTTACACTTAAGCCATGAGTGCGGGCATAAAGCCTTTCACAGTACTGCTAAAATAATACCCTATTGGCATGCCAATCTATCCAATCTAACACACATGTTTAGGCAATACAAGGGCACATAATATCATTAAATATTAATATATTGTGTTTTATGACTTTATTATTTCATGACAAATTTCATAAATTATACATTCATGATAATATTCATACATTCCTTACATCATTCATATTGATCACAATTCACAATAATGGTGTTCATGTACCATTGTACTCAAGGCATTCTTCCTTTCTCTCATAAAAAAAAACTAATGTTCCATTCATATTTTCATATGATTCATTTATTCATTACAATATTTTTATGAATTCATAACTCATACAAGGTGTTATTATCTTATTTGTAATGGAAACATAAGTCCTAATGTAAACCTCATCCCATTTATACTCAATAATCCATCAAGGTAAATTTCATTTCATATTCAAGTTGTATTACTTATGTTTTACTAGACCTACTAGTAATGGGAATACAAATCTTAACTATATACTCACATAACTTAAATGTTCATTAAGTCATTTAGGTGTATTACTATTTCTATTCCAAGTAATCCATGAACATTTCATGGATTCCAAATTTCATACCTTAATTTCCTCTACCAATTTAGTTCTTATACTTTGAGTCTTTGTATTACTATTCACATTACTATTCACTCAAATTGTTGACCTTTTAATACGGAATAAATTTATTGAACCTAAGTTCACCAAGATACCACATTTTGCATTCCAAATTTGTTGGTATTGGTTGCCAATACCATTTTAAAGCTTAGTGTTGGTTACTTTACAATTTTCAGATTTCAAGAACTAAGTTTACTGTTTCATTGGTCATTTGTACATTAGGAATTTAATAAAATTATCTTCATGAAAGTTGTTCCTTATTGTGTCTTGTTACATTTCTTTTTATGAATCACTCCATTTGGAGTTTTGTAGCTCAAGTTATAATCATTTTACCATAACTGGCCGGATTGACCTATACCCAGAATTTCTGGGCAATTTGGTTCAGCCAGATTTGGTGACCTAAGTTTGGTTGGTAATTTGACTATGTTATGATCAGAATTTGGATTTTTGTTCTTCATAAAAGTTGTAGCCCTATGTCTCAGATTTCTTCTGGTAAAATTTCAGATCAATTAAACTTTTCTACACTGAGTTATGACCATTTGAACAAATACTGTTCATTTAGTCATTTTCCAGGAACAACATGTTGGTCACCCGGATTAGGGTAATTTTTAGGTCAACCTGGTTTGGTTTTCTGGGCAGGGTTTCTCCACCAAAGTTGTGCCATTATGTGTCTAGTTTCATATCCAATTGGTCTTGCACCAATTGAACCTATACAACTCCATTTATGGCTGCCCAAACCTACTAGACTCACAACCAGTCCTGCAGGTCACTAAGGGCAGCATGCCTTAACTCAACTCCATTATCCTTACTCACTTCAATTTCTCCTCACACACATTCAAATGGTCACTAATTGACCATTACAAGGTTAATATACAATTTCATAAACAAAACTCCAATTTTTTCACAAACCCTAATTCCCAAGTGTCCATTTCATGCTTTTCATGTCATCTAACACATCCAACATACATAGTTCAACATCTAACTCAAGTTATCTCCTCACAATCCACTTCTAAACAATTCAAGTCAAACAAATCAACAAATCTCATCCTTCTCCCATGGTTGCCAATTTTCATACATACTTCAATATAATTGTTTTGTTCAATTTTTCAACAAACTGTTATTTAATTTGTCTTCCTAATAAGGATTAAAAAGATAAGGAAGTGAGTATAGGCACTAACCTTTTTGAGCACTCTCTTGGCTTATTGAAACCTTGGAATTTTTACTTCTTATGGCTGCCTAGAGTTGCCTTGTGATGTGGGGATGAATTTTTATGAAGGGCGTTTAGGGTTTTTATGGTGAGAAAGGGTGGGAATTCAAGCTTGGAAGCTTGAAAAATGGAAGAAGTGTTAGTAGTATGCCCTAGAGCATATCATTTAGTATGTATCTTGTACATATTTTATTAATAAATGGCATTTCCACTTTTCTGTTTATATAATATATTTATGTGTAATAGAAAAGGTCCATTGATATTTTGTTAGAAATATTATTCTTAAGTTGTTAAGAATATGAGTGACAATATTTCTAGCACAAAGTATCATAAATAGGTTCACAATCGAGGATACTTCATAATGAGGACATGACTTATCCAGAAAGATTGTATTCATGTTTGTTCCCAAGTTATTTATATGAGATATAAATAAGATGGAATGGTGAGTCTCATGCCATATAACAAACATGATAGGCACTTATAAATGATAAGTAGGCCGAACCAGTGACACTTATGACAAGCACATGGAGTTTACTCTTGTTAATGTTTTGTCATAAATCATATCAGTGCATATAATCTTTAGACCTGAGATAGCACAGTTATCTTTTATATAGGTAGTTTGAGTTTGATACTGCTTTCATACTTGTACTGTGTATGGGTATATGGGCATGTGTTAGCTCCTACTAGTTATATATGGAGGTAGGTGTTGATCAAGATGGAATCTGTTCCTCTAAGTAAATAGAGATAAAATCCTATGTTCATTTAATTGTTCTTGATGTTTCAAGTTCTGCCAGACAGATAGATTTATTCAGAAAAGAGTTTCTGATGAGAAAATCTTTTTAATCAAGAACTGGAATTAAAAGAGAATATAATATTCATAGCAAATGGAGTTTGACATAAACCATGACTCCAGCTTGAGGTGGGATTTTGTAATGCAGAGATTCTAGTGCATGGTAACATATGATTATAGGTTCATTTAAGGTAAACCTTATTACTAATTAGGTGGCCATGGCATGCTATGCTAGGTGTTAACCATGGTCTATGAGGTTCATAAAATGATTTAGAGAAATCATTTATGGTAAGAAAGAGTTCTGATGATATTAAGAGTTGATATCATGTCTCATTGCCAATTAGTGATGAGCCTAGTAAGTCACACACATACACAAGTAATCACCTATTTAAATATGATTTAATTAATTAATTAAAGAGTTTAATTGATTAATTAAATAGGTTTGGTTTGCAATTAAATTGCAAAGTCCCTAGCATGACTTGAAACCAAATCTAGATTATTGGATGTATAATATAAGTTAAATTTATATTTAAAGTGTTTAAATATGAATTTAATTAATGAGAAATTAATTAATAGAGATTAATTAATTAATTTATATTTGATATAAATTAATTAGAAGAAGAAAATAATTATTTTGGGTTAAGAACTCAAAATTAAGACACAGGGGTTTTTTGGTCATTTTGCAGTGTGACACATGGCACCATGAGATGGTGACACATGGGATTACACATAAGCTTGCCAAATGTTTTTTAATCATGTAAGATGATTAAAATCAAGATTAAATATAGGTTTGACACTTGGCACAATGTGATTGGGTCACTTAAACCTAGAGCTAATCAAAGGGTGACATGTGGCAAGGGTTTAATGTGTTAACCTAGCTATATAAGTGTTGTTATGAGAAAAATAAAACACAACCAGCAGCCACACTCCTTTGTCACGCCACTTTGAGGGTTTTTATCTCTTCTTCTTCATCTCTTATCAATTCAAAGAGATTAGCCATCAATCTCTTGAATTAAGAACACTAGAAATTGTTTCTAGTGTCCTGTTTACATCTTTAATCTCTTAAAAGGCAGAACTTGATTTTCTAATTAATAGAAAAAGCTTTAGAAGCTATTCAAGGGCTGCCATAGGTGTTCTTGGTGTGGACAAGCTAGAGGAACAACATCTGGTGTCCTGAAGACGAATCTCAAAGGCGCAGACACGCTGCAGTGCATCAAGAGGTTAGTGTAATCGTTCTTGATTTAATCTAGGGTTCTAAAATTAATCTGATTAATTTTAAAATCTTAAATGGCAAATACAGATCCAAAAACATATTAAAAGAGTTTTAATATGTTGTTTATCATTAAAATCAAATAGATAAAAATAAATCTTGCATGATGCATGTGACACTAGGTGAAAATTTTTGAATTCAATGGTATAAACTTGTGTTTTTCACGCTTCCGTTCCTTCAAGAAGAACTCTTCCATGGTGGTGCGGCTGGTTGAGGAAGAAAGGAGTAGATTGCTTTTTTCAAGTTTTGGTCTCTTTTGTCTCTTTTTATTTATTTTATATAAGCTTGTTGAATGGTGATTGGGGGATAAGTTTTTAATGACATCATATGATGTCATAATTGGCATTTTCTTTCATTTTCTTTTTTTTTCTTCTTTACTCATTTTTAATTTAATTTTTAGTAATATTTATTCATACTTTAGATCATAATAATTATTTACTTAATTGGACAAGTCAGTCAAAAATCATCTCTGAAGACGGAATGACCAAAATGCTCTCCGTTTGGCTTATTAAGCTAAAATCGTCTATACCGATCGAAAAATTTTTCTAAACCTTTTCTTGGTATTCTAATACCATAGAAACCACAATGACTCTTCTCTGAGGTCCCAAAAATTATTTTATGAATTTTTTTCTGGGTTTAGGGCTTCAAGCTGCGAGGGCCGCAACTTCCCACTAGGTTACCCATCGTTAGAACACCGGCTCATTTAACTTGGTTGTATTTTATTTCTAAACTTTTTCCTAAATTCTTCTTATTAATATTTGAGTTAATTATAGTTCCTCACTTTAGTTTAAATATTTTTCCAGATGTTCTAGCTATCCGGACCGACACCGATCACCGAAACAGTAGAATGTACGGAATTGCTACAGTGAGGGTGTTACAGATAGGGCCCATATAGGTCATATTAATGTATTATGTACATCATAAATATTTCATATGTTGTAATGTAAATTATGAAAATGTATTTAATATGTATGTGATGTAAATTAATAAATTGGCTCTTTCATATGTAATTAATTTGGATATCATGTAAATAATGAATTTACGTAATTAGTTTGTAAATCATGTAAATTAATGAAATTTGAGTATTTTTATATATGAATTGAGCATGAATGGATACGTATGAATATGAGTTGCAAGAATTGAATGTGAGATGATGATGATGATGAGATTATGTATTATTTTAATTGAAAATTTATATGAGATTTTAAAATAGGTAAATAGTGAAAAACGCCAAATGGTAATAAAATAAGGGAAAATCCATCAATTTCTCCTTAGAATATAATTGATTTTAAAATATAACGAGCTTAAAATTATTAAAACTCCATTTGGGCCCTCACCTTGTACTTCCGCCATTACGGACTATTCTATTATCTCATCCTTCTCTTCCATATCTTTTCACAGGGTTTTTTTTTTTTTGTACAACCAAAACAAGGAGATTTCTCCCCGTTAGTTCATATTTATGATGTAAATGTACTATATGTATCAAACATTCGAGCAGTTGTACATATAGAAAAATTATTTTTAAATTGACAATTCAAAATTTACATTAAAACTTGCTCTGATACCACTAAACATGTCACACCTTACTCTTCATAAGATGTAACATGTTCCCGTAGTACACCAAATGAATTACCGTACATCACCTACCGGTAACCCATTAAATATACTACAAGAGATTTTAAAATAATTTTCGATCATTTTTATAGTGGTGGGAATGTTGAATATTTATTAAAAGGCCTTTAACTGAAATTTTGGTCATGGATCAAATTCTCGATTAAAATCTGGTGTTACGAAATTTTTTTCAAAATTTCGGCAGAGTGACGACTGTATTTTGAGAAAAGAGTTTTTCAAAACCTGAAAAGAAAAACAATCCCACTATTTTTACTCAACCATAACTCCAATACAAATCATTTTCATCTCCTAATTCAACACAATCAACTCAATTCAATTTTCAAGCCATACTTTTCATAAGGAAACAATTCATTCATTACTAAACTCAGAAAGAATTTTGAATATTACATTCTTTAAGGTAATAAAATTAATATTACAACAATATATAGGTAAATAAAATCTCAAATTAATATTACAATAATTTACATTTTAATTACATACCCAAAATAATATTACAAAAGTTCTTATGCAACTACTCAAATAAATTGCATACATATAATTACATGCATACATTAAAATCTAACGTACAAGGGTATACCTATGATATACCTGAAGCTAATCCCAATGAGTCTTCAAGGAATCTTACTCAGTTGCTCTATAGTCCTTTTACCTGCGACAGCATACAAAGCTATCACTGAGTGGTGAAGTTAGTGGTGTACAACTGTAATTTAAAGTATATATAAAAAATATATATACGGTGACAATTCAGAACAAAAATTCGAAATGTTGATTTCTTCAAAAATCATAAAATCAAGTCAATATTTTCAATGGTACAAATCAAATAATTAAGTGACCTTTGTCAATAATTAAAATTTTCCAATTGTAATTGGTCATTTGAAACAATTCCATCAACTATGAAAATAGTTATTACAAAATAAATAGTCTCTTTCAAATCAATTTTACTCAAATAACAGTTTAAAATCACCATTTTTTACTTTCCAAAACCATTCTTTATCTCAATAACTATGCCGAACTAATCCGTAAAGGTCATCTTCAAAGTAATTCTAACTCCCTATGGTCAGGGAGGTCGAATCGTGATTCTAACTCCCTATGGTCGAGCAGATCGAATCATTGTGCACATTACAATACCACAACAATGTAACTTCCAAAAGGGCCATGAGAAACTTAAATCTAACCTCTAATAAAAGGAGAATCTAAGCATGTGCACGTACATTGTAATTAAAACAAAGCTATGTAACACCCTCACTGTAGCAATTACGTACATTCTACTGTTCCGGTGACCGGTGTCGGTCCGGACAGCTAGAACGTCTGGAAAAATAATTATACTAGAGTGAGGAGTCATAAATAACTCAAATATTAATAATAAAAATTTAGGAAAAATATTGGAAATAAAATACAACCAAGTTAAATGAGCCGGTGCCCTAGCGATGGGTAACCCAGTGGGAAGTTGCGGTTCTCGCAACTAGGAGCCCTAGACCCGGGAGAAAATTCATAAAATAATTTTTGAGACTCCAAAGAAGAGTCATTGAGGTTTCTATGGCATTAGAATGCCAAGAAAAGGCTTAGAAAAATTTTTCAATCGGTACAGACAATTTTAGTCTGTTAAGCCAAACGGAGGGCATTTTGGTCATTTCGTCTTCAGAGATGATTTTTGACCGACTTGTCCAGTTAAGTAAATAATTATTTTGATCTAAAATGAGAATAAATATTATTAAAAATTGAATTGAAAATGAGTAGAAAAGAAAAGAAAAGAAAAATGAAAGAAATTAGGAATTATGACATCACATGATGTCATTAACATGCCCCCACCCAATCACAACTTGACAAAATAATTAAAAGGGATAAAAGCTAATTAAAAAGAGACAAAATGAAAGACCAATCCGCACTCCCATCTTCATCCTTTGGGCAGCCAAAATGTAGAGAGAGAGAGGAGAGGGTTTCCACCATAGTTCAAGCTTCAAAGCTTGGAAACCTTGCTTATTTTGCTCCAAAAACCCTAGATCCCTTCAATAAAAATTACCCCCACACCTTGTAGGAGTGTTTGGCAGCCAACAATTGCCAAGAAAGTGAAGATTAAACTTGAGAGAACTCTGCTAAAAAAAAAAAAAAAGGTTAGTGCTAACTCTTACATTTTTCTTTTTATTCCATGTTAGGAAGTTCAAGTGAGTGAGAAATTGTTAAGAAATTGAATAAAACACTTATGTAGGAGTATGTATGAATTGTGGCAGCCAAGAGAGGGTTAGGTTTTGATGGTTTAATTTCAATTAAGTTTGTATATTAATGTCAATTAATGTATACATGTGAATTGGAGTTGAATGGAGTTGAATCTTTTTGAGTTTGTATGAGAATGAGATTTGATCAATTAGGGTTAGTATGAAAATTGGAGATATTGTGCTTGAATGGTTAATTGGAGTTCTAATGGTCAATTAGTGACCAATTGATGAAGTTTGACCCTAAATTTAAAGTAATTGTGGCCTTGAAATTGAAAGTGGTATGCTGCCCCCATTGTGCCGGAATACTAGACTTGAGTCCAGTGTATTCCTAGGGTCATAACTGGAGCTATGTTACTCCAATTGGTTCAAAGCCAATTGGACATGAAACTAGACACATAATGTGAAGAAATCCTGCCAAGAAAACCAAGCCAAGTTGACCTAAAAATTACTCTAATTAGGGTCACCTGCAGTCTGCCTGGGCAAAATGACCAAATGAATAGTGTTTAGTCATTTGGTCATAACTCAGAGTAGAAAGGTCCAATTGACCTGAAATTTACCAGCAAAAAGATGAGACATAGACCTAAAACTTTTATGAAGAACATAAATCCAAATTCTTACCATAACCTAGTCAAATTACCAACCAAACTTAAGTCACCAAATATGGCAGAACCAAATTGCCCAGAAAATCTGGGTACAGGTCACTTCGGCCAGTTATGGTAAAATGACCATAACTTGGAGTGATTCAAAAAGGGAATTAAAGAAGACACAATAAGGAACAACATTGATGAAGAAAGGTTAGCCCAGTTTCCACTCTAAAATTGTCCAATGGAACAGTAAACTTAGGTAATAAAAATTGAAAATTTAGAAATGCATCTAGGGGACTTTAAATTGCAATTGGCAATTAATACTAGCAAATGTAAAACTCAAAATGTGGGATCTTGGTGTAATTAGAATTAATATATCCATTAAGTATGAAAAAGTCAACATTTTGGTTGACTAGTAAGGTGAATAGTAATCAAAATGATTAGTAAATTAAGATAAAGACCAAGAACCAATTCTAAGCTTAAATGCTTAGAATTGTATGACAAATGTGGACTGTGCATCCTAGTCAACATTGTTAAAAAGAAATTAAGGCTATAAATTTGAAATCCATGAAATGTTCATGGATTACTTGAAACATGAAAAATAAGTCACCTAATTGATGTGAATAGATAGTTAGGGCTTATTTGCCCATCACAAATGGAATTCATAAAATATTAGTAACTCAACTTGAAATATAAAATTTGTAATTACATAAGTAGATTCTTGAATGTATAAATGAGAAAGGAAAAATGTTTTGAATACAATGGTACATGTGAACCATTGTTTAGAACTGTGATCAATATGAATAACATAAGGAATGAATAAATGAACCATATTAATGTATGAATGAGACATTAGTTCTCATTATTGTAGAAAGGAGAAGTATTTTCAGTACAATGGTATAAAAGGATAATTGATGTGAATTGTGATCATATAAATGATCAAATGAATGTATGAATTATAATTGAAATTTATCATGAAATAATGAAGTCATAAAATACAATATATTAATATTTAATGATATTATGTGCCCTTGTATTGCCTAGACAAGTGTGTCAGATTGGATAGATTGGCATGCTAATAAGGTATTGTTTTAGCAGTACTGCGAAAGACTTTATGCCTGTATTCATGGCTTTATGCCCGTATTCAAGGCTTTTATGCCCGTATTCATGGCTTTTATGCCCGATTATGTGATATCATGGCTTTTTAGCCATACTGACTGCATACGTGGTTGACGTTCTGCGTCCCATGGTATAACGGCCCGAGGCACCGCAGTGCCCAGTGCCAATGACCCGTTATCCAGTTTAGTCAGCCTGTCGTAGGTTACTTGGGCAGTGTAATTTATTGAAATAGATTAAGACTATTAGTAATTAAAAATATTAGAAATCAAATAAATGAGTTAATAAGACTTCAAAAGAATTAGTTAGAATTGTGAAATGATCCAAACCACATAAAAATTGTTAAGTAAAATGATAAAAAAAGTTGCAAAAATAGGTATAACTTAACTAAATATTTTAAAAGTACCTTCTATTGCCATATGAATATAAATTGAGTATTTTTATTAATTCTGTATATTGTACATTATCACTGTGAATTTAGGAATTAAACGCTTCTAAAGCGAAACAAATTAGAACAAAAGATAATTAATATTAGACACATTGTATTAAATTAAATTGATTCTTAAATATTCAAATTATGCTTCGTTTTTTCTTTATTTGTATATTATTTCCTTGTTATATTATTGCACCACTAAGCAGCAATGCTTAGCGCGATGGAATTGTTTCCTCACGCAGGTACTGAAGTTAAAGCCCAGCGAATACTAAACAGAAATTTTGGAGTCTGGATCTGCAGAGTGTCAAAGTTTGTCACCTCCTCAGCAATGCATGTAGATAGGGCCCATATAGATCATATTTTACATTTTGTATAAAATGCTAGATATTGTATTATAATGTAGATTATGAACAGGTAATTAATAGGAATGCGATGTAAATTAATTAATTAGCTTTTTCATATGTAATTAATTTATATATTATGTAAATTATGAAATTTTGTAATTATTTTGTAAATTATGTAAATTAAGAAAATTTAAAAATTTTGCTTATGTAATTTGAGAATGTTTACATATGAATTGAGTATGAATGGAAATGTATGGAAATGATTATGAAATTGAAATGTATGGATGAGATTTGAAATATGAGAAAATTATGAGAATGATTGATGAGATAATTATGATTAGCATGGATAAGATTTTATTTTGGAAATATTGTTGAATTTCAAACAGGTGAATATTGAAATACGCCAAACGATAATAAAATTGGGGAAACTCCGCTGGTTTCTCCGTCGAAAAATAATTGATATTAAATTAATTGAATTCAAAATTATAAAAAAAAAATAAAGTAAGATAAGTTAGGGTGCTCCGGCACCGATTGTAGCATGCCTTGCTCGGCTACACTGTAGTCGGGTGAGGGGTGTTACAAGCTAACTCCAGTGTCTCCTCAACAAATGAGGGACGGGTAATAACCTAGTCAAGCATCTATAGTGAGATATAAAACACATCATGAATCTCTTTGTCCTTTTTGTGAGCATAAATCACAATACAATTCAATTCAAAGTCAATTCCAATATCCAATAATTTTTTTATGCCCATCACAATTCAAAACATATTTAATCCATTTCCCATGTTAAGTATAAACCATTTTTCAAATCAAATTTTCCATGTAAACTATGTAAACGTATTTCAATCAAAATTTTTCCGAAGCCAGTTTCATTCAATTCATAACAAAATAAAATCGTAATTAATTTCATTTTCCAAAACTAAACTCATTCATACTATAACCCATTTCAATAATCATTGAAATAAATTCAATAATTGGTAAACATAATACATAAAGAAACTAAAATCATTTAATCAAATAAAATATGCAAAACATGAACAATTTAAAACTAGTTGTGCACAAACCTCTTTTGTTGACTCAATTTACTCAAATTTTCATTTCTCTTTTGAAGATCCATTTTCAACTGAAACACATAAGTTTATAGTGCTTCAGTATCCATTTCTAATAATTAAATCCCAACAATTTCTTTGCAGACTTATCCTACTCATTACGATTTATAAATTCGGGTCCTTTGCATTTTTGTGTCTAGTGGCACTATTTATCGCACTATTTAAGTCAGAATGTTGACTTTTCGATACTTAATAGGTTTATTGATTCTAATTGCACCCATATACCACATTTTGGGTGTCTATTTTGTTGGCATTAATTACCAATTGAATTTCTAATTTCCTTAGGTGAAATTCTAAAATTTCAGTTTTGGGTCACTATTTTCTACTGTTCCATTAGTTTAGTTACTGTGGGAATTTGGCTAAACGTCCTTCATCAAAGTTGTTCCTTATTGTCTTAGAATTAATTACCTTTTTGAATCACTCTATTTTGAGTTTTTTAGCTAAAGTTATACCTATTTTTCTAAGGCTGGCCGGATTGGTTACAACACAGAATTCTGGGCACAATTCTGGTTCTAGCAGTTTTGGTGTACCGATTGCAGCTCACTTTTCGGATGGGTTATGGTCAGAATATGGGTTTGTGTTTTTCATAAAAGTTGTAGTTCTATGTCTCAGCTTTCCAATGGTATAAAATTTAGGTCATTTGGACCTTCCTACACCAAGTTATGGCCAAATGAACAAACACTGTTCATTTGGTCATTTCTGTACAATGGTAGTGTGCCAATTCCGAGTTTGACCTAATTTTACACCACTTTTTACTCAGTTTTAGGGCAAGGTTTCTTCACCAAAATTGCTGCATTATGTATTAAGTTTCATCTCCAATTGGTCTCACACCAATTGGAGGAACCAAATTCTAGTTATACCTATTTGAATGGGTAAGGGTCAAGCTGTCCAGAATTGGACATTACACATTCACAATCCCATTTCAATTTTAACCATTCAAACACATTTTAAATTACACCAATTAACCATTTTAAACCTCACTTAGGTCAAAATACATCAATTTACTAAATTCTCAATTTTTTCATCTGCCCTCTGTGTTAGTAGTATGCCCTAGAGCATATCATTTAGTATGTACCTTGTACATATTTTTATTAATAAAAGGCATTTCCACTTTTCCGTTTACATAATATATTTATGTGTAATAGAAAAGGTCCATTGATATTTTGTTAGAAATATTATTCTTAAGTTGTTAAGAATATGAGTGACAATATTTCTAGCACGAAGTATCATAAATAGGTTCACAATTGAGGATACTTCATAATGAGGACATGACTTATCCAGAAAGATTGTATTCATGTTAGTTCCCAAGTTATTTATATGAGATATAAATAAGATGGAATGGTGAGTCTCATGCCATATAACAAACATGATAGGCACTTATAAATGATAAGTAGGCCGAACCAGTGACACTTATGACAAGCCCATGGAGTTTACTCTTGTCAATGTTTTGTCATAAATCATATCAGTGCATATAATCTTTAGACCTGAGATAGCATAGTTATCTTGTATATAGGTAGTTTGAGTTTGATACTGCTTTCATACTTGTACTGTGTATGGGTATATGGGCATGTGTTGGCTCCTACTAGTTATATATGGAGGTAGGTGTTGATCAAGATGGAATCTGTTCCTCTAAGTAAATAGAGATAAAATCCTATGTTTATTTAATTGTTCTTGATGTTTCAAGTTCCTGGCCAGGACAGATAGATTTATTCGTAAAAGAGTTTCGATGAGAAAATCTTTTAATCAAGAACTGGAATTAAAAGAGAACATAATATTCATAGCAAATGGAGTTTGACATAAACCATGACTCAAATTTGAGTTGGGATTTTGTAACAGAGAGATTCTAGTGCATGGTAACATATGATTATAGGTTCATTTAAGGTAAACCTTATTACTAATTGGGTGGCTATGGCATGCTATGCTAGGTGTTAACCATGGTCTATGAGGTTCATAAAATGATTTAGAGAAATCATTTATGGTAAGAAAGAGTTCTGATGATATTAAGAGTTGATATCATGTCTCATTGCCAATTAGTGATGAGCCTAGTAAGTCACACACATGCACAAGTTATCACCTAATTAAATATGATTTAATTAATTAATTAAAGAGTTTAATTGATTAATTAAATAGGTTTGGTTTGCAATTAGATTGCAAAGTCCCTAGCATGACTTGAAATCAAATCTAGATTATTGGATGTATAATATAAGTTAAATTTATATTTAAAGTGTTTAAATATGAATTTAATTAATGAGAAATTAATTAATAGAGATTAATTAATTAATTTATATTTGATATAAATTAATTAGAAGAAGAAAATAATTATTTTGGGTTAAGAACTCAAAATTAAGACACAGGGGCATTTTGGTCATTTTGCAGTGTGACACGTGGCACCATGAGATGGTGACACATGGCATAACACATAAGCTTGCCAAATGTTTTTTAATCATGTAAGATGATTAAAATCAAGATTAAATATAGGTTTAACACTTGGCACAATGTGATTGGGTCACTTAAACCTAGAGCTAATCAAAGGGTGACATGTGGCAAGGGTTTAATGTGTTAACCTAGCTATTTAAGTGTTGTTATGAGAAAATAAAATACAACCAGCAGCCACACTCCTTTGTCACGCCACTTTGAGCGTTTTCATCTCTTCTTCTTCATCTCTTATCAATTCAAAGAGATTAGCCATCAATCTCTTGAATTAAGAACACTAGAAATTGTTTCTAGTGTCCTGTTTACATCTTTAATCTCTTAAAAGGTAGAACTTGATTTTCTAATTAATAGAAAAAGCTTTAGAAGCTATTCAAGGGCTGCCATAGGTGTTCTTGGTGTGGAAAAGCTAGAGGGACAACATCTGGTGTTCTGAAGACGAATCTCAAAGGCGCAGACACGCTGCAGTGCATCAAGAGGTTAGTGTAATCGTTCTTGATTTAATCTAGGGTTTTAAAATTAATCTGATTAATTTTAAAATCTTAAATGGCAAATACAGATCCAAAAAACATATTAAAAGAGTTTTAATATGTTGTTTATCATTGAAATCAAATAGATAAAAATAAATCTTGCATGATGCATGTGACCCTAGGTGAAAATTTTTGAATTCAATGGTATAAACTTGTGTTTTTCATGCTTCCGTTCCTTCACTCTGCCCATCTTGTATCTGCTGTAGCAGGTTTGGCCTCACTTGTAACTAAGCTAAACTAGCTTCATCTTGAGCTAAGGACAGACAGGCATTTAGTGATCTTAAAGCTATGATGGACTTCTTGCTCAAAGCATCAGCAACTACATTTGCCTTCCCGGGATGATTATCTATCACACAATCATAGTCCTTTAGGAACTCAATCCATCGCCTCTGTCTAAGATTGAGCTCCTTCTGGGTTGGCAAATATTTTAGACTCTTGTGGTCTGTATAGATGTAGCATTTTTCACCATATAAATAATGCCTCCATATCTTCAGTGCGAAGATAATTGCTGCTAACTCTAGGTCATGAGTAGGGTAGTTTTGTTCATGTGGCCTTAACTGCCTAGAAGCATAAGCGACCACTTTCCCCTCTTGCATCAATATACACCCTAGCCCATTATGTGAGGCATCACTGTAGACCACAAAGTCTTTCCCTTACACTGGCTGTGTTAACACTGGTGCTTCTGTCAACATAGCCTTTAGCCTCTCAAAACTGGCTTAGCACTTGTCGTTCCAGCCAAATTTCACATTCTTGTGCAACAACTTGGTCATTGGAGCAGCTATAAGAGAGAACCCCTTCACAAATCTTCTGTAATACCCAGCTAGCCCTAAGAAACTTCTGACCTCAATTGTATTTCTGGGAGGCTTCCATTCCATCACTGCTTCTATCTTTTTGGGATCCACTCTAATCCCCTCTGCTGATACTATGTGTCCAAGGAAATAGATCTCACTCATCCATAAGTCACACTTGGACAACTTAGCATACAACTTCTTTTCTCACAGGGTTTGCAGAACAATCTTCAAATGTTCATCATGTTCTTCCCTGGTCTTGGAATACACCAGAATATCATCAATAAAGACCACTACAAACTGATCTAAGTATGGATGGAAGATACGGTTCATAAAGTCCATAAATGCTGCTGGTGCATTTGTTAACCCAAACGGCATCACTAGAAATTCATAGTGCCCATACCAGGTTCTGAATGCAGTTTTTGACACATCTGCATCCTTTACTCTTAACTGATGATACCTTGATCTGAGATCAATTTTTGAAAATACACTGGCTCCCTTCAATTGATCAAACAGATCGTCAATTCTGGGCAATGGATATTTATTCTTCACAGTTACTTTGTTCAACTGTCGGTAATCAATACACAATCTCAAGGTTCCATCCTTCTTCTTCACAAATAGCACCGGAGCTCCCCATGGTGACACACTGGGGCGTATGAACCCCTTATCAAGCAACTCTTGCAACTGAGTTTTTAACTCCCTCAATTCAGTGGGTGCCATCTTATAAGGAGTAATAGAAATGGGTGTTGTACCCGGCATTACCTCTATAGCAAACTCGACTTCCCTTTCTGGTGATAAACCAGGCAACTCTTCAGGAAACACATCTGGGAAATCTTTCACTATAGGTATATCACACAGGTTCGGCTTAGCCTGCCTAGTATCAACCACCTGTGCTAAGTAAGCTTCACAGCCTTTTCTCATCAATATTCTTGCAACTGTGGCTGAGATAACATTGGACAGGAAATCTGTCCTTTCATCCACAATAATGATCTCATTACCCTCAGAAGTTCTTAGAGAAATCCTCTTCAATTTGCAATCAACTATTGCCTAATGACGTGACAACCAGTCCATTCCCAAAATTACATCAAACTCGTGGAAGGGCAATTCAATTAGGTCTGCTGAGAATTCGTACCCCTGAATCCTCAATGGGCAAACTTTATACACCTTATTCACTACCACACTGTGGCCTAGTGGATTTGTGACCAGAATGTCTTGATCACTCTCCTCTACTGAAACTCCCCTTTCTATGGGCAGTTTGATGCAAATGTAGGAATGAGTGGATCCTGGATCCATTAATGCATGCACATTAGTGTTGTAGAGGGAAAACGTACCCCTGATGACATCCAGGGCATCTTGCTCCTCCTAAGCTCTGATGGCATAGGCCCTGGCAGGTACTCTAATATCTAGCCTCTCAGCTGACTCGGATGCAAGCCTCAGTGATGGACCAGCTACCTCAGGTTTACCGGGCTTCCTACCCCTTTGTGGTGCAGGAGCAGGTCTATCAGATTGTGTTGGAGCAACTGTAGTAGTCCTCTTCAGACAATTCTTCATCTGATGTTCTGTTGATCGACACCGTAAGCATGCACCGGTCACTCGCCAACAATCCCCCTTATGCCACTTCTGACAGTACTAACAAGCAGAAGATGCTGGGGCTGGTCCCCTAAACACCGTCCCTGGAGAGTTGTCCACTGATGGTGTAGACTGGCCTCTCCTAGGTGTGAACTGTGGTGCAGGCCTCGAGACCGACCTTGACCTGTGGTAGTCACGAACTACGAGCAGAGGACCCTTACTCTTCTTCTGCGAGCGTAAAATGTCTTGGATGACCGGACCCTCTTCTGTCTTTCCCTTCTATTTTTTTCATTAATTCTAACCCTTTCCACTTTTGATGCAGCATCAACTAATTTAGCAAAATCAGTAATCTCCAATGCTGTGATCATGACTTTGATATTGTCATTAAGCCCTTATTCAAACCTTCTGCACCTTTCTGCCTCAGTAGGGACTATCTCCCTCCCATACCGGCTCAGTCTAATAAGCTCACGCTCATATTCAATCACTGACAACTGTCTCTGTCTCAGACTGATAAATTCCCTTCTTCGCTCTTCTAAATACACTTTACTCACATATTTCTTCCTGAACTCCGTGAGGAAGAATTCCCAAGTGATCCGTTCAGGTTGCACCTCACTGGTTACTGTGTCCCACCACTGATATGCATCATCCTGAAGTAAGGACACAACACCCTCCAGGTTCTGCTTGGGGGTGCAGTTAAGCTGTTTCAGCACTCTGATGGTTCTATCCAACCAGTTTTCTACTGTCATGGGATCATCCTCCCTCTTCCCAAAGAAGTCCATAGCTCCATGATTTCACAGTTTCTCCAGATGAGATTTTTGTGGTACTGGTGGAGGTTGTGGCTGTGGTTGTGGTGGTGGTATTGCCCCCATCATTTGTCGATAGAATTCAGTCATTTGCTGAAATAGAGCAAACTGAGGTTGGGCAGGTGCCTCAGTTGCTGGTGGAGCAGATTCTCCCCTGCCCCCAAATTCAGCTCTTGGTGGAGCACGACTCTCCACCTCTTCATCAACAGCTCTTTGAGAAGCAGGATCCATATCCTATTCAAAACAAGAAAACAAATAGATCTGCATCAGTGTCACCTCAATACTTACAAATGCAATGCAATGGTATGCACTCTATCTAGGCCCAGAAACGCCTAAACCGATGCTCTGATACCACTAAATGTGACACCCCTTACCTGACTACATTGTAGTCGAGTAAGTTGTGCCACTCAGTGTGCCGGAGCACCAATTCATGTTTCTATTACAATTTACCCCTTTTAATTCATTTATTTTCAATTTTTGATAATCTAAATTTTTTCGCAAATTTTATAGAAAATCCGACAGAGTGCCGGCTGTAAATTGGAAAAACAGTTCTTCTGAACCTGCTTAAAAGCACTTCCAATATAATTTCCAAATCCAAACTCCATTATACACATTCAAGTCAATCTCAACATCTCAATCTCAATCACAACACTACTTTCAGAAAATTTTCTTTTCACTTCATTACTAGAAGCACATTCATAAAGATTTCTCAACATAATATATAGAAAATTTCAATAATATGAAATTTCATATATTTACATCATCAATAATTTCAAGAGTTTATAATTACAGTCCCACAACTAATACAAAATGCATAATGCTACCCCACAATCCTAATGTCCTACCATATGCACTGTAGGTGTGAGGTGACTCGGGACTCCGGATGCAAATTTGAAGGCTCACCCGGTCTGATGTCTGCTGGGCTCACCAGCTAGGTCTCCAGTACTTGGGTGAGGCAAAAGCGACGCGCTAAGCAATTCTGCTTAGTGGTGACAATATAAAATAAAATAAAATAAAATAAAATAAAATAAAACGAATATGCAGAATGTGTGTTTACATTTTTGGTAGACTTAACTTCTGATATTATTTGCATTATTATTTGATTAAAATTGGGTAAGGTTTATTATCATTGCCCGAGTAACCTATATTTGTCGACTGGACAGGATAAACAGGTAAACTGGCACTGGGTACTAAGTACCTCAGACCATCACACCATCGGTCACATTGTGTCTCCCGGTGTGCAACAGAACAGCTAATAAGCTATAATAATTATCGGGGTTAAAACCCAAGTGTAATAATTCAAATAACATAACCAAAGGCTATTATGTCACAGAATGGCATGGGAAGCCATGAAACACAAAATGGCATGAAGCCATATGCAGTACTGCTAACAGAACCCTATTGGCATGCCAAGCTATCCAAACCAATCTTGTTAGGTATACTAGGGCATTTTACACTTTTAAGTTTCACAATTTTTGGAATTTAAGTTTTAGTGTTACTATTCCATTCATTGGTCAACAAAAATGTTGACTTTTGCATAGGCAATAGGTACATTGGTTCTAATATCATCAACATACCACATTTTGCATTCAAAATTTATTGGTATTGGTTGCCAATACCATTTCTAAGCATAATGTTAGTTGGGCAGAATTTTCAGTTTTTATTCTTTGTCATTACTGTTCCATTGGTCAATTTTGCAGTGGGAATTTGGAAAACTGATCAACATGAAAGTTTTTCCTTATTTTGTCTAGTTGCATTTCCTTTTTTGAATCACTCCATTTGGAGTTTTGTAACTCAAGTTATGGTCCAAAAACCATAACTGGCCGGATTGAAATTTTGTCCAGAATTTCTGGACTGACCATATCTACGTGTAATGAATAGTGATTGCAACTCACCTTTTGAATATGTTCTGCTCATAATTTGGGTTAGGTTTCTTCATGAAAGTTGTTGGTCTATATCTCAGCTTATTGCTGGTAAACTTTCAGGTCAATTAGACCTTTCTACACTGATTTATGGCCAAATGACCAAATACTGTTTATTTGGTCATTTTGCCCAGGCAGACTGCAGGTCACCCGGATTAGAGCAAGCTTTTGGTCCACTTAGTTTAGTTTTATGGGCATAGTTTCTTCACCAAAGTTGTGCCATTATGTGTCTAGTTTCATGTCCAATTGACCTTGAACCAATTGAACCTCTACAATTTAAGTTATGGCTGCCTAAACCTGCTGGATTCATGTCTAATTCTGCAGGTCACCTAGGGTAGCCACACCAAACCCAAATCCCATCACTCAACACACTTCATTTTTTATTTAAATAGAACTAAATGGTCACTAATTGACCATTAAAACCTATTTGCATCATCACATGGTCAAAATCCCATTTTTCCACCCCAAACCCTAACTCACACATTACCATTCATGCATTTTCATTGCATTTCTTCAATCCACTTACAAGATGCACATTAAGGGCAGCCATAATAACCTTTTAACTTCATTAAACTCATCACAAACAAACCCTAACCATGGCTGCTAAAAATTTAGGGTTTACGTACAAATGGTACTCCATCAATTTCCTTATCATTTGCACTCATTCATAAGTATTAAACATGAATTTAAAGTGAAATTTAAGTTTACGTCACTAACCTCTATGGAGTGAGATTTTTCTCGCTTGCTAAAGCTCTTGTTTTCCTCCTCTTTTTGCTCCCAAAAGAATCACCAAAGTGTGAGAACACTTTTTTGTGTTGGGAGTATAAGGGTTAGTGGGGTGAGAGATAGGGAAAATCAAGCTTACAAAGCTTGAAAATGGTGGTTAGGGAAGGAGAGGTCACGGCAAGAAGGAAATGAAAGAGAGAGATCTGATTTTTGTTTCCTTTTCCAGCCCATCTTACCTCTTTTAAATAGAGTTATGCCATGTGTCCATATTAGATAGGTTGGGAGATTTGTAATGACATCATTATGATGTCATAATTCCATTTTCCTTCATTCACTCTTCATTTCTTGTCTATTTAATTGCAATTAAATTTTTAACAACATTTATCCATATTTTATGTTATATAAATTATTTATTTAACTGGACAAGTTGGCTAAAAATCATCTCTGAAGACGAATTGACCAAAATGCACTCCGTTTAGCTTAACGGGCCAAAATTGTCTGTACCGATTGAAAAATTTTTCTAAGTATTTTTTTGGCATTCTAATGCCATAAGAACCTCAATGACCCTTCTCTGGAGTCCCAAAAATTATTTTATAATTTTTTCCCTGGGTCTAGGGCTCCTACTTGCGAGAATAGCAACTTCTCACTAGATTACTCATCGCTAGGACACCGGCTCATTTAACTTGGTTGTATTTTATTTCTAAAATTTTTCCTAAATTTTTTTTTATTAATATTTGAGTTAATTTTGGTTCCTCACTTTAGTTTAAATATTTTTCTGGGCGTTCTAGCTATGCGACCGACATCGTCACCGAATGAGACTGCATTTGGATTAGCTAAAGTGAGGATGTTACAGATAGTGTTCATCAGGTCTATAAATGTAGCCGGAGCATTAGTCAACCCGAATGGCATCACCAGAAATTCATAGTGGATATATCGAGTTCTGAAGGCAGTTTTAGGAATACTCTGCTCCTGCAGCCTCAACTAGTAGTATCCTGATCTCAAATCTATCTTTGAGAATACAGCTGCATCTTTCAACTAATCAAACAAATCATCAATCCGTGGTAAAGGATATCTATTCTTTATTGTCACTTTGTTCAACTGTCTGTAGTTGATGCAAAGACGGAGAGTACCATCCTTTTTCTTAACAAACAACGCGGGTGCTCCCTAAGGTGACATACTAGGGTAGATGAAACCCATATCTAGCAACTTTTGTAACTGCACCTTCAACTCGTTCAACTCAGTAGATTCCATTCTATATGGAGTGATGGAGATTGGCTCCACAGCAGGCATCACCTCAATTTCAAATTGCACCTCTCTTTCCAGAGGTAATCCTAGCAATTCATTAGGAAAGACATCCGAAAAATCACACACTGTAGGGATATCCTTCAGATCTAATCTCCTTACCCGTGTGTTTATCACATGAGATAAATAAGCTTTACACCCTGTAACATCCTCATTTTCGTAGCCTATACATCCTACTGTTCCGACAGCTAATGTCTGCCCCAGAAAGTTGGAATGTTTAGAACTACACTTAATTGACAATGAGGAAGCATAAAATAATGAAATATGTGATGAGAAAAATTAAGGAAAAATAAAAGAGATAAAATTTAACTAAGTTAAACGAGCTGAACCCGTAGCAATGGGTGACCGCACCAGGAAGTTACGGCGATGACCGTTGACTAACCCTGGACCATGGGGAACAAGGGAAAATATTTTTGGGACATAATTAAAGGTCTACTGAGGTGTAATTGACATTGGAAATGTCAAAGAAAAATTATTAAGTCAGTATAAACGGAAAACGAAAATTAAAGAAATCGGCGGTACAAGGAGTAAATCGGTAGCACCAAAAAAGTCTGAATTTGACCCGAAGACGGGCATTTTGGTCAATTGACACATTGAGTTGACTTTTGACCTCAATTTCCATTAAAAATAAGTGGTATTATACTTTGAAAATATCATGAAAAATATAAATGTGGTACATTATATAAATAGTGGAAGATTGGTGGAATAATTACAAATTAAGGAACTTTGGATTATTTAAACCATTAATCAAACTTAGTGCTCCACTAAGCATGATTTATGGGACCTATATAAAGCCTTTTGGATAGAATTACATCTCATCTTCATCCTCTCTTTATCCAGCCCAAGTGAATCCACCATTGTTCCTCCATGGCCGAAGCTTCATCAACCTTCATGCACTCCATTTCTAGCCACCTTTCCACACAAATTCCTTCATTAATCTTCGCCTACTCAACTTGGGGAAGCTATAGGTAGCAAGAAGGAGAGGATTTGATGAAGTTTGATCAAGCACAAAAAGGGTTAGTGCTTAATCTTCCCATTTTCCTTCACTAATCCTTGTGTTGAGCTTTGGGTATGCTGAATTGCTAAGAAAATTTGAGGAAAGGATTGAGTATTGGTGAACCTTAGTTTTGGCAGCCATGAAAATGCATGGTTAGTGACTTATTCTTATATTTAATGGATGGGAATTATGTCACACCTTACTCTTCCGTAAGATGTAACATGATCCCGTAGTACACCTAATGAATTACCGTACTTCGCCTATCGATAACCCATTAGATATACTACAAGGGATTTTAAAACAATTTTCGTAAAATTTAAATCATCAATTAAAATCTAGTGTTATAAAATTTTTTTCAAAATTTTGGCAAAGTGCTGGCTGAGTTTTGAGAAAACAGTTCTTCAAACCTGAAAAAGAAAACACTCCCAATATGTTTTCTCAAATACAACTCCTAGAAACTTCATTTCATCTCACAATTCAATCTCAATAATCAATCATTTCATTTTCAAACCAACCTCATCATAAAAGAAATATTTCATTGATTACAAGACTCAAAATTTATATTACAAAACTATTCAAGTAAATGAAATCTCAAATTTACATTTATAATAATTTACATTTAATTACATACCAAATATTTTACAAGAGTTTTTATACAACTGCTCAAATAATTTATATATATATTATTACATATATACATCAAAATCCATGTACATGGGTATACCTGGAGCTGATCTGAATGTCTCTTCAAAGAAGCTTACTCAATTGCTCTATGCTCTTTTCACCTGTGACAGCATACAAAGCTATCGCTAAGTGGTGAACTCAGTGGTGCACAACTATAATTCAAAACATAGTATAATATACATTGACAAATTTTATAGCAAATAATTTAGAAATTTGAATACTCATCAAATTTCAAAACTCAAAATATTCATTGCCAATAATGTAAATCATTTGTATAAAATGACTTTGATCATGAAATTCAATTTATCAAATCATAACTAACCATTTAAGGTTATTCCAACAAAATCAATTATACATAAATCATAATTGAGATCACAATTCTTTACTTTTCAAAAGCATCCTGTATCTCATAAACCATTCTGTATCTCAAAAACCATTCTTTAACTCACTAACTATGCAATACTAATCTGCAAGGGTGTCACACCCTACCCCTCTGTAAGGCATAACATGATCCTGTAGTATACCTAATGAATTACCAACTCCGTCTACTGATAACCCATTAAATATACTACAAGGGATTTTAAAAAAACTTTTCTTACTTCTTTTATAGTGGTGAGCACTATTTACAGGTGTTAAAAACCTTTTTGATCTGAAGTGATAGAACTAACACATTTGAATTATTTGGAATTTCGATAAAAATTTTGGCAGAATGCCATCTGTATTTTGGATAAAACAGTTCTTCAGAAAACCTGTAAAAAGCACTTTAATTATTTTCCAAATCTCAACTCCAACATTTTTCTCAATACAACATATTTCTCAACTCAAATCCACAGTAATTTTTCAAAAGCTGAGATATAGGAAATATAATACAATTTTTACAAGTCAAAATAACTCATAATTATTTTACAACCTCAAGTTACAATTTGAATTTACAACTGCTCAAACCAAAATAATATGTACATACAGTGGTCATACATTACAGTACAAAATGCAAAAACCGTTATACTCGTTATACCCGAAAAATCTCTCGCTGGAGGTACTAGCAGCCTAGTCACGCCTGCGTTTATCTGTCTACTCACAAAGCAATAAAAGCTATCATTTGAGACAATGTCTCAGTGGTGCACAACATTAACCAAATACAACTTTAAATAACAATTCATAAACCATATAAATAGTGGATACATAAAACCATAGTTAAATTTAAGACAATGAATGTCATAAGGAATTTAAACTCCAATTCACAATTTATCAAAATTCATAATAACACAATTTAGTCAAATAATTTAAGAATACCGTATTGCCAATTCATACACAATTTGATCAAAACACTTAATAACATAGTGTTGCCGATCAATATCACAATTTAAGCCAGGACACAATTTTTTCACACATGCCGTGTTGTACACCACGACAAGACACACTCACCCCAATAATCGAAATCAATGAGGGAGGAAGCTAGCTGAATAATGAGTACTCATCCACACTCACCTCAGACTGATAAGTCAAAGAGGGAGGAACATAATCATACTCACCCTAGACTGATAAGTCAAAGAGGGAGGAATAATCACACTCACCCCATTAATGGAGGAGGAACATAGTAATAGTGTCATGCCAATTGTGAATCAAAACAATTCCAAACATTTTATTCAAATAATCCGAAGAATCCAATAAATTTCCAAAGTTATAATTTCATTCACAAAATGGCAACACAATTCGTAATTCACTTCAATTTCCACAAAAACCATTTACAGCGCTTTTCAATCAATAAGTATCCATCAAATACCATTCAAACAGTTTCTCACAGTTTTAAATCATTTATAATGCTTTTCAAGCAATAAATATCCATTCAAGTACATTTCCACAATTTAAAACAATAACATATAAGTAGTCATAATTTATTTCAATTGAAAATAATTCAAAAGAAATAAATATTGTGCACAAACACAATTTAAAACAATAACATACAATTTATCATATGAAATATTATTCAGAACAAAATCAGTTGAAAACTAGTTGTGCACAAACACAATTTAAAACAATAATGTACAATAGTCATAATTCATTTTAATTGAAAAATTCAAAAGAAATAGCAGTTGTGCACAAACCTCTAATATTTGTCTCCTGGTCTGGACTCAGTGTTTTCTTCCCTTTTCCTGAGTCTTTAGTAACTGAGAAACACAATTTGAAGTGTTTCAGTGCTAAATTAATTTGTCTCTAACGATAATGTTCGATAAGTAATTCACTGAAAGCTATTATTTGCTTAATCACCTAATATACCGACCCTCGATGCATTCTAGGTAAATTAGGTTTTAGTGTCACTAATATGTCACATTCGATAGGGTTTTAGGTTGGTACGTTTTACCAAACTCATTTCCTCGTTTAGTGCATTTTAATGCAACTTGCTGGATTCCGGGATACTAGTTTGACCTAGCCGGACGACCTAGTTCCCTCAGTTTTCGGGTTTCGGTCAAAACTACAAACTTGTAGATCTATGTCTTATGGACCGCGGTGCAAAATTTCAGGTCATTCCGAGTTAAGTAGACCGAGTTATGGTAATTATACTATTGCTGGTCAAATAGTATCAAATTAGGTCAATTTTTGGTCAATTTGGTCAACTCTGGTTCGGCCAGTTTTTGGACCCGAACTTGTGCAAGTTGTTTGACTTGCTTATGGTCATTTCTGGGTTTTGGTGTCTTCATAAGACTTGTAGGTATGGGTCTTAACTATTCATGGTTAAAATTTCAGGTCAATTGGACCTGTTTTGAGTGAGTTATGGCCTAAACACTCACTGCTGCCCAATTGGTCATTTTTCAGGTCCTAATTGTACCTAATCCGAATTGGTCATTTTCTTGGGTCACCTTGCAAGCAGAATTTTGGTATGCTTTCTCAATGAAAGTTGGCACATTTTGTGCCTAGTTCCACCTCCAATTGGTCTCATACCAATTGAGGTTACACATTTAAAGTTATAGGCTAAAATGTACACTGCCCTTAGTTACCTTGCTTAACACATATCAATTACACACTTACATTACTACATGTCCACTTCCCCTTACCATTTCTGTTTTGGTTCATAACCAAAACCATATTCCACTTCACTTAAATGTCACTTTGGGCAGATTGCAATTATCCTCAATACACCAATTAAAACTCACATTTACAAGTTCTAAGTACAATCACATATACACCTAAACATTACAAATTTTTACATATACTTACACAATCAATCTATACACATCTCCATCAATTCTCAAGGTCAATATTCTGCCAATACTTTCATGAACATATACATTTATTCAAGAATCTCAAGGCTGCCGCAAACTTCCTCAACACCAAAGTATTCCACAATTCATCAATTTCCATCCAAATGCAAAAATCACCATATATATATGGAATAATTTACTAGGATATTACATCACCATAACCAACATAATTCTCATCAAATATATGTACAAATACTTCATCAATACATGACTACATGGGTGCCCAAAAATGGATATCTCAATAACTCTTCAAACTTAAAAATTTCCTTCACAAAACCAACACCCATAACATGTACACAAAGTTTAACAAAGAAATCTTCAAAATGTAAACTTACCTTATGGTTAGAACTTGCCAAACCTTGATTAAACTTCTTAAATTTGGTATCAAGCTCTTCCTTATGATGTGTAGACAAACTTTCATGAAGGAACCTAAGTGATTGAAGGTGAAATGGAAGGGTGGATCAAGCTTGAATGAAAAACGTTAATGGAGGTTTTCTTCTTCTTCAATTCGGCAATGTTGAGAGAATTGGAGAAGATGAAGAATTCAGCTGCATTATGGACTTACACCTGCCCCACTTCATGTTTAGTTTATTCATTAGTGGACCACTTACTTAAGAAAAATGATTCAATAAGATTTAAGTGCTAATTACATAATTTTCACTCCACTTTTGGCTATTTATATTAGGTACCCCCAAATTAATTTTTCATTTTATTTTCTAAGTGTAATATTATTTATTTTTAATGGAAATTTAGGTCAAAAGACACTTCGGGATGTCAAATGACCATAATGCCTGCTCGGTTGCATTCCCAATTTTTCGGTAACACCGGGTTTTGTCCGTTTTTCGATTTCTCACTTTTCTTTGTACTAATTATTTAATTTTTCTTTGATATTTCTAATGATATTTATACTTCAATAAATATTTATTAGAGTCCTAAAAATATTTTCCAGGGTTCCATGATCGGGAGCTAGTCAACGGTACACGCCGTGACTTCCGGTCTTGATCACCATCGTTAGGGTTTTCTACGCTTAACTTTGTTACATTTCTTTGCAATTATTTTTACTTTGTTTTTCTTGTATTTACTTATCTTGTATTTAATTATTTTATGTCTCCTAAAACAAATAGAAGTACAGTTCTAGACATCCTAGTGTCCTGACAAAGACTGTAACGAGCAGTGAGAACGCACTACCGAACTTAGGGGTGTTACAATTCTCCCCCCCTTAAAATAAAATTCGTCCACAAAATTTTACTCAATAGCCATCTTACAATAGTCATATGTTTATTCTCTCCTTTCTATACGATTGTATAATCTTCTTTTCCTCAAATTTGTATAAGACTTTTAACAATCTAATACAACGTTTAATTTGTTTGTATAACACCAATCTCCTCTTACTATTGTGCTGTCTAATATTTCAGTTCATGTTCCTTCTTGAATGACCCTTGAGGTCATGTTAGAATGATTTATCTAGTCATTAGTCCTCTGACCATTCTAGTCAATAGTCTTCTTCATTCGTAATATTTCTTTGTTATATATGAATCAACTGTTCAAATCTCTACTTCCATAACTCTTTTTATCTGTCAATATTCTATAACTTACTTCCTTTTGTACTGAACTATAACCTTTCGATATTCTAACTTTTGAGTTTTAGATCCCTAAGTAGGATTTTCAAACTTATTTATAACAATTAAATTCTGTCATGGCATAACCATACCAAAACAGATGCCGTTGGCAACTATTCTTATCTAGGTGTACTATCGAGTAGTACGTAGCTCTACACAATAATCTCAAGTCAGTACTGTAATCTGCAGCTTACAATATAAACATCAAGAACATTGCATAATTACTACGATACATCTCAATAGATCAAATTTTCCTATCTTTTATCCTTTCTGAATTCACTGATATCTGAAACTTATTATGATTACAATATCCATTAACAATTAATAACTGTAACATCTTTGCCCTCATCTAGAGCAAGTCTACTACCACAACTTACTTTTACGTCCGTTTGCCTTACATTAAGTAGGCTCGCCAATTAGCTTTGTAATTTATGGTGTGTTAGAAAATACTTTTCGCCGATAAACTCTTTCAAAACTAATTTCACTTATTATCACAATCCTTATCTTAAAGGACCAATCACTAATGCATCAAAATTTATTCCCCTGTAAAGGAATAACAACAGAACATGTAGTTCTAACACTAACATAAAAGTATGCAAACTCTAGGTCAAATAACACATATATATATCTTAGTTACTAATTGAGAAAGTACCAGCAATAATGTCCAAAAGTCTAAGCCTCTTCTCTCTGCCGTATAGCGTATACTCCAGCTGAAGCATCACCTTGTTCTGGCTGATTCACGGATGCTGACTTCTAAGTGTACTGCCCCTACCTCTACCTCTACCTCTACTAACTGAGGGTGAACTCTTTGGGGTAGAAACTTGGGTTGATCCCTTTGGTGTAGTAAATGATCCAGAACGACCTAGATTTACACAATCCCTAGCAAAATGGCTAGTCTCTCCACAGTTAAAACATGCTCCTACGGCTCTATAACATACCCCACTATGTGGTTTACCACAAGTTTCACAAAGTCGATCTGACAGCGCATTCCTGGGTTTCTGTTGAGTTTGCTGATCGGATCGAGGTGGTTTCTGTCCAAAAGATCTATCTCTACCGGACTTCTTACTATCTCTGTTGTATCCCCCAAAGTTTTTCCTCTTTCCAGTAAAACCACTAGAACTCTGTTCTACTGACTTTCCATCTTTTTCTGTCTTCTTTGATTTCTTTTTCTCAGGAGCCACTTCAGATTCAATTCTTTCTAATTCTAGTGCTTGAGAAATAAGTTCAGAGAAGTTATTATGTTTGAACCCAACCACTTGTAATCTGATACTAGGCTTCAAGCCGGTTTCAAACCTCTTACATCTCTCCCTACTGGTAGAAAGTAGACTTACTGCATAATGGCTCAGGCGGAAAAATTCCCTTTCATATTCAGCCACTGATCTACTCCCCTGTTTCAGACTTAAGAACTCTTGTAGCTTCTGGTCTACATAAGCATCAGGGACATATTTCTGTCTGAATTCCCTGAGAAAGTCATTCCAGGTCAAGATTTGCAGTTCTACTGTGTGGGGAATGGTTTTCCACCAATCATAAGCATCCCCCTGTAATAAAGACACTGAGTATTCAAATCTGAGCTCCTCTGTACAATGCAGTTTCTTGAATACTCTATCCATCCTCTCTAACCACTGTTCAGCTTCTAGAGGATCTACTGTCCCCTTGAACTCTGTAGCCCCATATTTCATCAATTTATCATACTGCCTTGCAGAAGACTGTGGTTGTACCACCGTGTATCAGTATTGTGACTTGAGTAGGCACATTACCAGCATTTTGTTGGAACTTTGCAGCCATCTGTGGCGAGCGAATCGAGGGGAAGCTGCGATGCTGCGGGCTGGTGCTCTTGAACCCGACATTATGTAGGCCTGGGGCATCCCCTTGCACCTCAGCCTCAATAGATTGATCGACTGAACGATCACTCTCTTCCATAATCAATACGAGGATTCTAGATCTCTTGAACAAATAACACAAGGAGATTTCCTCCCGTTAGTGCATATTTATAATGTAATGTACTGTATGTATCAAACAATGATATTGAGCAGTTGTACTATGAAGAAAGAATATTCAAATAACATGTGAAAACAGAATTTAAAAACTTAGCTCTGATACCACTAAAACATGTCACACCCTACCCCTCTGTAAGGCATAACATGATCCCGTAGTATACCTAATGAATTACCAACTCCGTCTACTGATAACCCATTAAATATACTACAAGGGATTTTAAAAAAACTTTTCTTACTTCTTTTATAGTGGTGAGCACTATTTACAGGTGTTAAAAACCTTTTTGATCTGAAGTGATAGAACTAACACATTTGAATTATTTGGAATTTCGATAAAAATTTTGGCAGAATGCCATCTGTATTTTGGATAAAACAGTTCTTCAGAAAACCTGTAAAAAGCACTTTAATTATTTTCCAAATCTCAACTCCAACATTTTTCTCAATACAACATATTTCTCAACTCAAATCCACAGTAATTTTTCAAAAGCTGAGATATAGGAAATATAATACAATTTTTACAAGTCAAAATAACTCATAATTATTTTACAACCTCAAGTTACAATTTGAATTTATAACTGCTCAAACCAAAATAATATGTACATACAGTGGTCATACATTACAGTACAAAATGCAAAAACCGTTATACTCGTTATACCCGAAAAATCTCTCGCTGGAGGTACTAGCAGCCTAGTCTGCTGCCCTGTCTATCTGTCTACCTGCGACAGCAATAAAAAGCTATCGCTGAGACAATGTCTCAGTGGTGCACAACATTAACCAAATACAACTTTAAATAACAATTCATAAACCATATAAATAGTGGATACATAAAACCATAGTTAAATTCAAGACAATGAATGTCATAAGGAATTTAAACTCCAATTCACAATTTATCAAAATTCATAATAACACAATTTAGTCAAATAATTTAAGAATACCGTATTGCCAATTCATACACAATTTGATCAAAACACTTAATAACATAGTGTTGCCGATCAATATCACAATTTAAGCCAGGACACAATTTTTTCACACATGCCGTGTTGTACACCACGACAAGACACACTCACCCCAATAATCGAAATCAATGAGGGAGGAAGCTAGCTGAATAATGAGTACTCATCCACACTCACCTCAGACTGATAAGTCAAAGAGGGAGGAACATAATCATACTCACCCTAGACTGATAAGTCAAAGAGGGAGGAATAATCACACTCACCCCATTAATGGAGGAGGAACATAGTAACAGTGTCATGCCAATTGTGAATCAAAACAATTCCAAACATTTTATTCAAATGATCCGAAGAATCCAATAAATTTCCAAAGTTATAATTTCATTCACAAAATGGCAACACAATTCGTAATTCACTTCAATTTCCACAAAAACCATTTACAGCGCTTTTCAATCAATAAGTATCCATCAAATACCATTCAAACAGTTTCTCACAGTTTTAAATCATTTATAATGCTTTTCAAGCAATAAATATCCATTCAAGTACATTTCCACAATTTAAAACAATAACATATAAGTAGTCATAATTTATTTCAATTGAAAATAATTCAAAAGAAATAAATATTGTGCACAAACACAATTTAAAACAAAAACATACAATTTATCATATGAAATATTATTCAGAACAAAATCAGTTGAAAACTAGTTGTGCACAAACACAATTTAAAACAATAATGTACAATAGTCATAATTCATTTTAATTGAAAAATTCAAAAGAAATAGCAGTTGTGCACAAACCTCTAATATTTGTCTCCTGGTCTGGACTCAGTGTTTTCTTCCCTTTTCCTGAGTCTTTAGTAACTGAGAAACACAATTTGAAGTGTTTCAGTGCTAAATTAATTTGTCTCTAACGATAATGTTCGATAAGTAATTCACTGAAAGCTATTATTTGCTTAATCACCTAATATACCGACCCTCGATGCATTCTAGGTAAATTAGGTTTTAGTGTCACTAATATGTCACATTCGATAGGGTTTTAGGTTGGTACGTTTTACCAAACTCATTTCCTCGTTTAGTGCATTTTAATGCAACTTGCTGGATTTCGGGATACTAGTTTGACCTAGCCGGACGACCTAGTTCCCTCGGTTTTCGGGTTTCGGTCAAAACTACAAACTTGTAGATCTATGTCTTATGGACCGCGGTGCAAAATTTCAGGTCATTCCGAGTTAAGTAGACCGAGTTATGGTAATTATACTATTGCTGGTCAAATAGTATCAAATTAGGTCAATTTTTGGTCAATTTGGTCAACTCTGGTTCGGCCAGTTTTTGGACCCGAACTTGTGCAAGTTGTTTGACTTGCTTATGGTCATTTCTGGGTTTTGGTGTCTTCATAAGACTTTTAGGTATGGGTCTTAACTATTCATGGTTAAAATTTCAGGTCAATTGGACCTGTTTTGAGTGAGTTATGGCCTAAATACTCACTGCTGCCCAATTGGTCATTTTTCAGGTCCTAATTGTACCTAATCCGAATTGGTCATTTTCTTGGGTCACCTTGCAAGCAGAATTTTGGTATGCTTTCTCAATGAAAGTTGGCACATTTTGTGCCTAGTTCCACCTCCAATTGGTCTCATACCAATTGAGGTTACACATTTAAAGTTATAGGCTAAAATGTACACTGCCCTTAGTTACCTTGCTTAACACATATCAATTACACACTTACATTACTACATGTCCACTTCCCCTTACCATTTCTGTTTTGGTTCATAACCAAAACCATATTCCACTTCACTTAAATGTCACTTTGGGCAGATTGCAATTATCCTCAATACACCAATTAAAACTCACACTTACAAGTTCTAAGTACAATCACATATACACCTAAATATTACAAATTTTTACATATACTTACACAATCAATCTATACACATCTCCATCAATTCTCAAGGTCAATATTCTGCCAATACTTTCATGAACATATACATTTATTCAAGAATCTCAAGGCTGCCGCAAACTTCCTCAACACCAAAGTATTCCACAATTCATCAATTTCCATCCAAATGCAAAAATCACCATATATATATGGAATAATTTACTAGGATATTACATCACCATAACCAACATAATTCTCATCAAATATATGTACAAATACTTCATCAATACATGACTACATGGGTGCCCAAAAATGGATATCTCAATAACTCTTCAAACTTAAAAATTTCCTTCACAAAACCAACACCCATAACATGTACACAAAGTTTAACAAAGAAATCTTCAAAAATGTAAACTTACCTTATGGTTAGAACTTGCCAAACCTTGATTAAACTTCTTAAATTTGGTATCAAGCTCTTCCTTATGATGTGTAGACAAACTTTCATGAAGGAACCTAAGTGATTGAAGGTGAAATGGAAGGGTGGATCAAGCTTGAATGAAAAACGTTAATGGAGGTTTTCTTCTTCTTCAATTCGGCAATGTTGAGAGAATTGGAGAAGATGAAGAATTCAGCTGCATTATGGACTTACACCTGCCCCACTTCATGTTTAGTTTATTCATTAGTGGACCACTTACTTAAGAAAAATGATTCAATAAGATTTAAGTGCTAATTACACAATTTTCACTCCACTTTTGGCTATTTATATTAGGTACCCCCAAATTAATTTTTCATTTTATTTTCTAATTGTAATATTATTTATTTTTAATGGAAATTTAGGTCAAAAGACACTTCGGGATGTCAAATGACCATAATGCCCCTGTTCGGGTTGCATTCCCAATTTTTCGGTAACACCGGGTTTTGTCCGTTTTTCGATTTCTCACTTTTCTTTGTACTAATTATTTAATTTTTCTTTGATATTTCTAATGATATTTATACTTCAATAAATATTTATTAGAGTCCTAAAAATATTTTCCAGTGGTTCCCGCATTCAGTATTAATAGTCAACGGTACACGCCGTGACTTCCTGCATGATCACCCATCGTTAGGGTTTTCGGCTCGCTTAACTTGGTTACATTTCTTTGCTATTATTTTTCCTTTGTTTTTCTTGTATTTTCTTTTCTTGTATTTCATTATTTTATGTCTCCTCACACATATCGAAGTGTAGTTCTAGGCATCCTAGCTGTCCGGACAGCACTGGTAACCAGAACAGTAGAACGCACTACCGAACTTAGGGGTGTTACAAAGGGCCATCTTCGGGGTGATTCTAACTCCCTTTGGTCGGGGAGGTCGAATCGGATTCTAACTCCCTATGGTCGGGGAGGTCAAATCATCGTGCACAGTACACATCACAATAATGAATCTTCCGAAAGGGCCATAACAAATAAGAACTTAGATCTAACCTCTAATAAGAGGAGAATCTAAGCCTGTGCACGTACCATGGTAATCAAAACACAACTAACTCCATTGTCTTCTCAACAATAATAACCTAGTCAAGCATCTATAGTGAGATATAAAACAATATCACAATCCTTTTAGTGAGCATAAATCACAATACAATTCGATTCAAAGTCAATTCCAATATCCAATAATTTTTATGCTCATCACAATTCAAATCATAAATTTGCATTTTTCCATGCAAATTACCCATCACAATTCAAAACATGTTCTATCACAATTTTCCAAAACATAATTTATTTAATTCATAACAATGCTTAATACTTGTAGAAATACCATTTCACAAAGTTAAATTCATACATACTATAACAATTTCAATAATCATTGAATTAAATCCAGTGCTTGTTAAACATAATACATAAGAAAAATATGTCATTTAATCATATGAAATATTTAGAACAAAATCAGTTAAAAACTAGTTGTGCACAAACCTCTGATAACTGTCTCTTGGCTCTGACTCAGTGTTTCTTTCCCCTTCCCTAAGTCTTTGCTAACTGAAGCACACAATTTGAAGTGTTTCAGTACTCATTTAAACTGTCTCTAACGATAATGCTTAATAATTAATTTATTGAATACTATTATTTCCTTAGTTAACCTAAGATGTTGACCCTCAATGCAGTCCAGGTGAATTAGGTTTTAATGTTACCAATATGTCACATGTGTAGCCTTTTAGTATTGGTACATGTTACCAAATTCATTTCCATGTATATTGCATTTTATTGCAATTTGTTGGATTCCGGTATACCAATTTGACCTAGCCAGATGACCTAGTTCTCTCAGTTTTCCAATTTCGGTCAAAACTACAAACTTGTAGGTCTATGTCTTATTGTATGTGGGGCAAAATTTCAGGTCATTCTGAGTTATGTAGACCAAGTTATGGTCAATTTACCAATGCTGGTCATAATGCATCAAAATGGTCATTTTAAGTCATTTTTAGGTCACTTTTAGTTCGGCCATTTTTTGGACCCGAACTTGTGCAAGCTATTTGACTTGCTTATGGTCATTTCTGGGCTTTGGTGTCTTCATAAGAATTGTAGATATGTGTCTCAAATATTCATGGTAAATTTAGGTCAATTGGACCTATTTTGAGTAAGTTATGGCAAAAACACTAACTACTGCCCAAATGGTCAATTTTCAGGCTTTCTAAGCACTAATCTGGATTTGTTCATTTTTCAAGTCATCTTCCAAGCAGAATTTTAGTAAGCTTCCTTCATGAAAGTTGGCACTTTTTGTGCCTAGTTTCACCTTCAATTGGTCTCATACCAATTGGAGCCACACTCTTAAGGTTCTAAGCCAAAATATACACTGCCCTGCAACATGCTCTTCATCACATACCAAAGGACACATCCTATGCTTACCAAGTTATTTCCTTCATGCCATTTCTGTTTTGTACCATAACATAAACACATTTCACAACACATTTTTTGGTCATTTTGGCAGCTTATAACCACACTCAATATGCACATTATAGTCCAGAATTTTCCAAGTTCAAATTACAAACAATTTAACCACATGACAAGCTCATTTACATGTTCAAACTCAAACCTTTATACACATATACAAGCTGCCATAACAAGCACCATAATTCAACCATATAATTCCATAAACCAAACCATGAAATAACATATTTCGGTTCACACTTCAAGTTTGCCAAATTGTACATCCCTTTCAATTAACTTCAAAGCTTCCAAAATCAAGTGTACAATCACACACACATTTAGTATATATTATCTAATTTATTTCTACAAATATAAACACTTCATCAACACTTTAATCTACCATTTACATGCAAGGATAAACTGTCCTTATTCAAGTTCCATGGCTACCAAAAATATACCTCTCCCTTAACTCATTAAACTTCAAAAATCCTTCCACAATTCAACTACCCATAACATCCTCACAAGGTTTAATAAAACAATAACAAAAAATATATACTTACCACTTTTGAACCTCTTCAAAACTTCACCAAAACTTGATTTTCTTGCTGCCTATCTACTGCCCAAGTGGTGTAGAACAATTTTAGTGAAGAAATCAAGTGGAAAAATGGCTTGGATCATGGGAGAATGGAAGCTCAATGTGGGACGGCAATGGAGGTTTCTTTGGGACCTCAATTCGGCATGAAGAAGATGAACCAGAAAATGAATCATTTAGTGGACATACACATGTCCCTTAATGAGTTTAAATACCCCTTAGTGCTCCACTTTAGTTTAATTAACAATATTATATGTTAAAGTTTTAGTTATTCAAATTATACCCCATTTCTTGCACTATTATTATAATATGCCACAATTTAATTTTTCATGAGATTTTCCAAGTGTAACATCATTTATTTTCAATGTACGTTTAGGTCAAAAGACAACTTGGGGTGTCAAATGACCACAATACCCCTGTTCGGGTTGTATTCCCGATTTTTCGGTAACACCAAATTTTATCGTTTTCTCGATTTCTCACTTTTCTTTTTACTAATTAATTAATTTTTCTTTGATATTTTAATTATATTTATGCTTCAATAGGTCTTTAATTATGTCTTAAAAATATTTTTCAGGGTTCCCTGCGGTCCAGGGCTAGTCAACGGTCTACGCCGCAACTTCCCGGTGTAGTCACCCATCGTTAGGGTTCTCGACTCGTTTAACTTGGTTACATTTCATTGCTATTATTTTTCCTTTATTTTTCTTGTATTTTCTTTTCTTGTATTTCATTATTTTATGTCTCCTCATCAATATCTAAGTGCAGTCTAGGCATCCTAGCTGTCCGGACAACACTGATCACAGGAACAGTAGAACGCACTACCGAACTTAGGGGTGTTACAATTCTCCCCCCCTTAAAATAAATTTTGTCTCGAAATTTTACATGGCATTAATCTCTAAACAACTGTGGGTGCCGTCTCCTCATATCCTCCTCACGTTCCCAAGTAGCTTCCTGGCCTGAATGATGGTTCCACAGCACTTTAACCAAGTGTATCTGTTTATTCCTCAGCTGCTTCACCTCATATGCCAGAATTTCTATGGGTTCTTCCTCATATGAGAGGTCTGGATTTACCTCAATCTCTTCAACTGATAGTACATGAGATGGGTCAGATCTCTACCTCCTTAACATGGACACATGAAAGACACCGTGTATCCTTTATAACTCTGGAGGTAATGCCAACCGATATGCTAAAGGTTACACTCTCTCCAGAACCTCATATGGTTCGATGAAATGAGGACTCAGTTTCCCCTTTCTGCCAAATCTCATAATCCTCTTCCAAGGAGAACTTTGAGGAATATCTTATCACCCACTACATATTCAACATCTCTTCTCTTCAGACCAACATAGGACATCAGACGGTCTGATTCAGCCTTGAGTCTATCTCTGTTCAATCTGATCTTTTCCTTTGTCTGCTGAACAATTTCTAGCCCAATCATCTTCCTTTCACCTACTTCATCCCAACATAGGGGAGTTCTGCACTTACTGTCATACAAAGATTCATATGGAGGCATCCCAATGCTTGATTGGTAGTTGTTGTTATAAGCAAACTCAATCAAAGGCAAGTGTATATCCCAACTACCTTCAAACTCAATCACACAAGCCCGTAGCATATCCTCCAATATCTGAATTACCCTCTCAGACTGGCCATCTATCTGTGGGTGGAATGCCGTGTTGAAGTTCAATCTAGTTCCTAGGGCTCTCTGAAGACTACCCCAGAGTCTAGAAGTGAACCTAGGATCTCTGTCTGATACAATCGATACTGGCACTCCATGTAGTTTTACAATCTCATTTGTGTACAATCTGGCCAATCTCTCCAACTATAGTCCATCCAGACTGGCAAAAAGTGAGCAAACTTGGTTAGTCTATTAACTATAACCCATACTGCATCATGACTATTTTGTGTCTTCGGAAGTCTCATCACAAAATCCATAGTTATCCGTTCCTTTATAGTGTTTCATAGGGTGCCGTTTGTATGCCAGCTTGACACTTATTATCGTATACAAATTTTGTTAGTGGAAGGTATCTGTCCCATCTTCCCTCGAATTCAAGGACACAAGTTCTCATTATATTCTTGAGGGCTTATTACATTTTACAGGTTATTATTATCATTTCATTTCATTATTTATAGAAACTCAATGAGTTTCAAAATTTACCTGAATCACTTGTTTCGACTGTCCATCCATCTGAAGATGATAAGTCGTACTGATATCTCTAAGCTTATAGCAATTACTGTGGTACAGTTGGTTCACATTAATGGAACCGAGTCACTAACTCTAGCTACCTTACAAGTGTAGTTTTTCGATAGGCTAGTTCTGAAGTTTGAAATTTCTGACTGGAATTTTCACATTTATTTCCCTTAATAGTACTCTATTTGGGTGCAATTGTATCAAATTATAGATTACTTACAAATATTCTTAGTTTATTGTACCACGAGGAAGCACGTAGCTCTATATAACAATCCCATATCGGTACTGTAATCTGCAGCTTACAATACAAACATCAAGAACATTACATAGTCACTACTTTATAACCTCTTGGACTAGGTTTTCTAACATCTTATCTTTCTTGAATCCACTAATATCCTAAATCGATTCTGATTACAATATCCCTTGACAATTACTAACAGTAACATCTTTGCCCTCATCTAGAGCAATTCTATTACTATAACTTACTTTTAGGTCCTCTTGCCTTACATTAAGTAGGCTCGCCAATTAACTTTATAATTTATGGTGTGTTAGAAAATACTTTTAGCTAACAATTCTTCAAAAATTAATGTCAATCATACTTGTTATTATAGTTTTTATCCTAAAAGACTAGTCACTAATACATCAAAATTCATTCCCATGTAAAGGAATAGCAACAGAACATATAGTTCTAACACTAACATATAACTAAGTAGTGCTGGGATCAAATAATAACTAATTGTTTCTTTCAAAAATTAAGAACTTACTAGCAGCTACATTCAAAGTTTCTGCTCTTTCTCCTTGGCGCATAGTGGACGCTCTGACTGGTGCGCTACTATATTCGGGTTGATTCATTGTGTTATAGTGGTGAGGAGTACCAACTCTATTTCTATCTCGACTTTGACTGACGGTTTGTGAACTCTGGAGAGAAGATCGAGATGCTCTAGTACAATTTCTAACAAAGTGTCCAAGCTTTCCACAATTGTAACAGGCTCCAGAGGCCTTACGACAAATACCTCCATGTAGCTTACCACAAACATGGCAGAAACGGGCAGAATAGGAACTTCTGATTGTTCGATGACTAGATTTTGGTGTTCTCTGCCCTGATGATCCGCCTCTGTCATATCCCTAAGCTCGGGGTTCCTCAAATTCTTTTCTTTTCCCTAAATTATTGCTTGAGCTCTGACCCATATGTTTCTCCCTCTTCCCTATTTCACACTACCTTTGTGGGGGGTTGGGTTTGTGCTTGAGCTTGAGCTGACAGAGTATCAGCCATTTGTTGAAAGAAAGTGGCCATTTGCTGGGCCATTTGTGGAGTAATTTGTGTCGGTAAAACTGGTACAGTCGGGCCTTCGACACTTTGTGGGGCTGGGGCCTCAACTTGTACTTCTGCCATCACAGACTATTCTATTGTCTCATTCTTCTTTTCCATATCTTTTCACAGGATTTTCTATTCCTGTACAACCAACACAAGGAGATTCCTCTCCATTAGTTCATATTTAAGATGTAAATGTACTATATGTATCAAACATTTGAGCAGTTGTAGTTACCGATAAAAAGATTTCAAATTCATAGTTCGAAATTTACTTTAAAACCATTGCTCTGATACCACAAAACATTGTCACACCCTACTCCCCCGTAAGATTTAATAGCCTATGGCTATATAGATTGTGTTATTATACTCGGCTTAATGCCTGATTGATTATTTGGATTTTTAGACACACTGTTTGCACACCGGGAGATACTTTGTGATCGATGGTGTGACGGCCCAAGGTACTAGGTACCCAGTACTAGTATATCTGTTTATCCAGTCTGGTCAGTGTATAGGCTACACGGGCAGTCAATTAAAACATTATTCAATTCAGGCAGTTAAGTTAAGTATAATGAAGTTTCTGTACAATAAAATTTAGTATTGAATGAAATAAGTAAAAGAGATTAGCAATAGAAACATAACAAAAATACAATTTGCAGAACCGTAGAGACTTAAAAGACAACACAGTTAGAATAATTTATATACTGGGTAGTATTACTAAAAGGTTATAAATTTAGCACTTCCAAAGAGGAACAAACTTGTATATAAGATGGTTAATATTAGAAACATTCCAGTAAATCAAATTGATTATTCAATATTTAAATTATGCTCTATCATTTCTTTATTTGTATATATTATTTCTTGTTATACTATTGCACCACTAAGCAGAAATGCTTAGCGCGATGGAATTACTTCCTCGTGCAGGTACTGAAGGTAAAACCAGTAGACTGTCGACTGAGATTTTTGGAGTCCAGATCTGCAAAAGTGTCAGAAGAGTTCAAGATTGTCACCTCCTCAGCAATGCATGTAGATAAGGCTCATTTTAAGCATGTTTTCTAATCTGTACATTATAATTACTGCTTATACTGTAATGTGAATTAGTAATTGTAATTTCATTTGTATATCCACTACTTGATAAATTTATGTACTTGATTGGCAAATTATATAAGTTAATGAAATATAAGAATTCTGATATTTGAATTGATTATCTAATCATAATGATTCTGAATGAGATTGAATTTGAGAAATTTTGAGACTGAATCTGAGTTTGAGAAACTGATGAGAATGCCTTGAGATAATCTGAGTTATGAATTTGAGCATATATTGAAATTTTTTTTGGCAGGTTTAGAAGAACTGTTAGTCCAAATTACAGCCGGCACTTTGTCATATTATCATTAAAATTTTTGAATTTTCTAAATTAGTCAGATTTTGATAAACAGTAAAAATAGCCTAAACCTCAGATAAAGTTTTTGAACAAGTAAATAAAGAACTATAATGAAATCAGATAAGATTAGGTTCTCCGGCATGCCTTGCTCGACTACACTGTAGACGGGTGAGGGGTGTTACATTTAGTGGTATCAGAGCACGGTTTAGGCGTTCCTAGGCATAGATAAGTAGAAAGAACTAGTGTTCATACATGCATTGCATTCATAAGAGTCGAGGTGACACTAATGCAGATCTGTTTACTTTTGATTATTCAAGGTTAAGATGTGGACTCAAAGTCGCAGAGGGCATTAGTAAAAAAAGTAGAAAACCTAGATCATGAGGTTATAACGTAGTGACTATGTAATATCCTCGATGTTTGTATTGTAAGCTACAGATTACAGTATCGACATGAGATTATTGTGTGGAGCTACGTGCTTCCTCGTGGTACAATAAAATAAGAATATTTGTAAGTAATATATAATTTGATACAGTTACGCCCGAATAGAGTACTATTACGGGACATAAATGTGAAAATTCTAGTCAGAAATTTAAAACTTATGAACTAGCCTATCGAACGACTACACTTGTAAGGTAACTAGAGTTAGTGACTTGGTTACATTAATGTGAACTACCTATACCACAGTAATTGCTATAAGCTTAGAGATATCAGTACGACTTATCATCCTCAGACGGATGGACAGTTGAAACGAGTAATTTAGGTAAATTCTGAAACTCATTGAGTGTCTGTAAACAATGAAATGAAATGATAATAATAACCTGTAATATGTGATAAGCCCTTAAGAATGTACTGAGAGCTTGTGTCATTGAATCTGAGGGAAGATGGGACAGATACCTCCCACTAACAGAATTTGTATACAATAATAAGTGTCAAGTTAGCATACAAACGGTACCCTATGAAACACTATAAGGGAAAAAGTGCAGAACACTAGTATGTTGAACTGAGTTGGGAAAAGATATCTAGACATTGATATAGAGTCTTATAATTATTTTGATATTTTTATCAGAAAAGAATGATTTAGGTATTTGAAAATATATTTAGAAGTTGCAGTGTTATTCCCTCTAGAAGCAAGAATAAATACCTTTCATTGATGGAGTTTGTGTATAGTGATATTTATTAAATAAGCATGAAGATACCAAGGTATAAGGTCTTGTATGAGATAAATGCAGAATACCTAGACAAAGGGTAATTTAATAGAGTTGGAATTGGTAAAAGAGACTGAAGGACCAGTAAGGATTCCAGTATGAGAAATCAGAAAACTAATGAATAATAGACTTTCATGAGTAGAAATAAAGAAAACAATGATGGGAAAGTGAATAACATTTTGAAATAACGATAAGCTCAGTTGTTTGAATCCGATGAATTTCAAGGACAAAATTCCTTTTTAGAGGGGAAGAGTTGTAACATCCTCATTTTCGTAGCCCGTACATCCTACTGTTCCGACAGCTAATGTCTGCCTTGGAAGTCGAAATGTCTAGAACTACACTTAATTAACAGTGAGGAAGCATAAAATAATGAAATATGTGATGAGAAAAATTAAGGAAAAATAAAAGAGATAAAATGTGACTAAGTTAAACGAGCAAAACCCGTAGTGATGAGCGACCGCACTCGGAAGTTACGGCGATGACCGTTGACTAGCCTTGGACTGCGAGGAAGCCAGGAAAATATTTTTGAGACATAATTGAAGGTCTACTGAAGTGTAATTAACATTGGAAATATCAAAGAAAAATTAGTAAGTCAGTATAAACGGAAAACAAAAATTAAAGAAATCGGCGGCACAAGGAGTAAATCGGTAGCACCAAAAAAGTCCGAATTTGACCCGAAGAGGGGCATTTTGGTCAATTGACACATAGAGTTGACTTTTGACCTTAATGTCCATTAAAAACAAGTGGTATTATACTTTGAAAATATCATGAAAAATAAAAATGTGGTACATTATATAAATAGTGAAAGATTAGTGGCATAATTACAAATTAAGGAACTTTGGATTATTTAAACCATTAATCAAACTTAGTGCTCCACTAAGCATGATTTATGGGACCTATATAAAGCCTTTTGGATAGAATTACATCTCATCTTCATCCTCTCTTCATCCAGCTGAAGTGAATCCACCATTGTTCCTCTATGGCCGAAGCTTCATCAACCTTCATGCACTCTATTTCTAGACACCTTTCCACACAAATTCCTTCATTAATCTTTGCCTACTCAACTTGGGGAAGCTATAGGCAGTAAGAAGGATTGGATTTGATGAAGTTTGATCAAGCACAAAAAGGGTTAGTGCTTAATCTTCCCATTTTCCTTCATTAATCCTTCTGTTGAGCTTTGGGTAAGTTGAATTGCTAAGAAAAATTGAGGAAAGGATTGAGTATTGGTGAATCTTAGTTTTGGCAGCCATGAAAATGCATGGTTAGTGACTTATTCTTATATTTAATCGGTAGGAATTAAGGTTGATTAACTCAAATGGAAGTTGTGGTAAGTTAATATCCAAGTATGTTAGTGCTTGAATTAAGGGTTTAATAGTGGGACTTTGATGCTTTAGTAAACTGCCATGTTGAGCAGCCTTAAATATCATAAATTTGTGTATGAGTTTATGAAATTTATCAATGAAATATGATGGTGTTGAATGGTGGGCAATTTATGTAATTGCCATGGAAGTGTATGTGTGATATATGTGTTGTTGTACATTGAATTTGGGTTGAAGTAAATATTAAACATTAATGGTGTATTATGTGTCTTGAGCACTTGAGTGTTTTGCCTAAAATGCTTGCTGGAATTATGTACAATATATATAGAAGTGCCATGATTAAATGTTGAAGGATTGTCAAAATTGGAAGTGTGATGTTCAAATGCAGGTTGTGTATGTTGGCAGCACTTAAATTAGGTCATAAGTGCAAAACTGTGATCCCAATTGGTATGAGGCCAATGGGAGCATGAAACTAGACACCAAATAGGCCAACTTTCATGTTGAAATGTTGCCAAAATTTTGCCTAGAAACTGACCTTAAAAATGACCAAATCCGGAATGACAACCTTGCAAACTCAGATTTTTGACTATATGAATAGTAGTCATTGGGATGACCATAACTCACTCAAAACAGGTCCAATTGACCTGAAATTTTTACCATGGATAGCTTAGACATATATCTACAATTCTTATGAAGACAACAAAGCTCATAAATGGCCAGAACCAAGTCAAATAGCTTGCATAAGTTCGGGTACCAAAACTGCCAGAACTAAAAGTGACCTAAAATTGACCAAATTTTGTACTAAAGGTGCAATCTGTCCAGCTTTAGTAAATTGACCATATCTTGGTCTATACAACTCAGAATGACTTGAAATTTTGCCCAGAGTGCAATAAGACATAGAGTTACAATTTTTCTTCTTTGACCAGAAGCTAAAAACCAAGATAAATAGGACTTTAAGCTAGACCAATCTAGCATACAAAAATTGAGAATTTAACAATTACATAAAATGATGCTTGAAGTAATTTGGCAATGAATGCCAACTTGTGAAATGGGTAAATTGCATTATATTGACAGCATATTGAATTGTAAATTTTGACATCTTGATACTAGAATCAACTTATCCATGATATCTAAAAAGGTCAATATTTTCATTGACCAGTGAATTATATAATGACCAGTAAACCCTGAAAATAAAGAAATAAATATTTAATCTTGTAATATGCCCTAGTTTGCCTAGTTGACTAGTTTGGATAGCTTGGCATGCCAATAGGATTCTGACAGCTGTTATGTAAATGGCTTTACATCATATTGTGTTTTTATGGCTTATTATGCCATACTATGATTTTAATAGCCTATGGCTATACATATTGTGTTATTATACTCGGCTTAATGCCTGATTGATTATATGGCTTTTTATCCACACTGTTTGCACACCGGGAGATACTTTGTGACTGATGGTGTGACGGCCCGAGGTACTAGGTACCTAGTACTAGTATATCTGTTTATCCAGTCTGGTCAGTGTATAGGCTACACGGGCAGTCAATTAAAACATTATTCAATTTAAGCAGTTAAGTTAAGTTAAGTTAAGTATAATGAAGTTTCTGTACAATAAAATTTAGTATTGAATGAAATGAGTAAAAGAGATTAGCAATAGAAACATAACAAAAATATAATTTGTAGAACCGTAGAGACTTAAAAGACAACACAGTTAGAATAATTTATATACTGGGTAATATTACTGAAAGGTTTTAAATTTAGCACTTCCGAAGAGGAACAAACTTGTATATAAGATGGTTAATATTAGAAACATTCCAGTAAATCAAATTGATTATTCAATATTTAAATTATGCTCTACCCTTTCTTTATTTGTATATATTATTTCTTGTTATACTATTGCATCACTAAGCAGAAATGCTTAGCGCGATGGAATTGCTTCCTCGTACAAGTGCTGAAGGTAAAACTAGTAGACTGTCGACTGAGATTTTTGGAGTCCAGATCTGCAGAAGTGTCAAAAGAGTTCAAGATTGTCACCTCCTCAGCAATGCATGTAGATAGGGCTCATTTTAAGCATGTTTTCTAATATGTACATTATAATTACTGCTTATACTGTAATGTGAATTAGTAATTGTAATTTCATTTGCATATCCAGTACTTGATAAATTTATGTACTTAATTGGCAAATTATATAAGTTAATGAAATATAAGAATTCTGATATTTAAATTGATTATCTAATCATAATGATTCTGAATGAGATTGAATTTGAGAAATTTTGAGACTGAATCTAAGTTTGAGAAACTGATGAGAATGCCTTGAGATAATCTGAGTTATGAATTTGAGCATATACTGAAATTGTTTTTGGCAGGTTCAGAAGAATTGTTAATCCAAATTATAGCCGGTACTCTGCCGAATTATCATTAAAATTTTTGAATTTTCTAAATTAATCAGATTATGATAAACAGTAAAAATAGCCTAAACCTCAAATAAAGTTTTTAAACAAGTAAATCAAGAACTCTAATGAAATCATATAAGATTAGGTGCTCCGGCACGCCGTGTAGCACGCCTTGCTCGATTACACTGTAGACAAGTGAGGGGTGTTACACACCCCTTCCAAATCAATTTCCTAGCAAGTGTAGCTGAAATGAGATTAGATGAAAATAACTACCTCTCCCCGTGTATTACCACATCTTCGTACTCGGGAAGACCAAAAGTGACTGTCTTCAATCTTGTGAGATTGGGGGTTGAGGCAAAATATCATCCACTAGAATTATATAAAATGCACTAGGTAATGCCCAGGAAAGATGGTAGAGTCACAATGGTCTCACTTAAGTACCACCTCCTTTGACAACATTTCCTAGATATGCACTTCATACATTCCAAATAGAATCAAACCACTAGTAAGTATCGTCTTCCCATAATACTACCACGGTACTAAGCATTTATGCCATGAAGGCATAGTGTAACATCCTCCCGGTAGCAATTCCGCACAGTCTACTGTTCCAATGACCGGTGTCGGTCCGGACAGCTAGAACTTCTGTAAAAAAAATATTTAAACTAAAGTGAAGAACCATAATTAACGCAAATATTAATAAGAAAAATTTAGTAAAAATTTTAGAAATAAAATACAACCGAGTTAAACGAGCCGGTGCCCAAGCGATGGGTAACCAGAGGGAAGTTGCGGTTCTCGCAACGAGGAGCCCTAGACCCGGGGGAAAAATTATAAAATAATTTTTGGGACTCCAGAGAAGGATTACTGAGGTTCCTATGGCATTAGAATGCCAAGAAAATACCTAGAAAAATTTTTCAATCGGAACAGACAATTTTGACCCGTTAAGCCAAACGGAGGGCATTTTGGTCATTTCGCCTTCAGAGGTGATTTTTGGCCGACTTGTCCAGTTAAGTAAATAATTATTATGACATAAAATATGAATTAATATTGATAAAAAATTAATTGAAAGTGAGTAGAGAAGAAGAGAAAAGAAAATACAATAAAATGCCAATTATGACATATTATGAGGTCATTTAAAATTGTCCACCAATCACAATTAAGTAACCATCAAATTAACTAATAAAAAGAGTCAAAAGAGACCAAAGAATTAAAAAGCAAACAGCAGCCCTTCTTCTCCTTCAAAAACGTTTTTCACCTCCTCCCTCACTCCTCCATTAACAAACTTTCTAAAGCTTCAATTTCCATGCTTTCCTCACCCCAAAACCCTAAGTCCCTTCACTAAAAACTTGTCTCTACCTCTTGGGAAGTGTTTGGCAGCCTAGAAAGGGAAAGAAAGTGAAGATTAACTTGGGAAAATTCTGCCCTACAAGAGGTTAGTGCACATATATACTTAAAACTCTTTAATCCCATGCTAGAGACTTGAAACAAGTATGAATTTGTAACTTAAATGAATAAAAGTTATGTGTATGTCCACCATGATTTTTGGCAGCCCTAAAGAAGGAACATGATTGAGTGTCTTGATGGACTTAGAGTGAACTAGAGAGTATGTTTAAAATATATATATATGTATATATATATATATATATATATATATATATATATATATATGTAAGGAATGAAAGTGATTAATTAAGGTAGTTGTGAAAATTTATAATGGAAATTAGGGTTTTGAGGTGTGAAACTTGGATTTAGCTTATGAAATTGTGAAAGAAAATTATAAGGGTCAATTAGTGACCATTTTAGGTATGTTGACCATAAATTGGACTGAAAAATGGCATGGCAAGGTGGAATGGTAGGCTGCCTAAAGACAGCAGCATGGTGGCTGAGATTTCAGTCCAATTGGACTGCCATAACTTTGGCTGTGTAGGTTCAATTGGTGTTTGGCCAATTGGACATGAAACTAGGCTTATAATGGCACATTTTTGCTGAAGAAACCATGCCCAAAAGACCAAAGCAAGAGGAACAAAAGTTGGCCCCAATCCGGATACCCTGCAAACAGCCCCTACAGAATGACCAAATGAACAGTAACTGTTCATTTGGCCATAACTCACTGTAGAATGGTCAAATTGACCTGAAATGTTTACAGTAACAAGATATGATATAGACAAACAACTTTCATGAAGAACATCACCCCAAATTAAGCCATTAACCCATTCAAATTATTGGGCAAAGTTGAGTTATCAAACCTGCAACTCTGCAGATTTTCATTTGAGCAGTAATGTTTGGAGGACCATAACTCTCTCTAGAAAACTCGGATTTAGGCGATTCTTGAACCGATGGAAACGTAAGGTATGGTAGAACATTTCATAAGAAGAAAGTTAGACCAAATTATGAACTTAACTTGATCAAATTACTGACCAAAGTTGGACCAAAAATCTGCGGACTCCAAAATCTCAGCATGAGCGATTGCGTGAACGATAAACTTATTTTGGCCATAACTTGAGTTACAAAACTCCAAATGGAGTGATTCAAAAAAGGAAATTCAACTAGACAAAATAAGGAACAACTTTCATGTTTACCATTTCCTCAAATTCCCACTGCAACAGTGCTTAATGGAATAGTAAAGTTAAGTTTCAAAAACTGAAAATTTTATTTCCTTTGGTTAAAGCTTAGAAATGGTATTAATGCTTAATGCCAACAAGTTTTAAATGAAAAATGTGGTATGTTTGAAGTGCCAAAGTCAGTGTACATATTTTCTATGCAAAAGTCAACTTTTTTGTTGACCAATGAAATGAATAGTAACACCAAAAGTTGAAATTCAAAGATTGAAGAATTTTAAAGTATCAAATGCGCTAGTATACCTAACAAGATTGGTTTGGATAGTTTGGCATGCCAATAGGGTATTGTTTTAGCAGTACTGCGAAAGGCTTTATGCCTGTATTCATGGTTTTATGCCCGTATTCATGGCTTTTATGCCCGTATGCATGGCTTTTATGCCCGATTATGTGATATCATGGCTTTTTTAGCCATACTGACTGCATATATGGTTGACGTTATGCGTCCCATGGTATGACGGCCCGAGGCACCGTGGTGCCCAGTGCCAACGACCCGTTATCCAGTCTAGTCATCCAGTATAGGTTACTTGGGCAACCAAATGAATGGAAAAGTATAACTGTGATTGAACTGATTATTAAAGAAAATACGAAAATTAAGTATTAGGAATGATTACAAAAATACAAAGAAGCTCAAGATCATGAAGAAAATAAATAAACAAAATGCATGAAGAAGTTAATATCATAAAACGTAATTAGCCCTCGACTAAACATTAAGTTGGTAATTATTCAGTTCTTATGAACACAATGGCTAAGAAATTATGATTTTTATTTGCATATTATTTCTTTCTATTTTATTATTTGCACCACTAAGCTTTATGCTTAGCGCGTCGCTTTTGCAACGCGTAGGTACTGAAGATACTGATCGAGAGCCAGTAGACCACAGATTGGGTAAGTCCATCCTGCAGTTCTGCATAGTGTCCGTGTCACCTCACAGGCTACAGTGCATTGGTAGGACACTAGGTGTCATTTTGGTATTTTGTAATTGATCTTATTTTCTCATGTGTAAATGAACTTATGAAATGTAATTTGATGCTCATGTAAATAATGAGAATTGTGTTTGTAAATGAAAAAGTGAATGTTTATCTGTGATATATATATGATTATCACATGAAATGAATGATTGAGAAATGAATGTGAACTGAAAAATATTGAGATTTTGATAAATGGAGTTGAGATGAATGAATAAGAATATAGGAAGTGTTTTTCACGAGTTGGAAGAAACGCTGTTCTCCATTTTTAGCCGATACTCTGCCGGATTTTCTTTAAAATTTTCGGAACCTCAAATAAATTACAATTTCAATAAATGAATTATATTTCACAAATTATTTTCAAAACTATGATAAAAATGAATTAAGATAAAATAGAGTGCTCCGGCACACTGAGTGGCATAACTTGCTCGGCTACACTGTAGTCGGGTAAGGGGTGTCACACATAGATAGACATGAGTCATAACTAGGACATATTTAGTATTTCTCCCGAGGGTCATGAATGGCAACTTACTTCTTGTAGAGTTTTCACAATCGTTATTACCATAACCCAATGTCTAGGTTCGGGATAGTGGGTACGTAAGAGGAAGGTGTTAGGCACCCCTTACGCCTAGTTTAACCTCGTTAATTCAAGTGCTAGTCCTCTACTAATGTTTCTAGAAGTCTTGTTTATTATTCATCTATTAAATTTTATCCTAAAAATGCAATTCTGATCCTACACACGCAAATAATTCACAAAAAGGTTATTGTTTATAAATAATTTTCATACATAAGTAATTCCTATCTATGGGGTTGCTAATTATTTAAATGATATTTACTAGATGACTAAAATTAATTTATTATTGAGAATTTAATTTATAAACAAATTCAATTTCAAATAATCCTAAGTTTCTATTTAACCTAATTAATTAATTTTTCACCAAGTTACCCTAAGGATAATTAAGCTAAATTAATTATGTACATGTATAATTTATTCTAATATTATATAAGGCCCAAACAATCACAACCTAATGTCGCAAGGGCTTTGTGGTTGCCAGACGATGCTCATCAAAGTGGAAAAAAGTGAGGAGTCGCCACTTTAATTTTAAGGGAAAATTAAAGGAAACCATTACTGAAAACACAAACCACTTCTGAAATAGAGATTCTAGGTTTGGAGTCCGTTCATGGGTGGGGAAGGTGTTAGGCACCCAACCTCATCTCTTTACGAGGGTCAGCAAATTTAACAATGTGCTCTTGAATTACTTACGATTAATAATTTTGGGGGTTTTGGAGTCATGTTGTCGGTCCTTTTATTAACAAAATGAGCATTCAATATCTCAACATTTTGGGTTTCCCAAGAACATGGGTACATGGGATGTCCCCATGGTGAATTGGTGTTTTGTTTGTTTGATTTGTTACATATCTTATTTAATTGTTCATTTTGGGATTCTAATTTTAAAGAGATGTTATTTGAGTCCCTAAAGATTCATAATGAACGAGAAAGGTTCTCGGCTCATATGTTAGGTATCTCGGTATATAAATATTAAAATTTTGATTGAAAAGATTTTGGGAAAGGACTTTCTCCCGATTTCTTAAAATATCTTTATTAGAATTTTGGTTGAGAGAAATCGGGTAAGGACTCTCTCCCGATCTCTTACAGTATATTAGAATTTTATTAAAAGGACTCGGGTAAGAACTCTCTCCCGATCTCTTAAGATGTGTATATTAGAATTTTTGTTAACGGAACTCGGGTAAGAACTCTCTCCCGATCTCTTAAAATGTGTATATTTAAATTTTGTAAGAGGACTCGGGTAAGGACTCTCTCCCGACCTCCCAAAATGTGTATATTAGGATTTTTATTGAGATAACTCGGGTAAGAACTCTCTCTCAACCTCCCAAAATGTGTATATTAGAATTTTTGTTAAGAGGATTCGGGTAAGGACTCTCTCCTGACCTCCAAAATGTGTATATTATGATTTTTGTTGAGAGGATCTGGGTAAGAACTCTCTCTCGACCTCCCAAAATGTGTATATTAGAATTTTTGTTAAGAGGATTCGGGTAAGGACTCTCTCCCGACCTCCAAAATGTGTATATTAGGATTTTTATTGAGATGATCTAGGTAAGGACTCTCTCCCGACCTCTCAAAATGTATCAAAATGAATTTTAAAAGGTCACGATCGTAAGACCGATCTCCTTAGAACCTATTAAATAAGAGAACGTTGCTCATATCACCTCCCGCTTTTCATATTATCTCAGACTTTTATTTCTGATCTCATGATTTATTTTCTGAACTTTCCTTAACTTATTATGATTCCTCATTTTGAACCTCCTAGACATCTTTTCCGGAAGCTCCTTGTCCGTACTTGATCTCGAATCCCGATCTCATGTTTTAGAGCCAGACTGAGTAACTAAATTCCCAATTCATCCACACTATTCCTAATCATTTTACCTTGATTAGGAATCTCCACATTGTTTCCTCTCACCTATACTCCTTATGGTACTTATAAAATGTCGGTATCCTGAACTATTCTCATAGAATAACGTAAAAAAAAAAATTAAAGAGAACATAAAAATAAAAGGTAAAACTCGTGGATGTCTCAAAAAGTGAAATAAGTCCAGTTTCAACGTGAACTTATTCTAAAGGTTTGTTGCGACAAACTATGCCATGAACACTTAAGAATGATAAGTCGAACACTTACCTGTGGGAAAGGCTAAAGCAACGAGTAAGCTGGTACCAATGTCTTCATGTATCCGACACCACTAATACTGAGACAGTAAGGTGATTTTTAGGAGTTGTAAACAACTGAAGTGAGATCTTCCTGAGAAACGGTGATTGAATTCCCAAGGCTGTGCGAGGTTATCCAAAGTATGGATTGCAAGCTCTATAATTTTTGTTGTAAGATCCTTCATAAAACTTGTTTATAAAGTCTCTAGGAACCTTGAGAGTTTTTAATTAAAAATAAAGCTACAGCAAAACTTCGGGGTTTTTCCTCAATAATCACAGCTACCTCCATAGCTTGCATACAGGTATTTATAGGAGATGGGTACTCGAAATAGAGGGCCAGGATTCCAGCAGGAGGAGACAGAAGGCCTAGATTCAAAAGGACATAATCTGACATCTTGGAATTAAAGAGAATCAAAATTAAGGGTTGGGATTCCATTTGGAATTTCTGTCCTTTTGCCCCTCAATTCAATGGTCAAGGGCCTTGCCTTACAAAATGGATCCAAAGGCTGGGAATAAAAAGCGCCGAATCTGTCATTTATTTTTGATCCAAAGGCCTCAAATCCATCCTTACAATTATAATCAATGGTGTAAATCGAGATGTACTGGGCTGCTTTAACCGTTTCGAATTCGATGGCTAGGAGTGCGTCCTTACAAATGAGATGTGTGGTGAAGATTGGATCATGCCTGCAATGCTTTAACTGACTTGGATCTGACGGTGGAGGGAGCTAGTTTTTATGAATTAAAGGTCATGATTAAGAACTATTCAACTGCTTGAGTTCTCCAATCTTTATAGGTCATCCCTCCCTTTTCCGATCTTTTCATTGTGACTGACCGATCTTAGGATTGTTATTCCAATCTCTATTTTCTTTTTCATCTGGACCTTTCTACTTTCCCGATCTCTTTCTGTTCTCCAACCTACTTCTATCCCTTCTCTATGTTGGTCAAAATAATAAATTTTTTAATTGTCGATGAGCTGCTTCGAGTTCTACATGCAATAAATGCCAAGGCTTTATATATATGCTGACGAATTTTTCCTCGCATACTCATAACTTTCTTCCTCTGGTGAATCTTCCATGTTTTATTTCTCAGTTCTTGGCTTTTCCAGCAGGAATTCTTCTCACGACAACCACTTTAATATTTTTTCGAATGTTTTCTTTATTCATCTCCTGAAAATGAGCAATTCCGGTGATTAGAGGCTCATGAGGGCATCGTTTGATGATGGTGAGGGAACTAGACTAATTGACCAATCAAGGTTAAAACTGACAACCTCGCTGATCTCGGATTGGCTCATCCGTTTGGCTTACAGACTGATCTCTGACAAGAGAATCGCTAATTTCAATCTTAATATCAGTGATCACCTCTTGAAGTTCATTTGGCTCCTCACCATCTCGAGGGTCCCGATTGCAACTCAGTTCTGGTCAATGACATCGACAATGACACTGCTCAATATTATGAGAGTCATAGTCACGCCATCTGAGCTGTACATCTATCCAGTATTTATTGCTAGCTTTCTGATCAAATGCATCTTTTGATTCAGCCATAAGACTAGGCTTTGACACAAGTCTATTGTGTGACACTTAGGGTTCGGGAATAGTCCAAGTTAGGTAAGATGTAGTGTAAGGACATTTGTAATTGCTGATCTTGAGAGATTGCCCAAATGATGTAATATGACCTTTTGGAAATGAAATAAAATCTATTATTCAAATTTGGATTTGCTCATTCTGTTTTTATTATTTCATTGGTTAATATACTGATCTCTGATAAATATGCCCGATCTGATCCCTAGGTGAATCGCCATTTTGCCAATTTATTGGTTCGGAACGCCGTTGACGATCTTCATTAACCGATCTCATTTGTCTGACCTTTTACTATGTTTCTAGAATCTTCTTTTGACGTGTCATTGAAAATGCCGGGTTTCACTAACTGATGCATCCCTTGGGACTTCGTGAGCATTTAATGCTCAGGCGGGTATAAATAGGGAAAGGGTTAGCCATTTGTTCTCTTATGTCATTTTCAGACTTTCTTTTAGTGACTTCGACACTCTCCCTTGCTTTCTCAAGTTTTCGGTGCTGATTTATACTCCGGTAAGAGTTTTGATCTTTTTCCGATTGATTTCACTTTTGTTCTCTGAAAATGAGCGGTACCGACGGTCAGAGAGTTGCTAGTCCTCTTTTTGTTCACATCTCATGGACATCGGATGAAGGTGAGGTGGCCAGATCGAGTGAGTGACCCGAACCTTCTACAACCACTGTCCCAGCCCATGGTCGGGTGACTAAATCAAAACAAGCATTATCTTCAAGGAAAGAGAACTTACCCATGGATGAGTTGCCATCGGTTTTGAAGGAGACCGATCTCCAGTCCATTAGCCAAGAGTATAACCTTCCAACTGAATCCTTTGAACTTATCAGATGCCATGGCGACCTCAGATCTGACCATTTCTTTGAAGAAGCTGACCTGATCATGGTATATGAAGAACAATTGAAAGTTGGGCTTCGATTTTCCCTGAATAAATTTTATAGAGCCTGTAACACCCTCCCCGTAGCAATTCCACATAGTCTACTGTTCCGGTGACCAATGTCGGTCCGGACAGCTAGAACTTCTGAAAAAAAAATATTTAAACTAAAGTGAGGAACCATAATTAACTCAAATATTGATGATAAAAATTTAGTAAAAATTTTAGAAATAAAAAAACAACTAAGTCAAATGAGCCGGTGCCCAAGCGATGGGTAACCCAGAGGGAAGTTGCGGTTCTCGCAACGAGGAGCCCTAGACCCGAGAGAAAATTCATAAAATAATTTTTGGGACTCCAGAGAAGGGTCATTGAGGTTCCTATGGTATTAGAATGCCAATAAAATATTTAGAAAAATTTTTCAATCGGTACAGACAATTTTGACCCGTTAAGCCAAACGGAGGGCATTTTGGTCATTTTGCCTTCAGAGACGATTTTTGGCCGACTTGTCCAGTTAAGTAAATAATTATTATGATCTAAAATGTGAATAAATATTACTAAAAATTAAATTGAAAATGAGTAGAGAAGAGAAGAAAAGAAAATGAAAGAAAATACTAATTATGACATCATATGATGTCATTTAAATTTCCTCCACCAATCACAATTTGTTAAACTTATTAAAAGAGATAAAAGAGACCAAAAATATGAAAAACCAATCTGCATCTTCAACCTTGGGCAGCCTAAAAAACGTTGAGAGAGAGAGAGAGAAGAGGTTCCACCATTAAAGCTCCTTTAAGCTTCATTTCTCTCTTGTTTCCACTACTAAACCCTAACCCCTTTCATTAAACCTTGACCATATCACTTGGGGAAGCTTTTGGCAGCCAAGAAGAAGAAGGAAAGTGAAGTTTTAGCTTGAAGAAATCTGCCCTACAAGAGGTTAAAGTGAGGTTAGTGCTATCCTTTCACTCTCACTCCTTTAATCCTTGTTAAAGCATCATTTTAAGTTAAGAAATTGTAAGAGTTTGAAGTAAGTTATATGTGTTAGGGCATCTTTAATTTTTGGCAGCCCTAAGGAAGGATGAGGTTGATTGTTTTAATGAATTTAGAATGGATAGAAATGATGTTTAAGGTATGAATATGCATGGATGTTGAATTAGTGTGCTAATTGAGGTTTATGGATAATTTAAATTGGACATTAGGGTTTTGAGAAGTGAAACTTGGATTTAGCTTATGGAATTGTGAAAGAACATTATAAGGGTCAATTAGTGACCATTTTAGGTATGTTGACCATGAATTGGACTGAAAAATAGTATAGCCAAGTGAATGTGTAGGCTGCCTTGTTAGTGCAGCAGAGGGACTAAAAATTCAGTCCACTTGCACTGCCATAACTTTGGCTGCGTAGGTCCAATTGGTGTTTGGCCAATTGGACATGAAACTAGGCTTATAATGACACATTTTTTCTGAAGAAACCATGCCCAAAAGACCAAAGCAAGTGGACTAAAACTTGGCCCCAATCCGGACACCCTGCAACAACCCCTGCAGAAATGACCAAATGAACAGTAACTGTTCATTTGGCCATAACTCACTGTAGATTTGGTCAATTGACCTGAAATTTTTACAGCAACAAGTTAAGACATAGAAAAACAACTTTCATGAAGAAACCTACCCCAAATTATGACCAAAACCTAACCCAAATGGCAGTCACAGTTACTGTTCAAACCTGCAACTCTGCAGATTTTCATTTGAGCAGTAATGTTTGGATGGCTATAACTCTCTCTAGAAAACTCGGATTTAGGCGATTCTTGAACCGATGAAAACCTAAGGCATAGTAGAACATTTCATATGAAGAAAGTTAGACCAAATTATGAACTTAACTTGATCAAATTACTGACCAAAGTTGGACCAAAAATCTGCCAGACCCAAAATCTCAGCATGAACAGTGCACGTGAACAGTAAGCTTATTTTGGCCATAACTTGAGCTACAAAACTCCAAATGGAGTGATTCAAAAAAGGAAATTCAACTAGACAAAATAAGGAACAACTTTCATGTTTACCATTTCCTCAAATTCCCACTGTAAAATAACAAATGGAACAGTAAAGATGAAGCATGAAAACCGAAAATTTTGCTCAATTAGCATTAAGCTTAAAAATGGTATTGGCAACCAATACCAACAAGTTTGAAATACAAAATGTGGTATGTTTGAGGTGTTAAGACCAATACACCTATTTTCTATCCAAAAGTCAACATTTTTGTTGACCAATGAGGTGAATAGTGACACCAAAACCAAAAATTGGCAATTTTGCCAAAATGACCTAAGCTTTGAGAAAGTGACCAAAACCAACAAGTTTTGAATACAAAATGTGGTATGTTGGGAGTATTAAAACCAATGTACCTATTGTTTATGCAAAAGTCAACATTTTAGTTGACTAATGAAATGAATAGTGACACCAAAACTTGAAATTCAAAATTTGAAATTTGAAATGCATCTAGGGGACTTTAAATTGCAATTGGCAATTAATACTAGCAAATGTAAAACTCAAAATGTGGGATCTTGGTGTAATAAGAATTAATATATTCATTAAGTATAAAATGGTCAACATTTTGGTTGACTAGTAAGTTAAATAGTAATCAAAATGATTAGTAAATTAAGATGAAGACCTAGAACCAATTCTAAGCTTAAATGCTTAGAATTGTATGACAAATATGGACTATGCATCCTAGTCAAAATTGTTAAAAAGAAATTAGGCCATAAATTTGAAATCCATGAAATATTCATGGATTACTTGAAACATGAAAAATAAGTCACCTAATTGATGTGAATAGATAGTTAGGGCATATATGCTCATCACAAATAGAATTCATAAAATATTAGTAACTCAACTTGAAATATAAAATTTGTAATTACATAAGTAGATTCTTGAATGTATAAATGAGAAAGGAAAAATGTTTTGAATACAATGGTACATGTGAACCATTGTTTAGAATTGTGATCAATATGAATAACATAATGAATGGATAAATAAACCATATTAATGTATGAATGAGACATTAGTTCTCATTATTGTAAAGAGGAGAAGTATTTTGAGTACAATGGTATAAAAGAATAATTGATGTGAATTGTGATCATATAAATGATTAAATGAATGTATGAATTATGATTGAAATTTATCATGAAAAAAATGAAGTCATAAAGCACAATATATTAACATTTTAAAATATCAAATGCCCTAGTATACCTAACAAGATTGGTTTGGATAGTTTGGCATGCCAATAGGGTATTGTTTTAGCAGTACTGCGAAAGGCTTTATGCCCGTATTCATGGCTTTATGCCCATATTCATGGCTTTTATGCCCGATCATACATGGTAGACGTTCTGCGTCCCATGGTATGACGGCCCGAGGCACCGCGGTGTCCAGTGCCAACGACCCGTTATCCAGTCCAGTCGTCTAGTATAGGTTACTTGGGCAGTCAATTAAAGTATTATTCAATTCAAGCAGCTAAGTTAAGTTAAGTATAATGAAAATCCAGTACAATTAAATTAAGTATTGAATGAATAAGCAAAAGAGATTAGCAAAAGAAACATAACAAAAATATAAATTGTAGGACCGTACAGACTTGAAATACAATACATATAGAATAAATTATATACCTGCTAGTATTACTGAAAAGTTATAAACTAAGCACTTCCAAAGAGGAACAAACTAGTATATAAGATCGTTGATACTAGAAATACCATACCAAATTAAATTGATTCTTGAGTATCTGAATTATCATTTATTTCTTTCTTTACTTGTATATATTATTTAGTTATATTATTGCACCACTAAGCGAGAAATGCTTAGCGCGATGGAATTGCTTCCTCGCAGTGATCAAGGTAAAACCAGATGGTATCGACTGAGATTTTTGGAGTCCAGATCTGCAGAAGTGTCAGAAGAGTTCAAGATTGTCATCTCCTCAGCAATGCATGTAGATAGGGCTCATTTTATACATGTTATGTATATTGTTCATTCCTAGCACATTGTAAATTATTTGTATATCTTGTACAAAAGAAACTCATGTAATTAACCTATGAATTATGGAAGCTATTCAAAGTAAGTATTTTAGTATGTGAATTGAATTTGAGTTATAATGAGATTATACTTGTGAATATTGAAATATTGAAAATCTAATGAGATTTCTGAGAAATCTGAATACTGTATTGAGATACATTATGTCTGAAAATTTTTGAGACTATTAAGTTTGAGAAATTGAGTATATATTGAAATTGTCTTTGGCAGGTTCAGAAGAACTGTTAGTCCAAATTACAGCCGACACTTTGTCGGATTATCGTTAAAATTTTTTTTGAAATTTCCAACTTAGTTAGATTTTGATAAAAGTAAAAATAGCCTAAATCTTCAATAAAGTTTTTGAATAAATAAATCAAGGACTGTAATGAAATCAGATAAAATAGAGTGCTCCGGCACACTGAGTGGCATAACTTGCTCGGCTACACTGTAGTCGGGTAAGGGGGTGTCACAGAGCCGTTCTAAAGTTCCATCATGTTTTGTATAGCCCAGGTGCATCCGAACTCCTGGCAGACTCTGGTAGCTTTCAGAGGCTTATGCCAAGCTAAAAAGCTCGAGCCTACGGTAAATGTTTTTGTCGAGTTGCATAGGCTTGCTAAGCGATAAGACGATGAATATTGGTTTTTCCAAGCCAAGCCGAACTGCGGACTCTTCACTGATCTCCCTTCTTCATTGAAGAATTAGAAAATTTGGTTTTTCATATTGAGGATCAAGGTCCCGAACGACTTTGAGGGCATTCTGCGTAGTTGGCAATATTTGGTCCCTTCAGTTCTAAAGAAGATCGCCCTTAATAAAGATGAGGACGCCATGGTGAAGGAGTTAAAGGATCAGGTGACTACTCACAAGTACTCGTGTCTAGACGCGGTTATGGTCGAACTGAAATGGTGGTTGATGCAAGTGATCACCCATGAGGACTATGAGCTGCAACTCTCTGACTTAGGCCCTGGGATTAGTATAATCTAAATCTTTAGTCTCCTATCTTTGGTGATCTCAATAACTTGGTCTTTGTGTAGGTATGGCAAGAAGCGATAGTGCAAAGGAGAGCCACAAGCGAAAAAGGGAGCTTTTTTAGAAAGTGCAAGAAATGAAAGCTACTACTGCCACTCAGACGCTGAGGCAAAACTAGATAGAAGTGTCGGGCTCTTTGTTCGGACCTCCAGAGCAGCCAGCCCCAGAGATAGAGATTGCTCCTTGCCATCCTCAACAAGCTGAACCACCACCCCCACGGTCTCTTCATGTGCAAAAGGAGGGTCTTCCCGATCAGCCGTAAGGACACTCTCTTGTGGTGCTCAGGTCCTTATCCACTCTCTGGAAAGGAACTGCTCAGTTCAGGGGAATCCTGACTTAGCCAAGGTCTTGGGCGCCACCATCTATTTTCAAGAAGATCGGAATAGACTAACCCTGGATAGCATCGATGATCTCCTGGCTCAGACAATGAGCTTGGGTTTGGAGAGCATTGTGAACCAACATATAATTAGAGAAAAGGCCCATCTCTTGAGGTAGGAGATTCTGAAGACGGTTCAAGATGCATCTTCTACCAAAGCCCAACTTTCGTCTGCTTAGGACTACATCGTCGAGATAGAAGTTCGAATGAAATCTTATAAGGAAAGGATAACTGAAATGGAGCGGAAAATTGAAGTTGCTCGGGCTTGCCGATCTGCCGATGTCACTCGACTTACCGAAGAGATCAAGGCCAAGGAAGAAGAGGCTTTGGCGAGAGAGGCTAGTGCTTATGTGAATGCACATGGCGATCTTTTGGCAGAGCTCACAAAGCGCCATCCTGAGGAAGACTTCCCCTGGATGGTGGATCTCGCCCCAAGAGTTGAAGAAGACAGTGAGGAAGAGCCTAAGAAAGAGAGAGAGAGAGAAGAGAGGATGATGGAATTGAAAATGTATCTGCAGAGCAGGTTAGGGGAGACCCTCCTACCGAATGACTTGTATATTTCTTATATTTTGAAATGAATCTAAGTCTTTCCATGCTCAAATTTCTTGATGAGATCAGAAAACGTCGAAACCAAATTGCTTGAATACTTAATCAATTGAATGCAGTTGAACATTAAACCTGAGATTGGTCATTAATCATAAAAAATCAAGCCACTCCAAGAGATCGAAAAAAAATTACACGTGAACATGAGATCAGACGGAGCCGTGACCGAATATCGAATGAAACCTTAAAACATTTTAAGAGTGCTTCAGTAGGATTGTAAATATTTAAAAATGACTTGAGCTCATTGGGGTCGGAATCATTATTTAGGGATCGAATAAAACCTTAGCTCTGCTTGAGAAATGTTTGGACAATTCGAGCGAGATACCTGATCACAATACCATGTGCAGATTTGGAACTTTGAGGTATTTGAACATAGAGAGATAGGAAAACAATAGCATGTAAGATTGAATGGTCTGGAGATCCAATATCGATTCGAACACATCGGATAAAAGCAAAGAGATCGGAAAGCAATCTAACTTGAACGTGAGATCGATTTACTCCGAAGACAAGCAATTGGTGAGTTCGGAAAAGCTACCTGTGATTGAGTCATCGATTGAGAACGGATAACATAATGAAGTTTCAATTTTAAAAGAACCTTGCATTTGAGGGTCGACCAAAATATGGTGTCTACAGCTGCCCCTCTTTACATAATTTTTATTAAAGAGAATGAAATTCTCTTGTATAGGAATCATGTAAAGATTTAAAATCATATTTTGGGCAGCTGGGTTATTAGAATCAAGAGGTTGAAAAATTGAAATCAACTCAGATCTCGAATAACAGGAAATTAAAGTGCTGAAAATCAACTTGGGTCTTGAATCCATAGGTTGAAAATAGGAAATTAAATGCTGAAAATTAAAATAAACTTAGATCTTAAACCTAGAGGTTGATAACAGGAAATTAGAATGTTGAAAATTAAAATCAACTTGGAACTTGAACCCAGAGGTTAATAAAAGGAAGTTAAATGCCGAAAATTAAAATCAACTTGGATCTTGAACCCAGAGGTTGATGACAGGAAATTAAATGCCAAAAATTAAAATCAACTTGGATCTTGAACCTAGAGGTTAATGGCAGGAAATTAAAATGCTGAAAATTAAAGTCAACTTGGATCTTGAATCCAAAGGTTAATGGCAATAAATTAAAATACTGAAGGTTGATGGCAGGAAATTAAAATACTGAAAATTAAAGTCAACTTGGATCTTGAATCCAGAGGTTGATGGCAATAAATTAAAATGCTAAAAATTAAAAGTCAACTTGGATCTTGAATCCAGAGGTTGATAGCAAGAAATTAAAATGCTGAAAATTAAAATCAACTTGGATCTTGAATCCAGAAGTTGGTAGCAAGAAATTAAAATGCTGAAAATTAAAATCAACTTGGATCTTGAATCCAGAGATTGGTAGCAAGAAATTAAAATACTGAAAATTAAAATCAACTTGGATCTTGAATCTAGAGGTTGGAAGCAAGAAATTAAAATGCTAAAATTAAAATCAACTTAAATCTTGAATCAGAGCTTGATGACAAGAAATTAAATGCTGAAAATTAAAATCAACTTGGATCTCAAACTCAGAGGCTGATGACAGGAATTTAAATGTTGAAAATTAAAACCAACTTGGATCTTGAACCCAGAGGCTGATAACAGGAAATTAAATGCTGAAAATTAAAATCAACTTGGATCTTGAACCCAGAGGTCGATGACAGGAAATTAAATGTTGAAAATTAAAATCAACTGGGATCTCCAACCCAGAGATTGATGACAGGAATTTAAATGCCGAAAATTAAAATCAACTTGGATCTTGAACTAGAGGTTGATGATAGGAAATTAAAATGCTGAGAATTAAAGTCAAATTGGATCTTGAATCTAGAGGTTGATGGCAATAAATTAAAATGCTGAAAATTAAAGTCAACTTGGATCTTGAATCCAGAGGTTGATAGGAAGAAATTAAAATGCTGAAAATTAAAGTCAATTTGGATCTTGAATCCAAAGGCTGATAACAAGAAATTAAAATCAACTTGGAGCTGACTTAACTAACTATCGTAGATAAGTTTTGTGTATGTACCTCAAATATTCGCAAAGCAAATCTGATGCAGGGTATTATTCTAGACAAAGGTTACTTAAAAAGATCCCGAAGATAAATGATTAATGGAAAAGGCCAGAACGAGTTTCGAGGCTTAGCATATGATTTTCTCTAGCACCTTTTGGCTCTTTCTTTTACTCTTTACCGTTTCTGACTAGAAGTGCACTTTTGGGTTTTCACTACTAGCCCTTTTTTTTTTTTTTTTTTTTCTGGGGCATCCTTTCAGCTTTTCACCCTTCGCTCATTTTGCAGAAAATGCCCTTGCAAGTTTTCACCTTCTTTCCCTCATTTTGCTAGGAACGCCCTTTTAGGTTTTCACTCCTACATTTTTTTTTTGCAGGAAGCATCCTTATAGGTTTTCGCTTCTTAGATGCTTCAGTTGCTCGATAATTATTTGCCTTCCTATAAATCTCAAAGTATATAAAGTTACCTGTGTTTAGATTCTCATCTTATAAGAAAGCTTTCAACAAATTAATAGCGCATAAACTAAAAAAGACAAGATATACACAAATTTATTCATGGTGTAAGAAGATAATTATCAAAAAAATAAAGGTACAACTTTGTGTCTAAGAGTACAAAAATAAATCTCACAAACGTCCTCAGTCAATTTTAAAGTCCCTCAATTGCGATTGTTTCAAGTGACCTTCTAAAAAGCACGCTGTGTATTTTACTATCTCTTGATCTTAAAATCCTCTTTGTTTCTTCGTCGTCTTTGACTAGAAGCACCCTTTCGAGTTTTCATTCCTAGCTATCTTTTTTTTAGGCTCTCTTTTCCAGGGTGTCCTTTTGAATTTTCACCCTTCGCTCATTTTGTAGAAAGTGCCCTTTCAGGTTTTCACTCTTACCTCTTTTCTTTTTTATGCATAATATCTTTTTACAGCATCTGCATTCACCGGCCTCGGCAATTGTTCCCCATCCATGTGGGTTAAGATAAGTGCACCATCTGAAAATGCTTTTTTAACCACATAAGGCCCTTCATACGTTGGTGACCACTTGCCCCAGTAATCACTTTGATTTGGGAGGATCTTCTTTAGAACTAGATCTCTTGATTGGAATTCGCGTGGGTGTACATTCTTATTGAATGCTCTGGCCATCCTTCTTTGGTATAGCTGACCGTGGCATATCACTGTTAGTCTTTTCTCATCTATCAAATTCAACTGATCTAACCTCGACTGAACCCATTCAGTCTCATCTAGTCCTGCCTCTTTTAGAATCCTTAAAGAAGGAATTTCTACCTCAATTAGCAGAACAGTTTCCATCACGTAGACCAGTGAATATGGAGTTGGCCCAGTTGACGTTCGTACTGTAGTTTGACAAGCATGAAGCGCAAAGGGAAGCATATTATGCCAATCTTTAGAAGTGACTGTCATTTTTCCAATTATCCATTTGAGATTTTTATTGGCAGCTTCTACAACTCCATTCATTTGGGGCCGATATGGTGATGAATTGAGATGTTGAATCTTATACTGATTACACAACTTCTGAATCTTTAGACCATTCAGATTTTTAGTATTATCAATGAAAAACTCTCCAGGAAGACCATACCAATAGATAATATTATTCCAGAAAAATTTCAGGAAGGTATTTTGACTGATGTGAGCATATGAAGTCGCTTCCACCCATTTAGTGAAGTAGTCGATGGCTACTAAAATGAATCTGTGCCCATTAGATGCTTTCGGATTAATCGGACCGATCACAATGATACCCCACATTGCAAATGGCCATGGTGAGGCGAGAATGTAGAGCTAATGAGGTGGGACATTTATCTGATTAGCATAAACTTGGCATTTGTGACACTTTTGAAAAGTACTCAATGCAATCCTTTTCCAAGGTGGTCCAGAAGTAACCTCACCTTAAGATCTGCTTTTCCATCATATACCCATTGCTATGAGTAGCGCAGTTCCCCTCATGGGTTTGAAATAGAATTCTTCTTGCTTCTTTGGCATTTATGCACCTCAACAACTCACTATTGGAGCTTCTATTGTATAAGATTTCTCCACTGGGAAAGTATCTCATTGCTAATCTTTTGATCATTCTCTTTTTGTTTCTGCTTGACCCAGGAGGATATTCCTTATTTTTTATGTAAACCTGCCACCTATTTCTTCTTCGATCATAAAGCAGTATGTCGACTCACTTCTTACTTTGATTTGCAATAACTACGTTATTTGACCTTCCTCCATCTGAGTCATCCCCGGTAGAGTAGCTAAGGCATTAGCAAATTGGTTCTTGTCCCGACTCAGGTGAGTGAAAGAGATCTCCTCAAATTCCTTGATTACTTCAAGGAGATGTTTTTGATACGGGATCAGTTTCGGGTCTTTGTTCTGCCATTCTCCTTTGACTTGGTAAATGATCAAAGCTGAATCCCCATACACCTCTAACTTATTTATCTTCATTTCAATGGCCGCCTGTAAACCACTTACGCAGGCTTCATACTATGCTACATTATTTGTGCAGCCGAACCTCAGCTTAACAGCTATTGGGAAATGTCTCCCATCTGAGGCAACCAGCATTGCTCCGATCCCATTACCAGCTAAATTGACCCCTCCATCAAAATACATTTCCCATACATCATTTGGACCCTCAGCATCATTGCTCACTACGTTAATATATTCGTCTGGGAATTCAAAATCCAGGGCTTCATAATCATTGATTGGGTTCTTAGCCAGGAGGTCAGCTATCACACTCCCTTTTACTGCTTTTCTTATCATATAGACAATGTCGCACTGAGAAAGCATGACCTGCCATTTTTCTAATATCCCAGGTATGAAAGCGAAGGAGTGGAAGCATGAAAAACACAAGTTTAGATCATTAAAATTCAAATTTTTTCATATAGGGTCACATACATCATGCAAGATTCATTTTTATCTATTTGATTTCAATGATAAACAGCATATTAAAACTCTTTTAATATATTTTTGGATTTATATTTGCCATTTAAGATTTTAGAATTAATAGATTAATTCTTTAGAACCCTAGATTAGATCAAGAATAAGTGCACTAACCTTTTTGATGCACTGCAGTGTGTTGGCACTTTTGGGATGCGCCTAGGACACCAGATTTTGTCCCACTAGCTTGTCCACACCAAGATCACTAATGGCAGCCCTTGAATAGCTTCTAAAGCTTTTCCAATCAATTAGAAAATCAAGTTTTGCCTTTTTGAGAGATTAAAGATGTAAATAAGACACTAGAAACGATTTCTAGTATTTTTAATTCAAGAGATTGTTAGCTAATCTCTTTGAATTGTTGAGAGATAGAGAAGAAGAAAGGGAGAGGCTACCAAGGGTGGCAGCACCAAAGAAATAATGAGCAGCTTGTATTTTTGTTCTTTCATCCTTACACTTATATAGCTAGGACACCACTTAAAACCCTTGCCACATGTCACCTTTTGATTGGCTCTAGGTTTAATTGACCCAATCACATTGTGCCAAGTGTCAAACCTATATTTAATCTTGACTTTAATCATCTGACATGATTAAAAGACAATTGGCAAGCTTATGTGTAGTGCCATGTGTCACCATCTCATAGTGCCGCATGTCACCCTATGAAATGACCAAAATACCCTTGTATCTTAATTTTGAGTTCTCAACCCAAAATAATTATTTCTCTTCTTCTAATCAATTTATATCAAATATAAACTAATTAATTAATCTCTATTAATTAATTTATCATTAATTAAATTCATATTTAAACACTTTAAATATAAATTTAACTTATATTATACATTCAATAACCAAGATTTGGTTTCAAGCCATGCTAGGGACTTTTCAATCTAATTGAAAACTAGACCTATTTAATTAATCAATTAAACTCTTTAATTAATTAATTAAATCATATTTAATTTGGTGATTACTTGTGTATGTGTGTGACATACTAGGCTCATCACTAATTAGCAATAAGACATGATATCAACTCTTAATATCATCAGAACTTTTTCTTACCATAAATGATTTCTCTAAATCATTTTATGCAACTCATAGACTATGGTTAATACCTAGCATAGCATGCCATGGCCAACCAATCAGTAATAAGGTTTACCTTAAATTAATATATAATCATATGTTACCATGCACTATAATCTCTCTGTTACAAAATCCCAATTCGAGCTGGAGTCATAGTTTATGTCAAACCCCATTTGCTATGAATATTATGTTCTCTTTTAATTCCAGTTCTTGATTAAAAAGATTTTCTCATCAAAAACTGTTTTCTGATTAAATCTATCTGTCCTGGTCAGGAACTTGAAACATCAAGAATAATTAAATGAACATAGGATTTTATCTCTATTTACTTAGGGTAACAGATTTCATCTTAATCAACCTACCTCCATATATAACTAGTAGGAGCCAATATATGCCCATATACCCATACATAGTACAAGTATGATAGTAGTATCAAACTCAAACCACCTATATACAAGATAACTGTGCTATCTCAGGTCTAAAGATTATATGCACTGATATGATTTATGACAATGCATTGATAAGAGTAAACTCCATGTGCTTGTCATAAGTGTCATTGGTTCAGCCTACTTATCATGTTTAAGTGCCTATCATGTTTGTTATATGGCATGAGACTCACCATTCCATCTTATTTACATCTCATATAAATAACTTAGGAACAAACATGATTACAATCTTTCTAGATAAGTCATGTCCTTATTGTGAAGTATCCTCGATTGTGAACCAATTTATGATACCTTGTAGTAGAAATACTGTCACTCATATTCTTAACAACTTAAGAATAATATTTCTAACAAAATATCAATGGACCTTTTCTATTACACATAAATATATTATGTAAACGGAAAAGTGAAAATGCCTTTTATTAAAAAAACATGTACAAGATACATACTAAATGATATGCTCTAGGTCATACTACTAACAATCTCCCACTAGCACTAGAGCCATTTATTACAATACCTTAGACCCATCTTCTCAAGATGTTGGTCTAACTGAGCTTGTGACAAAGGCTTAGTGAATGGATCAGCTGGAATTTTCAGCTAATGCTATTTTCTGCATGACTATATCGCCTTGCCTAACTATCTCTCTGATAATGTGGTAGCGCCTTTCTATGTGTTTGGATTTCTAGTGAGACCGAGATTCTGTAACACCCCGAACCTCCGAGTTATGAATAGTACCATTTTTGGTCCGTGACTAATACTATTCAAAGACACCTTGAGGACCAAAAATAAATAGAAAATTAATTGAGATAGACACAATAAAAATTCTAGTGAACAAAAAAGCTAAGGACTCATCGGGTATTATAAAAAGAAGGATTATGACCCGATGAGGGGCATTTTGGTCAATTCACCTCAAGAGTTGACTTTTGACCAAAATGTCAATTAAATTAAATAAAATTAATGAATTGAATTATGGGGTAAAAATTGAAGAAAAATTCAAGTAAAAATATGCAAGGGAAAATTTAAGAAATGAAAACTTAAACTTTCATTTCCATTATGACAAAATTAAAATGAAAGACTTATGGGCTTTTCATAGTTAAATTTAATTATTTAATTAAAAGGAAAAATTAAGTAAAAAAAAAGGGGAATAAAAATTTAAGTTTAATTATCCTTATGGCACAATTAAAATTTATAATTTTAATAAGCTAATTTTGGGGATAAATATATATATATATATATATATATATATATATATATATATATATATATATATATATATATAAGAAGACAAATGTCTTCTTCATTTCTTCTTTTCATAAGAGGCCACCACTCTCTCCTCTCTCTTTCTCTCTCTCTCTTTTTCTCTTCTTCTTCCACTTCTTCCCCTCATTGACTTCCCCTCCCAAGTTTTAATTCCCTTAAATTCCCTTCATAAATTTCATAGCCCACTAAAAGAAAACATCAAAGAGATCTTTGATTGAGAGATTAAAAGTAAGGAGAACAAGAATTGGAAGAAAAGTGAAGTTGGAAAGAAATCAACAAGAGGTAATTTTCTTTTCATTTTAGATTAGTTGTATAAGCTTTGAATGAAGTTAATTTATGATGAAATTTCATAAGAAAATGAAAGAAAACATATATGGAACCTAAACTAGGGTTTTGGCCAAATGGGAGAAAAATTAGGGTTTTGAACATTAGGGTTTAGAGACCAAAAATGTGAAGAAGTGCTAAATGATGTCTTTGACATAGTTTAAGGAAAGAAATGGCCATTTGTGACCTAATTAAGTGTGTGAGAAGTGTTTAAATCAAAGCCAAATTCGGATTGGGTATGAAGCATGACCAAAAGTCAACTTTGAGAGACCAAAAATGAAATTTTACAAGTGCAATTGGTATGGAACAAATTGGGACTGAAAATAGGCACTAAATGACACAATTTTCATTTAGGAAGCATGCTCAAAAAGTGATCAAAACCTAGTGAACAAACTGACCAAACTTGAAAAATTGCAGTATGAACAGTACACATGAACAGTAATGGTGTTTGGGTCATAACTCGAGCTAGTCATGTCAAAATGACCTGAAATTTTACCAGTAGTTAGATTAGATATAGACCTAAAACTTTCATGAAGAACACAAACCCAAATTATGCCATTAACCCAATCAAATTATTGAGCAAAGTTGAGTTACTGAATCTGCAAAACTGCAGAATTGCCAAATAAACAGTAAACTTTGCAAGGCTATAACTCTCTCTAGAAAACTCCGATTTAGGCGATTCTTAAACCGATGGAAACCTAAGACATAGTAGAATATTTAATATGAAGAATGTTAGGCCAAATTATGAACTTAACTCAATCAAATTGTGGAAAGAATTCGGGTCACCGAATCTGCCAGAATCTGGGCACCTAAAATTGACCAAATGAACAGTAAACTTTGCAAGGCTATAACTCTCTCTAGAAAACTCCGATTTAGGCGATTCTTAAACCGATGGAAACTTAAGACATAGTAGAACATTTCATATGAAGAATATTAGACCAAATTATGGACTTAACTTGGTCAAATTGCTGAACAAATTTGGATCGATAAATCTACCAGAACAAAATCTGCAGCATGAACAGTGACGTGAACAGTAATGGTGTTTTTGGCATAACTTGAGCTGCACAACTCCGAATTAGGCGATTCAAAAAGGAAAATAAAGTTAAGACCTAAATGAACAATTTTCATGAAGAGCATCTCACCAAATTATGATCAAAACTAGGTAAAAATTGGGTTCAAAGATTGGGGCACCAAGCTGTCCCAAAACCAAAATATTCTAAAATTTTCAAAGCTAACTTGGGATGCATTAGACATGCATATAATGAGTTCTTGGTAGCAATTGAGATTGGTATTGAGGTATTCTATTTGTGTATTTTCAGTAGAAAAATAAGTTGGAACGGACAAAGAGAAGTAGGTAACAATAAAGGAGAGCATTGAAGGTTTGTGCACAACTAACATTTTCTTCGTTTTTAATTTTGTAAATTGCTTGGAATGTGTTAAATTGAATGAGTTTGCTTTGAACAAGTTTACTTTGACTAAAATATGGTTTTTATCTTGCATTTAAGAAATTTATGTGTTGCTACCTTTATTTGGATATTATGATGAATTTAAATGTATTTATTGGTTTATAAATGTGATTGTTGAATGGAAAATTTTTGGAAACTGTTTTGAAACCACAGTTAGCATGACAGTCCCTTTCGGAACTCCCAGAGTAACGCTACTTGGGGTTGGTAATTGATATTGATTATGTCTCCCATTAATAACGGTTAGTGGGGTAAGACTATATGAGTACTCATTAGCTAGCTAGCCCTTCCCTCATTAATAACGGTTAGTGAGGTTGAGATTGCTTTGTCGTGGTGTACAACACGGCACTGATTGTGAAATTTTGTGTTATGGCCTGAACTGTGTGTTGATGTTGACAACACTAATGCTTTGTGAATTGTGATTTATTAAGTGTGATTTCTCATTTGAAATGTTATTCCAATAAATGGCTCTTATGAACTTAGAACTATTGTGAAGTTTTCATGCTTAAGAAAAATGTGATTTATTATGCTTTGACAAATTATGTTTTACTTTAAGTTTTAAAGTTATTAGTTGTACACCACTGAGTGATATACTCAGCGATAGCTGTGACACCCCTTACCCGACTACAGTGTAGCCGAGCAAGTTATGCCACTCAGTGTGCCGGAGCACTCTATTTTATCTTAATTCACTTTTATTCTTCCTTTTGAATATAACTTGTGAAATATAATTCATTTATTGAAATTGTAATTTATTTGAGGTTCCGAAAATTTTATAGAAAATCCGGCGGCGTACCGACTACAAATAGAGAAAACAGTTCTTCGGAACCTGTGAAAAACACTTCCTATGATCATATTCAATAATCTCATCACTATCAAACTTCAATATCAAAATCTCAACATTTTTCACCATTCATTTAACCATTCATTCATCTCATGTAATAATCATGTACAAGTCATAGTTATGTATTCACTTTTCCTTTCACAAACACAAATTTGCATTATTTACATGAGAATCAAAATACATTACATAAGTTTCATTACATATGAGAAAATCAAAATTTATTACAGAATGCCAAAATGACACCTAGTGTCCTACCAATGCACTGCAGAAGTTGAGGTGACACGGACACTATGCGAGCGTGAAGCCTTACGAATCGTGGTCTCTGGGCCCTCTGTCCAAATCTTCAGTACCTACGCGTTGCAAAAGCGACGCGCTAAGCATAAAGCTTAGTGGTGCCAATAATACAAGAAAATATAATATGCAAATAAAGATAATAATTTCCTTGCTATTGTGTTCATAATAAATGAATAATTACTAACTTATTGTTTAGTCGAGGGCTAATCAGGTTTTATGATATTAACTTCTTCATGCATTTTGTTAATTATTTTCTTCATGATATTGAGCTTCTTTGTATTTTTGTAATCATTCCTGATACTTAATTTTCGTATTTTCTTTAATAATCAGTTCAATCACAGTTATACTTTTCCATGCCCAAGTAACCTATACTGGACAACTAGACTGGATAACGGGTCGTTGGCACTGGACACCGCGGTGCCTCGGGCCGTCATACCATGGGACGCAGAACGTCAACCATGTATGCAGTCAGTATGGCTAAAAGGCCATGATATCACATAATCGGGCATAAAAGCCATGAATACGGGCATAAAAGCCATGAATACGGGCATGAATCCATGAACACAGGCATAAAGCCTTTCGCAGTATTGCTAAAACAATACCCTATTGGCATGCCAAACTATCCAAACCAATCACATTAGGCCTACTAGGGCATTTTGCACTTTTAAGTTTCACAATTTTTGAATTTCAAGTTTTCATGTCACTATTCATTTCATTAGTCAACTAAAATGTTGACTTTTGCATAAACAATAGGTACATTGGTTTTAGTACTCCCAACATACCACATTTTGTATTCAAAACTTGTTGGAATCAATTACCAAATCCATTTCCAAGCTTATTTCAAGTTTTCATGTCATTATTCACTTCATTAGTCAACTAAAATGTTGACTTTTACATAGAAAATATGTACATTGACTTTGGCACTTCCAACATACTACATTTTTCATTTAAAACTTGTTGGTATTGGTTGCCAATACCATTTCTAAGCTTAATGCTAATTGAACAAAATTTTCAGATTTGGTGCTTCATCATTACTATTCCATTTATTATTTTTACAGTGGGAATTTGAGGAAATGGTAAACATGAAAGTTGTTCCTTATTCTGTCTAGTTGAATTTCCTTTTTTGAATCACTCCATTTGGAGTTTTGTAGCTCAAGTTATGGCCAAAATAAATTTACTATTCACGTGTACTGTTCCTGCTGAAATTTTGGGTTTTGGCAGATTTTGGTCCAACTTTGGTCAGTAATTTGACCAAGTTAAGTTCATAATTTGGTCTAACTTTCTTCATATGAAATGTTCTACCATGCCTTAGGTTTCCATCGGTTCAAGAATCGCCTAAATCCGAGTTTTCTAGAGAGAGTTATAGCCATCCAAACATTACTGCTCAAATGAAAATTCTGGAAATCTCAGTACAGTAAACTTCACTTTGCTCAATGATTTGATTAGGTTCTGGTCATAATTTGGGGTAGGTTTCTTCATGAAAGTTGTTTGTCTATGTCTTAACTTGTTTCTGTAAAAATTTCAGATCAATTGACCATTTCTACAGTGAATTATGGACAAATGAATAGTTACTGTTCATTTGGTCATTCTGCAGGGGCTGTTTGCAGGGTATCCGGATTGGGGCCAACTTTTGGTCTTCTTGCTTTGGTCTTTTGGGCATAGTTTCTTCAGAAAAAATGTGCCATTATAAGCCTAGTTTCATGTCCAATTGGCCAAACACCAATTGGACCTACACAGCCAAGGTTATGGCAGTCCAAGTGGACTGAAATTTCAGTCACTCTGCTGCTGTCCTAGGGCAGCCTACACATTCACTTTGCCATACTATATTTCAGTCCAAATTGTGGTCAACTTACCTAAAATGGTCACTAATTGACCATTAAAATGTTCTCTAATAATTTCCTAAGCTAAGTCAAATTTTCACTCCTAAACCCTAGCTCAAAGTCATGGTTTTCACAATTTCTTTAGTTAACTCTTTCATTCTTGTATATATATATATATATGTATACACTTTAAACATAATCTCCAATTCACTCTAAGTCCATTAATACAATCAAACTCATTCCTTCCTAGGGCTGCCAAAAATTCAAGGGATGCATACACTTAACTTTTATTCATTTAATTTACAATTTCTCACTTATTTCAAGCTTCTAACATGGAATCAAAGAAGTATATATATAAGTAGGCACTAACCTCACTTTAACTCTTGTAGGGCTGATTTCTCCAAGCTAAAACTTCACTTTCCTTCCTTTTCTAGGCTGCCAAATACTTCCCAAGAGGTAGAGACAAGTTTTTTTTGAAGGGACTTAGGGTTTTATAGTGCAAATTCATGAGAAAATGGAAGTAATTAAAGAAAACTTCCATGGAGGGTTATGGAGGAGAGGATCACGTTTTGAAGAAGAAGATGGCTGCTTGTTTTTGGTCTTCCTTGGCCTTTATTTATCTCTTTTATTAATTAGTCAAATGGTTACTTAATTGTGATTGGTTATGGCTTTTAAATGACATCATCAAGATGTCATAAATTGCTTTTTATTTCATTTTCCTTTTCTTTTATCCACTACTCATTTCCAATTTCATTTTTAGTAATATTTATTCATATTTTATGTCATATTAATTATTTGCTTAACTGGACAAGTCGGCCAAAAATCACCTCTGAAGGCGAAATGACCAAAATGCCCTCCGTTTGGCTTAACGGGTCAAAATTGTCTGTACCGATTGAAAAATTTTTCTAAATATTTTCTTGGCATTCTAATGCCATAGGAACCTCAATGACCCTTCTCTGGAGTCCCAAAAATTATTTTATGAATTTTTTTCCCTGGTCTAGGGCTCCTCGTTGCGAGAACCGCAACTTACCTCTGGTTACCCATCGCTTGGGCACCGGCTCATTTGACTTGGTTGTATTTTATTTCTAAAATTTTTACTAAATGTTTCTTATTAATATTTGAGTAAATTTTGGTTTCTCACTTAAGTTTAAATATTTTTCCGAACGTTCTAGCTGTCCGGACCGACACCGGTCACCGGAACAGTAGAATGTACGGAGTTGCTACGGGGAGGGTGTTACAACTCTTCCCCTCTTATTTAAATTTCGTCCTCGAAATTTACCTGACTTAAGTAATCAGGGAGTTACTACCTCCTTGTTTCTTCACTTCCTTGTATTGCCTCATCGATTATGCAGGTTTGGCTCTTCCTGAGCTTCCATAGCATATACTTGTGGTGCCACCCTGCCTTCGGGCTTTTCAACTGTCTCAGAAACAATCTTCTGTGAAATGTCAGCCGTTTCTACTCTACCCGATCTTTTACCCCTTTGAACTACAGGGGAAGGTCTATCAACTTGTACTACAATTTCAATAAATGAATTATATTTCACAAGTTATATTCAAAAGGAAGAATAAAAATGAATTAAGATAAAATAGAGTGCTCTGATACCACTAAATGCGACACCCCTTACCCGACTACAGTGTAGCCGAGCAAGTTATGCCACTCAGTGTGCCGGAGCACTCTATTTTATCTTAATTCATTTTTATTCTTCCTTTTGAATATAACTTGTGAAATATAATTCATTTATTGAAATTGTAATTTATTTGAGGTTATAGAAAATCCGGCGGAGTACCGACTACAAATAGAGAAAACAGTTCTTCGGAACCTGTTAAAAACACTTCCTATGATCATATTCAATCATCTCATAACTATCAAACTTCAATATCAAAATCTCAACATTTTTCACCATTCATTTAACCATTCATTCATCTCATGTAATAATCAAGTACAAGTCACAGTTATGTATTCACTTTTCCTTTCACAAACACAAATTTGCATTATTTACATGAGAATCAAAATACATTACATAAGTTTCATTACATATGAGAAAATCAAAATTTATTACAGAATGCCAAAATGACACCTAGTGTCCTACCAATGCACTGCAGAAGTTGAGGTGACACGGACACTATACAGAACTGTGAACTGCCTTACCGAATCTGTGGTCTACTGGGCCCTTTGTCCAAATCTTCAGTACCTACGCGTTGCAAAAGCGACGCGCTAAGCATAAAGCTTAGTGGTGCCAATAATACAAGAAAATATAATATGCAAATAAAGATAATAATTTCCTTGCTATTGTGTTCATAATAAATGAATAATTACTAACTTATTGTTTAGTCGAGGGCTAATCAGGTTTTATGATATTAACTTCTTCATGCATTTCGTTAATTATTTTCTTCATGATATTGAGCTTCTTTGTATTTTTGTAATCATTCCTGATACTTAATTTCGTATTTTCTTTAATAATCAGTTCAATCACAGTTATACTTTTCCATGCCCAAGTAACCTATACTGGACGACTAGACTGGATAACGGGTCATTGGCACTGGACACCGCGGTGCCTCGGGCCGTCATACCATGGGACGCAGAACGTCAACCATGTATGCAGTCAGTATGGCTAAAAAGCCATGATATCACATAATCGGGCATAAAAGCCATGAATACGGGCATAAAAGCCATGAATACGGGCATAAAGCCATGAACACAGGCATAAAGCCTTTCGCAGTACTGCTAAAGCAATACCCTATTGGCATGCCAAACTATCCAAACCAATCACATTAGGCCTACTAGGGCATTTTGCACTTTTAAGTTTCACAATTTTTGAATTTCAAGTTTTCATGTCACTATTCATTTCATTAGTCAACTAAAATATTGACTTTTGCATAAACAATAGGTACATTGGTTTTAGTACTCCCAACATACCACATTTTGTATTCAAAACTTGTTGGAATCAATTACCAAATCCATTTCCAAGCTTATTTCAAGTTTTCATGACATTATTCACTTCATTAGTCAACTAAAATGTTGACTTTTGCATAGAAAATATGTACATTGACTTTGGCACTTCCAACATACTACATTTTTCATTTAAAACTTGTTGGTATTGGTTTCCAATACCATTTCTAAGCTTAATGCTAATTGAACAAAATTTTCAGATTTGGTGCTTCATCTTTACTATTCTATTTGTTATTTTTACAGTGGGAATTTGAGGAAATGGTAAACATGAAAGTTGTTCCTTATTCTGTCTAGTTGAATTTCCTTTTTTGAATCACTCCATTTGGAGTTTTGTAGCTCAAGTTATGGCCAAAATAAGTTTACTATTCACGTGTACTGTTCCTGCTGAAATTTTGGGTTTTGGCAGATTTTGGTCCAACTTTGGTCAGTAATTTGACCAAGTTAAGTTCATAATTTGGTCTAACTTTCTTCATATGAAATGTTCTACCATGCCTTAGGTTTCCATCGGTTCAAGAATCGCCTAAATCCGAGTTTTCTAGAGAGAGTTATAGCCATCCAAACATTCTTTGCTCAAATGAAAATTCGGAAATCTCGATCTGATAAACTTCACTTTGCTCAATGATTTGATTAGGTTCTGGTCATAATTTGGGGTAGGTTTCTTCATGAAAGTTGTTTGTCTATGTCTTAATTGCTGTAAAAATTTCAGATCAATTGACCATTTCTACAGTGAATTATGGCCAAATGAACAGTTACTATTCATTTGGTCATTCTGCAGGGGCTGTTTGCAGGGTATCCGGATTGGGGCCAACTTTTGGTCCTCTTGCTTTGGTCTTTTGGGCATGGTTTCTTCAGCAAAAATGTGCCATTATAAGCCTAGTTTCATGTCCAATTGGCCAAACACCAATTGGACCTACACAGCCAAGGTTATGGCAGTCCAAGTGGACTGAAATTTCAGTCACTCTGCTGCTGTCCTAGGGCAGCCTACACATTCACTTTGCCATACTATATTTCAGTCCAAATTGTGGTCAACTTACCTAAAATGGTCACTAATTGACCATTAAAATGTTCTCTAACAATTTCCTAAGCTAAGTCAAATTTTCACTGCTAAACCCTAGCTCAAAGTCATGGTTTTCACAATTTCTTTAGTTAACTCTTTCATTCTTGTATATATATATATATATATGTATACACTTTAAACATAATCTCCAATTCACTCTAAGTCCATTAATACAATCAAACTCATTCCTTCCTAGGGCTGCCAAAAATTCAAGGGATGCATACACTTAACTTTTATTCATTTAATTTACAATTTCTCACTTATTTCAAGCTTCTAACATGGAATTAAAGAAGTATATATATAAGTAGGCACTAACCTCACTTTAACCTCTTGTAGGGCAGATTTCTCCAAGCTAAAACTTCACTTTCCTTCCTTTTCTAGGCTGCCAAATACTTCCCAAGAGGTAGAGACAAGTTTTTTGTGAAGGGACTTAGGGTTTTATAGTGCAAATTAATGAGAAAATGGAAGTAATTAAAGAAAACTTCCATGGAGGGTTATGGAGGAGAGGATCATGTTTTGAAGAAGAAGATGGCTGCTTGTTTTTGGTCTTCCTTGGTCTTTATTTATCTCTTTTATTAATTAGTCAAATGGTTACTTAATTGTGATTGGTTATGGTTTTTAAATGACATCATCAAGATGTCATAAATTGCTTTTTATTTCATTTTCCTTTTCTTTTATCCACTACTCATTTCCAATTTCATTTTTAGTAATATTTATTCATATTTTATGTCATATTAATTATTTACTTAACTGGACAAGTCGGCCAAAAATCACCTCTGAAGGCGAAATGACCAAAATGCCCTCCGTTTGGCTTAACGGGTCAAAATTGTCTGTACCGATTGAAAAATTTTTCTAAATATTTTCTTGGCATTCTAATGCCATAGGAACCTCAATGACCCTTCTCTGGAGTCCCAAAAATTATTTTATGAATTTTTTTCCCGGGTCTAGGGCTCCTCGTTGCGAGAACCGCAACTTACCTCTGGTTACCCATCGCTTGGGCACCGGCTCATATGACTTGGTTGTATTTTATTTCTAAAATATTTACTAAATGTTTCTTTTTAATATTTGAGTAAATTTTGGTTTCTCACTTAAGTTTAAATATTTTTCCGAACGTTTTAGCTGTCCGGACCGACACCGGTCACCGAAACAGTAGAATGTACGGAGTTGCTACGGGGAGGGTGTTACAATAGCTTCTTTATGCTGTCGCATGTAAGGGAAAGGAGAAGGCTGCCGAGTGAGAGACTTGGAAGCAGCATTTTGGTATTGTTTGTGGGTATATATTGTAGTCATAACCCTGTAATTTCCTTTTGATGTATTTTGTACCTATATGTATGGATGTACGGACATTGAGCAGTTTGTATTTAAAAACATTGCATTGCTATCACATTTTGAGTTTGTAATTATTTTGTATTTTACTTTGAGACTTATGAAAATGTAACTTTTATAATATTTAGTCTATCATTATTTCCAATGAATGTTTGCATGGAATTTTAACTATTCTTATATAGTTTTCCGCAAAAGAATTGATAAGATAAAAAGCTATGGTTTGATTTAAAATCCTTTGTAGCATAACTAATGGGTTATCGGTAGGTGGAGTTCGGTGATTCATTAGGCATGCTACGGGAACATGTCATGCCTTACAAGGGATAAGGTGTGACAGATTCCTTATATCCAAATAGCTTCTTTTACAGCATCGGATGCAGTAATATACTCAGCCTCGATAGTGGAATCTGCAGTCGTACTCTATTTGGAACTCTTCCAACTGACTACACCTCCATTTCAAATGAACACATATCCAGAGGTAGACTTTCTATCATCGACATTTGATTGGAAATCAGAATCAGTATAACCATCCAATTGCAAGTCACCACCTCCATATATCAAGAATAAATCCTTAGTTCTTCTCAAGTACTTAAGGACATTCTTGACAGCTATCCAGTGTTCCAAACTTGGATTAAATTAATACCTGCTAGTCAAACTAACAGCATATGCGATATCCGGCCTAGTACACAACATTGCATACATCAAACTTCCAATAGCTAAAGCATATGGAATCCTAGCCATTTTATCTCTTTCTTCAGGTGTCTTTGGAGACATCTCTTTAGAAAGGTGGATACCATGTCTCACTGGTAACAATCCTCTCTTGGAATCAAGCATGTTAAACCTCTTTAATACCTTTTCCAAGGATAGACTTTGGGATAAACCAATTATTCTTTTCATTCTATCTTTATAGATGTGAATCCTAAGAATATAGGTTACCTCCCCTAAATCTTTCATGGAGAATGTATTTGACAACCATACCTTTACAGTTGTCAACATAACTGTGTCATTACCCATCAACAGAATATCTTCCACATATAAGACAAGGAAAGTAATAGCACTATCACTAACCTTCTTATATACACATGGCTCATCCTCATTTTTGATAAAACCAAATGACTTAATGGCTTCATCAAAATGGATGTTCCAACTCCTCGAAGCTTGCTTCAACCCATAAATGGATAGCTTTAGCTTGCATACTTTGGAACCATCTTGGGATTCAAAACCCCTAGGTTGTTCCATGAAAATGTTTTCTTCAATGTATCCATTGAGAAAAGCTATTTTGACATCCATCTGCCAAATCTCATAATCATAGTATGCAGCTATTGCTAATAGAATCCTAATTGATTTAAGCATGGCAACAGGCAAGAAAGTCTCCTCATAGTTGATTCCTTGCCTTTGGTGAAACCTTTTCGTTACTAGTGTTGCCTTATAGGTCTCTACCTTTCCATCAGAACCAATTTTCTTCTTGAAAACCCATTTGTTCCCTATAGGTACAATACCTTTAAGTGGGTCAACAAGATCCCAAACTTGATTCTTATACATGGAATCAATCTCGGATTTCATAGCATCAATCCATTTTGAAGAGTCTATATCTGATATAGCTTCTTCATAGGTAAGTGGATCATCTCCACGATCAACTTCTTCATAAGTAGACAACTCTTATTCTTCTTCATGAATGAAACCATATCTCACTAGTGGGTGAGATACCCTGGTTGTTCTACGAGGAACAGCTATAGATGTTTCATCAATAGGTGTAGGTTGACTAGATGGATTTATATCCATCTCATCTGTTGGTTGATCAGAATTCTCCAATTCCAACTCTATTTGCCTTCCTTTGCCTCCTTCTTGAACAAGCTGTTGTTTAAGAAATGCGGCATCTCTACTTATCACAACCTTTTGTGATGCAGGAAAATAAAAATAATATCTAAAACTATCTTTTGGATATCCAATGTCACACCCTACCCCTCTGTAAGGCATAACATGATCCCGTAGTATACCTAATGAATTACCAACTCCGTCTACTGATAATCCATTAAATACACTACAAGGGATTTTAAAAACTTTTCTTCTTGAGCACTATTTACAGTGTGAAAGACTTTGGTGAAGTGAAACAACTAACTCATTTGATTTATTTGGAGTATCTGTAAAAATTTTGGCAAGGTGCCATTTGTATTTTGGACAAAAAAGCACTTCAATATATTTTCAAATCTCAACTCCAACATTTTTATCAACACAACACATTTCTCAAGTCAAATCCACAGTGATTTTCAAAGACTAAGATACAAAAATATAACACAATTTTTACAAGCCAAATAACTCATAATTATTTTACAACTTTATTGTACAACTTAAATTTACAACTGCTCAAAACCAAGAACAAAATATACATACAGTGAATATACATTACAAAATGCCACATATGGTATACTCACTATACCCAAAATCTCCTATCTCTCTAAATAAAAGCTATGAGACAATGTCTACAACATTAACCAAATACAATTTTAAATCACAATTCATAAATCATATCATTAGTGGATACTTAAAACCATAGTTGATGTCAAGACAATGAATGTCATAAGGAATTTAAACTCCAATTCACAACTTATCAAAATTCATAATAACACAATTTAGTCAACTAGCTTAAGAAGTCCGTATTGCCAATTCATACCCAATTTGATCAAATTCTTGAATAATTTTTCCAATCAATGACACAATTTGATCAAATAACTGAATAATATCGTTTTGCAAATCAATAACACAATTCGATCAAATAATTGAATAATATCGTTTTGCAAATCAATAACACCATTCGATCAAATAGGAGAATACAGTGTTGCCAATCAATATCACAATTTAAGTCATGACACAATTTTTCCATATATGCCGTGTTGTACACCACGACAAGACATACTCACCCCAATAATCGAAATCAATGAGGAGGAAGCTAGCTATCTAATGAGTACTCATCCATACTCACCTAAGTCAAAGAGGAGGAACATAATCATACTCACGATAAGTCAAAGAGGAGGAATAATCACACTCACCCCATTAATGGAGGAGGAACATATTATCAGTGTCATGCCAATTGTGAGTCAAAACAATTCCAAACATTTTATTCAAATGATCCGTAAGAATCCAATAAATTTCCAAAGTTATAATTTCATTCACAAAATGGCAACACAATTCGTAATTCACTTCAATTTCCACAAAAACCATTGCTTTTCAATCAATAAGTATCCATCAAATACCATTCAAACAATTTTTTCAAACCATTCACAATGTTTTTCAATCAATAAGTGTCCACCAAACACATTTCCACAATTTAAAACAATGATATGCAAATAGTCAATATTTATTTCCATTGAAAATAATTCAAAAGAAACATTTGTTGTGCACAAACACTATTTAAAACAATAATATACAAATAGTCAATATTTATTTCAATTGAAAATTCAAGAGAAATAGTTGTTGTGCACAAACACAATTTAAAACAATAATATACAAATAGTCAATATTTATTTCAATTGAAAATTCAAGAGAAATAGTTGTTGTGCACAAACCTCTGATATTTGTCTCCTGGTTTTGACTTGTTTCTTTCGAGTCCTTGTTAAGCGAGAAACACAATTTGAAGTGTTTCTAATTTAATTTGCCTCTAACGATGGTGTTTAGTAAATAATGCGAACTCAATTATTCACTTAATCACCTAATATACGACCCTCGTTGCGTTTTAGGTAAATTAGGTTTTAGTGTCGTTAATATGTCACATTCGATAGGGTTTTAGGTTTGACGTTTTGCCAAACTCGTTTCCTTGTTTAGTGCATTTTAATGCAACTTGGATTCCTAGTTCCTCGGTTGTCAAAACTACAAACTTGTAGATCTATGTCTTATTGCACAAAATTTTAGGTCAATCCGAGTTAAGTAGACCAAGTTATGGTCATTACACTATTGCTGGTCAAATGGTATCAATTTAGGTCAATTTTTGGTCAATTTGGTCAACTCTGGTTCGGCCAGTTTTCCGAACTTGTGCAAGCTTTTGACTTGCGTATGGTCATTTCTGGGCTTTGGTATCTTCATAAGACTTGTAGGTATGGGTCTTAACTATTCATGGTTAAAATTTCAGGTCAAGTGGACCTGTTTTGAGTGAGTTATGGCCTAAACACTCACTGCTGCCCAAATGGTCAGTTTTAGGTCTCAAGTGTACCTAATCCGAATTGGTCATTTTCACATCACCTTGCACGAATTTTGGTATGTTCTCTCAATGAAAGTTGGCACATTTTGTGCCTAGTTTCACCTCAATTGGTCTCATACCAATTGAGGTTACACATTTAAAGTTATAGGTCTATTTGCACACTGTCCTCTATGTGTCTTTCAAACCCCAATTCAAACACACATTTAACTTGCTCTACCTTAAATCCCCATACCCAATTCTGATGTTATACCATTCCATATTCATTTATCACTTCTTACTATGGTCAATTTGGACAGAATACAAACATTCTCAATACATCAATTACAACCCTAAACCACAAAGTCCAAATTTAGCAATATATGTACATAATTACACCTAATCATTACATATAATTTCCACTACTAATTTACATACACATTCATCAATTCTTCTATGTCAACATTCTGCCAATACTTCCATCAATACATACAATTATTCAAGGGTCCCCAAGCTGCCGAAAACCTTCTTCAACATCAAAGTGCCCTACAATTTACCAATTCCCATCCAAGTGCATAAATCACCATATATATGTGAAATAATCCTCTAGGATATTAAATCACCATGATCAACATTATTTCTCATCAATTATATGCATAAATATCTCATCAAAAACGTGACTCCATGGCTGTCCAAAATGAAAACAACAATAACTCTTCAAACTCAAAATTTTCCTTCACAAAACCAACACCCATAACATGCACACAAAACTTAACAAAGCTATCTTCAAAATTATGGACTTACCTTATGCTTGGAGCTTGTTAAACCTTGCTTAAACTTCTCAAATTTAGTATCAAACTCTTCCTTGTGATGAGTAGACAAAGTTTCATGAAGGAACCCAAGTGAATGGAGTTGAAATGGAGGGATGGATCAAGCTTGCATGAAAATGTCCATGGAGTTTCCTCTCCCTTCATTCACGGCAACTTTGGTACAATGGAGAAGATGAAGTTTCTGCCTTGGATAATGGATGTACACCTGCCCCACTATGTCTTTAGTTTATTCCTTTAGTGGCCCACTCACATTATTTAACCATATTATAAGTTTAATGTGTTATTTACACCATTTCCACTCCATTTTTGGCTATTTATTTTAGGTACCACTAAACAAATTTTTCATTTCATTTTCTAAGTGTAATATTATTTATTTTTAATGGAAATTTAGGTCAAAAGACAATTCGGGATGTCAAATGACCATAATGCCTGGCATTCCCAATTTTGATTTCTCACTTTTCTTTGTACTAATTATTTAATTTTTCTTTGATCTTTCTAATGATATTTATTCTTCAATAAGGGTCTATTTAAGTCTTAAAAATGTTTTCCAGGGTTCCTAGTCGTGACTTCATCGCTAGGTTTCCACTTATTCGGTTACATTTCTTTGCTATGATTTTTCCTTTGTTTTTCTTGTATTTTCTTTTTTGTATTTCATTATTTATGTCTCCTCTCTCATAACAAGGTGTGGTTCTAGGCATCCTAGAACTTAGGGGTGTTACATCCAACAAATCGATCCTTTTCTGATCTGGTTTCCAATTTATCAGTGTTCAGTTTTTTGATATAAGTTGGACAACCCCAAATCTTAACATGCTTAAGACTTGGTTTTCTTCCATGCCATATCTCATAAGGTGTTGAAGATATTGATTTTGTTGGAATCCTATTCAGAATATACAAACCTGATTCTAATACAAATCCCCAAAAGGAGATTAGCAAATCAGTATAGCTCATTTTACTACGTACCATTTCCAATAGGGTACGTTTTCTCCTTTCAGATACACCATTCAACTGTGGTGTTCCTGGAGGAGTCAGCTTGGAAATAATGCCATGTTCTCTCAAGTATTTATCAAATTCAGTACTCAAGTATTCACTCCCACGATTTGATTGAAGAGCTTTAATACTTTTTCTTGTTTGATTTTCTACTTCAGATTTAAATTCTTTGAACTTTTCAAAGGATTCATGTTTGTATTTCATCAAATACAAATACCCAAACCTTGATTTATCATGAGTAAAGGTAATAAAATAATGAAAACCGCCTCTAGCCATTTCTTTAAATGGACCACATAGATCAATTTGTATTAGCTCCAAAATATTTTCAGCTCTTAGCCCTTGTCCAACAAAGGGTGATCTAGTCATTTTTCCCTGAAGGCAGGATTCACAATTTGGAGTAGGCTTAGAACCCAATGAGGATAAAATCCCCATTTTCTCCAGTTTTGCAATCTTATCTTCTGTAACTTGACCTAACCTTAAGTGCCAAATATATTTTGAACTTGAGTTGATTTTCACCATGGCATTGCATTCTTTTAGATTGCTTGCATTAGATTTGTATTTAACATTATTATCTAGATAATAAAGTCCATCATGCATATAACCCGAACCAACATATTTATTTTCAAAATAAATATTGCAAACATCATTTATGAACTGAAGTTCATAGCCATCTCTAGTCAAACTAGATATAGAAATTATATTCTTAAAAGGCATTAGGTACATGCATAACCTTGTATAAATACAAAACATGTCCACACATGTATAAAGATTTAGATCCTATGGCTAAGGCTTCAACAGTTGAGCCATTGCCAATCTAGAATCTAACATCTTGTTACTGCAAGCTTCTATTATTGGCTATACTCTGGGCAGTTCCTATTCCTGTGCCCATCATTATGGCAGTGGAAACACTTTCCTTTTTGCCTTTGTCAGCTTTGATCTTCCCTATATGTTTAGCTATCTTCTTGGAAGGACCAGAAATCTGAGGTTTCTTTTTCTTATTGCCTTTCTTCTTATTGGATTTTCCAGCAGAAGAATATTTAATCAAAGCTACTTCTTTTCCTTTATTGTCCGGCATATTCTTTTCGGCAATAACCAGCATGTTGAGTAAACCAGCCAAGGTGCATTCCTGTTTAGTCATATGGAAATTTGTCACAAAAATTCCCAAATGACTTAGGTAGGGACTAAAGGATCAAATCCGTCTACAGTTGGAAATCCATGTTAAAGTCAAGATGTTCCAGCTGCTCAATTAGCCGAATCATCTTGTGGATATAATCCCTAACATTCTGTCCCTCAGACATCCTCATGTGGAGCAGCTGCCTAGATATCTCATACCTAGCATTCCTGCTGTGCTCACCATATAACTCTTGTAGGTGAAGGAGGATCTCACTCGCACTCTACATATTCTTATGTTGCTTCTGTAACTCATTACTCATAGAAGCAAGCATGTAATTCTTGGCTCTCATATCATGCTCCTTCCACTTGTCCAAAGTTTCATGTTCCTCTTGAGTGGCCTCTAGAGGTAAGGGACCAAGAACATTTGAGTTTAGAACATATTCTATATGTTCAAAGTTCAAGACAAGTTTCAAGTTTCTTAGCCAATCATATAGATTAGATCCTGTCAACCTATTGCGATCAAGTATGCTTGCAAGGATATTGGATGGTGGTGGTTGTTCTGTGCTCATTATTATCAGAAAATTAACTGCAGAAAATAACCAGATTAATTAGTAAATATATCATATAATTAACCAAAATGATTATGGTCTTTTAATCAAATTGGTCCTCCCACTAACTTAGTGAATCCTACACACCTAAAGTAGAAAACGGAAATCCTAGTTGGATGGATTTCTAGTGGGTGATTGAATTCTTATAATTCTATTGATCATCCTTAGGTATATCCATTATTGGAATTACAATAAACTATAAGTGAGCAACTCCTTGCCCATCACATCTCATGTGAGGTTCAATCATTTACCTAGCCCTTAATGCTCAAAATCTCAGGTACATCCATTATTGACTTATCTTGCATTAGTTAAGTTGATCCCATTGAGCCAATAATTATGCAAATAATTTTAATGTCCTCAGGTACATCCAATATTGGCCACCAAACCATTTACATATTTATAACATCTCATGCTTAACAATTATTCTTAAGAAAATCTCTTAAATTAATTGCATCTTATGCAAGTATTTAAAATTTCTTAAAATAATTGCCTCAATGGAGGGCCCATGTTATAATTACTTTAATTATAGCATATCCAACTTAATCATTTGTTTGGGAGATTTTGTGGTCGTCCTAATTACTATTAAGGTCTCACTTTGCACATTATCCATTTAGCATGCATATATCATATACTTGCATACATTCCCATACATCTCATGCATTCATGGATAAACAATAAATATGGTATGATCATGGACTTTCTAAGGGATTCAATTTTGAGCCACCAAGAATTGAATCAGGGCATTCCTAGGTGCATTTCATTCATTCATATTACAAGAGTTGCTGAAGGAGTATATAATCAACACTTGATCTTGAATTCCTCCCACTGGTCCCACCAATGCTCTTAACCTCCTTGTTCTTCTTGCAATCCAATTACATGGTAATCCTTGGCATACCAAGGTGAATTTACAAGAACTAAATAAATGAAATTACAACCCAAAAATTATTACAACATTAATAATATATGCCCAAAATAAATTAAAATAAATTAATTAATTTACAACCCAAACAAACATAAAAGAAATAAATCCAATCACATTGGTCTTTTATAGTCCATGATCATCCATCATGCATATCACTATTTAACAATTAAGTAAAACATACATACTTAAATTAAATTGAATATCTCATATTCAACTTAAAAATCCAGATTTGAATATGATTCAAATAAATTTAAAAATTCAGATTTAAATCACATTCAAAAAAATTCAAAAATTCATATTTGAATCACATTCAAACAACTTTTAAAATTCAGATTTGAATCACATTCAAACAACTTTAAAAATTCAGATTTGAATCACATTCAAACAATTTTTAAAATTTAGATTTGAATCAAACTTTAATTGTGTGATTAAAATAAATAATTAAACATTTTAATTAGTCATAGGATGAACCTTAGAACATGTAACAATTGCAAATTCCAAGGCCAAACCATGGGCACCACTTTGGAAACTATTAATGCACACCATTGATGGTGATCAACCTCATGCCGCCACCTTTGCTTTTGTAACCAGCAATGAATAATCATCTCATGATCAAATCACACAATTAAATCATATATTAAACAATCTAAATGGCAATATAGTGGCTCTGACACCAATTGAAGGAGCATAAGCATGAAAAACACAAGTTTAGATTATTGAAATTCAAATTTTTTCATCTAGGGTCACATACATCATGTAAGATTCATTTTTATCTATTTGATTTCAATGATAAACAGCATATTAAAACTCTTTTAATATATTTTTGGATCTACATTTGCCATTTAAGATTTTAGAATTAACAGATTAATTCTTTAGAACCCTAGATTAGATCCAGAACAAGTACACTAACCTTTTTGATGCACTGCAGTGTGTTTGGCACCTTTGGGATGCGCCTAGGACACCAAATGTTGTCCCTCTAGCTTGTCCACACTAAGATCACCAATGGCAGCCCTTGAACAGCTTCTAAAGCTTTCCCAATCAATTAGAAAATCAAGTTTTGCCTTTTTGAAAGATTACAGATGTAAAAAAGACACTAGAAATGATTTTTAGTATTTTTAATTCAAGAGATTGTTGGCTAATCACTTTGAATTATTGAGAGATGAAGAAGAAGAGAGGGAGAGGCAGCCAAGGGTGGCAGCACCAAAGAAAGAATGAGCAGCATGTATTTTTGTTCTTTTATCTTTACACTTATATAGCTAAGTCACCACTTAAAACCTTTACCATATGTCACCTTTTGATTGGCTCTAGGTTTAATTGACCCAATCACATTGTGCTAAGTGTCAAACCTATATTTAGTCTTGACTTTAATCATCTTACATAATTAAAAGACAATTGGCAAGCTTATGTGTAGTACCATGTGTCACCATCTCATGGTGCCACATGTCACCTTGTGAAATGACCAAAATACCCTTATGTCTTAATTTTGAGTTCTCAACGCAAAATAATTATTTCTCTTCTTCTAATTAATTTATACCAAATATAAATAAATTAATTGATCTCTATTAATTAATTTCTCATTAATTAAATTCATATTTAAACACTTTAAATATAAATTTAACTTATATTATACATCCAATAACCTAGATTTAGTTTCAAGCCATGCTAGGGACTTTGCAACCTAATTGCAAACTAAACATATTTAATTAATCAATTAAACTCTTTAATTAATTAATTAAATTATATTTAATTTGGTGTGTCACACCTTACCCCTTTATAAGGTATGACATGATCCCGTAGAATACCTAATGAACTACCGAACTTCACCTACCAATAATTCATTAAGTACACTACAAGGGATTTTAAAACTATTTTTTTACATTTTGGAAGTGGTGAGCGTTTTGGTAGGAATTAAAATCATTTATTCAAAGCTTAAAAACTAGTGAAAATTTTTTTTGTCCAATTTTATTTTTCCGCAAATTTTATAAAAATTTCGGCAGAGTGCCGTCTATATTTTAAGAAAACAGTTCTTCAAATACCTGAGAAAAACACTTCCAATAAATTTTCCACAACTCTCAACCTTCAAATAATCTCAAGTCAACGCAATTCAATTCATTCCACAATTCAACCAAAAATTTATCAACTTAAAATATTTCATAACTTCATTCACAGTGCATATAGTATGAAATTCACAAATACAAATCTTAATTTACAAAAAGAAAATCCAAAAATAATATTATTATAATTTATTATACAACTGCTCAACTTTACATTGATACATAAAACATTACAATATTTACATCAAAATAACTACAAGGGTATAAAACATATACCCATACAAAAAGACCAGTGTAGTCCTCAATATCAGTAGCAGCTCACTCTGCTGCTTTCTCCTTGCTCTTATCTGTGACAGCAAAATAAGCTATCGCTGAGTATAAAAAATATTCAGTGGTGCACAATAAAAATTAAAATGCAGTACATAAATCATTCATTGACAAAATACGATTTAGATATTTCTCAATCACATTTCACAAATTATCAAAACTCATAATAACACAATTTGGTTAAATAATTTAATAAACACGGTATTGCCAAATCATACACAACTTAAGCCATGACACAAAATTTCCAATCAATGCCGTGTTGTACACCATGACAAAGCAATCTACAACCCCACTAATCGAAATCAATGAGGGAGGTGGCTAGCTAGCTAATGAGTACTCATCCGATCTATAACCTCAACTGGTAAACCAGAGAGGGAGGAAAAATAATTAATCTCATGTCATGAATGGAGGAGGAATAATAAGGCACTGTCATGCTAAGTGTGAAATAAAAATCTATTTGAAACATTTTATTCAAATAATTCATGAGAAATCCGATAGATTTCCAAAGTCATATTTTCATACACAAAGTGGCAACACAATTCATGATTAACACCAAATTTTCATAAATCATACCAAATCAATTTTTTTTCAATGAAAAAATGCTCAAGTAAGGTTTATTGTGCACAAACCTGACGTGAGTCGCCTCTAGGCCTTGACTCAGTCTCTCAGTCCTTCCAAGTCTTTTTCAGCTGAAACACACAATTTCACAGTGTTTCAGTACCATAACTTAGCATAAATCCAAAAATAAATTCAAATTCACTTTTATCTAGCTTATATCTGCTAAACTTGACGTTCTTTAAAATTTGTGTTTCGGGGTTACTATTCACTACACTATTCAAGTCAATTTGTTGACTTTCTAAGGCTTAATAGGTATGGGAATTCCAACTTCACCCACATACCACATTTGGTCACTAAATTGGTTGGTTTTGGTTGTTTACTCAATTTCTAAGTCTTTTAGGCAATTTTGCAAATTTTTAGTTTTGGTGTCTTAAGTTACACTGTTCCATTGGTCATTTTTCTGTTAGAATTTGGCAAAAATTCCTTCATAGAAAATGTTCCCTATTGTCTTAAGTTTATTCTCCTTTTTGAATCACTCCAATTGGAGTTTTGTAGCTCAGGGTATAGCCATTTGAACCATGGCTACCGGATTGGACTTAACCAGTTTACGGGCAATTTTTGGTTACAGCGGTTTAGGTCACCAACTTTGGGTGGCCAAATGACTTGGTTAAGGGCATAATTTGGGTTTGTGTTCTTCATGAAAGTTTTAGGTATATATCTCATCTGTCCACTAGTAAAATTTCAGGTTATTTAGACCTGCCTATCTCATGTTATGGCCAAATGAACAAACCCAGATTTGGTCACTGGTATGTTATGGCCACTGGTAAAAGTTCATTTGGTCAGTTTGTACAGGGCAGACTAAGATTTTCCAGATTTGGTCAATTTGTTCACTAGGTTTTGGTCACTTTTTAGGCATGGTTCCTAAATGAAAATTGTGTCATTTAGTGTCTATTTTCATTCCCAATTGGTCTCATACCAATTGGACTTGTAAATTTTCAATTTTGGTCCCTTAAAGGGACCTTGGTCCTACTGCCAGCAACATTACCACATTGAATCCGAATTTTCTTTTGGTTCAAACACTTCTAACACACTTCATTTGGTCACAAATGACCATTTCTCACTTCAAACTAGGTCAAAGACATCATTTACTAATTTCTCACATTTTTGTCTCTAAACCCTAAATGTCCAAAACCCTAATTCACACTAATTGTTGCATTTAACCAATTCAATGCCTATATACATGCTTATTCAACCCAAACAAGATCACATACACCTTTAAGTCCATCAAACTCATGCATACACACATCAAAACCCTAGTTGACCCAAATTTAAGTTTGGTCCTCCAACAATTAATTTCATTTCATTTCTTTAGTTTCTAAGTTCATTTAAGTAACTACACATGCACTTAAAATAGAAAATTGAAAGTTAGAATACTAACCTTAATTTGGATATTCCCTTCCTCAATTTCCTCTTTTTTGTTTCCTTCTTTCTTTGCTAAATCTCCTTCTCAAGTAAGGGTGATAAGGTTTTATGAAGTAATTATGGGAGAAATTGGGGTTTAGTAGGGATTTAAAAGCTTGAAGCAAGCTTTAATGGAGTTTTAGAAATAGAGAGGGAGAGTGAGGGTGAGATGGCAAGGGATGAGGAAGAAGAAATTTTTGTCTTTTGTTTTTTTTTTCTTCTTTTATGAATTTTTATCTTATGGAAGACCAAAATATCTAATTAATTAAATATATTAATCATAATATTTATGGCATCATGCTTATGTCACCACATGATGTCATTACCTTTTTAACTTTTTCATTCTTCTTTTTTTTTTCTATTTATTTTTCTATTAGTTCTTTAATTTAATTCCCAACTCCAAAATTTTCTTTTCTCCAATTTTATTTGACAGTTAGGTCAGGAGTCAGCTCTCAGGGTCCATTGACCAAATTGCCCCTCGCCGGTTAACCCGATTTGCAAATAATTCAATATTTCTTCCGGCTCCCTGACCTAATTATTTGACTGGCTTAGCAGTTCTTTTTCGTGATTTTCTCTTTTCCACTGTGTTTGTAATAGTCTTAAGAACCGTGGCATCACATTTTACTGTTCAAAATTTGAGTTTAAATCGACTTCGCAGTCGTTCCCGAGAAGGTCACCAATCGCTGTGACTCTCGGCTCGTTTAACTTCTTATGTTCTATTCTTCTTATTTATATTTAACTAATTGGTAATTACTAATTATTTGTATTTATGGCTTCTCTAGTTGTCTTAAGTGTGGTTCTAATCCAATTAATTGTCCAGACCGACTCCGGTCAACGGAACAGTGAAATATACCAGGCTATGCAAATAGGGGTGTTACATGGTGATTATTTGTGTATGTGTGTGACTTACTAGGCTCATCACTAATTGGCAATGAGACATGATATCAACTCTTAATATCATCAGAACTCTTTCTTACCATAAATGATTTCTCTAAATCATTTTATGCACCTCATAAACCATTGTTAACACCTAGCATAGCATGCCATGGCCACCCAATCAGTAATAAGGTTTACCTTAAATGAACCTATAATCATATGTTACCATGCACTAGAACTCTTTGTTACAAAATCCCAATTCGAGCTGGAGTCATGGTTTATGTCAAACCCCATTTGCTATGAATATTATATTCTCTTTTCATTCCAGTTCTTGATTAAAAAGATTTTCTCATCAGAAACTCTTTTCTGATTAAATCTATTTATCCTGGCTAGAAACTTAAAATATCAAGAACAATTAAATGAACATAGGATTTTATCCCTATTTACTTAGGGTTATAAATTTCATCTTGATAAACACCTACCTCCATATATAACTAGTAGGAGCCAACACATGCCCTTATACCCATACACAGCACAAGTATGAAAGCAGTATCAAACTCAAACCACCTATATACAAGATAATTGTGCTATCTCAGGTCTAAAAATTATATGCACTAATATGATTTATGACAATGCATTGACAAGAGTAAACTCCATGTGCTTGTCATAAGTGTCATTGGTTCGGCCTACTTATCATGTTTAAGTGCCTATCATGTTTGTTATATGGCATGAGACTCACCATTCCATCTTATTTACATCTCATATAAATAACTTGGGAGCAAACATGATTACAGTCTTTTTGGATAAGTCATGTCCTTATTGTGAAGTATCCTCGATCGTGAATCAATTTATGATACCTTGTGCTAGAAATACTGTCACTCATATTCTTAACAACTTAAGAATAATATTTCTAACAAAATATCAATGGACCTTTTCTATTACACATAAATATATTATGTAAACAGAAAAGTGAAAATGCCTTTTATTAATAAAATATGTACAAGATACATACTAAATGATATGCTCTAGGGCATACTACTAACAGAAAGGGCTTTCAAATACATACTTGATCGGATCCATCCTAGAGATGAGCCATGTTTTATGATTCAACATGTAATGTTTGAGCCGATTCGCTGTCCAAGCCAATGCACAACAGGATTTTTCTAGGGATGAGTATCTCGACTCGCAGTCATTAAATTTCTTGCTCAAATAGTAAATGGCTCTTTTTTTCCTCCCGATATCATCATGCTGTCCCAGAACGCAACCCATCAAGCTCTCCTAAACTGCCATATACAGAATTAATGGCCTGCCCATCACTGGAGGAACCGGTATTGGCGGATTTGACAAGTACTGCTTAATCCTTTCGAAAGCCTCTTAACAAGCTTGGTCCACTTGGCAGTATTATTCTTTCTAAGTAACTTGAAAATGGGTTCAGCCTTAGTGGTGAGGTTAGAGATGAATCTTGAGATGTAGTTCAATTTTCCCAGGAAACTATGCATATCTCTTTCTTTTTTTGGGGGGGCATCTCTTGGATGGCTCAAATTTTGTTTGGATCCACCTCTATTCCCTTCTCACTTACTATAAATCCCAACAGCTTTCCTAATTTTACCCCAAACACACATTTAGCTGGGTTCAGCTTCAGCTGATATTTTCTAAGCCTTTCGAACACTTTTCTTAATACCTGTACATGGCTTTCAGTCCCCCTGGATTTAAAAATAAAGTTAATTTTAATTTACTAAATAAAAATTCTATTATTACTATATTTTCATGCCAACAATTATTTTAGGAATTTAGGGCTACTTATTGGTAATTATAGTTGTCATTGGGGCAAGCTACCCTTAAAAAAGAGCCTTCTCTTTCAGTATTGCAATGATATCCCTGGCTTACTCTCGTTTAGCTCCATGTAAGCTCCACACAAATGCCCTCCTTGGTACTTACCTTAGGGCTACTTACCAATTTTGTTTGTCATAAAAAAAAAGAAACTAAAAAAAATAAGAAAAGAAGAAAATAGAAATAACAATTCACATTGAATTCTAACTCTAGTCTCCTAAACGGGTTAAAATTCCTAATCAATTATAACTATCTAATGATCTAAGTCTTCTAACATGATCCAAAACCTTCATAACACCTCTTAAATTAAAAGAACATGGAAAAATAGATCAAATATCAATTAGAACCCAAGAAAACACAAGAACTTGCATAAACATACAATTTTCAGATTTTGGCAGATTGATAGTAGTCAAAAATCTGATTTTTGAAAAATAGTTAGACATGCCTAAAAATTATAAAAAAAATTACATAAGACATCCAAAACATCATACAAGACCATAAAATTTATAAACCAAACAAAACCCTAGCCGAATGGTCTACACAAATCGTAAATTTTTCAGTGATAGAATCACCTTACCTTTTTGTAAAATTCATAACTCATCAACCACAGCAGATATGAATGCGAAAACAATTGGAAAAGATTCATAAGATTTTGAAATTAATTTTAGACACTAGATTCATACAAAAATATTAACAAACAAGGGAGATATTAGCTTCACAAATCGGGTATTTTGCAAATCAGGTTTTGTAGGAACCCTAAATTCAAATAGCCATAACTTATAAAATACAAAAGCTTTTTCAGTGAATCTTGATCCTAAAATTAATAAACTTTTGTCTAAAATATGAATATAATTTTTATAAAATTTTTACAGATTCAGAAGATAACAAAAAGTAATAAAAACTTGGGAGATAAAAAACTAAATATGTGCAGAGTTGTGTATCCCCTCAAATTAAATATGATTACATAATCTACATGAACATGCAAGATAAATTAGAAAATAAGGAGCATAAAATTAAATATTATAGGGCATAGATCTTGAAAAGAAAATGATAAAAACTAACCTTCAAAAAAAATCTTGCAAGAAAATCTTCTTGAAGAAAAGAAAAGAATGAAAAGATTTTGAATATCTCTCTAAATCTCCTATAGCTCTAAAATATCTCTAAATAGCTTTGAATTTTCTGAATCCTTCCTTTTCTTTTTTTTTTCTCCCTCACTAGGGTATTTATAGGGTTTTGAGAAAGAGGTAAGGTAGGATTTAGACTCCTAGGGTGATAAGGTTCAGATAACTTAAATAACTAGGAATAGGAAATTTAGGTGAGACTGGGATATGGATGAGGTGTTTCAACCAATAAAAAGAGAGAGAAAGGGGAAGGCACCAATAGGGAGTGAGGAAGAGAGTGGGGCCAAGTAAGAGAGGGAGTTTGTATGAGAGAGGGAGAGAGAAAAAGATATTTTCTTATTTTAATTTTCAGAAAATAAATTAAATAGGTTTTATTTAAAATTCCTAACTAGGCTTTCTTAGGTCCATGGGGGCTCAATTAAACTTAATTAGGTCCATTTAAGAACTATCTATATTAAATTTAAATAAAATAAAATTTTATTTAAATTTAATTAAATTAATTTCCCAAAAAAAGATATTGTTATTTTTTTTCAAGATCATGCCACGGAATTAATAATTAAGCTCTATGCCTCTAATTATATCTTATAGTCATATAATTTTTTCATCATCAGGTTATTCACGGCCTCAATGCACATACTCATAATAAATCACAAAATAAGGGTCTACAAATCTACAGTCAATCATTGCATGATGTCTAGCTAGCCAATTCATGCCCAAGATGATATCATAATCTTTGAAGGTCATTTCAATCAAATCAGACAGAAATGTATGTCCTTGGATCACCAATGGACAATCCTTATACAATATGTTCACCCTAACCTCTTGTCCTGAAGGACTAGTCACCAGCACATCCGTAACACCCTCACTTTAGATAGTCCGTACGTTCTACTATTCTGGTAATCAATGTCTGTCCAAATAGTCAGAATATCTAGAACTATAATTATACTAGAGTGAGGAGTCATAAATAATTCAATTAAGTGTAAGAAAAATTAAGAAAAAATTTTTAGAAATGAAATACAATAAAGTTAAATGAGCCAGTGCCCAGGTGATGGGTGACTCTAACGGGAAGTTACTGTCTTCATAGTTAGTAGCCCTAAACTAGAGGGAAATTCTGTGAAATAATTTTTGGGACTCTAGAGAAGAGTCGTTGAGGTTTTGATGGCACTAGAATGCCAACAAAATATTTAGAAAATTTTTTAAATCGGTATATACAATTTTAGTCTGTTAAGTAAAACAAAGGGCATTTTGGTCATTTCATCTTCAGAGATGATTTTTGGCCAACTTTTCTAGTTAAATAAATAATTATTAAGAAATAAAATATTAATAAATATTACTAAAAATTTAATTGAAAATGAGTTGAAAAGAAAAGAAAAGAAAATGAAGAAAATTAGAATTTTGACATCATAATGATGTCATTAAAAACTCTCCACCCAATCACAACTTGACAAACTAATTAAAAGGGATAAAAACTAAATAAAAGAGACAAAATGAAAAAAAGAAATCTGCACTTTGTCTTCAACCTAGCCGAACCAAACTAAGAGAGAGAGAGAGAGAGAGAGAGAGAGAGAGAGAGAGAGAGAGAGAGAAAATCACCATTGATGCTCACCCATAAGCTTGTCAAACCTTGAATTTCTACCATAAAATCACCTACTCACTTCACTAAATTTGATCCTTACACCTTAGAACACCTTTAGACAGAAATATGAAGGAGAAATAAAGGAGGTTGACAAGCTCAAGTTTGGTTCTAAAAGAGGTTAGTACCTATACTTACTTCCCTCTCTTTTTAACCTTTGTTAGGAAGTCAAATTAAATGAGAATTTGTTGTAAAATTGAACAAAACATTTATATCGAAGTATGAAAATCAGCAGCCATGGGGGAAGGATGACATTTGTTGATTTATATGAATTGAATTGTTTAGAAGTGGTTTGTGATGAGAAAATTTGAGTTAGATGTTGAATTATGTGTGTTGGATAAATTAATGGATTGTTAGGGTTAGGGCTTGTGACTAAATTAGGGATTTGATGCTTAGATGTTTAATTAGAGTTTTAATAGTCAATTAGTGACCATTTATGGTAAGGGAACCTTAAATTGAAGTGAGTTATGGAATTAGGAATGGAGTTAGTATGCTGCCTCTTAAGGGGCCAGAATACTGGACTTGAGTCCAGTGCATTCCTAGGGTTATAACTTGAGCTATGTTGCTCCAATTGGTACAAGGACAATTGGAAATGAAACTAGACACATAATGGTATTGGTGCAAGGCCAATTGGAAATGAAACTAGACACATAATGGTACAACTTTGGTGAAGAAACCTGGTCCAGAAAACTAACCTAAGTTGCCCTAAAACTTGACCTAATCCGGGTGACCAATATGCTATCCTTGGAAATTGACCAAATGAACAGTATTTGTTCATTTGGTCATAACTCACTGTAGAAATGTCCAATTGACCTGAAATTTATATCAATAGAAAGCTTAGACAATTTAGAACAACTTTAATGAAGAACACAAACTCAAATTTAGACCCTAACCAATTGAAATTTCTAGCTAAAGTTAGACCACAAAAACTGCCAGAATCAAAATGTACCCAGAAATTTTGGGTACTGCCCAATTCGGCCAGTTATGGTATTTAGGCCATAACTTGAGCTAAAAAATTCCAAATTGAGTGATTAAAAAAGGAAACTAAATAAGACACATAAAGGAACAACTTTTATGGAGAAAGTTTTATCAAATTTTTACTGTACCAAGGTCCAATGGAACAGTGAATTTAGACCTCAAATTCTAAAAATTTGAAATAAAACCTAGGAGACTAGGAATTGAGTTTGGCAACTAATGCCAACAAAAATAAAATGTAAAATGTGGTATATTGGTGAACTTAGGCTTAACAAATCTATTATGAATCAAAAAGTCAACCTTTGAATGGAAATGGTCAAATGAATAGTAACCACTAAATTAGGTGAAGTAGAAAAACAAACTATAAGAACCATTGTAGTTGTTAATATAGGACGTGGTAGGTAAATTGTGAATGGTGAAGTTGAGTGACCCCAATGATATAGGAAAGGGCATAATAAATTAGAAAGCTATTGTAATGGTTAATATATAGATAATGTAAATAGTTGATTTAAATTTTAGAATTTCAGTGACACTAGGATTTAAGAAAAATTTAGCTAAATTTAAAATCCATGAAATATTCATGGATTACTTGGAATATGAATAATAATTTATATAAATAGGGAAGTGAATAAATGAATTTATAAATAAGACTCTAGTTCCCATTATTGGAGAAAGGATAACAAAAAGTATTTTGAGTACAATGGTGCATGAGAACCATTGTTTTGGATTGTGAACAATTATGGGTGATCTAATGAATATATATTTATTATAAATGCCTAAATTATGTAAATATTAAACTTTGAGATTTATGTTTTTATTATGAAAAGGATTAAAATACTAGAAATTATAATTGGAACATATAATGTAATTAGTAAATTTTAATTCTTAAACTTGAATGATTCTAGGACATAAGAGAATGACCTATGTGGAAGGCCTTAGGAAAATATTTCGATGTACAAATGGTACATAAAAGTTGATTGATTTGAGTTGAAATTATCATAAATAGTATATGAATTGTATAAATTGTGTAGGAATGAAATTTGGGTATTTATGCTTTTGCTATGAATAAAAATTAAAATACTATAAATTAAAATCGGAGTATTTAATAAAATAATAGTATTACGTGCTCATGTATTGCCTAGACACGTGTGTCAGATTGGATAGATTGGCATGCTAATAGGGTATTGTTTTAGCAGTACTGTGTAAGGCTTTATGCCTGTATTTATGGCTTTATGCCCGCACTCATGGCTTGTATGCTCGATTTTCTATTATCATAGCTTTTAGCCATACTAATCTGTTATCATGGCTTTTAGCCATACTGACTGCATACGTAGTTGACCTACCGTATTTCACGTCCCATGGTATGATAGCCCGAGACACTACGGCGTCTAGTGCTAATGACCCGCTTATCCAGTGTTATCAACCTATCATAGGGTACTTGGGCAGTGAAACTTATTGAAATAAGCTAAGAATATTAGCAATTAAAAATATTTGAAATTAAATAAAATAAATGAGTAAGATGACCTAAAATAAATTAGAATAGTTATTTATTAGAAAGAATCGAAATGAACTGGACTGATATTAAAATTTACTTATTATGAAATAATCTGAGACAACCTAGAAAGTATTGAGAAAATGCTAAAAGAGCAAAGGAAATTATAACATAAATAAATATTGCAAATGTAACTTACATAATAATATAAGCATAAATTTATTATTTTTAGATTATTTTTCTATTGTACATTATTACTGTACATTTGCGAAATAAATGCTTCTAAAGAAGACTAAATTAGAATAAAACATATTAAATTTTAGAAACCGCATGTGAAGTATAAATAAATTTTAATTATCCGAATTATGTTTTATTTCTATCTTTATTTGTATATTATTTTCTTGTTATATTATTACACCACTAAGCATCAATGCTTAGCGTGATGAAATTGTTTCCTTCGCGCAGGTACTGAAGCTAAAACCCAGTGGACATTTGACTGGGATTTTTGGGAGTCCAGATCTGCAGAGTGTCAAAGGTTGTCACCTCCTCAGCAATGCATGTAGCTAGGGCCCATGCATATCACATTATGTATTTTGTATGTTATAAATATTTCGTATGTTGTAATATAAATTAAGAATTTGTAAGTAATATTTATATGATATAAATTTACAAATTGATTATTTCATATGTAATTAATTTGTATATCATGTAATTTATAAATTATGTAAATAGTTTGTAAATCATGTAGATTGAAGTTGAGAATTTTGGGTATGAATTGAGCTTGATTTGGAATGTATGGAAATAAATGGATTTGTATAAATGAGTATGAATGATATTCTTATTGCAAAATATTGTTGAATTTTCAAGCAGGTGAATAGTGAAATACGCCAACTGGTAATAAAACAGGAAAAACTCCGCTGGTTTCTCCTTAGAAAAATAATTGATATTAAAATATAACGAGAATAAATTATTAAAAGAATAAAGTAAGATAAGATAGGATGCTTCGGCACCAAGTGTGACGTGTCTTGCTCGGTTGCACTGTAGATGGGAAAGGGGTGTCATAACATCAAAATCCATTTTCATGCAAGGAATAGTAACAGAACACACAATTCTAGCACTAATATATGAGTGAGTAGAGCCGAGATCAAACAACACATAAACACTATGTTCAAAGATTGAGAATGTATCGACAACTATATCTGAAGTCTCGGCCTCTTCCCTTTAACGCATGTCATACACCGTGGCTGGTGCATCACTCTGCTCTGGTTGATTCACTGTACCCTGACTGTCAGAAGTAATATGTAACGCCCTCACTTTAGATAGTCCGTACATTCTACTGTTTCGGTGACTAATATCTGTTTGGACAGCCATAATGTCTGGAACCATATTTAAACTAGAGTGAAGAGTCATAAATAAACCAAATAATAGTAAGAAAAATTAAGAAAAAATTTAAGCAATAAAATATAAAAGGTTAAATGAGCTAGTGCTCCGGCAATGGGTAACCTAACGGGAAGTGACTGTGAAGATAGTTAGCGACCCTAAACCCATAGAGAAACCCAGTGAAATAATTTTTGAGACTCCAGTGGAGAGTTATAGAGTATTCGATGACAAAAGAATGCCAAGAAAATACTAAGAAAATTTTATCAATCGATATAGACTATTTTGGCTCAATAAGCAAAACGAAGGGCATTTTGATCATTTTGCCTTCAGAGATAATTTTTGACCAACTTGCCCATTCAAGTAAGTGAGGTCTATGACATAAAAAAATGAATAAATATTGAAGAAAAATTTATTAAAAATAAGTAAAAGAGAGGAAAAGAAAATGGAACAAATAAAAATAAAAAATCAAATTTATGACATCATTATTATGTTATTAAATAAATTTTAACCAATCACAATTAGACAACATACTTAAGAGAAATAAAAGAAACTAAATGAAATGAATTTTTATTTCATCTTATTCTTCCCTTAGCTTTGGTCAAAACTCTCTCTCTCTTCCCTCCATTGTTGCTCTTCCTTCTACCTTACATAACCTTTGATTCTCACCATATTTTCCCTAATCACCTTTATTAAAATTTCATTTCTAACCTTCCTAAGGTGCCTAGAAGCAAAAAGAAGTAGAAAGGAAGGAGTTTTAACAAGTTGGGAAAACTCCAATTGAGGTTAGTGTCTATTTCTTCTTCTCTCTCGTTAAATTACTTGTTAGGACTATGAATTGAGTTAGGATTTGTGAAAATTGAACAAAAATAAACATGTTAGGGCACTCTCTAATTTTCAGCAGCCGTGAACATAATTGGGTTTGATGGCTTTTAATGAAATTAAATTGGTGTAGAGATGCCTTTTGATGTATATAGGTGAATTGAAATCCTAAATTGTTTATGTGTGCTAGATTAGTGAAATTGGGAATTAAGGCTTGGGGCTAGTTAGGGTTTTGCCCATGTGTTGTGGAATTGAGATTCTAATGGTCAATTAGTGACCATTTGAGATGAATTGACCCTAATTTAGAATGAATTGTGGCATTAAGAATTGATTTTGTATGCTGCCCCTGTTGTGCTAGAATTTCTAGACTTGAGTCCAGTATGGTTAGGCTACAATAACTTGACTTGTTTAGCTCCAATTGGAGGTGAAATTAAACACATAATGCCACAATTTTTATGAAGGGACCCTACTCAGAAAACCAACTTAAGTTGACCTAAAAATTGCCTAAATCCGGGTACCACAATTCTGGACCTGGAAAATTGATCAAATAAACAGTGTTTGTTCAATTGGCCATAACTTTGTGTAGAGAGGTCCAAATGACCTGATTTTTGAACCCATGGAAAGCTAAGATAATTAAGAACAACTTTCATGCAGAACAGGAACCCAAATTCTGACCATAACCAATTCAAATTGCCAGCCAAATTTAGGACACCAAAATTGCCAAAACCAAATCCTGTCCAGAAATTCTGGACATGGACCAATTTGACCAGTTATGATAAAAAGACCATAACTTGAGCTACAAAACTCCAAATATAGTGATTCAAAAAGGGAATTAAAGAAGACACATTAGGGAACAACTTTGATGAAGGAAGTTTAATCAAACTCCGACTGTAGATTGGTCCAATGGAACAATAAACATTGCCCATGAAATCTGAAAATTTGAAATAACTTTTAATGAACTTTAATTTGATATTGGCCATTAATGCCAACAAGTCTAAAATCCAAAATGTAGGATTTTGGTGTAATTAGAACTAACATAACTATTATGTATGAAAAAGTCAATATTTATGCATGAATAGTAAGGTAAATAGTAACCACCAAACATTAAGTGTAAAGAATTAAACAATTAATTTTATAATATGCCCTAGTATGCCTAGAATGATGGGTTTGGATAGGTTGGCATGCTAATAGGATTCCAATAGCTGTACTGCATATGGCTTTGTCCCATTTTGTGATTTATGGAATTTTATGGCCTTTTATGATATAATGGCCTATGGCCATTTTGCTATGCTTGACACACTTGACCTTGTGCCCAATGCTTGTTATGGCTTGTTAGCTATTATGTTGCACACCTGGAGACACTTTGTAACCGATGGTGTGACGGTATGAGGTACTTGGTACCCAGTGCTAGTTTACCCATTTTTCCAGCCCGGTCAATTTGCATAGGTTACTAAGGCAACTAAAATAAGTCTTAATAAAATATTATAAATTAATAAACATAAAAAGTACTGAATTTAATAATATTGTTAATGGTTTCCAAAAATTCTGGTTTGCATAAAATATCAACATAATGCCTGCATATTCAATTATGTAGTTTATTTTTATTTATTACTGGCACCACTAAGCTGCATTGCTTAGCGCTTCACTATTTGCCACACGTAGGTACTGGAGACATAGATAGAGAGTCCAACAGACCTCAGACTGGGTGAGCATATAGATTTGCATCGAGTCCAGAGTCATCTCCACTACTATGCATTTTGGTAGGGCCACTAAGCTTCATTAGATAATTTGTATTTTGGATTTTGTAATTAGATTATCATTTTGTGTTGAACCATTGAGAATTTGTTAAAATTTTATTGATGGTTATTGGAGTTGAGAATATGATGAACATATTGGGAGTTTTTTTAACAGGTTCTGAAGAACTGTTTTTCCAATTTATAGCTGGTACTCTACAGGATTTTCTATAAAATTTTGCAAAAATTTGAATTAATCAAAATTTTGATAAATGACATAAATGGTATGAGTTTTACTTAAAAGCCTTTAAATCAATAAATCAAGAACTATAACTGAGATAAGATAATATAAGGTGCTTCGGCACACTATGTGACATGCCTTGCTCGACTACAATGTAGATGGGTAAGGGTGTCACATTTAGTGGTATTAGAGCACGGTTTAAGCATTTCTGGGTTTAGCTAGAGTCCATACCATGCACTGCATTTGTAAGAGTTGAGGTGACACTAATGAAGATCTATTTATTTTTTGTTATTTTGGTTAGAATATGGGCCCAACATCGCAGAGAGTGGTTAAGGAAGAGGTGGAGAGTCATGCTCCACCCATAGCTGAAGTTGGAGGTGGAGGAGAACCTGCTCCACCAGCAGCAGAGGCACCTGCACTGCCTCAGTTTGCCCTAATTTAAAAAATGACTGAATTCTATAGACAAATGATGGGGGCTATCCCACCACCACAACCACAGCCATAACCTCTAACACCACCACAGAAGTCCCATTTGGAGAAGATAAGAAAATATGGGGCTGTGGATTTCTTGGGAAAGAAAGAAGATGATCCTCCAATAGTAGAGAGCTAGCTAGATAGAACAGAATGAGTACTGAGATAATTTCACTGCACCCCAAAGCAGAACCTATAGGGTGTTGTGTCCCTGCTTCAGGATGATGCTTACCAATGGTGGGACACAGTATCCAGGGAGGTGCAACCAAATCAGATAACATGGGAATTCTTCCTCATAGAGTTCAGGTAGAAGTATGTTAGTAATGTACACCTGGAAGAGAGGAGAAGGGAATTCATCAGTCTAAGGCAGAGGCAGCTATCAGTAGTAGAGTATGAAAGAGAATTTGTCATACTGAGTCGATATGGAAGGGAGATAGTCCCTACAGAGGCTGAGAGGTGCAGAAGGCTTGAATGATAACATCAAGATTATGATAATAACTTTGGGGATTACGGACTTTGCAAAGTGGTTGAAGTTGCATTAAAAGTAGAAAAAGTCAGAATTAATGAATAGAACAGAAGGGATAGACAGCAAAATAGAGGTTCGGGTCAGACCAGTTCATCCTTTGCAGCTGGTAAAAACTTCAGAGGTCCTCCTGCTCAGAGTACTAGTCAGCCACAAGGTCAGGGCCAATCCCAAAGGCCCAGATCTTAGTTCACACTGAGGAGAGGCTAGTCCACACCATCAGTGGGCAGCTCTCTAGGGATGGTATTTAGGGGACCAACCCCAGCAGCGTGTCCACACTGGCATAAGTGGCATAAGGGTGAATGTTGGTGGATGACTGGGGGTTACTTCTAGTGTGGGTCTACAAAGCATCAGATTAGAGATTGTTTAAGGAGGATTGTTATAGTTGCTCCAGCACCAGCAGATAGACCTGCCCCTGCAGCTCAGAGGGGTAGAAGGCTAGGTAAATCTGAGGCAACTAGTACATCACAAAGGCCGGTAATAGAGTCAGTTGAGAAGCTAGAAGCCAGGGCACCAGCAAAGGCATATGCCATGAGAGCTCAGGAGGATCAAGATACTCCAGATGTCATCAGGGGTATGTTCTGTCTTTATGACATACCTGTGTATGCATTGGTGGATCTAGGATCCACACATTCATATATCTGCATCGAGTTACCTGTGGAAAGGGGAATTCAAGTAGAGGAAAGTGACCGAGACATTTTAGTCACTAACCCACTAGGCCACAGTGTGGTGGTAAAGAGAGTGTGCAAAGGTTTCCCATTAAGGATTCAAGAGTATGAGTTCTTGACAGGCCTGATTGAATTGCCCTTCAATGAGTTTGACGCGATTTTGAGAATAGATTGGTTGTCACATCATCAGGCAATAGTGGATTGTAGATTAAAGAGGATTATACTAAAAACTTCTGAGAATGAGGAAATAACAATTGTAGGAGAAAGGACAGATTTTCTGTCTAATGTCATCTCAGTTACTATTGCAAGGAGACTGATCAGAAAGGGTTGTGAAGCCTACCTGGCTCATGTGATTGATACCAGAAAGGCTAGATCTAGTCTCCATGACATTTCCACTGTGAGTGACTTCCCTGATGTGTTTCCTGAAGAATTTCCTAGTTTGCCACTAGAAAGGGAAGTAGAATTTGCTATTGAGGTCCTGCCGAGTATAGCACCAATCTCTATTGCTCCTTATAGGATGGCACCCACTGAATTAAAGGAGCTAAAAATCCAGTTGTAGGAGTTGCTGTATAATGGGTTCATATGCCCCAGTGTATCACTGTGGGGATCTCCGGTGCTATTTGTTAAAAAGAAGGATGGGACTTTGAGGTTATGCATTGACTAACGGCAGCTAAATAAAATAACTGTGAAGAACAAGTATCCATTACCAAGAATTAATAATTTGTTTGATTAATTGCAGGGAGCAGGCATATTTTCCAAGATTGATTTCAGATCAGGATATCATTAGCTGAGGGTAAAGGATGCAGATGTGCCTACAACTAAATTCAGGACTCAATACGGGCACTATGAATTTTTGGTGATGCCGTTTGGGTTGACCAATTCACCAACAGCTTTTATGGACCTTATGAACCTTATCTTCCATCCATACTTAGATCGGTTTGTAGTGGTCTTCATGAAGGAGCGGAAGCATGAAAATTGTTAGATTAGAACATTGAATTCAAAAATTTTCTTCTAGGGTTTCATGCATCATGCCACATCCATTATATAGCTAATTGATTTCAATGTTCAATTGCATAATAAAACACTTTTAATATATATTAGGATCTACATTTGTCATTTAAGATTTTTGAATTAATAAATTAATTCATTAGAACCCTAGATTAAAAGAATAATATATGCACTAACCTTTTGATGCATTGTAGATGTAATTGGTACCTTTGTGAAGCACCTAGGACCCAAGAGTCGCCCCTCTAGCTTGTCCATACTAAGATCACCATCTCATGGTGCCACATGTCACCCTATGAAATAGGCAAATTACCCTTGTGTTTTAATTTTGAGTTCTCAACTCAAAATAATTATTTTTCCTCTTCTAATCAATTTATATCAAATATAAATTAATTAATTAATCTCTATTAATTAATTTCTCATAATTAAATTTATATTTAAACATTTTAAATTTAAATTTAACTTATGTTATACATCCAATAACTTAGATTTGGTTTCAAGCCATGCTAGAGACTTTGTAATCTAATTACAAACCAAACTTATTTAATTAATCAATTTAATCACATTTTACTTAGTAATTACTTGTATATGTGTGTGACTCACTAGGCTCATCACTAATTGGCAATAAGATATGATATCAACTTTTAATATCATCAGAAACTTTTCTTACCATAAATGATTTCTCTAAATCATTTTAGACACCTCATAGACCATGGTTAACACCTAGCATAGCATGCCATGGCCACCCAATCAGTAATAAGGAATGTCTTAAATGAACCTATAATCATATGTTACCATGCACTAGAATCTCTCTGTTACAAAATCCCAATTCGAGCTGGAGTCATGGTTTATGTCAAACCCCATTTGCTATGAATGTTATGTTCTCTTTTAATTCTAGTTCTTGATTAAAAAGATTTTCTCATCAGAAACTCTTTTCTGATTAAATTTGTCTGTCCTGGCCAGGAACTTAAAACATCAAGAACAATTAAATGAACATAGGATTTTATCCCTATTTACTTAGGGTAACAGATTCCATCTTGATAAACACCTATCTCCATATATAACTGGTAGGAGCTAACATATGCCCATATACCCATACCCAGTACAAGTATAAAAGCAGTATCAAACTCAAACCACCTATATACAAGATAACTGTGCTATCTCAGGTCTAAAGATTATATGCATTGATAAAAGTAAACTCTATGTGCTTGTCATAAGTGTCACTGGTTTGGCCTACTTATCATGTATAAGTGCCTATCATGTTTGTTATATGGCGTGAGACTTACCATTCCATCTTATTTACATCTCATATAAATAACTTGGGAACAAATATGATTACAATCTTTCTGGATAAGTCATGTCCTTATTATGAAGTATCCTCGATTGTGAATCAATTTATGATACTTTGTGCTAGAAATACTGTCACTGATATTCTTAACAACAACTTAAAAATAGAATTTCTAATAAAATATCAATGGACCTTTTCTATTACACATAAATATATTATGTAAACGGAAAAGTGAAATTGCCTTTCATTAATAAAACATGTACAAGATACATACTAAATGATATGCTCTAGAGCAAATTACTAATAATCTCCCACTAGCACTGGAGCCATTCATTACAATACCTTAGACCCATCTTCTCAAGATGTCAATCTAACTGAGCTTGTGACATAGACTTGGTGAATGGATCAGCTAGATTTTCAGCTGATGCTATTTTCTGCATGGCTACATCTCCTCGCCCAACTATTTGTCTGATAATGTGGTAGTGCCTTTCTATTTGTTTGGATTTCTAGTGAGACCGAGGTTCCTTAGCCTATATGACTGCTCCATTGTTGTCACAGTGGAGTGGAACTACTGTCTTAATGGAAGGAACTACTGTAAGTTCTATCACGAACTTCTTTATCCAAACAGCTTCTTTTGCAGCATCTGATGCAGCAATATATTTAGTCTCTGTAGTGGAATCAGCAGTCGTACTCTATTTGGAAATCTTCCAACTGACTCTACCTCGATTACAAATGAACACATACCCAGAGGTAGACTTCCTATCATCGATATCTGATTGAAAATCAGAATCAGTATAGCCAACCAATTGCAAGTCACTACCTCCATATATCAAGAATAAATCCTTAGTTCTTCTCAAGTACTTAAGGATATTCTTGACAGCTATCCAGTGTTCCAAACCTAGATTGTATTGATACCTGCTAGTCAAACTAACAGCATATGCGATATCTGGCCTAATACACATTATTGCATATATCAAACTTCTAATAGCCGAAGCATATGGAATCCTGGCCATTTTATCTCTTTCTTCAGGTGTTTTTAGAGACATCTCTTTAGAAAGGTGGATACCATGTCTCACTAGTAACAATCCTTTCTTAGAATCAAGCATGTTAAACCTCTTTAACACCTTTTCTAAGTATAGAGTTTGGGATAAACTAATTATTCTTTTCACTCTATCTCTATAGATACAAATTCCAAGAATATAGGTTGCCTCCCCTAAGTCTTTCATGGAGAATGTATTTGACAACCATACCTTTATAGCTGTCAACATACCTATGTCATTACCCATCAATAAAATGTCATCCACATATAAGATAAGGAAAGTGACAGCACTATCACTAACCTTCTTATATACACATGGCCCATCCTCATTTTTTATAAACCAAATGACTTAATGGTTTCATCAAGATGGATGTTTCAACTCCTCAAAGCTTGTTTCAACCCATAAATGGATCACTTTTAGCTTGCATACTTTGGAACCATCTTAGGATTCAAAACCCTTAGGTTGTTCCATGAAAATGTTTTATTCAATTCATCCATTGGGAAAAGCTATTTTGATATCCATTTGCTAAATCTCATAATCATAGTATGCATCTATTGCTAATAGAATCCTAATTGATTTAAGAATTGCAACAGGCGAGAAAGTCTTTTTATAGTTGATTCTTTGCCTTTGGCAAAACCCTTTTGCTACTAGCCTTGCTATATAGGTCTCTACCTTTCCATCAGAACTAATTTTCTTCTTGAAAACCCATTTATTCCCTATAGGTACAATACCTTCAGGTGGGTCAACAGGATCCCAAACTTGATTTTGATACATAGAATCAATTTCAGATTTCATAGCATTAAGCCATTTTGAAGAGTCTATATCTGATATAGCTTCTTCATAGGTAAGTGGATCATCTCCATGATCTACTTTTTCATGAGTAAACAACTCTTATTCATCTTCATGAAGAAAACCATATCTCACTGGTGGGTGAGATATCTTGGTTGATCTGCGAGGAATAACTGTAGATATTTCATCAATAGGTATAGGTTGACTAGATGGATCTATATCCATTTGATCTGTTGGTTGGTCAGAATTCTCAAATTCTAACTCTATTTGCCTTCCTTTGCCTCCTTCTTGAACAAACTGCTGTTTAAGAAATGTGACATCTCTACTTACCACAACCTTTTGTGATTTAGGCAAATAAAAATACTATCCAAAACTCTCTTTTAGATATCCAACAAATCAACCCTTTTCTGATCTAGTTTCCAATTTATCAGTGTTCAGCTTTTTGATATAAGCTGGACAACCCCAAATCTTAACATGCTTAAGACTTGGTTTTCTTCCATGCCATATCTCATAAGGTGTGGAAGATACTAATTTTGATGGAATCCTATTCAGAATATGCAAGGCTGATTCTCATGCAAATCCCCAAAAGGAGATTGGCATATCAGTATAGCTCATCATACTATGTAGCATATCTAATAAGGTACGATTTCTCCTTTCAGATACACCATTCAGCTGTGGTGTTCCTAGAGGAGTTAGCTGAGAAACAATGCCATGCTCTTTCAAGTATTCATCAAATTCAGTACTCAAATATTCACCTCCACAATCTGATTGAAGAGCTTTAGTACTTTTTCCTGTTTGATTTTTCACTTCATATTTAAATTCTTTGAACTTTTCAAAGGATTCATATTTGTATTTCGTCAAAGACAAATATCCAAATCTTGATTTGTCATCATTAAAGGTAATAAAGTAATGAAAACCGCCTCTAGCCATTTCTATAAATGGACCACATACATTATTATGTATTAGCTCCAAAATACTTTCAACTCTTAGTCCTTGTCCAACAAAGGGTGATCTAGTCATTTTGCCCTGAAGACAGAATTCATAAGTTGGAGTAGGTTCAGAATTCAATGATAAAATCCCCATTTTCTCCAGTTTTGCAATCTTATCTTCTGCAACATGACCTAACCTTAAGTGCCAAATATATTTTGAACTTGAGTTAATTTTCATCATGGCATTGCATTCATTTAGATCACTTGCACTCATTTTGTGTTTATCATTATTATCCAAAGAATAAAGACCATCATGCATATAACCCGAGCCAACATATTTAATTCCAAAATAAATATTTCAAACATCATCTGTGTACTGAAATTCATAGCCATTTCTAGTCAAACTAGATATAGAAATGATGTTCTTAAAAGCATCAGGTACATATAAAATATTATTCAAACATAAAACATGTCAACACATGTAAAAAATTTAGATCCTATGGCTAAAGCTTCAACAGTTGAGCCATCGCCAATCCGGAGTCTAACATCTCGAGAATACAAGCTGCTACTGTTTGCTAGTTCCTGCATATCATAAGAAATGTGAGAACTGACACTAGTATCTAAAACCTAAGCTGTAGATGAACTATGAGTATCATTAGAATCTAAATAACAAGACACAGACATACCTTCTGAAGGTCTATCCTTCTTATCCTTCAGAGAAGCAAGATACTCTGGACAGTTCCTTTTCCAGTGCCCATCCTTCTGGCAATGGAAACACTTTCCTTTGCCTCCTTCAGCTTTGGTCTTCCCTTTCTGTTTAGCTATCTTCTTGGAAGGACAGGGAATTTGAGGTTTATGTTTCTTGTTGCCCTTCTTCTTGTTGGACTTTCCAGCAGAAGAAGATGTAATCAAAGCTACCTATTTTCCTTTATTGCTAGGCATATTCTTTTGGCCAATAACCAGCATGTTAAGCAAACCAGCCAAGGTGTATTCCTACTTAGTCATATGGAAATTTATCACAAAATTCCCAAATGACTCAGTTAGGGACTGAAGGATCAAATCCGTCTATAGTTTGAAATCCATGTTAAAGTCAAGATGTTCTAGTTGCTCTATAAGCCGAATCATCTAATGGACATGATCCCTAACATTCTGTCCCTTAGACATCCTCATGCAGAATAGCTGCCTAGATATCTCATACCTAGCATTCCTGCTATGCTCACCATACAACTCTTGTAGGTAAAGGAGGATCTCACTTGCACTCTACATGTTCTCATGTTTCTTCTATAAATCATTACTCATAGAAGCAAGCATGTAACACTTGGCTCTCATATCATACTCCTTCCACTTGTCCAAAGTGTCATGTTCCTCTTGAGTGGCCTCTGGAGGTGAGGAACTAGGAACATTTGAGTCTAGAACATATCCAATATGTTCTAAGTTCAAGACAAGCTTTAAATTTCTTAGCCAATTAAAAAATTAGGTCCTGTCAACCTATTGTGATCAAGTATGCTCGCAAGGATATTGGATGGTGGTGGCTATTGTGTGCTCATTATTATCAGAAAATTAACTGCAGAAAATAACTAGATTAATTAGTAAATGTATCGTGTAATTAACCAAAATGATTATGGCCTTTTAATCAAATTGGTCCTCCCACTAGCTTAGCGAATTCTACACTTCCAAAGTAGGAAATGGAAATCCTAGTTGGATAGATTTCTGGTGGGTGATTGAATTCTTATAGTCTTATTGATCATCCTCAGGCACATCCATTATTGGAATTACAATAAACTGTAAGTAAGCAACTCCTTGCCCATCACATCTCATGTGAGGTTCAATCATTTACCTAGCCCCTAATGCTCAAAATCTCAAGCACATCCATTATTGACTTATCTTGCATTAGTTAAGTTGATCCCATTGAGCCAGTAAACATGCAAATAATTTTAATGTCCTTAGGCACATCCATTATTGGCCACCAAACCATTTACATATTTACAACATCTCATGCTTAACAATTATTCTTAAGAAAATCTCGTAAATTAATTATATCATATGCAAGTATTTAAAATTTCTTAAAATAATTGCCTCAATGGAGGGCCCATGATATAATTACTTTAATTATACCATTTCCAACTTAATCATTTGTTTGGAAGATTTAGTGGTCAGCTTAATTACTATTATGGTCTCACTTTGCACATTATCCAATTAGCATGCATATATCATATACTTGCATACATTCCCATACATCTCATGCATACATGAATAAACAATAAATATGGTATGATCATGGACTTTCTAAGGGATTCAATTCTGAGCAACGAAGAATTGAATCAGGGCATTCCTAGGTGTATTTCATTCATTCATATTACAAGAGTTGCTGAAGGAGTACATAATCAACACTTGATCTTGAATTCCTCCCACTGGTCCCATCAATGCTCTTGACCTGTTTGATCTTCTTGCAATCCAATTACATAGTAATCCTTGGCATACCAAGGCGAATTTACAAGAACATGGACTTCAAAAGTCCTCAAATGAATGAAATTACAACCCAAAATTATTACAACCTTTATAATACATGCCACCAAAATAAATTAATTAATTTACACCCCAAAGAAAAATAAAAGAAATAAATCCAATCACATTGGTCTTTTATTGTCCATGATCATCCATAATGCATATTATTATTTTACAATTAAATAAAACATACATACTAAAATTAAATTGAATATCTCATATTCAACTAAAAAATTCAGATTTGAATCTCATTCAACCAAATTTAAAAATTTAGATTTGAATCTCATTCAAACAAATTTCAAAATTCAGATTTGAATCTTATTCAAAACAAATTTAAAAATTTAGATTTGAATCTCATTCAACCAAATTTAAAATTTCATATTTGAATCTCATTCAACCAAATTTAAAACTTCATATTTGAATCTCATTCAACCAAATTTAAAAATTCAGATTTGAATCACATTCAAACAAATTTAATTATGTGATTATAATTCCTAATTAAACAATTTAATTAGTCATGTGCATAATTATGGGCATCAAAGCATACAACAATTATATAATCATCCCTATACCATGCGCACCATTGAGGTGCTATCAAACAACCATGTGCACCATTAAGGTGCCATCCATGCAGCCATACTTTTGATGCAACCAGCAATGAATCAATCAACTTTTGGTTAAATCACACAATTAAATCTCATCTTGAATAATCTAAGTGGCAAATATAGTGGCTCTGATATCAATTGAAGGAGCGAAAGCATGAAAATTGTTAGATTAGAACATTGAATTTAAAAATTTTCTTCTAGGCTTTCATGCATCATGCCACATCCATTATATGCCTAATTGATTTCAATGTTCAATTATATATTAAAACACTTTTAATATGTGTTAGGATTTACATTTGCCATTTAAGATTTTTGAATTAACAAATTAATTCATTAGAATCCTAGATTAAAAGAATAATATGTGCACTAATCTTTTGATGCACTGTAGATGTAATTGGTACCTTTGTGAAGCACCTAGGACCCCAATAGTTATCCCTCTAGCTTGTCCACAGCAAGATCACCAATGGGCAGCCCCTAAACTAACTTCTCAAGCCTTGCCAGCCAATTAGAAATTATGGATTTGCCTTTAGAGAGGTTGTAGATGTGTATAGGACACTAGAAACAATTTCTAGCAATTTTAATTCAAAGGAATTTGGGCAATTCTCTTTGAATTGATGAGAGAAGATGAAGAGAAGAGGAGAGCATAGAGGTGGCGGCACACTTGAGAGGAAATAAGAAGAGTGGCGGCACACTTGAGAGGATATAAGAAAAGTGGCTATTTTTTATTTTCTCATAACATCACTTTATATAATTAGGTCATCACTTAAAACCCTTGCCACATGTCATCACCTGATTACATCTTAATTTTAATTGACCTAATCACATAAAGCCAAGTGTCAAAGTTAGATTTAATCTTGACTTTGATCACCTTGCATGATAGGAAGACAAATGGCAAACTTATATGGTGCCATGTGTCAACATCTCATGGTGCCACATGTCACCCTGTGAAATGACCAAATTACCCTTTGTTACACCTTACCCTTCTATAATGCATAACATGATCTCATAGTATACATAATGAATTATCAAACTTCGCCTACTAATAACCTATTAAATACACTACAAGAAATTTTAAACAATTTCTTACTTCTTTTTAAAGTGGTGAGCACTTTTTATAGGTGTTAAACTTTTTAATCGAAGTTAAATCACACATTAGGTCTGAAATAGCCACAAATTTTATAAAAATTTTAGCAGAATACCGTCTGTATTTTTTGAAAATAGTTCTTTAAAAACCTGTAAAAAAGCACTTCCAATATATTTGTTTCAATCCCCAACTCCAATAATAGCTCAACTCAAATCAATTTTCACAACACAAGTCAAACTCAAATTCAGCAATTCCAAAAATAAAGTGCAAAATAACTGAGTATTTCAAAAGCTAAAATAAGAGAATTGTAATACAACATTTTGATAGGCCAAAATAATTTATAACTTTATTTTACAACTACTCAAGACCAAGTACAATATATACATGTAGTTCACATACATTATAATAATATTTACAAGGAAGTGGTATACTCAATATACATGGTAAAATCCCAAAGCGAAGTCACAAGCAGCCTACTCTGCTACTTTATCTGTCTGTCTACCTGCGACAACAATGAAAAAGTTATTGCCGAGTAAAATTTATTTAGTGGTGCACAATAAAAATTTAAAATGCGGTATATAAAACATTTATTGAGAATTCACAATTCAAATGATTCACAATTTCATGTCACAATTTTCAAAACTCATATAACACAAATTTGATCAAACAATTTAATAAACACAGTATTGCCAATCAATAACACAACTTAGGTCATGACATAAAATTTTCCAAACATGTCGTGTTGTACACCATGATAAGGCATACTCACCCCACTAATCAAAATCAATGAGGGAGGTGGCTAGCTAGACAATGAGTACTCATCCATACTCACCTCAGACTGGCAAGTCAGAGAGGGAGGAATATAGTCATACTCACCCCACAAATGGAGGAGGAACATAGTGATATTGCCATGCCAAGTGTTAATCAAAAATAATTTCAAATCACAATATTTAAATATTTTGTAACACCCCTATGTTCGGTAGTGCGTTCTACTACTCCGGTGACCAGTGTCTGTCCGGATAGCTAGAATGCCTAGAACTACACTTAGATATGGATGAGGAGACATAAAATAATGAAATACAAGAAAAGGAAAGACAAGAAAAACAAAGGAAAAATAATAGCAATGAAATGTAACCAAGTTATAGCGATGGGTGATCGCACCGGGAAGTTGCGGCGTGGATCGTTGACTAGCCCTGGAACGCGGGGAACCTTGAAAAATATTTTTAGGACTTAAATAAATGTATATTGAAGTATAAATACCATTAGAAATATCAAAGAAAAATTAATTAATTAGTACAAAGAAAAGTGAGAAATCGAGAGAACGACAAAACTCAGTATTACCGAAAAATCGAGAATGCAACCCGAACAAGGGCATTGTGGTCATTTGACACTCGAGTTGTCTTTTGACCTAAATTTCCACTAAAAATACATAATATTACACTTGGAAAATTTCATGAAAAATTAAATTGGTGGTACATAGTTTAAATAGCAAAAATTGAGAGTTAAATGTGGAAAAATGAAACCTTAAGATTAAATTAACATTATATTTCCACTTAGTGGTCCACTAACACCTAAAGTGGACCATTAATCTGATTTTTGGACAGCAGAATGTCACTTTCTTCTACATCTCAAAATCCAGCCAAGACCAAGGAGGAAGAAAACCTCCATGGCCATTTGTTACAAGCTTCATGCAAGCTCCATCCTCTCATCTCCAAGCCATTTTTCCACTTGATTCCTTCACTAAAATTGCTCTACTCCACTTGGGCAGTAGATAGGCAGCAAGAAGATCAAGTTTGGTCAAGGTTTTGAAGAGTTTCCAAAGTGGTAAGTAAGTATTTTTTATGCTTGCTTCATTAAAGTTTGTATGGGTGTTATGGGCACTTGAATTGTGGAAAGATTTTTGGAGTTTGATGTTCTAAGGGAGATGTATATTTTTGGCAGCCATGGAAGCTCCATAAGAATAGTTTATCCTTGCTTGTAAATGGTAGATTAAAGGGTTGATTAAGTGTTTATGTGTGTAGGAATAAATTGGGTGATGTATATTAGATGTATATGTGAATGTACACTTAACTTTGGGAGCTTGGAAAGCTAATTGATGAAGACTACAATTCGGCAATATGAAGTGTGAACCCAAAATATGTATTTCATGGGTTGGTTTATGGCATTTTATTGTTCAATTATGGTGCTTGTTATGACAGCTTGTACATGTGTATGAAGGTGTGAGTTTTGGACATGTAAATGAGCTAGGTTGTGTAATTAAATTGTGTGTAATTTGGACTTGATAAATTCTGTACTATAAGGTGCATATTGAGTGTGATTATAAGCTGCCAAAATGACCAAAAATGTGTTGTGAAATATGTTTAGGTTATGGTACAAACTAGAATTGGCATGAATGTATAAAATGGTAAGTGTTAAATGTATCCTTTGATGAGTGATAGACAAGGTGCAATAGGGCAGTATGTATTTTGGCTTAGAACCTTAAGTGTGTGACTCCAATTGGCATGAGACCAATTGGAGGTGAAACTAGGCACAAAATGTGCCAACTTTTATAAAGGAAGCTTGCCAAAATTCTGCTTGTAAGGTAACTTGAAAAATGACCAAATCCAGATTAGTGCATTTAAGGCCTGAAAATTGACCATTTGGGCAGCAGTTAGTGTTTTGGCCATAACTCACTCAAAACAGGTCCAATTGACCTGAAATTTTTTCCATGAATAGTTGAGACATATATATACAAGTCTTATAAGATACAAAAGCTCAAAAATGACCATAACAAGTCAAATTGCTTGCACAAGTTCGGGTCCCAAAAACTAGCTGAAGCAAAAGTGACCTAAAATGACCTAAAGTGACCAATTTTGATGTATTTTGATCAGCAATAGTAAAATGACCATAACTTGGTCTAGTAAACTCAGAATGACCTGAAATTTTTCCCCGCGTGCAATAAGACATAGATCTACAAGTTTGTAGTTTTGACCGAAACCCAAAAACTGAGAGAACTAGGTCATCCGGTTAGGTCAAATTGGTATACGTGAATCCTACAAATTGCAATAAAACGCAATATACATAGAAATGAATTGGGTAACATGTACCAACACTAAAAGGCTATCAAATATGACATATTGGTAATATTAAGACCTAATTCACCTAGACTGCATCGAAGGTCAACATCTTAGGTTGACTAAGGAAATGATAGAATTCAACAAATTAAGTATTAAGCCTTATTGTTAGAGATGATTTAAATGAGTACTAAAACACTTCAAATTGCGTATTTCAGTTAGCAAAGACTCAGGGAAAGGGAAAGAAACACTGAGTCAGAGCCAAGAGACAATTATCAGAGGTTTGTGCACAATAGTTATTTCTTTTGAATTTTTCAATTGAAATAAATTATGATTATTTGTATGTTATTGTTTTAAATTGTGTTTGTGCACAATAATTTTGATTTCTTATTTTATACTTAAAAATTTATTTAAAATTATAGTTTTAAATTATATCCGTGAACAATACTTTTATATTCACTACTTTTACTAGAAAATTTATTTGGAGAAATGAGTTGAGAATAATTTTTTATTGTTTTGGTTTTGGGAATATTATTTGGAAATTATTGTGTTGCCTACTTTGCAAATGGAAATTTTGAGATAAAATGTGATTTGGGAATTGTATGAATATTGTGATTTGGAATTGTTTTGATTCACATTTGGCATGACACTGTTACTATGTTCCTCCTCCATTTATGGGGTGAGTGTGATTATATTCCTCCCTCTTTGACTTATCAGTCTGGGGTGAGTGTGATTATGTTCCTCCCTCTTTGACTTGTCAGTTTTAGGTGAGTGTGGATGAGTTCTCATTATTTAGCTAGCTTCCTCCCTTATTGATTTCGATTATTGGGGTGAGTGTGTCTTGTCGTGGTGTACAACACGGCATGTGTGGAAAAATTGTGTAATGGCCTAAATTGTGTTATTGATTGGCAACCCTGTATTATTCAGTTATTTGAACAAATTGTGTTATTGATTGGCAAAACTGTATTCTTCAGTTATTTGATCAAATTGTGTTATTGATTGGCAAAACTGTATTATTCAGTTATTTGATCAAATGATGTTATATGAACTTTATAAATTGTGAAATGGAATTGTGAACTATTTGATTTGTGAATTGTCAATAAAGGATTTCTGTATCGCATTTCAAATTGTTATTGTGCACCACTGAGTAAATTTTACTCAGGTAGACAGACTGACAGGGTAGTAGACTAGGCTGCTAGTACATTCAGTGAGAGATCATCGGGTATATTGAGTATACCATATTTTGCATTTGTATTGTAATGTATGTTCACTGTATGTATATAATGTTCTTGGTTTTGAGCAGTTGTAAATTAAAATTGTACATTGAAGTTATAAAATAAATTGTAAATTATTTTAATTTGTAAATATTGTGATATATTTCTTTTATCTCAGCCTTTGAAATTACTGAAAAATTATTGTGGATTTGAGTTGACTAAATGTTGGAGTTGAGATTGAAAAATATATTTGAAGTGCTTTTTACAGGTTTTTGAAGAACTGCTTTATTCAAAATACAAATGGCACTTTGCCAAAATTTTTACAGAAATTATTATTTCTTCAAATGTGTTAGCTGTTTCACTTCAGTTCAAAATTTTTTTAACACCTGTAAATAGTGCTCACCACTGTAAAAAGAAGTAAGAAAAGTTTTAAAATCCCTTGTAGTGTATTTAATGGGTTATCAGTAGACGAAGTTGGTAATTCATTTGGTATACTACGAGATCATGTTATGCCTTACAAAGGGGTAGGGTGTGACATGTTTTAGTGGTATCAGAGCAAAGTTTTCAAATTCTATTTTCACCTATAATTTGAATATTCTTTCTTTATAGTACAACTGCTCAATTTCGTTGTTTGATACATACAGTACACTAAATTATAAATATGCACTAACGGGAGAAAATCTCCTTGTGTTATTTGTTCAGGAGGTCTAAGATCCTCGAATTGACTATGGAAGAGGGTGATCGTTCAGTTGATCAATCGATAGAGGCTAAGGTACAAGTTGAGGCCCTAGCTCCACAAAGTGTCGAAGGCCCAACTGTACCATTTTTACCGGTACAAATTTCTGCACAAATGGCCCAGTAAATGGCCACTTTCTTTCAACAAATGGCTAATAATCTGTTAGCCCAAGCCCAAGTTCAGACCCAACCCCCACAAGGGCAACATGAAATAGAGAAGAGGGAGAAACCTATGGGTCAGAGCTCAAGCAGTAATTTGAGGAAGAGAAAAGAATTTGAGGAGCCCCGAGCATGGGGATATAACAGAGGTGGATCATCAAGGCAGAGACCACCAAGATCCAGTCGTCGAACAACTAGAAGTTCCTACTGTGACACCCCTTACCCGTCTACAGTATATCCGAGTAAGATATGTCACACGGTGTACCGGAATACCACTAAATGTGACACCCGTTACCCGTCTACAGTATATCCGAGTAAGATATGCCACACGGTGTACCGGAACACTCTATTTTATCTTAATTAATTTTTATCATAGTTTTGAATATAACTTGTGAAATATAATTCATTTAAGTCATTTATTGACATTATAATTTATTTGAGGTTCCGAAAATTTTATAGAAAATCCGGCAGAGTACCGGCTAAAAATGGATAAAACAGTTCTTCGGAACCTGTGAAAAACACTTTTAAAATCATTTCCAAACAAGCCCAACTCCATTTCATCAACAAAGTCTCAATATGATTTTCAACAACATTTTCATTACTCAAACATTCATTTCTCATGGTACTCATATACAAACAATAAATAAATACTCGAATTTTCCATTCATAACCACAATTTTCATTATATACATGAACATCAAAATACATTACATAAGTTCAATTACATATGAGAAAATAAAAGTTAGTTACAAAATACCAAAATGAAACCTAGTGTCCTACCAATGCACTGTAGATGGTGAGGTGACACGGACACTATGTAGAGCTGCAGGAGGTCTCACCCAGTCTGCGGTCTACTGGGCTTTCGGTTAGTATCTCCAGAACCTACGCGTGGCAAAAGCAACACGCTAAGCAATAATGCTTAGTGGTGCCAATAAAAAAATAAAAAGAAATAATAGTAATAAATATGCATTGAATGTATCGATGTTTTACTTGTTTTGTACTCGTTATAATCATTTATTTCGTTAACTTATCCACTTTCATTCTTTTGGTTTCCCAAGTAACCTATCTTGAGCAGTGAATTTGGATAAGCAATTAGCGCTTTGGGTATCAAGTACCTCGGGCCGTCACACCATCGGTCACATATGTATCTCCGGTGTGCAATGAGCGACTAACAAGTAAATAATAATATGAGGCACGAGGCCAAGTCTCAACACAATGTCAAAATGGCTAAAAGCCATAAAATCACAGAATGGCATAATGCCATGTGCAGTACTGCTAACTGAACCCTATTGGCATGCCAAACTATCCAAACCAATCTTGTTAGGTATACTAGGGCATTTGACACTTTAGAATTCTTCAATTTTTGAATTTCAAGTTTTGATGTTGCTATTCACTTCATTAGTCAACAAAAATGTTGACTTTTGCATAGAAAATAGGTACATTGGTTTTGACACTCCCAACATACCACATTTTGCATTCAAAACTTGTTGGCATTAATCACCAATATCATTTCTAAGCTTAAACTAAGGGAGCAGAATTTTTCAGTTTTCATACTTAAACTTTACTATTTCATTAGTTGCTGTTGCAGTGAGAATTTGAGAAAATGATAAACATGAAAGTTGTTCCTTATTTTGTCTAATTGAATTTCTTTTTTTTAATCACTCCATTTGGAGTTTTGTAGCTCCAGTTATGGTCTAAAAACCACAGCTGGCCGGATTGAAAAATTGCAGAACTGACCATATCAACAGTCTGATGAGCGATGGCAATCGCCTTGTTGGATAGGTTCTGGTCATAATTTGGGGTAGGTTTCTTCATGAAAGTTGTTTGTCTATATCTTAACTTTTGCTGTAAAAATTTCAGGTCAATTAGGCCATTCTACAATGAGTTATGGCCAAATGAACAATTACTGTTCATTTGGTCATTCTGCAGAATCTGGTTGCAGGACATCCGGATTGGGGCCAGTTTTTGGTCCACTTGCTTTGGTCTTTTGGGCATGGTTTCTTCACCAAAATTGTGCCATTATATGTCTAGTTTCATTTCCAATTGGCCAAACACCAATTGAACCTACACAGCCAGAGTTATGGCAGTCCAAACAGACTGGACTCACAGCCTCACCTGCTGCCCTCACTAGGGAGCATAACAATTCAGTTTGTAATACTCTAACTCACTTCAAATTATGGTCAACTTACTTCAAATGGTCACTAAATGACTATTAGAATGTTCACTCACCATTTCATGAACAAAGTCCAAGTTTCACTCCCAAAACCCTAACCCTAATTGACCAAGGCTCCAATTCATACATCCCACTCCTAATTTGCTATACTAATCATATAATTTATAAGAGGGGCAGCAATATGTCACTTTAAACCAAAGATTTCTCCTAACCCTAACTCATGTCAAGGCTGCCAAAACTTCATGGAATATAACCATGCTTCATTTATTCAATTTTTGTTAAATTTTTAACTTAACTTAGCTCAAATTCATGATTAGAAAGATGTAAAAGCAAAAGTTATGGCACTAACCTCTTTGGTGATTTTCTAAGCTTGTTCACACCTCACTTTCTTCCACTTTCTTTTGTTTTCTTGGCTGCCAAACACTCTAGCAAGGTTGGGTGACAAATTTTATTGAAGGGACCTAAGGGTTTTGGGGTGAGAAATCAAAGATTGAAGGTATGAGAGAATGAGAGTTATGGAGGAAGAAGGAGAAACTCACGGCTGGCTGAAGAAGAAGGAGAAAACACCAGAATTTTTGGGTCCATTTTGTCTCTTTTAATTGTTATAAGAAGGCTTGTTGAATGGTGATTGGTGGAGGGTATGTAAATGACATCATGTGATGTCATTATCCCTAATTTCCTTCATTTTTCTTTTCTTTTCTTTTCTACCAAATTTCATTTTAATTTTTAGCAATATTTATTCATATTTTATGCCATAATAATTATTTACTTAACTGGACAAGTCGGCTAAAAATCATCTCTGAAGATGAAATGACCAAAATGCCCTCCGTTTGGCTTAACGGGACAAAATTGTCTGTACGGATTGAAAAATTTTTCTAAAACTTTTCTTGGCATTCTAATGCCATAAGAACCTCAATGACCATTCTCTTGAGTCCCAAAAATTATTTTATGAATTTTTCCCCGAGTCTAGGGCTCCTAGTTGCGAGAACCGCAACTTCCCACTAGGTTACCCATCGCTAGGGCACCGGCTCATTTAACTTGGTTGTATTTTATTTCTAAAATTTTTTTCTAAATTTTTCTTATTAATATTTGAGTTAATTATAGTTTCTCACTTTAGTTTAAATATATATTATTTATTTATTTTTTTTGGACGTTCTAGCTGTCCGGACCGACACTGGTCATCGGAACAGTAGACTGTACGGACTAGCTAAAATAACGATGTTACAACTCTTCCCCTCTATTAAAGATTTCGTCCTCGAAATTTACCCAATGTAAATAGCCAAGGAGCTACTACCTCTTTATTTCTTCACCTTTCCGTATTATCCTACTTCACTTTCTCCTTAGTCTCAATCCTATCCTCAAACAGTTCTATACTCATTCTTTTTCATCTTAAATATAGTCTCCTTCTCATTTCCATTCGCTATCTCATTGTCTCTTCACTCTCTTATTCCATACCCTAACAAAAAATAAATAGGAAATACAGATCTGCAATAGTGTCACTTCAACTCTTATGAATGCAATGCATGGTATGGACTCAATCTAGGCCCAGAAACGCCTAAACCGTACTCTGATACCACTAAATGTGACACCCCTTACCCGTCTATAGTATATCCGAGTAAGATATGTCACACGGTGTACCGAAACACTCTATTTTATCTTAATTAATTTTTATCATAGTTTTGAATATAACTTGTGAAATATAATTCATTTAAGTCATTTATTGACATTATAATTTATTTGAGGTTCCGAAAATTTTATAGAAAATCCGGTAGAGTACCGGCTAAAAATGGAGAAAACAGTTCTTCAGAACCTGTGAAAAACACTTCCAAAATCATTTCCAAACAAGCCCAACTCCATTTCATCAACAAAGTCTCAATATGATTTTCAACAACATTTTCATTACTCAAACATTCATTTCTCATGGTACTCATATACAAACAATAAATAAATACTCAAATTTTCCATTCATAACCACAATTTTCATTATATACATGAACATCAAAATACATTACATAAGTTCAATTACATATGAGAAAATAAAAGTTAGTTACAAAATACCAAGATGAAACCTAGTGTCCTACCAATGCACTGTAGATGGTGAGGTGACACGGACACTATGTAGAGCCGCAGGAGGTCTCACCCAGTCTGCGGTCTACTGGGCTTTCGGTTAGTATCTCCAGAACCTACGCATGGCAAAAGCAACACGCTAAGCAATAATGCTTAGTGGTGCCAATAATAAAATAAAAAGAAATAATAGTAATAAATATGCATTGAATGTATCGATGTTTTACTTGTTTTGTACTCGTTATAATCATTTATTTCGTTAACTTTATCCACTTTCATTCTTTTGGTTTCCCAAGTAACCTATACTGAACGACTGGACTGGATAAACAGGTAAACTGGCACTGGGTATCAAGTACCTCGGGCCGTCACACCATCGGTCACATATGTATCTCCCGGTGTGCAACAGAACAGCTAACAAGCTGTAAATAATATGAGGCACGAGGCCAAGTCTCAACACAATGTCAAAATGGCTAAAAGCCATAAAATCACAGAATGGCATAATGCCATGTGCAGTACTGCTATCTGAACCCGACTGGCATGCCAAACTATCCAAACCAATCTTGTTAGGTATACTAAGCCATTTGATACTTTAGAATTCTTCAATTTTTGAATTTCAAGTTTTGATGTTGCTATTCACTTCATTAGTCAACAAAAATGTTGACTTTTGCATAGAAAATAAGGACGTTGGTTTTGACACTCCCAACATACCACATTTTGCATTCAAAACTTGTTGGCATTAATCACCAATACCATTTCTAAGCTTAAACTAAGGGAGCAGAATTTTTCAGTTTTCATACTTAAATTTTACTATTTCATTAGTTGCTGTTGCAGTGAGAATTTGAGAAAATGATAAACATGAAAGTTGTTCCTTATTTTGTCTAGTTGAATTTCTTTTTTTGTATCACTCCATTTGGAGTTTTGTAGCTCCAGTTATGGTCCAAAAACCACAGCTGGCCGGATTGAAAAATTGCAGAACTGACCATATCAACGGTCAGATGAGCAGTGGCTGGCATCTGCCTTGTTGGATAGGTTCTGGTCATAATTTGGGGTAGGTTTCTTCATGAAAGTTGTTTGTCTATATCTTAACTTTTGCTATAAAAATTTCAGGTCAATTAGGCCATTCTACAATGAGTTATGGCCAAATGAACAATTACTGTTCATTTGGTCATTCTGCAGAATCTGGTTGCAGGACATCCGGATTGGGGCCAGTTTTTGGTCCACTTGCTTTGGTCTTTTGGGCATGGTTTCTTCACCAAAATTGTGCCATTATATGTCTAGTTTCATTTCCAATTGGCCAAACACCAATTGAACCTACACAGCCAGAGTTATGGCAGTCCAAACAGACTGGACTCACAGCCTCACCTGCTGCCCTCACTAGGGAGCATAACAATTCAGTTTGTAATACTCTAACTCACTTCAAATTATGGTCAACTTACTTCAAATGGTCACTAAATGACTATTAGAATGTTCACTCACCATTTCATGAACAAAGTCCAAGTTTCACTCCCAAAACCCTAACCCTAATTGACCAAGGCTCCAATTCATGCATCCCACTCCTAATTTGCTATACTAATCATATAATTTATAAGAGGGGCAGCAATATGTCACTTTAAACCAAAGATTTCTCCTAACCCTAACTCATGTCAAGGCTGCCAAAACTTCATGGAATATAACCATGCTTCATTTATTCAATTTTTGTCAAATTTTTAACTTAACTTAGCTCAAATTCATGATTAGAAAGATGTAAAAGCAAAAGTTATGGCACTAACCTCTTTGGTGATTTTCTAAGCTTGTTCACACCTCACTTTCTTCCACTTTCTTTTGTTTTCTTGGCTGCCAAACATTCTAGCAAGGTTGGGTGACAAATTTTATTGAAGGGACCTAAGGGTTTTGGGGTGAGAAATCAAAGAGTGAAGGTATGAGAGAATGAGAGTTATGGAGGAAGAAGGAGAAACTCACGGCTGGCTGAAGAAGAAGGAGAAAACATCAGAATTTTTGGGTCCATTTTGTCTCTTTTAATTGTTATAAGAAGGCTTGTTGAATGGTGATTGGTGGAGGGTATGTAAATGACATCATGTGATGTCATTATCCCTAATTTCCTTCATTTTTCTTTTCTTTTCTTTTCTACCAAATTTCATTTTAATTTTTAGCAATATTTATTCATATTTTATGCCATAATAATTATTTACTTAACTGGACAAGTCGGCTAAAAATCATCTCTGAAGACGAAATGACCAAAATGCCATCCGTTTGGCTTAACGGGCCAAAATTGTCTGTACGGATTGAAAAATTTTTCTAAAACTTTTCTTAGCATTCTAATGCCATAGGAACCTCAAAGACTATTCTCTTGAGTCCCAAAAATTATTTTATGAATTTTTCCCCGGGTCTAGGGCTCCTAGTTGCGAGAACCGCAACTTCCCACTAGGTTACCCATCGCTAGGGCACCGGCTCATTTAACTTGGTTGTATTTTATTTCTAAAATTTTTTTCTAAAATTTTTTTCTAAATTTTTCTTATTAATATTTGAGTTAATTATAGTTTCTCACTTTAGTTTAAATATATATTATTTTTTTTATTTTTTTTTGGACGTTCTAGCTGTTCGGACCGACACTGGTCATCGGAACAGTAGATTGTACGGACTAGCTAAAATAACGATGTTACAACTCTTCCCCTCTATTAAAAATTTCGTCCTCGAAAATTACGCAATGCAAATAGCCAAGGAGCTACTACCTCTTTATTTCTTCACCTTTCCGTATTATCCTACTTCACTTTCTCCTTAGTCTCAATCCTATCCTCAAACAGTTCTATACTCATTCTTTTTCATCTTAAATATAGTCTCCTTCTCGTTTCCATTCGCTATCTCATTGTCTCTTCACTCTCTTATTCCATACCCTAACCTAAAATAAACAGGAAATACAGATCTGCAATAGTGTCACCTCGACTCTTATGAATGCAATGCATGGTATGGACTCAATCTAGGCCCAGAAACGCCTAAACCGTGCTCTAATACCACTAAATGTGACACCCCTTACCCGTCTACAGTATATCCGAGTAAGATATGTCACACGGTGTACCGGAATACCACTAAATGTGACACCCCTTACCCGTCTACAGTATATCCGAGTAAGATATGTCACACGGTGTACCGAAACACTCTATTTTATCTTAATTAATTTTTATCATAGTTTTGAATATAACTTGTGAAATATAATTCATTTAAGTCATTTATTGACATTATAATTTATTTGAGGTTCCGAAAATTTTATAGAAAATCCGGCAGAGTACCGGCTAAAAATGGAGAAAACAGTTATTCGGAACCTGTGAAAAACACTTCCAAAATCATTTCCAAACAAGCCCAACTCCATTTCATCAACAAAGTCTCAATATGATTTTCAACAACATTTTCATTACTCAAACATTCATTTCTCATGGTACTCATATACAAACAATAAATAAATACTCGAATTTTCCATTCATAACCACAATTTTCATTATATATATGAACATCAAAATACATTACATAAGTTCAATTACATACGAGAAAATAAAAGTTAGTTACAAAATACCAAAATGAAACCTAGTGTCCTACCAATGCACTGTAGATGGTGAGGTGACATGGATACTATGCAGAGCTGCAGGAGATCTCACCCAGTCTGCGGTCTACTGGGCTCTCGGTCAGTATCTCCGGAACCTACGCCTGGCAAAAGCAACATGCTAAGTAATAATGCTTAGTGGTGCCAATAATAAAATAAAAAGAAATAACAGTAATAAATATGCATTGAATGTATCGATGTTTTACTTGTTTTTGTACTCGTTGTAATCATTTGTTTTGTTAACTTTATCCACTTTCATTCTTTTGGTTGCCCAAGTAACCTATACTGAACGACTGGACTGGATAAACGGGTAAACTGGCAGTGGGTATCAAATACCTCGGGCCGTCACACCATCGGTCACATATGTATCTCCCAGTGTGCAACAGAACAGCTAACAAGCTGTAAATAATATGAGGCACGAGGCCAAGTCTCAACACAATGTCAAAATGGCTAAAAGCCATAAAATCACAAAATGGCATAATGCCATGTGCAGTACTGCTAACTGAACCCTATTGGCATGCCAAACTATCCAAACCAATCTTGTTAGGTATACTAGGGTATTTGATACTTTAGAATTCTTCAATTTTTGAATTTCAAGTTTTGATGTTGCTATTCACTTCATTAGTCAAAAAAAATGTTGAATTTTGCATAGAAAATAGTTACATTGGTTTTGAAACTCCCAATATACCACATTTTGCATTCAAAACTTGTTGGCATTAATCACCAATACCATTTCTAAGCTTAAACTAAGGGAGCAGAATTTTTCAGTTTTCACACCTAAACTTTACTGTTCCATTACTTGCTGTTGCTGTGAGAATTTGAGAAAATGATAAACATGAAAGTTGTTCCTTATTTTGTCTAGTTGAATTTATTTTTTTGAATCACTCCATTTGGAGTTTTGTAGCTCCAGTTATGATCCAAAAACCATAGCTGGCCGGATTGAAAATTTGCAGAACTGACCATATCTACAGTGCCGTGAACAGTGCCTGCAACTGCCTTGTTGGATAGGTTCTGCTCATAATTTGGGGTATGTTTCTTCATGAAAGTTGTTTGTCTACATCTTAACTTGTTGCTGTAAAAATTTCAGGTCAATTAGGCCATTCTACAATGAGTTATGGCCAAATGAACAACTTTTCTTGGCATTCTAATGCCATAGGAACCTCAATGACCATTCTCTGGAGTCCCAAAAATTATTTTATGAATTTTTCCCCGGGTCTAGGGTTTCTAGTTGCAAGAACCGCAACTTCCCACTTGGTTACCCATCGCTAGGGCACCGGCTCATTTAACTTGGTTGTATTTTATTTCTAAAATTTTTTTCTAAATTTTTCTTATTAATATTTGAGTTAATTATAGTTTCTCACTTTAGTTTAAATATATATCATTTATTTGTTTATTTTTTTAAATTTTTTTTCTACGTTCTAGCTGTCCGGACCGACACTGGTCACCGGAACAGTAGACTGAACGGACTAGCTAAAATAAGGATGTTACAACTCTTCCCCTCTATTAAAAATTTCGTCCTCGAAATTTACCCAATATAAATAGACAAGGAGCTACTACCTCTTTATTTCTTCACCTTTCCGTATTATCCTACTTCACTTTCTCCTTAGTCTCAATCCTATCCTTAAACAGTTCTGTACTCATTCTTTTTCATCTTAAATATAGTCTCCTTCTCATTTCCATTCGCTATCTCATTGTCTCTTCACTCTCTTATTCCATACCCTAACCTAAAATAAACAGGAAATACAGATCTGCAATAGTGTCACCTCGACTCTTATGAATGCAATGTATGGTATGGACTCAATCTAGGCCCAGAAACGCCTAAACCGTGCTCTGATACCACTAAATGTGACACCCCTTACCCGTCTACAGTATATCCGAGTAAGATATGTCACACGGTGTACCGAAACACTCTATTTTATCTTAATTAATTTTTATCATAGTTTTGAATATAACTTGTGAAATATAATTCATTTAAGTCATTTATTGACATTATAATTTATTTGAGGTTCCGAAAATTTTATAGAAAATCCGGCAGAGTACCGGCTAAAAATGGAGAAAACAGTTATTCGGAACCTGTGAAAAACACTTCCAAAATCATTTCCAAACAAGCCCAACTCCATTTCATCAACAAAGTCTCAATATGATTTTCAACAACATTTTCATTACTCAAACATTCATTTCTCATGGTACTCATATACAAACAATAAATAAATACTCAAATTTTCCATTCATAACCACAATTTTCATTATATACATGAACATCAAAATACATTACATAAGTTCAATTACATATGAGAAAATAAAAGTTAGTTACAAAATACCAAAATGAAACCTAGTGTCCTACCAATGCACTGTAGATGGTGAGGTGACATGGACACTATGCAGAGCTGCAGGAGGTCTCACCCAGTCTGCGGTCTACTGGGATCTCGGTCAGTATCTCCAGAACCTACGCGTGGCAAAAGCAACACGCTAAGCAATAATGCTTAGTGGTGCCAATAATAAAATAGAAAGAAATAATAGTAATAAATATGCATTGAATGTATCGACATTTTACTTGTTTTGTACTCGTTATAATCATTTATTTCGTTAACTTTATCCACTTTCATTCTTTTGGTTGCCCAAGTAACCTATACTGAATGACTGGACTGGATAAACGGGTAAACTGGCACTGGGTATCAAGTACCTCGGGCCGTCACACCATCGGTCACATATGTATCTCCCGTTGTGCAACAGAACAGCTAACAAGCTGTAAATAATATGAGGCATGAGACCAAGTCTCAACACAATGTCAAAATGGCTAAAAGCCATAAAATCACAGAATGGCATAATACCATGTGCAGTACTGCTAACTGAACCCTATTGGCATGCCAAACTATCCAAACCAATCTTGTTAGGTATACTAGGGCATTTGATACTTTAGAATTCTTCAATTTTTGAATTTCAAATTTTGATGTTGCTATTCACTTCATTAGTCAACAAAAATGTTGACTTTTGCATAGAAAATAGGTACATTGGTTTTGACACTCCCAACATACCACATTTTGCATTCAAAACTTGTTGGCATTAATCACCAATACCATTTCTAACCCTAAACTAAGGGAGCAGAATTTTTCAGTTTTCATACCTAAACTTTACTATTCCATTAGTTGCTGTTTCAGTGAGAATTTGAGAAAATGATAAACATGAAAGTTGTTCTTTATTTTGTCTAGTTGAATTTATTTTTTTGAATCACTCCATTTGGAGTTTTGTAGCTCCAGTTATGGTCCAAAAACCACAGCTGGCCGGATTGAAAAATTGCAGAACTGACCATATCTACAATGCAGTGAATAGTGACTGCAACTGCCTTGTTGGATAGGTTCTGGTCATAATTTGGGGTAGGTTTCTTCATGAAAGTTGTTTGTCTATATCTTAACTTGTTTCTGTAAATATTTCAGGTCAATTAGGCCATTCTACAATGAGTTATGGCCAAATGAACAATTACTGTTCATTTGGTCATTCCGCAGAATCTGGTTGCAGGACATCCGGATTGGGGCCAGTTTTTGGTCCACTTGCTTTGGTCTTTTGGGCATGGTTTCTTCACCAAAATTGTGCCATTATATGTCTAGTTTCATTTCCAATTGGCCAAAAACCAATTGAACCTACACAGCCAGAGTTATGGCAGTCCAAACAAACTGGACTCACAGCCTCACCTGCTGCCCTCACTAGGCAGCATAACAATTCAGTTTGTAATACTCTAACTCACTTCAAATTATGATCAACTTACTTCAAATGGTCACTAAATGACTATTAGAATGTTCACTCACCATTTCATGAATAAAGTCCAAGTTTCACTCCCAAAACCCTAACCCTAATTGACCAAGGCTCCAATTCATGCATCCCACTCCTAATTTGCTATACTAATCATATAATTTATAAGTGGGGCAGCAATATGTCACTTTAAACAAAAGATTTCTCCTAACCCTAACTCATGTCAAGGCTGCCAAAACTTCATAGAATATAACCATGCTTCATTTATTCAATTTTTGTCAAATTTTTAACTTAACTTAGCTCAAATTCATAATTAGAAAGATGTAAAAGCAAAAGTTATGGCACTAACCTCTTTGGTGATTTTCTAAGCTTGTTCACACCTCACTTTCTTCCACTTTCTTTTGTTTTCTTGGCTGCCAAACACTCTAGCAAGGTTGGGTGACAAATTTTAGTGAAGGGACCTAAGGGTTTTGGGGTGAGAAATCAAAGATTGAAGGTATGAGAGAATGAGAGTTATGGAGGAAGAAGGAGAAACTCACGGCTGGCTGAAGAAGAAAGAGAAAACACTAGAATTTTTGGGTCCAGTTTGTCTCTTTTAATTGTTTTAAGAAGGCTTGTTGAATGGTGATTGGTGGAGGGTATGTAAATGACATCATGTGATGTCATTATCCCTAATTTCTTTCATTTTTCTTTTCTTTTCTTTTCTACCAAATTTCAATTTAATTTTTAGCAATATTTATTCATATTTTATGCCATAATAATTATTTACTTAACTGGACAAGTCGGCCAAAAATCATCTCTGAAGACGAAATGACCAAAATGCCCTCCGTTTGGCTTAACGGGCCAAAATTGTCTGTACGGATTGAAAATTTTTTCTAAATATTTTCTTGGCATTCTAATGCCATAGGAACCTCAATGACCATTCTCTGGAGTCCAAAAAATTATTTTATGAATTTTTCCCCGGGTCTAGGGCTCCTAGTTCCGAGAACCGCAACTTCCCACTAGGTTACCCATCGCTGGGGCACCGGCTCATTTAACTTGGTTGTATTTTATTTCTAAAATTTTTTTCTAAATTTTTCTTATTAATATTTGAGTTAATTATAGTTTCTCACTTTAGTTTAAATATATATTATTTAATTTTTTTTTGGACGTTCTAGCTGTCCGGACTGACACTGGTCACCGGAATAGTAGACTCTACGGACTAGCTAAAATAATGATGTTACACCTACCCTCCCTGCCAATGTGAAACTTGTGGTAGAAATCATGGTGGGGTATGCTACAAGGCCATAGGAGCCTGTTATAATTGTGGAGGCATAGGACACTTTGCCAAGGACTGCACCAGTGCCCGTAAAGTTGGACCACCTTCTACTACTGTTGAAGGGTTAGTTCAGAGCACTGTCACCAGAGGTTCACAACCACCCAGCAGAGGTAGAGGCAGGGGTAGAGGTAACCCAGCAGGCAGCCAAGGCACTGTGAAACAATCAGAGCAAGACAGTGCTCCAGTCAAAGTCTATGCGATGAGACAGAGAGAAGAGGCCGAGACATCTGATGTTGTGGCTGGTACCTTCTCAACTTTTAATCAAGATGTGTTTGTGTTATTTGATCTAGGTTCTACCCATTCTTATGTGAGTGCTAGCATCATTGATTGCATTACTGTTCCATGTACAAAAATAGACTTTGAGGCGTTAGTAACAAGTCCGTTAGGACAAGAGGTCAGGGTTAATAGAATGTATAGGGATTGTCCTTTGGTGATCCAAGGACATACTTTTCTGTCTGATCTCATTGAAATGCCCTTCAGAGATTATGATATCATCTTGGGCATGGATTGGTTAGCCAGGCATCACGCCATGATTGACTGTAGGCTGAAGACAGTCACTTTTGGTCTCCCTCAGTACAGTAATGTGGTAATACATGAGAATAGGCAGCTATTGCCATCAAACATCATTTTGGCTGCACTAGCCAGAAAAATGATCAGAAAGGGGTGTGAAGCATACTTGGCACATGTGGTAGACACCTAAGTGGGGAGTCCAGCATTGAGGGACATCCCTACAGTATATGACTTTCCAGACGTGTTTCCTGATGAATTGCCAGGATTACCTCCGAAAAGAGAAGTGCAGTTTGAAATTAATGTTCTGCCTGGTATGGATCCAATCTCCATAACACCATACAGAATGGCACCAGCAGAGTTGAAGGAGTTGAAGGTACAGTGGCAAGAACTACTTGAAAAGGGCTTCATCTGCCCTAGTGTGTCACCATGGGGAGCGCCAGTATTGTTTGTTAAGAAAAAGGATGGCACTCTTCGTTTATGTATTGTTTGACCTGGAGTCTGCATACTTTTATGATAGTGTTAGAACTATGTGTTCTGTTCTTATTCCTTTACAGGGGAATAAATTTTGATGCATTAGTAATTAGTCCTTTAAGATAAGGATTGTGATAATAAGTGAAATTAGTTTTGGAAGAGTTTATCGGCGAAAAATATTTTCTAACACACCATAAATGTTAGTAGTACGTCCTAGAGCATATCATTTAGTATGTATCTTGTACATATTTTTATTAATAAAAGGCATTTCCACTTTTCCGTTTACATAATATATTTATGTGTAATAGAAAAGGTCCATTGATATTTTGTTAGAAATATTATTCTTAAGTTGTTAAGAATATGAGTGACAATATTTCTAGCACAAAGTATCATAAATAGGTTCACAATCGAGGATACTTCATAATAAGGACATGACTTATCCAGAAAGATTGTATTCATGTTTGTTCCCAAGTTATTTATATGAGATATAAATAAGATGGAATGGTGAGTCTCATATCATATAACAAACATGATAGGCACTTATAAATGATAAGTAGGCCGAACCAGTGACACTTATGACAAGCACATGGAGTTTACTCTTGTCAATGTTTTGTCATAAATCATATCAGTGCATATAATCTTTAGACTGAGATAGCACGCTTATCTTGTATATAGGTAGTTTGAGTTTGATCTCGCTTTCATACTTGTACTGTATGGGTATATGGGCATGTGTTGGCTCCTACTAGTTATATATGGAGGTAGGTGTTGATCAAGATGGAATCTGTTCCTCTAAGTAAATAGAGATAAAATCCTATGTTCATTTAATTGTTCTTGATGTTTCAAGTTCTGGCCAGACAGATAGATTTATTGTAAAAGAGTTTCGATGAGAAAATCTTTTAATCAAGAACTGGAATTAAAAGAGAACATAATATTCATAGCAAATGGAGTTTGACATAAACCATGACTCCGGCTTGAGTTGGGATTTTGTAATGAGAGAGATTCTAGTGCGGTAACATATGATTATAGGTTCATTTAAGGTAAACCTTATTACTAATTGGGTGGCCATGGCATGCTATGCTAGGTGTTAACCATGGTCTATGAGGTTCATAAAATGATTTAGAGAAATCATTTATGGTAAGAAAGAGTTCTGATGATATTAAGAGTTGATATCATGTCTCATTGCCAATTAGTGATGAGCCCAGTAAGTCACACACATACACAAGTTATCACCTAATTAAATATGATTTAATTAATTAATTAAAGAGTTTAATTGATTAATTAAATAGGTTTGGTTTGCAATTAGATTGCAAAGTCCCTAGCATGACTTGAAACCAAATCTAGATTATTGGATGTATAATATAAGTTAAATTTATATTTAAAGTGTTTAAATATGAATTTAATTAATGAGAAATTAATTAATAGAGATTAATTAATTAATTTATATTTGATATAAATTAATTAGAAGAAGAAAAATAATTATTTTGGGTTGAGAACTCAAAATTAAGACACAGGGGCATTTTGGTCATTTTGCAGTGTGACACGTGGCACCATGAGATGGTGACACATGGCATAACACATAAGCTTTCCAAATGTTTTTTAATCATGTAAGATGATTAAAATCAAGATTAAATATAGGTTTGACACTTGGCACAATGTGATTGGGTCACTTAAACCTAGAGCTAATCAAAGGGTGACATGTGGCAAGGGTTTAATGTATTAACCTAGCTATTTAAGTGTGGTTATGAAAAGAAAAAATAACCAGCAGCCACTCCTCTCCTTTGTCACGCCACTTTGAGGGTTTTCATCTCTTCTTCTTCATCTCTTATCAATTCAAAGAGATTAGCCATCAATCTCTTGAATTAAGAACACTAGAAATTGTTTCTAGTGTCCTGTTTACATCTTTAATCTCTTAAAAGGCAGAACTTGATTTTCTAATTAATAGAAAAAGCTTTAGAAGCTATTCAAGGGCTGCCATAGGTGTTCTTGGTGTGGACAAGCTAGAGGGACAACATCTGGTGTCCTAAAGACGAATCTCAAAGGCGCAGACACGCTGCAGTGCATCAAGAGGTTAGTGTAATCGTTCTTGATTTAATCTAGGGTTCTAAAATTAATCTGATTAATTTTAAAATCTTAAATGGCAAATATAGATCCAAAAACATATTAAAAGAGTTTTAATATGTTGTTTATCATTGAATTCAAATAGATAAAAATAAATCTTGCATGATGCATGTGACCCTAGGTAAAAATTTTTGAATTCAATGGTATAAACTTGTGTTTTTCACACTTCCGTTCCTTCAATTGGTATCAAAGCCACTATATTTGCCATTTAGATTGTTGATTATATGATTTAATTGTGTGTTTGATCATGAGATCAAAAGTTCATTGTTGGTTGCAAAGCAAGTTGGCGGCATACTTGAAAAAATACCATCAATGGTGCGCATGGTTTGGCTTCCATGGTTGGTTTAAGGTTTGGCTTTTAATTTTGCAATTGTTGTATAATCTAAGGCCTATTCTTTGACTAATTAAAGTGTTTAATTAGTAGTTTTTATCACACAATTAAATTATGATTCAAATCAGAATTTTAAAAATTGTTTGAATGTGATTCAAATCTGAATTTTAAAAGTTGTTTGAATGTGATTCAAATCTGAATTTTTAAAGTTGTTTGAATCATATTTAAATCTGATTTTTTAAAATTGATTGAATAAAATTCAGATCTGATTTTTTAAAAAATGTTTGAATGTGATTCAAATCTGATTTTTTAAAAAATGTTTGAATGTGATTCAAATCTGAATTATTGAAGTTGTTTGAATGTGATTCAAATATGAATTTTTAAATTTATTTGAATCATATTCAAATCTGGATTTTTAAGTTGAATATGAGATATTCAATTTAATTTAAGTATGTATGTTTTATTTAATTGTTAAATAGTGATATGCATGATGGATGATCATGGACTATAAAAGACCAATGTGATTGGATTTATTTCTTTTATGTTTCTTTGGGATTGTAAATTAATTAATTTTTTTTAATTTTTTTTTGGGCATGTATTATTAAGTTTGTAATAATTTTTGGGTTGTAATTTCATTTATTTAAGTTCTTGTAAATTCGCCTTGGTATGCCAAGGATTAATATGTAATATTGGATTGCAAGAAGTTCAAGGAGGTCAAGAGCATTAGTGGGACCAGTGGGAGGAATTCAAGATCAAGTGTTGATTATGTACTCCTTCAGCAACTCTTGTAAAATGAATGAATGAAATGTACCTAGGAATGCCCTGATTCAATTCTTGGTGGCTCAGAATTGAATCCCTTAGAAAGTCCATGATCACACCATATTTACTGCTTATCCATGAATGCATGAGATGTATGGGAATGTATGGAATTATATGATATATGCATGCTAAATGGATAATGTGCAAAGTGAGACCTTAATAGTAAATAGAATGACCATAAAATCTTCCAAACAAATGATTAAGTTGGAAATGCTATAATTAAAGTAATTATAACATAGGCCCTCCATTAGGGCAATTATTTTAAGAAATTTTAAATAGTTGCATAAGATGCAATTTATTTAAGAGATTTTCTTAAGAATAATTGTTAAGCATGAGATGTTGTAAATATGTAAATGGTTTAGTGGCCAATATTGGATGTACCTGAGGACATTAAAATTATTTGCATAATTACTGGCTCAATGGGATCAACTTAACTAATGCAAGATAAGTCAATAATGGATGTACCTGAGATTTTGAGCATTAGGGGCTAGGTAAAGGATTGAACCTCACATGAGATGTGATGGGCAAAGAGTTGCTCACTTATAGTTTATTGTAATTCCAATAATGGATGTACCTGAGGATGATCAATAGAATTATAAGAATTCAATCACCCACTAGAAATCCATCCAACTAGGATTTATGTTTTCTACTTTGGAAGTGTAGGATTCTCTAAGTTAGTGGGAGGACCAATTTGATTAAAAGACCATAATCATTTTGGTTAATTACATGATACATTTACTAATTAATCTGGTTATTTTATGCAGTTAATTTTCTGATAAAAATGAGCACAAAACAACCACCACCATCCAATATCCTTGCAAGCATACTTGATCACAATAGGTTGACAGGACCTAATCTGTCTGATTGGCTAAGAAATTTGAAACTTGTCCTGAACCTTGAACATATAGGATATGTTCTAGATTCAAATGTTCCTGGTCCCTTACCTCCAGAGGCCACACAAGAGGAACATGAAACTTTGGACAAGTGGAAGGAGCATGATATGAGAGCTAAGTGTTACATGCTTGCTTCCATGAGTAATGAGTTACAGAAGCAACATGAGAACATGCAGAGTGCGAGTGAGATCCTCCTTCACCTACAAGAGTTGTATGATGAGCACAGCAGGAATGCTAGGTATGAGATATCTAGACAGCTATTCCGTATGAGGAAGTCTGAGGGACAGAATGTTGGGGATCATGTCCACAAGATGATTCGGATGATTGAGCAGTTGGAACATCTTGACTTTAACATGGATTTCCAACTACAGACGGATTTGATCCTTGATCCCTTCACGAGTCTTTCGGGAATTTTGTGACAAATTTCCATATGACTAGACAGAATGCACCTTAGCTGGTTTACTCAACATGCTGGTTATTGCCCAAAAGAATATGCTGTGCAATAAAGGAAAAGAGGTAGCTTTGGTTGCATCTTCTTCTCTTGGAAAGTCCAACAAGAAGAAGGGCAATAAGAAAAAGAAACCTCGATTCTGGTCCTTCTAAGAAAATAGCTAAACAAAAAGGAAGACTAAAGTCGATGAAGGCAAAGGAAAGTGTTTCCATTGCCAATAGGAAAGTGTTTCCATTGCCGAAGAAAGTGTTTCCACCGCCGAGTATAGCAATCTAAATGAATGCAATGCCGTGGTGAAAACCAACTCAAGTTCAAAATATATTTGGCACTTAAGGTTATGTCATGTTGCAGAAGATAGGATTACAAAATTGGAGAAAATGGGGATTCTATCCTTATTGGACTCTGAGCCTACTCCAACTTGTGAATCTTGCCTTCAGGGCAAAATGACTAGATCACCCTTTGTTGGACAGGGGCTAAGAGCTGAAAATATTTTGGAGCTAATACATAGTGATGTATGTGGTCCATTTAAAGAAATGGCTAGAGGGAGCTTTCATTATTTTATTACCTTTACTGATGATAAATCAAGGTTTGGGTATTTGTATTTGATGAAATACAAACATGAATCTTTTGAAAAGTTCAAAGAATTTAAATCTGAAGTAGAAATCAAACAGGAAAGAATATTAAAGCTCTTCGATCAGATTGTGGAGGTAAATATTTGAGTACTGAATTTGATGAATACTTGAGAGAGCATGGCATTGTTTCTCAGCTGACTCCTCCAGGAACGCCACAGCTGAATGGTGTATCTGAAAGGAGAAATCGTACCCTATTGGATATGGTACGTAGTATGATGATCTATACTGATATGCCAATCTCCTTTTGGGGATTTGCATTAGAATCAGCTTTGTATATTCTGAATAGGATTCCATCAAAATCAGTTTCTTCCACACCTTATGAGATATGGCATGGAAGAAAACCAAGTCTTAAGCATGTTAAGATTTGGGGTTGTCCAGCTTATATCAAAAAGCTGAACACTGATAAATTGGAGACCAGATCAGAAAAAGGTCGATTTGTTGGATATCCAAAAGATAGTTTTGGATATTATTTTATTTGTCTACTTCACAAAAGTTGTGATAAGTAGAGATGCCACATTTCTTGAACAACAATTTGTCTAAGAAGGAGGCAAAGGAAGGCAAATTGAGTTAGAATTGGAGAATTCTGACCAACCAACAGATCAGATGGATATAGATCCATCTAGTCAACCTATACCCGTTGATGAAACATCTACAGCTGTTCCTCGTAGAACAACCAGGGTATCTCACCCACCAGTGAGATATGGTTTTCTTCATGAAGAAGAACAAGAGTTGTCTACTCATGAAGAAGTAGATCATGGAGATGATCCACTTACCTATGAAGAAGCTATATCAGATATAGACTCTTCAAAATGGATTGATGCTATGAAATTCGAGATTGATTCCATGTATAAGAATCAAGTTTGGGATCTTGTTGACCCACCTGAAGGTATTATACCTATAGGGAACAAATGGGTTTTCAAGAAGAAAATTGGTTCTGATGGAAAGGTAGAGACCTATAAAGCAAGGCTAGTAGCGAAAGGGTTTCGCCAAAGGAAAGGAATCGACTATGAGGAGACTTTCTCGCCTGTTCCCATGCTTAAGTCAATTAGGAATTTATTAGCAATAGCTGCGTACTATGATTATGAGATTTGGCAGATGGATGTCAAAACAGCTTTTCTCAATGGATACATTGAAGAAAACATTTTCATGGAACAACCTAAGGGTTTTGAATCCCAAAATGGTTCCAAGGTATGCAAGCTAAAGCGATCCATTTATGGGTTGAAACAAGCTTCGAGGAGTTGGAACATCTGTTTTGATGAAGCCATTAAATCCTTTGGTTTTATCAAAAATGAGGATGAGCCATGTGTATATAAGAAGGTTAGTGACAGTGCTATCGCTTTCCTTGTCTTATATGTGGATGACATATTGTTGATGGGTAATGACACAGGTATGTTGACGACTATAAGGTTATGGTTGTCAAATACATTCTCCATGAAAGACTTAGGGGAGGCAACCTATATTCTTGGGATTCGCATCTATAGAGATAGAGCGAAACGAATAATTGGTTTATCCCAAAGTCTATACTTGGAAAAGGTGTTAAAGAGGTTTAACATGCTTGATTCCAAGAGAGGATTGTTACCAGTGAGACATGGTATCCATCTTTCTAAAGAGATGTCTCCAAAGACACCCGAAGAAAGAGATAAGATGGCCAGGATTCCATGTGCTTCGGCTATTGGAAGTTTAATGTATGCAATGTTGTGTACTAGGTCGGATATTGCATATGCTGTTAGTTTGACTAGCAGGTATCAATCCAATCCAGGTTTGGAACATCGATAGTCCAAGAATATTCTTAAGTACTTGAGAAGAACTAAGGATTTATTCTTGATTTATGGAGGTGGAGACTTGCAATTGGATGGTTATACTGATTCTGATTTCCAATCAGATATCGATAATAGAAAGTCTACCTCTGGATATGTGTTCATTTGTAATGGAGGTGCAGTCAGTTGGAAGAGTTCCAAACAGAGCACGACTGCAGATTCCACTACAAAGGCTGAGTATATTGCTGCATCAGATGCTACAAAGGAAGCTGTTTGGATTAAAAAGTTTGTAACAGAACTTACAGTAGTTCCTTCCATTGAGTCAGCAGTTTCATTACACTGTGACAACAATGGAGTAGTCATATAGGCTAAGGAACTAAGGTCTCACCCAAAATCCAAACACATAGAAAGGCACTACCACATTATCAGAGATATAGTTGGGCAAAGGCGATATAGCCATACAGAAAAATAACATCAGCTGAAAAATCTAGCTGATCCATTCACTAAGCTTTTGTCACAAGCTCAGTTAGACCGACATCTTGAGAAGATAGGTCTAAGATATTGTAATGAATGGCTCTAGTGCTAGTGGGAGATTGTTAGTAGTATGCCCTAGAGCATATCATTTAGTATGTATCTTGTACATATTTTTATTAATAAAAGGCATTTCCACTTTTCCGTTTACATAATATATTTATGTGTAATAGAAAAGGTCCATTGATATTTTGTTAGAAATATTATTCTTAAGTTGTTAAGAATATGAGTGACAATATTTCTAGCACAAAGTATCATAAATAGGTTCACAATCGAGGATACTTCATAATAAGGACATGACTTATCCAGAAAGATTGTATTCATGTTTGTTCCCAAGTTATTTATATGAGAAATAAATAAGATGGAATGGTGAGTCTCATGTCATATAACAAACATGATAGGCACTTATAAATGATAAGTAGGCCGAACCAGTGACACTTATGACAAGCACATGGAGTTTACTCTTGTCAATGTTTTGTCATAAATCATATTAGTGCATATAATCTTTAGACCTGAGATAGCACAGTTATCTTGTATATAGGTAGTTTGAGTTTGATACTACTTTCATACTTGTACTGTGTATGGGTATATGGGCATGTGTTGGCTCCTACTAGTTATATATGGAGGTAGGTGTTGATCAAGATGGAATCTGTTCCTCTAAGTAAATAGAGATAAAATCCTATGTTCATTTAATTGTTCTTGATGTTTCAAGTTCTGCCAGACAGATAGATTTATTCAGAAAAGAGTTCTGATGAGAAAATCTTTTTAATCAAGAACTGGAATTAAAAGAGAACATAATATTCATAGCAAATGGAGTTTGACATAAACCATGACTCCAGCTTGAGTTGGGATTTTGTAACAGAGAGATTCTAGTGCACGATAACATATGATTATAGGTTCATTTAAGGTAAACCTTATTACTAATTGGGTGGCCATGGCATGCTATGCTAGGTGTTAACCATGGTCTATGAGGTTCATAAAATGATTTAGAAAAATCATTTATGGTAAGAAAGAGTTCTGATGATATTAAGAGTTGATATCATGTCTCATTGCCAATTAGTGATGAGCCCAGTAAGTCACACACATACACAAGTTATCACCTAATTAAATATGATTTAATTAATTAATTAAAGAGTTTAATTGATTAATTAAATAGGTTTGGTTTGCAATTAGATTGCAAAGTCCCTAGCATGACTTGAAACCAAATCTAGATTATTGGATGTATAATATAAGTTAAATTTATATTTAAAGTGTTTAAATATGAATTTAATTAATGAGATATTAATTAATAGAGATTAATTAATTAATTTATATTTGATATAAATTAATTAGAAGAAGAAAAATAATTATTTTGGGTTGAGAACTCAAAATTAAGACACAGGGGCATTTTGGTCATTTTGCAGTGTGACACGTGGCACCATGAGATGGTGACACATGGCATAACACATAAGCTTGCCAAATGTTTTTTAATCATGTAAGATGATTAAAATCAAGATTAAATATAGGTTTGACACTTGGCACAATGTGATTGGGTCACTTAAACCTAGAGCTAATCAAAGGGTGACATGTGGCAAGGGTTTAATGTGTTAACCTAGCTATTTAAGTGTGGTTATGAAAAGAAAAAATAACCAGCAGCCACTCCTCTCCTTTGTCACGCCACTTTGAGGGTTTTCATCTCTTCTTCTTCATCTCTTATCAATTCAAAGAGATTAGCCATCAATCTCTTGAATTAAGAACACTAGAAATTGTTTCTAGTGTCCTGTTTACATCTTTAATCTCTTAAAAGGCAGAACTTGATTTTCTAATTAATAGAAAAAGCTTTAGAAGCTATTCAAGGGCTGCCATAGGTTTTCTTGGTGTGGACAAGCTAGAGGGACAACATCTGGTGTCCTGAAGACGAATCTCAAAGGCGCAGACACGCTGCAGTGCATTAAGAGGTTAGTGTAATCGTTCTTGATTTAATCTAGGGTTCTAAAATTAATCTGATTAATTTTAAAATCTTAAATGGCAAATACAGATCCAAAAACATTAAAAGAGTTTTAATATGTTGTTTATCATTGAATTCAAATAGATAAAAATAAATCTTGCATGATGCATGTGACCCTAGGTAAAAATTTTTGAATTCAATGGTATAAACTTGTGTTTTTCACGCTTCCGTTCCTTCAATAAATTATAAAACTAATCGGCGAGCCTACTTAATGTAAGGCAAGAGGACGTAAAAGTAAGTTACAATAATAGAATTGCTCTAGATGAGGGCAAGGATGTTACTATTAGTAATTGTTCATGGATATTGTAATCAAAATAAGATTCGAATATCAGTAAATTCGAAAGGATAAAATATCGAAAAATTTGATCTATCGGGATGTATCGTAGTAACTATGCAATGTTCTTGATGTTTATCTTCGTAAGTCAGATTCTGATCGACTTGAGATTATTGTCAAGAGCTACGTACTACTCGATAGTACACCAAGATGAGAATAGTTGCCAACGGCATCTGTTTTGGTGTAGTTAAGCCAGGACATAATTTTATTGTTGGAAATAAGTTGCAGAATTCTACTTAGGGATTTAAAACTTAAAAGTTAGAATATCGAAAGGTTATAGTTTAGCACAAAAGGAAGTAAAAATTTGAACATTTGGTTCAGATATAACAAAAAAATATTACGAATGTGAGGAAGACTATTGACTAGAATGGTCAGAGGACCAATGACTAGATAAATCATTCTAACATGACCTCAAGGGTCATTCAAGAAGGAACATGAACCGAAATATTAGACAGCACAATAGTAAGAGAAAACTGGTGTTATACTAACAAATTAAATGTTGTATTAGATTGTTAAAAGTCTTATACAAATTCGAGAGAAAAAAATATTATACGATCATATAGAAAGGAGAAAATAAACATATGACTATTGTAAGATGGCTATTGGGTAAAATTTCGCGGACAAAATTTATTTTAAGGGGGGGAGAATTGTAACACCCCTATGTTCGGTAGCGCGTTCTACTACTCCAATGACCAGTGTCTGTCCGGACAGCTAGAATGCCTAGAACTATACTTAGATATGGATGAGGAGACATAAAATAATGAAATACAAGAAAAGGAAAGACAAGAAAAACAAAGGAAAAATAATAGCAATAAAATGTAACCAAGTTAAACGAGCCGAGAACCCTAGCGATGGGTGACCGCACCGGGAAGTTGCGGCGTGGATCGTTGACTAGCCCTGGAACGCGGGGAACCTTGAAAAATATTTTTAGGACTTAAATAAATGTATATTGAAGTATAAATACCATTAGAAATATCAAAGAAAAATTAATTAATTAGTACAAAGAAAAGTGAGAAATCGAGAGAACGACAAAACTCAGTATTACCGAAAAATCGAGAATGCAACCCGAACAAGGGCATTGTGGTCATTTGACACCCGAGTTGTCTTTTGACCTAAATGTCCACTAAAAATACATAATATTACACTTGGAAAATGTCATGAAAAATTAAATTGGTGGTACATAGTTTAAATAGCAAAAATTAGGAGTTAAATGTGGAAAAATGAAACCTTAAGATTAAATTAACATTATATTTCCACTTAGTGGTCCACTAACACCTAAAGTGGACCATTAATCTGATTTTTGGACAGCAGAATGTCACTTTCCTCTACATCTCAAAATCCAGTCGAGACCAAGGAGGAAGAAAACCTCCATGGCCATTTGTTACAAGCTTCATGCAAGCTCCATCCTCTCATCTCCAAGCCATTTTTCCACTTGATTCCTTCACTAAAATTGCTCTACTCCACTTGGGCAGTAGATAGGCAGCAAGAAGATCAAGTTTGGTCAAGGTTTTGAAGAGTTTCCAAAGTGGTAAGTAAGTATTTTTGATGCTTGGTTCATTAAAGTTTGTGTGGGTGTTATGGGCACTTGAATTGTGGAAAGATTTTTGGAGTTTGATGTTCTAAGGGAGATGTATATTTTTGGTAGCCATGGAAGCTCCATAAGAACAGTTTATCCTTGCTTGTAAATGGTAGATTAAAGGGTTGATTAAGTGTTTATGTGTGTAGGAATAAATTGGGTGATGTATATTAGATGTATATGTGAATGTACACTTAACTTTGGGAGCTTGGAAAGCTAATTGATGAAGACTACAATTCAGCAACATGAAGTGTGAACCCAAAATATGTATTTCATGGGTTAGTTTATGGCATTTTATTGTTCAATTATGGTGCTTGTTATGGTAGCTTGTACATGTGTATGAAGGTGTGAGTTTGGACATGTAAATGAGCTAGGTTGTGTAATTAAATTGTGTATAATTTGGACTTGATAAATTTTGTACTATAAGGTGCATATTGAGTGTGATTATAAGCTGCCAAAATGACCAAAAATGTGTTGTGAAATATGTTCAGGTTATGGTACAAACCAGAATTGGCATGAATGTATAAAATGGTAAGTGTTAAATGTATCCTTTGATGAGTGATGGACAAGGTGCAATAGGGCAGTGTGTATTTTGGCTTAGAACATTAAGTGTGTGACTCCAATTGGCATGAGACCAAGTGGAGGTGAAACTAGGCACAAAATGTGCCAACTTTCATGAAGGAAGTTTGCCAAAATTCTGCTTGTAAGGTAACTTGAAAAATGACCAAATCCAGATTAGTGCATTTAAGGCCTGAAAATTGACCATTTGGGCAGTAGTTAGTGTTTTGGCCATAACTCACTCAAAACAGGTCCAATTGACCTGAAATGTTTACCATGAATAGTTGAGACATATATATACAAGTCTTATAAAGACACAAAAGCCCAGAAATGACCATAAGCAAGTCAAATTGCTTGCACAAATTCGGATCCAAAAACTGGCTAAACCAAAAGTAACCTAAAATGACCTAAAGTGACCAATTTTGATGCATTTTGACCAGCAATAGTAAAATGGCCATAACTTGGTCTACTAAACTCAGAATGACCTGAAATTTTGCCCCGCGTGCAATAAGACATAGATCTACAAGTTTGTAGTTTTGACCGAAACCCAAAAACTAAGGAAACTAGGTCATCCGGTTAGGTCAAATTGGTATACCGGAATCCGACAAATTGCAATAAAACGCAATATACATGGAAATGAATTGGATAACATGTACCAACACTAAAAAGCTATCAAATGTGACATATTGGTAACATTAAGACCTAATTCACCTAGACTGCATCGAAGGTCAACATTTTAGGTTGACTAAGGAAATGATAGAATTCAATAAATTAAGTATTAAGCCTTACTGTTAGAGATGATTTAAATGAGTACTGAAACACTTCAAATTGTGTGTTTCAGTTAGCAAAGACTCAGGGAAAGGTAAGGAAACACTGAGTCAGAGCCAAGAGACAGTTATCAGAGGTTTGTGCATAATAGTTATTTCTTTTGAATTTTTCAATTGAAATAAATTATGATTATTTGTATGTTATTGTTTTAAATTGTGTTTGTGCACAATAATTTTGATTTCTTATTTTCTACTTAAAAATTTATTTAAAATTATAGTTTTAAATTGTATCCATGCACAATACTTTTATATTCGCTGCTTTTACTAGCAAATTTATTTGGAGAAATGAGTTGTGAATAATTTTTTATTGTTTTGGTTTTGGGAATATTATTTGGAAATTATTGTGTTGCCTACTTTGCAAATGGAAATTTTGAGATAAAATGTGATTTGGGAATTGTATGGATATTATGATTTGGAATTGTTTTGATTCACATTTGGCATGACACTGTTACTATGTTCCTCCTCCATTTATGGGGTGAGTGTGATTATATTCCTCCCTCTTTGACTTATCAGTCTGGGGTGAGTGTGATTATGTTCCTCCCTCTTTGACTTGTCAGTCTTAGGTGAGTGTGGATGAGTTCTCATTATTTAGCTAGCTTCCTCCCTTATTGATTTCGATTATTGGGGTGAGTGTGTCTTGTCGTGGTGTACAACACGACATGTGTGGAAAAATTGTGTAATGGCCTAAATTGTGTTATTGATGGGCAACACTATATTATTCAATTATTTGATCAAATTGTGTTATTGATTGGCAAAACTGTATTATTTAGTTATTTAATCAAATTGTGTTATTGATTGGAAAAACTGTATTCTTCAGTTATTTGATCAAATTGTGTTATTGATTGGCAAAACTGTATTCTTCAGTTATTTGATCAAATGGTGTTATATGAACTTTATAAATTGTAAAATGGAATTGTGAACTATTTGATTTGTGAATTGTCAATAAAGGATTTCTGTATCGCATTTCAAATTGTTATTATGCACCACCAAGTAAATTTTACTCAGGGATAGCTTTTCATTGCTATCGCAGGTAGACAGACTGACAGGGCAGTAGACTAGGCTGCTAGTACATTCAGTGAGAGATCATCGGGTATATTGAGTATACCATATTTTGCATTTGCATTGTAATGTATGTTCACTGTATGTATATAATGTTCTTGGTTTTGAGCAGTTGTAAATTAAAATTGTACATTGAAGTTGTAAAATAAATTGTAAATTATTTTGGTTTATAAATATTGTGATATATTTCTTTTATCTCAGCCTTTGAAATTACTGAAAAATTATTGTGGATTTGAGTTGACTAAATGTTGGAGTTGAGATTGAGAAATATATTTGAAGTGCTTTTTACAGGTTTTTGAAGAACTGCTTTATTCAAAATACAAATGAAACTTTGCCAAAATTTTTACAGAAATTATTATTTCTTCAAATGTGTTAGCTGTTTCACTTCAGTTCAAAATTTTTTTAACACCTGTAAATAGTGCTCACCACTGTAAAAAGAAGTAAGAAAAGTTTTAAAATCCGTTGAAGTGTATTTAATGGGTTATCAGTAGATGAAGTTGGTAATTCATTAGGTATACTACGGGATCATGTTATGCCTTACAGAGGGGTAGGGTGTGACATATTTCATACAAACCACAAATCACATTTTATCTCAAAATTTCTATTTATAACATAGGCAACACACAAGTTTTCAAATGAAATTCCCAAGGCCAAAATAATAAAAAATTATTCATAACTCATTTCTTCAAATAAATTTTCTAGTAAAAGCAGTGAATATAAAAAGTATTATGCACAGACCTGATTTAAGTCGCCTCTAGGCCTTAACTCAATGTTCCTTATGCTTCTCAATATTCTTTTCAACTGAAACACATAATTTACAGTGTTTTAGTATCACATCTCATAATAATTCCAATATGTTGCCAATATAGTATATTTTACAATTCTCACAAGTTGGCATTTATTGCCAATTTTATTTCTAAGGCTTTATTGTATAGTAATGGTAAATTTCTAGATTTTGTATGCTAGATTGATCTAGCTAATTGTCTTGTTTTCCTTGGTTTTTAGGTTCTAGTCAAAAGAGTAAATTAGTAGGTCTATGTCTTATTGAATTTTTGTCACTGATTTCAAGTCATTCTGAGTTGTATAGACCAAGATATGGTCAATTTACTAAAGCTGGACAGATTGCATTTTTTAATGCAAAGTTAGGCCAATTTTAGGTCAAATTCAATTCTGGCAGATTTGGTACCCTAACTTGAGCAAGCATTTCGACTTGGTTCTAGTCATTTCTGGGCTTCGGTGTCTTTCATAAGAGTTGTAGCTCTATGCCTAAACTTTCCAACGGTATAAATTTTAGGTCATTTGGACCTGTTTTGAGTGAGTTATAGCTAGTTGAATGGCTACTGTTCATATGATCAAATTATGGGTTTGCAAAGTTGCAATTCGGGATTAGGTCACATTTAAGGTCATTTTTAGACTTAGGTTCCTTCATAAGATATGTTCCTCTATATCTTAGGGACCGCCAGGTACAATTTCATAATTTTTCAAGCTTAGTATAGTGAGTTATGGTCAATGTATTGACCTAGACTCTTAATCCTATAAAGGCAATAGTCAAACTTTAGGGTAGTATGTTTGACCCTATTTTTAGGGTCTTTACACTTAAAATTTGGCAAAGATATCTGAATCAATATTGTAGCCCTAAATATCATGTTTCTAGATCATATTAGCACATTCCAAATAAAGTTTCCTAGTGGGAGTTATGGCCAAATGAACACATGGGTATCAATGGCATTCTGGGTTCAACTTAACATTTTCTGTATTTCAATTCCTAATTTTGGCTAATATTTTCCCTAGGATGCAATGGGTTTTGGAGCTTGGTCAAAACATAAAAATTGTTGTGCTATGTCTTATAAAACTTTTGACACTAGTTTCACTCAATTTGAAGCTTTGGAGACCAAGTTATGGCATTTTTTCCAAAACTGGTCAAACATACCAATGGAGCAGTGTTTTGGTCAATTTCTGGGTTGACAGTTTTGGTGACCCAACTTGTGCTAACAGTTTGACTTGGTTAAAGGCAAAAATGGATCAAGTGGTCTTCATGAAAAGTGTTCCATTATGTCTAAGCTTTTCAATGGTTCCAAATTCAGGTCATTCTGACCTTCCTAGGGCAAGTTATGGCCATATGAACACATATTGTTCATATGGTCAATTCTGAGCCTAATCTAGCAAGGTACCTGTATTCAAGCCAAAATTTAACCAACCTATGAACAAAATTTGGGCAGGGTTTCTCCTTGAAAAATGAAGGTTTGGATGTACCAAAACACCTCCAATTGGCCTCATACCAATTGGGGTCACCATTTTCCACTTGTTGCTTAAAATGTATACTGCCCTTAAAAACAATTCTCATACCCCAACCAATGCACATTCAACTTGTTATAATTTCACTTCCTCTGCCTCATTCTGGATTTGTGCCAAACCATAACCATTCATCACATCACATTATGGTCAATTTGGGCAGAATATACAAGTGCTCAATATACATATTGCAACCCTAATTCTCAAAGTTAAATTCAACATAATATATATACATGTAATCACTTTAGTTATTACATACAATTCCATTCTTACTTCACATACACTGCCCTTAAACCATCACTACCACAATTCATCAATTAAATTCATGAAATTAAGCACTAATCCATAGTCTTCAAGGCTGCCAAAATTTGGACAATTCACTAACTTAACAAATCTTTCAATTTCTTCAACAAATCTACTCATCTTAACACTAAGATTAACATTAATGAAGAAAGGAAGAGGAAATGAGAACTTACCTATTTTGAAGCTTATTAAAAACTCATCAAATCCCTTCCTTCTTGCTGCCAATCTCTTTGCCAAGTTGTGTATACAAGCTTTAATGAAGGAATTATGGTGAAAAGTGGTTTGAATCATAGGTGCATGGAGCTTATGGAAGGTTCGGCCATGCAGTTTTTTCATGGTGTTCAATTCAGCTGAAGGAGAGGAGGTTGAAGATGAAGTGGATTCTGCCAAAAAAATGTTGTATTTATATGTCAACTAATCTCACTTAGTGGAGCACTAACTTAGTTTAATATAGTTTAATTATTAATTTCCAATTATCTCAATTTTCACCCCTTAATTTACCTTAATTACATTTTATCCTAGGACCCCAAGAGTCGTCCCTCTAGCTTGTCCACACTAAGATCACCATCTCATGGTGCTATATTTCACCCTATAAAAATGGCCAAATTACCTTTGTGTTTTAATTTTGAGTTCTCAACTCAAAATAATTTTTTCTCCTCTTCTAATCAATTTATATCAAATATAAACTAATTAATTAATCTCTATTAATTAATTTCTCATAATTAAATTTATATTTAAACACTTTAAAGTTAAATTTAACTTATGCTATACATCCAATAACTTAGATTTGGTTTCAAGACATGCTAGGGACTTTACAATCTAATTGCAAACCAAACTTATTTAATTAATCAATTTAATCACATTTTACATAGTGATTACTTGTGTATGTGTATGACTCACTAGGCTCATCACTAATTGGCAATGAGATATGATATCAACTCTTAATATCATCAGAAACTTTTCTTACCATAAATGATTTCTCTAAATCATTTTAGACACCTTATAGACCATGGTTAACACCTAGCACAGCATGACATGGCCACCCAATCAGTAATAAGGAATGTCTTAAATGAACCTATAATCATATGTTACCATGCACTAGAATCTCTCTATTACAAAATCCCAATTCGAGCTGGAGGCATGGTTTATGTCAAACCCCATTTGCTATGAATGTTATGTTCTCTTTTTATTCTAGTTCTTGATTAAAAAGATTTTCTCATCAGAAACTCTTTTCTAATTAAATCTGTCTATCCTGGCTAGGAACTTAAAACATCAAGAACAATTAAATGAATATAGGATTTTATCCCTATTTACTTAGGGTAACAGATTCCATCTTGATAAATACCTATCTCCATATATAACTGGTAGGAGCCAATACATGCCCATATACCCATACACAGTACAAGTATAAAAGCAGTATCAAACTCAAACCACCTATATACAAGATAACTATGCTATCTCAGGTCTAAAGATTATATGCACTGATATGATTTATGACAATGCATTGATAAGAGTAAACTTTATGTGCTTGTCATAAGTGTCATTGGTTCGGCCTACTTATCATGTATAAGTGCCTATCATGTTTGTTATATGGCATGAGACTCACCATTCCATCTTATTTACATCTCATATAAATAACTTGGGAACAAATATGATTATAATCTTTATGGATAAGTCATGTCCTTATTGTGAAGTATCCTCGATTATGAATCAATTTATGATACTTTGTGCTAGAAATACTGTCATTGATATTCTTAACAACAGCTTAAAAATAGAATTTCTAACAAAATATCAATGGACCTTTTCTATTACACATAAATATATTATGTAAACAGAAAAGTGAAATTGCTTTTATTAATAAAACATATACAAGATACGCACTAAATGATATGCTCTAGGACAAATTACTAACAATCTCCCACTAGCACTAGAGCCATTCATTACAATACCTTAGACCTATCTTCTCAAGATGTCGATCTAACTGAGCTTGTGACATAGGCTTAGTGAATGGATCAGCTAGATTTTCAGCTGATGCTATTTTCTGCATGGCTACATCTCCTCACCCAACTATTTCTCTGATAATGTGTATGTGTTTGGATTTCTAGTGAGACCGAGGTTCCTTAGCTTGTATGACTGCTCCATTGTTGTCACAGTGGAGTGGAACTACTGTCTTAATGGAAGGAACTACTGCAAGTTCTATCACGAACTTCTTTATCCAAATAGCTTCTTTTGCAGCATCTGATGCAGCAATATACTTAGTCTCTATAGTGGAATCAGCAGTCGTACTCTGTTTGGAACTCTTCTAACTGACCCTACCTCCATTACAAATGAACACATACCCAGAGGTAGACTTCTTATCATCGATATCTGATTGAAAATCAGAATCAGTATAGCCAACCAATTGCAAGTCACTACGTCCATATATCAAGAATAAATCCTTAGTTCTTCTCAAGTACTTAAGGATATTCTTGACAGCTATCCAGTGTTCCAAACCTAGATTGGATTGATACCTGCTAGTCAAACTAGCAGCATATGCGATATCCGGCCTAGTACACAATATTGCATACATCAAACTTCTAATAGCCGAAGCATATGGAATCCTGGCCATTTTATCTCTTTCTTCAGTGTTTTTAGAGACATCTCTTTAGAAAGGTGGATACCATGTCTCACTAGTAACAATCCTCTCTTAGAATCAAGCATGTTAAACCTCTTTAACACCTTTTCTAAGTATAGAGTTTGGGATAAACTAACTATTCTTTTCGCTCTATCTCTGTATATACGAATTCCAAGAATATAGGTTGCCTCCCCTAAGTCTTTCATGGAGAATGTATTTGACAACCATACCTTTATAGCTGTCAACATACCTATGTCATTACCCATCAATAAAATGTCATCCACATATAAGATAAGGAAAGTGACAGCACTATCACTAACCTTCTTATATACACATGGCCCATCCTCATTTTTGATAAAACCAAATGACTTAATGGTTTCATTAAGACAGATGTTTCAACTCCTCGAAGCTTGTTTCAACCCATAAATGGATCATTTTAGCTTGCATACTTTGGAACCATCTTGGGATTCAAAACCCCTAGGTTGTTCCATGAAAATGTTTTCTTCAATTCATCCATTGAGAAAAGCTATTTTGACATCCATTTGCTAAATCTCATAATCATAGTATGTAGCTATTGCTAATAGAATCCTAATTGATTTAAGCATGGCAACAGGCGAAAAAAGTCTTTCCATAGTTGATTGCTTGCCTTTGGCAAAACCCTTTTGCTATTAGCCTTACTTTATAGGTCTCTACCTTTCCATCAGAACTAATTTTCTTCTTGAAAACCCATTTATTCCCTATAGGTACAATACCTTCAGGTGGGTCAACAGGATCCCAAACTTTATTTTTATACATAGAATCAATTTCAGATTTCATAGCATCAATCCATTTTGAAGAGTCTATATCTGATATAGCTTCTTCATTGGTAAGTGGATGATCTCCATGATCTACTTTTTCATGAGTAAACAACTCTTATTCATCTTCATGAAGAAAACCATATCTCACTGGTGGGTGAGATATCCTGGTTGATTTGCGAGGAATAACTGTAGATATTTCATCAATAGGTATAGGTTGACTAGATGGATCTATATCCATCTGATCTGTTGGTTGGTCATAATTCTCCAATTCTAACTCTATTTGCCTTCCTTTGCCTCCTTCTTGAACAAACTGCTATTTAAGAAATGTGACATCTCTACTTACCACAACCTTTTGTGATTTAGGCAAATAAAAATACTATCCAAAACTCTCTTTTGGACATCCAACAAATTAACCCTTTTCTGATCTAGTTTCCAATTTATCAGTGTTTAGCTTTTTGATATAAGCTGGACAACCCCAAATCTTAACATGCTTAAGACTTGGTTTTCTTCCATGCCATATCTCATAAGGTGTGGAAGATACTAATTTTGATGGAATCCTATTCAGAATATGCAAGGCTGATTCTTATGCAAATCCCCAAAAGGAGATTGGCATATCAGTATAGCTTATCATACTATGTAGCATATCTAATAAGGTACGATTTCTCCTTTCAGATACACCATTCAGCTGTGGCGTTCCTAGAGGAGTTAGCTGGGAAACAATGCCATGCTCTTTCAAGTATTCATCAAATTTAGTACTCAAATATTCACCTCCACGATCTGATCGAAGAGTTTTAATACTTTTTCCTGTTTGATTTTCTACTTCATATTTAAATTCTTTGAACTTTTCAAAGGATTCATATTTGTATTTCATCAAAGACAAATCTTGATTTGTCATCAGTAAAGGTAATAAAGTAATGAAAACTGCCTATAGCCATTTCTATAAATGGACCACATACATTATTATGTATTAGCTCTAAAATACTTTCAACTCTTAGTCCTTGTCCAACAAAGGGTGATCTAGTCATTTTACCCTGAAGGCAGAATTCATAAGTTGGAGTAGGTTCAGAACCCAATGAGGATAAAATCCCCATTTTCTCTAGTTTTGCAATCTTATCTTCTGTAACATGACCTAACCTTAAGTGCTAAATATATTTTGAACTTGAGTTAATTTTCATCATGGCATTGCATTCATTTAGATCGCTTGCACTCATTTTGTGTTTATCATTATTATCCAAAGAATAAAGACCATCATGCATATAACCCGAGCCAACATATTTATTTTCAAAATAAATATTACAAACATCATCTGTGTACTGTAATTCATAGCCATTTATAGTCAAACTAGATATAGAAATGATGTTCTTAAAAGCATCAGGTACATATAAAATATTATTCAAACATAAAACATGTCAACACATGTAAAAAATTTAGATCCTATGGCTAAAGCTTCAATAGTTGAGCCATTGCCAATCCGGAGTCTAACATCTCGAGAATGCAAGCTGCTACTGTTTGCTAGTTCCTGCATATCATAAGAAATGTGAGAATTGGCACTAGTATCTAAAACCTAAGCTGTAGATGAAATATGAGCATCATTAGAATCTAAATAACAAGACACAGACATACCTTCTGAAGGTCTATCCTTCTTATCCTTCAGAGAAGCAAGATACTCTAGACAGTTCCTTTTCCAGTGCCCATCCTTCTGGCAGTGGAAACGCTTTCCTTTGCCTCCTTTAGCTTTGGTCTTCCCTTTCTATTTAGTAATCTTCTTGGAAGGACCAGGAATTTGAGGTTTCTGTTTCTTATTGCCCTTCTTCTTGTTGGACTTTCCAGCAGAAGAAGATGCAATCAAAGCTACCTATTTTCCTTTATTACCTGGCATATTCTTTTGGGCAATAACCAGCATGTTAAGTAAACCAGCCAAGGTGTATTCCTACTTAGTCATATAGAAATTTATCACAAAATTCCCAAATGAATCAGGTAGGGACTGAAGGATCAAATCCGTCTATAGTTTGAAATCTATGTTAAAGTCAAGATGTTCCAGTTGCTCTATAAGCCAAATTATCTAATAGACATGATCCCTAACATTCTGTCCCTTAGACATCCTCATGCAGAATAGCTGCCTAGATATCTCATACCTAACATTCCTGCTATGCTCACCATACAACTCTTGTAGGTAAAGAAGGATCTCACTTGCACTCTGCATGTTCTCATGTTTCTTCTATAAATCATTACTCATAGAAGCAAACATGTAACACTTGGCTCTCATATCATGCTCCTTCCACTTGTTCAAAGTGTCATGTTCCTCTTGAGTGGCCTCTGGAGGTGAGGGACTAGGAACATTTGAGTCTAGAACATATCCAATATGTTCTAAGTTCAGGACAAGTTTTAAATTTCTTAGCCAATTAGAAAGATTAGGTCCTGTCAACCTATTGTGATCAAGTATGCTCGCAAGGATATTGGATGGTGGTGGCTATTGTGCGCCCATTATTATCAGAAAATTAACTGCAGAAAATAACTAGATTAATTAGTAAATGTATCATGTAATTAACCAAAATGATTATGGACTTATAATCAAATTGGTCCTCCCACTAACTTAGCGAATCCTACACTTCCAAAGTAGGAAATGGAAATCCTAGTTGGATAGATTTCTGGTTGGTGATTAAATTCTTATAGTCTTATTGATCATCCTCAGGCACATCCATTATTGGAATTATAATAAACTTTAAGTGAGCAACTCCTTGCCCATCACATCTCATGTGAGGTTCAATCATTTACCTAGCCTCTAATGCTCAAAATCTCAAGCACATCCATTATTGACTTATCTTGCATTAGTTAAGTTGATCCCATTGAGCCAGTAAACATACAAATAATTTTAATGTCCTTAGGCACATCCATTATTGGCCACCAAACCATTTACATATTTACAACATCTCATGCTTAACAATTATTCTTAAGAAAATCTCTTAAATTAATTGCATCATATGCAAGTATTTAAAATTTCTTAAAATAATTGCCTCAATGGAGGGGCCCATGATATAATTACTTTAATTATACCATTTCCAACTTAATCATTGGTTTGGAAGATTTAGTGGTCAGCTTAATTACTATTATCGTCTCACTTTGCACATTATCCAATTAGCATGCATATATCATATACTTGCATACATTCCCATACATCTCATGCTTACATGAATAAAAAATAAATATGGTATGATCATGGACTTTCTAAGGGATTCAATTCTGAGCAACGAAGAATTGAATCAGGGCATCCCTAGGTGCATTTCGTTCATTCGTATTACAAGAGTTGCTGAAGAAGTACATAATCAACACTTGATCTTGAATTCCTCCCACTGGTCCCACCAATGCTCTTGACCTATTTGATATTCTTGCTATCCAATTACATAGTAATCCTTGGCATACCAAGGCGAATTTATAAGAACATGGACTTCAAAAGTCCTCAAATAAATGAAATTACAACCCAAAATTATTACAACCTTTATAATACATGCCACCAAAATAAATTAATTAATTTACACCCCAAAGAAAAATAAAAGAAATAAATCCAATCACATTGGTCTTTTATTGTCCATGATGATCCATCATGCATATTACTATTTAAAAATTAAATAAAACATACATACTAAAATTAAATTGAATATCCCATATTCATCTAAAAAATTCATATTTGAATCTCATTCAACCAAATTTAAAAATTCATATTTGAATCTCATTCAACCAAATTTAAAAATTCAGATTTGAATCTTATTCAAACAAATTTCAAAATTCAGATTTGAATCTTATTCAAAACAAATTTAAAAATTTAGATTTGAATCTCATTCAACCAAATTTAAAATTTCATATTTGAATCTCATTCAACCAAATTTAAAACTTCATATTTGAATCTCATTCAACCAAATTTAAAAATTCAGATTTGAATCACATTCAAACAAATTTAATTATGTGATTATAATTCCTAATTAAACAATTTAATTAGTCATGTGCATAATTATGGGCATCAAAGCATACAACAATTGTATAATCATCCCTATACCATGCGCACCATTGAGGTGCTATCAAACAACCATGTGCACCATTAAGGTGCCATCCATGCCGCCATACTTTTGATGCAACCAGCAATGAATCAATCAACTTTTGGTTAAATCACACAATTAAATCTCATCTTGAATAATCTAAGTGGCAAATATAGTGGCTCTGATACCAATTGAAGGAGCGAAAGCATGAAAATTGTTAGATTAGAACATTGAATTTAAAAATTTTCTTCTAGGCTTTCATGCATCATGCCACATCCATTATATGCCTAATTGATTTCAATGTTCAATTATATATTAAAATACTTTTAATATGTGTTAGGATTTACATTTGCCATTTAAGATTTTTGAATTAACAAATTAATTCATTAGAATCCTAGATTAAAAGAATAATATGTGCACTAATCTTTTGATGCACTGTAGATGTAATTGGTACCTTTGTGAAGCACCTAGGACCCCAATATTATCCCTCTAGCTTGTCCACACCAAGATCACCAATGGACAGCCCCTAAACTAACTTCTCAAGCCTTGCCAACCAATTAGAAATTATGGATTTGCCTTTAGAGAGGTTGTAGATGTGTATAGGACACTAGAAATAATTTCTAGCAATTTTAATTCAAATGAATTTGGGCAATTCTCTTTGAATTGATGAGAAAAGATGAAGAGAAGAGGAGAGCATAGAGGTGGCGGCACACTTGAGAGGAAATAAGAAGAGCGGCAGCACACTTGAGAGGATATAAGAAAAGTGGCTGATTTTTATTTTCTCATAACATCACTTTATATAATTAGGTCATCACTTAAAACCCTTGCCACATGTCATCACCTGATTACATCTTATGTAACACCCTCTCAGTAGCAACTCCGTACATTCTACTATTCCGGTGACCGGTGTCGGTCCGGACAGCTAGATAAAGTCAGGAACCATAATTAACTCAAATATTAATAAGAAAAATTTAGGAAAATTTTTTGAAATAAAATACAACCAAGTTAAACGAGCTGGTGCCCAAGCGATGGGTAACCAGAGGGAAGTTGCGGTTCTCGCAACGAGGAGCCCTAGACCCGGGGAAAAATTCATAAAATAATTTTTGGGACTCTAGAGAAGGGTCATTGAAGTTCCTATGGCATTAGAATTCCAAGAAAATATTTAGAAAAATTTTTCAATCGGTACAGACAATTTTGACCCGTTAAGCCAAACGGAGGGCATTTTGGTCATTTCGCTTTCTGAGACGATTTTTGGCCGACTTGTCCAGTTAAGTAAATAATTATTATGACACAAAATGTGAATAAAAATTACTAAAAATTAAATTGAAAATGAGTAGAGATGAAAAGAAAAGAAAATGAAAGAAAATACCTAATAATGACATCATATGATGTCATTAAAAACCTATCTACCAATCACAATTTGTTAAACTCATTAAAAGAGATAAAAGTGACCAAAAATTTGAAAAAACAGTTTGCATCTTCAACCTTTGGGCAGCCTAAAAAACGTTGAGAGAGAGAGAGAGAAGAGGTTCCACCATTAAAGCTCCCTTAAGCTTCATTTCCCACTTCAAACCACCTCAAAACCTTGTCCTCCCTTCACTAAAAATTTCCCTTACCACTAGAGCAAGACTTGGGCAGCAATTAGAAGAAGAGAAAGTGGAAGAAAGTGAGGTGTGAACAAGCTTAGAAAATCACCAAAGAGGTTAGTGCCATAACCTTTGCTTTTACATCTTTCTAATCATGAATTTGAGCTAAGTTAAGTTAAAAATTTGACAAAAATTGAATTAATGAAGCATGGTTATATTCCATGAAGTTTTGGCAGCCTTGACATGAGTTAGTGTTAGGAGAAATCTTTGGTTTAAAGTGACATATTGCTGCCCCTCTTATAAATTATATGATTAGTATAGCAAATTAGGAGTGGGATGCATGAATTGGAGGCTTGGTCAATTAGGGTTAGGGTTTTAGAGAGAAACTTGGACCTTGTTTAGGTAATGGTGAATGAACATTTTAATGGTCAATTAGTGACCATTTGAGGCAAGTTAATCATAATTTGAAGTGAGCTAATGCATGGCAAAGTGAAATGTGCAGGCTGCCTAGAGACAGCAGCAATGAGGCTATGATTCCAGCCCACTTAGACAGCCATAACTTTGGCTGTGTAAGTTCAATTGGTGTTTGGCCAATTGGACATGAAACTAGACTTATAATGGCACATTTTTTTCTGAAGAAACCATGCCCAAAAGACCAAAGCAAGAGGACCAAAAGTTGGCCCCAATCCAGATACCCTGTAAACTGATTCTGCAGAATGACCAAATGAATAGTAACTGTTCATTTGGCCATAACTCACTGTAGATATGGTCAATTGACCTGAAATTTTTACAGAAACAAGTTAAGACATAGACAAACAACTTTCATGAAGAAATCTACCCCAAATTATGACCAGAACCTATCCAACAAGGCAGTGGCAGTCACTGTTCATGGTACTGTAGATTTGGTAAATTCTGCAGAATTGAAATCCGGCGAGCTGTGGTTTTTGGACCATATCTGGACCTAAAAAACTCCAAATGGAGTGATTCAAAAAATTAAATTCAACTAGACAAAATAAGGAACAACTTTCATGTTTACCATTTCCTCAAATTCCCACTGCAACAGGACCCAATGGAACAGTAAAGTTGGGTCACAAAAACTGAAAATTCTACCCTCTTGGTTTTAGATTTGGAAATGGATTTTGTGGTTAATTCCAACAAGTTTTAAATGTAAAATGTGGTACATTGGGAGTGCTAAAACCAATATACCTATTTTCTATCCAAAATTCAACATTTTTGTTGACCAATGAGGTGAATAGTGACACCAAAACTTGAAATTCAAAATTTGAAATTAGAAATGCATCTAGGGGACTTTAAATTGCAATTGGCAATTAATACTAGCAAATGTAAAACTCAAAATGTGGGATCTTGGTGTAATTAGAATTAACATATCTCTTAAGTATGAAAAAGTCAACATTTTGGTTGACTAGTAAGGTGAATAGTAATCAAAATGAGTAACAAACTAAGATGAAGACCTAGAACCAATTCTAAGCTTAAATGCTTAGAATTGTATGACAAATGTGGACTATGTATCTTAGTCAAAATTGTTAAAAGGAAATTAAGACTATAAATTTGAAATCCATGAAATATTCATGGATTACTTGAAACATGAAAAATAAGTCACCTAATTAATGTGAATAGATAGTTAGGGCTTATATGCCCATCACAAATGGAATTCATAAAATATTAGTAACTCAACTTGAAATATAAAATTTGTAATTACATAAGTAGATTCTTGAATGTATAAATGAGAAAAGGGAAAATGTTTTGAATACAATGGTACATGTGAACCATTGTTTAGAATTGTGATTAATATGAATAACATAATGAATGAATAAATGAACCATATTAATGTATGAATGAGACATTAGTTCTCATTATTGTAGAGAGGAGAAGTATTTTGAGTACAATGGTATAAAAGGATAATTGATGTGAATTGTGATCATATAAATGATCAAATGAATGTATGAATTATAATCGAAATTTATCATGAAATAATGAAGTCATAAAATACAATATATTAATATTTAATGATATTATGTGCCCTTGTATTGCCTAGACATGTGTGTCAGATTGGATAGTTTGGCATGCCAATAGGGTATTGTTTTAGCAGTACTGCAAAAGGCTTTATGCCTATATTCATAGCTCTATGCCCGTATTCATGGCTCTTATGCCCGTATTCATGGCTTTTATGCCCAATTATGTGATATCATGGCTTTTTAGCCATACTGACTGCATACGTGGTTGACGTTATGCGTCCCATGGTATGACGGCCCGAGGCACCGCGGTGTCCAGAGCCAACGACCCGTTATCCAGTTTAGTCAGCCTGTTATAGGTTACTTGGGCAGTGAAATTTATTGAGATAAGTTAAGAATATTAGCAACTAAAAATATTAGAAATTAAATAAAATAAATGAGTAAGATGACCTAAAATAAATTAGGATAGTTATTTATTAGAAAAAAAATCGAAATGAACTGGACAGATATCGAAATTTACTTATTATGAAATAATCTGAGACAACCTAGCAAGTATAGAGAAAATGCTAAAAGATTAGCAAAGATAATTATAACATAAATAAATATTGCAAATGTGCTTATATAACAATATAAGCATAAATTTATTATTTTGAGATCATTTTCTTTGTACATTATTACTGTACATTGGCAAATAAACACTTTCAAAGAAGACTAAATTAGGATAAAACATATTAAATTTTAGAAACCGCATGTGAAGTATAAATAAATCTTAATTATTTGAATTATGTTTTATTTCTATCTTTATTTGTATATTATTTCCTTGTTATATTATTGCACCACTAAGCAGCAATGCTTAGCGCGATGGAATTGTTTCCTTCATGGCAGTCAAACTAGAACCCAATGGACGTTTGACTGGGAATTTTGGGAGTTTTGATCTGCAGAAGTATTTGAAGTATTCAAGGTTGTCACCCCCTCAGCAATGCATGTAGATAGGGCCCATATAGATCATATTTTGTATTTTGTATAAAATGATAGATATTGTATTAGGATGTAAATTATGAAATTTTGTAATTATTTTGTAAATTATGTAAATTAAGGAAATTTGAAAATTTTACTTATGTAATTTGAGAATGTTTACATATGAATTGAGTATGAATGGAAATGATTATGAAATTGAAATGTATGGATGAGATTTGAAATATGAGATAATTATGATTAGCATGGATAAGATTTTATTTTAGAAATATTGTTGAATTGAATTTCAAACAGGTGAACATTGAAATACGCCAAACGATAATAAAATAGGGGAAACTTCGCTGGTTTCTCCGTAAAAAAAAAAAAAATTTGATATTAAATTAAATGAATTCAAAATTATTAAAGAAATAAAGTAAGATAAGTTAGGGTGCTCCGGCACCGATTGTAGCATGCCTTGCTCGGCTACACTGTAGTCGGGTGAGGGGTGTTACATTTATTGGTATCAGAGCGCGGTTTAGGCGTTCCTAGGCATAGATAAATAGAATGAGATAGTGTGCATAACATGCATTGCATTCATATGAGTTAAGGTGACACTAATGCAGATCTATTTTCTTGGTTATTTTAGGTTAAGGTATGGACTCAGAATCGCAGAGGGCAGTAGAAGAAGAAGTAGTAAGCCGTATCCCGACTGAGAGTGATATTGGAAATATGGGAGATCCTACTCCACCAGTGCAAGAGGTGCCTGTACAACCCCAACAGGCCTTGTTTGAACAGATGACTGGATTCTTTCGACAGATGACTGGGGTTGTTCCACCATTATCTCAGCAGAAATCACCGCTAGGAAAAATTAGGAAGTATGGAGCTGTAGATTTCAATGGTAAAAAGGAAGACGATTCTCTGACGGTGAATATTGGTTAGAAAGGACTGAAAGAGTCCTGCAGCAGCTCCATTGCACACCAGAACAGAGTTTGGAGTGTGCAGTTTCATTGTTACAAGAAGCTGCATATCAATGGTGGGATGTCGTAACCAAGGTAGTGCCACCAGCTGACGTAACTTGGGAATTCTTTCTGATAGAGTTCAGAAAGAAATATATTAGCTGTGTTCATGAAGAGGAACAGAAGAGGAGTGGTGATCAGCAAAAGAGGAAATTTGAACAGTCTAGTAATAAGAGGACGAGAGAACAATTTAGTCAGACATTTGATCAAAGTAGGAGATCCAGACCCAGGCCTATACCCAGAAGAGATCAACTAGAAACACAAGTAGTGAGTGCGCCAGGATTAGCAAGAAAATGTGGCCATTGTAACAAGTGGCATAAAGGTGAATGTAGGGGATTGACTGGAGCCTATTATAGATGTGGGGCCATAGACCATCGTCTGAAAGATTGTCCTAAGAGGAATTTACCACGGACCCAAACAGAGGTCGTGGAAGGACCAAGTACAACAGTAACACCACTTCCAAATGTTACCAAAGTCGGAGAGGAACAAGAAGCCCCAGATGTGAATTTGAGGTAAAGTATTTCCTTTATGATATGCCTAAGTGTATAATGATAGATTCGAAAAAACTAAATAGTACCATATATACAAAAGAAGTAGACAGATGGAGTAATAGAAAGGTAAAAGAATTATCTCAGAACCTAAAACACCCAGTAAATTTCGAGGACGAAATTTAAATTAGAGGGGAAGAGTTGTAACACCCTCTCAGTAGCAACTCCGTACATTCTACTGTTCCGGTGACCGGTGTCGGTCCGGACAGCTAGAACGTCCGGAAAAATATTTAAACTAAAGTCAGGAACCATAATTAACTCAAATATTAATAAGAAAAATTTAGGAAAAATTTTTGAAATAAAATACAACCAAGTTAAACGAGCTGGTGCCCAAGCGATGGGTAACCAGAGGGAAGTTGCGGTTCTCGCAACGAGGAGCCCTAGACCCAGGGAAAACTTCATAAAATAATTTTTGGGACTCCAGAGAAGGGTCATTGAGGTTCTTATGGCATTAGAATTCCAAGAAAATATTTAGAAAAATTTTTCAATCGGTACAGACAATTTTGACCCGTTAAGCCAAACGGAGGGCATTTTGGTCATTTCACCTTCAGAGACGATTTTTGGCCGACTTGTCCAGTTAAGTAAATAATTATTATGACACAAAATGTGAATAAAAATTACTAAAAATTAAATTGAAAATGAGTAGAGATGAAAAGAAAAGAAAATGAAAGAAAATACCTAATAATGACATCATATGATGTCATTAAAAACCTATCCAACAATCACAATTTGTTAAACTCATTAAAAGAGATAAAAGTGACCAAAAATTTGAAAAAACAATCTGCATCTTCAACCTTTGGGCAGCCTAAAAAACGTTGAGAGAGAGAGAGAAGAGGTTCCACCATTAAAGCTCCCTTAAGCTTCATTTCCCACTTCAAACCACCTCAAAACCTTGTCCTCCCTTCACTAAAAATTTCCCTTACCACTAGAGCAAGACTTGGGCAGCAATTAGAAGAAGAGAAAGTGGAAGAAAGTGAGGTGTGAACAAGCTTAGAAAATCACCAAAGAGGTTAGTGCCATAACCTTTGCTTTTACATCTTTCTAATCATGAATTTGAGCTAAGTTAAGTTAAAAATTTGACAAAAATTGAATTAATGAAGCATGGTTATATTCCATGAAGTTTTGGCAGCCTTGACATGAGTTAGGGTTAGGAGAAATCTTTGGTTTAAAGTGACATATTGCTGCCCCTCTTATAAATTATATGATTAGTATAGCAAATTAGGAGTGGGATGCATGAATTGGAGGCTTGGTCAATTAGGGTTAGGGTTTTGGAGAGAAACTTGGACCTTGTTTAGGTAATGGTGAATGAACATTTTAATGGTCAATTAGTGACCATTTGAGGCAAGTTAATTATAATTTAAAGTGAGCTAATGCATGGAAAAGTGAAATGTGTAGGTTGCCTAGAGACAACAGCAATGAGGCTGTGATTCCAGCCCACTTAGACAGCCATAACTTTGGCTGTGTAAGTTCAATTGGTGTTTGGCCAATTGGACATGAAACTAGACTTATAATGGCACATTTTTGCTGAAGAAACCATGCCCAAAAGACCAAAGTAAGAGGACCAAAAGTTGGCCCCAATCCGGATACCCTGCAAACTGATTCTGCAGAATGACCAAATGAACAGTAACTGTTCATTTGGCCATAACTCACTGTAGATATGGTCAATTAACCTGAAATTTTTACAAAAACAAGTTAGGACATAGACAAACAACTTTCATGAAGAAACCTATCCCAAATTATGACCAGAACCTATCCAACAAGGCAGTGGTAGTCACTGTTCATGATACTATAGATTTGGTAAATTCTGCAGAATTGAAATCCGGCCAGCTGTGGTTTTTGGACCATATCTGGAGCTAAAAAACTCCAAATGGAGTGATTCAAAAAATGAAATTCAACTAGACAAAATAAGGAACAACTTTCATGTTTACCGTTTCCTCAAATTCCCACTGCAACAGGACCCAATGGAACAGTAAAGTTGGGTCACAAAAACTGAAAATTCTGCCCTCTTGGTTTTAGATTTGGAAATGGATTTTGTGGTTAATTCCAACAAGTTTTAAATGTAAAATGTGGTACATTGGGAGTGCTAAAACCAATATACCTATTTTCTATCCAAAATTCAACATTTTTGTTGACCAATGAGGTGAATAGTGACACCAAAACTTGAAATTCAAAATTTGAAATTAGAAATGCATCTAGGGGACTTTAAATTGCAATTGGCAATTAATACTAGCAAATGTAAAACTCAAAATGTGGGATCTTGGTGTAATTAGAATTAACATATCCCTTAAGTATGAAAAAGTCAACATTTTGGTTGACTAGTAAGGTGAATAATAATCAAAATGAGTAACAAACTAAGATGAAGACCTAGAACCAATTCTAAGCTTAAATGCTTAGAATTGTATGACAAATGTGGACTATGTATCTTAGTCAAAATTGTTCAAAGGAAATTAAGACCATAAATTTGAAATCCATGAAATATTCATGGATTACTTGAAACATGAAAAATAAGTCACCTAATTAATGTGAATAGATAGTTAGGGCTTATATGCCCATCACAAATGGAATTCATAAAATATTAGTAACTCAACTTGAAATATAAAATTTGTAATTACATAAGTAGATTCTTGAATGTATAAATGAGAAAAGGGAAAATGTTTTGAATACAATGGTACATGTGAACCATTGTTTAGAATTGTGATTAATATGAATAACATAATGAATGAATAAATGAGCCATATTAATGTATGAATGAGACATTAGTTTTCATTATTGTAGAGAGGAGAAGTATTTTGAGTACAATGGTATAAAAGGATAATTGATGTGAATTGTGATCATATAAATGATCAAATGAATGTATGAATTATAATCGAAATTTATCATGAAATAATGAAGTCATAAAATACAATATATTAATATTTAATGATATTATGTGCCCTTGTATTGCCTAGACATGTGTGTCAGATTGGATAGTTTGGCATGCCAATAGGGTATTGTTTTAGCAGTACTGCAAAAGGCTTTATGCCTATATTCATAGCTCTATGCCCGTATTCATGGCTCTTATGCCCGTATTCATGGCTTTTATGCCCAATTATGTGATATCATGGCTTTTTAGCCATACTGACTGCATACGTGGTTGACGTTCTGCGTCCCATGGTATGACGGCCCGAGGCACCGCGGTGTCCAGAGCCAACGACCCGTTATCCAGTTTAGTCAGCCTGTCATAGGTTACTTGGGCAGTGAAATTTATTGAGATAAGTTAAGAATATTAGCAATTAAAAATATTAGAAATTAAATAAAATAAATGAGTAAGATGACCTAAAATAAATTAGGATAGTTATTTATTAGAAAAAAAAAATCGAAATGAACTGGACAGATATCAAAATTTACTTATTATGAAATAATCTGAGACAACCTAGCAAGTATAGAGAAAATGCTAAAAGATTAGCAAAGATAATTATAACATAAATAAATATTACATAAATTTATTATTTTCAGATCATTTTCTTTGTACATTATTACTGTACATTGGCAAATAAACACTTTCAAAGAAGACTAAATTAGGATAAAACATATTAAATTTTAGAAACCGCATGTGAAGTATAAATAAATCTTAATTATTTGAATTATGTTTTATTTTTATCTTTATTTGTATATTATTTCCTTGTTATATTATTGCACTACTAAGCAGCAATGCTTAGCGCGATGGAATTGTTTCCTTCGCACAGGTACTGAAGCTAGAACCCAATGGACGTTTGACTGGGAATTTTGGGAGTTTTGATCTGCAGAAGTATTTGAAGTATTCAAGGTTGTCACCCCCTCAGCAATGCATGTAGATAGGGCCCATATAGACCATATTTTGTATCTTGTATAAAATGCTAGATATTGTATTAGGATGTAAATTATGAAATTTTGTAATTATTTTGTAAATTATGTAAATTAAGGAAATTTGAAAATTTTGCTTATGTAATTTGAGAATGTTTACATATGAATTGAGTATGAATGGAAATGATTATGAAATTGAAATGTATGGATGAGATTTGAAATATGAGATAATTATGATTAGCTTGGATGAGATTTTATTTTAGAAATATTGTTGAATTGAATTTCAAATAGGTGAACATTGAAATACGCCAAACGATAATAAAATAGGGGAAACTTCGCTGGTTTCTCCGTCAAAAAAAAAATTTGATATTAAATTAAATGAATTCAAAATTATTAAAGAAATAAAGTAAGATAAGTTAGGGTGCTCCGGCACCGATTGTAGCATGCCTTGCTCGGCTACACTGTAGTCGGGTGAGGGGTGTTACATCTTAATTTTAATTGACCTAATCACATAAAGCCAAGTGTCAAAGTTAGATTTAATCTTGACTTTGATCACCTTGCATGATAGGAAGACAAATGGCAAACTTATATGGTGCCATGTGTCAACATCTGATGGTGCCACATGTCACCCTGTGAAATGACCAAATTACCCTTTGTCACACCTTACCCTTCCATAAGGCATAATATGATCTCGTAGTATACATAATGAATTACCAAGCTTCGCCTACTGATAACCTATTAAATACACTACAAGAGATTTTAAACAATTTCTTACTTCTTTTTAAAGTGGTGAGCACTTTTGATAAGTGATAAAGTTTTTAATCGAAGTTAAATCACACATTAGGTCTGAAATAGCCACAAATTTTATAAAAATTTTGGCAGAATACCGTTTGTATTTTTTGAAAATAGTTCTTCAAAAACCTGTAAAAAAGCACTTTCAATATATTTGTTTCAATGCCCAACTCCAATAATAGCTCAACTCAAATCAATTTTCACAAAACAAGTCAAACTCAAATTCAGCAATTCCAAAAATAAAGTGCAAAATAACTGAGTATTTCAAAAGCTGAAATAAGAGAATTGTAATACAACATTTTGACAGGCCAAAATAATTGACAACTTTATTTTATAACTGCTCAAGACCAAGTACAATATATACATGTAGTTCACATACATTATAATAATATTTACAAGGAAGTGGTATACTCAATATACATGGTAAAATCCCAAAGCGAAGTCACAAGCAGCCTACTCTGCTACTTTATATATCTGTCTACCTGCGACAACAATGAAAAAGCTATCGCTGAGTAAAATTTATTTATTGGTGCACAATAAATTTAAAATGCGGTATATAAAACATTTATTGACAATTCACAATTCAAATGATTCACAATTTCATGTCACAATTTTCAAAGCTCATATAACACAAATTTGATCAAACAATTTAATAAACACAGTGTTGCCAATCAATAACACAACTTAGGTCATGACACAAAATTTTTCAAACATGTCATGTTGTACACCATGATAAGGCATACTCACCCCACTAATCGAAATCAATGAGGGAGGTGGCTAGCTAGATAATGAGTACTCATCCATACTCACCTCAGACTGGCAAGTCAGAGAGGGAGGAATATAGTCATACTCACCCCATAAATGGAGGAGGAACATAGTGATATTGCCATGCCAAGTGTGAATCATAAACAATTTCAAATCATAATATTTAAATATTTCATACAAACCACAAATCACATTTTATCTCAAAATTTCTATTTACAACATAGGCAACACACAAGTTTTAAAATGAAATTCCCAAGGCCAAAATAATAAAAAATTATTCATAACTCATTTCTCCAAATAAATTTTCTAGTAAAAGCAGTGAATATAAAAAGTATTATGCACAGACCTGATTTAAGTCGCCTCTAGGCCTTAACTCAATGTTCCTTATGCTTCTCAATATCCTTTTCAACTGAAACACACAATTTACAGTGTTTCAGTATCACATCTCATAATAATTCCAATATGTTGCCAATATAGTATATTTTACAATTCTCACAAGTTGGCATTTATTGCCAATTTTATTTCTAAGGCTTTATTGTATAGTAATGGTAAATTTCCAGATTTTGTATGCTAGATTGATCTAGCTAATTGTCTTATTTTCCTTGGTTTTTAGGTTCTAGTCAAAAGAGAAAATTTGTAGGTCTATGTCTTATTGAATTTTTGCCACTGATTTCAAGTCATTCTGAGTTGTATAGACCAAGATATGGTCAATTTACTAAAGCTGGACAGATTGCATTTTTTAATGCAAAGTTAGGTCAATTTTAGGTAAAATTCAATTCTGGCAGATTTGGTACCCTAAATTGGGTAAGCATTTCAACTTGGTTCTGGTCATTTCTGGGCTTCAGTGTCTTCATAAGAGTTGTAGCTCTATGCCTAAACTTTCCAATGGTATAAATTTTAGGTCATTTGGACTTGTTTTGAGTGATTTATAGCTAGTTGAATGGCTACTGTTCATATGGTCAAATTCTGAGTTTACAAAGTTGCAATTCAGGATTAGGTCATTTTTAGACTTAGGTTCCTTCATAAGATATGTTCCTCTATATCTTAGGGTTTCATAATTTTTCAAGCTTAGTATAGTGAGCTTTGGTCAATGTATTGACCTAGACTCTTAATCCTATAAAGGCAATAGTCAAACTTCAGGGTAGTATGTTTGACCCTCTTTTTAGGGTCTTTACACTTAGAATTTGGCAAAGATGTCTGAATCAATATTGTAGCCCTAAATATCATGTTTCTAGATCATATTAGCACATTCTAAATAGAATTTCCTAGTGGGAGTTATTGCCAAATGAACACATGGCTATCAATGGCATTCTGGGTTCAACTTAACATTTTCTGGATTTGAATTCCTAATTTTGGCTAATATTTTCCCTAGGATGCAATGGGTTTTGGAGCATGGTCAAAACATAAAAATTATTATGCTATGTCTTATAAAACTTTTGGCACTAGTTTCAGTCAATTTGCAGCTTTGGAGACCAAGTTATGGCATTTTTACCAAAACTGGTCAAACATACCAATGGAGCAGTGTTTTGGTCAATTTCTGGGTTGACAGTTTTGGTGACCCAAATTGTGCTAACAGTTTGACTTGGTTAAAGGCAAAACTGGGTCAAGTGGTCTCCATGAAAAGTGTTCCCTTATGTCTAAGCTTTCCAATGGTTCCAAATTCAGGTCATTCTGACCTTCCTAGGGCAAGTTATGGCCATATAAACACATACTGTTCATATGGTCAATTATGAGCCTAATCTAGCAAGCTACCTGTATTCAAGCCAAAATTTGACCAACCTATGAACAAAATTTGGGTAGGGTTTCTCCTTGAAAAATAAAGGTTTGGATGTCCCAAAACACCTCTAATTGGCCTCATACCAATTGGGGTCACCATTTTCCACTTATTGCTTAAAATGTATACTGCCCTTAAAAACAATTCTCATACCCCAACTAATGCACATTCAACTTGTTATAATTTCACTTCCTCTACCTCATTCTGGATTTGTACCAAACCATAACCATTCATCACGTCACATTTTAGTCAATTTGGGCAGAATATACAAGTGCTCAATATACATATTACAACCCTAATTCTCAAAGTTAAATTCAGCATAATATATATACATGTAATCACTTTAGTTATTACATACAATTCCATTCTTACTTCACATACATTGCCCTTAAACCATCACTACCATAATTCATCAATTAAATTCATGAAATCAAGCACTAATACATAGTCTTCAAGGCTGCCAAAATTTGGACAATTCACTAACTCAACAAATCTTTCAATTTCTTCAACAAATCTACTCATCTTAACACTAAGATTAACGTTAATGAAGAAAGGAAGAGAAAATGAGCACTTACCTATTTTGAAGCTTATTAAAAACTCATCAAATCCCTTCCTTCTTGCTGTCAATCTCTTTTCCAAGTTGTGTATACAAGCTTTAATGAAGGAATTATGGTGAAAAGTGGCTTGAATCATGGGTGCATGGAGCTTATGGAAGGTTCGGCCATGGAGTTTTTTCATGGTGTTCAATTCGGCTGAAGGAGAGGAGGTTGAAGATGAAGTGGATTCTGCCCAAAAAATGTTGTATTTATATGTCCGCTAATCCCACTTAGTGGAGCACTAACTTAGTTTAACATAGTTTAATTATTAATTTCCAATTATCTCAATTTTCACCCTTAATGGACCTTAATTACATTTTATCCTTAATCTCATTTTTCATTAAATTTTGAAAATATAATACTACTAATTTTTCATGAACATTTAGGTTAAAAGTCACTTCTAGGTGTCAATTGACCAAAATGCCCCTCTTCGGATTGTATTTCAGATTTTTCAATAATACCGATTAATTCCTTGTACCGCCGATTTTCTTTAATTTTTATATTTTCATTTACACTGACTTACTAATTTTTCATTGACATTTTCAATGTCAATTACACCTCAGTTGGCCTATAATTAGGTCTCGAAGATATTTCCCAGGGTTCCTCATGGTCCAGGGCTAGTCAACGGTCCTCGCCATAACTTCCCGGTGCGGTCACCCATCGCTACGGTTTCTGGCTCGTTTAACCTAATTACATTTCATTGCTCTTATTTTTCCTTTATTTTTCTTGTTTCCTCTATTGTATTTCATTATCTTATTTCTCTTCACTAGCATTTAAGTATAATTCCCAACATTCTAACTGTCTGGACAAACATCAGTCACCGGAACAGTAGAATGCACCACTGAATATAGGGGTGTTACGCCCTTGTATTTTAATTTTGAGTTCTCAACCCAAAATAATTGTTTCTCCTCTTCTAATCAATTTATATCAAATATAAATTAATTAATTAATCTCTATTAATTAATTTCTCATAATAAATTCATATTTAAACACTTTAAATATAAATTTAACTTATACTATACATCCAATAACCTAAGTTTGGTTTCAAGCCATGCTAGGGACTTTGCATTCTAATTGCAAACTAAACCTATTTAATTAATCAATTAAACTCTTTAATTAATCAATTAAATCACATTTAACTTGGTGATTACTTGTGTATGTGTGTGACTCACTAGGCTCATCACTGATTGGCAATGAGATATGATATCAACTCTTAATATCATCAGAAACTTTTCTTACCATAAATGATTTCTCTAAATCATTTTAGGCACCTCATAGACCATGGTTAACACCTAGCATAGCATGTCATGGCCACCCAATCAGTAATAAGAAATATCTTGAATGAACCTATAATCATATGTTACCATGCACTAGAATCTCTCTATTACAAAATCTCAATTCGAGGAGTCATGGTTTATATCAAACCCCATTTGCTATGAATGTTATGTTCTCTTTTAATTCCATTTCTTGATTAAAAAGATTTTCTCATCAGAAACTATTTTCTGATTAAATCTGTCTATCCTGGCTAGGAACTTGAAACATCAATAACAATTAAATGAACATAGGATTTTATCTCTATTTACTTAGGGTAATAGATTCCATCTTGATCAACACATATATCCATAAATAACTGGTAGGAGCCAACACATGCCCATATACCTATACACAGTACAAGTATGAAAGCAGTATCAAACTTGTTATGGCTTGTTAGCAATTTTGTTGCACACCTGGAGACACTTTGTGACTGATAGTGTCACGGCGCAAGATACTTGGTACCCAATGCCAGTTCACCCATTTATCCAGCCCGGTCAATTTGCATAGGTTACTTGGGCAACTAAAATAAGTCTTAATAAAATATTATCAAATGATAAACATAAAAATTACTGAATTTAATAATATTGTTAATGGTTTCCAAAAATTCCAATTTGCATAAAATATCAACATAATGCCTGCATATTCAATTATTTAGTTTATTTTTATTTATTACTGGCACCACTATTTTACTAGTTTTGCAACTACCGCAAGTGCAAAGATCACTAACAGGTAATAAAGTGATGAGTAGAGTATCATTCCCATGAGAATCGTGTTGAGTACCAAACTATAATGATTTTAATTATCTAGACGATCAAATTGTAGAGAAATAATAATTATATCTAAATTGAAAGAAATAAAATCTAAATAATTAACTAAAATAAAATATTAATGGACAAGGGCATTCTAGAGCTAGGGGTTCACACTTCAATCAATTATAGAATCAATCTGATTCATTCAATAAATGGGAGATTATTACTTTGATAGAAATTAATCCTAAGCTATCTTAAGTCCTCTCTCAAGGCACTCAAGGTGTATTTTAATTAACATAAACCCTACTTTCGTAGTGATTAAATTAATTAAAAACCTTTAAGATCCTTGATTAATTTTAAAACTCCACAAAGTTCATCAGCTTATCTCTAGGTCAGATTTCTTAGGTTCAAAATCCTAATTTTCTAATATTAACCTTCACCTTTCAGTCCTTTAATTAATATCTGTAATCAATACTAAGTGGTTACCAACACATAGCATGCATTAAGATCACAAGAGATTGAATCAAAGAATAAAATACCCAATGTATTAAATAAAATCAAACCAGATCCATAATGAAATTGAGTGCTACACCCTAACCCTAGAATAAAGAGCCTACTCACCCATGGCGAGTTTTACAATCAAGATTATAAAAAGATAAAGAGAAGACATGAGAAGAAAATAGAGTGAAAGAACCAAGAAGTAGAATTGCAGCCTTGGACTTTTGGAACTTCAGCTAAAAATCCCTTCTAGAAATCTTGCAGATCTTGTTTCTCCTTTGCCTCCCTTAAGGTTGATGTGCCTCTTTGAATGTAAATTGGCTCAATGTAAATTCTCTTTTTGACGTCAATTCTCTCCTCCCCCTCATCTCCTCCCCCTCAATTCCTGACTTATTCTATTTATATTCGGTGTAAAAACCCTAATTTCAGAGTCCTAGAAGCATTAGGAGTCCATCCGGGTCAAGTTGGAGTGAAGAAAAGTCACATTAGAATTGCTTTCAGGGGACTTTACATGGCCCGTGTAGTGTTACATGCCCCTGCCCGGTGTAACTTTCTGCCACTCCTGTTTTTCAAGTTTTCTTTATCCAAAAGGTTGCGCGGGGTCCAAGAAGTTACACGGGGCAAGTTACACGGCCCGTGCAATGTTTTTGGCACTGTATTCTTCACGTTTTGACCTCCAAATCTCTTCCAAATTCGTCTTTGATTCTAGAACCACATAAAAAAAAACCTGATAAAATATAAAAATCAATGAATTGAGTTGGATTAACATGTTTTCTAAAATAATAATGAAGACACATAAAAATAAACATAAAAGGATACTAAATGCTAACAAAATGTAATGCATGTTAACCTTAAATGTCTATATAATTTGATGCATTCAAATATCCCCAAATTCAAACCTTTGCTTGTCCTTAAGTAAATTAAAAATTTATAAAAACTCATTGGGGTACTTAGAAAAATAACAGAAAACTTAACTTGCACATAATTAGACACTCTTCAACCTTCATACCAATTCCCACTTTCAAGGCATAAAGACCTCAGTGCCCGTTAGAACTTCACCCCCTTTATGGTGCTTCAACTAATTATTCCTCTATGCAAAGCCATTAATAAGACACAAATAACCTATTTTATCAGGATAGACTTGAGAAACACTTACTCCCCCAAATTTGCCTCTATTATGGATAATTGTGATGAAGTGACTCTGTAACACCCCTATTTGTATAACCTGGTATATTTTATTGTTTCGGTGACCAGTGTCGGTCCGAACAGTTAAGGAGATTAGAACCACACTTAAGACAACTAAATAAGCCATAAACACAAAATAATTAGTAATTGTCAATTAGTTAAGTATAAATAAGAGAAACAGAACATAAGAAGTTAAACGAGCCGAGAGTCACAGTGATGGGTGACCTTCTCGAGAAGGACTGCGAAGTCATTTTAAGCTCAAATTTTGAATCATAAAATGTGACGCTGTGGTCCTTAGGTCCCTTATGAACACAATGGAAAAGAGAAAATCATGAAAAAGAACTGTTAAGCCAGTCAAATAATTAGGTCAGAGAGCTGGAAGAAATATGGAATTAATTGCAAACCGGGATGAACTGGCGAGGGGCAATTTGGTCAATTGACCCCAAGAGCTGACTCCTGACCTAACTGTCAAATAAAATCAGAGAAAAGAAAATTTCGTAATTGAGAATTAAATTAAAGAACTAATAAAAAAAAAGAGAAAATGAAAAAAGTGTAGGGAGATGACATCATGCATGATGCCATAAAGAATATAATTAACAATTTTACTTAAATTGATTTTTGGTCTTCTTAAGACATAAAAGAAAAGAAAAAAAAAAATAAAACACAAAAGTCTTCTTCAAAAACGTCACTCTCCCTCTCCCACACCAAAACCTCCATTAAAGCTCAATTTTGAGCTTGAATATTATAAGATTTCACCATAGAAAAGTAAGCCACCATAGTTAAAGCTTGTCTAGGCAACTTGAGAAGAAGATTGGTCATCAAAGAATGAAGAAAAGAAGAAAGAAAATTGGAGAAAAGGGGAGTTAGAAGTTGCTACACAAAGGTTAGTGATTTAAGTTGCAAATGAGTTTATTACTTGTGTTTATAACTTAGTTAACTTAAAAAAATGCTTAAAATGAAATAAAAATTTGTTGAGGGACCATGAATTATTTTCAGCTAGCATGTATATGGGAGTATATTTGCATGGTTTGATGGATTTAATTGGGTGTATAAACCTTAGTTAGTTGAATGACTATGGTTAGAGGCATGGAATCAAGTAAATGCATGAGGTTAGTGAATTAGGGTTTGGACATTAGGGTTTAAAGACCAAAAATGTGAAAAACTTGTAAATGGTGTCTTTGACCTAATGTGAAGTGAAAAATGGTCATTTGTGACCAAATGAGGTGTGTTAGAAGTGTTGGAATTAAAAGCCAATTCGGATTGGATAAGGTCATGTCTTGTGACATGACCAAAATTGCCTTTGAGGGACCAAAAATGAAATTTTACAAGTCCAATGGATATGGGACCAATTGGGGATGAAAATAGGCACTAAATGACACAATTTTCATTTAGGAAGCCTGCCCAAAAAGTGACTAACACCTAGTGAACAAAGTGACCGAAGTTGAGAAATCGCAGGCTGCCCTGCACAACCTAACCAAATGAACAGTATTTGTTCATTTGGTCATAACTCGAGCTAGGCAGGTCAAAATGACCTGAAATTTTACCAGTGGTTAGATGAGATATAGATCTAAAACTTTAATGAAGAACACAAACCCAAATTATGCCATTAACTAAATCAAATTACTGAGCAACATTGGGTCACTGAATCTGCAGACTGCAGATTTGCCATTTGAACTGTAAAGTTTAAATGGCTATAACTCTCTCTAGAAAACTCCGATTTAGGTGACTCTTGAACCGATAGAAACCTAAGGCATAGTAGAACATTTCATATGAAGAAAGTTAGACCAAATTATGGACCTAACTTGATCAAATTGTTGAACGAAGTTGGAATTAATAATCTGCCAAAACAAAAATTCTGCAGCATGAACAGTAAACATAATTTGCTTATAACTTGAGCTACAAAACTCCAATTGGGGTGATTCAAAAGGGAGAATAAACTTAAGACAATAGGAAACATTTTCTATGAAGAAAGTTTTGCCAAATTCCAGCAGTAAACTGACCAATGAAATAGTACAATTAGGGACACCAAAATTGAAATTTTGGCAATTTTGCCTAGAAGACCTAAGTTTTGAGAAAATGACCAAAACCAACAAGTTTAGTGACCAAAATGTGGTATGTGGGTGAAGTTGGAATTCCCATACCTATTAAGCCTTAGAAAGTCAACAATTTGACTTGAATAGTCTAGTGAATAGTAACCCGAAACACAAAATTTTGAGAACGTCGAGTTTAGCACGTTAGAGTTAGGTAAAAATAAGGCAAAATTTATTTTTGGATTTATGTTAAATTATAATACTAAAACACTGTAAAATTATGTGTTTCAGTTGGGAAGAATATTGGGAAAGAACCCGAGGAACCAAGTCAAGGCCAAGAGGACTCTCTTGAGGTTTGTGCACAACGTATACTTTTTTTATAATTATCTTCTGCATACTGTTTTGAATAATGTGAAAGATTGAATTATGGCATTTTTATGATGTTTGATTTAAATTGTGAAAGTTATTGTGTATATTTGAAATGACATTATTTAGCAAATTATTAAGATAAGTTTTGAAACCACAGTGTCATGACCATATATTTGAACACCTCACTAGCACGACTAGTGGGGGTAATTAGTTTCGAATTTTGATTCCTTCTCTGGAGAAGTGTTGAGGTGTGCCAGTAGAAGAGGATGTGAATGGATATCCATATATTTGAGCTAGCTAGCCTTGTGATGTGATTTCTCTTTAGCCTCTGGCTATTGAGATTCTATTTGTTTCGAATGGCATGATCTAACTGTGGGTTTTATGAAATGTGTTTTGATACTTTGAAATGAACTTGGTTTGCATTTAAAATCTCATAATGCCTGATTTGTACTTAATTCTCATGTTCAGCCAAATTTTTGAATAAATGTGATTTAAGTTTTGCATAAAGATTATTTTAGTATGTTGTGCACCACTGAGTCCTAGTACTCAGCGATAGCTTCTATTGCTATCGTAGATACAGAGACTAGAAGAGCAGCAGACTGAGCTGCTAAGGATTAAAAATCATTCAGTTTGAAGTTATCGGGTATAATTTATACCTTAATTGTAAATATTTCTTTTGATGTATGTATTGCGTATAAATGTATGGACATGTAAATGGGTCTTGAGCAGCTTGTACAGAGTTTGTATGAAGTTTGTAATAAAAATTTAGTTTGAATTTCCTTTGATGTAAATTTTGTAGTGATGTATATATAAATTATTTTGTCTCTAATGAAATATGAGTGGAACTATTTTATTTAATTTGAATGAAATGTATTGCTAGTATTTTGAGGATTATTGAATTTTGGACTTGAGAAATTGATTGAAATGATTGTGGAGTTGAAGTAGTTGTTGAGGAAAACTTTTAGAAGTGCTTTTTATAGGTATTTGAAGAACTGGTTTCTCAAAATACAGACAGAACTCTATCAAAATTTTTATAAAATTTGCGAAAAACTAAAATGGACCAAAAATATTAACTAGTTTTAATTTTGACCAAATGTTTAAATACCTATTAGAAAATGCTTGTAACACCCCTAAGTTCGGTAGTGCGTTCTGCTGCTCCGGTGACCAGTGTTGTCCGGACAGCTAGGATGCCTAGAACTACACTTCAATATGAGTGGGGAGACATAAAATAATGAAATACAAGAAAAGAAAATACAACAAAAACAAAGGAAAAATAATAGCAAAGAAATGTAGCCAAGTTAAGCGAGCCGGGAATCCTAGCGATGGTGATGCCAGGAAGTCACGGCGTGGACCGTTGACTAGCCTCGATGCGGGGAACCCTGGAAAACATTTTTAGGACTTAAATAGACCCTTATTGAAGAATAAATCTCATTAGAAAGATCAAAGAAAAATTAAATAATTAGTACAAAGAAAAGTGAGAAATCGAAAAACAGACAAAACCCGGTGTTACCGAAAAATCGGGAATGCAACCCGAACAGGGGCATTATGGTCATTTGACATCCCGAATTGTCTTTTGATCTAAATTTTCATTAAAAATAAATAATATTACACTTAGAAAATAAAATGAAAAATTAATTTGGTGGTACCTAAAGTAAATAGCTAAAATCATGGGTTAATGTGGAATAAATGAACAATTAGCTTATTATATGATTATTTGGAGTTAGTGGACCATTAATGGATTAATATATACTAAGTGGGGCAGGTGTACATCCATTATCCAAGGTAGAAACTTCATCTTCTTCATTGTACTAAACCTAGCCGAATTGAAGGGGAGGAGAAACCTCCATTGGCGTGTTCATGCAAGCTTGGTCCACTCTCTCATTTCAACTCCAATCCCTTAAGTAGCTTCATGAAAAATTGTCTACACATCACAAGGAAGAGTTTGATACCAATTTTAAGAAGTTTAATCAAGGTTTGGCAAGTTTCAACCATAAGGTAAGTTAGTATTTTTGAAGACAGCTTTGTTAAGTTTTGTGTGCATATTATGGGTGTTGGATTTGTGAAGAAAATTTTTGAGTTTGAAGAGTTATTGTTGTGTTCATTTTGGACAGCCATGGAGTCATGTAATTGATGAAATAATTGTGCATATATTTGATGAGAAATGATGTTGATCATGATGATTTAATAACCTAGTGAATTACTTCACATGTATATGGTGAATTTTGCACTTGGAATGGGATTTAATGAATTGTAGGACACTTTGGTGTTGAAGGACAATTTCGGCAGCCTTGAAACTCTTGGATAAGTGTCACACCCCGGCTTAGTGGGCCCCAGCTCAAGCCCCTCTATGGGTGGCCATCTTGCCGGCGTACCCCTCTAGAGGCCGGCGATGCAACTCAAATCGGTACTGTCCGCTTTGGTGGAGTTCAATCCCTTCGCCCTGCAGAGCTAGGATTCGAACCCATATCACCTCACGGATTTGCTTCGCCTCTTACCAATTGAGCTGCAGCTCAATTGGTAAGAGGCGAAGCAAACCCGTGAGGTGATAAGGGTTCGAATCCTAGCTCAGGCAGGCGAATTGAACTCCACCAGAGCGATACTGTGAGTCGCACCACCGGCCTCTAGGGGGGTACGCCGGCAAGATGGCCACCCAGAGAGGGGCTTGAGCTGGGGCCCGCTAAGTCGGGATGTGACAATAAGTGTATGTGTTCATGAAGATATGGGCAGAATTGTGGCATTAAGGATTGAAGGATATGTGTATGAAATTGTTGTGTAAAGTGTATGTAAAAACTAGTGATGTTTATGTGTATGTGTAATGGTATTTGAACTTTGGGAATTAGAGTTATATTTGGTATGTTGAGGATAATTGTAATCTGCCCAAAGTGATGTTAATGTAAAGTAATATATAGTTTTGGTAATGTACCAAAACAGATTTGGTAGGGAAGTAAACATATTGCAAGGTAAATGTGTGTAATTGATGTGTGTTAAGCAAAGTAACCAAGGGCAGTGTACATTTTAGCCAATAAGTTTAAATGTGTAACCTCAATTGGTATGAGACCAATTGGAGGTAGAACTAGGCACAAAATGTGCCAACTTTCATTGAGAAAGCATACCAAAATTCTGCTTGCAAGGTGACCTAAGAAAATGACCAATTCGGATTAGGTACAATTAGGACCTGAAAAATGACCAATTGGGCAGCAGTGAGTGTTTAGGCCATAACTCACTCAAAACAGGTCCAATTGACCTGAAAATTTAACCATGAATATTTAAGACCCATACCTACAAGTCTTATGAAGACACCAAAACCCAGAAATGACCAGAAGCAAGTCAAAAAGCTTTCACAAGTTCGGGTCCAAAAACTGGCCGAACCAAAGTTGACCAAATTGACCTAAAATTGACCTAATTTGATGCCATTTGACCAGCAATAGTATAATGACCATAACTTGGTCTACTTAACTCGGATTGACCTGAAATTTTGTTCCGCGTGCAATAAGACATAGATCTACAAGTTTGTAGTTTTGACCAAAACCCGAAAACCGAGGAAACTAGGCCGTCCGGCTAGGTCAAACTAGTATCCCGAAATCCAGCAATTTGCAATGAAATGCAAGAAAACGCAATATACATAGAATTGAGTTTGGTAACACGTACCAATCCTAAAACATTATCGAATGTGACATATTAAGGACACCAAAACCTAATTTACCTAGAAAATATTGAGGGTCGGTATATTAGGTGATTAAGCAAATAATAGATTTCAGTGAACCACTTAACAAGCATTATCGATAGAGACAATTTAATTTAGTACTGAAACACTTTAAATTGTGTTTCTCAGTTAGTAAAGACTCAGGGAAAGGGAAGGAAACACTGAGTCGGACTCAGAGACGATCATCGAGAGGTTTGTGCACAACTAGTTTTTAACTGATTTTGTTTTGAATATTTCATATGATTAAATGACATATTTTTCTTATGTATTATGTTTAACAAGCATTGGATTTAATTCAATGATTATTGAAATTGTTATAGTAGGTATGAATTTAGCTTTGTGAAATGGTATTTCCACAAGTATTAAGCATTGTTATGGATTGAATAAATTATGTTTTAGAAAATTATGATAGAACATGTTTTGAATTGTGATGGCAATTTTCATGGAAAAATGCAATTGTATGATTTGAATTGTGATGAGCATAAAACTTTATTGGATATTGAAATTGACTTTGAATCGAATTGTATTGTGATTTATGCTCACTAAATGGATTATGATATTGTTTTATATCTCACTATAGATGCTTGACTAGGTTATTACCCGTCTCTCTCATTTGTTGAGAAGACAATGGAATTAGTTGTGTTTTGATTACCACAAGATGCGTGCAGTGCTTAGATTTTCCTCTGATTTGAGGTTAGATCTAAGTTTATTTTATCGTTATGGCCCTTGCGGAAGATTCATTATTGTGATGGTACTATGCACGATGATTCGACCTCCCCGACCATAGGGAGTTAGAATCTGATTCGACCTCCCCGACCATAGGGAGTTAGAATCACATCGAATATGGCCCTTTCGGATTAGTCTTGCATGGTTAGTGAGATAAAGAATGATTTTTGAGATAAAGAATGAGTTTTGAGATACTGATGATGATTTTGAGATACTGAGATGATTTTTGAAATACATAATGATTTTTGAGATACGTAATGGCTTTTGAATGGTAAGGAATTTTGATTTCAATTATGGTTTATGTATAATTGATTTCGTTAGAATTATTTAAATGGATAGTCATGATTTGATAAATTAAATTTTGTGATCAAAGTCATTTATACAAATGATTTACATTATTGGCAATGAATATTTTGAGTTGTGGAATTTGATGAGTATTCAGATTTTCAAATTATTTACTGTAAATTTTGTCAATGTATATTGTACTATGTTTTAAATTATAGTTGTGCACCACTGAGTTCACCACTCAGCGATAGCTTTGTATGCTGTCGCAGGTAAGAAGAGCATAGAGCAGTGATTAAACTTCCTTGAAGATACATTCAGATCAGCTCCAGGTATATCATAGATATACCCAAGTACATAGGTTTTGATGTATGCATGTAATAATATGTATGTAAATTATTTGAGCAGTTGTAAATTAAAATTGTACATTGAAGTTGTAAAGTGAATTATGAATTATTTTGACTTGTAAAATTTGTATTATATTTCCTTTATCTCATCCTTTGAAAATACTGAAAAATTGTTGTGGATTGAGTTGAGAAAAATATCGTGTTGAATTTTGTTAGAGTTGATATTTGGAAAAATATTGAAGTGCTTTTTACAGGTTTTCTGAAGAACTGTTTTATCCAAAATACAGAGGGCACTCTACCAAAATTTTTACAGAAATTCCAAATAATTCAAATGTGTCAATTCTATCACTTCAGTTCAAAAAGGTTTTAACACCTGTAAATAGTGCTCACCACTATAAAAGAAGTAAGAAAAGTTTTGAAAATCCCTTGTAGTGTATTTAATGGGTTATCAGTAGACGGAGTTGGTAATTCATTAGGTATACTACGGGATCATGTTATGCCTTACAGAGGGGTAGGGTGTGACATGTTTTAGTGGTATCAGAGCAATGGTTTTAAAGTGAATTTTGAACTGTGAATTTGAAATCTTTTTGTCGGTAACTACAACTGCTCAAATGTTTGATACATATAGTACATTTACATCATAAATGTGAACTAATGGAGAGGAATCTCCTTATGTTGGATGTACAGGAATAGAAAATCTTGTGAAAAGATATGGAAGAGAAGAATGAGACAATAGAACAGTCTGTGATGGCAGAAGAACAAGCTGAGGCCCCAGCTCCACAAAGTGTCGAAGGCCTGACTGTACCAGTTTTACCGGTGCAAATTATTGCACAAATGGCCCAGCAAATGGCCACTTTCTTCCAACAAATAGCTGATAATCTGTCAGCCCAAGCCCAAGTACAGACCCAACCCCCACAAGGGCAGTGTGAAATGGAAAAGAGGGAGAAACCTATGGGTCAGAGCTCGAACATTAATTTGAGAAAGAGAAAAGAATTTGAGGAACCCCGAGCTCAGAGATACAATAGAGATGGATCATTAAGACAGAGACCACCAAGGTCCAGTCGTCGAACAACTAGAAGTTCCTACCCTTCCCGCCAATGTGAAACTTGTGGAAGATATCATGGAGGTATTTGTCGTAAGGCCTCTGGAGCCTGTTACAATTGTGGAAAACTTAGACACTTTGCTAAAGATTGTGCTAAACCACCTCGACCGCTCTCGGAGTTCATGCATCACCGTCAGAGTCAAGATAGAAATAGAGTTGGTACTCCTCACCACTATAACACGTTGAATCAACCCGAATATAGTAGCGCACTCCAGAGTGTCCACTATGCGCCAAGTAAAAGGAGCAGAAACTTGGATGTAGGCTGGTAAGTTCTTAATTTTAGTTATTATTTGATCCCAGCACTACTTAGTTGTGTGTTAGTGTCAGAACTATATGTTCTGTTGTCATTCCTTTACATGGGAACGAATTTTGATGTATTAGTGACTAGTCCTTTAGGATAATAACTACAATAACAAGTATGATTGACATTACTTTTGGAAGAATTGTTAGCTAAAAGTATTTTCTAACATACCATAAATTATAAAGCTAAATGGCGAGCCTACTTAATGTATGGCAAGAGGACCTAAAAGTAAGTTACAGTAATAGAATTGCTCTAGATGAGGGCAAAAATGTTACTGTTAGTAATTGTCAAAGGAAATTGTAATCAGAATCGGTTTGGGATATTAGTGGATTCGAGAAAGATAAGATGTTAGAAAACCTAGTCCATGAGGTTATAACGTAGTGACTATATAATGTTCTCGATGTTTGTATTGTAAGTCGCAGACATGCATCGACACGGGATTATTGTGTAGAGCTACATGCTTCCTCGTGGTATAATAAATTAAGAATATTTGTAAGTAATCTATAAATTGATACAGTTGCACCCGAATAGAATACTATTACTGGAAACAAATGTGAAAATTTTAGTTAGAAATTTAAGACTTCAGAACTAGCCTATCAAATGACTACACTTGTAAGGTAGCTAGAGTCAGTGACTCAGTTATATTAATGTGAATTACGTACTACAAGAATTGCTATAAGCTTAAAGATATCAAGATGCGACTTATCATCCTTAAACGGATGGACAAATAAACAAGTAATTCAGGTAAATTCGGAAACTCATTGAGTTCCTATAAATAATGAAATGAAATGATAAAAATAACCTGTAAAATGTGATAAGCCCTCAAGAATATATCGAGAACTTGTGTCATTGAATCCGAGAGGAGATGGGACAAATACATCCCACTAACAGAATTTGTATACATTAATAAGTGTCAAGCTAGCATACGAGTGGCACCCTATGAAACATTGTAAGGGAACAGATAACTATGGATGTTGTGATGAGACTCCCGAGGACACAGAATAGTCAAGATGCAGTATAGGTCATAATTGACGGACTAACCAAGTCTGCTCACTTTTTTCCAGTCCGGATGGACTATAGCCTAAAAAGATTGGCCAGATTGTACATATATAAAATTGTAAAATTGCATGGAGTGCCAGTATCGATTGTGTCTGACAGAGATTCTAGGTTCATTTCTAGATTCTGGGGTAGTCTTCAGAGAGCCCTAAGAACTAGATTAAACTTTAGCACGGCATTCCACCACAAACAGATGGCCAGTCTGAGAGGGTTATTCAGATACTGGAGGATATGCTACGGGCTTGTGTGATTGAATTTGAAGGTAGTTGGGATACACACTTGCCTTTGATTGAGTTTGCTTATAACAACAGCTACCAATCAAGCATTGGGATGCCTCCATATGAAGCTTTGTATGGCAAAAAGTGCAGAACTCCCCTATGTTAGGATGAAGTAGGTGAAAGGAAGATGATTGGGCCAGAAATTGTTCAGCAGACAGAGGAAAAGATCAGATTGATTAGAGATAGACTCAAGGTCAGATCGCATCGCCGAAGTCCTATGTTGGTTTGAAAAGAAGAGATATTGAGTATGCAGTGGGTGATAAGGTATTCCTCAAAGTTTCTCCTTGGAAGAGAATTATGAGATTTGGCAGAAAGGGGAAACTGAGTCCTCGTTTCATTAGACCATATGAGGTTCTGGAAAGAGTGGGTCCTTTGGCATATCGGTTGGCATTACCTCCCCTAAGTTCGGTAGTGCGTTCTGCTGCTCCGGTGACCAGTGTTGTCCGGACAGCTAGGATGCCTAGAACTACACTTCAATATGAGTGGGGAGACATAAAATAATGAAATACAAGAAAAGAAAATACAAGAAAAACAAAGGAAAAATAATAGCAAAGAAATGTAGCCAAGTTAAGCGAGCCAGGAATCCTAGCGATGGGTGACCGCACCGGGAAGTCACGGTGTGGACCGTTGACTAGCCCTGGACTGCGGGGAACCCTGGAAAACATTTTTAGGACTTAAATAGACCCTTATTGAAGAATAAATCTCATTAGAAAGATCAAAGAAAAATTAAATAATTAGTACAAAGAAAAGTGAGAAATCGAAAAACAGACAAAACCCGGTGTTACCGAAAAATCGGGAATGCAACCCGAACAGGAGCATTATGGTCATTTGACATCCGGAATTGTCTTTTGATCTAAATTTTCATTAAAAATAAATAATATTACACTTAGAAAATAAAATGAAAAATTAATTTGGTGGTACCTAAAGTAAATAGCTAAAATCATGGGTTAATGTGGAATAAATGAACAATTAGCTTATTATATGATTATTTGGAGTTAGTGGACCATTAATGGATTAATATATACTAAGTGGGGCAGGTGTAAATCCATTATCCAAGGTAGAAACTTCATCTTCTTCATTGTACTAAACCTAGCCGAATTGAAGGGGAGGAGAAACCTCCATTGGCGTGTTCATGCAAGCTTGGTCCACTCTCTCATTTCAACTCCAATCCCTTAAGTAGCTTCATGAAAAATTGTCTACACATCACAAGGAAGAGTTTGATACCAATTTTAAGAAGTTTAATCAAGGTTTGGCAAGTTTCAACCATAAGGTAAGTTAGTATTTTTGAAGATAGCTTTGTTAAGTTTTGTGTGCATGTTATGGGTGTTGGATTTGTGAAGAAAATTTTTGAGTTTGAAGAGTTATTGTTGTGTTCATTTTGGACAGCCATGGAGTCATGTAATTGATGAAATAAATGTGCATATATTTGATGAGAAATGATGTTGATCATGATGATTTAATAACCTAGTGAATTACTTCACATGTATATGGTGAATTTTGCACTTGGAATGGGATTTAATGAATTGTAGGACACTTTGGTGTTGAAGGACAATTTTGGCAGCCTTGAAACTCTTGGATAAGTGTATGTGTTCATGAAGATATGGGCAGAATTGTGGCATTAAGGATTGAAGGATATGTGTATGAAATTGTTGTGTAAAGTGTATGTAAAAACTTGTGATGTTTATGTGTATGTGTAATGGTATTTGAACTTTGGGAATTAGAGTTATATTTGGTATGTTGAGGATAATTGTAATCTGCCCAAAGTGATGTTAATGTAAAGTAATATATAGTTTTGGTAATGTACCAAAACAGATTTGGTAGGGAAGTAAACATATTGCAAGGTAAATGTGTGTAATTGATGTGTGTTAAGCAAAGTAACCAAGGGCAGTGTACATTTTAGCCAATAAGTTTAAATGTGTAACCTCAATTGGTATGAGACCAATTGGAGGTAGAACTAGGCACAAAATGTGCCAACTTTCATTGAGAAAGCATACCAAAATTCTGCTTGCAAGGTGACCTAAGAAAATGACCAATTCGGATTAGGTACAATTAGGACCTGAAAAATGACCAATTTGGCAGCAGTGAGTGTTTAGGCCATAACTCACTCAAAACAGGTCCAATTGACCTGAAATTTTAACCATGAATATTTAAGACCCATACCTACAAGTCTTATGAAGACACAAAAACCCAGAAATGACCAGAAGCAAGTCAAAAAGCTTGCACAAGTTCGGGTCCAAAAACTGGCCGAACCAAAGTTGACCAAATTGACCTAAAATTGACCTAATTTGATGCCATTTGACTAGCAATAGTATAATGACCATAACTTGGTCTACTTAACTCGGATTGACCTGAAATTTTGCCCTGCGTGCAATAAGACATAGATCTACAAGTTTTTAGTTTTGACCAAAACCCGAAAACCGAGGGAACTAGGCCGTCCGGCTAGGTCAAACTAGTATCCCGAAATCCAGCAATTTGCAATGAAATGCAAGAAAACGCAATATACATAGAATTGAGTTTGGTAACACGTACCAATCCTAAAACATTATCGAATGTGACATATTAAGGACACCAAAACCTAATTTACCTAGAAAATATTGAGGGTCGGCATATTAGGTGATTAAGCAAATAATAGATTTCAGTGAACCACTTAACAAGCATTATCGATAGAGACAATTTAATTTAGTACTGAAACACTTTAAATTGTGTTTCTCAGTTATTAAAGACTCAGTGAAAGGGAAGGAAACACCGAGTCCGCATCAGGAGACACCATCGAGGTTTGTGCACAACTAGTTTTTAACTGATTTTGTTTTGAATATTTCATATGATTAAATGACATATTTTTCTTATGTATTATGTTTAACAAGCATTGGATTTAATTCAATGATTATTGAAATTGTTATAGTAGGTATGAATTTAGCTTTGTGAAATGGTATTTCCACAAGTATTAAGCATTGTTATGGATTGAATAAATTATGTTTTCGAAAATTGTGATAGAACATGTTTTGAATTGTGATGGCAATTTTCATGGAAAAATGCAATTGTATGATTTGAATTGTGATGAGCATAAAACTTTATTGGATATTGAAATTGACTTTGAATCGAATTGTATTGTGATTTATGCTCACTAAATGGATTATGATATTGTTTAATATCTCACTATAGATGCTTGACTAGGTTATTACCCGTCTCTCTCATTTGTTGAGAAGACAATGGAGTTAGTTGTGTTTTGATTACCATGGTACGTGCACAGGCTTAGATTTTCCTCTGATTTGAGGTTAGATCTAAGTTTATTTTATCGTTATGGCCCTTACGGAAGATTCATTATTGTGATGGTACTGTGCACGATGATTCGACCTCCCCGACCATAGGGAGTTAGAATCACATCGAATATGGCCCTTTCGGATTAGTCTTGCATGGTTAGTGAGATAAAGAATGATTTTTGAGATAAAGAATGAGTTTTGAGATACAGTATGATTTTTGAGATACAATATGATTTTTGAAATACATAATGATTTTTGAGATACAGAATGGCTTTTGAATGGTAAGGAATTTTGATTTCAATTATGGTTTATGTATAATTGATTTCGTTAGAATTATTTAAATGGATAGTCATGATTTGATAAATTGAATTTTGTGACCAAAGTCATTTATACAAATGATTTACATTATTGGCAATGAATATTTTGAGTTGTGGAATTTGATGAGTATTCAGATTTCCAAATTATTTACTGTAAATTTTGTCAATGTATATTGTACTATGTTTTAAATTATAGTTGTGCACCACTGAGTTCACCACTCAGAGATAGCTTTGTATGCTGTCGTAGGTAAGAAGAGCATATAGTAGTGATTAAACGTCCTTGAAGATACATTCAGATCAGCTCCAGGTATATCATAGATATACCCATGTACATAGGTTTTGATGTATGCATGTAATAATATGTATGTAAATTATTTGAGCAGTTGTAAATTAAAATTGTACATTGAAGTTGTAAAGTGAATTATGAATTATTTTGACTTGTAAAATTTGTATTATATTTCCTTTATCTCATCCTTTGAAAATACTGAAAAATTGTTGTGGATTGAGTTGAGAAAAATATTGTGTTGAATTTTGTTAGAGTTGATATTTGGAAAAATATTGAAGTGCTTTTTACAGGTTTTCTGAAGAACTTTTTTATCCAAAATACAGAGGGCACTCTGCCAAAATTTTTACAGAAATTCCAAATAATTCAAATGTGTCAATTCTATCACTTCAGTTCAAAAAGGTTTTAACACCTGTAAATAGTGCTCACCACTGTAAAAGAAGTAAGAAAAGTTTTGAAAATCCCTTGTAGTGTATTTAATGGGTTATCAGTTGACGGAGTTGGTAATTCATTAGGTATACTACGGGATCATGTTATGCCTTACAGAGGGGTAGGGTGTGACAATGCTCACCACTTAACAAATGTAAGAAAATTGTTTTAAAATCCCTTGTAGGGTACTTAATGAATTATTGGTAGGTGAAGTTCGATAGTTCATTAGGTATTCTACGGGATCATGTTATGCCTTACAGAGGGGTAAGGTGTGACATGTTTTAGTGGTATCAGAGCAAATTCTTGAAGTATGTTTTAAATTGTGAATTTGTGTCTTTTTTTTGTTAGGTACAACTTCTCAATGTCCATATTTGTTACATATAATGCATTACATCATAAATATGAACTAACAGTGGGAAATCTCCATGTGTTACTTGTTCAGTAGATACCCTAACTTTAGACTGAAATGGAAAAAGGGGATCGCTCAATTGAGCATTCTGTTGAAGTTGAGGCACAAGGGGAAGCCCCAGCTTTACCGAATGTCAGTGGGTCAGTAGCACTAGCCCCACAAATGCCGTAGTTTCTTGCACAGTTCGCACAGCAGATGGCTGTGATGTTTCAATAAATGGCTGGGGGTATGCCTGCTCAAGCTCTACCCCAAACACCTGTGGCACAACCACTGCCTCCAGCTAGACAGTATGACAAGTTATTAAAGTATGGGGCTACAGAATTTAAGGATACAGTAGACCCGCTTGAGGCAGAGCAATGGCTTGAAAGAATGGACAGAGTATTTAAGAAACTGCACTACCAAGATGAACTGAAGTTTGAATACTCTGTGTCTCTACTGTAAGGGGATGCATATGATTGGTGGAAGACCATCCCCCACTGCTTGGCTGAACCACCAGTGCTGACCTGGGATGACTTCATCAGAGAGTTCAGATAGAAATACATCCCAGATGCATATGTTGATCAGAAATTGCAAGAATTTTTTAGTTTGAAACAAGGAAACCGATCAGTGGCAGAGTATGAGAGGGAGTTCTCCCGCCTGAGTCACTATGCAGGGAGTCTCCTTACTACTAGCAAGGCAAGGTGTAAGAGATTTGAAACGGGTTTGAAGCCCAGCATAAGGATGCAAGTTGTGGGATTTCGACACAGTAACTTCTCAGAGCTTATGTCTCAAGCACATGAACTGGAGAGAATTGAATCAGAAGCAACCCCAGTGAAAGAAAAATCAAAAAAAGCTGAGAAATTAGAAAGAGACAAGGGGGAAAAGTCAGTAGAGCTGAGTTCTAGTGGTACCTCTGGAAAGAAAAAGAAGTTTAGTGGACCCAGCAGGGGTCGAGGTGGAAGATTTGATAGGGGCCGATTCTCTGGACAGAGACCCCCTAGGTCTGGTCAGCAGTCGAGCAGGGGTTCACATTCTGCCCACCCCTGTGAGGCTTGTGGCAAGATTCATGGGGGGGAGTGTTATTGGGCCATTGGAGCCTGCTTTAACTGTGGAGGTAAGGGTCATTTAGCAAGAGACTGCACTAGTGCTCCGTCTTTGAGATATGGTCTAGCTCCTACTACTGCCGAGGGATCTATTCAGAGTCCTGCTCCCAGAGGTTCACAGTCAGTTGGTAGAGGAAGAGGCACTACTTCAGGCAGTCAAGACACAGTTGGTCAATCAGCACAAGGAAGTGCTTCAACCAGAGTTTACACGATGAGACAGCGAGAAGAGGCTGAGACTTCCGATGTGGTAGCTGGTACATTCTCTATCTCTGATCAAGAAGTATTTGTGTTGTTTGATCCGGGTTTAACCCCTTCATATGTTAGTGCTAGCATAGTCAGTTCACTTGCTGTTCCATGTGTGTAAATGGATTTTGAAGTGCTAGTAACTAGTCCATTAGGACAAGAGGTCCGAGTCAACAGAATCTATAGAGACTGTCCTTTGGTGATCCAAGGACATGTTTTCCTGTCAGACTTGATTGAAATGCCCTTCAGAGAGTATGATATTATCTTGGGCATGGATTGGTTAGCCAGGCATCACGCCATGATTGATCAGAGATCAAGAGTCACTTTTGGTCTCCCTTTGTACGGTGATGTGGTAATACATGGGGAGAGGCATTTACTGCCATCAAACATCATTTCGGCTGTACTAGCAAGAAGGATGATCAGAAAGGGGTGTGAAGCATACTTGGCACATGTGATAGACACCCAAGTGGGCAGTCCAGCACTAAGGAACATCACTACCGTATGTGATTTTTCGGATGTGTTTCCTAATGAATTGCCAGGATTACCTCTAGAAAGAGAGGTGTAGTTTGAAATTGATGTTATGCCTGGTGTGGACCCAATCTCCATAATGCCATATAGAATGGCACCTGCAGAATTGAAAGAGTTGAAAGTGCATTTGCAAAAATTGCTTGACAAGGGCTTTATCCGCCCTAGTGTGTCACCTTGGGGAGTGCCAGTGTTGTTTGTAAAGAAGAAAGATGGCACTCTCCACTTGTGTATTGATTATCGGTAGTTGAATAAGGTGACAATAAAGAATAAATATCCATTACCCCGCATTGATGACTTGTTTGATCAGTTGAGGGGTAAAGCTGTGTTCTCCAAAATTGACCTGAGATCAGGGTATTATCAGCTAAAAGTACAAGAGCAGAGTATTCCTAAAACTGCCTTCAGAACCCGTTATGGCCATTATGAGTTCTTGGTCATGCCATTCGGGTTAATTAATGCTCCGGCTGCTTTTATGGATCTGATGAACACTATCTTCAGACCATGCCTCGACAAGTTTGTTGTGGTATTCATAGATGATATATTGGTCTATTCGAGGAGTGTAGAAGAGCATGATAAACATCTGCGGATTGTACTGCAAACTTTGAGGGAGAAACAACTATACGCCAAATTGTCAAAATGTGAATTTTGGCTGAAGGAAATATCTTTCTTGGGGCATGTAGTATCAGAAGAGGGCATCAAGGTAGATACAAGTAAGATTGAAGCTGTCCTTAATTGGAGGCCACCCAGAAATGTCACAGAGATTCGCAGTTTTCTTGGTTTAGCTGGATACTACCTTCGATTTGTGAAGGGATTCTCCATGTTGGCATCTCCATTGACCAAGCTGCTTAGAAAAGATGTGAAATTTCAGTGGACAGATAAATGCCAACAGAGTTTTGACGAATTGAAGAGATGTTTGACTAAAGCTCCAGTCCTGACTTTACCTACACCGGGTAAAGAACACACAGTTTACAGTGACGCTTCTCACAATGGGTTAGGCTGTGTATTGATGCAAGATCGAAATGTCATTGCTTATGCATCACGCCAGCTAAAACCACATGAGAGGAATTATCCGACACATGACTTGGAGCTTGCAGCCATTGTGTTTGCTCTTAAGATCTGGAGACATTATTTGTATGGGGAAAAGTGTTACATCTACACAGATCATAAGAGTTTGAAGTATTTGGGCACTTAGAAGGAGTTGAATTTAAGACAGAGGAGATGGTTAGAGTTGATAAAAGACTATGATTGTCTGATAGACTATCAGCCAGGGAAAGCTAATGTTGTGGCTGATGCCTTAAGTCACAAGACTATGGCAAGTCTACAAGTTACTCCTTTGTCTTTGGTACATGAGTTAAGATCATTGCATGCCAACTTAGAGATTAATGATGATGGGCAGACAGCAGTTGCATGGCATGTACAGCCAGTGTTGATTGATCAGATCGTAATGGTCGCTCGTAATGATCGGTATCGGTCGATGGAAGAAGTCCGACAAGGCAAGAAACCAGAATTCTCAATCAGAGATGATGGTCTATTGCTACATCAGGGCAGAATGTGTATTCCTAATGATGTTGATTTAAGGCAGATCATTTTGAAGGAAGCACATGAGTCTCCTTTCGCCATGCACCCTGGTGGCACAAAAATGTATAGGGGGCTAAAGGAGCATTACTGGTGGATGGGTATGAAAAGAGATGTGGCAGAGTTTATTTCTAAATGCCTAACTTGTCAGCAAGTAAAGGTAGAGCATCAAGTACCCGCTGGGTTGTTACATCCACTACCAGTACCATAATGGAAATGGGAAAGAATAACAATGGATTTTTTGATGGGACTTTCGAAGGCACAGAAGAGTCATGATGCAGTATGGGTCATTGTCGACAGACTAACTAAGTCTGCTTATTTTCTGCCAGTACGGATGGATTACAGTTTAGAAAGATTGGCCAAGTTATACATCGATGAGATTGTGAGACTATATGGAGTGCCAGTATCCATCGTGTCAGACAGAGATCCTAGGTTCACTTCTAGATTCTGGGGTAGTCTTCAGAGAACCCTAGGAACTAGATTGAACTTCATTACGGCATTCCACCCACAGACAGATGGCTAGTCTAAGAGGGTAATTCAGATCTTGGAGGATATGCTACGGGCTTGTGTGATTGAGTTTGAAGGCAGTTGGGATACACACTTGCCTTTGATTGAGTTTGCTTACAACAACAGCTACCAATCAAGCATTGGAATGCCTCCATATGAAGTTTTGTATGGCAAAAAATGTAGAACCCCATTGTGTTGGGATGACGTGGGTGAAAGAAAGATGATTGGACCCAAAATTGTTCAGCAAACTGAAGAGAAAATTAGGGTGATCCGAGATCGACTTAAAACTGCATCAGATCGTCAGAAGTCCTACATTGATTTGAAGAGAAGAGATATTGAGTATGCAGTGGGTGAGAAAGTTTTCCTCAAGGTTTCTCCATGGAAGAGAATTATGAGATTCGGCAGAAAGGGGAAACTGAGTCCTCATTTTATTGGGCCATATGAGGTTCTGGAAAGAGTGGGTCCTTTGGCATATCGTTTGGCACTACCTCCAGAGTTAGAGAAGATACATAATGTCTTCCATGTGTCTATGTTGAGGAGGTATTGATCAGACCCATCTCATGTACTACTAGTAGAGGAAATTGAAGTGAATCCAGACCTCACGTATGAAGAAGAACCCATAGAGATTCTGGCTTATGAGGTGAAGCAGCTATGGAACAAGCAGATACCGTTGGTAAAGGTGCTGTGGAACCATCATTCAGGCCAAGAGGCTACTTGGGAACGAGAAGAGGACATGAGGAGACAACACCTACAGCTATTCAGAGATTAGTACCAGGTAAAATTTCGAGACAAAATTTATTTAAGGGGGGGAGAATTGTAACACCCCTATTTGTATAACCTGGTATACTTTACCGTTCCGGTGACCGGTGTCGGTTCAGACAGTTAAGAAGATTAGAACCACACTTAAGACAACTAAATAAGCCATAAACACAAATAATTCGTAAATGTCAATTAGTTAAGTATAAATAAGAGAAACATAACATAAAAAGTTAAACGAGCCGAGAGTCACAGCGATGGGTGACCTTCTCGGGAAGGACTACAAAGTCTTTTTAAACTCAAATTTCGAACCGTAAAATGTGACGCTACGGTCCTTAGGACCCTTATGAACATAGTGGAAAAGAGAAAATCACGAAAAAGAACTGTTAAGCCAGTCAAATAATTAGGTCAGGGAGCCGGAAGAAATATGGAATTAATTGCAAACCGGGATGAACCGGCGAGGGGCAAATTGGTCAATTGACCCCGAGAGCTGACTCCTGACCTAACTATCAAATAAAATCAGAGAAAAGAAAATTTCATAATCGAGAATTAAATTAAAGAACTAATAAAAAAAAAAAGAAGAGAAAATGAAAAAAGTGTAGGGGGATGACATCATGCATGATGCCATAAAGAATATAATTAATAAATTTACTTAAATTGATTTTTGGTCTTCTTAAGACATAAAAGAAAAGAAAAAAAAAATAAAACACAAAAGTCTTCTTCAAAAACATCACTCTCCCTCTCCCACACCAAAACCTCCATTAAAGCTCAGATATTATAAGATTTCACCATAGAAAAGTAAGCCACCATAGTTAAAGCTTGTCTAGGCAACTTGAGAAGAAGATTGGTCATCAAAGAAAGAAGAAAAAAAGAAAGAAAATTGGAGAAAAGGGGAGTTAGAAGTTGCTACACAAAGGTTAGTGATTTAGGTTGCAAATGAGTTTATTACTTGTGTTTATAACTTAGTTAACTTAGAAAAATGCTTAAAGTGAAATAAAAATTTGTTGAGGGACCATGAATTATTTTCATCCAGCATATATATGGGAGTATATTTGCATGTTGATGGATTTAATTGGGTATATAAACCTTAGTTAGTTGAATAACTATGGTTAGAGGCATGGAATCAAGTAAATGCATGAGATTAGTGAATTAGGGTTTAGACATTAGGGTTTAGAGACCAAAAAAGTGAAAAACTTTTAAATGGTGTCTTTGACCTAATGTGAAGTAAAAAATGGTCATTTTTGACCAAATGAGGTGTGTTAGAAGTGTTGGAATTAAAAGCCAATTCAGATTGGATAAGGTCATGTGCTGGCAGCATGACCAAATTTGCCTTTGAGGGACCAAAAATGAAATTTGACAAGTCCAATGGATATGGGACCAATTGGGGATGAAAATAGGCACTAAATGACACAATTTTCATTTAGGAAGCCTGCCCAAAAAGTGACTAAAACCTAGTGAACAAAGTGATCGAAGTTGAGAAATCGCAGGCTGCCCTGCACAACCTGACTAAATGAATAGTGTTTGTTCTTTGGTTATAACTCGAGCTAGGCAGGTCAAAATGACCTAAACTTTTACCAGTGGTTAGATGAGATATAAATCTAAAACTTTCATGAAGAACACAAACCCAAATTATGCCATTAACCAAATCAAATTACTGAGAAAAGTTGGGTCATTGAATCTGCAGACTGCAGATTTGCCATTTGAACAGTAAAGTTTCAATGGCTATAACTCTCTCTAGAAAACTCCGATTTAGGTGATTCTTGAACTGATAGAAACCTAAGGCATAGTAGAACATTTCATATGAAGAACGTTAGACCAAATTATTGACCTAACTTGATCAAATTGCTAAATGAAGTTGGAATTAATAATCTGCCAGAACAAAAATTCTGCAGCATGAACAGTAAACGTAATTTGCTTATAACTTGAGCTACAAAACTCTAATTGGGGTGATTCAAAAAGGAAAATAAACTTAAGACAATAGGGAACATTTTCTATGAAGAAAGTTTTGCCAATTTCCAATAGTAAACTGACCAATGAAATAGTACAATCAGGGACATCAAAATTGAAAATTTGGCAATTTTGCCTAAAAGACCTAAGTTTTGAGAAAATGACCAAAACCAACAAGTTTAGTGACCAAAATGTGGTATGTGGGTGAAGTTGGAATTCCCATACCTATTAAGCCTTAGAAAGTCAACAATTTTACTTGAATAGTATAGTGAATAGTAACCCAAAACACAAAATTTCGAGAACGTCGAGTTTAGCACGTTAGAGCTAGGTAAAAATAAGGCTAAATTTATTTTTGGATTTATGCTAAATTATAATACTGAAACACTATAAAATTCTGTGTTTCAGTTGGGAAGAATACCAGGAAAGAACCCGAGGAATCGAGTCAAGGCCAAGAGGCGACTCGCTTAAGGTTTGTGCACAACGTATACTTTTTTATAATTATCTTCTGCATACTATTTTGAATAATGTGAAATATTGAATTATGGTATTCTTATGATTTTTGATTTAAATTGTGAAAGTTATTGTGTATATTTGAAATGACAATGTTTAGCAAATTGTTAAGATAAGTTTTGAAACCACAGTGTCATGACCATATATTTGAACACCTCACTAGCACGACTAGTGGGGGTAATTAGTTTCGAATTTTGATTCCTTCTCTGGAGAAGTGTTGAGGTGTGCCAGTAGAAGAGGATATGAATGGATATCCATATATTTGAGCTAGCTAGCCTTGTAATGTGATTTCTCTTTAGCTTCTGGCTATTGAGATTCTATTTGTTTCGAATGGCATGATCTAACTGTGGGTTTTATGAAATGTGTTTTGATACTTTGAAATGAACTTGGTTTGCATTTAAAATCTCATAATGCATGATTTGTACTTAATTCTCATGTTGAGCCGAATTTTTGAATAAATGTGATTTAAGTTTTGCATAAAGATTATTTTAGTATGTTGTGCACCACTGAGTCCTAGTACTCAGCGATAGCTTTTATTCTTTATCACAGAATCTGAGAGACTAGAAGAGCAGTCGAAATGCTAAGGATTAAAGATCATTCAGTTTGAAGTTATCGGGTATAATTTATACCCTAATTGTAAATATTTCTTTTGATGTATGTATTGCATATAAATGTATGGACATGTAAATGGGTCTTGAGCAGCTTGTACAAAGTTTGTATGAAGTTTATAATAAAAATTTAGTTTGAATTTCCTTTGATGTAAATTTTGTAGTGATGTATATATAAATTGTTTTGTCTATAATGAAATATGAGTGGAACTATTTTATTTAATTTGAATGAAATGTATTGCTAGTATTTTGAGGATTATTGAATTTTGGACTTGAGAAATTGATTGAAATGATTGTGGAGTTGTTGAAATGGATTGAGTTTGATTGTGAAATTGAAGTAGTTGTTGAGGAAAACTTTTAGAAGTGCTTTTTACATGTATTTGAAGAACTGGTTTCTCAAAATACAGACAGAACTCTTTCAAAATTTTTATAAAATTTGCGAAAAACTAAAATGGACAAAAAATATTAACTAGTTTTAATTTTAACTAAATGTTTTAAATACCTATTAGAAAATGCTCACCACTTAACAAAAGTAAGAAAATTATTTTAAAATCCCTTGTAGGGTACTTAATGAATTATTGGTAAGTGAAGTTCGATAGTTCATTAGGTATTCTACGGGATCATGTTATGCCTTACAGAGGGGTAAGGTGTGACAGACTCAATTCCAACTCCATAGGCATATCTTAATTTTCTATCTCCACTAATATATCATACACTTTTCAAAAGATCAAAATGTCTTTAAAAGGGTTGTAATGAGGCTAAAGGGATAATAACTTGGTTGCCAATGAAAGGTTTTTAAGAGTGCAAAAATGAGGATAGCATGCATGCATAAAATACGAAGTATACTAAGTTTATTCTATTGACTTTGTATGGAGAGGAAGGGCTTTTAGTTTTTTTAGTACCAAGCATGCTTCCATGATACTTATCTTGGGACTTCTTCTTCTTTTTTTTTTCTTTTTTTTTATTTATGTCCCTTTTGTTGTGACACCCCTTACCCGACTACAGTGTAGCCGAGCAAGTTATGCCACTCAGTATGCCGGAGCACTCTATTTTATCTTAATTCATTTTTATCATAGTCTTGAAAATAATTTGTGAAATATAATTCATTTATTGAAATTGTAATTTATTTGAGGTTCCGAAAATTTTAAAAGAAAATCCGGCAGAGTACCTGCTAAAAATGGAGAAAACCGTTCTTCAGAACCTGTGAAAAACACTTCCTATATTCTTATTCATTCATCTCAACTCCATTTATCAAAATCTCAATATTTTTCAGTTCACATTCATTTCTCAATCATTCATTTCATGTGATAATCATATATATATCACAGATAAACATTCACTTTTTCATTTACAAACACAATTCTCATTATTTACATGAGCATCAAATTACATTTCATAAGTTCATTTACACATGAGAAAATAAGATCAATTACAAAATACCAAAATAACACCTAGTGTCCTACCAATGCACTGTAGCCTGTGAAGTGACACGGACATTATGCAGAACTGCAGGATGGACTTACCCAATCTGTGGTCTACTGGCTCTCGATCAGTATCTTCAGTACCTACGCGTTGCAAAAGCGACGCGCTAAGCATAAAGCTTAGTGGTGCAAATAATAAAATAGAAAGAAACAATATGCAAATAAAAATCATAATTTCTTAGCCATTGTGTTCATAAGAACTGAATAATTACCAACTTAATGTTTAGTTGAGGGCTAATTACGTTTTATGATATTAACTTCTTCATGCATTTTGTTTATTTATTTTCTTCATGATCTTGAGTTTCTTTGTATTCTATCATAATCATTTCTGATATTTAATTTTCGTATTTTCTTTAACAATCAGTTCAATTACAGTTATACTTTTCCATGCCCAAGTAACCTATACAAATTGACCTGATCGATAAACGGGTAAACTAGCACCGGTACCGTGTACCTCGTCACACACCATCGGTCACAATGTGTCTCGGTGTGCAAACAGAATGGCTAATAAGCCATATAAGCAATAAGGCATAAAGCCAAGTAAAACATCATAATCAGGTATAGCCATAGGCTATCACATCACGTAATGGCAATGAAGCCATACATCATACGCGATCGCTATCGTAACCCTATTGGCATGCCAACCTATCCAAACCAATCACATTAGGCCTACTAAGGCATTTGATACTTTTGAATTCTTCAATTTTTGAATTTCAAGTTTTTATGTCACTATTCACTTCAATAGTCAACAAAAAGTTGACTTTTGCATAGATCATAGGTGCATTGGTTTTAACACTCCCAATGTACCACATTTTACATTTAAAACTTGTTGGTTTTGGTCACTTTCTCAAAACTTAGGTCATTTTGGCAAAATTGCCAATTTTTGGTTTTGGTATCACTATTCACCTCATTGGTCAACAAAAATGTTGACTTTTGGATAGAAAATAGGTGTATTGGTTTTAACAGCCCAAACATACCACATTTTGTATTTAAAACTTGTTGGTATTGGTTGCCAATACCATTTCTAAGCTTAATGCTAATTGAACAAAATTTTCAAATTTGGTGCTTCATCTTTACTGTTCCATTTGTTATTTTTACAGTGGGAATTTGAGGAAATGGTAAACATGAAAGTTGTTCCTTATTCTGTCTAGTTGAATTTCCTTTTTTGAATCACTCAATTTGGAGTTTTGTAGCTCAAGTTATGGCCAAAATAAGTTTACTGTTCACGTGCACTGTTCATGCTGCACTTTTGGGTTTTGGCAGATTTTGGTCCAACTTTGGTCAGTAATTTGACCAAGTTAAGTTCATAATTTGGTCTAACTTTCTTCATATGAAATGTTCTACTATGCCTTAGGTTTCCATCGGTTCAAGAATCGCCTAAATCCGAGTTTTCTAGAGAGAGTTATAGCCATCCAAACATTACTGCTCAAATCAAAATCTGCAGAGTTGCAGGTTTGAACAGTGACTGTGACTGCCATTTGGGTTAGGTTATGGTCATAATTTGGGGTAGGTTTCTTCATGAAAGTTGTTTATCTATGTCTTAACTTATTGCTGTAAACATTTCAGGTCAATTGACAAAATCTACAGTGAGTTATGGCCAAATGAACAGTTACTGGTCATTTGGTCAATTCTGCAGGGGCTGTTGCAGGGTGTCCGGATTGGGGCTAAGTTTTGGTCCTCTTGCTTTGGTCTTTTGGGCATGGTTTCTTCAGCAAAAATGTGCCATTATAAGCCTTGTTTCATTTCCAATTGGCCAAACACCAATTGAACCAACACAGCCCAAGTTACGGCAGTGCAAGTGGACTGAATTTTCAGTCCCTCTGCTGCTATTCTAGGGCAGCCTACAACTTCACTTTGCAATCCTATTTTTCAGTCCATAATATGGTCAACTTACCTAAAATGGTCACTAATTGACCATTAAAATGTGCTCTAACAATTTCATAAGCCAAATCAATTTTCACTCCCCCAAAACCCTAGCTTCACCTTATGTTTTCTACAAGATGCCTTAGTTAGCATACTAATTTATTATCCTTGTGTATATGTATCTTAAACATCATTTCTAATCCACTCTAAGTCCAACAAAACCCTCATTTCTATTCCTTCAATATGGCTGCCGAAATTCATGGCATTCATACACATGGGTTTGGTTCATTTATTCCACAATTTCTTACCTATTACACATCTCTAACATGGAATTCATGTGTTTTAAATACATATGTGCACTAACCTCACTTTAACCTCTTGTAGGTAGATTTTTCCAAGTCAATCTTCACTTTCTTTCTTCTTCTTGGCTGCCAAACACTTCCCAAGAGGTAGAGACAAGTTTTTAGTGAAGGGACTTAGGGGTTTTAGGGTGAGGAAGCATGGAAATTTGAAGCTTTTGTTTGAAAATCAATGGAGGGAGAAGAGGGAGAGATTCACGTTTTGGCTGAAGAAGAAGAAGGAAACAGCAGAATTTTGGGTCCATTTGCCTCTTTTAATTGTTTAAAAAAAGACTTATTGAATGGTGATTGGTGGAGGGTATGTAAATGACATCATGTGATGTCATTATCCCTAATTTCCTTCATTTTTCTTTTCTTCTTTTCTCTACTCATTTTCAATTAAATTTTTAGCAATATTTATTCATATTTTAGATCATAATAATTATTTACTTAACTGGACAAGTCGGCCAAAAATCACCTCTGAAGGCGAAATGACCAAAATACCCTCCGTTTGGCTTAACGGGTCAAAATTGTCTGTACCGATTGAAAAATTTTTCTAGGTATTTTCTTGGCATTCTAATGCCATGGGAACCTCAATAACCCTTCTCTGGAGTCCCAAAAATTATTTTATAATTTTTCCCCTGAGTCTAGGGCTCCTCGTTGCGAGAACCGCAACTTCCCTCTGGTTACCCATCGCTAGGGCACCGGCTCGTTTAACTTAGTTGTATTTTATTTCAAAAATTTTTACTAAATTTTTCTTATTAATATTTGAGTTAATTATGATTCCCGACTTTAGTTTAAATATTTTTCCAGATGTTCTAGCTGTCCGGACCGACACCGGTCACCGGAACAGTATAATGTACAGAGTTGCTACGGGGAGGGTGTTACAACTCTTCCCCTCTAATTTAAATTTCGTCCTCGAAATTTACCTGACTTAAGTAATCGAGGAGTTGCTACCTCCTTGTTTCTTCACTTCCTTGTATCGCCTCATCGATTATGCAGGTTTGGCTCTTCCCGAGCTTCCATAGCATATACTTGTGGTGCCACCACGACTTGGGCTTTTCAACCGTCTCGAAACAATCTTACGTGTAATGTCGATGCCGCTTCTACCCGATCTTTTACCCCTTTGAACTATAGGGGAAGGTCTATCAACTTGTAGCGGAGCTATTGAACCACTCCTCTGAGGGCAATCTCTTATGAAATGATCCATAGCCCCACATTTGAAACACTCTCCAGTTAACAGTCGACACTCCCCTCTGTGTCTTCTACCACAATGCATACATTCAGGCTTTGGGGTTGATCCCCTTGTTATTGTGCCCGGGGAACTAGCTATAGATATTCCAATCTGGCCTCTACGGCCCTGTGTCTGATCTTGTGAACTAGAACCCTTAAACTTCTTACTATCAGTTGGTATACTTGACTGTCCTGGGCCCCTCTTCTGCTGTCTCTCCCTTCTGGTCTGCTCACTGATTCTTACCTTTTCAACCTTTATTGCAGCTTCCACTAGCTTGGTAAATTCTGTGATTCCCAAGGCAGTGAGCTGGATCTTGATGTTGTCATTTAGTCCCTCTTCAAATCTCTTGCACCTTTCGGCTTCATTAGGGACTATCTCCCTTCCATAGCGGCTCAATCTTACGAATTCCTTCTCATATTCGGCCACTGACAACTGTCTCTGCCTCAGGTTAATAAACTCTCTTCTTCTCTCTTCTAGGAATACATTACCCACATATTTCTTCTTAAATTCTAAAAGAAAGAAGTCCCAAGTTACAGCTTCTAGCTGCACTTCACTGGACACAATGTCCCACCATTCGTAGGCATCGTCTTGTAACAAGGATACAGTAGCTTCTAAGTTCTGCTCTGGGGTGCAGTGGAGTTGTTTTAAGACTCTGCCCGTTCTGTTCAACCAATTTTCGGCTGCAACAGAGTCATCTTCTCTTTTACCATAGAAGTCCACTGCTCCAAACTTTCTTAGCCTTTCCAGGTGTGATTTCTGCTGTGGAGCTGGTAGTGGTGGTGGTGCAGGCATTACCCCGGCCATTTGTCTAAAGAAATCGGCCATTTGCTGAAACATGGCCTGTGGAGGCTGAGCAGGCTCTACTTGAGCTGGTGGAGCAGATTCTCTCATGCCCCCAGTCTCAGCTGCTGCAGGTGGAGCATGACTCTCCACTTCCTCCTCGACTGCCCTCTGAGATGTAGGGTCCATATCCTATTCAAAATAACAAAGACAAACAGATCTGCATTAGTGTCACCTCGACTCTTACAAATGCAATGCATGGTATGGACTCAATCTAGGCCCAGAAACGCCTAAACCGTGCTCTGATACCACTAAATGTGACACCCCTTACCCGACTACAGTGTAGCCGAGCAAGTTATGCCACTCAGTGTGCCGGAGCACTCTATTTTATCTTAATTCATTTTTATCATAGTCTTGAAAATAATTTGTGAAATATAATTCATTTATTGAAATTGTAATTTATTTGAGGTTCCGAAAATTTTTAAAGAAAATCCGGCAGAGTACCGGCTAAAAATGGAGAAAACCGTTCTTCGGAACCTGTGAAAAACACTTCCTATATTCTTATTCATTCATCTCAACTCCATTTATCAAAATCTCAATATTTTTCAGTTCACATTCATTTCTCAATCATTCATTTCATGTGATAATCATATATATATCACAGATAAACATTCACTTTTTCATTTACAAACACAATTCTCATTATTTACATGAGCATCAAATTACATTTCATAAGTTCATTTACACATGAGAAAATAAGATCAATTACAAAATACCAAAATGACACCTAGTGTCCTACCAATGCAATCAGAGCTTTGTGAGGTGACACGGACACTATGCAGAATCGCAGGGATGGACTTACCCAACTGTGGTCTACCGGCTCTCGATCAAGATCTTGAGCACTACAGCGTTGCAAAGCGACGCTAAGCATAAAGCTTAGTGGTGCAAATAATAAAATAGAAAGAAATAATATGCAAATAAAAATCATAATTTCTTAGCCATTGTGTTCATAAGAACTGAATAATTACCAACTTAATGTTTAGTTGAGGGCTAATTGTAACACCCTCCCGGTAACCACTCCGTACATTCTACTGTTCCGGTGACCGGTGTCGGTCCGGATAGCTAGAATGTCCGGAAAAATATTTAAACTAAAGTCAGGAACCATAATTAACTCAAATATTAATAAGAAAAATTTAGTAAAAATTTTAGAAATAAAATACAACCAAGTTAAACGAGCCGGTGCCCAAGCGATGGGTAACCGGAGGGAAGTTGCGGTTCTCGCAACGAGGAGCCCTAGACCCGGGGGAAAAATTATAAAATAATTTTTGGGACTCCAGAGAAGGGTAATTGAGGTTCCCATGGCATTAGAATGCCAAGAAAATACCTAGAAAAATTTTTCAATCGGTACAGACGATTTTGACCCGTTAAGCCAAACGGAGGGCATTTTGGTCATTTCGCCTTCCGAGGTGATTTTTGGCCGACTTGCCCAGTTGAGTAAATAATTAATATGACATAAAATATGAAGAAATATTACTAGAAATGAAATTTGAAATGAGTAGTGAAAGAAAAGAAAATAAAATGCAAAATAATGCAAAAATGACATCATTTAAAATTTTCCAACCAATCAAATTTAAGCCATTATTTGACTAACTATTAAAAGTGATAAGAGAAGACTATATTAACAAATTGCAGCAGCCATTCTCCCTTTCAAGAAAGACCAGCCGAAATTTCCTCAACCCTTCCTCCATTGATGTTCAATTCAAGCTTCAAATTCCATACTTCCTCACCCTAAAACCTATAAGTCCCTTCATCAAAAATTAATCCCACACCTAGACAAAGCTTTTGGCAGCCAAGAAAGTGAAGGAAAGTGAAGTTTAGAGGTGGGAACAATCTGCCCTAATTAAGGTTAGTGCATATATACATCTAAAGCTTTTTAAATTCTATGTTAGAGACTTGGAATAAGTAGGAATTTGTAACTAAAATGAATGAAATCTATGTCTATCCATGCCCTAAGTTTCGGCAGCCCTATTGAATAAAAAGGGAATGAGTGTTTTGATGGACTTAAAGTGGACTAGAGATCAAGATTAAACCATGTATGCATGTGATTATGGAATGAGATAGTTAATTAAAGCATGTTGTAAAAATTCATATGGAAATTAGGGTTTGGAAAGGTGAAAGTGTGACTTGGCTTAGGAAATTGTTAGGGCACATTGTAATGGTCAATTAGTGACCATTTTAGATGTGTTGACCATAAATGGGACAGAAAAATGAGATTGCAAAGTGAGGATTGCAGGCTGCCTAGGACAGCAGCATAGGGACTGAAAATTCAGTCCCTTTGCACTGCCATAACTTGGGCAGTGGTAGTCCAATTGGTGTTTGGCCAATTGGACATGAAACTAGGCTTATAATGGCACATTTTTGCTGAAGAAACCATGCCCAAAAGACCAAAGCAAAAGGGTCAAAACTCAGCCACAATCCGGATGCCCTGCACTGAATTCTGCAGAATTTGCCAAATGAACAGTAACTGTTCATTTGGCCATAACTCACTGTAGATTTGGTCAATTGGCCTGAAATTTTTACAGCAACAAGATAAGACATAGACAAACAAATTTCATGAAGGAACCTACCCCAAATTATGGCCAGAACCCATTCAACCAAGTGACTCAAGTTACTGTTCATGCACTGTAGATATGGTAAATTTCTGCAGAATGCATATCCGGACAGCTTGGGTTTTTGAGCCATATCTGGAGCTACAAAACTCCAAATGGAGTGATTCAAAAACGGAAATTCAACTAGACAAAATAAGGAACAACTTTCATGATTTACATTTCCTCAAATTCCAACAGTAACAGTGTCCAATGGAACAGTGAAGTTGACTCACCAAAATTGAAAAATCTGTTTGTGTTGAGTTACACTTTGGAATGGCAAAAACACTTAATGCCAACAAGTTTTAAACACCAAATGTGGTATGTTGGGAGTGCCAAAGTTGATGTACACATTTTTATTCTAAAAGTCAACCTTTTTGTTGACCAATGATGAATAATGACATCAAAAAAGTTGAAATTCACAAATTGACAAATTTAAGAGTTTCAAATGCCCTAGTATACCTAACAAGATTGGTTTGGATAGTTTGGCATGCCAATAGGGTTCCGTTAGCAGTACTGCACATGGCAAAAATGCCATTCTGTGATTTCATGACTTTTGGCCATTCTGACTTTGCATTGAGACTTGGCCTTGTGCCTAATATTATTCTGACTTGTTAGTTACATTACACCGGGAGATGCATATGTGACCGATGGTGTGACGGCCCGAGGTACTAGATACCCAGTGCCAGTTTACCCATTATCCAGTCCAGTCGTCTAGTGTAGGTTACTTGGGGCAACCAAATGAATAAAAGTGAACAACGTTAATGAAACAATGAATATATCAATACCAAACAAAGAAAGCATACACATTCTCTACACATTTATTTTCTTGCTATTTTCTTTTATTATATTATTGCACCACTAAGCATTATTGCTTAGCGCGTTGCTTTTGCCACGCGTAGGTACTGGAGATCCCGATCGCGAGCCCAGTAGACCACGCATCGGGTGAGTCCATCCGCAGCTTCGCTGTCCGTGTCACCTCGTCACTGCGATTGCATTGGTAGGACACTAGATGTCATTTTGTCATTTTGTAATTAAATTTTTATTTCTCATATGTATTTGGGATTTATGTAATGTATTTTGAGGTTATTGTAAATAATAAAGATTTATGGTCATGTATGGTATTAATTTGAGTATTTAATGGTTGTTTATATATGAGAACCCTGAGAAATGGATGTTTTGAGAAATGAAAAGGTTGTTGAGACCTGAAATTGACAAATTATTGAGATATTGATATTGAGTTTGGTGTTGATATTGGAGTTTAAGATGATGGAATAAAAATATTGGAAGTGTTTTTAACAGGTTCCGAAGAACGGTTTTCTCCATTTTTAGCCGGTACTCCGCCGGATTTTCTTAAAAATTTTCGGAACCTTAAATGAATGATACTTTTGATAAATGGTTTAAATAAATTGTATTTCATAAATTATATGCAAAAGCATTGTCTAAATTAATTGAGGAATATTAGAGTGTGCGGTACACGGTGGCATTACTTACTCGTATATCGTACACGGGTAAGGGGTGTCACATTTAGTGGTATCAGAGCACGGTTTAGGCGTTTCTGGGCCTAGATTGAGTCCATACCATGCATTGCATTTGTAAGAGTCGAGGTGACACTAATGCAGATCTGTTTATCTTTCTTATTTTGAATAGGATATGGACCCTTCATCTCAGAGAGCCGTTGAGGAGGAAGTGGAGAGTCATGCTCCACTGCAGATGAGGCCCGGGGCATGAGAGAATCGCTCCACCAGCTCAAGCGAGCACTGCCACCTCCACAGGCCATGTTCCAACAAATGGCCGACTTCTTGGACAAATGGCCGGGTAATGCCAAGACCACCACCACCACCACCGGCTCCACAGAAATCACACCTGGAAAGGCTAAGGAAGTTTGGAGCTGTGGACTTCTATGGCAAGAGAGAAGATGACTCTGTTGCAGCCGAGAATTGGTTGAACAGAACGGGCAGAGTCTTAAAACAACTCCACTGCACCCCAGAGCAGAACTTAGAAGCTGCTATATCCTTGTTACAAGACGATGCCTACGGATGGTGGGACACTGTGTCCAGTGAAGTGCAGCCCGAAGCTGTAACTTGGGACTTCTTCCTCTCTGAGTTCAAGAAGAAATATGTGGGTACTGTATACCTGGAAGAGAGAAGAAGGGAATTCATTAACCTGAGGCAGAGACAGTTGTCAGTGGCCGAGTATGAGAAGGAGTTTGTTCGGTTAAGCCGCTATGGAAGGGAAATAGTCCCTAACGAAGCTGAAAGGTGCAAGAGATTTAAAGAGGGACTGAATGACAATATCAAGATACAGCTCACTGCCTTGGGAATCACAGAATTTAGCAAGCTAGTGGAAGCTGCAATAAGGGTTGAAAAAGTGAGAATCAATGAGCAGACCAGAAGGGAGAGACAGCAGAAGAGGGGACCAGGTCAGTCTAGTTCCACCCCTGGATTTGGGAAGAAGTTTAAGGGTCCTCCCGCACGAGTCTGGTCAGCCATAGGGTCGTGGTCACCTCAGGGGCCGTGCCACGTTCACCCCTAGGAGAGGTCACCCACACCATCGGTGGGCAGCTCTCCGTGGATGGGGTTCAGGGACCAGCCCGATTTTCTGCATGTCCACACCGCCGAAATGGCATAAGGGAGTGTTGGAGAGTGACGGTGCTCGCTGAGGTGTGGGTCAATAGAGCATCGATTAAGGAACCGCCCACGCAGAACTACTACTGTTGCTCCAACACAAGCGTAAAGACCGCCTCGCACCACGCAGAGGTAGAAAATGCGCAGATCTGATGCAGTGGGACCATCACAGAGGCCTACATCTGAGCCAGCAGAGAGGCCAGATAACAGACCACCTGCCAGAAATTATGCCTTGAGAGCTCAGGAGGAGCAAGATGCCCCGGACGTCATCAGGGGTACGTTCTCCCTCTACAATACTCCTGTGCATGCATTGGTGGATCCAGGATCCACTCATTCATACATCTGCATCAATCTACCCGTAGAAAGGGGGATACTGGTAGGGGAGAGTGACCAAGACATTCTGGTCACTAATCCATTGGGTCACAGTGTGGTAGTGAACAAGGTATACAAGGGTTGCCCTTTAAGGATTCAGGGGTATGAATTCTTGGCAGACTTGATTGAGTTGCCTTTCCATGAGTTTGACGTGATTTTGGGAATGGACTGGTTGTCACGTCATCAGGCAATAGTTGATTGCAAATTGAAGAGAATTTCTTTGAAAACCCCTGAGGGTAATGAAATTACAGTTGTGGGTGAAAGGACAGATTTTCTGTCTAATGTCATCTCGGCCACTGTTGCAAGAAGAATGATGAGAAAAGGCTGTGAAGCCTACCTAGCACATGTGGTGGATACTAGGCAGGCTAAGCCAAACCTGAGTGACATACCCACAGTAAGAGACTTCCCAGAGGTATTTCCTGAAGAATTGCCTGGTTTGCCACCAGAAAGGGAAGTTGAATTTGCTATTGAGACACTGCTGTACAAAGACCCATTTCCATTGCTCCTTATAGGATGGCACCTACTGAATTGAGGGAGTTGAAAACTCAGTTGCAAGAGTTGCTTGATAAGGGGTTCATACGTCCCAGTGTGTCACCATGGGGAGCTCCAGTGCTGTTTGTAAAAAAGAAGGATGGGACTTTGAGACTTTGTATTGACTACCGGCAGTTGAATAAAGTGACTGTGAAGAACAAATATCCGTTGCCTAGAATTGATGATCTGTTTGATCAGTTGAAGGGGGCAGGAGTATTTTCTAAGATTGATCTCGCATCAGTATCATCGCCTAAGGGTGAAGGATGTAGATGTGCCCAAGATCGCATTCAGACCGGTATGGGCATTATGAGTTCTGGTGATGCCCTTTGGCCTAACAAATGCACCAATGCATTCATGGACCTTATGAACCGTATCTTCCATCCATACCGGATCGGTTCGTAGTGGTCTTTATTGATGATATTCAGTGTACTCCAAGACCAGGAAGAACATGATGAACATTTGAGGATTGTTACGCAAACCCATGGGAAAAGAAGCTATATGCTAAGTTGTCCAAGTGTGACTTTTGGTGAATGAGATTGCATTCCTTGGACACATAGTGTCAGCTGATGGGATTAGGTGGATCCCAAGAAAATAGAAGCAGTGATGGAATGGAAGCCTCCCAGGAATACAACTGAGGTCAGAAGCTTCTTGGGGCTAGTGGGTATTCTGAAGATTTGTGAAGGATTTTCCCTAATAGCTACTCCAATGACCAAGTTGTTACATAAGAATGTCGATTTGTTGGAATGACAAGTGTCGGACAGCTTTTGAGAAATTGAAGGCTATGTTGACAGAGGCACCAGTGTTAACAGCCAGTGTCCGGAAAGGACTTTGTGGTCTATAGTGATGCCTCACATAATGGGTTAGGGTGTGTATTGATGCAAGAGGGGAAAGTGATCGCCTATGCTTCCAGGCAGTTAAGGCCACATGAACAGAACTACCCTACCCATGATTTAGAGCTTGCAGCAATTATCTTCGCACTGAAGATATGGAGGCATTACTTGTATGGGGAAAAGTGCTACATTTACACAGACCACAAGAGCCTAAAATATTTGCCAACCCAGAAGGAGCTCAACCTTAGGCAGGCGATGGATTGAGTTCTGAAGGACTATGACTGTAATTGATTACCATCACGGGAAGGCAAATGTAGTTCTTGATGCTTTAAGCGAGAAAGTCCATCATAGCTTTGAGATCATTGAATGCCGTCTAACCTTGATTCGAGATGAAGCTATTTTGGTGAGTTGCAAGTGAGGCCAAACACACTACAGTGAGATACTAGATGGCGAGAAGGTAGATGAGAAGCTAATGGCTATCATGAGCAAAATCCCGGAGGAAAAGCGGTGACTATGAGGTGAAAGGCGGTGTCTATGCACTATAAAGGAAGGCGTGTGTACCGGATAACGGGAATTGAAAGCGGTATTCTAAAGAGGCACACACTAGTGTATATGCTATGCACCGAAGTACAAAGATGTATCATGATCCGAAGCTCCAATATTGGTGGCTGGTATGAAGAAGGACATAGCTGACTACGTGACTAAATGCTTGACATGTCAGCAAGTCAAGGCAGAACATCAAGTTCCATCAGGTTTGCTACAGCCTATACGCATACCTGAATGGAAATGGGATCGGGTCACCATGGATTTTGTAAGTGGCCTACCTCTCATCCGGAAGAAGCATGATGCAGCATGGGTGATAGTTGATAGATTGACAAAGTCAGCACACTTTACGCCGATTAGGGTGACTACTCACTAGAGAGGTTAGCAGAATTGTATATCAGTGAGATAGTTAGACTGCATGGAATTCCACTTTCCATCATATCTGATCGAGACCCAAGGTTTACATCGAGATTTTGGAAGAAGTTGCATGAATCCTTGGGCACACAACTCCATTTCAGCACAGCTTTCCATCCTCAGACGGATGGGCAATCTGAAAGAGTAATCCAGGTAAATAATTGAAACCAATGAAATTGATACAAATATTGAATTGAAATGATAACAATAACGTGAAATACTTGTCAGGTCCTTGAGGATATGCTGAGGAGTTGTGTCATTTAGTTTGAGGGAAGTTGGGATAGATATCTCCCACTGGCAGAATTTGCATACAACAATAGCTACCAAGCTAGTATCAAAATGGCCCCGTATGAAGCGCTGTATGGGAGAAAATGTAGAACTCGGTGTCTTTGGACTGAATTGGCGAAGACAAGCGGTAGGGCTGGACACTGGTGAAACAGGCTGAGGAAAAGGTGAAATCAATCAAAGCCAACTTAAAGGTTGCCTCAGACAGACAGAAATCTTATGCCGACCTGAAGAGAAAGGAAATAGAATATGTGGTTGGCGATAAGGTGTTCCTCAAGGTGTCACCATGGAAGAAAGTATTGAGGTTTGGAAGGAAAGGTAAGTTAAGCCCTAGGTTCATTGGCCCATATGAAGTCATTGAACGTGTGGGTCCAGTAGCCTATAGGCTAGCTTTACCACCAGAGCTGGACAAGATCCACAATGTGTTCCACGTGTCCATGCTCAGAAGATACCGCTCAGATCCTTCGCATGTCATCTCCAGAGAAGAAATTGAAATACAGCCGGATTTGACATTTGAAGAAGAACCTCTACGGATCCTAGCTCGGGAAGTGAAAGAGTTGAGGAACAAACAAATTCCATTGGTGAAAGTGCTTTGGAGGCACCACAACACCGAGGAGGCAACTTGGGAAAGTGAAGAGTCGATGAGGCAACAGTTCCCTCAACTGTTTGCATTAGGTAAATTTCGAGGACGAAATTTAAATTATAGGGGAAGAGTTGTAACACCCTCCATTAACCACTCAGTACATTCTCTTTATTCGGTGATCAGGTGTGGTCGGACAGCTAGAATGTCGGAAAAATATTTAAACTAAAGTCAGAACCATAATTAACTCAAATATTAATAAGAAAAATTTAGTAAAAATTTTAGAAATAAAATACAACCAAGTTAAGCAGTAGGTGCCCAAGTGATGGGTAGCAGGAGGAAGTTGCGGTTCTCAACGAGGATCCCTAGACTCGGGGGAAAAATTATAAAATAATTTTTGGGACTCCAGAGAAGGGTAATTGAGGTTCCCATGGCATTAGAATGCCAAGAAAATACCTAGAAAAATTTTTCAATCGGTACAGACGATTTTGACCCGTTAAGCCAAACGGAGGGCATTTTGGTCATTTCGCCTTCCGAGGTGATTTTTGGCCGACTTGCCCAGTTGAGTAAATAATTAATATGACATAAAATATGAAGAAATATTACTAGAAATGAAATTTGAAATGAGTAGTGAAAGAAAAGAAAATAAAATGCAAAATAATGTAAAAATGACATCATTTAAAATTTTCCAACCAATCAAATTTAAGCCATTATTTGACTAACTATTAAAAGTGATAAGAGAAGACTAAATTAACAAATTGCAGCAGCCATTCTCCCTTTCAAGAAAGACCAGCCGAAATTTCCTCAACCCTTCCTCCATTGATGTTCAATTCAAGCTTCAAATTCCATACTTCCTCACCCTAAAACCTATAAGTCCCTTCATCAAAAATTAATCCCACACCTAGACAAAGCTTTTGGCAGCCAAGAAAGTGAAGGAAAGTGAAGTTTAGAGGTGGGAACAATCTGCCCTAATTAAGGTTAGTGCATATATACATCTAAAGCTTTTCAAATTCTATGTTAGAGACTTGGAATAAGTAGGAATTTGTAACTAAAATGAATGAAATCTATGTCTATCCATGCCCTAAGTTTCGGCAGCCCTATTGAATAAAAAGGGAATGAGTGTTTTGATGGACTTAAAGTGGATTAGAGATCAAGATTAAACCATGTATGCATGTGATTATGGAATGAGATAGTTAATTAAAGCATGTTGTAAAAATTCATATGGAAATTAGGGTTTGAAAAGGTGAAAGTGTGACTTGGCTTAGGAAATTGTTAGGGCACATTGTAATGGTCAATTAGTGACCATTTTAGATGTGTTGACCATAAATGGGACAGAAAAATGAGATTGCAAAGTGAGGATTGCAGGCTGCCTAGGACAGCAGCATAGGGACTGAAAATTCAGTCCCTTTGCACTGCCATAACTTGGGCAGTGGTAGTCCAATTGGTGTTTGGCCAATTGGACATGAAACTAGGCTTATAATGGCACATTTTTGCTGAAGAAATCATGCCCAAAAGACCAAAGCAAAAGGGTCAAAACTCAGCCACAATCCGGATACCCTGCACTGAATTCTGCAGAATTTGCCAAATGAACAGTAACTGTTCATTTGGCCATAACTCACTGTAGATTTGGTCAATTGGCCTGAAATTTTTACAGCAACAAGATAAGACATAGACAAACAACTTTCATGAAGGAACCTACCCCAAATTATGGCCAGAACCCATTCTACCAAGTGACTCAAGTTACTGTTCATGCACTGTAGATATGGTAAATTTCTGCAGAATGCATATCCGGACAGCTTGGGTTTTTGAGCCATATCTGGAGCTACAAAACTCCAAATGGAGTGATTCAAAAAAGGAAATTCAACTAGACAAAATAAGGAACAACTTTCATGTTTTACATTTCCTCAAATTCCAACAGTAACAGTGTCCAATGGAATAGTGAAGTTGACTCACCAAAATTGAAAAATCTGTTTGTGTTGAGTTACACTTTGGAATGGCAAAAACACTTAATGCCAACAAGTTTTAAACACCAAATGTGGTATGTTGGGAGTGCCAAAGTTGATGTACACATTTTTATTCTAAAAGTCAACCTTTTTGTTGACCAATGATGAATAGTGACATCAAAAAAGTTGAAATTCATAAATTGACAAATTTAAGAGTTTCAAATGCCCTAGTATACCTTACAAGATTGGTTTGGATAGTTTGGCATGCCAATAGGGTTCAGTTAGCAGTACTGCACATGGCAAAAATGCCATTTTGTGATTTCATGACTTTTGGCCATTCTGACTTTGCATTGAGACTTGGCCTTGTGCCTAATATTATTTACAGCTTGTTAGCTGTTCTGTTGCACACCGGGAGATGCATATGTGACCGATGGTGTGACGGCCCGAGGTACTAGATACCAAGTGCCAGTTTACCCGTTATCCAGTCCAGTCGTCTAGTGTAGGTTACTTGGGGGAACCAAATGAATAAAAGTGAACAACGTTAATGAAACAATGAATATATCAATACCAAACAAAGAAAGCATACACATTCTCTACACATTTATTTTCTTGCTATTTTCTTTTATTATATTATTGCACCACTAAGCATTATTGCTTAGCGCGTTGCTTTTGCCACGCGTAGGTACTGGAGATCCTGATCGCGAGCCCAGTAGACCACAGACTGGGTGAGTCCATCCGGCAGTTCTGCTCAGTGTCCGTGTCACCTCGTCACCTGCAGTGCATTGGTAGGACACTAGATGTCATTTTGTCATTTTGTAATTAAATTTTTATTTCTCATATGTATTTGTGATTTATGTAATGTATTTTGAGCTTATTATAAATAATAAAGATTTATGGTCATGTATGGTATTAATTTGAGTATTTAATGGTTGTTTATATATGAGAACCCTAAGAAAGGGATGTTTTGAGAAATGAAAAGGTTGTTGAGACCTGAAATTGACAAATTATTGAGATATTGATATTGAGTTTGGTGTTGATATTGGAGTTTGAGATGATGGAATAAAAATATTGGAAGTGTTTTTAACAGGTTCCGAAGAACGGTTTTCTCCATTTTTAGCCGGTACTCCGCCGGATTTTCTTAAAAATTTTCGGAACCTTAAATGAATGATACTTTTGATAAATGGTTTAAATAAATTGTACTTCATAAATTATATGCAAAAGCATTGTCTAAATTAATTGAGGAATATTAGAGTGTGCCGGTACACCAGGTGGCATTACTTACTCGGGTATACTGTACACGGGTAAGGGGTGTCACACTAATTACGTTTTATGATATTAACTTCTTCATGCATTTTGTTTATTTATTTTCTTCATGATCATGAGTTTCTTTGTATTCTATCGTAATCATTTCTGATATTTAATTTTCGTATTTTCTTTAACAATTAGTTCAATTACAGTTATACTTTTCCATGCCCAAGTAACCTATACAAATTGACCGGACTGGATAAACGGGTAAACTAGCACTGGGTACTAGGTACCTCGGGCCGTCACACCATCGGTCACAATGTGTCTCCCGGTATGCAAACAGAATGGCTAATAAGCCATATAAGCAATAAGGCATAAAGCCAAGTAAAACATCATAATCAGTATAGCCATAGGCTATCACATCACAGAATGGCAATGAAGCCATACATCATACGCAGTACTGCTATCAGAACCCTATTGGCATGCCAACCTATCCAAACCAATCACATTAGGCCTACTAGGGCATTTGATACTTTTGAATTCTTCAATTTTTGAATTTCAAGTTTTTATGTCACTATTCACTTCAATAGTCAACAAAAAGTTGACTTTTGCATAGATCATAGGTGCATTGGTTTTAACACTCCCAATGTACCACATTTTACATTTAAAACTTGTTGGTTTTGGTCACTTTCTCAAAGCTTAGGTCATTTTGGCAAAATTGCCAATTTTTGGTTTTGGTGTCACTATTCACCTCATTGGTCAACAAAAATGTTGACTATTGGATAGAAAATAGGTGTATTGGTTTTAACACCCCAAACATACCACATTTTGTATTTAAAACTTGTTGGTATTGGTTGCCAATACCATTTCTAAGCTTAATGCTAATTGAACAAAATTTTCAGATTTGGTGCTTCATCTTTACTGTTCCATTTGTTATTTTTACAGTGGGAATTTGAGGAAATGGTAAACATGAAAGTTGTTCCTTATTCTGTCTAGTTGAATTTCATTTTTTGAATCACTCAATTTGGAGTTTTGTAGCTCAAGTTATGGCCAAAATAAGTTTATTGTTCACGTGCACTATTCATGCTGCACTTTTGGGTTTTGGCAGATTTTGGTCCAACTTTGGTCAGTAATTTGACCAAGTTAAGTTCATAATTTGGTCTAACTTTCTTCATATGAAATGTTCTACTATGCCTTAGGTTTCCATCGGTTCAAGAATCGCCTAAATCTGAGTTTTCTAGAGAGAGTTATAGCCATCCAAACATTACTGCTCAAATCAAAATCTGCAGAGTTGCAGGTTTGAACAGTGACTGTGACTACCATTTGGGTTAGGTTCTGGTCATAATTTGGGGTAGGTTTCTTCATGAAAGTTGTTTATCTATGTCTTAACTTATTTCTGTAAAACTTTCAGGTCAATTGACCAAATCTACAGTGAGTTATGGCCAAATGAACAGTTACTGGTCATTTGGTCAATTCTGCAGGGGCTGTTGCAGGGTGTCCGGATTGGGGCCAAGTTTTGGTCCTCTTGCTTTGGTCTTTTGGGCATGGTTTCTTCAGAAAAAATGTGCCATTATAAGCCTAATTTCATGTCCAATTGGCCAAACACCAATTGAACCAACACAGCCCAAGTTATGGCAGTGCAAGTGGACTGAATTTTCAGTCCCTTTCTTTCTTGTCTAGGGCGACCTACAACTTCACTTTGCAATCCTATTTTTCAGTCCATAATATGGTCAACTTACCTAAAATGGTCACTAATTGACCATTAAAATGTGCTCTAACAATTTCATAAGCCAAATCAATTTTCACTCCCCCAAAACCCTAGCTTCACCTTATGTTTTCTACAAGATGCCTTAGTTAGCATACCAATTTATTATCCTTGTGTATATGTATCTTAAACATCATTTCTAATCCACTCTAAGTCCAACAAAACCCTCATTTCTATTCCTTCAATATGGCTGCCGAAATTCATGGCATTCATACACATGGGTTTGGTTCATTTATTCCACAATTTCTTACCTATTACACATCTCTAACATGGAATTCATGTGTTTTAAATACATATGTGCACTAACCTCACTTTAACCTCTTGTAGGCAGATTTTTCCAAGTCCCAATCTTCACTTTCTTTCTTCTTCTTGGCTGCCAAACACTTCCCAAGAGGTAGAGACAAGTTTTTAGTGAAGGGACTTAGGGGTTTTAGGGTGAGGAAGCATGGAAATTTGAAGCTTTTGTTTGAAAATCAATGGAGGGAGAAGAGGGAGAGATTCACGTTTTGGCTGAAGAAGAAGAAGGAAACAGCAGAATTTTGGGTCCATTTGTCTCTTTTAATTGTTTAAAAAAAGACTTATTGAATGGTGATTGGTGGAGGGTATGTAAATGACATCATGTGATGTCATTATCCCTAATTTCCTTCATTTTTCTTTTCTTCTTTTCTCTACTCATTTTCAATTCAATTTTTAGCAATATTTATTCATATTTTAGATCATAATAATTATTTACTTAACTGGACTAGTCGGCCAAAAATCACCTCTGAAGGCGAAATGACCAAAATGCCCTCCGTTTGGCTTAACAGGTCAAAATTGTCTGTACCGATTGAAAAATTTTTCTAGGTATTTTCTTGGCATTCTAATGCCATGGGAACCTCAATAACCCTTCTCTGGAGTCCCAAAAATTATTTTATAATTTTTCCCCAGAGTCTAGGGCTCCTCGTTGCGAGAACCGCAACTTCCCTCTGGTTACCCATCGCTAGGGCACCGGCTCGTTTAACTTGGTTGTATTTTATTTCAAAAATTTTTACTAAATTTTTATTATTACTATTTGAGTTAATTATGATTTTCGACTTTAGTTTAAATATTTTTCCGGATGTTCTAGCTGTCCGGACCGACACCGGTCACCGGAACAGTATAATGTACAGAGTTGCTACGGGGAGGGTGTTACATTTGTCCTCTCACCCAAACTCATTGCTTTTGTTGGGTTGGAAAGGTCATTTTTTTTTTAATTTCAATTGCACACTTGCACTCTTTCTTGAGTTCTGCATCCTCTCTTAATTTTTTTTGTTGCACTTAATATACTTTTTACTTATGCTTTTAGCTTCCTCAAAAGGGTAGGGTAGGTGTTTAGGCTAGGGGCTAGGTAAATAATATGGGTAAGCAACAAATTCTAAGGGATAAGTATAGGTTTCAAGTTGGCTGCAAGGGACATATATATTTTAACTGGGTGTGGCTAATACTTAGTGAGACTATATCAAAGAATGCCATAATCATCTCTTCATCAAGCATATGCTAGGATTTTGCCTCGATAGTGAAGGAGCAGAAGCATAAAAAATACAAGTTTAGATCATTGATGTAACACCCCTTACCCGTCTACAGAATAGCCGAGCAAGGCGTGCTACACGGCGTGCCGGAGCACCTAGTCTGTGATTATCACATTTTCTAAACTCAATTTGATTTTAAGAAGTGTTTTTGTGCTATTCATAGCATACTGGTTCGATTTTCACACTTTAATAAAGTCAATGTTTTAAAATAGTAATAAAAATTTGGCAAGGTGCCAACTATATTTCGGACAAACTGTCCTTCCAAACCTGTTAAAAACAGTTTAATATGATAATATTAAAATCTCAAATATTTCACAGTCTCTATTTCTCAATAAAGTCTATAGACTTTTACAGTCACTAAACAGTTCCATAATACAGTCCATAATAATTTAAATATATATAGAAAATCTCTATGTCATTTAATATGTACAAAATATTACAAACTTTAGCGCTTTCATAACATTACAAAATACATGGGCTGAATTTCAAATATACAACAAAAGTACAAAATACAAGATATCCTAAGTCCTACCATGTATGCAATGCAGTGCAGATGACTCTGGACTCCTGTGCAGATCTGATGTCTTACCCGGTCGTAGGTCTGCTGAGCTCCCCAGCTGTATCTTCAATACCTACACGTTACAAAAGCAACGCGCTAAGCAATTTTGCTTAGTGGTGCCAAATATAAAGAAATATACACTAAAATAAAGTAAATAAAGTGTTTACAAATTTTTGATGGTGCTGTATATCAGTAGACTGGATTTAGGTATTTGAATTTAATAGTACTTGAATTACTGCCCGTGTAGCCTATATAGTGACCAGACTGGATAAATGGATATACTGGCACTGGGTACCTAGTACCTCGGGCCGTCACACCATCGGTCACAAAGTGTCTCCCGGTGTGCAAATAGCATGGCTAAAAAGCCATATAGTCAATCTGGCGAAAAGCCAAAAATAAATACACAATATGTATAGCCGTAGGCTATTAAAGTCACAGTGCGGCATAATAAGTCGTAAAAACACAGTATGGCATAAAGCCATTTACAGAACAGCTGTTAGAATCCTATTGGCATGCCAACCTATCCATACTAGTCAACTAGGCAAACTAGGACACATTATTAATTAATTGTTTAATTCTTCAATTTTTGGAGTTTACTAACTATTATATAATTCACAAGTCAATGCATATGTTGACCCTTTTAGGTAATATGGATAAGTTGTTTCTAGCATCAATATGTCACAATTTATATCTCAATATGTTGCCAATATAGTGCAATTTACCATTTTTACAAGTTGGCATTCATTGCCAAAATGCTTCAAGCATCATTGTATGTAAAATGTCAAATTCTCAATTTTTGTATGCTAGATTAGTCTAGCTTAAAGTCCTATTTTCCTTGGTTTTTAGCTTCTGGTCAAAGAAGAAAAATTGTAGCTCTATGTCTTATTGCATGCAGGGCAAAATTTCAGGTCATTCTGAGTTGTGTGAACCAAGATATGGTCAATTTGCTAAAGCTGGACAGATTGCACTTTTAGTGCAAAATTTGGTCAATTTTAAGGTCACTTTTGGTTCGGCAGATTTTGTACCCGAACTTGTGCAAGCCATTTGACTTGGTTCTGGCCATTTCTGGGCTTGAATGTCTCCATAAGACTTGTAGATATAGGTTTTAACTATTCATGGTCAAAAGTTTAGGTCAATTGGACCTGTTTTGTGTGAGTTATGGCCTAAACACTAACTGCTACCCAAATAGTCAGTTTTCAGGCCTCAAATGCACTAATCCGGATTTGGTCATTTTTAAGGTCAGTTTCTAGGTAGAATTTTGGCAACCTTTCTACATGAAAGTTGGCCTATTTGGTGTCTATTTTCACCTCCAATTGGCCTCATACCAATTGGGTTCACAGTTTGGTACTTATGGCCTAATTTAGGTGCTGCCTTCAATACACAACCTGCACAAAGCTCATACACTCCCAATTTAATGTTCCTTCTCCTCCTCATTACTACAATATTCAATCAACAACACTTCCATACATATATTGTACACAATTTCAGCAACAATTCTGGGCAGAATGTTCAAGTGCTCAATGCACACAATTCATCATTAAGTTCAACATTCACTTCCACCAAAATTCAACATACTTAAATACTAATATTACACATATACTCCAACATATTCATACTTCAATATCACTTACACTTGCTGCCCATAATTTAACATTAACATATATCATTAATAGACTTTTACAGTCACTAAACAGTTCCATAATACAGTCCATAATAATTTAAATATATATAAAAAATCTCCATGTCATTTAATATGTACAAAATATTACAAACTTTAGAACTTTCATAACATTACAAAATACAGGGCTGAATTTCAAATATACAACAAAAGTACAAAATACAAGATATCCTAAGTCCTACCATATATGCAATGCAGTGCAGATGACTCTGGACTCCTATGCAGATTTGATGTCTCACCCGGTCATAGGTCTGCTGGGCTCCCCAGCTGTATCTCCAATACCTACGCGTTACAAAAGCAATGCGCTAAGCAATTTTGCTTAGTGGTGCCAAATATAAAGAAATATACACTAAAATAAAGTAAATAAAGCGTTTGCAAATTTTTGGTGGTGCTGTATGTCAGTAGACTGGATTTAGGTATTTGAATTTAATAGTATTTGAATTACTGCCCGTGTAGCCTATATACTGACCAGACTGGATAAACGGATATACTGGCACTGGGTACCGAGTACCTTGAGCCGTCACACCATCGGTCACAAAGTGTCTCCCGGTGTGCAAAGAGCGTGGCTAAAAAGCCATATAGTCAATCTGGCGATAAGTCAAAAATAAATACACAATATGTATAGCCGTAGGCTATTAAAGTCACAGTGCGGTATAATAAGCCGTAAAAACACAGTATGGCATAAATCCATTTACAAAACAGCTGTCAGAATCCTATTGGCATGCCAATCTATCCATACTAGTCAACTAGGCAAACTAGGGCACATTATTAATTAATTGTTTAATTCTTCAATTTTTGGAGTTTACTAACTATTATATAATTCACAAGTCAATGCATATGTTGACCCTTTTAGGTAATATGGATAAGTTGTTTCTAGCATCAATATGTCAGAATTTATATCTCAATATGCTGCCAATATAGTGCAATTTACCATTTTTACAAGTTGGCATTCATTGCCAAAATGCTTCAAGCATCATTGTATGCAAAATGTCAAATTCTCAATTTTTGTGTGCTAGATTGGTCTAGCTTAAAGTCCTATTTTCCTTTGTTTTTAGCTTCTGGTCAAAGAAGCAAAATTGTAGCTCTATGTCTTATTGCACGCGGGGCAAAATTTCAGGTCATTCCAAGTTGTGTAGACCAAGATATGGTCAATTTTAAGGTCACTTTTGGTTCGGCAGATTTTGTACCCGAACTTGTGCAAGCTATTTGACTTTGTTCTGGCCATTTCTGAGATTGTGTGTCTTCATAAGACTTGTAGATATAGGTCTTAACTATTCATGGTCAAAATTTTAGGTCAATTGGACCTGTTTTGAGTGAGTTATGGCCTAAACACTAACTGCTGCCCAAATGGTCAGTTTTCAGGCCTTAAATGCACTAATCCGGATTTGGTCATTTTTAAGTTCAGTTTCTAGGTAGAATTTTGGCAACCTTTCTACATGAAAGTTGGCCTATTTGGTATCTAGTTTCACCCCCAATTGGCCTCATACCAATTGGGTTCACAGTTTGGTACTTATGGCCTAATTTAGGTGCTGCCTTCAATACACAACCTGCACAAAGCTCATACACTCCCAATTTAATGTTCCTTCTCCTCCTCATTACTACAATATTCAATCAACAAAACTTCTATACATATATTGTACAAAATTTCAGCAACAATTCTGGGCAGAATGTTCAAGTGCTCAATGCACACAATTCATCATTAAGTTCAACATTCATTTCCACCAAAATTCAACATACTTAAATGCTAATATTACACATATACTCCAACATATTCATACTTCAATATCACTTACACTTGCTGCCCACAATTTAACATTAACATATATCATTAATAACCACATGTTCACACACAAATTCATGCTCTTAGGGGCTGCCAAACATGGCAGTTTGCTTAAGGCATCAAGGTTCCATTTCACACCTTTAATCTAAAAACTACATGAACATACTTAAATACAAACTTACTACAATTTTCATTTGAATTAATCAACCTTCATTTTCATTCATTAGAAGTAAAAATAACTCAAGCTCAACAAGGGTTCATGGCTGCCAAAAATGAACAAGTCCATTTCTCACTATTTCTTTCATTTCTCTTCACCAAAACACTCACCTCAACCTAAACACAAGCTTTACTAAAGCAAGGGAGAGGTTTTGGACACTTACAACTTTTGGAGCTTATCAAAACTTCACCAAATCTGGTTTTTCTTGTTGCCAATATCTTCCCCAAGGTGAATAGGCAAGCTTTAATGAAGGAAGCAAGTGAAAATGAGGGCTTGATGATGGAGAGAGAAAGCTTCATGCATGGTGGCCATGGAGGTCTTTGAGAGGATCAATTCGGCAAGCTTCTCCCAAGGTTGAAGATGACCCAATTCTGCCCACTAATGTTTATTTTATGTAGTTTATAATATAGTTAGTGGAGCACTAATGAGTTGTTTAATGTTTAATTATATTAAGTTTCCTTTATTTACACATTTACCTCTTTTCTTTCACAATTTACATAATGTATCACAATTTAATTTTTCATGTCATTTCTAAAGTGTAATATCATTTATTTTTAATGGATATTGAGGTCAAAAGGCAACACTAGGTGTCAAATGACCAAAATACCCCATTTCGGGTTATATTCTCGATTTTTCGGTAACACCGATTTTTGTCTGTTTCTCGATTTTTCATTTTTCTTTGTACTAATCTATTAATTTTTTTTTGATATTTATAGTGTCAATTACATTTCAGTAAACCTTTATTTATGTCTCAAAATTAAATTCAGAGGGTTCCCCGCGGTCCTGGGGTCGGCAATGGCCTTCCCAGTCAATACCAATCTGTCATGCATTTACTGTTTAACTTAGCATCATTTTCTCTCTTTCATTTTTGTTAGATTTTTCTTGTATTTTCTTTTTATTTATTTCATCATTATATGTGTGTTTACTATCATCGAAGTGTAGTTCCAGACATCCTAACTTGCCTGGACTATTATTTGACTACTGGAACAACTGAACGTACAGAACACGTACAGTGGGGATGTTATAATTGAAATTCAAAATTTTTCTTCTAGGGTCATATGCATCATACAAGATTTATTTTAATCTATTTGATTTTAATGATAAACAGCATATTAAAACTCTTTTAATATATTTTTGGATCTACATTTGCCATTTAAGATTTTAGAATTAACAGATTAATCCATTAGAATCCTAGATTAGATCAAGAACAAGTGCACTAACCTTTTGATGCACTGCAGTGTGTTTGGCACCTTTGGGATGCGTTTTTAGGACACCAGATGTTGTCCCTCTAGCTTGTCCACACCAAGATCACCTATGGCAGCCCTTGAACAGCTTCTAAAGCTTTTTCTATGAATTAGAAAATCAAGTTTTGCCTTTTGAGAGATTACAGATGTAAACAGGATACTAGAAATAATTTCTAGTATTTTTAATTCAAGCGATTGTTTGCTAGTCTCTTTGAATTGATGAGAGATGAAGAAGAAGAAAGGAGACGGCAGCCAAGGGTGGCGGCATAAGGAGAGAATGGCAGCTTGTGTATTTTGTTCTTTCATTCTTACACTTATATAGCTAGGTCACTACTTAAAACCCTTGCCACATGTCACCTTCTGATTGGCTCTAGGTTTTAATTGACCCAATCAGATTGTGCTAAGTGTCAAACCAATATTTAATCTTGACTTTAATCATCTTACATGATTAAAAGACATTTGGCAAGCTTATGTGTAGTGCCATCTGTCACCATCTCATGGTGCCACATGTCACCCTTTGAAATGACCAAAATACCCCTGTGTCTTAATTTTGAGTTCTCAACCCAAAATAATTACTTCTCTTCTTCTAATCAATTTATATCAAATATTAATTAATTAATTAATTAATCTCTATTAATTAATTTCTCATTAATTAAAATCATATTTAAATACTTTAAATATAAATTTAACTTATATTATACATCCAATAACCTAGATTTGGTTTCAAGCTATGCTAGGGACTTTGCAATCTAATTGCAAATCAAACCTATTTAATTAATCAATTAAACTCTTTAATTAATTAATTAAACTCTTTAATTAATTAATTAAATCATATTTAATTTGGTAATTTCTTGTGCATGTGTGTGACTTACTAGGCTCATCACTAATTGGCAATGAGACATGATATCAACTCTTAATATCATTAGAACTCTTTCTTACCATAAATGATTTCTCTAAATCGTTTTATGCACCTCATAGACCATGGTTAACACCTAGCATAGCATGCCATGGCCACCTAATTAGTAATAAGGTTTACCTTAAATGAACCTATAATCATATGTTACCATGCACTAGAATCTCTTTGTTACAAAATCCCAACTCAAGCTGGAGTCATGATTTATGTTAAACTCCATTTGCTAGGAATATTATATTCTCTTTTAATTCCAGTTCTTGATTAAAAGATTTTCTCATTAGAAACTCTTTTCTGATTAAATCTATCTATCCTGGGCCAAGAACTTGAAACATCAAGAACAATTAAATGAACATAGGATTTTATCCCTATTTAGTTAGAGGAACAGATTCCATCTTGATAAACACCTACCTCCATATATAACTAGTAGGAGCCAACACATGCCCATATACCCATACACAGTACAAGTATGAAAGCAGTATCAAACTCAAACCACCCATATACAAGATAATTGTGCTATCTCAGGTCTAAAGATTATATGCACTGATATGATTTATGACAATACATTGATAAGAGTAAACTCCATGTGCTTATCATAAGTGCCACTGGTTCAACCTACTTATCATGTATAAGTGCCTATCATGTTTGTCATGTAACACCCCTATGTTTGGTAGTGCGTTCTACTGTTCCGGTGATCAGTGTCTGTCCGGACAGCTAGGATGCCTAGAACTACATTTAAATGTCAGTGAGGAGACATAAAATAATGAAATACAAGAAAGGAAAATACAAGAAAAATAAAGGAAAAATTATAGGAATGAAATAAAACCAAGTTAAATGAGCCAGCACCGTAGCGTTGGGTGACCGCATGGGGAAGTTACGGCGCAGGCAATAGCCGACCCCAGGACTACAGGGAACCTTTGGAATTTAGTTTTGAGACATAATTAAAGACTTATTGAAGTATAAGTGACATTAGAAATGTCAAAAAAAAATTAATTAATTAGTACAAAGAAAAATAAGAAATCGAGAAACCGATAAAATCGGTGTTATCGAAAAATCAGGAATATAACCCGAATAGGGGCATTGTGGTCTTTTGACACCTCGAGTTGCCTTTTGACCTAAATGTCCATTAAAAATAAATTGTAATAAAGTTTGAAAATGCCATGAAAAAAATGAAATATTATGTGTTGTATAAATAAGGAAAATTATGGGTGTAATGTTGAATAAATAAAAGTTTAACATTAAATTAGATTTTTTAATCACTTAGTGCTCCACTAACATATGATAATTGACACATATCCAAGCTTTGGATAGCCACCTCCACTAAGCAACCTTCTTCCTCATCCTTTCTTCTTCATTGCCGAACCAAACTCTCCCAAGCTCTCATCCATGGCCGTCCACCATGCATGGGCCAATTCACCATGATCAAGCCACCCAATCCTCAAGTTGTCTTCACTAAAGTTAGAGTACACCTCTTGGGCAGTAGTTTGGGAGCAAGAAGGGAGAGTTTTGAAGGAGTTTTGACAAGTTCCACTTGAGGTATATGTTCATTTCTTCATCCTTTCTCCATCCTTTCTCCATTAAAGCTTGTGTGGGTGTTGTGGTAAATGGATTTATGGAAGAAGTTTTGAGTTTTGATGAGTTAGGGTGCTACTCCATTTCGGCAGCCATGGGAGTTCATCATGTATAGCTTATTTTTGCATGTAAATGGTAGTTTGAGATGTTAAATTAAGTGCTTATGTGTATTAAAGTTAAATTCCATGTATAAAGTTTGAATGGTAAGCTTAAAAAGTGAAAATGGAAGTTGATGTGTATGTGTACTTTTTTGGCAGCCTCATGATGAAGATTGAAGTGTTTAAATTCATGAAAAGGTTGTTGGATTATGGTACTAAAAGTGGCAGCTTATGTATATGATTGAGTAGAGAATAAATATGTAATTTGATGATAGAAGTAATGTGTAATAATTAGGAGTGTTTATGTGTATATGTTGTAGGGTTTGGACCTTGTGAATTATGGTTGCATTTGGTGCATTATGAAATTGTTATATTCTGTCCAAGTTGACCTATAATGTAAGGTGATGAATGGTTATGGTTAGTGCCAAATGCAGAATGGTGTGAGGAAGTAAAGATGTAGTTGGTACAAATGTGTTTGATTTGGTGTTTGAGAGGCATGTAGAGGGCAGTGTGTAAATGAGCCTATAACTCTAAGTGTGTAACTCCAATTGGTATGAGGCCAATTGGAGGTGAAACTAGGCACAAAATGTGCCAACTTTCATGAAGAAATCCTACCTAAATTCTGTCCAAAAAGTGACTTGAGAAATGACCAAATCTGGATTAGTGAATTGAAAACCTGAAAATTGACCATTTGGACAGTAGTTAGTTTTTTGGCCATAACTCACTCAAAACAGGTCCAAATGACTTGAAATTTTTACCATGGATAGATTAGACATAGAGATACAACTCTTATGAAGACACCAAAACCCAGAAATGACCATAAGCAAGTCAAAATGCTTGCACAAATTCGAGTATAAAAACTGCCAGAACCGGAAATGACCTAAAAATGACCTAAGTTTGTCATTTTAGTGCAATTTGACCAGTAATAGTAAAATGACCATAACTTGGCCTAGTAAACTCCAAATGACCTAAAATTTGTGGCAAAAGTTCACTAAGACATAGACCTATAAGTTTGTAAGTCGAACCAGAAATCGAAAACAGAGGAAACTAGGTCGTCCGGCTAGGTCAAAATAGCATACCGAAATCTGATAAATTGCAATAAAATACAATACACTTAAAAATGAAATTAGTAACTTATACCAAAACTAAAGGACTATAAAATGTGACATATTGGTAACATTAAACCTAATTCACCTAGAGTGCATCAAAGGTCAACATTATAGGTTGACTAAGGAAAGTAATAGTATTAAATAAATTAATTATTGAACCTTATTATTAGAGACAGTTTAAATGAGTACTGAAACACTTTAAATTATGTGTTTTAGTTAGCAAAGACTCAGGGAAGGGGAAGGAAACACTGAGTCAGAGCCAAGAGATTACACTTCAGAGGTTTGTGCACAACAATTATTTCTTTTGAATTTTCAATTGAAATAAATTATGACTATTTGTATGTTATTATTTTAAATTGTGGAAAATTGTTTGAATGGAAATTTGATGGATACTTATTGCTTGAAAAATATTGCAAATGGTTTGAAACCACAGCTATCATGTATATTGATTGAATTCCTTGCTAGCTTATCTAGTGGGATGAATTGACTTTGAATTCCCTCTCTGGTTGAAGTGTTGAGGTGTGTGTCTGTTGAGGACAAATAGGATGAGTACTCATTTATTTGCTAGCTAGCTATGTTATTCCTCACTAGCCATCGGGTTTTGGGATGAATTGGACTATGGAATCATGATTAAGCTGTGTGTGTGATTTATTGATATTTATTGTGATATTGTGAAATAGAGTTTAATTCTTTACGACATTCACTGTATTTTGAATTTAACTATGATTTTAAGTATCCATAGTTTATATAATTTATGGTTTATGGTTTTAAATTATATTTTCTTAATGTTGTGTACCACTGAGACATTGGCTCAGCGATAGCTTTTTTATTGCTGTCGTAGATAGACAGACGGACAGAGCAGTAGAGTAGGCTGCTTGTGCTATATTTTGAGATTTCGCCGGGTATATTGAGTATACCATATTTTGTAGTTTTTGTTGTAATGTATGTGCTCTGTATGTATATATTGTACTTGGTCTTGAGCAGTCGTAAACTAAAATTGTAAATTATTTTAGCTTGTAAAAATATTGTGACATATTTCTTTTATCTCAGCTTTTGAAAACACTGAAAAATTGATGTTGAATTGAGTTGAGAAATTTATTGTGTTGAACTATTATTGGAGTTTGGGATTGAAGAAATATATATTGGAAGTGCTTTTTTACAGGTTTTTGAAGAACTGCTTTATTCAAAATACAGATGGCACTCTGCCAAAAATTTTACAGAAATCACTGATACTTAGATTTGTTATTTGGTTTCACTTCAGTAAAAAAATTTTAACACCTGTCAAAAGTACTCATCACTGTAAAAAGAAATAAGAAAATGTTTAAAATCCTTGTAGTGTATTTAATGGGTTATCAGTAGACGAAGTTTGGTAATTCATTAGCTATACTACGGGATCATGTTATGCCTTACGGAAGGGTAGGGTGTGACATGTCATATGGCATGAGACTCACCATTCCATCTTATTTACATCTCATATAAATAACTTGGGAACAAACATGATTACAATCAATCTGGATAAGTCATGTCCTTATTGTGAAGTATCCTTCATGATGAACCTATTTATGATACCTTGTGCTAGAAATACTATCACTCATATTCTTAACAACTTAAGAATAGAATTTCTAATAAAATATCAATGGACCTTTTCTATTACACATAAATATATTATGTAAATGGAAAAGTGCAAATGCCTTTTATTAATAAAAACGTGTACAAGATACATACTAAATGATATGCTCTAGGGCATACTACTAACAATCTCCCACTAGCACTAGAGCCATTCATTACAATGTCTTAGACCCATCTTCTCAAGGTGTCTGTTTAGCTGAGTTTGTGACAAAGGCTTAGTGAATGGATCAGCTGAATTTTCAGCTGATGCTATTTTCTGCATGGCTACATCGCCTCGTCCAACTATTTCTCTAATAATGTGGTAGCGCCTTTCTATGTGTTTGGATTTCTAGTGAGATCGGGGTTCCTTAGCCTATGTGACTGCTCCATTGTTGTCACAGTGAAGTGGAACTGCTGACTCAATGGAAGGAACTACTGCAAGTTCTGTCACGAACTTCTTTATCCAAACAGCTTCCTTTGCAGCATCTGATGCAGCAATATACTCAACCTCGGTAGTGAAATCTACAGTCGTACTCTGTTTGGAACTCTTCCAACTGACTGCACCTCCATTATAAATGAACACATACCTGAGGTAGACTTTCTATCATCGATATCTGATTGGAAATCAGAATTAGTATAACTATCCAATTGCAAGTCTCCTCCTCCATAAATCAAGAATAAATCCTTAGTTCTTCTCAAGTACTTAAGGATATTCTTGACAGCTATCTAGTGTTCCAAACCTAGGTTGGATTGATACTTGCTAGTCAAACTAACAGCATATACAATATCCGGCCTAGTACACAAAAATTGCATACATCAAACTTCCAATAGCAGAAGCATATGGAATCCTGGCCATTTTATCTCTTTCTTCAAGTGTCTTTAGAGACATCTCTTTAGAAAGGTGGATACCATGTCTCACTGGTAACAATCCTCTCTTGGAATTAAGCATGTTAAACCTCTTTAACACTTTTTCCAAGTATAGACTTTGGGATAAACCAATTATTCTTTTTGCATTATCTCTATAGATGCAAATCCCAAGAATATAGGTTGCCTCCCCTAAGTCTTTCATGGAGAATGTATTTGACAACCATACCTTTACAGTTGTCAACATACCTGTGTCATTACCCATCAATAAAATGTCATCCACATATAAGACAAGGAAAATGACAACACTATCAGTAACCTTCTTATATACACATGGCTCATCCTCATTTTTGATAAAACAAAATGACTTAATGGCTTCATCAAAATGGATGTTCTAACTCCTCGAAGCTTCTTTCAACCCAAAAATGGATTGCTTTGGCTTGCATACCTTGGAACCATCTTTGGATTCAAAACCTCTAGGTTGTTCCATGAAAATGTTTTCTTCAATGTATCCATTGAGAAAAGTTGTTTTGACATCCATCTATAAAATCTTATAGTCATAGTATGCAGCTATTGCTAACAGAATCCTAATTGATTTAAGCATGGCAACAAGCGAGAAAGTCTCCTCATAGTCAATTCCTTGCCTTTGGCGAAACCCTTTCGCTACTAGCCTTGCCTTATAGGTCTCTACCTTACCATCATAACCAATTTTCTTCTTGAAACCCTATTTGTTCCCTATAGGTATAATACCTTCAGGTGGGTCAATAAGAACCTAAACTTGATTCTTATATATGGAATCAATTTCGAATTTCATGGCATCAATCCATTTTGAAGAGTCTATATCTGATACAGCTTCTTCATAGGTAAGTGGGTCATCTCCATGATCTACTTCTTCATGAGTAGACAACTCTTGTTCTTCTTCATGAAGGAAACCATATCTCACTGGTGGGTGAGATACCCTGGTTGTTCTGCAAGGAACAACTATACATGTATCATCAATAGGTGTAGGTTGACTAGATAGATCTATATCCATCTAATTTGTTAATTGGTCAGAATTCTCCAATTCCAACTCTATTTGCCTTCCTTTGCCTCCTTTTTGAACAAACTATTGTTCAAGAAATGTGACATCTCTACTTATCGCAACCTTTTGTGATGTAGGCAAATAAAATAATATCCAAAACTATCTTTTGGATATCTAACAAATTAACCCTTTTCTAATCTGGTTTCTAATTTATCAGTGTTCAGCTTTTTGACATAAGCTGGATAACCCCAAATCTTAACATGCTTAAGACTTGGTTTTCTTCCATGCCATATCTCATAAGGTGTGGAAAATACTGATTTTGATGGAATCCTATTCAGAATATACAAAGCCGATTCTAATGCAAATCCCCAAAAAGAGATTGGCATATCAGTATAGCTCATCATACTACGTACCATATCCAATAGGGTATGATTTCTCCTTTCAGATACACCATTCAACTGTGGTGTTCCTCGAGGAGTCAGCTAGGAAACAATGTCGTACTCTCTCAAGTATTCATCAAATTCAGTACTCAAATATTCACCTCCATGATCTGATCGAAGTGCTTTAATACTCTTTCCTGTTTGATTTTCTACTTCAGATTTAAATTCTTTGAACTTTTCAAAGGATTCATGTTTGCATTTCATCAAATACAAATACCCAAACCTTGATTTATCATCAGTAAAGTTAACAAAGTAATGAAAACCACCTCTAGCCATTTCTTTAAATGGACCACATACATCACTATGTATTAGCTCCAAAATATTTTTAGCTCTTAGCCCCTGTCCTACAAAGGGTGATCTAGTCATTTTTCCCTGAAGGCAAGATTCACAAGTTGGAGTAGGCTCAGAGCCCTATGAGGATAAAATCCCCATTTTTTCCAGTTTTGCAATCCTATCTTCTGCAACATGACATAACCTTAAGTGCCAAATATATTTTGAACTAGAGCTGATTTTCACCATGGCATTGCATTCATTTAGATCACTTGCATTCATTTTGTGTTTTTCATTATTATCCAAATAATAAAGACCATCATTCATATAACCCGAACCAACATATTTATTTCCAAAATAAATATTGCAAACATCATCTATGAACTAAAATTCATAGCCATTTCTAGTCAAACTAGATATAGAAATTATGTTCTTAAAAGCATCAAGTACATATAAAATATAATCCAAACACAAAACATGTCCAGACATGTAAAAAGATTTAGATCCTATGGCTAAAGCTTCAACAGTTGAGCCATTGCCAATCCAGACACTAACATCTCGAGAACGCAAGATGCTACGATTTGCTAGTTCCTGCATATCATAAGAAATATGAGAACTAGCACCAGTATCTAAAACCTAAGCTGTAGATGAATTATGAGTATCATTAGAATCTAAATAACAAGTTATGGACATACCTTTCGAAGGTGTATCCTTCTTGCCCTTCAGAGAAGCAAAATACTCTGGGCAGTTCCTTTTCTAGTGCCCATCCTGCTGGCAGTGGAAACACTTTCCTTTGCCTCCATCAAATTTAGTCTTCCCTTTCTGTTTAGCTATTTTCTTGGAAGGACCAGGAATTTGAGATTTCTTTTTCTTATTGTCCTTCTTCTTGTTGGACTTTCCAGCAGAAGAAGATGCAATCAAAGCTAACTCTTTTCCTTTATTGCCCAATATATTCTTTTGGGCAATAACCAGCATGTTGAGTAAACCAGCCAAGGTGCATTCCTGTTTATTCATATGGAAATTTGTCACAAAATTTCCAAATGACTCAGGTAGGGACTGAAGGATCAAATCCGTCTGCAGTTGGAAATCCATGTTAAAGTCAAGGTGTTCTAGCTACTCAATCAGCCGAATCATTTTGTGGACATGATCCCCAATATTCTGTCCCTTAGACATCCTCATGCGGAATAGCTGTCTAGATATCTCATACCTAGAATTCCTGTTGTGCTCACCATAAAACTCTTGTAGGTGAAGGAGGATCTCACTTGCACTCTGCATGTTTTCATGTTGCTTCTGTAACTCATTACTCATAGAAGCAAGCATGTAACACTTAGCTCTCATATCATGCTCCTTCCACTTGTCCAAAGTTTCATGTTCCTCTGGAGTGTCCTCTGGAAGTAAGGGACCAGGAACATTTGAATCTAAAACATATCCTATATGTTCAAGGTTCATAACAAGTTTCAAATTTCTTAGCCAATCAGATAGATTAGGCCCTGTCAACCTATTTCGATTATGTATGCTTGCAAGGATATTGGATGGTGGTGGTTATTCTGTACTCATTTTTATCAGAAAATTAACTACAGAAAATAACTAGATTAATTAGTAAATGTATCATATAATTAACCAAAATGATTATGGTCTTTTAATCAAATTGGTCCTCCACTAACTTAGCGAATCCTACACTTTCAAAGTAGAAAATGGAAATCCTAGTTGGATGGATTTCTAGTGGGTGATTGAATTCTTATAATTCTGTTGATCATCCTCATGTATATCCATTATTTGAATTACAATAAACTATAAGTGAGCAACTCCTTGCCCATCACATCTCATGTGAGGTTTAATCCTTTACCTAGCCCTTAATGCTCAAAATCTCAGGTACATCCATTATTGACTTATCTTGCATTAGTTAAATTGATCCCATTGGGCCAGTAATTATGCAAATATTTTTAATGTCCTCAGGTACATCCAATATTGGCCACCAAACCATTTACATGATTACAACATCTCATGCTTAACAATTATTCTTAAGAAAATCTCTTAAATTAATTGCATCTTATGCAAGTATTTAAAATTTCTTAAAATAATTGCCTCAATGGAGGACCCATGTTATAATTACTTTAATTATACCATTTCCAACTTAATTATTTGTTTGAAAGATTTTGTGGTCATTCTAATTACTATTAAGGTCTCACTTTGCACATTATCCATTTAGCATGCATATATCATGTACTTGCATACATTCCTATACATCTCATGCATTCATGGATAAACAATAAATATAGCATGATCATGGACTTTCTAAGGGATTCAATTTTGAGCCACCAAGAATTGAATCAGGGCATTCCTTGGTGCATTTTATTCATTCATTTTACAAGAGTTACTGAAGGAGTACATAATCAAGACTTGATCTTGAATTCCTCCCACTGGTCCCACCAATGCTCTTAACCTCCTTGATCTTCTTGTAATCCAATTACATAGTAATCCTTGGCATACCAAGGTGAATTTACAAGAACTAAATAAATGAAATTACAATCCAAAATTATTACAACCTTAATAATACATGCCCAAGAATAAATTAAAGTAAATTAATTAATTTATAGCCTAAAGAAATATAAAAGAAATAAATCCAATCACATTGGTCTTTTATAGTCCATGATCATCCATCATGCATATCACTATTTAACAATTAAATAAAACATACATACTTAAACTAAATTGAATATCTCATATTCAACTTAAAAATCCAAATTTGAATATGATTCAAAAAAATTTAAAGATTTAGATTTGAATCACATTCAAACAAATTTAAAAATTCAGATTTGAATCACATTCAAACAAATTCAAAAATTCATATTTGAATCACATTCAAAAAATTTTTAAAATTCTGATTTGAATCAAAATTTAATTGTGTGATTAAAACTCTAATTAAATAATTTAATTAGACATAAGATGAGCTTTTATATCATACAACAATTGTAAATTAAAAACCCAAACCTTGCACACACCATTGGTGACCACAAAGTGTGCGCACCAATGGTGTTCATCACCAAGCCGCCACCTTTCTTTGCAACCAGCAATGGATCTATCATCTCATGATCATACCACACAATTAAATCATATAAAAAACAATCTAAATGGCAAATATAGTGGCTCTGATACCAATTGAAGGAGCGGAAGCATGAAAAACACAAGTTCAGATAATTGAAATTCAAAATTTTTCTTCTAGGGTCACATTCATAATGCAAGATTTATTTTTATCTATTTAATTTCAATCTAAACAGCATATTAAAACTCTTTTAATATATTTTTGGATCTACATTTGCCATTTAAGATTTTAGAATTAACAGATTAATCCATTAGAACCCTATATTAGATCAAGAACAAGTGCACTAATCTTTTGATGCACTGCAGTGTGTTTGGCACCTTTGGGATGCGTCTTTAGGACACCAGATGTTGTCCCTCTAGCTTGTCCACACCAAGATCACCTATGGCAGCCCTTGAACAGCTTCTAAAGCTTTTTCTATGAATTAGAAAATCAAGTTTTGCCTTTTGAGAGATTACAGATGTAAACAGGACACTAGAAACAAATTCTAGTATTTTTAATTCAAGAGATTGTTTGCTAATCTCTTTGAATTGATGAGAGATGAAGAAGAAGAGGGGAGAGGGCAGCCAAGGGTGGTGGCACAAAGGGAGAATGGCAGCTTGTGTATTTTGTTCTTTCATCCTTACACTTATATAGCTAGGTCACCACTTAAAACCCTTGCCACATGTCACCTTCTGATTGGCTCTAGGTTTTAATTGACCTAATCACATTGTGCCAAGTGTCAAATCAATATTTAATCTTGACTTTAATCATCTTACATGATTAAAAGACATTTTCCAAGCTTATGTGTAGTGCCATGTGTCACCATCTCATGGTGCCACATGTCACCCTGTGAAATGACCAAAATACCCTTGTGTCTTAATTTTGAGTTCTCAAACCAAAATAATTATTTCTCTTCTTCTAATCAATTTATATAAAATATAAATAAATTAATTAATCTCTAATAATTAATTTCCCATTAATTAAATTCATATTTAAACTCTTTAAATATAAATTTAACTTATACTATACATCCAATAACCTAGATTTGGTTTCAAGCCATGCTAGGGACTTTGCAATCTAATTGCAAACCAAACCTATTTAATTAATCAATTAAACTTTTTAATTAATTAATTAAAGCATATTTAATTTGGTGATTACTTGTGTATGTGTGTGACTTACTAGGCTCATCACTAATTGGCAATGAGACATGATATCAACTCTTAATATCATCAGAACTCTTTCTTACCATAAATGATTTCTCTAAATCATTTTATGCACCTCATAGACCATGGTTAACATCTAGCATAGCATGCCATAGCCACACAATTAATAATAAGGTTTACCTTAAATGAACTTATAATCATCTGTTACCATGCACTAGAATCTCTCTGTTACAAAATCCCAACTCAAGCTGGAGTCATGGTTTATGTCAAACCCCATTTGCTATGAATATTATGTTCTCTTTTAATTCCAATTCTTAATTAAAAGATTTTCTCATAAAAAACTCTTTTCTTATTAAATCTATCTATCATGGTCAGGAACTTGAAACATCAAGAACAATTTAATAAACATAGGATTTTATCCCTATTTACTTAGAGGAGTAGATTCCATCTTGGTCAACACCTACCTCCATATATAACTAGTAGGAGCCAACAGATGCCCATATACCCATACACAATATAAGTATGAAAGCAGTATCAAACTCAAACCACCTATATACAAGATAACTATGCTATCTCAGGTCTAAAGATTATATGCACTGATATGATTTATGACAATACATTGACAAGAGTAAACTCCAAGTGCTTATCATAAGTGTCACTGGTTCGACCTACTTATCATGTATAAGTGCCTATCATGTTTGTCATATGGCATGAGACTCACCATTCTATCTTATTTACATCTCATATAAATAACTTAGAAACAAATAGGTCCAAGAGACATGTTCTAGAGTTGGTGAGGCATTTTTAGGTTTATTTGTATCTCAAAAATTTTCTCCTAAATTTACAAGTTCAATGTGACAGATTAATGGCTATGAAGGGGTTTAACTAGTTTAACTCCACTTACGTGATTTAGCTTTTCACAAACAACATATTGAAGCCTTTTTGTTCATCCAGTTACATTCATTTCTCTTTCCCTGAGAGTCCAATCATTAGCTCATCAAAGTTTTAGTTATAATTCTAAGTTAAAAGCCTTTTCAAAAAGTTCAAAATTTGCAAAAATATTATGGGTTTTTCATACACAAATATAATATAAACATAATAAGGTGATGTAGAATGAAATATAACATATGAATGCAATGCATGAAATGCTGCACCCCCAAACTCAAATTTGACATTGTCCTCAATGTCATCAAGATATAATAATCAGGTCAAGAGCAACATCATAAATGTAATAATAGGGAAAAGCTAATGGATATGGAATACTCCACTTTGAAGCGTGCCTTCCCTTGAAGATTTGTGAGTTTGATCTCCATTGCTCCTTTCAAGTGCTTTTTGAACCTACAAAATGAACAAACATAGAAATCAAGTTTGGGAGGGTGATAAAACAAAAGAAACAAAAAAAATGCAAAGATTAAATTTAAAACTTGGGTTGCCTCATAAGAAACGCTAATTTAAGATCATTAGCTTGACTCCTTTTAGAATTACTGATCAAAAAGCAGTTTTTGCCCATAGTAGTTGTCATGTAACACCACATATGGGTCTTGATTTGTGTGATAGCCTCTCTGTAGCAATTCCATACATTCTACTATTCCGGTGACCTGTGTCGGTCTGAATAGCTAGAACGTCTGGAAAAATATTTAAACTAAAGAGAGAAACCATAATTAACTCAAATATTAATAAGAAAAATTTAGGAAAAATTTTAGAAATAAAATACAACCAACTTAAATGAGCTGGTGCCCTAGCGATGGGTAACCCAGGGGGAAGTTACGGTCCTCGCAGCTAGGAGCCCTAGACCTAGGGAAAAATTCATAAAATAATTTTTGGGACTCCATAAAAGGGTCATTGAGGTTTCTATGGCATTAGAATGCCAAGAAAATGCTTAGAAAAAATTTTCAATCGGTACAGACAATTTTGGTCTGTTAAGCCAAACAGAGGGCATTTTGGTCATTTTGCCTTTGGAGACAATTTTTGACCAACTTGTCCATTTAAATAGGTGAATTATATGATATAAAATATGAATTAAAATTGATGAGAAATTAATTAAAAATGAATAAAAGAAAGGAGAAAAGAAAATGAAAATTTAAGTGGAATTATTACCTAAGCAATGATGTCATAATGCATGAATTAAAAATTACAACAAATAAAATTCAAACCAATGGGAAATTGCCAAGCTATTAAAAAGGGATAAAGCCTAATTAAATGGAGATAAAAATGAAAAAAATTCTTGACCTTCTTCCTAAGGCAGTCGGCAACTCACTCTTTCCTCCATTGAAGAAGCTTTCTTCCACCTCTTCCATTAGTCAATAGTACAAATGACTAATGGAACAGTAAACATAATGCTTGAAATATGAAAATTGTGAATAACTAACACTAAGCTTAGAAATGGTATTGGCAACCAATATCAATAATTTTAGAATGCAAAATATGGTATGTTGGGAATATTAGAACCAATGTACCTATTGTCTATGCAAAAGTCAACATTTTAGTTGACTAATAAAATGAATAGTAATACTTAAACTTCAATTTCAAGAGTTATGAAATTTAAATGTGTAACATACCCTAGTACATTTAGCAAGATTGGTTTGGATAGATTGGCATGCCAATAGGGTTCAGTTAGCAGTACTGCACATGGCAATATGCCATTCTATGATTTTATGGCTTTTAGCCATTCTGACATTGTGATGATACTTGGCCTTGTGCCTAATATTTATTATAGCTTATTAGCTATTTTGTTGCACACGTGGAGATACATATGTGACCGATGGTGTGATGGCCTGAGGTACTTGATACCCAGTGCCAGTTTACCAGTTTATCCAGTCTAGTCATCCAGCATAGGTTACTTGGGCAACCAAAAATGAAAGTGGATAAATTTAATGAAATAATGAATATAACAAGTACAAAACAAATAAGACTATAAATAATTATCGAAAAATTGTCTGCATAAGACATCAGAACATGCACTGCATATTTATTTTCTATTATTTACTTTTATTCTATTATTGGCACCATTAAGCATTATTGCTTAGCGCGTTACTTTTTGCCACGCATAGGTTCTGGAGAGACCGATAGAGAGCCCAGTAGACCACAGACTGGGTGAGACCATCTGCAGCTCTACATTGTGTTCATGTCACCTCACCATCTTCAGTGCATTGGTAGGACACTAGGTTTCATTTTGGTATTTTGTAATTAACTTTTATTTTCTCATGTGAAATTGAGACTTATGTAATGTATTTTGGTATTAATGTAAATAGTGGAAATTGTGTTTATGAATGGAAAATTTAGTATTTATTTATGACTTGTATATGAATATTATGAGGAATGAACGAATGAGAAATGGAATTGTTGTTGAAAAATATTGAGACTTTGTTGATGAAATGGAGTTTGGGAAAGATTGAAAACATATTGGAAGTGTTTTTCACAGGTTCCAAAGAGCTATTTTCTCAATTTTTAGTCGGTACTCTGCCGGATTTTTTATAAAATTTGTGGAACCTCAAATGAATTTATGTTTCAATAAATGACTTAAATGAATGATATTTCACAAATTGTACTTCATAACTATGAAAAAGATAAATAAGGAAAAATAAAAATAATTGAAAAAAAAATATGGTGTTCCGGTACACTGTGTGGCATATCTTACTCAGCTACACTGTAGACAAGTAAGGGTATCACATTTAGTAGTATTAGAGCACAGTTTAGGCATTTATGGGTCTAGATCGAGTCCATACCATGCATTGCATTTGTAAGAGTCAAGGTGACACTAATGCAAATCTGTTTGTCTTTGTTATTTTGAATAGGATATAGACCCCACATCTCAGAGGGTAGTTGAGGAGGAAGTGGAGAGTCATGCTCCACCTGCAGTAGCTGAGACTGGAGGTAGGGGAAAACCTGCTCCACCAGCTCTAGCAGAGCCTGCTCAGCCTCCACAGGCCATGTTCCAGCAAATGGCCGAGTTCTTCAGACAAATGGCTGGGGTAATGCCACTACCACCACCACCTCCATAGCAGAAATCACATCTGGAAAGATTAAGAAAATTTAGAACAGTGGATTTCTTTAGCAAGAGAAAAGATGATTCTGTTGTAGCCGAAAATTGGTTGAACAGAACAGGAAGGTTTTTAAAGCAACTCCACTGCACTCCAGAGCAAAATCTAGAAGCTATTGTATCTCTGTTGCAAGATGATGCCTATCAATGGTGGGATATAGTATCTAGTGAAGTGCAGCCATAACTAATAACCTGGGACTTCTTTCTCTCAGAATTCAAGAAGAAGTATGTGGGGTAGTGTATACCTGGAAGAGAGACGAAAAGAGTTCATTAACCTTAAGCAGAGATAGCAGACAGTGGCAGAGTATGAAAAGGAATTTGTCAAATTGAGTTGTTATGGAAGGGAGATAGTCCCAAATGAAACTGAGAGGTGTAAAAGATTTGAAGAGGGATTAAATGACAACATAAAGATCATGATTACTGCCTTGGGAATCACAGATTTCACCAAGTTAGTGGAAGATGCAATAAAAGTTGAAAAGGTTAGAATAAGTGAGTAGACCAGAAGTGATAGATAGCAGAAGAGGGGCCCGGGTCAGTCTAGCTCATCTCCTGTACTAGGAAAGAAGTTCAAAGGTCCACCTGCAGAGAGTTCAGGACAACCTCAAGGTCAGGGTCAGTCTCAAGGGCCCAGGCCACAGTTCACCCTTAGGAGAGGTCAGTCCACACCATCAGTGGGCAGCTTTCCAGGGACGGGGTTTAGGGGACTAGCCCCAGCATCTTCTGCATATCTGCATTGCCTGAAGTGGAATAAGGGGGAGTGCTGGAGAGTGACAAGTGCCTGCCTAAGGTGTGGGTCAACAGAGCATCAGTTAAGAAACTGTCCACGCAGAACTACTACAGTTATTCTGACACAAGCAGATAGACCTGCTCCTACACCATAAAGGGGCAGGAAATCTGGCAAATCTGAGGCATTGGGACCATCACAGAGACCTACATCTGAGCCAGCAGAGAGGCTAGAGGCCAGAGCACCTGCCAGAGCCTATGCCATAAGATCTCAGGAGGAGCAAGATGCCTTGGACGTCATTAGGGGTACATTCTCCCTCTACAACACATCTGTGCATGCATTGGTGGATCCAGGATCCACTTATTCATACATCTGCATTAACCTACCTGTAGAAAGAGGGATACTAGTAGGGGAGAGTGACCAAAACATCCTGGTCACTAATCCATTGGGCCACAGTGTAATGGTGAAAAAAGTGTACAAAGGTTGACCATTTAGGATTTAGGAGTATGAATTCTTGGCAGACCTAATTGAGTTGCCTTTCTATGAGTTTGACGTGATTTTGGGAATGGACTGGTTGTCAAGTTATCAGGCAATGGTTGATTGTAAATTGAAGAGGATTTCCTTGAAAACTTTTGAGGGTAATGAGATTACAGTTGTGGGAGAAAGGACAGATTTCTTGTCCAATGTCATCTCAGCCACAGTTGCAAGAAAACTGATGAGAAAAGGCTGTAAAGCCTACCAAGCACATATGGTGGATACTAGGCAGGCTAAGCCAGATCTGTGTGACATACTCTCAGTAAGAGACTTCCCAGATGTATTCCCTGAAGAATTGCCTGGCTTGCCACCAGAAAGGGAAGTCGAATTTGCTATTGAGATACTAGCGAGTATAGCACCAATCTCTATTGCTCCTTATAGGATGGCACCCGTAGAATTAAAGGAACTGAAAATCCAATTACAGGAGTTACTGGATAAGGGGTTCATACGCCCTAGTGTATCACCATAGGGAGCTCCAATGCTGTTTTTGAAGAAGAAGGATGGGACTTTGAGGTTATGCATCGATTATCGGCAGTTGAATAAAGTGACTGTGAAGAATAAGTATCTGTTGCCTAGAATTGATGATCTGTTTGATCAATTGAAGGGAGCAGGAGTATTTTCTAAAATTGATCTCAGATCAAGGTCTCATCAATTGAGGGTGAAGGATGCAGATGTGCCAAAGACTGCATTCAGGACTAGGTATGGGCATTATGAGTTTCTAAGGATGCCCGTTGGCCTAACAAATGCACCAGCAGCATTCATGGACCTTATGAACCATATCTTCCATCCACACCTAGATCGGTTCATAGCGGTCTTTATTGATGATATTTTGGTGTATTCCAAGACCAGTGAAGAACATGATGAGCATTTGAGAATTGTCCTACAAACCTTGAGAGAAAAGAAGTTGTGTGCTAAGTTGTCCAAGTGTGACTTCTGGTTGAATGAAATTGCATTCCTTGGACACATAGTGTCAGCTAATGGGATTAGAGTGGATCCCAAGAAAATAGAAGCAGTGATGGAATGGAAGCCTGCCAGAAATACAAATGAGGTCAGAAGTTTCTTGGGGCTAGCTGGGTATTACAGAAGATTTGTAAAGGGACTTTCTTTAATAGTTGCTCCAATGACCAAGTTGTTACACAAGAATATCAAATTTGACTGGAATGACAAGTGTCAGGCCAGTTTTGAGAAGTTGAAGGCTATGTTAACAGAGGCACTAGTGTTAACACAGCCGGTGTCAGGAAAGGACTTTGTGGTCTACAGTGATGATTCTCATAATGGGTTAGGGTGTGTATTGATGCAAGAGGGGAAGGTGGTCGCCTATGCATCCAGGCAGCTAAGGCCACATGAACAGAATTACCCTACCCATGATCTAGAGCTTGCAGCAATTATCTGTGAACTGAAGATATAGAGGCATTACTTGTATGGTGAAAAGTGCTACATTTACACAGACCATAAAAGTCTAAAATATTTGCCAACCTAGAAGGAGCTCAACCTTAGACAGAGGCGATGGATTGAGTTCCTGAAGGACTATGATTGTGTGATTGACTACCATCCTGGGAAGGCAAATGTAGTTGCAGATGCTTTGAGCAGAAAATCCATCACAGCTCTGAGATCATTGACTGCCCGTCTATCCTTGGCTTAAGATGGAGCTATTTTAGCTGAGTTGCAAGTGAGGCCAAACATGCTACAGTAGATTTTAGATGGACAGAAGGCAGATGAAAAGTTAATGACTACTATCAGTAAAATCTCAGAAGGGAAAGCAACTGACTATGAGCTGAAAGCAGATGGATGTCTGTACTACAAAAGAAGAGTGTGTGTACCAGATGATGGGGAATTGAAAGTCAGTATCCTGAAAGAGGCACATACCAGTTTTTATTCTATGCACCCAGGAAGTACAAAAATGTATCATGATCTGAAGCTTCATTATTGGTGGCCTGGTATGAAGAAGGACATAGCTGACTATGTGACTAAATGCTTGACATGTCAGCAAGTCAAGGCAAAATATCAAGTTCCATCGGGTTTGCTACAGCCTATACGCATTCCTGAATGGAAATGGGATCGGTTCACCATGGATTTTGTAAGTGGTCTACCTCTTACCCAGAAGAAGCATGATGCAGCATGGGTGATAGTAAATAAATTGATGAAGTCAGCACACTTTCTACCAGTTAGGACTGACTACTCACTGGAGAAGTTAGCAGAATTGTATATTAGTGAGATAGTTAGACTGCATGGAATTCCACTTTCTATCATATCTGATCGAGACCCAAGGTTTACATTGAGATTTTGGAAGAAGTTACATGAATCCTTGGGTACATAACTCCACTTCAGCACAGCTTTCCATCCTCAGATGGATGGGTAATCAGAAAGAGTAATCCAGGTAAACAATTGAAACCAATTGAACTAGTACAAATATTGAACTGAAATGATAATGATAACATGAAATATATGTCAGGTCCTTGAGGATATGCTGAGGAGTTGTGTCATTGAGTTTGAGGGAAGTTGGGATAGATACCTCCCATTGGTAGAATTTGCATACAATAATAGCTACCAAGCTAGTATCCAAATGGCCCCGTATGAAGCACTGTATGGGAGCAAATGTAGAACTCCAGTGTGTTGGACTAAATTAGGCGAAGATAAACTAGTAGGGCCAGACCTAGTGAAACAGACTGAAGAGAAGGTAAAGCTAATCAAAGCCAATCTGAAGGTTGCCTCAAACAGACAGAAATCTTATGCCTACCTGAAGAGGAAAGAAATAGAATATGCAGTTGGCGATAAAGTGTTCCTCAAGGTGTCACCGTGGAAGAATGTACTAAGGTTTGGAAGAAAAGGTAAGTTAAGCCCTAGGTTCATTGGCCCATACGAAGTTATTGAATGTGTGGGTCCAATGGCCTAAGCTAGCTTTACCACCAGAGCTGGACAAGATCCACATTGTGTTCCACGTATCTATGCTGAGAAGATATTGCTCAGATCCTTCACATGTCATCTCCATGGAAGAAATTGAAGTACAATCGGATTTGACATATGAAGAAGAACCCATACGGATCCTGGCTCGGGAAGTGAAAGAGTTGAGGAATAAGCAAATTCTACTGGTGAAAGTGCTTTGGAGGCACCACAACACCAAGGAGGCAACTTGGGAAAGTGAAGAGATGATGAGGCAACAGTTCCCTCAACTGATTGCATTAGGTAATAAGGTGATGCAGAATGAAATATAATATATGAATGCAATGCATGAAATGCTGTACCCCCAAACTCAAATTTGATATTGTCCTCAATGTCATCAAGATATAATAATCAGGTCAAGAGCAACATCATAAATGTAATAATAGGGAAAAGATAATGGATATGGAATACTCCCCTTTGAAGCATGCCTTCCCTTGAAGATTTGTGAGTTTCATCTCTATTGCTCATTTCAAGTGCTTTTTGAACCTACAAAATGAACAAACATCGAAATCAAGTTTGGGAGGGTGATAAAACAAAAGAAACAAAAAAAAAACAAAGATTAAATTTAAAACTTGGGTTGCCTCACAAGAAACGATAATTTAAGGTCATTAGCTTGACCCCTTTTAGAATTACTGATCAAAAAGTGGTTTTCGCCCATAGTAGTTGTCATGTAATACTACATATGGGTCTTGATTTGTGTAACACCCTCCCTGTAGCAATTCCGTACATTCTACTATTTTGGTGATCGGTGTCTGTCCGAACAACTAGAACGTCTGAAAAAATATTTAAACTAAAGGGAGGAACCATAATTAACTCAAATATTAATAAGAAAACTTTAGAAAAAATTTTAGATATAAAATACAACCAACTTAAATGAGCTGGTGGCCTAGCGATGGGTAACCTAGTGGGAAGTTGCGGTCCTCGCAGTTAAGAGCCCTAGACCCAGAGAAAAATTCATAAAATAATTTTTGAGACTCTAGAGAAGGGTCATTGAGGTTTCTATGGCATTAGAATGCTAAGAAAATGCTTAGAGAAAATTTTCAATAGGTACAGACAATTTTGGTCTGTTAAGCCAAACGAAGGGCATTTTGGTCATTTCGCCTTTGCAGACGATTTTTGACCAACTTGTCCATTTAAGTAGGTGAACTATATGACATAAAATATGAATTAATATTGATGAGAAATTAATTAAAAATGAATAAAAGAAAGGAGAAAAGAAAATTAAAATTTAAGTAGAATTATTACCTAAGCAATGATGTCATAATGCATGAATTAAAAATTACAACAAATAAAATTCAAACCAATGGGAAATTGCCAAGCTATTAAAAAGGGATAAAGCCTAATTAAATGGAGACAGAAATGAAAAAAATTCAGACCTTCTTCCTAAGGCAGCCGGTAATTCACTCTTTCCTCCATTGAAAAAGCTTTCTTCCACCTCTTCCAAACCTTGATCTTAGTCCACTAAACCCTATGTCCACTTCAACAAAATTTGTCTATACAACTTGGCAAGGTGATTGGCTGCCAAGAAAAGCCAAGAAACTGAAGTTTGTGAGGGGAGAAATTCTGCTCCAAGTGGTAAGTGACCAAACTTTTGCTATTTTTGATTTAATTCATGTTTAATGGCATGAATTGTGTAGGAATTATAAGAAAATAAAACAAACATGTGTGTGTGTGCACCTTAAGAATTTTAGAAGCTAGGGTTAGTTAGGGTTTGATAATTTTTCTTGACAGCAAAATGATTATGAGCAGCCTTTGGTAGTGGATGAGTGATTGAACATAGTTAAGTAAGTGAAATGCAAGAATTGTGCATGTATGAACATGAAAAATTGGACACTTGAACAATTGTAGGGTTTGCTCATGTGATGGTTTATTAACCTTGTAATGGTCAATTAGTGACCATTTGAAAGTGTGTGAGGAGGAAATGAAGTGAGTTGGGCTTGGTATTTGAGTTTGGGTGAGCTGCCTTGGCTGACCTGTAGGACTGAGTGTGAGTCCAGTAGGTTTGGGTAGCTATAAATGGAGTTGTAGAGGTTCAATTGGAACAAAGACAATTGGGCATGAAACAAAACACATAATGGCACAACTTTGGTGAAGAAACCCTACCCAAAAAACCAAACCAATTTGACCTAAAAATTGCCCTAATCCGAGTGACTTGCATTCTGCCTGGGCAAAATGACCAAATGAACAGTATTTATTCATTTGGTTATAACTCAGTGTAGAAAGGTCCAATTGACCTAACATTTTACTAGAAGAAAGCTGAGACATAGACCTACAACTTTCATGAAGAAGCCAAACCCAAAATTTGATCATAACATGTTTATGAACTGACCTACAGTCAGTGCACAAAACCTGCAGAATTGGTTCTGCCCAGAAAAATCTGGAAAATTACAATCCGGCCAGTTACGGCGTTTTAGCCATAGCTTGAGCTACAAAACTCCAAATGGAGTGATTCAAAAAAAGAAATGTAACTAGACACAATAAAAACAACTTTCATGAAGACGACTTTACCAAATTCCTACGGTACAAATGACTAATGGAATAGTAAACGTAATGCTTGAAATCTAAAAATTGTGAATAACTAACACTAAGCTTAGAAATGGTATTGGCAACCAATACCAACAATTTTAGAAAGCAAAATGTGGTATGTTGGGAATATTAGAACCAATGTACCTATTGTCTATGCAAAAGTCAATATTTTAGTTGACTAATGAAATGAATACTAACACTTAAACTTCCATTTCAAGAATTGTGAAATTTAAAAGTGTAACATGCCCTAGTACACCTAGCAAGATTGGTTTGGATAGGTTGGTATGCCAATAGGGTTCAGTTAGTAGTACTGCACATGGCATTATGCCATTCTGTGTTTTTATGGCTTTTAGCCATTCTGACATTGTGATAATACTTGACCTTGTACCTAATTATTATTACAGCTTATTAGCTGTTCTATTGCACACCAGGAGATACATATGTGACCGATGGTGTGACGGCACGAGGTACTTGATGCCCAGCGCCAGTTTACCTATTTATCCAGTCCAGTCATCTAGTATAGGTTACTTGTGTTAGTAGTATGCCCTAGAGCATATCATTTAGTATGTATCTTGTACATAATTTTATTAATAAAAGGCATTTCCACTTTTCTGTTTACATAATATATTTATGTGTAATAGAAAAGGTCCATTGATATTTTGTTAGAAATATTATTCTTAAGTTGTTAAGAATATGAGTGACAATATTTCTAGCACAAAGTATCATAAATAGGTTCACAATCGAGGATACATCATAATAAGGACATGACTTATCCAGAAAGATTGTATTCATGTTTGTTCCCAATTTATTTATATGAGATATAAATAAGATGGAATGGTGAGTCTCATGCCATATAACAAACATGATAGGCACTTATAAATGATAAGTAGGCCGAACCAGTGACACTTATGACAAACACATAGAGTTTACTCTTGTCAATGTTTTGTCATAAATCATATCAGTGCATATAATCTTTAGACCTGAGATAGCACAGTTATCTTGTATATAGGTAGTTTGAGTTTGATACTGCTTTCATACTTGTACTGTATGGGTATATGGGCATCTGTTGGCTCCTACTAGTTATATATGGAGGTAGGCGTTGATCAAGATGGAATCTGTTCCTCTAAGTAAATAGAGATAAAATCCTATGTTCATTTAATTGTTCTTGATGTTTCAAGTTCCTGGCCAGGACAGATAGATTTATTCAGAAAAGAGTTTCTGATGAGAAAAATCTTTTAATCAAGAACTGGAATTAAAAGAGAACATAATATTCATAGCAAATGGAGTTTGACATAAACCATGACTCCAGCTTGAGTTGGGATTTTGTAACAGAGAGATTCTAGTGCATGGTAACATATGATTATAGGTTCATTTAAGGTAAACCTTATTACTAATTGGGTGGCCATGGCATGCTATGCTAGGTGTTAACCATGGTCTATGAGGTTCATAAAATGATTTAGAGAAATCATTTATGGTAAGAAAGAGTTCTGATGATATTAAGAGTTGATATCATGTCTCATTGCCAATTAGTGATGAGCCTAGTAAGTCACACACATACACAAGTTATCACCTACTTAAATATGATTTAATTAATTAATTAAAGAGTTTAATTGATTAATTAAATAGATTTGGTTTGCAATTAAATTGCAAAGTCCCTAGCATGACGTGAAACCAAATTTAGATTATTGGATGTGTAGTATAAATTAAATTTATATTTAAAGTGTTTAAATATGAATTTAATTGATGAGAAATTAATTAATAGAGATTAATTAATTAATTTATATTTGATATAAATTAATTAGAAGAAGAAAATAATTATTTTGGGTTAAGAACTCAAAATTAAGACACAGGGGCATTTTGGTCATTTCACAGTGTGACACGTGGCACCATGAGATAGTGACACATGGCATAACACATAAGCTTGCCAAATGTTTTTTTAATCATGTAAGATGATTAAAATCAAGATTAAATATAGGTTTGACACTTGGCACAATGTGATTGGGTCACTTAAACCTAGAGCTAATCAAAAGGTGACATGTGGCTAGGGTTTAATGTGTTAACCTAGCTATTTAAGTGTGGTTATGAAAAGAAAACATAACCAGCAGCCTCTCCTCTCAATTGTCACGCCACTTTGAGCCTCTCCAGCTATTTCTCTTCATCTCTCATCAATTCAAAGAGATTAGCCATCAATCTCTTGAATTAAGAACACTAGAAATTGTTTCTAGTGTCCTGTTTATCTCTAATCTCTTAAAGGCAGAACTTGAATTTCTAATTAATAGAAAAGGCTTTAGAAGCTGTTCAAGGGCTGCCATAGGTGTTCTTGGTGTGGACAAGCTAGAGGGACAACATCCGGTGTCCTCAAGACGAATCTCAAAGCGCAGACACTGCGGCACATCAAGAGGTTAGTGTAATCGTTCTTGATTTAATCTAGGGTTCTAAAATTAATCTGATTAATTTTAAAATCTTAAATGGCAAATACAGATCCAAAAACATATTAAAAGAGTTTTAATATGTTGTTTATCATTGAAATCAAATAGATAAAAATAAATCTTGCATGGTGCATGTGACCCTAGGTGAAAATTTTTGAATTCAATGGTATAATCTTGTGTTTTTCATGCTTCCTTCAATTGGTATCAGAGCCACTATATTTTCCATTTAGATTGTTGATTATATAATTTAATTGTGTGTTTGATCATGAGATCAAGAGATTCATTGCTGGTTGGATCATGAGATGTGGCGTCACACATGGTGAAGCCACCATTGGTGGCGGCAACAATGGTTCCTTGGGTGGTTCAAGGTTTGGCTTTTAATTCTGCAATTGTTGTATGATCTAAGGCCTATTCTTTGACTAATTAAAGTGTTTAATTAGTTGTTTTAATCACACAATTAAATTATGATTCAAATCAGAATTTTAAAAATTGTTTGAATGTGATTCAAATCTGAATTTTAAAAGTTGTTTGAATGTGATTCAAATCTGAATTTTTAAAGTTGTTTGAATCATATTTAAATCTGATTTTTTAAAATTGATTCAATAAAATTTAGATCTGATTTTTTAAGAAATATTTGAATGTGATTCAAATCTGATTTTTTAAAAAATGTTTGAATGTGATTCAAATCTGAATTTTTGAAGTTGTTTGAATGTGATTCAAATCTGAATTTTTAAATTTGTTTGAATGAGATTCAAATCTGAATTTTTAAATTTATTTGAATCATATTCAAATCTGGATTTTTAAGTTGAATATGAGATATTCAATTTAATTTAAGTATGTATGTTTTATTTAATTGTTAAATAGTGATATGCATGATGGATGATCATGAACTATAAAAGACCAATGTGATTGGATTTATTTCTTTTATGTTTCTTTGGGATTGTAAATTAATTAATTTATTTTAATTTATTTTGGGCATGTATTATTAAGTTTGTAATATTTTTGGGTTGTAATTTCATTTATTTAAGTTCTTGTAAATTCGCCTTGGTATGCCAAGGATTACTATGTAATATTGGATTGCAAGAAGTTCAAGGAGGTCAAGAGCATTGGTGGGACCAGTGGGAGGAATTCAATATCAAGTGTTGATTATGTACTCCTTCAGTAACTCTTGTAAAATGAATGAATGAAATGCACCTAGGAATGCCCTGATTCAATTCTTGGTGGCTCAGAATTGAATCCCTTAGAAAGTCCATGATCATACCTTATTTACTGCTTATCCATGAATGCATGAGATGTATGGGAATGTATGCAATTATATGATATATGCATGCTAAATGGATAATGTGCAAAGTGAGACCTTAATAGTAATTAGGATGGCTATAAAATCTTCCAAACAAATGATTAAGTTGGAAATGCTATAATTAAAGTAATTATAACATAAGCCCTCCATTGGGGCAATTATTTTAAGAAATTTTAAATAGTTGCATGAGATGCAATTAATTTAAGAGATTTTCTTAAGAATAATTGTTAAGCATGAGATGTTGTAAATATGTAAATGGTTTGGTGGCCAATATTGGATGTACCTGAGGACATTAAAATTATTTGCATAATTACTGGCTCAATGGGATCAACTTAACTAATGCAAGATAAGTCAATAATGGATGTACCTGAGATTTTGAGCATTAGGGGCTAGGTAAAGGATTGAACCTCACATGAGATGTGATGGGCAAGGAGTTGCTCACTTATAGTTTATTGTAATTCCAATAACGGATGTACCTGAGGATGATCAATAGAATTATAAGAATTCAATCACCCACTAGAAATCCATCCAACTAGGATTTCCGTTTTCTACTTTGGAAGTGTAGGATTCGCTAAGTTAGTGGGAGGACCAATTTGATTAAAAGACCATAATCATATTTGGTTAATTACATGATATATTTACTAATTAATCTGGTTATTTCTGCAATTAATTTTACGATAATAATGAGCACAGTAACAACCACCACCATCCAATATCCTTGCAAGCATACTTGATCGCAATAGGTTGACAGGACCTAATCATGCGATTGGCTAAGAAATTTGAAACTTGTCTTGAACCTTGAACATATAGGATATGTTCTAGATTCAAATGTTCCTGGTCCCTTACCTCCAGAGGCCACTTAAGAGGAACATGAAACTTTGGACAAGTGGAAGGAGCATGATATGAGAGCTAAGTGTTACATGTTTGCTTCCATGAGTAATGAGTTCTGACGACATGAAAACTTGTAGAGTGCAAGTGAGATCCTCCTTCACCTACAAGAGTTGTATGGTGAGCACAAAGAGAATGCTAGGTATGAGATATCTAGACAGCTATTCCGTATGAGGATGTCTGAGGGACAGAATGTTGGGGATCATGTCCACAAGATGATTCGGCTGATTGAGCAGTTGGAACATCTTGACTTCAACATGGATTTCCAACTACAGACGGATTTGATCCTTCAGTCCCTTCCTGAGTCTTTTGGGAATTTTGTGACAAATTTCCATATGACTAAACAGGAATGCACCTTAGCTGAATTACTCAACATACTGGTTATTGCCCAAAAGAATATGCCAGGCAATAAAGGAAAAGAGGTAGCTTTGGTTGCATCTTCTTCTGCTGGAAAGTCCAACAAGAAGAAGGGCAATAAGAAAAAGAAACCTCAGATTCCTGGTCCTTCCAAGAAAATAGCTAAACAGAAAAGGAAGACTAAAGCTGATGAAGGCAAAGGAAAGTGTTTCCACTGCCAACAGGAAAGTGTTTCCATTCCCAATAGGAAAGTGTTTCCATTGCCAGTAAGAAAGTGTTTCCACTGCCCAGAGTGTAGCAATCTAAATGAATGCAATGCCATGGTGAAAACCAACTCAAGTTCAAAATATATTTGGCACTTAAGGTTATGTCATGTTGCAGAAGATAGGATTGCAAAATTGGAGAAAATGGGGATTCTATCCTCATTGGGCTCTGAGCCTACTCCAACTTGTGAATCTTGCCTTCAAGGCAAAATGACTAGATCACCCTTTGTTGGACAAGGGCTAAGAGCTGAAAATATTTTAGAGCTAATACATAGTGATGTATGTGGTCCATTTAAAGAAATGGCTAGAGGGGGTTTTCATTATTTTATTACCTTTACTGATGATAAATCAAGGTTTGGGTATTTGTATTTGATGAAATACAAACATGAATCTTTTGAAAAGTTCAAAGAATTTAAATCTGAAGTAGAAAATCAAACAGGAAAGAATATTAAAGCTCTTCGATCAGATCGTGGAGGTGAATATTTGAGTACTAAATTTGATGAATACTTGAGAGAGTATGGCATTGTTTCTCAGCTGACTCCTCCAGGAACGCCACAGCTGAATGGTGTATCTGAAAGGAGAAATCGTACCCTATTGGATATGGTACGTAGTATGATGAGCTATACTGATATGCCAATCTCCTTTTGGGGATTTGCATTAGAATCAGCTTTGTATATTCTGAATAGGATTCCATCAAAATCAGTTTCTTCCACACCTTATGAGATATGGCATGGAAGAAAACCAAGTCTTAAGCATGTTAAGATTTGGGGTTGTCCAGCTTATATCAAAAAGCTGAACACTGATAAATTGGAGACCATATCAGAAAGAGGTTGATTTGTTGGATATCCAAAATATAGTTTTGGATATTATTTTTATTTGCCTACTTCGCAAAAGGTTGTGATAAGTAGAGATGCCACATTTCTTGAACAACAGTTTGTTCAAGAAGGAGGCAAAGGAAGGAAAATAGAGTTAGAATTGGAGAATTCTGACCAACCAATGTCAGGATGGATATAGATCCATCTAGTCAACCTATACCCATTAATGAAACATCTACAGCTGTTCCTCGTAGAACAACCAGGGTATCTCACCCACCAGTGAGATATGGTTTTCTTCTTGAAGAAGAACAAGAGTTGTCTACTCATGAAGAAGTAGATCATGGAGATGATCCACTTACCTATGAAGAAGCTATATCAGATATAGACTCTTCAAAATGGATTGATGCTATGAAATCCGAGATTGATTCCATGTATAAGAATCAAGTTTGGGATCTTGTTGACCCACCTGAAGGTATTGTACCTATAGGGAACAAATGGGTTTTCAAGAAGAAAATTGGTTCTGATGGAAAGGTAGAGACCCATAAGGCAAGGCTAATAGCGAAAGGGTTTCGCCAAAGGCAAGGAATAAACTATGAGGAGACTTTCTCACCTGTTGCCATGCTTAAATCAATTAGGATTTTATTAGCAATAGCTGCATACTATGATTATGAGATTTGGCAGGTGGATGTCAAAACAGCTTTTGTCAATGGATACATTGAAGAAAACATTTTCATGGAACAACCTAAGGGATTTGAATCCCAAGATGGTTCCAAGGTATGCAAGCTAAAGCAATCCATTTATGGGTTGAAACAAGCTTCGAGGAGTTGGAACATCTGTTTTGATGAAGCCATTAAATCTTTTGGTTTTATCAAAAATGAGGATGAGCCATGTGTATATAAGAAGGTTAGTGACAGTGCTATCACTTTCCTTATCTTATATGTGGATGACATACTGTTGATGGGTAATGATACAGGTATGTTGACGACTATAAAGGTATGGTTGTCAAATACATTCTCCATGAAAGACTTAGGGGAGGCAACCTATATTCTTGGGATTCGCATCTATAGAGATAGAGCGAAAAGAATAATTGGTTTATCCCAAAGTCTATACTTGGAAAAGGTGTTAAAGAGGTTTAACATGCTTGTTTCCAGGAGAGGATTGTTACCAGTGAGACATGGTATTCATCTTTTTAAAGAGATGTCTCCAAAGACACCTGAAGAAAGAGATAAGATGGCCAGGATTCCATATGCTTCGGCTATTGGAAGTTTAATGTATGCGATGTTGTGTACTAGGCCGGATATTGCATATGCTGTTAGTTTGACTAGCAGGTATCAATCCAATCCAGGTTTGGAACACTGGATAGCTGTCAAGAATATCCTTAAGTACTTGAAAAGAACTAAGGATTTATTCTTGATTTATGGAGGTGGAGACTTGCAATTGGATGGTTATACTGATTCTGATTTCCAATCAGATATCGATGATAGAAAGTCTACCTCTGGATATGTGTTCATTTGTAATGGAGGTGCAGTCAGTTGGAAGAGTTCCAAGCGAGCACGATCGCAGATTCCACTCGAGGTCGAGTATATTCTGCATCGGATCCGCAAAGGAAGCTGTTTGGATAAAGAAGTTCGTGATAGAACTTACAGTAGTTCCTTCCATTGAGTCAGCAGTTCTATTACACTGTGACAACAATGGAGCAGTCATTACAGGCTAAGGAACTAAGGTCTCACCAAAATCAAAACACATAGAAAGGCACTACTACATTATCAGAGATATAGTTGGGCAAGGCGATATAGCCATGCAGAAAAATAACATCAGCTGAAAAATCCAGCTGATCCATTCACTAAGCTTTTGTCACAAGTTCAGTTAGACCGACATCTTGAGAAGATGGGTCTAAGGTATTGTAATGAATGGCTCTAGTGCTAGTGGGAGATTGTTAGTAGTATGCCCTAGAGCATATCATTTAGTATGTATCTTGTACATAATTTTATTAATAAAAGGCATTTCCACTTTTCCGTTTACATAATATATTTATGTGTAATAGAAAAGGTCCATTGATATTTTGTTAGAAATATTATTCTTAAGTTGTTAAGAATATGAGTGACAATATTTCTAGCACAAAGTATCATAAATAGGTTCACAATCGAGGATACTTCATAATAAGGACATGACTTATCCAGAAAGATTGTATTCATGTTTGTTCCCAAGTTATTTATATGAGATATAAATAAGATGGAATGGTGAGTCTCATGCCATATAACAAACATGATAGGCACTTATAAATGATAAGTAGGACTAACAAGTGACACTTATGACAAACACATGGAGTTTACTCTTGTCAATGTTTTGTCATAAATCATATCAGTGCATATAATCTTTAGACCTGAGATAGCACAGTTATCTTGTATATAGGTAGTTTGAGTTTGTTACTGCTTTCATACTTGTACTGTGTATGGGTATATGGGCATCTGTTGGCTCCTACTAGTTATATATGGAGGTAGGTGTTGATCAAGATAGAATCTGTTCCTCTAAGTAAATAGAGATAAAATCCTATGTTCATTTAATTGTTCTTGATGTTTCAAGTTCCTGGCCAGGACAGATAGATTTATTCAGAAAAGAGTTTCTGATGAGAAAAATCTTTTAATCAAGAACTGGAATTAAAAGAGAACATAATATTCATAGCAAATGGAGTTTGACATAAACCATGACTCCAGCTTGAGTTGGGATTTTGTAACAGAGAGATTCTAGTGCATGGTAACATATGATTATAGGTTCATTGAAGGTAAACCTTATTACTAATTGGGTGGCCATGGCATGCTATGCTAGGTGTTAACCATGGTCTATGAGGTTCATAAAATGATTTAGAGAAATCATTTATGGTAAGAAAGAGTTCTGATAATATTAAGAGTTGATATCATGTCTCATTGCCAATTAGTGATGAGCCTAGTAAGTCACACACATACACAAGTTATCACCTATTTAAATATAATTTAATTAATTAATTAAAGAGTTTAATTGATTAATTAAATAGATTTGGTTTGCAATTAAATTGCAAAGTCCCTAGCATGACTTGAAACCAAATTTAGATTATTGGATGTGTAGTATAAATTAAATTTATATTTAAAGTGTTTAAATATGAATTTAATTGATGAGAAATTAATTAATAGAGATTAATTAATTAATTTATATTTGATATAAATTAATTAGAAGAAGAAAATAATTATTTTGGGTTAAGAACTCAAAATTAAGACACAGGGGCATTTTGGTCATTTCACAGTGTGACACGTGGCACCATGAGATGGTGACACATGGCATAACACATAAGCTTGCCAAATGTTTTTTTAATCATGTAAGATGATTAAAATCAAGATTAAATATAGGTTTGACACTTGGCACTTTGTGATTGGGTCTCTTAAACCTAGAGCTAATCAAAAGGTGACATGTGGCTAGGGTTTAATGTGTTAACCTAGCTATTTAAGTGTGGTTATGAAAAGAAAACATAACCAGCAGCCTCTCCTCTCAATTGTCACGCCACTTTGAGCCTCTCCAGCTATTTCTCTTCATCTCTCATCAATTCAAAGAGATTAGCCATCAATCTCTTGAATTAAGAACACTAGAAATTGTTTCTAGTGTCCTGTTTACATCTCTAATCTCTTAAAAGGCAGAACTTGAATTTCTAATTAATAGAAAAGGCTTTAGAAGCTGTTCAAGGGCTGCCATAGGTGTTCTTGGTGTGGACAAGCTAGAGGGACAACATCTGGTGTCTCAAGACGAATCTCAAAGCGCAGACATACTGCGGCACATCAAGAGGTTAGTGTAATCGTTCTTGATTTAATCTAGGGTTCTAAAATTAATCTGATTAATTTTAAAATCTTAAATGGCAAATACAGATCCAAAAACATATTAAAAGAGTTTTAATATGTTGTTTATCATTTAAATCAAATAGATAAAAATAAATCTTGCATGGTGCATGTGACCCTAGGTGAAAATTTTTGAATTCAATGGTATAATCTTGTGTTTTTCACGCTTCCGTTCCTTCAACTTGGACAATCAAAAATGAAAATGGATAAATTTAATTAAATAATGAGTATGACAAGTACAAAACAAATAAGACTACAAATAATTATCGAAAAATTGTTTGCATAAGACATCAGAATATGTACTGCATAATTATTTTTTATCATTTCTTTTTATTCTATTATTGGCACCACTAAGCATTATTGCTTAGCGCGTTACTTTTTGCCACGCGTAGGTTCTGGAGAGACCGATAGAGAGCCCAGTAGACCACAGACTGGGTGAGACCATCTGCAGCTCTGCATAGTATCCGTGTCACCTCACCGTCTTCAGTGCATTGGTAGGACACTAGGTTTCATTTTGGTATTTTGTAATTAACTTTTATTTTCTCATGTATAATTGAGACTTATGTAATATATTTTGGTATTAATGTAAATAGTGAAAATTGTGTTTATGAATGGAAAATTTAGTATTTATTTATGACTTGTATGTGAATATTATGAGGAATGAATGAATGAGAAATGGAATTGTTGTTGAAAAATATTGAGACTTTGTTGATGAAATAGAGCTTGGGAAAGATTGAAAACATATCGGAAGTGTTTTTCACAGGTTCCAAAGAATTGTTTTCTCTATTTTTAGTCGGTACTCTGTTAGATTTTCTATAAAATTTGCGAAACCTCAAATGAATTTATGTTTCAATAAATGACTTAAATGAATGATATTTCACAAATTGTACTTCATAACTATGAAAAAGATAAATAAGGAAAAATAAAAATAATTGAAAAAAAATAATGGTGTTCCGATACACTTTGTGGCATATCTTACTTAGCTACACTGTAGATGGGTAAGGGGTGTCACAATTTGTAGTACCCTTAAGATTAGCAATATTTGAAACATGATTTCACATTGCATAAAACAACACATGGTTTATAGTTATATGCTTGGAAAGAGGATTGTTTTAGCTCATGGAGGACATATGATGATGTAGGAGGTGTCCATGATAGAAAAGGGTCTTCTGGTGGTGTATGTGTAAACATTGTTAATGAGCTCAAGTTGATAATCTTGTCAATTTCTTCATCTACCACCTTCACCTTTGATCTATTTTCATGTAAACACTCTTCTAATGACCCTCCAACAATAAAGGAGTTGTTTTCTTCAACTTTAGGTACAATTTCTTCTTCAAGTAACTCCTGCTCTTGTGGTAACTCTACTGGTAAGTCATCTTCAAAGGAATTTTGTTCTTCAGGCTCAACTTCTTCTATAGGTTCAAATTCCCATGAAGCTTCTTCATTCTCCCAACTTTGTTCATTTGTTTCCTCCTCATAGAGTGATAGCTCATTGTTCATTATAAGGTTGTTAAAATTTTCCAATCAAGCTATCGCCTCTTCAAGTCCCACTCCTTTCTCTAATTGCAGCTCAAATGGTAGGTCTGAAATATTATGTTGATAGATGTCTGGAGGGTATTGATGACTTCAACCCTGCAGTGAAGGATCCTAATGCCAATAATAATCAAAATCTATCATGTCATTCAATAAGTGAATAGCATCCTCATGGTTTCTTTGAAGAACATGATCACCGGTAGCCCAAGCTCTATAATCTACCCAATTCCTTGTCACTTCATCTAGACCATTGTAGAAATTGAGAGTGAGTTCATAATTTGAAAGGCTATGATTGGCAAATCGCTCTACCAATTCATTGAATCTTCTCCGAGCATTATAAAATGGTTCATTGTGTTGTTGAATAAAACTTATGAAGACTTGTTGATGAAAAATCTCAATGTACCTCACAAGAAAAATAAGCAATAATAAAATTAGACAAGAAATAAACTATAAAAGAAATAAGAATGTCTAAAGTAAGCAAATCACTAATCACTTAATATCAAGCATCGTTCCCCGGCAATGGTACCAAAAACTTATTTCGCTGGTTTTGCAACCACTGCAAGTGCACAAATCGCTAATAAGTAATAAAGTGATGAGTAGAGTATCATTCCCACGAGGACCGTGTTGAGTACTAAACTATAGTGATTTTAATTATCCAGACGATCAAATTGTAGAAAAATAGTAATTATATTTAAATTGAAAGAAATAAAATCTAAATAATTAACTAAAATAAAGTATCAATAGACAATGGCATTTTAGAGCTAGGGGTTCACACTTCAATCAATTATAGAATCAATCTAATTCATTCAATAAATGGGAGATTATTACTTTGATAGAAATTAATCCTAAGCTATCTTAAGTTCTCTCTCAAGGCACTCAAGGTGTATTTTAATTAACATAAACCCTACTTTCGTGGTGATTAAATTAATTAAAACCCTTTAAGATCCTTGATTAATTTTAGAACTCCATAAATGTCATCAGCCTATATCTAGGTCAGTTTTCCTAGGTTCAAAGTCCTAATTTTCTAATATTAACCTTCACCTTTCAATCCTTTAATTAATATCTGTAATTAATACTAAATGGGTACTAACACATAGCATGCATTAAGATCACAAGAGATTGAATCAAAGAATAAAATACCCAATGTATTAAATAAAATCAAACCAGATCCATAATGAAATTGAGTGCTACACCCTAACCCTAGAATAAAGAGCCTACTCACCCATGGTGAGTTTTACAATCAAAATTATAAAAAGATAAAGAGAAGACATGGGAAGAAAATAGAGTGAAAGAACCCAGAAGTAGAATTGCAGCCTTGGACTTTTGGAACTTCAGCTGAAAATCCCTTCTAGAAATCTTGCAGATCTTGTTTCTCCCTTGCCTCCCTTGCGGTTGATGTGCCTCCTTGAATGTAAATTGGCTCAATGTAAATTCTCTTTTTGATGTCAATTCTCTCCTCCCCCTTAATTCCTGACTTATTCTATTTATATCTGGTGTAAAAACCCTAATTTCAGAGTCCTAGAAGCATTAGGAGTCCATCCGGGTCAAGTTGGGGCGAAGAAAAGTCGCATCAGAATTGCTGTCAAGGGACTTTACACAGCCCGTGTAGTGTTACATGCCCCTGCCCTATGTAACTTTCTGCCACTCTTATTTTTTAAGTTTTCTTTATCCAGAAGGTTGCACGGGGTCCAGGAAGTTACACGAGGCAAGTTACATGGCTCGTGTAATGTTTTTGGCACTGTATTCTTCACGTTTTGACCTCCAAATTCATCTTTGATTCTAGAACCACATAAAAACACCTGATAAAATATAAAAATCAATAAATTGAGTTGGATTAACCTATTTTCTAAAATAATAATGAAGACACATAAAAATAAATATAAAAGGATACTAAATGCTAACAAAATGCAATGCATGTTAAACTTAAATGTCTATTTAATTTGTTGCAATCAACCACTAAGCTGTATTGCTTAGCGCATCACTGTTTGCCATGCGTAAGTACTGAAGACATAGATAGAGAGCCCAGCAGACTTCAGACTGGGTGAGCATTCAGATCAGTATCGAGTCTAGAGTCACCTCCACTACTGTGCATATTGGTAGGGCCACTAGGCTTCATTAGATATTTTATATTTTGGATTTTGTAATTAGATTATCATTTTGCCATGTACATTATAAACTCATATACTTATATACTGGTGCAATTAGTTGTAAATTTTGTTAATAAATAACATTTTGTGTATTTCTCCATGAAATTGAGTTTGATTATGATATGAATGAGATGTATGAAATTGTGTTGAACCATTGAGAATTGTTGAAATTTTATTGATGGTTATTGGAGTTGAAAATATGATGAACAAAATGGGAGTGTTTTTAACAGGTTATGAAGAATTGTTTTTTCAATTTATAGCTGACACTTTGTCAAATTTTCTATAAAATTTGCGAAAATTCAAATTAATCAAAATTTTGATAAATGACATAAATGGTATAAGTTTCACTTAAAAGCCTTTAAATCAATAAATCAAGAACTGTAATTGAGATAAGATAAGATAAGGTGCTCCAGCATACTGTGTGACATGCCTTGCTCTACTACACTGTAGATGGGTAAGGGGTGTCACATACTACCTTTGCCTCTACCTCTGCCTCAGCTTACTGACTATGAACCTCTCTGAGCAAAACTTTGAACTAATCCTTCAACTGTGGTAGGTGACCCAAATCTGTGGGCACTGGTGCAATCCTTAGCAAAATTTCTAGTCCCACCACAGTTATAGCAGGCTCCTATGGCCTTATAGTAGGCTCCTATGGCCTTATAGCATACTCCTCCGTGCACCTTGCCACAGGTTTCATAAGTACGGACAGGAAAGGAATTCCTGAGCGCTTGTTGACTCAATCTGGGTGGCCTCTATCCTGTGGATCTCCCTTTACCAGATTTATGAGTACTGGGTCCCCCAAAGTGCTTTCTCTTTCCCAAACCACTGTCTGAACTCTGACCAGTTGTTTTCACACTCTTCTCCTTTTCTCCTGTTCCCTTCTCAGATGCCCTTTCCAATTCTATTCTTTCTAACTCAAGTTCTTGGGAGATCAGTTCTGAGAAGTTTTCATGTCAGAACCCAACTACTTGCAACCTCAGACTGGGTCTCAAGCCAAATTCATACCGCTTGCATCAGTCTCTGCTAGTGGTAAGCAGGCTCCTTACATAGTGGTTTAAGGAAGAAAAATATCTCTCCATCTCAGCCACTATTCTATCACCTTGTTTCAGACTTAAGAACTCTTATAGTTGTTAGTAGTATACCCTAAACCATATCATTTAGTATGTATCTTGTACATATTTTTATTAATAAAAGGCATTTCCACTTTTCCATTTACATAATATATTTATGTGTAATAGAAAAGGCCCATTGATATTTTGTTAGAAATTCTATTCTTAAGTTGTTAAGAATATGAGTGACAGTATTTCTAGTACAAAGTATCATAAATAGGTTCACAATTGAGGATACTTCTTAATAAGGACATGACTTATCCAGAAAGATTGTATTCATATTTGTTCCCAAGTTATTTATATGAGATATAAATAAGATGGAATGGTGAGTCTCATGCCATATGACAAACATGATAGGCATTTATAAATGATAAGTAGGCCAAACCAGTGACACTTGTGACAAGTACATGGAGTTTACTCTTGTCAATGTTTTGTCATAAATCATATCAGTGCATATAATCTTTAGACCTGAGATAGCACAGTTATCTTGTATATAGGTAGTTTGACTTTGATACTGCTTTCATACTTGTACTGTGTATGGGTATATGTGCATGTGTTGGCTCCTACTAGTTATATATGGAGGTAGGTGTTGATCAAGATGGAATCTGTTCCTTTAAGTAAATAGAGATAAAATCCTATGTTCATTTAATTGTTCTTGATGTTTCAAGTTCTTGGCCAGGACAGATAGATTTAATCAGAAAAGAGTTTCTGATGAGAAAATTATTTTAATCAAGAACTGGAATTAAAAGAGAACATAATATTCATAGCAAATGGAGTTTGACATAAACCATGACTCTAGCTTGAGTTGGAATTTTGTAATAGAGAGATTCTAGTTTATGGTAATATATGATTATAGGTTCATTTAAGGTAAACCTTATTACTAATTGGGTGGCCATGGAATGTTATGCTAGGTGTTAACCATGGTCTATGAGGTGCATAAAATGATTTAGAGAAATCATTTATGGTGAGAAAGAGTTCTGATGATATTAAGAGTTGATATCATGTCTCATTGCCAATTAGTGATGAGCCTAGTAAGTCACACACATACACAAGTTATCACCTATTTAAATATGATTTAATTAATTAATTAAAGAGTTTAATTGATTAATTAAATAGGTTTTGTTTGCAATTAGATTGCAAAGTCCCTAGCATGACTTGAAACTAAATCTAGATTATTGGATGTATGGTATAAGTTAAATTTATATTTAAAGTGTTTAAATATGAATTTAATTAATGAGAAATTAATTAATAAAGATTAATTAATTAATTTATATTTGATATAAATTGATTAGAAGAAGAGAAATAATTATTTTGGGTTGAGAACTCAAAATTAAGACATAGGGGCATTTGGTCATTTCACAGGGTGACATGTGGCACCATGAGATGGTGACACATGACATTACACATAAGCTTGCCAAATATCTTTTAATCATGTAACATGATTAAAATTAAGATTAAATATAAGTTTGACACTTGGCACAACGTGAATGGGTCAATTAAACCTAGAACCAATCAGAGGGTGACATGTGACAAGGGTTTAATGTGTTAACCTAGCTATATAAGTGTTGTTATGAAGAGAAAAAAAATACAACTAGCAGCCTCTTTCTTTGGTGCCGCCACCCAAGAAGGTTTCTCTCTTCTTCATCTTCTTCTCTCATCTTTCCAAGAGATTAACAAATAATCTCTTGAATTAAAAACACTAGAAATTGTTTCTAGTGTCCTGTTTACATCTTTAATCTCTTAAAAGGCAGAACTTAATTTTCTAAATAATAGAAAAAGCTTTAGAAGCTGTTCAAGGACTGCCATAGGTGTTCTTGGTGTGGACAAGCTAGAGGGACAATATCTAGTGTCCTGAAGATGCATCTGAAAGGGACAAATACACTGCAGTGCATCAAGAGGTTAGTGTGTTTGTTCTTGATTTAATCTAGGGTTCTAAAGTTAATCTGACTAATTTTGAAATCTTAAATGGCAAACACAGATCCAAAAACATATTAAAAGAGTTTTAATATGTTGTTTATCATTGAAATCAAATGGATAAAAATAAATCTTGCATGATGCATTTGACCCTAGGTGAAAATTTTTGAATTCAATGGTATAAACTTGTGTTTTTCACGCTTCCGTTCCTTCAATTGGTATCAGAGCCACTATATCTGCCATTTAGATTGTTGTTTATATGATTTAATTGTGTGTTTTGATTATGAGATAATTTATCCATTGCTGGTTGCAATGGATGTGTGGCGGCATGCTTGAAAAAACACCAACATGGTGCGCATGGTATGGCTTCATGGATGGTGCAAGGTTTGGCTTTTTAATTTGCAATTGTTGTATGATCTAAAATCTCATTCTATGTCTAATTAAATTGTTTAATTAGAATTTTAATCACACAATTTAATTTTGATTCAAATCAGAATTTTAAAAAATTGATTTGAATGTGATTCAAATCTGAATTTTAAAAGTTGTTTGAATGTGATTCAAATCTGAATTTTTAAAGTTATTTGAATCATATTTAAATTTGATTTTTTAAAGTTGTTTGAATAATATTCAGATCTGAATTTTTAAAAATTGTTTGAATGTGATTCAAATCTGATTTTTAAAAAATTGTTTGAATGTGATTCAAATATGAATTTTTAAGGTTGTTTGAATGTGATTCAAATCTGAATTTTTAAATTTGTTTGAATGAGATTCAAATCTGAATTTTTAAATTTATTTGAATTATATTTAAATCTGGATTTTTAAGTTGAATATGAGATATTCAATTTAATTTAAGTATGTATGTTTTATTTAATTGTTAAATAGTGATATGCATTGTAATACCCCTAAGTTCGGTAGTGCGTTCTACTGTTTGGTGACCAGTGTTGTCCGGACAGCTAGGATGCCTAGAACTACACTTCGATATGAGTAAGAAGACATAAAATAATGAAATACAAGAAAAGAAAATACAAGAAAAACAAAGAAAAAATAATAGCAAAGAAATGTAACCAAGTTAAGTGAGCCGAGAACCCCAACGATGGGTGACCGCACCGGGAAGTCACGGCGTGGACTGTTGACTGGCCCTGGACCGCGGGGAACCCTGGAAAATATTTTTAGGACTAAAATAAATACCTATTGAAGTATAAATACTATTAGAAATATCAAAGAAAAATTAATTAATTAGTACAAAGAAAAGTGAGAAATCAAAAAACGGACAAAACCCGGTGTTACCGAAAAATCGGGAATGCAACCCGAACAGGGACATTGTGGTCATTTGACATCCCGAGTTGTCTTTTGACCTAAATGTTCATAAAAAATACATAATATTACACTTAGAAAATATAATGAAAAATTAAATTAGTGGTACCTAATGTAAATAGTAAAAATAGAGAGTTAAATGTGGAAAAATGAAAGTTAAGATTAAACTAATAGTTAATTTTGACATAGTGCTCCACTAACTCATTTAAGTGGACCACTAACTCACCCTTTGGATAGCAGATTGAACTTCATCTTCAAGCTCGCAAATTCAGCCAAAAATGGTGAAAAGAAGATCCACCATTCTCGTCCACTTGAAAGCTTCATGCAAGCTTGATTTAAGCTTCGTTCTTGGCACTTTTCTTCACTAAAAGTTGTCCATACACCTTGGGTAGTAGATTGGCAGCAAGAAGACCAAGTTTTGGAGAGATTTTGAAGAGTTTCCAAAGTGGTAAGTGTAGGAACGGAAGCGTGAAAAACACAAGTTTATACCATTGAATTCAAAAATTTTCACCTAGAGTCACATGCACCATGCAAGATTTATTTTTATCTATTCGATTTCAATGATAAACAATATATTAAAACTCTTTTGATATGTTTTTGGATCTGTATTTGCCATTTAAGATTTTAAAATTAATCAGATTAATTTTAGAACCCTAGATTAAATCAAGAACGATTACACTAACCTCTTGATGCACTACAGCGTGTCTGCGCCTTTGAGATTTGTCTTCAGGACACCAGATGTTGTCCCTCTAGCTTGTCTACACCAAGAACACCTATGGCAGCCCTTGAATAGCTTCTAAAGCTTTTTCTATTAATTAGAAATTCAAGTTCTGCCTTTTAAGAGATTAGAGATGTAAACAGGACACTAGAAATAATTTCTAGTGTTCTTAATTCAAGAGATTGATGGCTAATCTCTTTGAATTGATGAGAGATGAAGAAGAATAGATGAAAAGCCTCAAAGTGGCATGACAAAGGAGAGGAGTGGCTGCTGGTTGCTTTTTCTTTTCATAACAACACTTAAATAGCTAGGTTAACACATTAAACCCTTGCCACACGTCACCCTTTGATTAGCTCTAGGTTTAAGTGACCCAATCACATTGTGCCAAGTGTCAAACCTATATTTAATCTTGATTTTAATCATCTTACATGATTAAAAAACATTTGGCAAGCTTATGTGTAATCCCATGTGTCACCATCTCATGGTGCCACGTGTCACACTATGAAATAACCAAAATGCCCCTGTGTCTTAATTTTGAGTTGTTAACCAAAAATAATTATTTTTTCTTCTTCTAATCAATTTATATCAAATATAAATTAATTAATTAATCTCTATTAATTAATTTCTCATTAATTAAATTAATATTTAAACACTTTAAATATAAATTTAACTTATACTATACATCCAATAATCTAGATTTGGTTTCAAGTCATGCTAGGGACTTTGCAATTTAATTGCAAACCAAACCTATTTAATTAATCAATTAAACTCTTTAATTAATTAATTAAATCATATTTAAATAGGTGATAACTTGTGTATGTGTGTGACTTACTAGGCTCATCACTAATTGGCAATGAGACATGATATCAACTCTTAATATCATCAGAACTCTTTCTTACCATAAATTATTTCTCTAAATCATTTTATGAACCTCATAGACCATGGTTAACACCTAGCATAGCATGCCATGGCCACCCAATTAATAATAAGGTTTACCTTAAATGAACCTATAATCATATGTTACCATGCACTAGAATCTCTCTGTTACAAAATCCCAACTCAAGCTGGAGTCATGGTTTATGTCAAACTCCATTTGCTATGAATATTATGTTCTCTTTTAATTCCAGTTCTTGATTAAAAAGATTTTCTCATCAGAAACTCTTTTCTGAATAAATCTATCTGTCCTGGCCAGGAACTTGAAACATCAAGAACAATTAAATAAACATAGGATTTTATCTCTATTTACTTAGAGGAACAGATTCCATCTTGATCAATACCTACCTCCATATATAACTAGTAGGAGCCAACACATGCCCATATACCCATACATAGTACAAGTATGAAAGCAGTATCAAACTCAAACTACCTATATATAAGATAACTGTGCTATCTCAGGTCTAAAGATTATATGCACTGATATGATTTATGACAAAACATTGGCAAGAGTAAACACCATGTGCTTGTCATAAGTGTCACTGGTTCGGCGTACTTATCATTTATAAGTGCCTATCATGTTTGTTATATGGCATGAGACTCACCATTCCATCTTATTTATATCTCATATAAATAACTTGGGAACAAACATGAATACAATCTTTCTAGATAAGTCATGTCCTTATCATGAAGTATCCTCGATTGTGAACCTATTTATGATACTTTGTGCTAGAAATATTGTCACTCATATTCTTAACAACTTAAGAATAATATTTCTAACAAAATATCAATGGACCTTTTCTATTATACATAAATATATTATGTAAACGGAAAAGTGGAAATGCCTTTTATTAATAAAAATATGTACAAGATACATACTAAATGATATGCTCTAGGGCATACTACTAACAATCTTCCACTAGCACTAGAGCCATTCATTACAATACCTTAGACCTATCTTCTCAAGATGTCGGTCTAACTGAGTCTGTGACATAGGCTTAGTGAATGGATCAGTTGGATTTTCAGCTGATGCTATTTTCTGCATAGCTACATCGCCTTGCCCAACTATTTCTCTGATAATGTGGTAGTGCCTTTCTATGTGTTTGGATTTCTGGTGAGACCTTGGTTCCTTAGCCTGTATGACTGCTCCATTATTGTCACAGTGTAGTGGAACTGCTAACTCAATGGAAGGAACTACTGTAAGTTCCGTCAAGAACTTCTTTATCCAAACAGCTTCCTTTGCAGCATCTGATGCAGCAATATACTCAGACTCTGTAGTGGAATCTGTAGTCGTGCTCTGTTTGGAACTCTTCCAACTGACTGCACCCCCATTACAAATGAACACATATCCAGAGGTAGACTTTCTATCATCGATATCTGATTGGAAATCAGAATCAGTATAACCATCCAATTGCAAGTCTCCACCTCCATAAATCAAGAATAAATCCTTAGTTCTTCTCAAGTACTTAAGGATATTCTTGACAGTTATCCAGTGTTCCAAACCTAGATTGGATTGATACCTGCTAGTCAAACTAACAGCATATGCGATATCCGACCTAGTACACAACATTGCATACATTAAACTTCCAATAGCCGAAGCATATGGAATCTTGGCCATCTTATCTCTTTCTTTAGGTGTCTTTGGAGACATCTCTTTAGAAAGGTGGATACCATGTCTCACTGGTAACAATCCTCTCTTGGAATCAAGCATGTTAAACCTCTTCAACACCTTTTCCAAGTATAGACTTTGGGATAAAAAAATTATTCTTTTCGCTCTATCTCTATAGATGCGAATCCCAAGAATATAGGTTGCCTCCCCTAAGTCTTTCATGGAGAATGTATTTGACAACCATACCTTTATAATCGTCAACATACCTGTGTCATTACCCATCAACAGTATGTCATCCACATATAAGACAAGGAAAGTGATAGCACTGTCACTAACCTTCTTATATACACATGGCTCATCCTCATTTTTGATAAAACCAAAGGATTTAATGGCATCATCAAAACAGATGTTCCAACTCCTCCAAGCTTGTTTCAACCCATAAATGGATTGCTTTAGCTTGCATACCTTGGAACCATCTTGGGATTCAAAACCCTAGGTTGTTCCATGAAAATGTTTTCTTCAATGTATCCATTGAGAAAAGCTGTTCTGACATCCATTTGCCAAATCTCATAATCATAGTATGCAGCTATTGCTAATAAAATCCTAATTGATTTAAGCATGGAAACAGGCTAGAAAGTCTCCTCATAGTCGATTCCTTGCCTTTGGCGAAACCCTTTCGCTATTAGCCTTGCCTTATAGGTCTCTACCTTTCCATCAGAACCAATTTTCTACTTGAAAACCCATTTGTTCCCTATAGGTACAATACCTTCAAGTGGGTCAACAATATCCCAAACTTGATTCTTATACATGGAATCAATCTCAGATTTCATAGCATCAATCCATTTTGAAGAGTCTATATCTGATATAGCTTCTTCATAGGTAAGTGGTTCATCTCCATGATCTACTTCTTCATGAGTAGACAACTCTTGTTCTTCTTCATGAAGAAAACCATATCTCACTTGTGGGTGAGATACCCTGGTTGTTCTGCGAGGAACAGCTGTAGATGTTTCATCAACGGGTGTAGGTTGAGTAGATGGATCTATATCCATCTGATCTGTTGATTGGTCAGAATTCTCCAATTCTAGCTCTATTTGCCTTCCTTTGCCTCCTTCTTGAACAAACTATTGTTCAAGAGATGTGGCATCTTTACTTATCACAACCTTTTGTGAAGTAGGCAAATAAAAATAATATCCAAAACTATCTTTTGGATATCCAACAAATCGACCTTTTTCTGATCTGGTCTCCCATTTATCAATGTTCAGCTTTTTGATATAAGCTGGACAACCCCAAATCTTAACATGCTTAAGACTTGGTTTTCTTCCATGCCATATCTCATAAGGTGTGGAAGAAACTGATTCTGATGGAATCCTATTCAGAATATACAAAGCTGATTCTAATGCAAATCCCCAAAAGAAGATTGGCATATCAGTATAGCTCATCATACTACGTACCATATCCAATAGGGTATGATTTCTCCTTTCAGATACACCATTCAGCTGTGGCGTTCCTGGAGGAGTCAGCTGAGAAACAATGCTATGCTCTCTCAAGTATTCATCAAATTCAGTACTCAAATATTCACCTCCACGATCTGTTCAAAGAGCTTTAATACTCTTTCCTGTTTGATTTTCTACTTCAGATTTAAATTCTTTGAACTTTTCAAAGGATTCATGTTTGTATTTCATCAAATACAAATACCCAAACCTTGATTTATCATCAGTAAATATAATAAAATAATGAAAACCCCCTCTAGCCATTTCTTTAAATGGACCACATACATCACTATGTATTAGCTCCAAAATATTTTCAGCTCTTAGCCCTTGTCCAACAAAGGGTGATCTAGTCATTTTTCCCTAAAGGCAAGATTCACAAGTTGGAGTAGGCTCAGAGCCCAATGAGGATAGAATCCCCATTTTCTCGAGTTTTGCAATCCTATCTTCTGCAACATGACATAACCTTAAGTGCCAAATATATTTTGAACTTGAGTTGGTTTTCACCATGGCATTGCATTCTTTTAGATCACTTGTATTCAATTTGTGTTTGTCATTATTATCCAAATAATAAAGGCCATCATTCATATAACCCGAACCAACATATTTATTTCCAAAATAAATATTGCAAACATCATCTGTGAACTAAAATTCATAGCCATTTCTAGTCAAACTAGATATAGAAATGATGTTCTTAAAAGCATCAGGTACATATAAAATATTATCCAAACACAAAACATGTCCAAACATATAAAAGGATTTAGATCCTATGGCTAAAGCTTCAACAGTTGAACCATTGCCAATCCAGACTCTAATATCTTGAGAACGCAAGCTGCTATTGTTTGCTAGTTCCTGCATATCATTAGAAATGTGAAGCGCACTGATATCTAAAACCCAAGCTGTAGATGAACTATGAGTATCATCAGAATCTAAATAACAAGATATGGACATACCTTCCGAAGGTGTATCCTTATTGTCCTTCAGAGAAGCAAGATACTCTGGCCAGTTCCTTTTCCAGTGCCCATCCTTTTAGCAGTGGAAACACTTTCCTTTGCCTCCATCAGCTTTAGTCTTCCTTTTCTGTTTAGCTATTTTCTTGGAAGGACCAGGAATCTGAGGTTTCTTTTTCTTATTGCCCTTCTTCTTGTTGGACTTTCCAGCAGAAGAAGATGCAACCAAAGCTACCTCTTTTCCTTTATTGCCTGGCACATTCTTTTGGGCAATAACCAGCATGTTGAGTAAACCAGCTAAGGTGCATTCCTGTTTAGTCATATGGAAATTTGTCACAAAATTCCCAAAAGACTCAGGAAGGGACTGAAGGATCAAATCCGTCTGTAGTTGGAAATCCATGTTGAAGTCAAGATGTTCCAACTGCTCAATTAGCCGAATCATCTTGTGGACATGATCCCCAACATTCTGTCCCTCAGACATCCTCATACAGAATAGCAGTCTAGATATCTCATACCTAGCATTCCTGTTGTGCTCACCATACAACTCTTGTAGGTGAAGAAGGATCTCACTCGCACTCTGCATGTTCTCATGTTGCTTCTGTAACTCATTACTCATGGAAGCAAGCATGTAACACTTAGCTCTCATATCATGCTCCTTCCACTTGTCCAAAGTTTCATGTTCCTCTTGTGTGGCCTCTAGAGGTAAGGGACCAGGAACATTTGAATCTAGAACATATCCTATATGTTCAAGGTTCAGGATAAGGTTCAAATTTCTTAGCCAATCAGACAGATTAGGTCCTGTCAACCTATTGTGATCAAGTATGCTTGCAAGGATATTGGATGGTGGTGGTTGTTTTGTGCTCATTTTTATCAGAAAATTAACTGCAGAAAATAACTAAATTAATTAGTAAATGTATCATGTAATGAACCAAAATGATTATGGTCTTTTAATCAAATTGGTTCTCCCACTAACTTAGCGAATCCTACACTTCCAAAGTAGAAAACGGAAATCCTAGTTGGATGGATTTCTAGTGGGTGATTGAATTCTTATAATTCTATTGATCATCCTCAAGTACATCCATTATTGGAATTACAATAAACTATAAGTGAGCAACTCCTTGCCCATCACATCTCATGTGAAGTTCAATCCTTTACCTAGCCCCTAATGCTCAAAATATCAGGTACATCCATTATTGACTTATCTTGCATTAGTTAAGTTGATCCCATTGAGCCAGTAATTATACAAATAATTTTAATGTCCTCAGGTACATCCAATATTGGCCACTAAACCATTTACATATTTACAACATCTCATGCTTGACAATTATTCTTAAGAAAATCTCTTAAATTAATTGCATCTTATGCAACTATTTAAAATTTCTTAAAATAATTGTCCCAATGGAGGGCCTATGTTATAATTACTTTAATTATAGCATTTCCAACTTAATCATTTGTTTGGAAGATTTTATGGTCATTCTAATTACTATTAAGGTCTCACTTTTCACATATCCAATTAGCATGCATATATCATATAATAGCATACATTCCCATACATCTCATGCATTCATGGATAAGCAATAAATATGGTATGATCATGGACTTTCTAAGGGATTCAATTCTGAGCCACCAAGAATTGAATCAGGGCATTCCTAGGTGCATTTCATTCATTCATTCATTTTACAAGAGTTGCTGAAGGAGTACATAATCAACACTTAATCTTGAATTCCTCCCACTGGTCTCACCAATGCTCTTGACCTCCTTGAACTTCTTGCAATCCAATATTACATGGTAATCCTTGGCATACCAAGGCGAATTTACAAGAACTTAAATAAATGAAATTACAACCCAAAAATTATTACAAACTTAAGAATACATGCCCAAAATAAATTAAAATAAATTAATTAATTTACAATCCCAAAGAAACATAAAAGAAATAAATCCAATCACATTGGTCTTTTATAGTCCATGATCATCCATCATGCATATCACTATTTAACAATTAAATAAAACATACATACTTAAATTAAATTGAATATCTCATATTCAACTTAAAAATCCAGATTTGAATATGATTCAAATAAATTTAAAAATTCAGATTTGAATCTCATTCAAACAAATTTAAAAATTCAGATTTGAATCACATTCAAACAATTTTAAAAATTCAGATTTGAATCACATTCAAACATTTTTTAAAAAATCAGATTTGAATCACATTCAAACATTTTTTAAAAAATTAGATCTGAATTTTATTCAATCAATTTTAAAAAATCAAATTTAAATATGATTCAAACAACTTTAAAAATTCAGATTTGAATCACATTCAAACAACTTTTAAAATTCAGATTTGAATCACATTCAAACAATTTTTTAAAATTCTGATTTGAATCATAATTTAATCGTGTGATTAAAATTACTAATTAAACACTTTAATTAGTCAAAGAATAGGCCTTAGATCATACAACAATTGCAGAATTAAAAGCCAAACCTTAAACCACCCATGGTAGCCAAACCATGCGCACCATTGATGGTGTTTTTTTTTAAATATGCTGCCACCTTGCTTTGCAACCAGCAATGATCTTTTGATCTCATGATCAAACACACAATTAAATCATATAATCAATAATCTAAATGGCAAATATAGTGGCTCTGATACCAATTGTAGGAACGGAAGCGTGAAAAACACAAGTTTATACCATTGAATTCAAAAATTTTCACCTAGGGTCACATGCACCATGCAAGATTTATTTTTATCTATTCGATTTCAATGATAAACAACATATTAAAACTCTTTTAATATGTTTTTGGATCTGTATTTGCCATTTAAGATTTTAAAATTAATCAGATTAATTTTAGAACCCTAGATTAAATCAAGAACGATCACACTAACCTCATGATGCACTGCAGCGTGTCTGCGCCCTTGAGATTCATCTTCAGGACACCAGATGTTGTCCCTCTAGCTTGTCCACACCAAGAACACCTATGGCAGCCCTAGGAACAGCTTCTAAAGCTTTTTCTATTAATTAGAAATTCAAGTTCTGCCTTTTAAGATATTAGAGATGTAAACAGGACACTAGAAACAATTTCTAGTGTTCTTAATTCAAGAGATTGATGGCTAATCTCTTTGAATTGATGAGATATGAAGAAGAATAGATGAAAAGCCTCAATGTAACACCCCTATGTTCGGTAGTGCGTTCTACTGTTCCGGTGGCCAGTGTTGTTCGGACAGCTAGGATGCCTAGAACTACACTTTGATATGAGTGAGGAGACATAAAATAATGAAATACAAGAAAAGAGAATATATGAAAAACAAAGGAAAAATAATAGCAAAGAAATGTAACCAAGTTAAGCGAGCTGAGAACCCTAGCGATGGGTGACCGCACCGGGAAGTCACGGCGTGGACCGTTAACTAGCCCTGGACCGCGAAGAACCCTAGAAAATATTTTTACGACTTATAGAGACATCAATTGAAGTATAAATGCCATTAGAAATATCAAAGAAAAATTAATTAATTAGTACAAAGAAAAGTGAGAAATCGAAAAACGGACAAAACCCGGTGTTACCGAAAAATCGGGAATGCAACCCGAACAGGGGCATTGTGGTTATTTGACACCCCGAGTTGTCTTTTGACCTAAATGTCTATTAAAAATAAATGATATTAAACGTTGAAAATGCAATGAAAAATAAAAATATGGTACATAATATAAAAGTGGAAATAATGAGGCAAATTTTGAAAATTTGGTAACTTTAATTAAATGAGTAATTTCCTAAAGTTAGTGGTCCACCAACTCACATTGTGGGACACCTTTATAATGCATTTGGACAGATTTAAACTTCATCTTCAACCTCATTTCAACACCAGCCGAAAATAACTCCCATTGAAGCTCCCATGGCCGCCCCATTTTTCCACCTTCATCTACCCATGATCCAACCATGGAAACCTCAAGCTTCCTTCACTGAAATTGCTCTACATCACTTGGGCAGTAGATAGGCAGCAAGAAGACCAAGTTTTGGAGAGATTTTGAAGAGTTTCCAAAGTGGTAAGTTTATGTTTTTGGTTAGTGCTTCATTAAAGTTAGTAAGGAGGTTATGGGTACTTGAATTTTGGAAAGAATTTTGAGGTTTGATGTTTAAAGGGAGAGCTGTATTTTTGATAGCCATGGAAACTCCTTGAAGAGAGTTTATTCTTGCTTGTAAATGGTAGATTAAAGGGTTGATTATGTGTTTATATGTGTAGAAATAAATTGGGTGATGTATACTAAGTATATTGTGAATGTGTATTTGAATTTGGAAGCTTGGAAATTAATGGAGTGTGATGTGTGAATTGGCAGCTTGCATTGTGAACCAAAAAAAGGTTATTTCATGGGTTGGTTTATGAAATTACATGGTTGAATTATGGTGCTTGCTATGGCAGATTGTATATGTGTACAAGGGTTTGAGTTTAGGCATGTAAATGAGCTTGTTATGTAGTTAAATTGTGTGTAAATTGAAGTTGGTAAATTCTGGACTATAATGTGCATATTGAATGTGATTGTAAGCTGCCAAAATGATCAACAATATGTGGTAAAATATGTTTAGGTTATGGTACAAACCAGATTGGGTAAGAATGTGTGAATTGGTAAATGCTAAAAGTGAGCTTTGATGAGTAATAAAGAAAGTGCAATAGGGCAGTATGCATTTTGGCCTAGAACTTTAAGTGTGTGGCTCCAATTGGTATGAGACCAATTGGAGGTGAAACTAGGCACAAAATGTGCCAACTTTCATGAAGGAAGCTTGCCAAAATTCTGCTTGTAAGGTAACTTGAAAAATGACCAAATCCGGATTAAGTGCAATTGAGGCCTGAAAATTGACCATTTGGGCAGCAGTTAGTGTTTAGGCCATAACTCACTCAAAAAAGGTCCAATTGACCTGAAATTTTGACCATGAATAGTTAAGACCCATATCTACAAGTCTTATGAAGACACCAAAGCCCAGAAATGACCATAAGCAAGTCAAACAGCTTGCACAAGTTCGGGTCCAAAAACTGGCCGAACCAAAAATGACCTAAAATGGCCTAAAGTGACCAATTTTGATGCAATTTGACCAGCAATAGTAAAATCACCATAACTTGGTCTACATAACTCAGAATGACCTGAAATTTTGCCCCGCGTGCAATAAGACATAGATCTACAAGTTTGTAGTTTTGACCGAAACCCGAAAACCGAGGAAACTAGGTCGTCCGGCTAGGTCAAACTAGTATCCCGGAATCCAGCAAGTTGCAATAAAACGCAGTATACATGGGAATGAATTTGGTAACATGTACCAACCCTAAATGACTATCGAATGTGACATATTAGTAACATTAAAACCTAATTTACCTAGAATGCATCGAGGGTCGACATCTTAGGTTGATTAAGCAAATATTAGAATTCAATGAATTAATTATCAAGCATTATCGTTAGAGACAGTTTAAATGAGTACTGAAACACTTCAAATTGTGTTTCTCAGTTAGCAAAGACTCAGGGAAAGGGAAGGAAACACTGAGTCAAGGCCATGAGACAGTTATCAGAGGTTTGTGCACAACGGCTATTTCTTTTCAATTTTTCAATTGAAATAATTATAATTATTTGTATGTTATTGTTTTAAATTGTGGTTGTGCACAATATTTATTTCTTTTGAATTTTTCAGTTGAAATAAATTATGATTATTTGTGTTATTGTTTTAAATTGTGTTTGTGCACAACGGCTATTTCTTTTGAATTTTTCAATTGAAATAAATTATAATTATTTGTATGTTATTATTTTAAATTGTGTTTGTGCACAATATTTATTTCTTTTGAATTTTTCAATTGAAATAAATTATGATTATTTGTGTTATTGTTTTAAATTGTGTTTGTGCACAACAGCTAATTCTTTTGAATTTTTCAATTGAAATAAATTATGACTATTTGCATATTATTGTTTTTAATTATGAAAATGTGTTTGAATGGATACTTATTGCTTGAAAAGCATTGTAAATGGTTTGAAACTGTGGAAAAAAATTATTTAGTGTGATTTGTGAAAATTGAAGTTACTTATGAATTGTGTTGCCATTTTGTGAATGAAATTATGACTTTGGAAATTTTGAGATAAAATGTGTTTAGTGTTATCATAGCAAAGTAGGGACGGCGATACATAACGCCTACGATTCTTGGGAACTCTCACGAGTGAACTCAGGAGCTTGCAGGGACGACGATACGTAACGCCTGCAAGTGCTCTGATAGGTACCACCTAAGGGCTTGCAGGGACGGCGATACGTAACGCCTGCAGGTGCTTTGATGAGTACTCATTATATAGCTAGCTCCCTTCCTTATTGATTTCGATTAGTGGGGTTGTGATTGCTTTGTCGTGGTGTACAACGCGGCATTGATCAGAAATTTTGTGTCATGGCTTAAGTTGTGAATGAATTGGCAACACTGTATTCTTAAATTATTCGACTAAATTGTGTTATTATGCGATTTGATAATTTGTGAAATGTAGTTTAAATTCTTATTGACATTCACTGTCTTTTGAATTTAACCATGTTTTGACTATTGAGATTTATTGTGATATTGTGAATTGGAGTTTAAATTCTTATCAACATTCACTGTCTTTTGAATTTAACTATGTTTTGGTTACTGAGATTTAATGTGATATTGTGTTAAATTTCTTATGACATTCATTGTCTTGAATTTAACTATGGTTTTATGTATCCATCATTTATATGATTTATGAAAATTGATTTAAAGTTGTATTTGTTAATATTGTGCACCATTGAGACATTGTCTCAGCGATAGCTTTTCATTACTATCGCAGGTAGAGACGGACAGGGCAGCAGACTAGGCTGCTAGTGCATTCAGCGAGAGATCATTGGGTATATTGAGTATACCATATTTTGCTTTTTGTACTGTAATGTATGTTCACTGTATGTATATATTATTCTTGGTTTTGAGCAGTTGTAAATTAAAATTGTACATTGAAGTTGTAAAGTAAATTACGAATATTTTGACTTATAAAAATTGTATTATATTTCTTTTATCTCAGTCTTTGAAAAATTATTGTGGATTTGAGTTGAAAAAGATATTGTGTTGTTTAACTGTTGAAGTGGAGATTGAGAATTATATTGAAGTGCTTTTATAGGTTTTCTGAAGAACTGTTTTATTCAAAATACAGAAGGCACTCCGCCAAAATTTTTACAGAAATTCCTAATAATTCAAATGTGTTTTCTCTTTCATTTAAGTTCAAAAAATTTTTAACACCTGTAAATAGTGCTCACCACTGTAAAAAGAAGTAAGAAAAGTTTTAAAATCCCTTGTAGTGTATTTAATGAGTTATCAGTAGACAAAGTTGGCAATTCATTAGGTATACTACGGGATCATGTTATGCCTTATAGAGAGGTAGGGTGTGACATGTTTTAGTGGTATCAGAGCAAAGTTTTTAAATTCTGTTTTCACTTGTTACTTGAATATTCTTTCTTCATAGTACAACTGCTCAATATCATTGTTTGATACATACAGTACATTACATTATAAATATGCACTAACGGGAGGAAATCTCCTTGTGTTATTTGTTCGAGAGATCTAAAATCCTCGCATTGACTATGGAAGAGGGTGATCGTTCAGTCGATCAATCTATTGAGGCTGAGGTGCAAGGGGATGCCCTAGGCCTACACAATGTCAGTGGTTCAGCAGCACCAGCCCCTGCAGTACCGCAGTTTCCTGCTCAGTTCGCTCAGCAGATGGCTGCAATGTTCCAACAAATGGCTATTAATGTGCCTACTCAAGTCCCAATATAGACACCAGTGGTACGACCACAGTCTTCTGCAAGGTAGTATGACAAATTGATGAAATATGGGGCTACAGAGTTCAAGGGAACAGTAGGTCCTCTAGAGGCTGAGCAGTGGTTAGAGAGGATGGATAGGGTATTCAAGAAACTGCACTGCACAGAGGAGCTCAGATTTGAATACTCTGTATCTTTGCTTAAGGGGGATGCTTATGACTGCTGGAAAACCATTCCCCACAGTCTGGTAGAACCTGCAGTGCTAACATGGAATGACTTTCTCAGGGAATTCAGACAAAAATATGTCCCCGATGCTTATGTAGACCAGAAGTTACAAGAATTCCTAAGTCTTAAACAGGGGAGCAGATAAGTGGCTGAGTATGAAAAGGAATTTTCCCGCCTAAGCCATTATGCAGTGAGTTTACTTTCTACCAGCAGGGAGAGATGCAAGAGGTTTGAAACTGACTCGAAGCCCAGTATCAGATTACAAGTGGTCGGATTCAAACACACTAACTTCTCTGAACTTGTTTCTCAAACCCTAGAGTTGGAAAGAATTGAGTCTGAAGCTGCTCCTGAGAAAAAGAAATCAGAGAAGACAGAGAAAGAGGGAAAATCAGTAGAACAGAGTTCCAGTGGTCCTACTGGAAAGAGGAAGAACTATGGGGGACACAGCAGAGGTGGCAAGAAGTCTGATAGGGGAAGACATTCAGGACAGAAACCTCCTCTATCTGGTCAGCAGAGTACCAGAGGTTCCTACCCTTCCCGCCAATGTGAAAATTGTGGAAGATATCATGGTGGGATATGCTATAAGGCTATTAGAGCCTGTTATAACTGTGGAGGCACAGGACACTTTGCCAAGGACTGCACCAGAAGTCGCAGAGTTGGACTATCTCCTACTACTGAAGAAGGGTCAGTTCAGAGCCCTGTCACCAGAAGTTCACAACCACCCAGCAGAGGTAGAGGCAGGCGTAGAGGTAGCCCAGTAGGCAGCCAAAGCACAGTGAAATAGTCAGAGCAAGATAGTGCTCCAGTCAGAATCTATGCAATGAGACAGAGAGAAGAGGCTGAGATATCTGATGTTATGGCTGGTACCTTCTCAACTTTTAATCAAGATGTGTTTGTGTTATTTGATCCGGGTTCTACCCATTCTTATGTGAGTGCTAGCATCATTTATTTCATTGCTGTTCCATGTACAAAAATGGACTTTGAAGTGCTAGTAACAAGTCCGCTAGGACAGGAGGTCAGGGTTAATAGAATGTATAGGGATTGTCCTTTGGTGATCCAAGGACACACTTTTCTGTCTGATTTCATTGAAATGCCCTTCAGAGATTATGATATCATTTTGGGCATGGATTGGTTAGCTAGGCATCATGCCATGATTGACTGTAGGCTGAAGACAGTCACTTTCGGACTCCCCTAGTACAATGATGTGGTAATACATGGGGAGAGGCAGCTATTGCCATCCAACATCATTTCGGCTGCACTAGCCAGAAAAATGATCAGAAAGTGGTGTGAAGCATACTTGGCACATGTGATAGACACCCAAGTGGGGAGTCCAACATTGAGGGACATCCCTAAAGTATATGACTTTCCAGACGTGTTTCCTGATGAATTGCCAGGATTACCTCCGGAAAGAGAAGTGTAGTTTGAAATTAATGTTATGCCTGGTGCAGATCCAATCTCCATAAAACCATATAGAATGGCACCAGCAGAGTTGAAGGAGTTGAAGGTACAGTTGCAAGAACTACTTGAAAAGGGCTTCGTCCGCCCTAGTGTGTCACCATGGGAGCGCCAATATTGTTTGTTAAGAAGAAGGATGGCATTCTTCTTTTATGTATTGTTTAACCTGGAGTCTGCATACTTTTATGTTAGTGTTAGAACTATATGTTCTATTGTTATTCCTTTACAGGGAAATAAATTTTGATACATTAGTGATTAGTCCTTTAGGATAAGGATTGTGATAATAAGTGAAATTAGTTTTGGAAGAGTTTATCAGCGAAAAGTATTTTCTAACACACCATAAATTATAAAGCTAATTGGCGAGCCTACTTAATGTAAGGCAAGAGGACGTAAAAGTAAGATGCAGTAATGGAATTGCTCTATATGAGGGCAAGGATGTTACTGTTAGTAATTGCTAATGGATATTGTAATCGGAATAAGTTCGGATATCAGTGAATTCGAAAAGGATAAAAGATAGGAAAGTTTTATCTATTGGAATGTATCGTAGTAACTATGCAATGTTCTTGATGTTTATACTGGAAGCTGCAGATTACAGTACTAACTTGAGATTATTGTGTAAAGCTACGTACTACTCGATAGTACACCTAGATGAGAATAGTTGCCAACGGCATCTGTTTTGGTATAGTTATGCCAGGACAGAATTTAATTGTTAGAAATAAGTTTGAAAATCCTACTTAGGGATCTAAAACTCAAAAGTTAGAATATCGAAAGGTTATAGTTCAGTACAAAAGGAAGTAAGTTATAGAATATTGACAAATAAAAAGAGTTATGGAAGTAAAAATTTGAACAGTTGGTTCAGATATAACAAAGAAGTGTTACGAATGTTAGGAAGACTATGGACTAGAATGGTCAGAGGACCAATGACTAGATAAATGATTCTAACATGACCTCAAGGGTCATTCAAGAAGGAACATGAACCGAAATATTAGACAGCACAATAGTAAGAGGAGATTGGTGTTATCCAAACAAATTAAACGTTGTATTAGATTGTCAAAAGTCTTACACAAATTTGAGGAAAAGAAGATTATACAATCGTATAGAAAGGAGAAAATAAACGTATAACTATTGTAAGATGGCTATTGGGTAAAATTTCGTGGACGAAATTTATTTAAGGGGGGGAGAATTGTAACACCCCTATGTTCTAGAGTGCGTTCTCTGCTCCAAAGGGCTGTGTTGTCCGGACAGCTAGGATGCCTAGAACTACATTTCGATATGAGTGAGGAGACATAAAATAATGAAATACAAGAAAAGAGAATATATGAAAAACAAAGGAAAAATAATAGCAAAGAAATGTAACCAAGTTAAGCGAGTCGAGAACCCTAGCGATGGGTGACCACACCGGGAAGTCACAGCGTGGACCGTTAACTAGCCCTGGACCGCGGGGAACCCTGGAAAATATTTTTAAGACTTATAGAGACAACAATTGAAGTATAAATGCCATTAGAAATATCAAAAAAAAATTAATTAATTAGTACAAAGAAAAGTGAGAAATCGAAAAATGGACAAAACCCGGTGTTACCGAAAAATTGGGAATGCAACCCGAACAGGGGCATTGTGGTCATTTGACACCCCGAGTTGTCTTTTGACATAAATGTCTATTAAAAATAAATGATATTAAACGTTGAAAATGCAATGAAAAATAAAAATATGGTACATAATATAAAAGTGGAAATAATGAGGCAAATTTTGAAAATTTGGTAACTTTAATTAAATAAGTAATTTCCTAAAGTTAGTGGTCCACTAACTCACATTGTGGGACACCTTTATAATGCATTTGGACAGATTTAAACTTCATCTTCAACCTCATTTCAAAACCAGCTGAAAATAATTCCCATTGAAGCTCCCATGGCCGCCCCATTTTTCCACCTTCATCTACCCATGATCCAACCATGGAAACCTCAAGCTTCCTTCACTAAAATTGCTCTACATCACTTGGGCAGTAGATAGGCAGCAAGAAGACCAAGTTTTGGAGGGATTTTGAAGAGTTTCCAAAGTGGTAAGTTTATGTTTTTGGTTAGTGCTTCATTAAAGTTAGTAAGGAGGTTATGGGTACTTGAATTTTGGAAAGAATTTTGAGGTTTGATGTTTAAAGGGAGAGCTGTATTTTTGGAAACCATGGAAACTCCTTGAAGATAGTTTATTCTTGCTTGTAAATGGTAGATTAAAGGGTTGATTATGTGTTTATATGTGTAGAAATAAATTGGGTGATGTATACTAAGTATATTGTGAATGTGTATTTGAATTTGGAAGCTTGGAAATTAATGGAGTGTGATGTGTGAATTGGTAGCTTGCATTGTGAACCAAAAAAAATGTTATTTCATGGGTTGGTTTATGAAATTACATGGTTGAATTATGGTGCTTGCTATGGCAGATTGTATATGGGTACAAGGGTTTGAGTTTAGGCATGTAAATGAGCTTGTTATGTAATAAATTGTGTGTAAATTGAAGTTGGTGAATTCTGGACTATAATGTGCATATTGAATGTGATTGTAAGCTGCCAAAATGATCAACAATATGTGGTAAAATATGTTTAGGTTATGGTACAAACCAGATTGGGTAAGAATGTGTGAATTGGTAAATGCTAAAAGTAAGCTTTGATGAGTAATAAAGAAAGTGCAATAGGGCAGTATGCATTTTGGTCTAGAACTTTAAGTGTGTGGCTCCAATTGGTATGAGACCAATTGGAGGTGAAACTAGGCACAAAATGTGCCAACTTTCATGAAGGAAGCTTGCCAAAATTCTGCTTGTAAGGTAACTTGAAAAATGACCAAATCCGGATTAAGTGCAATTGAGGCCTGAAAATTGACCATTTGGGCAGTAGTTAGTGTTTAGGAAATAACTCACTCAAAACAGGTCCAATTGACCTGAAATTTTGACCATGAATAGTTAAGACCCATATCTACAAGTCTTATGAAGACACCAAAGCCCAGAAATGACCATAAGAAAGTCAAACAGCTTGCACAAGTTCGGGTCCAAAAACTGGCCGAACCAAAAATGACCTAAAATGGCCTAAAGTGACCAATTTTTATGCAATTTGACCAGCAATAGTAAAATCACCATAACTTGGTCTACATAACTCAGAATGACCTGAAATTTTTCCCCGCGTGCAATAAGACATAGATCTACAAGTTTGTAGTTTTGACCAAAACCCGAAAACCGAGGAAACTAGGTCGTTCGGCTAGGTCAAACTAGTATCCCGGAATCCAGCAAGTTGCAATAAAATGCAGTATACATGGGAATGAATTTAGTAACATGTACCAACCCTAAATGACTATCGAATGTGACATATTAGTAACATTAAAACTTAATTTACCTAGAATGCATCGAGGGTCAACATCTTAGGTTGATTAAGCAAATATTAGAATTCAGTGAATTAATTATCAAGCATTATCGTTAGAGACAGTTTAAATGAGTACTAAAACACTTCAAATTGTGTTTCTCAGTTAGCAAAGACTCAGGGAAAGGGAAGGAAATACTGAGTCAAGGCTAGGAGACAGTTATCAGAGGTTTGTGCACAACGGCTATTTCTTTTGAATTTTTCAATTGAAATAAATTATAATTATTTGTATATTATTGTTTTAAATTGTGTTTGTGCACAATATTTATTTCTTTTGAATTTTTCAATTGAAATAAATTATGATTATTTGTGTGTTATTGTTTTAAATTGTGTTTGTGCACAACGACTATTTTTTTTGAATTTTTCAATTGAAATAAATTATAATTATTTGTATGTTATTATTTTAAATTGTGTTTGTGCACAATATTTATTTCTTTTGAATTTTTCAATTGAAATAAATTATGATTATTTGTGTGTTATTGTTTTAAATTGTGTTTGTGCACAACAGCTAATTCTTTTGAATTTTTCAATTGAAATAAATTATGACTATTTGCATATTATTGTTTTTAATTATGGAAATGTGTTTGAATGGATACTTATTGCTTGAAAAGCATTGTAAATGGTTTGAAACTGTGGAAAAAAATTATTTAGTGTGATTTGTGAAAATTGAAGTTACTTATGAATTGTGTTGCCATTTTGTGAATGAAATTATGACTTTGGAAATTTTGAGATAAAATGTGTTTAGTGTTATCAGAGCAAAGTAGGGACGGTGATACGTAACGCCTATGATTCTTGGGAACTCTCACGAGTGAACTCAGGAGCTTGCAGGGACAGCGATACGTAACGCTTGCAAGTGCTCTGATAGGTATCACCTAAGGGCTTGCAGGGACGGTGATACGTAACGCCTGCAGGTGCTTTGATGAGTACTCATTATATAGCTAGCTCCCTTCCTCATTGATTTCGATTAGTGGGGTTGTGATTGCTTTGTCGTGGTGTACAACGCGACATTGATTGGAAATTTTGTGTCATGGCTTAAGTTGTGAATGAATTGGCAACACTGTATTCTTAAATTATTCGACTAAATTGTGTTATTATGCGATTTGATAATTTGTGAAATGGAGTTTAAATTCTTATTGACATTCACTGTCTTTTGAATTTAACCATGTTTTGACTATTGAGATTTATTGTGATATTGTGAATTGGAGTTTAAATTCTTATTGACATTCACTGTCTTTTGAATTTAACTATGTTTTGGTTACTGAGATTTAATGTGATATTGTGTTAAATTCCTTATGACATTCATTGTCTTGAATTTAACTATGGTTTTATGTATCCATCATTTATATGATTTATGAAAATTGATTTAAAGTTGTATTTGTTAATGTTGTGCACCACTGAGACATTGTCTCAGCGATAGCTTTTCATTGCTATCGCAGGTAGACAGACGGACAGGGCAGCAGACTAGGCTGCTAGTGCATTCAGCGAGAGATCATCGGGTATATTGAGTATACCACATTTTGCATTTTGTACTGTAATGTATGTTCACTGCATGTATATATTGTTCTTGGTTTTGAGCAGTTGTAAATTAAAATTGTACATTAAAGTTGTAAAGTAAATTATGAGTATTTTGACTTGTAAAAATTATATTATATTTCTTTTATCTCAGTCTTTGAAAAATTATTGTGGATTTGAGTTGAAAAAGATATTGTGTTGTTTAACTGTTGAAGTGGAGATTGAGAATTATATTGAAGTGCTTTTACAGGTTTTCTGAAGAACTGTTTTATTCAAAATACAAAAGGCACTCCGCCAAAATTTTTACAGAAATTCCTAATAATTCAAATGTGTTTTCTCTTTCATTTAAGTTAAAAAAATTTTTAACACCTGTAAATAGTGCTCACCACTGTAAAAGGAAGTAAGAAAAGTTTTAAAATCCCTTGTAGTGTATTTAATGGGTTATCAGTAGACGAAGTTGGTAATTCATTAGGTATACTACGGGATCATGTTATGCCTTATAGAGAGGTAGGGTGTGACACTCAAAGTGGCATGACAAAGGGAGGAGTGGCTGCTGGTTGCTTTTTCTTTTCATAACAACACTTAAATAGCTAGGTTAACACATTAAACCCTTGCCACATGTTACCCTTTGATTAGCTCTAGGTTTAAGTGACCCAATCACATTGTGCCAAGTGTCAAACCTATATTTAATCTTGATTTTAATCATCTTACATGATTAAAAAACATTTGACAAGCTTATGTGTAATCCCATGTGTCACCATCTCATGGTGCCACTTGTCACACTGTGAAATGACCAAAATGCCCCTGTGTCTTAATTTTGAGTTCTTAACCCAAAATAATTATTTTTTGTTCTTCTAATCAATTTATATCAAATATAAATTAATTAATTAATCTCTATTAATTAATTTCTCATTAATTAAATTCATATTTAAACACTTTAAATATAAATTTAACTTATACTATACATCCAATAATCTAGATTTGGTTTCAAGTCATGCTAAGGACTTTGCAATTTAATTGCAAACCAAACCTATTTAATTAATCAATTAAACTCTTTAATTAATTAATTAAATCATATTTAAATAGGTGATAACTTGTGTATGTGTGTGACTTACTAGGCTCATCACTAATTGGCAATGAGACATGATATCAACTCTTAATATCATCAGAACTCTTTCTTACCATAAATGATTTCTCTAAATCATTTTATGAACCTCATAGACCATGGTTAACACCTAGCATAGCATGCCATGGCCACCCAATTAGTAATAAGGTTTACCTTAAATGAACCTATAATCATATGTTACCATGCACTAGAATCTCTCTGTTACAAAATCCCAACTCAAGCTGGAGTCATGATTTATGTCAAACTCCATTTTCTATGAATATTATGTTCTCTTTTAATTCCAGTTCTTGATTAAAAAGATTTTCTCATCAGAAACTCTTTTCTCAATAAATCTATCTGTCCTGGCCAGGAACTTGAAACATCAAGAACAATTAAATGAACATAGGATTTTATCTCTATTTACTTAGAGGAATAGATTCCATCTTGATCAACACCTACCTCCATATATAACTAGTAGGAGCCAACACATGCCCATATACCCATACATAGTACAAGTATGAAAGTAGTATCAAACTCAAACTACCTATATACAAGATAACTGTGCTATCTCAGGTCTAAAGATTATATGCACTGATATGATTTATGACAAAACATTGACAAGAGTAAACTCCATGTGCTTGTCATAAGTGTCACTGGTTCGGCCTACTTATCATTTATAAGTGCATATCATGTTTGTTATATGGCATGAGACTCACCATTCCATCTTATTTATATCTCATATAAATAACTTGAGAACAAACATGAATACAATCTTTCTAGATAAGTCATGTCCTTATTATGAAGTATCCTCGATTGTGAACCTATTTATGATACTTTGTGCTAGAAATATTGTCACTTATATTCTTAACAACTTAAGAATAATATTTCTAACAAAATATCAATGGACCTTTTCTATTATACATAAATATATTATGTAAACGGAAAAGTGGAAATGCCTTTTATTAATAAAAATATGTACAAGATACATACTAAATGATATGCTCTAGGGCATACTACTAACAGTAAGTTTTTGTTTTTGGTTAGTGCTTCATTAAAGTTAGTAAGGAGGTTATGGGTACTTGAATTGTGGAAAGAATTTTGGAGTTTGATGTTCTAGGGGAGATGTTTATTTTTAGCAGCCATGGAAACTCTTTGAGGACAGTTTATTCTTGCTTGTAAATGGTAGATTAAATGTGACACCCCTTACCCGGCTACAGTGTATCCGAGTAAGCTATGTCACACGGTGTACCGGCACACTCTAATTTACCTTAATTAATTTTTTTTGTCAAAGTTTTGAATATAATTTGTGAAATATAGTTCATTTATTGAAATTATAATTTATTTGAGGTTCCAGATATTTTAAAGAAAATCCGGCAGAGTACCGGCGAAAAATGGAGAAAATAGTTCTTCGGAACCTGTTAAAAACACTTCCAAATAATTTCCAAACAATCCCCAACTTCAATTCATCAACAAAGTCTTAATATCAAGATCTCCACAACATTTCTCAATTTCAGTTCTCAATAACCTTTTCATTTCTCAAACATCTATTTCTCATATACAAACAATAAATAAATGCTCAAATTTTGCATTCATAGCCATAACTTTCATTATTTACATGAACATCAGAATACATTACATAAGTTCAAATACATATGAGAAAGTAAAAATTAGCTACAAAATATCAAAATGACACCTAGTGTCCTACCAATGCACTACAGAAGTTGAGGTGACACGGACACTGTGCAGAACTGCCGGACAGACTCACCTAGTCTGCGGTCTACTGGGCTCACGATCTGTATCTCCAGTACCTACGCGTGGCAAAAGCAACGCGCTAAGCAATAATGCTTAGTGGTGCAATAGTATAATAAAAGAAAATAGCAGAAAATAAGTATGTATAGAATGTGTGACACCCCTTACTCGTGTACAGTATAGCCGAATAAGTAATGCCACACGGTGTACTGGCACACTCTAATATACCTTACTTAATTTGTGTCATGCTTTTGAAGTTAATTTATGAAATATGATTTATTTTAACCATTTATCAAAAGTATTATTCATTTGAGGTTCCGAAGATTTTAAAGGAAATCCGGCGGAGTACCGGCTAAAAATGGAGAAAACAGTTCTTCGGAACCGGTTAAAAACACTTCCAATATTTTTATTCCATCATCTCAAACTCCAATATCCAAAATCTCAACAATATTTCTCAATAGCAAATTCTCAATAATCTTTTCATTTCACAACATCCTTTTCTCATATACAAGCGATAAATACATGCTCAAATTTTTGTATTCATAGTCATAACTTTCATTATTTACATGGACATCAAAATATATTACATGAGTTCAAATACATATGAAAAAAAAAGTAAAAATCTGTTACAAAATATCAAAATGACAAAATGACACCTAGTGCCCTACCAATGTACTGCAGGTAGTGAGGTGACACGGACACTGCGCAGAACTGCAGGATGGACTCACCCAGTCTGTGGTCTACTAGGCTCACGATCAGGATCTCCAGTACCTACGCGTGGCAAAAGCAACGCGCTAAGCAATAATGCTTAGTGGTGCAATAATAAAATAACAAGAAATAACAGATATAAATATGTATTGCATATACATGTTTTGTTTGTCATGTATTTGTATATCCATTCATTTATTTATTCTACATTGCTCATTTTCATTCATTTGGTTGCCCAAGTAACCTACACTAGACGACTGGACTGGATAACGGGTAAACTGGCACTGGGTATCTAGTACCTTGAGCCGTCACACCATCGGTCGCATATGCATCACCCGGCAGGCAAATGTAACGCCTACCAAGTCAGAATAATCTCAGGCACAAGGCCAAGTCTCAATGCAAAGTCAGAATGGCTAAAAGCCATGAAATCACAGAATGGCATTTTAGCCATGTGCAGTACTGCTAACTGAACCCTATTGGCATGCCAAACTATCCAAACCAATCTTGTTAGGTATACTAGGGCATTTGAAACTTTTAAATTCTTCAATCTTTGAATTTCAAGTTTTGGTGTTACTATTCACCTCTATAGTCAACTAAAATGTTGACTTTTTGATAGCAAATATGTACATTGACTTTGGCACTCCCAATATACCACATTTAGTGTTTAAAACTTGTTGGCATTAAGTGTTAATACCATTTCAAAGTGTAACTCAACACAAGCAGAATTTTCAGTTTTCGTGAGTCAACTTCACTGTTCCATTGGACACTGTTACTGTGGGAATTTGAAGAAATGTAAAACATGAAAGTTGTTCCTTATTTTGTCTAGTTGAATTTCCTTTTTTGAATCACTCCATTTTGAGTTTTTTAGCTCTAGATATGGTCCAAAGACCCAAGCTGGCCGAATGTGCATTCTGCAGAAAATTACCATATCTACAGTGCATGAACAGTAACTAGAGTCACTTGGTTGGATGGGTTCTGGCCATAATTTGGGGTAGGTTCCTTCATGAAAGTTGTTTGTCTATGTCTTAACTTGTTTCTGTAAAAATTTCAGGTCAATTGACCAAATCTACAGTGAGTTATGGCCAAATGAACAGTTACTGTTCATTTGGCCAATTCTGCAGAATCAGTTTCAGGGTTCCGGATTGGGGCCAAGTTTTGGTCCTCTTGCTTTGGTCTTTTGGGCATGGTTTCTTCAGCAAAAATGTGTCATTATAAGCCTAGTTTCATGTCCAATTAGCCAAACTTCAATTGGACTAACACAGCCCAAGTTATGACAGTGCAAAGGGACTGAATTTTCAGTCCCTATGCTGCTGTCCTAGGGCAGTTTATACCTTGACTTTGCCATACCATTTTTCAGTTATAATTATTGTCAACATACCTAAAATGGTCACTAATTGACCATTAAAATGTGCTCTAACAATTTCCTAAGCCAAATCAATTTTTCACTGCCCAAAACCCTAGTTCAAATTCATAATTTATACCATTTACCTTAGCTAGCTACTAAGGCATTACTCATATGTTTATAACTTCAAATATGGTTTCTAATTCACTTCAAGCTCATCAAAAACATTCCTACATATTCTTTTACTAGGGCAGCCGAAATTCAAGTGTTCAGACTCATAGGTTTTTTTGTTCATTTAAACTACAAATCTTACTAAGTTCAAGTCCAAAATCATGGAAATAAAGAGTTTAATGGGTATAAGGGCACTAACCTTGAATGTGCAGAATTTTCCAAGCCCCTAAACCTCACTTTACTTCTTCTTCTTGGCTGCCAAGAGCTTCTCCAAGTGATATGGTCAAGGTTTAATGAAAGGGGTTAGGGTTTAGTGGTGTAAGAAAGGGAGAGATTGAGCTTGATTGAAGAAAAAATCCATGGAGGTGTCTAGGGCAGTTTCGGCTGGCCTTTGGGGAGGGAGGTAGCTGCTGCAATTTGTGTTATTTTGGTCTTCTTTAATCTCTTTTAATAGTTAGTCAAACAATGGCTTAAGTGTGATTGGTCAAAATTTTCTTAATGACATCACCATGATGTAATAAATGCCCCTTTTTCTCATTTTCTTTTCTTTCCTCCACTACTCAATTTCAATTTAATTTCTAGTAATGTTTCTTCATATTTTATGTCATATTAATTATTTACTCAACTAGACAAGTCGGCCAAAAATCACCTCGGAAGGCGAAATGACCAAAATGCCCTCCGTTTGGCTTAACAGGTCAAAATCGTCTGTACCGATTGAAAATTTTTTCTAGGTATTTTCTTGGCATTCTAATGCCATGGGAACCTCAATTACCCTTCTCTGGAGTTCCAAAAATTATTTTATAATTTTTCCCCCGGGTCTAGGGCTCCTCGTTGCGAGAACCGCAACTTCCCTCCGGTTACCCATCGCTTGGGCACTGGCTCGTTTTGCTTGGTTGTATTTTATTTCTAAAATTTTTACTAAGTGTTTCTTATTAATATTTGAGTTAATTATGGTTCCTAACTTTAGTTTAAATATTTTTTCGGACGTTCTAGCTGTCCGGACAGACACCGGTCACCGGAATAGTAGGATGTACGGAGTGGTTACCGGGAGGGTGTTACAACTCTTCCCCTCTAATTTAAATTTCGTCCTCGAAATTTACCTGATGCAAACAGTTGAGGGAACTGTTGCCTCATCGTCTCTTCACTTTCCCAAGTTGCCTCCTCGGTGTTGTGGTGCCTCCATAGCACTTTCACCAATGGAATTTGCTTGTTTCTCAACTCTTTCACTTCCCGAGCCAAGATCCGTAGAGGTTCTTCTTCGTATGTCAAATCCGGCTGTATTTCAATTTCTTCTCTGGAGATGACATGCGAAGGATCCGAGCGGTATGTTCTCAGCATGGACACGTGGAACACATTGTGGATCTTGTCCAGCTCTGGTGGTAAAGCTAGCCTATAGGCCACTGGACCCACACGTTCAATGACTTCATATGGGCCAATGAACCTAGGGCTTAACTTACCTTTCCTTCCAAACCTCAATACTTTCCTCCATGGTGACACCTTGAGGAACACTTTGTCGCCAACCACATATTCTATTTCTTTTCTCTTCAGGTCGGCATAAGATTTCTGTCTGTCTGAGGCAACCTTTAAGTTGGCTTTGATTGATTTCACCTTCTCCTCACTGCTTTCACTGTGTCCGCCCTACTAGTTTGTCTTCGCCCAATTCAGTCCAGCACACTGGAGTTCTACATTTTCTCCCATACAGTGCTTCATACGGGGCCATTTGGATACTAGCATATGCAAATTCTGCCAGTGGGAGGTATCTATCCCAGCTTCCCTCAAACTCAATGACACAACTCCTCAGCATATCCTCAAGGACCTGACAAGTATTTCACGTTATTGTTATCATTTCAATTCAATATTTGTATCAATTTCATTGGTTTCAATTATTTACCTGGATTACTCTTTCAGATTGCCCATCCGTCTGAGGATGGAAAGCTGTGCTGAAATGGAGTTGTGTACCCAAGGATTCATGCAACTTCTTCCAAAATCTCGATGTAAACCTTGGGTCTCAATCAGATATGATGGAAAGTGGGATTCCATGCAGTCTAACTATCTCACTGATATACAATTCTGTTAACCTCTCTAGTGAGTAGTCAGTTCTAACTGGCAGAAAGTGTGCTGACTTCGTCAATCTATCAACTATCACCCATGCTGCATCATGTTTCTTCCGGGTGAGAGGTAGCCCACTTACAAAATCCATGGTGACCCGATCCCATTTCCATTCAAGTATGCGTATAGGTCAGAGCAAACCCGATGGAACTTGATGTTCGCCTTGACTTGTCGACATGTCAAGCATTTAGTCACGTAGTCGGCTATGTCCTTCTTCATACTGTGCCAACAATATTGGAGCTTCAGATCATGATACATCTTTGTACTTCCTGGGTGCATAGCATATACACTAGTGTGTGCCTCTTTTAGAATACTGGCTTTCAATTCCCCGTTATCTGGTACACACAGTCTACCTTTGTAGTGCACAATTGCCCGCTTTCACCTCATAGTCACCGCTTTTCTCCGGGATTTTGCTCATAATAGCCATTAGCTTCTCATCTACCTTCGCCCATCTAGTATCTGGCCAGAGCGTGTTTGGCCTCACTTGCAACTCACCCAAAATAGCTCCATCTCGAATCAAGGTTAGACGGGCATTCAATGATCTCAAAGTCGTGATGGACTTTCGCTCAAAGCATCAAGAACTACATTTGCCTTCCTGGATGGTAGTCAATTACACAAATAATCCTTCAGAACTCAATCCATCGCCTGCCTAAGGTTGAGCTCCTTCTGGGTTGGCAAATATTTCAGGCTTTTGTGGTCAGTGTAAATATAACACTTTTCACCATACAAGTAGTGCCTCCATATCTTCAGTGCGAAGATAATTGCTGTAAGCTCTAGATCATGGGTAGGGTAATTCTACTCATGTGGCCTTAGCTGCCTGGAAGCATAGGCGATCACTTTCCCTTCTTGCATCAATACACACCCTAGCCCATTATGTGAAGCATCACTGTAGACCACAAAGTCCTTTCCAGACACTGGCTGTGTTAACACTGGTGCCTCTGTTAACATAGCCTTCAACTTCTCAAAACTGGTCTAACACTTGTCATTCCAGTCAAATTTGACATTCTTGTGTAACAACTTGGTCATTGGAGCAGCTATTAGGGAAAATCCCTTCACAAGTCTCCTGTAATACCCAGCTAGCCCCAAGAAGCTTCTGACCTCAGTTGTGTTTCTGGGAGGCTTCCATTCCATCACTGCTTCTATTTTCTTGGGATCCACCCTAATGCCATCAGCTGACGCTATGTGTCCAAGGAATGCAATTTCATTCAGCCAAAAGTCACACTTGGACAACTTAGCATACAGCTCCTTTTCTCTCAGGGTTTGCAGAACAACCCTCAAATGCTCATCATGTTCTTCCCTGGTCTTGAGTACACGAATATCATCAATAAAACCACTACGAACCGATCCGGTATGGATGGAAGATACGGTTCATAAGGTCTATGAATCTCTTTGGTGCATTTGTTAGGCCAAAGGGCATCACCGAAACTCATAATGCCCATACCGGTCCCGAATGCGATCTTGGGCACATCTACATCCTTCACCTCACCGATGATACCTCGATCCGAGATCAATCTTAGAAAATACTCCTGCTTCCCTTCAACCGATCAAACAGATCATCAATTCTAGGCAACGGATACTTGTTCTTCACGGTCACTTTATTCAATCCAGGTAATCAATACAAAGTCTCAAAGTCCCATCCTTCTTTTCACGAACAAAGACCTTGGAGCTCCCCATGGTGACACATCGGGCGTATGAACCCCTTATCTAGCAACTCTTGCAACCGAGTTTTCAACTCCTCAATTCGAGGGTGCCATCCTATAAGGAGCAATGGAAATAGGTGTGCAGACTGATGTCTCAATAGCAAATTCAACTTCCCTTTCTGGTGGCAAACCAGGCAATTCTTCAGGAAATACCTCTGGGAAGTCTCTCACTGTGGGTATGTCACTCAGTTTTGGCTTAGCCTGCCTTGTATCCACCACATGTGCTAGGTAGGCTTCACAGCCTTTTCTCATCATTCTTCTTGCAACTGTGGCTGAGATGACATTGGACAAGAAATCTGTCCTTTCCCCCACAACTGTGATCTCATTACCCTCTGAAGTTTTTAGAGAAATTCTCTTCAATTTGCAATCAACTATTGTCTGATGACGTGACAACCAGTCCATTCCCAATATCACGTCAAACTCATGGAAGGGCAACTCAATTAGGTCTGCCAAGAATTCATACCCCTGAATCCTTAATGGGCAACCCTTGTATACCTTGTTCACCACTATACTGTGGCCTAATGGATTAGTGACCAGAATGTCTTGGTCACTCTCCCCTACTAGTATCCCCCTTTCTACGGGTAGGTTGATGCAAATGTAGGAATGAGTGGATCCTGGATCCACAAATGCATGCATAGGAGTATTGTAGAGGAAGAACGTACCCCTGATGACGTCCGGGGCATCTTGCTCCTCCTGAGCTCTCAAGGCATAATTTCGCAGTGGTACATTATCCGCCTCTCGCTGCTCGGATGCGGCCTCGAGATGGTCCCACGCCAGATTTACGGACCTTCTACCTCTCGTGGTGCGAGGTGTCTATCTCGCTTGTGTCGAGCAAACTGTAGTAGTTTTGCGTGGGCAGTTCCTCAGTTGATGTTCTGTCGACCCACATCTCAAGCAAGCACTAGTCACTCTCCAACACTCCCCCTTATGCCATTTTTGACAGTGTGGACATGCAGAAGATGCTGGGGCTGGTCCCCTGAACCCCATCCCTGGAGAGCTGCCCACTGATGGTGTGGACTGACCTCTCCTAGGGGTGAACTGTGGCCTGGGCCCCTGAGACTGACCCTGGCCCTGTGGCTGACCCGAACTCTGTGCAGGAGGACCCTTAAACTTCTTCCCAAATCCAGGAGCGGAACTAGACTGACCTGGTCCCCTCTTCTGCTGTCTATCCCTTCTGGTCTGCTCACTGATTCTTACTTTTTCCACCTTTATTGCAGCTTCCAATAACTTGGTAAATTCTGTGATTCCCAAGGCAGTGAGCTGGATCTTGATGTTATCATTTAGTCCCTCTTCAAATCTCTTGCATCTTTCAGCTTCATTAGGGACTATCTCCCTTCCATAACGGCTCAATCGGACAAATTCCTTCTCATATTCAGTCACTGACAACTGTCTCTGCCTCAAGTTAATAAATTCTCTTCTTCTCTCTTCCAGGTATACAGTACCCACATATTTCTTCTTGAACTCAGAGAGAAAGAAGTCCCAAGTTACAGCTTCTGGCTGCACTTCACTGGACATGGTGTCCCACCACTCATATGCATCATCTTGCAGTAAAGAGATGGCAGCTTCCAGGTTTTGCTCTGGAGTGCAGTGAAGTTGTTTTAGTACTCTGCCTGTTCTGTTCAACCAATTCTCGGCTGCAACAGAGTCATCTTCTCTCTTGCCATAGAAGTCCACAGCTCCAAACTTCCTTAGCCTTTCCAGGTGTGATTTCTGCTGTGGAGCTGGTGGTGGTGGTGGTGGTGCTGGCATTACCCCGGCCATTTGTCTAAAAAGTCGGCCATTTGCTGAAACATGGCTGTGGAGGCCGAGCAGCTCGCTTGAGTGGCGGAGCAGATTCTCTCATGCCCCTGGGCCTCACCGCTGCAGTGGAGCATGACTCTCCACTTCCTCCTCAACGGCTCTCTGAGATGAAGGGTCCATATCCTATTCAAAATAAGAAGGATAAACAGATCTGCGTTAGTGTCACCTCGACTCTTACAAATGCAATGCATGGTATGGACTCAATCTAGGCCCAGAAACGCCTAAACCGTGCTCTGATACCACTAAATGTGACACCCCTTACTCGTACAAGATACCCGAATAAGTAATGCCACACGGTGTACTGGCACACTCTAATATACCTTACTTAATTTGTGTCATGCTTTTGAAGTTAATTTATGAAATATGATTTATTTTAACCATTTATCAAAAGTATTATTCATTTGAGGTTCCGAAGATTTTAAAGGAAATCCGGCGGAGTTCCGGCTAAAAATGGAGAAAACAGTTCTTCGGAACCTGTTAAAAACACTTCCAATATTTTTATTCCATCATCTCAAACTCCAATATCCAAAATCTCAACAATATTTCTCAATAGCAAATTCTCAATAATCTTTTCATTTCACAACATCCTTTTCTCATATACAAGCGATAAATACATGCTCAAATTTTTGCATTCATAGTCATAACTTTCATTATTTACATGGACATCAAAATATATTACATGAGTTTAAATACATATGAAAAAAAAAAAGTAAAAGTCTGTTACAAAATATCAAAATGACAAAATGACACCTAGTGCCCTACCAATGCACTGCAGGTAGTGAGGTGACACGGACACTGCGCAGAACTGCAGGATGGACTCACCCAGTCTGTGGTCTACTGGGCTCACGATCAGGATCTCCAGTACCTACGCGTGGCAAAAGCAACGCGCTAAGCAATAATGCTTAGTGGTGCATAATAAAATAACAAGAAATAACAGATATAAATATGTATTGCATGTACATGTTTTGTTTGTCATGTATTTGTATATCCATTCATTTATTTATTCTACATTGCTCATTTTCATTCATTTGGTTGCCCAAGTAACCTACACTAGACGACTGGACTGGATAACGGGTAAACTGGCACTGGGTATCTAGTACCTCGGGCCGTCACACCATCGGTCGCATATGCATCACCCGGTGTGCAACAGAACAGCTACCAAGCTGTAAATAATCTCAGGCACAAGGCCAAGTCTCAATGCAAAGTCAGAATGGCTAAAAGCCATGAAATCACAGAATGGCATTTTTGCCATGTGCAGTACTGCTAACTGAACCCTATTGGCATGCCAAACTATCCAAACCAATCTTGTTAGGTATACTAGGGCATTTGAAACTTTTAAATTCTTCAATCTTTGAATTTCAAGTTTTGGTGTTACTATTCACCTCTATAGTCAACTAAAATGTTGACTTTTTGATAGCAAATATGTACATTGACTTTGGCACTCCCAATATACCACATTTAGTGTTTAAAACTTGTTCGCATTAAGTGTTAATACCATTTCAAAGTGTAACTCAACACAAGCAGAATTTTCAGTTTTGTTGAGTCAACTTCACTGTTCCATTGGACACTGTTACTGTGGGAATTTGAAGAAATGTAAAACATGAAAGTTGTTCCTTATTTTGTCTAGTTGAATTTCCTTTTTTGAATCACTCCATTTTGAGTTTTTTAGCTCTAGATATGGTCCAAAGACCCAAGCTGGCCGAATGTGCATTCTGCAGAAAATTACCATATCTACAGTGCATGAACAGTAACTAGAGTCACTTGGTTGGATGGGTTCTGGCCATAATTTGGGGTAGGTTCCTTCATGAAAGTTGTTTGTCTATGTCTTAACGTGTTGCTGTAAAAATTTCAGGTCAATTGACCAAATCTACAGTGAGTTATGGCCAAATGAACAGTTACTGTTCATTTGGCCAATTCTGCAGAATCAGTTTCAGGGTTCCGGATTGGGGCCAAGTTTTGGTCCTCTTGCTTTGGTCTTTTGGGCATGGTTTCTTCAGCAAAAATGTGTCATTATAAGCCTAGTTTCATGTCCAATTGGCCAAACTTCAATTGGACTAACACAGCCCAAGTTATGACAGTGCAAAGGGACTGAATTTTCAGTCCCTATGCTGCTGTCCTAGGGCAGTTTATACCTTGACTTTGCCATACCATTTTTCAGTTCTAATTATGGTCAACATACCTAAAATGGTCACTAATTGACCATTAAAATGTGCTCTAACAATTTCCTAAGCCAAATCAATTTTTCACTCCCCAAAACCCTAGTTCAAATTCATAATTTATACCATTTACCTTAGCTAGCTACTAAGGCATTACTCATATGTTTATAACTTCAAATATGGTTTCTAATTCACTTCAAGCTCATCAAAAACATTCCTACATATTCTTTTACTAGGGCAGCCGAAATTCAAGTGTTCATACTCATAGGTTTTTTGTTCATTTAAACTACAAATCTTACTAAGTTCAAGTCCAAAATCATGGAAATAAAGAGTTTAATGGGTATAAGTGCACTAACCTTGAATGGGCAGAATTTTCCAAGCCCCTAAACCTCACTTTACTTCTTCTTCTTGGCTTCCAAGAGCTTCTCCAAGTGATATGGTCAAGGTTTAATGAAAGGGGTTGGGGTTTAGTGGTGTAAGAAAGGGAGAGATTAAGCTTGATTGAAGAAAAAATCCATGGAGGTGTCTAGGGCAGTTTCGGCTGGCCTTTGGGGAGGGAGGTAGCTGTTGCAATTTGTGTTATTTTGGTCTTCTTTAATCTCTTTTAATAGTTAGTTAAACAATGGCTTAAGTGTGATTGGTCAAAATTTTCTTAATGACATCACCATGATGTCATAAATGCCCCTTTTCCTCATTTTCTTTTCTTTCCTCCACTACTCAAGTTCAATTTAATTTCTAGTAATGTTTCTTCATATTTTATGTCATAGTAATTATTTACTCAACTGGACAAGTCGGCCAAAAATCACCTCGGAAGGCGAAATGACCAAAATGCCCTCCGTTTGGCTTAACGGGTCAAAATCGTCTGTACCGATTGAAAATTTTTTCTAGGTATTTTCTTGGCATTCTAATGCCATGGGAACCTCAATTACCCTTCTCTAGAGTTCCAAAAATTATTTTATAATTTTTCCCCCGGGTCTAGGGCTTCTCGTTGCGAGAACCGCAACTTCCCTCCGGTTACCCATCGCTTGGGCACCGGCTCGTTTTGCTTGGTTGTATTTTATTTCTAAAATTTTTACTAAGTGTTTCTTATTAATATTTGAGTTAATTATGGTTCCTGACTTTAGTTTAAATATTTTTCCGGATGTTCTAGCTGTCCGGACCGACACAGGTCACCGAAACAGTAGGATGTACGGAGTGGTTACCGGGAGGGTGTTACAGAATGTGTATGATTTCTTTGTTTGGTATTGGTGTATCCATTATTTCATTATCTTTGTCCACTTTCATTCATTTGGTTGCCAAAGTAACCTACACTAGATGACTGGACTGGATAACGGGTAAACTGGCACTGGGTATCAAGTACCTCGGGCCATCACACCATCGGTCACATATGCATCTCCCGGTGTGCAACAGAACAGCTAACAAGCTGTGATAACGTCAGGCACAAGGCCAAAGCTCAATACAAGGTCAGAATGGCTAAAAGCCATAAAATCACAGAATGGCAAATTGCCATGTGCAGTACTGCTAACTGAACCCTATTGGCATGTCAAACTATCCAAACCAATCTTGTTAGGTATACTAGGGCATTTGAAACTTTTAAATTCTTCAATTTGTGAATTTCAAGTTTTGGTGTACTATTCACCTCATTGGTCAACAAAAATGTTGACTTTTGGATAGACAATATGTACATTGACTTTGGCACTCCCAATATACCACATTTTACATTTAAAACTTGTTAGAATTGGTCACCATTACCATTTCTAACTTAAAACCAAGAGGGCAGAAAATTTCAGTTTTTGAAGCATAAGTTTACTGTTCCATTAAGCACTGTTGCAGTGGGAATTTGAAGAAATGACAAACATGAAAGTTGTTCCTTATTTTGTCTAGTTGAATTTCCTTTTTGGAATCACTCCATTTGGAGTTTTGTAGCTCCAGATATGGTCCAAAAACCACAGCTGGCCGGATTGCCAAAACTACAGAGTTACCAAATCTACAGTACCATGAACAGTGACTGTGATTGCATTTTTGAATAGGTCCTGGCCATAATTTGGGGTAGATTTCTTCATGAAAGTTGTTTGTCTATGTCTTAACTTGTTGCTGTAAAACTTTCAGGTCAATTGACCATATCTACAGTAAGTTATGGCCAAATGAATAGTTACTGTTCATTTGGTAATTTCTGCAGGTGCTGTTGCAGGGTATCCGGATTGGGACCAACTTTTGGTCCTCTTGCTTTGGTCTTTTGGGCATGGTTTCTTCAGAAAAAATGTGCCATTATAAACCTAGTTTCATGTCCAATTGGCCAAACAACAATTGGACCTACACAGCCAAAGTTATGGCTGTGTAAGTGGGCTGGAATCTCAGCCACCATACTGCTGTCTTTAGGCAGCCTACCATTCCACTTTGCCATGCCATTTTTCAGTCCAATTTATGGTCAACATACCTCAAATGGTCACTAATTGACCATTAAAATGTTCTTTAACCATTTCATAAGCCAAGTCAAATTTTCATTCCTAAACCCTAGCTAAATTTTCAAAGTTTTCACAATTTCCCTAATTAACTCTTTCATTCTCTATATATATATGTATACACTTTAAACCTAAGCTCTAGTTCACTCTAAGTCCATCAAACACTCCATTTCTATTCCTTCAATAGGGCTGCCGAAATGCATGGCATACATACACATAATTTGTTTTTTCATTTTAGTTACAATTCCTTACTTATTTTAAGTCCCTTAGCATAGAAATAAAGAGCTTTAGGTGTGTATATGCACTAACCTCTTGTAGGCAGATTTTTCCCAACTCAAAACTTCACTTTCTTTCCTCTTCTTGGCTGCCAAAAGCTTCCCCAAGAGATATGGTCAAGTTTTAATGAAAGGGGTTAGGGTTTAGTGGTGTAACAAAGGGAGAAATTAAGCTTTGATTGAAAAAAATCAATGGAGGTTGTCTAGGGCATGTTTCGGCTGGCTTTTGGGGAGGGAGATGGCTGCTGTATTTTTTGTTATTTTGGTCTTCATTTAATCACTTTTATTAGTTAGTCAAATGGTTGCTTAATTGTGATTGGTGGACAATTTTAAATGACATCACAATGATGTCACAAATTGCATATATTGTATTTTTCTTTTCTTTCCTCCACTGCTCATTTCCAATTTAATTTCTAGTAATGTTTATTCATATTTTATGTCATATTAATTATTTACTCAACTGGACAAGTCGGCCAAAAATCACCTCTGAAGGCGAAATAACCAAAATGCCCTCCGTTTGACTTAACGGGTCAAAATTGTCTGTACCGATTGGAAAATTTTTCTAGGTATTTTCTTGGCATTCTAATGCCATAGGAACCTCAATAACCCTTCTCTGGAGTCCCAAAAATTATTTTATAATTTTTCCCCCGGGTCTAGGGCTCCTAGTTGCGAGAACCGCAACTTCCCTCTGGGTTACCCCTCGCTAGGGCACCGGTTCGTTTAACTTGGTTGTATTTTATTTCTAAAATTTTTACTAAATTTTTCTTATTAATATTTGAGTTAATTTTGGTTCCTCACTTTAGTTTAAATATTTTTCCGGACGTTCTAGCTGTCCGGACCGACACTGGTCACCGGAACAGTAGAATGTATGGAGTTGCTACCGGGAGGGTGTTACAACTCTTCCCCTCTAATTTAAATTTTGTCCTCGAAATTTACCTGATGCAAACAGTTGAGGGAACGGTTACCTCATCGTCTCTTCACTTTCCCAAGTTGCCTCTTCTGTGTTATGGTGCCTCCAAAGCACTTTCACCAGTGGAATCTGCTTGTTTCTCAATTCTTTCACTTCCCGAGCCAGGATCCGTAGAGGTTCTTCTTCATATGTCAAATCCGGTTGTATTTCAATTTCTTCCCTGGAGATGACATGTGAAGGATCTGAGCGGTATCTTCTGAGCATGGACACGTGGAACACATTGTGGATCTTGTCTAGCTCTGGTGGTAAAGCTAGCCTATAGGCCACTGGACCCACACGTTCAATGATTTCATATGGGCCAATGAACCTAGGGTTCAACTTACCTTTCCTTCCAAACCTCAATACCTTCTTCCACGGTGACACCTTGAGGAACACTTTGTCGCCAATTGCATATTCTATTTCTTTTCTCTTCAGGTCGGCATAAGATTTCTGTCTGTCTGAGGCAACCTTTAGATTGGCTTTGATTAGTTTTACTTTCTCCTCAGTCTGTTTCACAGTGCAGCCCCACCGGTTGTCTTCGCCCAATTCAGTCCAGCACACTGGAGTTCTACATTTCCTCCCATACAGTGCTTCATATGGGGCCATTTGGATACTAGCTTGGTAGCTATTATTGTATGCAAATTCTGCCAGTGGGAGGTATCTATCCCAACTTCCCTTAAACTCAATGACACAACTCCTCAGCATATCCTCAAAGACCTGACATATATTTTTCATGTTATTGTTATCATTTTAATTCAATATTTGTATTTGTTTAATTTGTTTCAATTGTTTACCTGGATTACTCTTTCAGATTGCCCATCCATCTGAGGATGGAAGGTTGTGCTAAAGTGGAGTTGTGTACCCAAGGATTCATGCAACTTCTTCCAAAATCTCGATGTAAACCTTGGGTCCCGATCAGATATGATGGAAAGTGGAATTCCATGCAATCTAACTATCTCACTGATATACAATTTTGCTAACTTCTCCAGTGAGTAGTCAGTCCTAACTGACAGAAAGTGTGCTGACTTTGTCAATCTATCAACTATCACCCATACTGCATCATATTTCTTCCGGGTGAGAGATAGACCACTTACAAAATCCATGGTGACCCGATCCCATTTCCATTCAGGTATGCGTATAGGCTGTAGCAAACCTGATGGAACTTGATGTTCTGCCTTGACTTGCTAACATGTCAAACATTTAGTCACATAGTCAGCTATGTCTTTCTTCATACCAGGCCACCAATACTGAAGCTTCAGATCATGATACATCTTTGTACTTCCTGGGTGCATAGCATATACACTGGTGTGTGCCTCTTTTAGAAGACTGGCCTTCAATTCCCCATCATCTGGTACACATAGTCTTCCTTTGTAATACAGACACCCATCTGCTTTCACCTCATAGTCAGTTGCTTTTCCCTCTGAGATTGTGCTCACAATAGCTATTAACTTTTCATCTACCTTTTGCCCATCTAAAATCTGCTGTAGCAGATTTTGCCTCACTTGCAACTCAGCCAAAATAGCTCCATCTCGAATCAAAGTTAGACGGGCATTCAATGATCTTAAAGCTGTCATGGATTTTCTGCTCAAAGCATCAGCAACTACATTTGCCTTCCCAGGATGATAGTCAATTACACAATCATAGTCCTTTAGGAACTCAATCCATCGTCTCTGTCTAAGGTTGAGCTCCTTCTGGGTTGGCAAATATTTCAGGCTTTTGTGGTCTGTGTAAATATAGCACTTTTCACCATACAAGTAATGCCTCCATATCTTCAGTGCGAAGATAATTGCTGCAAGCTCTAGATCATGGCTAGGGTAATTCTGTTCATGTGGCCTCAGCTGCCTAGAAGCATAAGCGACCACCTTCCCCTCTTGCATCAATACACACCCTAACCCATTATGAGAAGCATCACTGTAGACCACGAAGTCCTTTCCTGACATTGGCTGTGTTAACACTGGTGCCTCTGTCAACATAGCCTTCAACTTCTCAAAACTGGTCTGACACTTGTCATTCCAGTCAAATATGACATTCTTGTGTAACAACTTGGTCATTAGAGCAGCTATTAAATAAAACCCCTTCACAAATCTTCTATAATACCCAGCTAGCCCCAAGAAGCTTCTGACCTCAGTTGTGTTTCTGGGAGGCTTCCATTCCATCACTGCTTCTATTTTCTTGGGATCCACCCTAATCCCATCAGCTGACACTATGTGTCCAAGGAATGCAATCTCATTCAACCAGAAGTCATACTTGGACAACTTAGCATACAGCTTCTTTTCTCTCAGGGTTTGCAGAACAATCCTCAAATGCTCATCATGTTCTTCCCTGGTCTTGGAATACACCAAAATATCATCAATAATGACCACTACGAACCGATCTAGGTATGGATGGAAGATACGGTTCATAAGGTCCATGAATGCCGCTGGTGCATTTGTTAGGCCAAAGGGCATCACCAGAAACTCGTAATGCCGTGCATGGGTTCTGAATGCAGTCTTGGGCACATCTACATCCTTCACCCTCAACTGATGATACCCTGATCTGAGATCAATCTTAGAAAATACTCCTGCTCCCTTCAACTGATCAAACAGATCATCAATTCTAGGCAACGGATATTTGTTCTTCACAGTCACTTTATTCAACTGCCGGTAATCAATACAAAGCCTCAAAGTCCCATCCTTTTTTTTCACAAACAGCACTGGAGCTCCCCATGGTGACACACTGGGACGTATGAACCCCTTATCAAGCAACTCTTGCAACTGAGTTTTCAACTCCCTCAATTCCGTGGGTGCCATCCTATAAGGAGCAATGGAAATGGGTGCTGTACCCGGCAATGTCTCAATAGCAAATTCGACTTCCCTTTCTGGTGGCAAACTAGGCAATTCTTCAGGAAATACCTCTGGGAAGTCTCTTACTGTGGGTATATCACTCAGGTTTGGCTTAGCCTGCCTAGTATCCACCACATGTGCTAGGTAGGCTTCACAGCCTTTTCTCATCATTCTTCTTGCAACTATGGCTGAGATGACATTGGACAAGAAATCTGTCTTTTCCCCCACAACTGTGACCTCATTACCCTCATAAGTTTTCAAAGAAATTCTCTTCAATTTGCAATCAATTATTGCCTGATGACGTGACAACCAATCCATTCCCAAAATCACGTCAAACTCGTGGAAGGGCAACTCGATTAGGTCTGCCAAGAATTCATACCCCTGAATCCTTAACGGGCAACCCTTGTACACTTTGTTCACCACTACACTGTGGCCCAATGGATTTGTGACCAGAATGTCTTGGTCACTCTCCCCTACTAGTATCCCCCTTTCTACGGGTAGGTTGATGCAGATGTATGAATGAGTGGATCCTGGATCCACCAATGCATGCACAGGTGTATTGTAGAGGGAGAACGTACTCGATGACGTCGGGGCATCTTGCTCCTCTGAGCTCTAATAGCATAAGCTCTTGCAGGTGGTGCCTGTCGAGCCTCTCTGGCGGCTCGAGATCTGAGCCTTTTTATGGTCCTCTGACCTCAGATTTGCAGATTTTCTACCCCTCGTAGTGCAGGCAGTGCATGCTGCTTGTGTTTGAGCAGCTGTAGTAGTTCTGCATGGACAGTTCTTCAGCTGATGCTCTGTCGACCCACACCTTAAGCAGGCACCAGTCACTCTCCAACACTCCCCCTTATGCCATTTTAAACAGTGTGGACATGCGAGAGTTCTTGGGCTGGTCCCCTGAACCCCATCCCTGGAGAGCTGCCCACTGATGGTGTGGACTGACCTCTCCTAGGGGTGAACTGTGGCCTGGGCCCCTGAGACTGACCCTGACCTTGTGGCTGACCCGAACTCTGTGCAGATGGACCTCTGAACTTCTTCCCAGATGCAGGAGCTGAACTAGACTGACCTGGTCCCCTCTTCTGCTGTCTATCCCTTCTGGTCTGCTCACTGATTCTTACTTTTTCAACCTTTATTGCAGCTTCCACTAACTTGCTAAATTCTGTGATTCCCAAGGCTGTGAGCTGGATCTTGATGTTGTCATTTAGTCCCTCTTCAAATCTCTTACATCTTTCAGCTTCATTAGGGACTATCTCCCTTCCATAGCGGCTCAATCGGACAAATTCCTTTTCATACTCGGCCACTGATAGCTGTCTCTGCCTCAGGTTAATAAACTCTCTTCTTCTCTCTTCTAGGTAAACAGTACCCACATATTTCTTCTTGAATTCTGAGAGAAAGAAGTCCCAAGTTATAGCTTCTGGCTGCACTTCACTGGATACCGTGTCCCACCATTCATAGGCATCATCTTGTAACAGAGATATGGCAGCTTCCAAGTTTTGCTCTGGAGTGCAATGGAGTTGTTTTAAAACTCTGCCTGTTCTGTTCAACCAATTCTCGGCTGCAACAGAATCATCTTCTCTCTTGCCAAAGAAGTCCACTGCTCCAAATTTTCTTAGTCTTTCCAGGTGTGATTTCTGCTGTGGAGCTGGTGGTGGTGGTGGTGGTACTGGCATTACCCCAGCCATTTATCTGAAAAATTTGGCCATTTGCTGGAACATGGCCTGTGGAGGCTGAGCAGGCTCTGCTTGAGCTAGTGGAGCAGGTTCTCCCATGCCCCCAGTCTCAGCTGCTGCAGGTGGAGCATGACTCTCCACTTCCTCCTCGACTGCTCTCTGTGATGTAGGGTCCATATCCTATTCAAGATAAGAAAGATAAACAGATCTGCGTTAGTGTCACCTCGACTCTTACAAATGCAATGCATGGTATGGACTCAATCTAGGCCCAGAAACGCCTAAGCCGTGCTCTGATACCACTAAATATGACACCCCTTACCCGGCTACAGTGTATCCGAGTAAGCTATGTCACACGGTGTACCGGCACACTCTATTTTACCTTAATTAATTTTTTTTGTCAAAGTTTTGAATATAATTTGTGAAATATAGTTCATTTATTGAAATTATAATTTATTTGAGGTTCCGGATATTTTAAAGAAAATCCGGCAGAGTACCGGCTAAAAATGGAGAAAACAGTTCTTTGGAACCTGTTAAAAACACTTCCAAATAATTTCCAAACAATCCCCAACTTCAATTCATCAACAAAGTCTTAATATCAAGATCTCCACAACATTTCTCAATTTCAGTTCTCAATAACCTTTTCATTTCTCAAACATCTATTTCTCATATACAAACAATAAATAAATGCTCAAATTTTGCATTCATAGCCATAACTTTCATTATTTACATGAACATCATAATACATTACATAAGTTCAAATACATATGAGAAAGTAAAAATTAGCTACAAAATATCAAAATGACACCTAGTGTCCTACCAATGCACTGCAGAAGTTGAGGTGACACGGACAGCATGCGAATCGCGGACAGACTCACCCAGTCTGCGGTCTACTGGGCTCACAATCTGTATCTCCAGTACCTACGCGTGGCAAAAGCAACGCGCTAAGCAATAATGCTTAGTGGTGCAATAGTATAATAAAAGAAAATAGCAGAAAATAAGTATGTATAGAATGTGTATGATTTCTTTGTTTGGTATTGGTGTATCCATTATTTCATTATCTTTGTCCACTTTCATTCATTTGGTTGCCCAAGTAACCTACACTAGATGATTGGATGGATAACGTAACCGCACCGGGTATCAAGTACCTCGCCGCCACACACCATCGGTCACATATGCATCTCCGTGTGCAAATGTAACGGCTAACAATTTGTGATAACATCGAGCACAAGGCCAAAGCTCAATACAAGGTCGAATGGCTAAAAGCCATAAAATCACGTAATGGCAAATTGCCATGTGCGATCGCTAACTGAACCCTATTGGCATGCCAAACTATGCAAACCAATCTTGTTAGCTATACTAGGGCATTTGAAACTTTTAAATTCTTCAATTTGTGAATTTCAAGTTTTGGTGTTACTATTCACCTCATTGGTCAACAAAAATGTTGACTTTTGGATAGACAATATGTACATTGACTTTGGCACTCCCAATATACCACATTTTACATTTAAAACTTGTTAGAATTGGTCACCATTACCATTTCTAACTTAAAACCAAGAGGGCAGAAAATTTCAGTTTTTGAAGCATAAGTTTACTGTTCCATTAAGCACTGTTGCAGTGGGAATTTGAAGAAATGACAAACATGAAAGTTGTTCCTTATTTTGTCTAGTTGAATTTCCTTTTTTGAATCACTCCATTTGGAGTTTTGTAGCTCCAGATATGGTCCAAAAACCACAGCTGGCCGGATTGCCAAAACTGCAGAGTTACCAAATCTACAGTACCATGAACAGTGATTGTGATTGCATTTTTTAATAGGTTCTGGCCATAATTTGGGGTAGATTTCTTCATGAAAGTTGTTTGTCTATGTCTTAACTTGTTGCTGTAAAACTTTCAGGTCAATTGACCATATCTACAGTAAGTTATGGCGTTCATTTGGTAATTTCTGCAGGTGCCGTTGTAGTATAAACAAAGTGAACTAGATCTTTTCTTACCAGTTTTATTGCCGATCTCCCTTTCAAAAGTTTAAGAGTTAAGGTTTTGGTCCGGTTTAATGAAGATCTCGATCTTAGGTGTTCAAATCAAATTTCCAATTTTAATCAAGTCCCGTTCAGCATTTCTTCCCTACCGATCACATGATCATTGTGTTTTCCGATCTCTCACACTTAGGTTAATAATCATCTTCAGTTATTTCAACATACTCAGACAATCAAGTGCTTAATAATTTAGAAATTTTCCGATCATAACCATTCATTGAACAAAAAGGGCATTCCACTTCATTTCATTTCAAAATTTTTTTACAAGTCATTCAGTTGGGGGATCACCCCCAGCCTGATCTACATTTGGCTCATTTTCTCTCTCACCCTCGGCCTCCTCTTCGCTTTCCTCCTCGCCTTCGGGAGCCAGGTCGGCCATCCAAGAGAAGTCCCCCTCTGGGTAACGCTTTTGGAGCTCGGCCAAGAGGTCCTTGTGAGCATTCACATAGGCACCAGCTATCCCCGTCACCATTTCCTCGTCTTTCGCCTTAAGCTCCTCGATAAGCTGGGCGACCTGAGAAGCTTCGTTGGCCTGGAGCACCTCGACTTCCCTGAGAGCCCGATCCCTTTCAGCCAGAACATGATTCTGTTCGGCCACTCTGTCTTCATAGAACTTCGCCCGCCCCTCAACTTGAGATATGTAATCCTGAGCGAATGCGAGTTGGGATCGGAGGGAAGCCATTTCCTGATTCTTCTTCTCGATCTCCTTGCCCAGGCGATGAGCCTTTTCCCGAACTATGGTCTGGTTCACCAGGCATTCCACATTCAGGCTCATGGCGCGAGTCAAGATATTGTCAAGGCTGTCCGTGGATAGCCTTTCCTGATCCTCCCGAAGGCAGATGGAAGACCCCAAGACTTTGGAAAAACCGGGGTTCTCCCGAACAGTCCGGTTATTCTTCAGGGACTCCATCAACGTTTGAGCGCCACGAGAAGAGGATCTCACAGAAGATTGAGAAGGACCGCTTTCTGTGCTTGGAGCAACTGGAGGGGGTGGAGCCGGCTCTTCTTGTTGAGGAGGAGATCGGACAGCCTCAGTGATCGGCGGCCCCGAAGGTCGGGACGGGCCTCCTTGCGTCTCCCCTGGTTCATGGCCGGGAGTTCGAAGCATCTCCGAACGCTTCATCTCCTTTACTTTCCGGGAGATCTCTCTTTCCTTCTTCCGCTTCCTAGAACCCTCATCACCCGCCATACCTGCACAAAGGAGAGGTCAGTGAGATCGCTAAGGTCCTGAGATCTGAGATTTAGAAAATACCAGTGCCGAGGTCAGAGAGCGGAAGTTTGCGATCTTGGCCGGTGAGCAGCTGTATGGTCCAATGGTGAAGCTCGGCAGTCACTGCGTCTAAACAGGAATACTTTTGGGTGGCAGCCTAATTTTTCAGATCCATCACTATTAAGCTTTCCTCCTGGTTCAAGTTAATGCGCTTCGGAAGCAAGGGCCCCTGGTGCCACCAGCTACGAGGGAAGTCCTCAAAGCAGGTCGGATTTTTGCTCCTCAGAATGAAGAAACGGTTCTTCCAATTTCTAAGGGAGGAGGGCAGGTCGGTGAAGAGCCCACAATGAGGCTTCGCCTGAAAGAACCAGTGCTCGTCGTCCTTTCGGCGAGTTAGCCTGTGCAGTTTGGCGAAAACCTTAGCCGTAGGTCTGATTCCCTTAGATCGGCATAGACCTTGGAAAGCTACTAAGATCCGCTACGAGTTAGGGTGAATTTGAGCAATGCACACCCGGTGAAGTTTTAGGACCTTCTTGAATAATTCGTCCAGAGGGAACCGAAGACCGGCCTTTAACTATTCCTCGTATACCATAACCAGGTCATTTTCTTCAAAGAAGTGATCGGCTTGGTGATCGCCGTGGCACCGGATAAGTTCGTACGAATCAGGGCGAATATTGTACTCCTGGCTAAACGATTGTAGATCGGACTCTTGTGAGATCGATGGCAGCTCGTCCATAGGGAGATTCTCCCTCCCTGAAGAAGGTACGTACCTTGATGGTCCGACCCGCCCCCGAGCCGGAACAGAGGCCCTAGGAGGTTCTGTTTGCGCGCTTGGCCCAACCAATTCTTCTTCATCAGACGACCACGAGAACTGAATGGAGGGAGGACTCGCCGCTCTTTGACCTTCGGCACCGCTCATTTTCAAAAGAAATAAAGAACTTAAACTAAAAAGAAGATCAAAGCCCTTACCGGAGTCTGATCGGCGTCGGAAGAACTTGAGAAAATGAGAGAACTTCGAAGTTGTGAGCAGGGGACTAAAAATGGAATGAGAGAACAACTGGCTAACCCCCCCACCCCTATTTATACTAGTCCGAACATTTAATGCTCACGAGGCTCTAGGCGACGCATCGATTGGTGGGACTCGCCAGCTGTTCTGACACTTCTCTCAAATATTCGAACATTCCAAAGAGATCGGTTAAATGGAGATCGGCATAATAAGTTGAATATCTTGAATGAAGGATTAGTTAAGAGTCGTTTTGTTAGGAACTAGATCGGACAAATATATCAGACATCGGAAAATAATCAATAATTGGAGAAACAAGATTTTTATTTCCAAGAGATCGGATTACATCATTTGGGCGATCTCTAGGGATCGGATTACAATAAAGGTCTAACTACATCATTTGGGCGATCCCTAGATATCTGATTACATTGAAGGATTACATCATTTAGGCGATCTCTAGAGACCGGCGGGACATCTTATCTAAAGAGTCCCAGGTTTATAACTAATCCCAAGGGTGTCGCCGATCAGAGCTTAATCCGCTGTCGGAACACCCAATGTGGGAGGAAACTGCTGTCGGAACACTCAATGTGGAGAGAAGCCGAATGAACTTGAGGAAGCAACCGCCAAGGGTCAGCGGAGCATCAGACAAGGTTATGCGATCACCGGGGTCGTAAATCTTCAGTCGAGGAATAAGGAAGTCCATCGGAGATGGATCAAAAACCACAATCATGGCCGGAACGACCGCCAGAGTAGCTAGAACTGGAAAAGAAAGAAGGAAGAGAGAAAAATTAGATGAAGGAAATGTCTTTGTCGTTAGGGGTATATATAGGGGAGAAACGGGCATTTATTGCTGAGCAGAAAACGAAGCGAACGCCTCGGGAATCGAGGGGAAATTAATGCTTTGACCAGACCGGACCAGAGAAAGGGAGAGATCGGAATAATAGATCTGAAGACGGGAGATTAGCATGAGAGATCGGAATAGAAGCGTGTCAAGAAGAGGGATCGGAAGACAAAAGGAATAAGACAAATCCCAAATAACCGTCGTCAGAATCAGAGCCGAGGTAGTTAAAGCGTTGCAGACGAGATCTCCACTGCACGCCTAAGAATCGCCCGCAATGCTGACAGGTGCCAGGGTATGTCATGACAGTCCTGTACATCCCAATCCCCACCGTTGATCTCACTTGTAAGGAAAAACCCGGAACCCTTGGATCAAGAGAGAAGACGACAATACCAGCGTCTTTCGCTCTTAGCCCTCAGATCGTTCCGGACGAGAAGATTTGGGACCGTCAGATTGAAAGAAGAAAAGGACAAAAATTCTGAAGAGTGATCTCAGCCATCATTTTGATTCTCTTTAATTCCTGAACATCCGATCATGTCCTTCGAAATCCAGACCCTCCATCTCCCTCAAAATAAATCCTGACCCTTCATGGGGAGCACCCGATTCCTATAAATACCTGCTTGAAAAACTGTTCAAGGGACGGGCAAAAAAAAGAGAGGTAGTTATTATAGCGGAAGAACTCTGAAACTTGATTCAATTTGTTGCTCTGCTAATTTGAAAGACTTTTGAAACTAGTTTTCTGAAGTGTTTTCTTGAAAAAGGATACTGAATACTGGAACTCTACATTTTCAGTTTGTTCATTATCCGGTCACACTCTCACTCTCAGCCTTTATCATATCTGTCTTCATTCCCATTATCCAAGATCAACTTCATTTCATTCGGTTTTGATCTTAATCTTATTGCATTTTAGCTAAGCACCCTTCAGTTCACAAAGAACATCAACCCTCAAGCTAGTCAGTCTGCTGTCTTATTACTATTTGTCACCTCGTAGTCATTTCAATAGATTTGGCTCCCTACAGGTAAGAGCTCATATTGCCATTTTGTTAAGTGTTTACGTTTACTTTCCGCATTTTCTTTGTCCTTTTTATGCATGTGATTTTCTCCAAGTTCATTTAGTGCCAAAGAACCTTAGAGAATGTTACTCTCGAGTTTATTTCTTTAGTGATCAGTCTATCGTTTTATTAACCCTCGTCATTTCTGAATGCAAATTTTCTAGTTCCTAGTAGCGTGTAAGTGGTTGGGTAAAATATAGATAACTGCAACTTACGCGTCTCTTTTAAGAGAGAGAGAGAGCCTGAATAACACGTCAGGAAGATAGCCACAATATTAGGCTGACGTAAACGGCAATTCGGCAAGATGCCATAAAGTAGGATAAAACCAAAGTAAATGAAACAGAATAGATCGGACATTAATGGGTACTGGTAAAGTGACTTTAGGAGAGGTCAACAAATTTATTCCAGCTTTTCTTATTTAGCCACAAAGTATCAATTAGTTAAAAAAAGCCTTATCCTCAAAGACCTTGGAACGCCAGAATCTTTAACTTTAGGACCTTATGACTTGTAGCTGAAATTAAATTCGGGAGATCGGAAAGATCCCATTAAGGTTCCTGATAATTTAAAAGAGATCGGAAGAGGATTCTTATCCGATTCTCGACTTAAAACTTTAATTAAAGGAGATCGGAAGAGGGTTCTTATCCGATTCTCAATTTAAAACTTTAATTAAATAGGGATCGGAGGAGAATTCTTATCCGGTCTCAAATCAAAATTTTAATAAACGTTAAATATGAGATCGGAGGAGAGTTCTTATCCGGTCTCAAATCAAAATTTTAATAAACGTTAAATAGAGATCGGAGGAGAGTTCTTACCCGGCCTCAAATCAAAATTTTAATAAACGTTAAAAAGATATCGAAGGAGAGTTCTTATCCGATTCTCAATCCTAAATTTTAAATACCCGAAGAGAGATCGGAGGAGAGTTCTTATCCGATTCTCACACCAAATCCTAACCTGTACGCAAGATAATCCCAAAACCCAAAAAAAAAAACGATTCACGACGTCAGGTCACTAAGGTTGTCTCATTTACTTATGTATCTGGGTGATCCAAATTTAGTAAAAAATCAAGTGTTCCTCTAGTCAAAAGGACCAACATGTCCATTCAAGCCTTTCTAACTAATGCGAAGTTAAATCTACTTACCCTTATTAAGGGACGAGGTGGGGTGCCTAACACCTTCCCCACCCGTTTATGGACCCCGAACCTAGAATCTCTGACTTGAAGTGGTTTCATTTCTATTTACTTTCACAAATGGTTTTCTTTAGTTACCCTCAAAACTAAGGTGGCGACTCCTCACTCTTTCCCACTTCGGTGAGGATCGTCCAGGCGACCGCAAAATCCCTTGCGACAGCTTGGCGACTCCACTGGGGAAGTAGCAAAGACTGACTTAACCCCGGTCTAGTAGTCCAAGAGTAGATTTAATTTTGTCTAATCAAATTATAGTTAGATGGGCTCATTCAGCGATGTTTTATACATTATTGCTGCTAACTATTTTGCTTGTTTTACAGTCTTATTTCCTACAGTGTTCTTCGTTTCAAAAAAAGAAAAAGAAAAAAGGGAAAAATAAAATCCCCCTGAATTGGGAAGAGGTAAAGGTGTCCCTTCACACACTGAACACTCACACGATGTCCTCACACACTTTGGCCCTATACCCAGGCTTTCTTACCCTTTTAGGAAAATAGGAGGGGGTCATGTAGCGGTACCCGTGGGTTTTACCCCGTTAGTATCCGTGAAGGCTTCTGCTCAAATTGAAACTCGTTCTATTCACTGTGATACCCGTGGAATTTTCCCAATAATATCATGGGGGTAGAATGGGGCTCTACTGTTTACAGTAGGGGCAATTTGGGAACCTGTGGCTTTTAGAAAATTAGACCCTGAGCTAAACTATCATGATAGCTGAAAGCCGTAGTAAGCTACCTTGTAAGATAGAACCACCCAACTAGGTAGCGCTCGTCCGATATCAGGAGTCTCCCTATTATAGGACAAAAGGGGCATACTTACTCTCATCCTTTGCTGCTTTAATTTCCTTTTGTTCATTTTTGTGAGGGTAATTTTGAATTTTACTGAAACAATTACGCATTTTCCTACTTTGATAAATGTGTACAGTATGATTCAAAATTACCCTAATTTATCTTGCTAACAAATTTTCCCGCAGGCATTACCAAACCAAGAGTCTGTAAAAGGATAGGCATCATATTTATCATGGCATCCTCGAGTCAGTCGGCAGAAGAAGTTCAGAATGCTAAACTTTGCTCCAAATCGATTCATACTCCAGTACCCCCACAAAATGATGTTTCCAAGGCACATGCTAGCTTACTACCTTCATTAGATCTGAATGGTATTGAAGTCAGAATGAACGGCCTCGAGAGTCTATCTAATGGATGGAGGTCGCTTCCCGATCAGGTCAAGGCACGATTTTAAGAGAAGTACGGGAGGATTGCAACCTTAATGCGAGTCAAGGTCCAAATCCCGGCATTAAAAGCCATGTTGTCGGTTTGGAACCCCAAGTATGGGGTATTCTCATTCAATGATATTGATACAGTTCCCACTATGGAAGAATATCAGGCATTACTAGGGGTCCCTTATTCAACACAGAATCAGATCTACCTACACCTTGAGCATAGGCAAACCTGGAAACGATTAACACATTTGTTTGGCATCCCTTCGGAGGAAGCAAAGTCAAAAGAAACTGTCAAAGGAAACACACACGGTTGGTATTGGACATATCTCCAGAAGTGGTTAGAGCAGTATCTCCAAGAGAAACAGTGGAATCAAGCTTCAGTGGCACTCGCCTTGGGAATCTATGGTCTGATTTTGTTCCCGGGACCATTGGGAATCATAACTTGCAGCGCGGTGGAAGCATTCTGGATGGTAGAAAGGCAGGAGATCAATCCGATACTGGCAATTCTTGCGAAAACCTTGTTAACCCTAACCTATTGCAGACAACAGGGGAAAGGGTCCATTAAGTGTTGTTCTCAATTGCTATACCTCTGGATTATCAGTCACATGTGTCCTGTGGAGACAAAGGGATTAACTTGGTACCTTGACCAGCCTCCCATCGAGAAGATGACCCGGTTAGTAATCAATCCGAAGAATGAACAGCAGTGGTGGGAACGGATTTTGAGTTTCAATAGCCATGATTACTGTTGGAGGAAGCTGTGGACGCCAGGCCAACCCGTTTTGATCGGTACAGGAGGTAATCAGTCGGTATCCCTAATCGGAGTACCCGGATATACAAGTTACACTCCGGCCTTGGTAATAAGGCAGTTTGGCTCAACACAGCCCAGAATCGACATTGAAGAATATCACCAAAGTCATTTCTACCATGAGCTCAAGGAAGACGAAGGATTGAAACTGGCTCGCAAGTCTTGGGAAAACATTACTTTGATGGAGAGATCGCCTAAAGGCCCAAGTGTCTTGGGCGATTATCTTAAATGGAGAGCTAACAGGGACCGAGTGAAGGAACGGAAGCGTGAAAAACACAAGATTATACCATTGAATTCAAAAATTTTCACCTAGGGTCACAAGCACCATGCAAGATTTATTTTTATCTATTTGATTTCAATGATAAACAACATATTAAAACTCTTTTAATATGTTTTTGGATCTGTATTTGCCATTTAAGATTTTAAAATTAATCAGATTAATTTTAGAACCCTAGATTAAATCAAGAACGATTACACTAACCTCTTGATGTGCTGCAGCGTATGCTGCCTTTGAGATTCGTCTTGAGGACACGGATGTTGTCCCTCTAGCTTGTCCACACCAAGAACACCTATGGCAGCCCTTGAACAGCTTCTAAAGCCTTTTCTATTAATTAGAAATTCAAGTTCTGCCTTTTAAGAGATTAGAGATGCAAACAGGACACTAGAAACAATTTCTAGTGTTCTTAATTCAAGAGATTGATGGCTAATCTCTTTGAATTGATGAGAGATGAAGAGAAATAGCTGGAGAGGCTCAAAGTGGCGTGACATATGAGAGGAGAGGCTGCTGATTGTGTTTTCTTTTCATAACCCCACTTAAATAGCTAGGTTAACACATTAAACCCTAGCCACATGTCACCTTTTGATTAGCTCTAGGTTTAAGTGACCCAATCACATTGTGCCAAGTGTCAAACCTATATTTAATCTTGATTTTAATCATCTTACATGATTAAAAATATTTGTAAGCTTATGTGTTATGCCATGTGTCACCATCTCATGGTGCCACGTGTCACACTGCAAAATGACCAAAATGTCCCTGTGTCTTAATTTTGAGTTCTTAACCCAAAATAATTATTTTCTTCTTCTAATTAATTTATATCAAATATAAATTAATTAATTAATCTCTATTAATTAATTTCTCATCAATTAAATTCATATTTAAACACTTTAAATATAAATTTAATTTATACTACACATCCAATAATCTAGATTTGGTTTCAAGTCATGCTAGGGACTTTGCAATTTTATTGCAAACCAAATCTATTTAATTAATCAATTAAACTCTTTAATTAATTAATTAAATCATATTTAAATAGGTGATAACTTGTGTATGTGTGTGACTTACTAGGCTCATCACTAATTGGCAATGAGACATGATATCAACTCTTAATATCATCAGAACTCTTTCTTACCATAAATGATTTCTCTAAATCATTTTATGAACCTCATAGACCATGGTTAACACATAGCATAGCATGCCATGGCCACCCAATTAGTAATAAGATTTACCTTAAATGAACCTATAATCATATGTTACCATGCACTAGAATCTCTCTGTTACAAAATCCCAACTCAAGCTGGAGTCATGGTTTATGTCAAACTCCATTTGCTATGAATATTATGTTCTCTTTTAATTCCAGTTCTTGATTAAAAGATTTTTCTCATCGAAACTCTTTTACGAATAAATCTATCTGTCTGGCAGGAACTTGAAACATCAAGAACAATTAAATGAACATAGGATTTTAACTCTATTTACTTAGAGGCAGATTCCATCTTGATCAACACCTACCTCCATATATAACTAGTAGGAGCCAATAGATGCCCATATACCCATACACGGTACAAGTATGAAAGCGATATCAAACTCAAACTACCTATATACAAGATAACTGTGCTATCTCAGTCTAAAGATTATATGCATCGATATGATTTATGACAAAACATTGACAAGAGTAAACTCCATGTGCTTGTCATAAGTGTCACCAGTTCGACCTACTTATCATTTATAAGTGCCTATCATATTTGTTATATGGCATGAGACTCACCATTCCATCTTATTTATATCTCATATAAATAACTTGGGAACAAATATGAATACAATCTTTACGGATAAGTCATGTCCTTATTATGAAGTATCCTCGATTGTGAACCTATTTATGATACTTTGTACTAGAAATATTGTCACTCATATTCTTAACAACTTAAGAATAATATTTCTAACAAAATATCAATGGACCTTTTCTATTACACATAAATATATTATGTAAACGGAAAAGTGGAAATGCCTTTTATTATTAAAAATATGTACAAGATACATACTAAATGATATGCTCTAGGGCATACTACTAACAATCTCCCACTAGCACTAGAGCCATTCATTACAATATCTTAGACCCATCTTCTCAAGATGTCGGTCTAATCGAGCTTGTGACAAAGGCTTAGTGAATGGATCACCTGGTTTTCGGTGATGTTATTTTTCTGCATGGCTATATCGCCTTGCCCAACTATATATCTGATAATGTGGTAGTGCCTTTCTATGTGTTTGGATTTTGAGTGAGACCTTAGTTCCTTAGCCTGTATGACTGCTCCATTGTTGTCACAGTGTAATGGGCTGGCGACTCAATGGAAGGAACTCTGTAAGTTACATCACGAACTTCTTTATCCAAGCGACTTCCTTTGCGGCATCGATGCAGCAATATACTCGACCTCGATGAGTGGAATCTGCAGTCGTGCTCTGTTTGGAACTCTTCCAACTGACTGCACCTCCATTACAAATGAACACATATCTAGAGGTAGACTTTCTATCATCGATATCTGATTGGAAATCAGAATCAGTATAACCATCCAATTGCAAGTCTCCACCTCCATATATCAAGAATAAATCCTTAGTTCTTCTCAAGTACTTAAGGATATTCTTGTGACTATCGATGTTCCAAACACGGATTGGATTGATACCGCTAGTCAAACTAACGACATATGCGATATCCAGCCTAGTACACAACATTGCATACATTAAACTTCCAATAGCAGAAGCATATCGAATACTGGCCATCTTATCTCATTCTTCAGTTGTCAATGGAGACATCTCTTTAGAAAGGTGGATACCATGTCTCACTGGTAACAATCCTCTCTTGGAATCAAGCTTGTTAAACCTCTTTAACACCTTTTCCAAGTATAGACTTTGGGATAAACCTATTATTCTTTTCGCTCTATCTCTATAGATGCGAATCCCAAGAATATAGGTTGCCTCCCCTAAGTCTTTCATGGAGAATGTATTTGACAACCATACCTTTATAGTCGTCAACATACCTGTGTCATTACCTATCAACAGTATGTCATCCACATATAAGACAAGGAAAGTGATAGCTTGTCACTAACCTTCTTATATACACATGGCTCATCCTCATTTTTGATAAAACCAAAGGATTTAATGGCTTCATCAAAGCGGATGTTCCAACTCCTCGAAGCTTGTTTCAACCCATAAATGGATCGCTTTAGCTTGCATACCTTGGGACCATCTTGGGATTCAAATCCCTTAGGTTGTTCCATGAAAATGTTTTCTTCAATGTATCCATTGAGAAAATTTGTTTGACATCCATCCGCCAAATCTCATAATCATAGTATGCATTATTGCTAATAAAATCCTAATTGATTTAAGCATGGCAACAAAGTAGAAAGTCTCCTCATAGTCTATTCCTTGCCTTTGGCGAAACCCTTTCGCTACTAGCCTTGCCTTATAGGTCTCTACCTTTCCATTAGAACCAATTTTCTTCTTGAAAACCCATTTGTTCCCTATAGGTACAATACCTTGGTGGGTCAACAAGATCCCAAACTTGATTCTTATACATGGAATCAATCTCGATTTCATAGCATCAATCCATTTTGAAGAGTCTATATCGATATAGCTTTTTCATAGGTAAGTGGATCATCTCCATGATCTACTTCTTCATGAGTAGACAACTCTTGTTCTTCTTCATGAAGAAAACCATATCTCACCGGTGGGTGAGATACCACGGTTGTTCTACGAGGAGCAGATGTAGATGTTTCATCAATAGGTATAGGTTGACTAGATGGATCTATATCCATCCGATGCATTGGTTGGTCGAATTCTCCAATTCTAACTCTATTTGCCTTCCTTTGCCTCCTTCTTGAACAAACCGTTGTTCAAGAAATGTGGCATCTCTACTTATCACAACTTTTTGTGAAGTAGGCAAATAAAAATAATATCCAAAACTATCTTTTGGATATCCAAGAAATCGATCTTTTTCTGATCTGGTCTCCAATTTATCAGTGTTCAGCTTTTGATATAAGGTGGACAACCCCAAATCTTAACATGCTTAAGACTTGGTTTTCTTCCATGCCATATCTCATAAGGTGTGGAAGAAAGCGATTTTGATGGAATCCTATTCGAATATATAAAGTGATTCTAATGCAAATCCCCAAAGGAGATTGGCATATCAAGATAGCTCATCATACTACGTACCATATCCAATAGGGTACGATTTCTCCTTCAGATACACCATTCAGCTGTGGCGTTCCTGGAGGAGTCAGCTGAGAAACAATGCCATGCTCTCTCAAGTATTGATCAAATTCAATACTCAAATATTCACCTCCACGATCTGATCGAAGAGCCTTAATATTTTTTCCTGTTTGATTTTCTACTTCAGATTTAAATTCTTTGAACTTTTCAAAGGATTCATGTTTGTATTTCATCAAATACAAATACCCAAACCTTGATTTATCATCAAGAAAGGTAATAAAATAATGAAAGCCCTCTCTAGCCATTTCTTTAAACGGACCACATACATCACTATGTATTAGTTCCAAAATATTTTCAGCTCTTAGCCCTTGTCCAACAAAGGGTGATCTAGTCATTTTGCCTTGAAGGCAAGATTCACAAGTTGGAGTAGGCTCAGAGCCCAATGAGGATAGAATCCCCATTTTCTCCAATTTTGCAATCCTATCTTCTGCAACATGACATAACCTTAAGTGCCAAATATATTTTGAACTTGAGTTGGTTTTCACCATGGCATTGCATTCATTTAGATTGCTATACCGCCGCTGGAAACACTTTCATCGGCAATGGAAATACTTTCCTATTGGCAATGGAAACACTTTCCTGTTGGCAGTGGAAACACTTTCTTTTGCCTTCATCGCCTTTAGTCTTCCTTTCTGCTTAGCTATTTTCTTAGAAGGACCAGAATCTGAGGTTTCTTTTTCTTATTGCCCTTCTTCTTGTTGGACTTTCCAGTAGAAGAAGATGCAATCAAAGCTACCTCTTTTCCTTTATTGCCCGGCATATTCTTTTGGGCAATAACCAGCATGTTGAGTAATTCAGCTAAGGTGCATTCCTGTTTAGTCATATGGAAATTTGTCACAAAATTCCCAAAAGACTCAGGAAGGGACTGAAGGATCAAATCCGTTTGTAGTTGGAAATCCATGTTGAAGTCAAGATGTTCCAACTGCTCAATCAGCCGAATCATCTTGTGGACATGATCCCCAACATTCTGTCCCTCAGACATCCTCATACGGAATAACTGTTTAGATATCTCATACCTAGCATTCCTGCTGTGCTCACCATACAACTCTTGTAGGTGAAGGAGGATCTCACTAGCACTCTGCATGTTCTCATGTTGCTTCTGTAACTCATTACTCATGGAAGCAAGCATGTAACACTTAGCTCTCATATCATGCTCCTTCCACTTGTCCAAAGTATCATGTTCCTCTTGTGTGGCCTCTGGAGGTAAGGGACCAGAACATTTGAATATAGAACATATCCTATATGTTCAAGGTTCAGACAAGTTTCAAATTTCTTAGCCAATCGCATGATTAGGTCCTGTCAACTGTTGTGTTCAAGTATGCTTGCAAGGATTTTGGTTGGTAGTGGTTGTTTTGTGATCATTTTTATCTTAAAATTAACTGCAGAAAATAACCAGATTAATTAGTAAATGTATCATGTAATTAACCAAAATGATTATGGTCTTTTAATCAAATTGGTCCTCCCACTAACTTAGCGAATCCTACACTTCCAAAGTAGAAAACGGAAATCCTAGTTGGATGGATTTCTAGTGGGTGATTGAATTCTTATAATTCTATTGATCATCCTGAGTACATCCATTATTGGAATTACAATAAACTATAAGTGAGCAACTCCTTGCCCATCACATCTCATGTGAGGTTCAATCCTTTTACTAGCCCCTAATGCTCAAAATCTCAGGTACATCCAATATTGACTTATCTTACATTAGTTAAGTTGATCCCATTGAGCCAGTAATTATGCAAATAATTTTAATGTCCTCAGGTACATCCAATATTGGCCACCAAACCATTTACATATTTACAACATCTCATGCTTAACAATTATTCTTAAGAAAATCTCTTAAATTAATTGCATCTCATGCAACTATTTAAAATTTCTTAAAATAATTGCCCCAATGGAGGGCTTATGTTATAATTACTTTAATTATAGCATTTTCAACTTAATCATTTGTTTGGAAGATTTTATGGTCATTCTATTTACTATTAAGGTCTCACTTTGCACATTATCCATTTTGCATGCATATATCATATAATTGCATACATTCCCATACATCTCATGCATTCATGGATAAGCAGTAAATATGGTATGATCATGGACTTTCTAAGGGATTCAATTCGAGCCACCAAGAATTGAATCGTGGCATTCCTAGGTGCATTTCATTCATTCATTTTACAAGAGTTGCTGAAGGAGTACATAATCAACACTTGATATTGAATTCCTCCCACTGGTCCCACCAATGCTCTTGACCTCCTTGAACTTCTTGCAATCCAATATTACATAGTAATCCTTGGCATACCAAGGCGAATTTACAAGAACTTAAATAAATGAAATTACAACCCAAAAATATTACAAACTTAATAATACATACCCAAAATAAATTAAAATAAATTAATTAATTTACAATCCCAAAGAAACATAAAAGAAATAAATCCAATCACATTGGTCTTTTATAGTCCATGATCATCCATCATGCATATCACTATTTAACAATTAAATAAAACATACATACTTAAATTAAATTGAATATCTCATATTCAACTTAAAAATCCAGATTTGAATATGATTCAAATAAATTTAAAAATTCAGATTTGAATCTCATTCAAGCAAATTTAAAAATTCAGATTTGAATCACATTCAAACAACTTCAAAAATTCAGATTTGAATCACATTCAAACATTTTTTAAAAAATCAGATTTGAATCACATTCAAATATTTTTTAAAAAATCAGATCTGAATTTTATTGTATCAATTTTAAAAAATCAGATTTAAATATGATTCAAACAACTTTAAAAATTCAGATTTGAATCTCATTCAAACAACTTTTAAAATTCAGATTTGAATCACATTCAAACATTTTTTAAAATTCTGATTTGAATCATAATTTAATTGTGTGATTAAAACAACTAATTAAACACTTTAATTAGTCAAAGAATAGGCCTTAGATCATACAACAATTGCAGAATTAAAAGCCAAACCTTGAATCACCCATGGAACCATTGTTGCCGCCACCAATGGTGGCTTCTCCATGTGTGACGCCACATCTCATGATCCAACCAGCAATGAATCTCTTGATCTCATGATCAAACACACAATTAAATTATATAATCAACAATCTAAATGGCAAATATAGTGGCTCTGATACCAATTGAAGGAACGGAAGCGTGAAAACACAAGATTATACCATTGAATTCAAAAATTTTCACCTAGGGTCACAAGCACCATGCAAGATTTATTTTTATCTATTTGATTTCAATGATAAACAACATATTAAAACTCTTTTAATATGTTTTTGGATCTGTATTTGCCATTTAAGATTTTAAAATTAATCAGATTAATTTTAGAACCCTAGATTAAATCAAGAACGATTACACTAACCTCTTGATGTGCTGCAGCCGTGCGCTTTGAGATTCGTCTTCAGGACACCAGATATTGTCCCTCTAGCTTGTCCACACCAAGAACACCTATGGCAGCCCTTGAACAGCTTCTAAAGCCTTTTCTATTAATTAGAAATTCAAGTTCTGCCTTTTAAGAGATTAGAGATGCAAACAGGACACTAGAAACAATTTCTAGTGTTCTTAATTCAAGAGATTGATGGCTAATCTCTTTGAATTGATGAGAGATGAAGAGAAATAGCTGGAGAGGCTCAAAGTGGCGTGACATATGAGAGGAGAGGCTGCTGATTGTGTTTTCTTTTCATAACCCCACTTAAATAGCTAGGTTAACACATTAAACCCTAGCCACATGTCACCTTTTGATTAGCTCTAGGTTTAAGTGACCCAATCACATTGTGCCAAGTGTCAAACCTATATTTAATCTTGATTTTAATCATCTTACATGATTAAAAATATTTGGCAAGCTTATGTGTTATGCCATGTGTCACCATCTCATGGTGCCACGTGTCACACTGCAAAATGACCAAAATGTCCCTGTGTCTTAATTTTGAGTTCTTAACCCAAAATAATTATTTTCTTCTTCTAATTAATTTATATCAAATATAAATTAATTAATTAATCTCTATTAATTAATTTCTCATCAATTAAATTCATATTTAAACACTTTAAATATAAATTTAATTTATACTACACATCCAATAATCTAGATTTGGTTTCAAGTCATGCTAGGACTTTGCAATTTTATTGCAAACCAAATCTATTTAATTAATCAATTAAACTCTTTAATTAATTAATTAAATCATATTTAAATAGGTGATAACTTGTGTATGTGTGTGACTTACTAGGCTCATCACTAATTGGCAATGAGACATGATATCAACTCTTAATATCATCAGAACTCTTTCTTACCATAAATGATTTCTCTAAATCATCTTATGAACCTCATAGACCATGGTTAACACCTAGCATAGCATGCCATGGCCACCCAATTAGTAATAAGATTTACCTTAAATGAACCTATAATCATATGTTACCATGCACTAGAATCTCTCTACATAAAAATCCCAACTCAAGCTGGAGTCATGGTTTATGTCAAACTCCATTTGCTATGAATATTATGTTCTCTTTTAATTCCAGTTCTTGATTAAAAGATTTTTCTCATCAGAAACTCTTTTCTGAATAAATCTATCTGTCCTGGCCAGGAACTTGAAACATCAAGAACAATTAAATGAACATAGGATTTTAACTCTATTTACTTAGAGGAACAGATTCCATCTTGATCAACACCTACCTCCATATATAACTAGTAGGAGCCAATAGATGCCCATATACCCATACACAGTACAAGTATGAAAGCGATCAAACTCAAACTACCTATATACAAGATAATCGTGCTATCTCGTGTCTAAAGATTATATGCACTGATATGATTTATGACAAAACATTGACAAGAGTAAACTCCATGTGCTTGTCATAAGTGTCACTGGTTCGGCCTACTTATCATTTATAAGTGCCTATCATATTTGTTATATGGCATGAGACTCACCATTCCATCTTATTTATATCTCATATAAATAACTTGGGAACAAATATGAATACAATCTTTCTGGATAAGTCATGTCCTTATTATGAAGTATCCTCGATTGTGAACCTATTTATGATACTTTGTACTAGAAATATTGTCTCTCATATTCTTAACAACTTAAGAATAATATTTCTAACAAAATATCAATGGACCTTTTCTATTACACATAAATATATTATGTAAACGGAAAAGTGGAAATGCCTTTTATTATTAAAAATATGTACAAGATACATACTAAATGACCTACCTTACTCTCATTACCCAACCATTCAAAACACCGACCCATACCCTTCAAATGTGATCCCTCCCAATCACTTCACCCCTCATCTCTCGACTGGGGGAGTATTCCACGCAGTGGGGGGAGAAAATAAGTCAAAAGAAAGTGAGAAACTATCTGCTCTAGAGGAGAGATTGAGAGCAATTGAAGGGCTGAATATGTATGGTTCAGTCGATGTGGCGTCACTAAGACTGGTGCCAGATGTGGTGGTGCCACCCAAATTCAAGGTTCCGGATTTCGACAAGTACACCGGAAACTCAGATCCTCGCATCCACCTGGCAACCTACATTGCCAAAATGTCTGCCCTAACAGAAGATGACAGACTTCTCATTCACTTCTTTCACGAGAGCCTCTCCGGAGCAGCTCTAAGATGGTACATACAATTGGACAGGAGCAAGCTGCATTCCTGGAAGGATTTAGCTGATACCTTCTTGAAGCAATATAAATTCAATTGTGATGCGGCACCCACGAGGAGGGACCTCCAGAACTTGGCACAGAAAGACCGGGAAGGTTTCATGCAGTATGCCCAGAGATGGAGAGAAAAGGCGGCGGAAGTATACCCTCCGGTGACCGACAATGAACTATGTTCACTGTTTATCGAGACTTTAAAGGCTCCCTACTTCAACTTGATGATTGAAAACACTTCCAACAGCTTCTCTGACATCATCCAGGCGGGTGAGAGAATTGAGGCCAACTTAAGAATAGGACGACTGCAGGAGTCAGCTGAGAACCCTGCAAAGAAGACTGCCAGCTTTGGCAAGAAAAAGGAGGGTGATGTGCATTCCGTCACCCGTCATAATAATTACTCCCCACTTCCCCAAAATAACTACCGGCCATATCCTTCCTCTCATGGCCAAACAGTAGCAAACATTCCACCTCCTTTCCCTAATTATCCACACCCGCGCCTATAATATCCCCCACCTACAAATTACCAACCAAGACCATCTCCTCCTCCTGCTCAACCAAGACTACCACAAAACAACCCAAGACCCCCAAGAAACCCTGATCCACCTCTTCCCCTCCCACTCAGTGAAATATACCGATACCTCGTCAATATCAACCAAATTGTACCAGTCCCCCTAGACCCAATTCAGCCGCCATACCCCAGGTGGTATGATGCCACTGCCCGTTGTGAGTACCATGGAGGGGCACAAGGGCATTCAACTGACAACTGTGGTGTACTCAGGGGGAGAGTGCACGCTTTAATCCGAAACGGGTGGTTGAAGATTGAGGGAAATGGTTCCTTCCCCAATGTTACCTCAAACCCATTGCCTAACCATAATGCAGGCAGTGGTGTAAATATGATAGAGCCTGATGAAGGGGGATCAACGCTGGAAGTAGACAAGCTGGTTCCTTACTTTAAGGAAATTTTTGCTCTGGCAATAAGGGAAGGTTACCTCTGCCCTCAGGTAGCGGGATTGGAAGAGAGTACGGGGTGTCCTTATCATGGATGGGCGATTCTGGATGAGGAAAATACTTCGGGATCAGAGGTTCGATCAGAAAATGGGCAAAGGAAGGGTAGTCCCGAGAATCAAGGAGATCTTCACGAAACCGGTCATTCAACATCCGGCAAATACAGAAGAATCGCCCGATGATCCATCCATAGATGTCATCCAACTGGATTCTTTGTATGAGGCCCTAGTCTCGCCAATAGCTGAGGGGCAGGAATTGGACAACTGGACGGCAGAGGACATCCCTGTACTCAATTTCGAGTAAAGTACCTTTGGTTATCTACACTTGATCATTTTGTCCATGGTGACAAGTGTAATACTGTAAATGGACCTTTTTCTTATGGCACAAACGTTAATGAATTAATAGCGCATTTTAAATCCAATTCTCTCTTTCTTTTGAATTCCATCCTTATAATATATTTTTTTTATTATTCATTCAGGACCATTCATCAATTAACACCTAATAATCCAATAGACTCAGAAATTCCTCTGGTTAATTTCGAAATCCCCATAACTGCCATTACTTCAAATGATTCTGAGGAAGACCCTACACAAGAAGATAGTGAAAAGGATGAGCCCTCCCTCGTGCCTTGTGGAGACGAAACGCGCACCATAAATTTAGGCACAGAAGAAGTAAAAAGGGAACTCAAGGTAGTGGAGAGCGAAGAATTGGGAGATATGATCAATCTGCTTAAAGAATTCCTCGACGTATTTTCCTGGAGCTATGATGATATGGTGGGTTTGGACCCCCAGATAGTGACGCACAAAATTTCCCTAATTCCAGGGACAGTCCCGGTAAAGCAGAAGTTAAGGAGAATGAATCCCGACACACTGCTCAAAGTTCGGGATGAAGTCAAGAAACAGTATGACGCTGGGTTCCTGGAAGTGGTCAAATATCCCCAATGGATAGCTAATGTGGTCCCGGTAATGAAGAAGGACGGGAGAGTTCGGGTGTGCGTCGATTACAGGGATCTCAATAAAGCGAGCTTGAAAGATGATTTCCCTCTCCCTCACATTGATGTGTTAGTTGACAATGCTGCGGGATTGGGCAGGTGTTCGTGTATTGATGGGGCATCAGGGTATAATCAGATTCCGATGGATGAAGAAGATAAGGATAAAACTGCTTTCATCACTCAATGGGGAGTATTTTGCTATCGGGTCATGCCCTTCAGATTGAAGAATGTTGGTGCTACCTACCAGCGTGCAATGGTCACATTATTCCACGATATGATGCACAAAGAGGTGGAAGTGTATGTGGATGATATGATCATCAAATCCCGGGGAGAAGAAAGTCATGTGCAGGTACTGAGAAAAGTATTCGAGAGGCTCAGGAAATACCAGTTGAAACTGAACCCTACCAAATGTATATTCGGAGCTAGATCGGGGAAGTTGTTGGGATTCATAGTAAGCGAGAGGGGAATAGAGGTTGATCCAGACAAAGTTCGAGCTATTCAAGAGATGCCATCCCCAAGAACAGAAATGGAGGTGCGCAATTTTCTGGGAAAGTTGAACTACATTTCAAGATTTATTTCCAATCTCACTGCCAAAGCTGAGCCAATTTTCAGGCTACTCCGGAAGAACAACTCCACCCAATGGGATTCAGTTTGCCAAGAGGCTTTTGAGAAGATCAAGCAGTATCTGTCAAACCCACCAGTATTAGTCCCACCCGTGGCAGAAAGGCCTCTTATCTTGTATATGGCAGTCCACCAGAACTCGATGGGATGTGTTTTGGGACAACATGATGATATCGGCCGAAAAGAGAGGGCTATTTATTACCTGAGTAAGAAGTTCAATGATTGTGAGTCAAGGTACTCTTTCTTAGAAAAGACTTGCTGCGCGTTAGCCTGGACAGCAAATCGCCTCAAGCACTACATGTTGAACCACAAGACGTGGCTCATCTCCAGGATGGATCCTATCAAATATGTATTTGAAAGCCCATTCGTGCCAGGTAGGATAGCCAAGTGGCAGGTTATACTCTCCCAGTATGACATAATCTATATGACCCAGGAAGCGGTAGCGTGATTGCCGACCTCCTAGCAGAAAATCCTATCCAGGATTATAAAGCTCTGGATTTTGAGTTCCCTGATGAGCATATTAATAAAGTAGACCGCGAAGAAGAGGGGCCAGCCGATGTATGGGAAATGTACTTCGACGGAGCTGTCAATTTATCCGGGAATGGAATTGGAGCTGTATTAATATCCCCAGATGGAAAGCACTTCCCGATAGCCGTTAATCTGAGATTCGACTGCACCAACAATGTCGCGGAATATGAAGCTTGTGTGATAGGTCTACAGGCCGCCATCGAAATGAAAATCAGGAAGCTGGAGGTATACGGAGACTCAGCCCTGATTATTTATCAAGTCAAGGGAGAATGGCAAACCAAGGATCCCAAGCTAATCCCATATCAGAAGTACCTATTGGAGCTGATCAAGAAATTCGAAGAAATCTCTTTCGCTCACCTTAGTAGGGACAAGAATCAATTTGCTGATGCCTTAGCTACTCTAGCTGTTATGGCTCAAATCAAAGAGGGTCAGATGGCTCAGACATTGAAGATTAAAGCAAGAAGTGAGCCAGCATATTGCTTCATGATTGAAGAAGAGCCCGATAGAAAGCCTTGGTATCATGACATCCTGGTTCATCAGAGAACTGCAGAATTCTCCGGGGCAAGCAAAAATGAAAAGAAGATGATTCGGAGATTAGCATTGGGATACTTCCCCAGTGGAGAGACCCTATATAAGAGGAGCTCCAACGGCGAATTATTGAGATGTGTGGACGCAAAGGAGGCGAAGAAAATCCTTTTTGAGACTCATGAGGGAAATTGTGCAACCCATGCCAATAGGCACATGATGGCTAAGCAAATCATGCGACGTGGGTATTTTTGGACCACAATGGAAAAGGATTGCGTCGAGTATTTCCGAAAATGCCATAAGTGTCAAATCTATGCCGATCCAATCAATGTGCCACCTCACAAGTTGTTCAACCTCGTCTCACCATGGCCTTTCGCAATGTGGGGCATCGATGTGATTGGTCCCATAAATCCCAAGGCATCCAATGGGCACAGATTCATCCTTGTGGCCATCGACTATTTCTCCAAGTGGGTCGAAGCAACATCCTATGCGCACATCACACAGAATACGTTTCTCAGATTCCTCAGAAGCAACATCATCTGCCGGCATGGCCTCCCTAATGAAATCATCACTGATAACGCTAAGAATCTGAATGGTCCAAAGATCCAGAAATTGTGTGATCAATACAAAATCCGGCACCTCAATTCCTCCCCATACCGTCCCCAGATGAATGGAGCGGTGGAAGCTGCGAACAAAAACCTCAAGAGGATAATCCGGAAAATGACGGTCACGTATAGGGATTGGCATGATATGCTTCCCTACGCTCTTTACGCATACCGAACTTCCGTGAGAACCTCGACCGGGGTAACTCCATACTCGCTGGTTTACGGCATGGAAGCAGTATTGCCTATTGAAGTTGAAATTCCTTCCCTAAGGATTCTGAAGGAGTCAAGAATTGATGAGTCAGAATAGATCCGGTCAAGATTGGATCAGTTAAACTTGCTTGATGAGAAAAGGTTAGCAGCAGCATGTCATGGGCAGTTATACCAGATGAGGATGGCTAGAGCATTTGATAAAAGCATTCGTCCGCGCGAATTCCAACCCGGGGACTTAGTTCTGAAGAAAGTACTGCCGAATCAAAATGATCCCCGGGGCAAATGGTCACCAACCTACGAGGGACCTTATGTGGTTAAAAAGGCATTTTCTGGAGGAGCCTTGATCTTGACCCACATGGACAGTGAAGAGTTTCCGAGACCTGTGAATGCCGACACCGTCAAGAAATACTATGCCTTTAAAAAAAAAAAAAAAAAAAAAGAGTAGAAGTGAAAACCCGAAAGGGCGCTCCTAGCAAAATGTGTGAAAGAAGGCGAAAACCCCAAAGGGGCGCTTTCTGCAAAATGAGTGAAGGATGAAAACCCGAAAGGGCATCCTGAAAAAGTGAGTTATCCCAAAATAATAATAATAATAATAATAATAATAATAATAATAATAATAATAATAATAATTAAAAAAATCTAGGGGGGAAAACCCGAAAGGGCATCCCGAGAACAAAAGGGAGAAATAAGGAATGGGGGGCATGAAACCAGGATGAAGAGGAAACTGTCACGGCATGATGCTTCAGAGAACTTGAAATAATGGCAGTTAAGGGATTCCAAAGCCAGCCACAAGGAATATGTGAGATCTATCCTTGTACCCTTCTTCTTTGAAACTTCTTCTTTGTTTATATTAAACCGTAATAAAATCGCACTTCATTCCCTATGCTTCTATCTTTCCCTCATATTCTTTCCCTTATATTTATCTTTCTGCAATCTCGTTGTTTAATGCGCTATTTAAATCAGTTAAAATTTTTTGCCATAAGATTAAGATTTGACAATTGATAACCTCACGTACTTTACTATGAGATTTGCAGGGAATGACAAAAAAAAAAAAAAAAAAAAAAAAAAACTAGAGGTGAAAACCTGAAAGGGCGCTTCTAGTCATATAGACGAAGGGGAAGTGAAAACCTCCGAGGATGCTTTTCAGAAAAATCTGAAAAACAAAATGGGGCATTTCAAGAAACAAGGCCATAGGTCAAGTCTTGCAACTCGTCCTCCATTCGTCATTGGTCTTCGGGATTCTGTTAAGTACACTTCATTGGGAAAGAACTTCTTGCGTTCGGATTAGACTTGTTTTGTGAGTGCAATTTAAATTTCCTGCCAGTTTTAATTTCTTGCAATTTAGATTTCCTGTTATCAACCTCTGGTTTCTTGATCTAAGTTGATTTTAATTTCCTGCATTTACATTTCCTGTTATCAACCTCTGGTTCCTTGATCTAAGTTGATTTTAATTTCCTGCATTTAAATTTCCTGTTATCAACCTCTGGTTCCTTGATCTAAGTTGATTTTAATTTCTTGCAATTTAAATTTCCTGTTATCAACCTCTGGTTCCTTGATCTAAGTTGATTTTAATTTCCTGCATTTAAATTTCCTGTTATCAACCTCTGGTTCCTTGATCTAAGTTGATTTTAATTTCTTGCAATTTAAATTTCCTGTTATCAACCTCTGATTCCTTGATCTAAGTTGATTTTATTTTCTTGCAATTTAAATTTCTTGTTATCAACCTCTGGTTCCTTGATCTAAGTTGATTTTAATTTCCTGCATTTAGATTTCCTATTATCAACCTCTGGTTCCTTGATCTAAGTTGATTTTAATTTCTTGCAATTTAAATTTCCTGTTATCAACCTCTGGTTCCTTGATCTAAGTTGATTTTAATTTCTTACAATTTAAATTTCCTGTTATCAACCTCTGGTTCCTTGATCTAAGTTGATTTTAATTTCTTGCAATTTAAATTTCCTGTTATCAACCTCTGGTTCCTTGATCTAAGTTGATTTTAATTTCCTGCATTTAAATTTCCTGTTATCAACCTCTGGTTCCTTGATCTAAGTTGATTTTAATTTCTAGCAATTTACATTTTCTGTTGTCGACCTCTGGTTCCTTGATCTAAGTCGATTTTAATTTCTAGCAATTTACATTTTCTGTTGTCGACCTCTGGTTCCTTGATCCAAGTTGATTTTAATTTTCTAAGTCTTTTAAACTTCTGTTGCCTATCTCTAGGTCACTGGTTTAGGTATGCTTTAGTTCCCTAACTTCGAGCACTTAATCGTCCAAAATATGAGTCTGAATCTTTACATAATTCCTACACGGGAAATTTTCCCTTTAATAGAAATTATGTAAAGAGGGGCAGCTGTCGACACCATATTTTGGCCGATCCCCAAAATCAATAAAACTTTGGAATTGACCTCAGTACTAAGTCTCCTTTTGACAGCTAATCACATTTCCGATCTCTCTTTGATAAACAGTCACATTTCCGATCTCTCCTCACAGAGAATTAAATCAATGCTAGGTCCTCACATTAGTCAGAGCTTTACCAGTCTATTAAACCGCTCATCGATCTCTTCGACCCGTTGTAGTATAAACAAAGTGAACTAGATCTTTTCTTACCAGTTTTATTGCCGATCTCCCTTTCAAAAGTTTAAGAGTTAAGGTTTTGGTCCGGTTTAATGAAGATCTCGATCTTAGGTGTTCAAATCAAATTTCCAATTTTAATCAAGTCCCGTTCAACATTTCTTCCCTACCGATCACATGATCATTGTGTTTTCCGATCTCTCACACTTAGGTTAATAATCATCTTCAGTTATTTCAACATACTCAGACAATCAAGTGCTTAATAATTTAGAAATTTTCCGATCATAACCATTCATTGAACAAAAAGGGCATTCCACTTCATTTCATTTCAAATTTTTTTTACAAGTCATTCGCTTGGGGGATCACCCCCAGCCTGATCTACATTTGGCTCATTTTCTCTCTCACCCTCGGCCTCCTCTTCGCTTTCCTCCTCGCCTTCGGGAGCCAGGTCGGCCATCCAAGAGAAGTCCCCCTCTGGGTAACGCTTTTGGAGCTCGGCCAAGAGGTCCTTGTGAGCATTCACATAGGCACCAGCTATCCCCGTCACCATTTCCTCGTCTTTCGCCTTAAGCTCCTTAATAAGCTGGGCGACCTGAGAAGCTTCGTTGGCCCGGAGCGCCTCGACTTCCCTGAGAGCCCGATCCCTTTCAGCCAGAACATGATTTTGTTCGGCCACTCTGTCTTCATAGAACTTCGCCCGCCCCTCAACTTGAGATATGTAATCCTGAGCGGATGCAAGTTGGGATCGGAGGGAAGCCATTTCCTGATTCTTCTTCTCGATCTCCTTGCCCAGGCGATGAGCCTTTTCCCGAACTATGGTTTGGTTCACCAGGCATTCCACGTTCAGGCTCATGGCGCGAGTCAAGATATCGTCAAGGCTATCCGGGGATAGCCTTTCCCGATCCTCCCGAAGGCAGATGGAAGACCCCAAGACTTTGGAAAAATCGGGGTTGTCCCGAACAGTCCGGTTATTCTTCAGGGACTCCATCAACGTTTGAGCGCCATGAGAAGAGGATCTCACAGAAGATTGAGAAGGACCCCTTTCTATGCTTGGAGCAACTGGAGGGGGTGGAGCCGGCTCTTCTTGTTGAGGAGGAGATCGGACAGCCTCAGTGATCGGCGGCCCCGAAGGTCGGGACGGGCCTCCTTGCGTCTCCCCTGGTTCATGGCCGGGAGTTCGAAGCATCTCCGAACGCTTCATCTCCTTTACTTTCCGGGAGATCTCTCTTTCCTTCTTTCGCTTCCTAGAACCCTCATCACCCGCCATACCTGCACAAAGGAGAGGTCAGTGAGATCGCTAAGGTCCTGAGATCTGAGATTTAGAAAATACCGATCTTGAAAGTCAGAGAGCGAAAGTTCGCGATCTTGGCCGGTGAGCAGCTGTATGGTCCAATGGTGAAGCTCGGCAGTCACTGCGTCTAAACAGGAATACTTTTGGGTGGCAGCCTGATTTTTTAGATCCATCACTATTAAGCTTTCCTCCTGGTTCAGGTTAATGCGCTTCGGAAGCAAGGGCCCCTGGTGCCACCAGCTACGAGGGAAGTCCTCAAAGCAGGTCAAATTTTTGCTCCTCAGAATAAAGAAACAGTTCTTCCAATTTTTAAGGGAGGAGAGCAGGTCGGTGAAGAGCCCGCAATGAGGCTTCGCCTGAAAGAACTAGTGCTCGTCGTCCTTTCGGCGAGTTAGCCTGTGCAGTTCGCGAACACCTTAGCCGTAGGTCTGATTCCCTTAGATCGGCATAGACCTCGGAAAGCTACTAAGATCCGCCACGAGTTAGGGTGAATTTGAGCAATGCACACCCGGTGAAGTTTTAGGACCTCCTTGAAGAAGTCGTCCAGAGGGAACCGAAGACCGGCCTTTAACTGTTCCTCGTATACCATAACCAGGTCATTTTCTTCAAAGAAGTGATCGGCTCGGTGATCGCCGTGGCACCGGATAAGTTCGTACGAATCAGGGCGAATATTGTACTCCTGGCTAAACGATTGTAGATCGGACTCTTGTGAGATCGATGGCAGCTCGTCCATAGGGAGATTCTCCCTCCCTGAAGAAGGTACGTGCCTTGATGGTCCGACCCGCCCCCGAGCCAGAACAGAGGCCCTAGGAGGTTCTGTTTGTGCGCTTGGCCCAACCACTTCTTCTTCGTCAGACGACCACGAGAACTGAATGGAGGGAGGACTCGCCGCTCTTTGACCTTCGGCACCGCTCATTTTCAAAAGAAATAAAGAACTTAAATTAAAAAGAAGATCAAAGCCCTTACCGGAGTCTGATCGGCGTCGGAAGAACTTGAGAAAATGAGAGAACTTCGAAGTTGTGAGCAGGGGACTGAAAATGGAATGAGAGAACAACTGGCTAACCCCCCCACCCCTATTTATACTAGTCCGAGCATTTAATGCTCACGAGGCTCTAGGCGACGCATCGATTGGTGGGACTCGCCAGCTGTTCTGACACTTCTCTCAAATATTCGAACATTCCAAAGAGATTGGTTAAATGGAGATCGGCATAATAAGTTGAATATCTTGAATGAAGGATTAGTTAAGAGTTGTTTTGTTAGGAACTAGATCGGACAAATATATCAGAGATCGGAAAATAATCAATAATTGGAGAAACAAGATTTTTATTTCCAAGAGATCGGATTACATCATTTGGGCGATCTCTAGGGATTGGATTACAATAAAGGTCTAACTACATCATTTGGGCGATCCCTAGAGATCTGATTACATTGAAGGATTACATCATTTAGGCGATCTCTAGAGACCGGCGGGACATCTTATCTAAAGAGTCCCAGGTTTATAACTGATCCCAAGGGTGTCGCCGATCGGAGCTTAATCTGCTGTCGGAACACCCAATGTGGGAGGAAACCGCTGTCGGAACACTCAATGTGGAGAGAAGCCGAATGAACTTGAGGAAGCAATCGCCAAGGGTCAGCGGAGCATCAGACAAGGTTATGCGATCACCGGGGTCGTAAATCTTCAGTCGAGGAATAAGGAAGTCCATCGGAGAGGGATTAAAAACCACAATCATGGCCGGAACGACCGCCGGAGTAGCTAGAACTGGAAAAGAAAGAAGGAAGAGAGAAAAATCAGATGAAGGAAATGTCTCTGTCGTCAGGGGTATATATAGGGGAGAAACGGGCATTTATTCTCGAGCGAAAGCGCTTAACGCCTCGGGAATCGAGGGGAAATTAATGCTTTGACCAGACCGGACCAGAGAAAGGGAGAGATCGGAATAATAGATCTAAAGACGGGAGATTAACATGAGAGATCGGAATAGGAGCGTGTCAAGAAAAGGGATCGGAAGACAAAAGGAATAAGACAAATCCCAAATAACCGTCGTCAGAATCAGAGCCGAGGTAGTTAAAGCATTGCAGACGAGATCTCCACCGCACGCCTAAGAATCACCGCAATCTTGTGGCAGTGCGAGGTATGTCATGTGATCCTGTACATCCCAATCCCCACCGTTGATCTCACTTGTAAGGACAAACCCGGAACCCTTGGATCAAGAGAGAAGACGACAATACCAGCGTCTTTCGCTCTTAGCCCTCAGATCGTTCCGGACGAGAAGATTTGGGACCGTCAGATTGAAAGAAGAAAAGGACAAAAATTCTGAAGAGTGATCTCAGCCATTCATTTTGATTCTCTTTAATTCCTGAACATCCGATCATGTCCTTCGAAATCTAGACCCTCCATCTCCCTCAAAATAAATCCTGACCCTTCATGGGGAGCACCCGATTCCTATAAATACCTGCATGAAAAACTGTTCAAGGGACGGGAAAAAAAAAAGAGAGGTAGTTATTATAGCGGAAGAACTCTGAAACTTGATTCAGTTTGTTGGTCTGCTAATTTGAAAGACTTTTGAAACTAGTTTTCTAAAGTGTTTTCTAAAGGATTCTGAATACTGGAACTCTACATTTTCAGTTTGTTCATTATCCGGTCACACTCTCACTCTCAGCCTTTATCATATCTGTCTTCATTCCCATTATCCAAGCTCAACTTCATTTCACTCGGTTTTTATCTTAATCTTATTGCATTTTATCTAAGCACCCTTCAGTTCACAAAGAACATCAGCCCTCAAGCTAGTCAGTCTGCTGTCTTATTACTATTTGTCACCTCGTAGTCATTTCAATAGATTTGGCTCCCTACAGGTAAGAGCTCATATTGCCATTTTGTTAAGTGTTTACGTTTACTTTCCGCATTTTCTTTGTCCTTTTTATGCATGTGATTTTCTCCAAGTTCATTTAGTGCCAAAGAACCTTAGAGAATGTTACTCTCGAGTTTATTTCTTTAGTGATCAGTCTATCGTTTTATTAACCCTCGTCGTTTCTGAATGCAAATTTTCTAGTTCCTAGTAGCGTGTAAGTGGTTGGGTAAAATATAGATAACTGCAACTTACGCGTCTCTTTTAAGAGAGAGAGAGAGCCTGAATAACACGTCAGGAAGATAGCCACAATATTAGGCTGACGTAAATGGCAATTCGGCAAGATGCCATAAAGTAGGATAAAACCAAAGTAAATGAAACAGAATAGATCGGACATTAATGGGTACTGGTAAAGTGACTTTAGGAGAGGTCAGCAAAATTTATTCCAGCTTTTCTTATTTAGCCACAAAGTATCAATTAGTTAAAAGAAGCCTTATCCCCAGCACCTTGGAATGCCAAAATCTTTAACTTTAGGACCTTATGACTTGTAGCTGAAATTAAATTCGGGAGATCGGAAAGATCCCATTAAGGTTCCTGTTAATTTAAAAAAGATCGGAAGAGGATTCTTATCCGATTCTCGACTTAAAACTTTAATTAAAGGAGATCGGAAGAGGGTTCTTATCCGATTCTCAATTTAAAACTTTAATTAAATAGGGATCGGAGGAGAATTCTTATCCGGTCTCAAATCAAAATTTTAATAAACGTTAAATATGAGATCGGAGGAGAGTTCTTATCCAGTCTCAAATCAAAATTTTAATAAACGTTAAATAGAGATCGGAGGAGAGTTCTTACCCGGCCTCAAATCAAAATTTTAATAAACATTAAAAAGAGATCGAAGGAGAGTTCTTATCCGATTCTCAATCCTAAATTTTAAATACCCGAAGAGAGATCGGAGGAGAGTTCTTATCCGATTCTCACACCAAATCCTAACCTGTACACAAGATAATCCCAAAACCCAAAAAAAAACGATTCACGACGTCAGATCACTAAGGTTGTCTCATTTACTTATGTATCTGAGTGATCCAAATTTAGTGAAAAATCAAGTGTTCCTCTAGTCAAAAGGATCAACATGTCCATTCAAGCCTTTCTAACTAATGCGAAGTTAAATCTACTTACCCTTATTAAGGGACGAGGTGGGGTGCCTAACACCTTCCCCATCCGTTTACGGACCCCGAACCTAGAATCTCTAACTTGAAGTGGTTTCATTTCTATTTACTTTCACAAATGGTTTTCTTTAGTTACCCTCAAAACTAAAGTGGCGACTCTTCACTCTTTCCCACTTCGGTGAGTGATCGTCCAGGCGACTGCAAAATCCCTTGCGACAGGGACCAACTTTTGGTCCTCTTGCTTTGGTCTTTTGGGCATGGTTTCTTCAGCAAAAATGTGCCATTATAAACCTAGTTTCATGTCCAATTGGCCAAACACCAATTGGACCTGCACAGCCAAAGTTATGGCTGTGTAAGTGGGCTGGAATCTCAGCCACCATGCTGCTGTCTTTAGGCAGCCTACCATTCCACTTTGCCATGCCATTTTTCAGTCTAATTTATGGTCAACATACCTCAAATGGTCACTAATTGACCAGTAAAATGTTCTTTAACCATTTCATAAGCCAAGTCAAATTTTCATTCCTAAACCCTAGCTAAATTTTCAAAGTTTTCACAATTTCCCTAATTAACTCTTTCATTCTCTATATATATATGTATACACTTTAAACCTAAGCTCTAGTTCACTCTAAGTCCATCAAACACTCCATTTCTATTCCTTCAATAGGGCTGCCGAAATGCATGGCATACATACACATAATTTTTTTTTTCATTTTAGTTACAATTCCTTACTTATTTTAAGTCCCTTAGCATAGAAATAAAGAGCTTTAGGTGTGTATATGCACTAACCTCTTGTAGGCAGATTTTTACCAACTCAAAACTTCACTTTCTTTCCTCTTCTTGGCTTCCAAAAGCTTCCCCAAGAGATATGGTCAAGTTTTAATGAAAGGGGTTAGGGTTTAGTGGTGTAACAAAGGGAGAAATTAAGCTTTGATTGAAAAAAAATCAATGGAGGTTGTCTAGGGCATGTTTCGGCTGGCTTTTGGGGAGGGAGATGGCTGCTGTATTTTTGGTTATTTTGGTCTTCATTTAGTCTCTTTTATTAGTTATTCAAATGGTTGCTTAATTGTGATTGGTGGACAATTTTAAATGACATCACAATGATGTCACAAATTGCATATATTGTATTTTTCTTTTCTTTCCTCCACTACTCATTTCCAATTTAATTTCTAGTAATGTTTATTCATATTTTATGTCATATTAATTATTTACTCAACTGGACAAGTCGGCCAAAAATCACCTCTGAAGGCGAAATGACCAAAATGCCCTCCGTTTGGCTTAACGGGTCAAAATTGTCTGTACCGATTGGAAACTTTTTCTAGGTATTTTCTTGGCATTCTAATGCCATAGGAACCTCAATAACCCTTCTCTGGAGTCCCAAAAATTATTTTATAATTTTTCCCCCAGGTTTAGGGCTCCTAGTTGCGAGAACCGCAACTTCCCTCTGGGTTACCCCTCGTTACGGCACCGGCTCGTTTAACTTGGTTGTATTTTATTTCTAAAATTTTTACTAAATTTTTCTTATTAATATTTGAGTTAATTTTGGTTCCTCACTTTAGTTTAAATATTTTTCCGGATGTTCTAGCTGTCCGGACCGACACTGGTCACCGGAACAGTAGAATGTACGGAGTTGCTACCGGGAGGGTGTTACATTAAAGGGTTGATTAAATGTTTATGTGTGTAGAAAATTATTTGGGTGATGTATACTTAGTACATGTGAATGTGTTTTGAAATTGAATGCTTGGAAATTAAGGGAATGTAATGCATGAATTGTGTTAGTTGTTATGGTAGTTTGGGTATATGTATGATGGTGTGAAGTTGGACATGTAAATGAGCATGAATAGGTGATTAAATTGTTGTAATTGAGTTTGACAAATTCTGCACTTATTGGTGTATGTTGAATGTGATTGCAAGCTACCAAAATGATCAACAATATGTGGTAAAATATGTTTAGGTTTGGATCTTTGATGAGTATGAACAAAATGCAATAGGGCAGTTTGAGTTTTGGGCCTAGAACCTTAAGTGTGTAGCTCCTCCATTTATGGGGTGAGTGTGATATATTCCTCCCTCTTTGACTTATCAGTCTAGGGTGAGTGTGATTATGTTCATCCCTCTTTGACTTCCCAGTCTGAAGTGAGTGTGGATGAGTACTCATTATATAGCTAGCTTCCTCCCTCATTGATTTCGATTATTGAGGTGAGTGTGTCTTATTGTGGTGTACAACACGACATGTGTGTAAAAATTGTGTCATGGCCCAATTTTTGTTATTGATTTGCAAAACTGTATTATTCAGTTATTTGATTAAATTGTGTTATCAATTGGCAACACTGTATTCTTCAATTATTTGATCAAATTGTGTTATTGATTTGCAAAACTGTATTATTCAGTTATTTGATTAAATTGTGTTATCGATTGGCAACACTGTATTCTTCAATTATTTGATCGAATTGTGTTATTGATTGGCAAAACTGTGTTACTCAGTTATTTGATCAAATTTGTGTTATATGAATTTTGTAAATTGTGAAATGGAATTGTGAATTATTTGATTTGTGAACTGTCAATAAAAGATTTATATATCGTATTTCAAATTGTTATTGTGCACTACTGAGTAAATTTTACTCAGCGATAGCTTTTCATTCTTTATCACAGTGACAGATGGTGAGGCAGACTAGGCTGCTAGTACTACATTGAGAGATCATCGGGTATATTGACTATACCATATTCTGCATTTTATATTGTAATGTATGTTCACTGTATGTATATAGTGTTCTTGGTTTTGAGCAGTTGTAAATTAAAATTGTACATTGAAGTTGTAAAATAAATTATGAGTTATTTTGACTTGCAAAATTTGTATTATATTTCTTTTATCTCATTCTTTGAAAAATTATTGTGGATTTGACTTGAGAAATATATTGTGTTGTTTAACTGTTGGAGTCGAGATTGAGAAATCTATTTGAAGTGCTTTTTTACAGGTTTTCTGAAGAACTATTTTGTTCAAAATACAGATGGTACTCCGCCAAAATTTTCACAGAAATTATTAATCCTTAAAATGTGTTAGTTGTTTTACTTCAGTTCAATTTTTTTTTTTAACGCCTGTAAATAGTGCTCACCACTATAAAAAGAAGTAAGAAAAGTTTTAAAATCCCTTGTAGTGTATTTAATGAGTTATCAGTAGATGAAGTTGGTAATTCATTAGGTATACTAAGGGATTATGTTAATCCTTACGGAGGGATAGGGTGTGACATGTTTTAGTGGTATCAGAGCAAAGTTTTTAAATTTTGTTTTCACATGTTATTTGAATATTCTTTCTTCATAGTACAACTGCTCAATATCATTTTTTGATACATACAGTACATTACATTATAAATATGCACTAATGGGAGGAAATCTCCTTGTGTTATTTGTTTAGGAGGTCTAAGATCCTCGCATTGACTATGGTAGAGGGTGATCATTCAGTCGATCAATCTATAGAGGCTGAGATGCAAGGGGATGCCCCAGCCCTACACAATGTCAGTGGTTCAGCAGCACTAGCCCCCGCAATACTACAGTTTCCTGCTCTGTTCGCTCAGCAGATGGCTGCAATGTTCCAACAAATGGCTGGTAATGTGCCTACTCAAGTCCCAATACAGACACCAGTGGTACAACCACAGTCTTCTGCTAGACAGTATGACAAATTGATGAAATATGGGGCTACAGAGTTCAAGGGGACAGTAGATCCTCTAGAGGCTGAACAGTGGTTAGAGAGGATGGATAGGGTATTCAAGAAACTGCATTGCGGAGGAGCTCGGTTGAATACTCGTATCTTTGCTACTGAGGATGCTTATGGTGGTGGATAACCATTCCCCACGATGCAGTAGAACTGCGGTGCTAACATGGAGTGACTTTCTCGGGAATTCAGACAAAAATATGTCACGATGCTTATGTAGATCGAAGCGCAAGAGTTCCTAAGTCTAAAGCAGGGGCCAGTTAGTATTTGAGTATGAAAGAGAATTTTCCCGCCTAAGCCATTATGCAGTAAGTCTACTTGCTACCAGCAGGGAGAGATGTAAGAGATTTGAAACCGGCTTGAAGCCCAGTATCAGATTACAAGTGGTCGAATTCAAACATACTAACTTCTCTGAACTTATCTCTCAAGCACTAGAGTTAGAAAGAATTGAATCTAAAGCAGCCCCTGAAAAAAAGAAATCAGAGAAGACAGAAAAAGAGGGAAATTCAGTAGAACAGAGTTCCAGTGGTCCTACTGGAAAGAGGAAAAACTTTGGGGGATACAACAGAGGTAGTAAGAAGTCTGGTAGAGATAGATCTTCTGGACAGAAACCACCTCGATTCAATCAGCAAACTCAACAGAAACCCAGGAATGCGTTGTCAGATCGACTTTGTAAAACTTGTGGTAAACCACATAGTGGGGTATGTTATAGAGCCGTACGAGCATGTTTAAATTGTGGAGAGACTGGTCATTTTGCTAGGGATTGTGTAAATTCATGTCGTTCTGGATCATTTACTATACCAAAGGGATCAACCCAAGTTTCTACCCCAAAGAGTTCACCATCAGTTAGTAGAGGCAGAGGTAGAGGTAGGGGTAGTACACTTAGAAGTCAGAGTACTGTGAATCAGCCAGAACAAGGTGATGCTTCAGCTAGAGTATACGCTATCTGTGAGAGAGAGAAAGTGAGACTTTTGACATTGTTGCTGGTACTTTCTCAATTAGTAACTAAGATATATATATATGTATTGTTTGACCTAGAGTTTGCATACTTTTATGTTAGTGTTAGAACTATATGTTCTATTGTTATTCCTTTACAGGGGGAATAAATTTTGATGCATTAGTGATTAGTCCTTTAAGATAAGGATTGTGATAATAAGTGAAATTAGTTTTGAAAGAGTTTAGCGGCAAAAAGTATGTTCTAACACACCATAAATTATAAAGCTAAATGGCAAGCCTACTTAATATAAGGCAAGAGGATATAAAAGTAAGTTACAGTAATAGAATTGCTCTAGATGAGGGCAAGGATGTTACTGTTAGTAATTGTTAATGGATATTGTAATCATAATAAGTTCGGGATATTAGTGAATTAGAAAAGGATAAAAGATAGGAAAGTTTGATCTATTGGGATGTATCGTAGTAACTATGCAATATTCTTGATGTTTATACTATAAGGTATAGATTACAATACTGACTTGAGATTATTGTGTAGAGCTACGTACTACTCGATAGTACACCAAGATGAAAATAGTTGCCAACGGCATATGTTTTGGTATAGTTATGCCAGAACAGAATTTAATTGTTGGAAATAAGTTTGAAAATCCTTCTTAGGGAGTTAAAACTCAAAAGTTAGAATATCGAAATGTTATAGATTAATACAAAAGGAAGTAAGTTATAGAATATTAATAGATAAAAAGAATCGGGGAAGTAAAAATTTGAACAGTTGGTTCAGATATAACAAAGAAATGTTACGAATGTGAGGAAGACTATTGACTAGAATGGTCAGAGGACCAATGACTAGATAAATCATTCTAACATGACCTCAAAGGGTCATTCAAGAAGGAACATGAACTGAAATAGTAGACATTACAATAGTAAGAGAAGATTGGTGTTATACAAACAAATTAAATATTGTATTAAATTGTTAAAAGTCGTATACAAATTCGAGAGAAAGAAGATTATACGATCATATAGAAAGGAGAAAATAAACGCATGACTATTGTAAGATGGCTATTGGGTAAAATTTCTCGGACAAAATTTATTTAAGGGGGGGAGAATTGTAACACCCCTAAGTTCGGTAGTGCGTTCTACTGTTCCGGTGACCAGTGTTGTCCGGACAGCTAGGATGCCTAGAACTACACTTCGATATGAGTGAGAAGACATAAAATAATGAAATACAAGAAAAGAAAATACAATAAAAACAAAGGAAAAATAATAGCAAAGAAATGTAACCAAGTTAAGTGAGCCGATAACCCTAGCAATGGGTGACTGCACCGGGAAGTCACGGCATAGACCGTTGACTAGCCCTGGACCGCGGGGAACCCTGGAAAATATTTTTAGGACTTAAATAAACACCTATTGAAGTATAAATACCATTAGAAATATCAAAGAAAAATTAATTAGTTAGTATAAAGAAAAGTGAGAAATTGAAAAACGGACAAAACCCGGTATTACCGAAAAATCGGGAATGCAACCCGAACAGGGGCATTGTGGTCATTTGACATCCCGAGTTGCCTTTTGACCTAAATGTTCATTAAAAATACATGATATTACACTTGGAAAATATAATGAAAAATTAAATTAGTGGTACCTAATGTAAATAGTAAAAATGGAGAGTTAAATGTGGGAAAATAAAAGTTAAGATTAAACTAATAGTTAATTTTGACATAGTGCTCCACTAACTCATTTATGTGGACCACTAACTTACCCTTTGGACAGCAGATTGAACTTCATCTTCAAGCTCCCAAATTCAACCGAAAATGGTGAAAAGAAGATCCACCATTGTCGTCCACTTGAAAGCTTCATGCAAGCTTGATTTAAGCTTCGTTCTTGGCACCTTTCTTCACTAAAAGTTGTCCATACAACTTGGGCAGTAGATTGGCAGCAAGAAGACCAAGTTTTGGAGAGATTTTGAAGAGTTTCCAAACTAGTAAGTTTGTGTTTTTGGTTAGTGCTTCATTAAAGTTAGTAAGGAGGTTATGGGTACTTGAATTCTGGAAAGAATTTTGGAGTTTGATGTTCTAGGGGAGATGTTTATTTTTGGCAGCCATGGAAACTCTTTGAGGACAGTTTATTCTTGCTTGTAAATGGTAGATTAAAGGGTTGATTAAATGTTTATGTGTGTAGGAAATTATTTGGGTGATGTATACTTAGTATATGTGAATGTGTATTGAAATTGAATGCTTGGAAATTAAGGGAATGTAATGCATGAATCGGCAGCCTGGTTTGGTGAACCATAAGGATGTTATTTCATGTTTGGTTTATGGAATATTAATGTTGAATTGTGTTAGTTGTTATGGCAGTTTGGATATATGTATAATGGTATGAAGTTGGACGTGTAAATGAGCATGAACAGGTGATTAAATTATTGTAATTGAGTTTGACAAATTCTGCACTTATTGGTGTATGTTGAATGTGATTGCAAGCTACCAAAATGATCAACAAAATGTGGTAAAATATGTTTAGCTTTGGATCTTTGATGAGTATGAACAAAATGCAATAGGGCAGTTTGAGTTTTGGGCCTAGAACCTTAAGTGTGTAGCTCCAATTGGTATGAAACCAATTGGAGGTGAAACTAGGCACAAAATGTGCCAACTTTCATGAAGGAAGTTTGCCAAAATTATGCTTGCAAGGTAGCTTGAAAAATGACCAAATTCGGATTAAATGCAATTAAGGCCTGAAAATTGACAATTTGGGCAGCAATTAGTGTTTTGGCCATAACTCACTCAAAATAGGTCCAATTGACCTGAAATTTTGACCATGAATAGTTACGACATATATCTACAAGTCTTATGAAGACACCAAAGCCCATAAATGACCATAAGCAAGTCAAACAGCTTGCATAAGTTTGGGTCCAAAAACTGGCCGAACCAAAATTGACCTAAAATGACCTAAAGTGACCAATTTTGATGCAATTTGACTAGCAATAGTAAAATGACCATAACTTGGTCTACATAACTCAGAATGACCTAAAATTTTGCCCCGTGTGCAATATCTACAAGTTTGTAGTTTTGACCGAAACCCGAAAATCGAGGGAATTAGGTCGTCCGGCTAGGTCAAACTAGTATCCTTGAATCCAGCAAATTGCAAGAAAATGCAAGATACATAGAAATGAATTTGGTAACGTGTACCAACCCTAAGAGACTATCAAATGTGGCATATTAGTAATATTAAAACCTAATTTACCTAGAATGCATCGAGGGTCAACATATTAGGTTGACTAAGGAAATAATAGAATTCGATAAATTAATTATTGAACCTTATTCTTAGAGACTATTTAAATGAGTACTGAAACACTTCAAATTGTGTTTCTCAGTTAGCAACGACTCAGGGAAAGGGAAGGAAACACTGAGTTAGAGCCAAGAGGCATATATCAAAGGTTTGTGCACAATAATTAATTCTTTTGAATTTTTCAATTGGAATAAATTATGATTATTTGTATTGTTTTAAATTGTGTTTGTGCACAATAGTTATTTCTTTTGAAATTTTCAATTGAAGTGAATTATAATTATTTGTATGTTATTGTTTTAAGTTGTGTCCGTGCATAATACTTTTATATTCACTGCTTTTACTAGCAAATTTATTTGGAGAAATGAGTTATGAATAATTTTTTATTGCTTTGTTTTTGGGAATATTATTTGGAAATTATTGTGTTGCCAATTTTGCAAATGGAAATTTTGAGATAAAATGTGATTTATAGTTTGTATGAAATATTGTGATTTGAAATTGGTTTGATTCACACTTGGCATGACACTGTTACTATGTTCCTCCTCCATTTATGGGGTGAGTGTGATATATTCCTCCCTCTTTGACTTATCAGTCTGGGGTGAGTGTAATTATGTTCCTCCCTCTTTGACTTCCCAGTCTGAGGTGAGTGTGGATGAGTACTCATTATATAGCTAGCTTCCTCCCTCATTGATTTCGATTATTGGGGTGAGTGTGTCTTATCGTGGTGTACAACACAGCATGTGTGTAAAAATTGTGTCATGGCCCAAATTGTGTTATTGATTTGCAAAACTGTATTATTCAGTTATTTGATTAAAATGTGTTATCGATTGGCAACACTGTATTCTTCAATTATTTGATCAAATTGTGTTATTGATTGGCAAAACTGTGTTACTCAGTTATTTGATCAAATTTGTGTTATATGAATTTTGTAAATTGTGAAATGGAATTGTGAATCATTTTATTTGTGAACTCTCAATAAAAGATTTATATATCGCATTTCAAATTGTTATTGTGCACCACTGAGTAAATTTTACTCAGCGATAGCTTTTCATTGCTGTCGCAGGTAGACAGACTGACAGGGCAGCAGACTAGGCTGCTAGTACTACACTGAGAGATCATCGGGCATATTGAGTATGCCATATTCTGCATTTTATATTGTAATGTATGTTCACTGTATATATATAGTATTCTTGGTTTTGAGCAGTTGTAAATTAAAATTGTACATTGAAGTTGTAAAATAAATTATGAGTTATTTTGACTTGTAAAATTTGTATTATATTTCTTTTATCTCATTATTTGAAAAATTATTGTGGATTTGACTTGAGAAATATATTGTGTTGTTTAACTGTTGGAGTCGAGATTAAGAAATCTATTTGAAGTGCTTTTTTACAGGTTTTCTGAAGAACTGTTTTGTTTAAAATATAGATGGTACTCCACCAAAATTTTTACAGAAATTATTAATTCTTAAAATGTGTTAGTTGTTTTACTTCAGTTCAAAAAATTTTTTTAACACCTGTAAATAGTGCTCACCATTATAAAAAGAAGTAAGAAAAGTTTTAAAATCCCTTGTAGTGTATTTAATGAGTTATCAGTAGACGAAGTTAGTAATTCATTAGGTACACTACGGGATCAGGTTATGCCTTACATAGGGATAGGGTGTGACATGCATAATGGATGATAATGGACTATAAAAGGTCAATGTGATTGGATTTACTTCTTTTATGTTTCTTTGGGATTGTAAATTAATTAATTTATTTTAATTTATTTTGGGCATGTATTATTTAGTTTGTAATAATTTTTGGGTTGTAATTTCATTTATTTAATTTCTTGTAAATTCGCCTTGGTATGCCAAGGATTACTATGTAATTGGATTGCAAGAAGTTCAAGGAGGTCAAGAGCATTGGTGGGACCAGTGGGAGAAATTCAAGATCAAGTGTTGATTATGTACTCCTTTAGTAACTCTTGTAAAATGAATGAATGAAATGCACCTAGGAATGCCCTGATTCAATTCTTGGTGGCTTAGAATTGAATCCCTTAAAATGTCCATGATCATACCATATTTACTGCTTATCCATGAATGCATGAGATGTATGAGAATGTATGCAATTATATGATATATGCGTGCTAAATGGATAATGTGCAAAGTGAGACCTTAATAGTAATTAAGATGACCATAAAATCTTCCAAACAAATGATTAAGTTGGAAATGCTATAATTAAATTAATTATAACATGGGCCCTCCATTGGGGCAATTATTTTAAGAAATTTTAAATAGTTGCATGAGATGCAATTAATTTAAGAGATTTTCTTAAGAATAATTGTTAAGCATGAGATGTTGTAATTATGTAAATGGTTCGGTGGCCAATATTGAATGTACCTAAGGACATTAAAATTATTTGCATAATTACTGACTCAATGGGATCAACTTAACTAATGCAAGATAAGTCAATAATGGATGTACTTGAGATTTTGAGCATTAGGGGCTAGGTAAAGGATTGAACCTCACATGAGATGTGATGGGCAAGGACTTGCTCACTTACAGTTTATTGTAATTCCAATAATGGATGTACCTGAGGATGATCAATAGAATTATAAGAATTCAATCACCCACTAGAAATCCATCCAACTAGGATTTTCGTTTTCTACTTTGGAAGTGTAGGATTCGCTAAGTTAGTGGGAGGACCAATTTGATTAAAAGACCATAATCATTTTGGTTAATTACATGATACATTTACTAATTAATCTGGTTATTTTTTGTAGTTAATTTTTGATAATAATGAGCATAGAACAACCACCACCATCTAATATCCTTGCAAGCATACTTGATCGCAATAGGTTGACAGGACCTAATCTCTCTGATTGGCTAAGAAATTTGAAACTTGTCCTGAACATTGAACATATAGGATATATTCTAGACTCAAATGTTCCTGGTCCCTTACCTCCAATGGCCACTCTAGAGGAAAATGAAACTTTGGACAAGTGGAAGGAGCATGATATGAGAGCTAAGTGTTACATGCTTGCTTCCATGAGTAATGAGTTACAGAAGCAGCATGAGAACATGCTGAGTGCGAGTGAAATCCTCCTTCACCTACAAGAGTTGTATGGTGAGCACAGCAGGAATGCTAGGTATGAGATATCTAGATAGCTGTTCCACATGAGGATGTCTGAGGGACAAAATGTTGGGGATCATGTCCATAAGATGATTCGGCTGATTGAGCAGTTAGAACATCTTGACTTCAACATGGATTTCTAGCTACAGACGGATTTGATCCTTCAGTCCCTTCCTGAGTCTTTTGGGAATTTTGTGACAAATTTCCATATGACTAAACAGGAATGCACCTTAGCTGAATTACTCAACATGCTAGTTATTGCCCAAAAGAATATGCCGAGTAATAAAGGAAAAGATGTTGCTCTAATTGCATCTTCTTTTGCTGGAAAGTCCAACAAGAAGAAGGGCAATAAGAAAAAGAAACCTCAGATTCCTAGTCCTTCTAAGAAAATAGCTAAACAGAAAGGGAAGACTAAAGCTGATGGAGGCAAAGGAAAGTGTTTCCACTGCCAGAAGGATGGGCACTGGAAAAAGAACTGCCCAGAGTATCTTGCTTCTCTGAAGGACAAGAAGGATACACCTTCGGAAGGTATGTCCATATCTTGTTATTTAGATTCTGATGATACTCATAATTCATCTACAGCTTGGCTTTTAGATACTTGTGCCAGTTCTCACATTTCTAATGATATGCAGGAACTAGCAAATAGTAGCAGCTTGCATTCTCAAGATGTTAGAGTCTGGATTGGCCATGGCTCAATTGTTGAAGCTTTAGCCATAGGATCTAAATCTTCTTACATGTTTGGACATTTTTTGTGTTTGGATAATATTTTATATGTACCTGATGCTTTTAAGAACATCATTTCTATATCTAGTTTGACTAGAAATGGCTATGAATTTTAGTTCACAGATGATGTTTGCAATATTTATTTTGGAAATAAATATGTTGGTTCGGGTTATATGAATGATGGTCTTTATTATTTGGATAATAATGACAAACACAAAATGAATGTAAGTGATCTAAATGAATGCAATGCCATAGTGAAAACTAACTCAAGTTCAAAATATATTTGGCACTTAAGGTTATGTCATGTTGCAGAAGATAGGATTGCAAAATTGGAGAAAATGGGGATTTTATCCTCATTGGGCTTTGAACCTACTCCAATTTGTGAATCTTGCCTTCAGGGTAAAATGACTAGATCACCCTTTGTTGGACAAGGAGTAAGGGCTAAAAATATTTTGGAGCTAATACATAGTGATGTATGTGGTCTATTTAAGGAAATGGCTAGAGGCAGTTTTCATTATTTTATTACCTTTACTGATGATAAATCAAGGTTTGGGTATTTGTATTTGATGAAATACAAACATGAATCCTTTGAAAAGTTCAAAGAATTTAAATCTGAAGTAGAAAATCAAATAGGAAAGAGTATTAAAGCTCTTTAATCAGATCGTGGAGGTGAATATTTAAGTACTGAATTTGATGAATACTTGAAAGAGCATGGCATTGTTTCCCAGCTGACTCCTCCAGGAACACCACAGCTGAATGGTGTATCTAAAAGGAGAAATCGTACCCTATTGGATATGGTACGTAGTATGATGAGCTATACTGATATGCTAATCTCCTTTTGGGGATTTGCATTAGAATCAGCTTTGTATATTCTGAATAGGATTCCATCAAAATTAGTTTCTTCCACACCTTATGAGATATGGCATGGAAGAAAACCAAGTCTTAAGCATGTTAAGATTTGGGGTTGTCCAGCTTATATCAAAAAGCTGAACATTGATAAATTGGAAACCAGATCAGAAAAGGGTCGATTTGTTGGATATCCAAAAGATAGTTTTGGATATTATTTTTATTTGCCTACATCACAAAAGGTTGTGGTGAGTAGAGATGCCACATTTCTTGAACAACAGTTTGTTCAAGAAGGAGGCAAAGGAAGGCAAATAGAGTTAGAATTAGAGAATTCTGACTAACTAACATATCAGATGGATATAGATCCATCTAGTCAACCTACACCCATTGATGAAATATCTACAGCTATTCCTCGTAGAACAACCACGGTATCTTACCCACCAGTGAGATATAGTTTCCTTCATGAAGAAGAATAAGAGTTGTCTACTCATGAAGAAGTAGATCATGAAGATGATCCACTTACCTATGAAGAAGCTATATCATATATAGACTCTTCAAAATGGATTGATGCTGTGAAATCCGAAATTGATTCCATGTATAAGAATCAAGTTTGGGATCTTGTTGACCCACCTGAAGGTTGTAACACCCCGAACCTCCGAGTTATAAATAGTACCATTTTTGGTCTGTGATTAGTACTATTCAAAGACACATTGAGGATAAAAAATAAATAGAAAATTAATTGAGATAGACACAATAAAAATTCAAGTGACCAAAAAATATAAGGACTCACCAGGTATATTGTGAAAATGGGATTATGACCCGATAAGGAGCATTTTGGTCAATTCACTTTAAGAGTTGATTTTTGATCAAAATGTCAATTTAATTAAATGAAAATAAAATATTGAATTATGAAGAAATATTGAGGGAAAAATTAGAGTAAAAGTGAAAAGAAAATAAAAGAGGCACAAATCTAGAATTTTAAATTACATTTTTGACCTAATAAAAAAAGTTAAGGGACCAATGGGCTTTTGACAATTAAACTTAATTAACTAATTAAAAGAAATAAAATGGGTATGAAAGAAGAAAAACCCCTACCTTTTATTATCTATGTGCCACCACCCATCTTCCCTCTCCCTCTCTTTTCTTTTCTCTTCTTCTCCAATCTTCTTCCACCATTGTTTTCCCTTCCAAGCCTTGAGTCACTTCAATTCCCTTCATAAATTCCATAGCCCACTAAAAGAAAATGTGACACCCCTTACCCGACTACAGTGTAGCCGAGCAAGCAATGCCACTCAGTGTGCCGGAGCACTCTATTTTATCTTAATTAATTTTTATCATAATTTTGAATATAACTTGTGAAATATAATTCATTTTAAGCCATTTATCGAAATTTTTATTTATTTGAGGTTCCGAAAATTTTAAAGAAAATCCGGCAGAATACCGGATAAAAATGGAGAAAACCGTTCTTCGGAACCGGTGAAAAACACTTTCTATATTCATATATTCGTATTCAATTTCTCTCAAACTCCAATAATCATCATCTCAACATTTGTCAACCATTCATTTCTCAATTTCAATTTTCAATCATTCATCTCATTTGATAGTCATGTAACAATCACAGATCAATATTCACTTTTCCATTTACAAACACAAATTTGCATTATTTACATGAAAATCAAAATACATTACATAAGTTTCATTACATATGAGAAAATCAGGATTTATTACAGAATGCCAAAATGACACCTAGTGTCCTACCAATGCACTGCAGAAGTTGAGGTGACACAGACACTATGCAGAACTGTGAACGGCCTTACCCAATCTGTGGTCTACTGGGCCCTCTGTCCAAATCTTCAGTACCTACGCGTTGCAAAAGCGACGCGCTAAGCATAAAGCTTAGTGGTGCCAATAATACAAGAAAATACAATATGCAAATAAAAATAATAATTTCCTTGCTATTGTGTTCATAAGAAATGAATAATTACTAACTTATTGTGTAGTCGAGGCTAATCATGTTTTGTGATATTAACTTCTTCATGCATTTTGTTAATTATTTTCTTCATGATATTGAGCTTCTTTGTATTTTTGTAATCATTCCTGATACTTAATTTTTGTATTTTCTTTAATAATCAGTTCAATCACAGTTATACTTTTCCATGCCCAAGTAACCTGTACTGGACGACTGGACTGGATAATGGGTCGTTGGCACTGGACACCGCGGTGCCTCGGGCCGTCATACCATGGGACGCAGAACGTCAACCACGTATGCAGTCAGTATGGCTAAAAAGCCATTATATCACATAATCGGGCATAAAAAGCCATGAATACTGGTATAAAAGCCATGAATACGGGCATAAAGCCATGAATACAGGCATAAAGCCTTTCGCAGTACTGCTAAAACAATACCCTATTGGCATGCCAACCTATCCAAACCAATCACATTAGGCCTACTAGGGCATTTTGCACTTTTAAGTTTCACAATTTTTGAATTTCAAGTTTTCATGTCACTATTCATTTCATTAGTCAACTAAAATGTTGAATTTTGCATAAACAATAGGTACATTGGTTTTAGTACTCCCAACATGCCACATTTTGTATTCAAAACTTGTTGGTTTTGGTCACTTTCTCAAAGTTTAGGTCATTTTGGCAAATTTGCCAATTTTTGGTTTTGGTGTCACTATTCACCTCATTGGTCAACAAAAATGTTGACTTTTGGATAGAAAATAGGTGTATTGGTTTTAACACCCCAAACATACCACATTTTGTATTTAAAACTTGTTGGTATTGGTTGCCAATACCATTTCTAAGCTTAATGCTAATTGAACAAAATTTTCAGATTTGGTGCTTCATTTTTACTGTTACATTTGTTATTTTTACAGTAGGAATTTGAGGAAATGGTAAACATGAAAGTTGTTCCTTATTTTGTCTAGTTGAATTTCCATTTTTGAATCACTCCATTTGGAGTTTTGTAGCTCAAGTTATGGCCAAAATAAATTTACTGTTTACGTGCACTGTTCATGCTGCACTTTTGGGTTTTGGCAGATTTTGGTCCAACTTTGGTCAGTAATTTGATCAAGTTAAGTTCATAATTTGGCCTAACTTTCTTCACATGAAATGTTCTACTATGCCTTAGGTTTTCATCGGTTCAAGAATCGTCTAAATCCGAGTTTTCTAGAGAGAGTTATAGCCATCCAAACATTACTGCTCAAATGAAAATTCTGGAAATCTCAGTACAGTAAACTTCACTTTGCTCAATGATTTGATTAGGTTAATGGCATAATTTAGATTTGTGTCCTTCATGAAAGTTGCTTTTCTATATCTTATCTTGTTGCTGTAAAAATTTCAGGTCAATTGACCATATCTACAGTGAGTAATGGCCAAATGAACAGTCATTTCTGCAGGGCTGTTTGCAGGGTATCCGGATTGGGGCCAAGTTTTGGTCCTCTTGCTTTGGTCTTTTGGGCATGGCTTCTTCAGAAAAAATATGCCATTATAAGGCTAGTTTCATGTCCAATTGTCCAAACACCAATTGGACCTACACAGCCAAGGATATGGCAGTCCAAACATGCTGGACTCACAGCCTCATTTTTGCTGTCTCTTGGCAGCCTCCCCATTTCAGTTTACCATGCATTAGCTCACTTCAAATTATGATTTACTTGCCTTAAATGGTCACTAATTGACCATTAGAATGTCCACTAATCATTCCATAAGCCAAATCAAATTTTCACTCCCAAAACCCTAGCTTAAATTCAAAATTTACACAATTTACCTTAATTAACCAACTACTTCATTATCCTTATGTTCATACACTTTAAACATAATCTCTAGTGCACTCCAAGTCCATCCAAACACTCAATCTTGTTCCTTCCTTAGGGGCAGCCGAAATCCATGGGCTTCATACACATGAGTTTAGTTCATTTATTTCACAATTTCTTACCTATTATACATCTCTAACATGGAATTAAGGAGTTTTAAATACATATGTGCACTAACCTCACTTTAACCTCTTGTAGGCAGATTTTTCCAAGTCCCAATCTTCACTTTCTTTCTTCTTCTTGGCTGCCAAACACTTCCCAAGAGGTATAGATAAGTTTTTAGTGAAAGGACTTAGGAGAGTTTGTGATGAAATAAGGATGAAAATGGAGCTTTGGTTGAGATTCAATGGAGGAAGAGGGGAGGGGGTGTAAAGCGTTTTTCTAAGGAGAAGAAGGGCTGCTGATTTCTTTTGTTTTTGGCCATATTTATCTCTTTTTATTTATTAATTAATAGGTCGTTTAATTGTGATTGGTTGAAAGTAAGTGAGTGACATCATAATATGTCATAATTTGCTTAATTTTTTATTTTTCTTTTCTTTTCTTTTCTACCACATTTCAATTTAATTTTTAGCAATATTTATTCATATTTTGAATCATAATAATTATTTACTTAACTATACAAGTCGGCCAAAAATCACCTCTGAAGGCGAAATGACCAAAATGCCCTCCGTTTGGCTTAACGGGTCAAAATTGTCTGTACCGATGGAAAAATTTTTCTAAATATTTTCTTGGCATTCTAATGCCATAGGAACCTCAATGACCCTTCTCTGGAGTCCCAAAAATTATTTTATAATTTTTCCCCCTGGTTTAGGGCTCCTCGTTGCGAGAACCGCAACTTCCCTCTGAGTTACCCCTCGCTTGGGCACCGGCTCATTTAACTTGGTTCTATTTTATTTCTAAAATTTTTACTAAATTTTTCTTGTTAATATTTGAGTTAATTATGGTTCCTGACTTTAGTTTAAATATTTTTCCGGACATTCTAGCTGTTCAGACCAACACGGGTCACCGGAACAGTAGAATGTACGGAGTTGCTATAGAGAGGGTGTTACAACTCTTCCCCTCTAATTTAAATTTTGTCCTCGAAATTTATCTGACTTAAGTAATCGGGGAGTTGCTACTTCCTTGTTTCTTCACTTCCTTTTATCGCCTCATCAGTGTCTGGGTTTGGCTCTTTCTGAGCTTCCATAGCATATACTTGTGTTACCACCCTGACTTCGGGCTTTTCAACTGTCTCAGAAACAATCTTCTGTGAAATGTCAGCTGTTTCTGCTCTACCCGATCTTTTACCCCTTTGAACTATAGGGGAAGGTCTATCAACTTGTACCGGAGCTATTGAACCACTCCTCTGAGGGCAATCTCTTATAAAATGATCCGTAGCCCCACACTTGAAACACTCTCCAGTTAACAGTCGACACTCCCCTCTGTGTCTTCTACCACAATGCATACATTCAGGCACTGGGGTTAATCCCCTTGTTATTATGCCCGGGGAACTAGCTATAGAGATTCCAATCTGGCCTCTGTGGCCCTGTGTCTGATCTTGTAAACTAGAACCCTTAAACTTCTTACTATCAGTTGGTATACTTGACTGTCTTGGTCCAAATTCCCTCTTACGCTGCCTATCTTTCCTATTTTGTTCATTTATTCTCACTTTCTCCACTTTTAATGCAGCTTCCACTAACTTGGTGAAGTCTGTGATCCCCACGGCAGTGATCATGATCTTTATATTATCATTTAATCCCTCTTCAAATCTCTTACACCTTTCAGCTTCATTAGGCACTATCTCCCTTCCATAGCGGCTCAATCTTACGAATTCCTTCTCATACTCGGCCACTGACAGCTGTCTCTGCCTCAGATTAATAAACTCTCTTCTTCTCTCTTCCAGGTATACACTACCCACATATTTCTTCTTAAATTCAGAGAGAAAGAAGTCCCATGTTACTATCTCTGGTTGTACTTCACTAGACACAGTGTCCAACCATTCATATGCATCGTCTTGCAGCAGAGATATAGCAGATTCCAAGTTTTGCTCTTGAGTTCAGTGGAGTTGTTTTAGAACTCTGCCCGTTCTGTTCAACCAATTCTCGGCTGCAACAAAATCATCTTCTCTTTTGCCATAGAAGTCCACTGCTCCAAATTTTCTTAATCTTTCCAGGTGTGATTTCTGTTGTGGAGCTGGTGGTGGTGGCGGTGGCATTACTCCGGCCATTTGTCTAAAGAAATCGGCCATTTGCTGGAACATGGCCTGTGGAGGCCGAGGTGCTCTGCCGAGGCGTGAGTAGGTTCTCCCTACCCCGCCTCACCGCTGCAGGTGGAGCATGACTCTCCACTTCCTCCTCAACTGCTCTCTGAGATGAAGGGTCCATATCCTATTCAAAATAAGAAAGACAAACAGGTCTGCATTAGTGTCACCTCGACTCTTACAAATGCAATGCATGGTATGGACTTAATCTAGGCCCAGAAACGCCTAAACCGTGCTCTGATACCACTAAATGTGACACCCCGTACCCGACTACAGTGTAGCCGAGCAAGCAATGCCACTCAGTGTGCCGGAGCACTCTATTTTATCTTAATTAATTTTTATCATAATTTTAAATATAACTTGTGAAATATAATTCATTTTAAGCCATTTATCAAAATTTTTATTTATTTGAGGTTCCGAAAATTTTAAAGAAAATTCGGCAGAATACCGGATAAAAATGGAGAAAACCGTTCTTCGGAACCTGTGAAAAACACTTTCTATATTCATATATTCGTATTCAATTACTCTCAAACTCCAATAATCATCATCTCAACATTTGTCAACCATTCATTTCTCAATTTCAATTTTCAATCATTCATCTCATTTGATAGTCATGTAACAATCACAGATCAATATTCACTTTTCCATTTACAAACACAAATTTGCATTATTTACATGAAAATCAAAATACATTACATAAGTTTCATTACATATGAGAAAATCAAGATTTATTACATAATGCCAAAATGACACCTAGTGTCCTACCAATGCACTGCAGAAGTTGAGGTGACACGGACACTATGCGTAATCGTGAACGCCTTACCCAACTGTGGTCTACCGGGCCCTCTGTCCAAATCTTCGCACTACGCGTAAAAGCGATGCGCTAAGCATAAAGCTTAGTGGTGCCAATAATACAAGAAAATACAATATGCAAATAAAAATAATAATTTCCTTGCTATTGTGTTCATAAGAAATGAATAATTACTAACTTATTGTGTAGTCGAGGCTAATCATGTTTTGTGATATTAACTTCATGCATTTCGTTAATTATTTTCTTCATGATATTGAGCTTCTTTGTATTTTTGTAATCATTTCTGATACTTAGTTTTCGTATTTTCTTTAATAATCAGTTCAATCACAGTTATACTTTTCCATGCCCAAGTAACCTATCTTCGACGATCGGATCGATAACGGGTTGTTGGCACTGAACACCGCGGTGCTTCGGGCTATCATACCATGGGACGCAGAACGTCAACCACGTATGCAGTCAGTATGGCTAAAAAGCCATGATATCACATAATCGTGCATAAAAGCCATGAATACTGGCATAAAAGCCATGAATACGGGCATAAAGCCATGAATACAGGCATAAAGCCTTTCGCAGTACTGCTAAAACAATACCCTATTGGCATGCCAACCTATCCAAACCAATCACATTAGGCCTACTAGGGCATTTTGCACTTTTAAGTTTCACAATTTTTGAATTTCAAGTTTTCATGTCACTATTCATTTCATTAGTCAACTAAAATGTTGACTTTTGCATAAACAATAGGTACATTGGTTTTAGTACTCCCAACATACCACATTTTGTATTCAAAACTTGTTGGTTTTGGTCACTTTCTCAAAGTTTAGGTCATTTTGACAAAATTGCCAATTTTTGGTTTTGGTGTCACTATTCACCTCATTGGTCAACAAAAATGTTGACTTTTGGATAGAAAATAGGTGTATTGGTTTTAACACCCCAAACATACCACATTTTGTATTTAAAACTTGTTGGTATTGGTTGCCAATACCATTTCTAAGCTTAATGCTAATTGAACAAAATTTTCAGATTTGGTGCTTCATCTTTACTGTTACATTTGTTATTTTTACAGTGGGAATTTGAGGAAATGGTAAACATGAAAGTTGTTCCTTATTTTGTCTAGTTGAATTTCCTTTTTTGAATCACTCCATTTGGAGTTTTGTAACTCAAGTTATGGCCAAAATAAGTTTACTGTTCACATGCACTGTTCATGCTGCACTTTTGGGTTTTGGCAGATTTTGGTCCAACTTTGGTCACTAATTTGATCAAGTTAAGTTCATAATTTGGCCTAACTTTCTTCATATGAAATGTTCTACTATGCCTTAGTTTTTCATCGGTTCAAGAATCGCCTAAATCCGAGTTTTCTAAAGAGAGTTATAGCCATCCAAACATTACTGCTCAAATGAAAATTCTGGAAATCTCAGATCTGATAAACTTCACTTTGCTCAATGATTTGATTAGGTTAATGGCATAATTTAGATTGGTGTCCTTCATGAAAGTTGTTTTTCTATATCTTATCTTGTTGCTGTAAAATTTCAGGTCAATTGACCATATCTACAGTGAGTTATGGCCAAATGAGCGATTCGTTCATTTGGTCATTTCTCGCTTTGTTTGCAGTGTATCCGGATTGGGGCCAAGTTTTGGTCCTGTTGCTTTGGTCTTTTGGGCATGGTTTCTTCAGCAAAAATATGCCATTATAAGCCTAGTTTCATGTCCAATTGGCCAAACACCAATTGGACCTACACAGCCAAGGATATGGCAGTCCAAACATGCTGGACTCATAACCTCATTTCTGCTGTCTCTTGGCAGCCTCCCCATTTCAGTTTACCATGCATTAGCTCACTTCAAATTATGATTTACTTGCCTTAAATGGTCACTAATTGACCATTAGAATGTCCACTAATCATTCCATAAGCCAAATCAAATTTTCACTCCCAAAACCCTAGCTTAAATTCAAAATTTACACAATTTACCTTAATTAACCAACTACTTCATTATCCTTATGTTCATACACTTTAAACATAATCTCTAGTGCACTCCAAGTCCATCCAAACACTCAATCTTGTTCCTTCCTTAGGGGCAGCCGAAATCCATGGGCTTCATACACATGAGTTTAGTTCATTTATTTCACAATTTCTTACCTATTACACATCTCTAACATGGAATTAAGGAGTTTTAAATACATATGTGCACTAACCTCACTTTAACCTCTTGTAGGCAGATTTTTCCAAGTCCCAATCTTCACTTTCTTTCTTCTTCTTGGCTGCCAAACACTTCCCAAGAGGTATAGACAAGTTTTTAGTGAAAGGACTTAGGAGAGTTTGTGATGAAAATAAGGATGAAAATGGAGCTTTGGTTGAGATTCAATGGAGGAAGAGGGGAGGGGGTGTAAAACGTTTTTCTAAGGAGAAGAAGGGCTGCTGATTTCTTTTGTTTTTGGCCATATTTATCTCTTTTTATTTATTAATTAATAGGTTGTTTAATTGTGATTAGTTGAAAGTAAGTGAGTGACATCATAATATGTCATAATTTGCTTAATTTTTTATTTTTCTTTTCTTTTCTTTTCTACCACATTTCAATTTAATTTTTAGCAATATTTATTCATATTTTGAATCATAATAATTATTTACTTAACTGGACAAGTCAGCCAAAAATCACCTCTAAAGGCGAAATGACCAAAATGCCCTCCGTTTGGCTTAACGGGTCAAAATTGTCTGTACCGATGGAAAAATTTTTCTAAATATTTTCTTGGCATTCTAATGCCATAGGAACCTCAATGACCCTTCTCTGGAGTCCCAAAAATTATTTTATAAGTTTTCCCCCGGGTCTAGGGCTCCTCGTTGCGAGAACCGCAACTTCCCTCTGAGTTACCCCTCGCTTGGGCACCGACTCATTTAACTTGGTTCTATTTTATTTCTAAAATTTTTACTAAATTTTTCTTGTTAATATTTGAGTTAATTATGGTTCTTGACTTTAGTTTAAATATTTTTCCGGACGTTCTAGCTGTCCGGACCGACACCGGTCACCGGAACAGTAGAATGTACGGAGTTGCTACAGGGAGGGTGTTACATAAAACATCAAAGAGACCTTTGATTGAGAGACTAAAAACAAGAAGAGAAAGATTTGGAAGAGATTGGAAGTAGGAAAAATCATCAAGTGAGGTAAGCTCTCTCTTTCATGCTTGATTAACCAAATATGCTTTGAATCAAGTTTGGGTGTGATGAATTTTCATGAGAAAGCATGAAATTTCATAAGAAAATGAAAGAAAACATGTATGGAATCTAAACTAGGGTTTTGGCCAAAATTGGAGAAAAGTTAGGGTTTGATGTCTTTGAATGAAATTTATGATGAGATTAAGCTTAGTTGAAGTAATATACATGATTGGGGCAAAGAAATTGCATGAAATGTGTATAATTTTAAGGGAGATTAGGGTTCATGGGAAAATTGGAGTTTTGGTGCTAGAGAGTGAAATTGATATGTGTAGTGTTAAATTATGGTCATTTGAGGTTTATTTAGTTTGAATTGACATTGGGTTGATGAATAGAGGTAATGAAATGGTAGGATTAGGGAAAATTAGAAACTTCGGTGTTTGAAAATAATGGGGTTTGTGCTAGAAAGTGCTATTGATGTGTCAATGCTAAATTATAGTCATTTTAGGTGAATTAAATGTGAATTGAGGTTGGTTAGTGGGAATAATTGAAGAAATGAAAATTTTGAACCTGGGGAAGAATTTTTACACCGAGTTCAGTGTGTTTGATAGCCCATAAATTGAACTACACAACTCCAATTGGTGTGAAACCAATTGAAAATGAAACTTAAGACATAGGGCTAGAATTTTTGTGAAGATACCCTACCCCGAAAATGACCTTAAGCTATCCGAAATGAGCCCTGAACTTAGAGACAAAATTCTAGAACCTGCAGAATTTGACCGTATGAACAGTAAATTTTGCATGGCCATAACTCTCTCTAGAAAACTCTAATTTAGGCGATTCTTGAACTAATGGAAACCTAAGACATAGTAGAACATTTCATATGCAGAACTTGAGGCCAAATTATGGACTTAATCTAATCAAATTGTTGAGCAAAGTTGAATCACCAAATCTGCAGAACTGCATATTTACCATATGAACAGTAAAGTTTGTATGGCCATAACTCTCTCTAGAAAACTCTGATTTAGGCGATTCTTGAATCGATGGAAACCTAAGACACAGTAGAACATTTCGTATGAAGAACATTAGACCAAATTATGGACTTAACTTGATCAAATTGCTTAACAAAGTTGGATTGATAAATCTGCCAGAATTGAATCTGTAGCATGAACAGTGACGTGAACAGTAATCTTGTTTTAGGTATAATTTGAGCTACACAGCTCCAAATTAGGCCATTCAAAAAGGAAAATAAAGTTAAGACCTAGATGAACAATTTTCATGAAGAACACCTCATCAAATTATGATCGAAACTAGGTAAAATTTGGGTTCAAAGATTGGGGCACCAAGCTATCCAAAACCAAAATTTTCTAAAATTTGCAAAGCTAACTTGGGATGCATTAGACATGCATATAATGAGTTTTTGGCAGCAATTGAGATTGGTATTGAGGTATTCTATTTGTGTATTTTCAGTAGAAAAAGAAGTTGGAATGGACAAGGAATAGTGAGTAAAGAGAAAGGAGAGCATTGAAGGTTTGTGCACAACTAACCTTTTTCTTTGTTTTAACTTCGTAAATTGATTTGAATGAGTTTATTTGAATCAGTTTGATTCGAAATGAGTTTATTTTGAATAAGGTATGGTTTTTCTCTTGCATTTGAGAAATTTGTGTGTTGCCACCCCTTTTATGGGTTTTATCATGATTTGAATATGTTATTATTTTGCAAACGTGATTATTGATTTAGAAACTCTTAAAAGTTATTTTGAAACCACAGTTAGCATGACAGTCCCTTCGGAACTCCCCAGTAGTAACGGCTACTTGGGGTATGATATTTGATATGATTATGTCCCCCATTAATAACAGTTAGTGGGGTATGACTACATGAGTACTCATTAGCTAGCTAGCCCTTCCCTCATTAATAACGGTTAGTGAGGTTGAGATTGCTTTGTCGTGGTGTACAACACGGCACTGATCTTGAAATTTTGTGTCATGGCCTGAACTGTGTGTTGATATTGGCAACACTAATGCTTTGTGAATTGTGATTTATGAAGTATGATTTCTCATTTGAAATGTTATTCTAATAAATGGCTCTTATGAACTTAGAACTATTATGAAGTTTTCATGCTTAAGAAAAATGTGATTTATTATGCTTTGACAAATTGTGTTTTACCTTAAGTTTTAAAGTTATTAGTTGTGCACCACTGAGTGATATACTCAGCGATAGCTTCTTTATGCTGTCACAGGTAAGGGAAAGGAGAAGGCTGTCGAGTGAGAGACTTGAAAGCAGCATTTTGGTATTATTTGTGGGTATTTACGTTAGGTATACCCTTGTGATTCATTTGGATATATTTTGTACTTATATGTATGGATGTATGGACATTAAGCAGTGTGTATTTAAAAGCATTGCATTGCTATCACATTTTGAGTTTGTAACTATTTTGTATTTTACTTTAAGACTTATGAAAATGTAACTTTTACAATATTTAGTCTATCATTATTTCCAATGAATGTTTACATGGAATTTTAACTATTCTCATGCATTTTTCCGCAAAAGAATTTATAACATAAAAAGTTATAGTTTGTTTTAAAATCCTTTGTGGCATAACTAATGGGTTATTTGTAGGTGGAGTTCAGTAATTCATTAGGTATGCTATGGGAACATGTCGTGCCTTACAAGGGATAGGGTGTGACATGTTAAGTAGTATCAGAGCCTGGTTTTTATACAAGTTTTGAAATAGCATGTTTGAAAATTTTTGATAAGTACAACTGCTCAATTGTCATTATTGATACATATAGTGCGTTACATCATAAATATGGACTAATGGAGGGAAATCTCCTTGTGTTGGTTGTTCAGGGAGTAGAATTCCTTGTGTGAAATTGGATTATGATGTGTTAGTGACTAGTCCTTTAGGACAAGAGGTTAGGGTGAACAAATTATATAAGGATTGTCCTTTGGTGATCCAAGGACATACATTCCTGTCAGACTTAATTAACATGCCCTTCCAAGATTATGATATCATCTTGGGCATGGATTGGTTAGCCAGGCATCACGCCATGATCGACTGTAGACTAAAGAAAGTCACTTTTGGTCTTCCCGAGTATGCAGATACATGGGAAGAGGCAGTTATTGCCATCCAACATCATTTCAGTTGCACTTGCTAGAAAGCTAATTAGAAAGGGATGTGAAGCTTATCAAGCTCATGTGATAGACACCCAGGTGGGGAGTTCAGATCTTAAAGATATTCCTACGGTATGGGATTTTCCGGATGTCTTTCTGAAAGAATTGCTGGGATTGCCTCCGAAAAGAGAGGTGCAATTTGAAATTAAGACTATGTCTGGTGTGGAGCTAATCTCCATCACTCCTTATAGGATGGAACTTGCTGAGTTGAAAGAGTTAAAGATGCAATTGTAGGAATTGTTAGATAAAGGTTTCATCCGCCCTAGCGTGTCACCTTGGGACGCACCAGTATTATTTGTGAAGAAGAAGGATGGTACTCTCCACCTATGCATAGACTACAGACAGTTGAATAAGGTGACCATAAAGAATAGATATCCTCTGCCATGGATCGATGATTTGTTTGATCAGTTGAAGGATGCAACTGTATTCTCCAAAATTGACTTGAGATCGGGCTACTACTAGTTGAGTGTGCAGGAGCAAAGTATTCCTAAAACTGCCTTTAGGACTAGGCATGGCCACTATGAGTTCTTGGTAATGCCATTCGGGTTGACTAATGCTCTAACTGCTTTTATGGGCCTAATGAACACTATGTTTAGGCCATATTTGGACCAGTTTGTTGTGGTGTTCATTGATGATATTTTGGTGTACTCAAAGAATACAGAGGAACATGATAAGCACTTGAGGATAGTATTGCAGACTTTGAGGGAGAAGCAGTTGTATGCCAAGCTGTCAAAATGTTAGTTTTGGCTAAAAGAGATTTCATTTTTGGGGCATATTGTATCTGCAGAAGGTATCCAGGTGGATCCTAGCAAAGTAGAAGCCATTCTTAATTGGAAGCCACCTAGAAATGTCATGGAAGTTCGGAGTTTCCTTGGTTTAGCTGGGTATTACCGAAGGTTTGTGAAGGGATTCTCCATGCTAGCATCTCCACTGACCAAGCTACTTAGGAAGGATGTAAAATTTCAGTGGACTGATTAATGCCAGAAAAGTTTTGATCTGTTAAAGAGGTGTTTAATTGAAGCTCCAGTCTTAACCTTGCCCACTTTGGGTAAGGAGTATACCATATACAGTGATGCTTCTCATAACAGATTAGGCTATGTGTTGATGCAAGATAGAAACGTCATTGCCTATGCTTCACGCCAGCTTAAACCGCATGAGAAAAATTATCCTACACATGACTTGGAGCTAGCAGCCATTATCTTTGCTTTGAAGATCTGGAGACATTACTTGTATGGAGATAGATGTTATTTATACACAGATCATAAAAGTTTGAAATACTTAGACACACAGAAGGAGTTAAATTTGAGGCAGAGGAGATGGTTAGAGCTGATAAAAGATTTTGATTGTTTGATAGACTATTAGCCTGGAAAAGCTAATGTTATTAGAGCTGCTTGCGTGTCCTCTTGGGCGATGGTGGGGCAAACCTCAGCGAGGATGCTGAGTCCCGAAAGGGGGGGAGAAGGATCCCTTAGGCAAATCCCACATCGGCAAAGCACGGAGATGGTCTTGGTTCAAAAAGTAATGATATATAAAATGATGGAACTAATCACTAGAGGCGCCTTTTGGTGGAATGGCCTGGAGAGTTGGAAGAACTCCAGGGTAAAGCGTGCTCGCTTAACAGAAATCCTAGGATGGGTGACCTCCTGGGAAGTTCTCCATTCCACCTATGGGACAAAACCGTGAGGCTCAAGGCCAAAGCGGACAATTCCTCTAGTGGTTGGAGCCCGATTGTTACAAAGGTATTATACCTATAGGGAATAAATGGGTTTTCAAGAAGAAAATTGGTTCTGATGGAAAGGTAGAAAGCTATAAGGCAAGGCTAGTAGCGAAAGGGTTTCGCCAAAGGCAAGGAATCGACTATGAGGAGACTTTCTCGCCTGTTGCCATGCTTAAATCAATTAGGATTTTATTAGCAATAGCTGCATACTATGATTATGAGATTTGGCAGATGGATGTCAAAACAGCTTTTCTCAATGGATACATTGAAGAAAACATTTTCATGGAACAACCTAGGGGTTTTGAATCCCAAGATGGTTCCAAGGTATGCAAGCTAAAGCGATCCATTTATGGGTTGAAGCAAGCTTCGAGGAGTTGGAACATCCATTTTGATGAAGCCATTAAATCCTTTGGTTTTATCAAAAATGAGGATGAGCCATGTGTATATAAGAAGGTTAGTGACAGTGCTATCACTTTCCTTGTCTTATATGTGGATGATATACTGTTGATGGGTAATGACACAAGTATGTTGACAACTGTAAAGGTATAGTTGTCAAATACATTCTCCATAAAAGACTTAGGGGAGGCAACCTATATTCTTGGGATTCACATCTATAGAGATAGAGCGAAAAGAATAATTGGTTTATCCCAAAGTCTATACTTGGAAAAAGTGTTAAAGAGGTTCAACATGCTTGATTCCAAGAGAGGATTGTTATCAGTGAGACATGGTATCCACCTTTCTAAAAAGATGTCTTCAAAGACACCTGAAGAAAGAGATAAGATGGCCAGGATTCCATATGCTTCAGCTATTGGAAGTTTAATGTATGCAATATTGTGTACTAGGCCGGATATCGCATATGCTGTTAGTTCGACTAGCAGTTATCAATCCAATCCAGGTTTGGAACACTGGATAACTGTCAAGAATATCCTTAAGTACTTGAGAAGAACTAAGGATTTATTCTTGATCTATGGAGGTGGAGACTTGCAATTGGATGGTTATATTGATTCTGATTTCCAATCAGATATCGATGATAGAAAGTTTACCTCTGGATTTGTGTTCATTTGTAATGGAGGTGCAGTCAGTTGGAAGAGTTCCAAACAGAGCACGACTGTAGATTCCACTACTGAGGCTGAGTATATTGCTGTATCAGATGCTGCAAAGGAAGTTGTTTGGATAAAGAAGTTCGTGACAGAACTTACAGTAGTTCCTTCCATTGAGTCAGCAGTTCCACTACACTGTGACAACAATGGAGCAATCATACAGGCTAAGGAACCAAGGTCTCACTAAAAATCCAAACACATAGAAAGGCACTACCACATTATCAGAGAAATAGTTGGACGAGGCGATGTAGCCATGCAGAAAATAGCATCAGCTGAAAATCTAGCTGATCCATTCACTAAGCTTATGTCACAGACTCAGCTAGACCAACATCTTGAGAAGATGGGTCTAAGATATTGTAATGAATGACTCTAGTGCTAGTGGGAGATTGTTAGTAGTATGCCCTAGAGCATATCATTTAGTATGTATCTTGTACATGTTTTTATTAATAAAAGGCATTTTCACTTTTCCATTTACATAATATATTTATGTGTAATAGAAAAGGTCCATTGATATTTTGTTAGAAATTCTATTCTTAAGTCATTAAGAATATGAGTGACAGTATTTCTAGTACAAAGTATCATAAATAGATTCACAAATGAGAATACTTCATAATAAGGACATGACTTATCCAGAAAGATTGTATTCATGTTTGTTCCAAAGTTATTTATTTGAGATATAAATAAGATGGAATGGTGAGTCTCATGCCATATGACAAACATGATAGGCACTTATAAATGATAAGTAGGCCGAACCAGTGACACTTATGACAAGCACATGGAGTTTACTCTTGATAATGTTTTGTCATAAATCATATTAGTGCATATAATCTTTAGACTTGAGATAGCACAATTATCTTGTATATAAGTAGTTTGAGTTTGATATTGCTTTCATACTTGTACTGTGTATGGGTATATGTGCATGTGTTGGCTCCTACTAGTTATATATGGAGGTAGGTGTTGATCAAGATGGAATCTGTTCTTTTAAGTAAATAGAGATAAAATCCTATGTTCATTTCATTGTTCTTGATGTTTAAAGTTTCTGGCCAGGACAGATAGATTTAATCAAAAAAGAGTTTCTGATGAGAAAATTTTTTTAATCAAGAATTGGAATTAAAAGAGAACATAATATTCATAGCAAATGGAGTTTGACATAAACCATAACTCCAGCTTGAGTTGGGATTTTGTAACAGAGAGATTCTAGTGCATGGTAACATATGATTATAGGTTCATTTAAGGCAAACCTTATTACTGATTGGGTGGCCATGGCATACTATGCTAGGTGTTAACCATGGTATATGAGGTGCATAAAATGATTTAGAGAAATCATTTATGGTGAGAAAGAGTTCTGATGATATTAAGAGTTGATATCATGTCTCATTGCCAATTAGTGATGAGCCTAGTAAGTCACACACATGCACAAGTTATCACCTATTTAAATATGATTTAATTAATTAATTAAAGAGTTTAATTGATTAATTAAATAGGTTTTGTTTACAAATTAGATTGCAAAGTCCCTAGCATGACTTGAAACCAAATCTAGATTATTGGATGTATAGTATAAGTTAAATTTATATTTAAAGTGTTTAAATATGAATTTAATTAGTGAAAAATTAATTAATAAAGATTAATTAATTAATTAATATTTGATATAAATTGATTAGAAGAAGGGAAATAATTATTTTGGGTTGAGAACTCAAAATTAAGACACAGGGGTATTTTGGTAATTTCACAAGTTGACATGCGGCACCATGAGATGGTGACACATGGCACTACACATAAGCTTGCCAAATGTCTTTTAATCATGTAACATGATTAAAATTAAGATTAAATATAGGTTTGACACTTGGCACAATGTGATTGGGTCAATTAAACCTAGAACCAACCAGAGAATGACATGTGGCAAAGGATTAATGTGTTAACCTAGCTATATAAGTGTTGTTATGAAGAGAAAAAAAATACAACCAGCAGCCTCTTTCTTTGGTGCCGCTGCCCAAGAAGGTTGCTCTCTTCTTCATCTTCTTCTCTCATCTTTCCAAGAGATTAACAAACAATCTCTTGAATTAAAAACACTAGAAATTGTTTCTAGTGTCCTGTTTACATCTTTATTCCCTTAAAAGGCAGAACTTGATTTTTTAAATAATAGAAAAAGCTTTAGAAGCTGTTCAAGGGCTACCATAAGTGTTCTTGGTGTGGACAAGCTAGAGGAACAACATCTGGTGTCCTGAAGACGCATCTGAAAGGGACAAATACACTGCAGTGCATCAAGAGGTTAGTGTGTTTGTTCTTGATTTAATCTAGTGTTCTAAAATTAATCTGATTAATTTTAAAATCTTAAATGGCAAATACAAATTCAAAAATATATTAAAAGAGTTTTAATATGTTGTTTATCATTGAAATCAAATAGATAAAAATAAATCTTGCATGATGCATGTGACCCTAGGTGAAAATTTTTGAATTCAATGGTATAAACTTGTGTTTTTCACGCTTCTGTTCCTTCAATAGCTTCATATCAACATAGGTGTCTGGGATGTACTTTTGCCTAATTTCACTCTGAAAACCACCCCAGGTCAAAATAGGGGGCTCCACTAGACTATTGGAGATGGTTTTTCACCATTCATAAGCATTCCCTTGCAGTAGAGAAACTGCGTATTTGAATTTGAGGGCCTTTGTGCATTGTAGTTTCCTAAAAACTCTTTTCATCCTCTCTAACCACTGCTCTACTTCAAAAGGATCTACTGTGTCCTTAAACTCTATTGTCACATATTTCACCAACTTCTCATATCTTACTGGGGTTTGGGGTTGCACTAGTGGTTGTGCTTGCACATTTCTAGCCATTTGTTGAAAGAAAGTAACCATCTACTGTGCAAACTGTGTAGGAAACTGCTGCATGGCTTGAATTTGTGTAGCTGGCCTACCAGCATTCTGAGGAGCTGGGGCCTCTCCCTGTGCCTTAGCTGTAACCAATTGCTCTACGATGTTATTTCCTTCTTCTATTTCCATTCACAAG